>NC_044017.1:0-2400000 GCF_900496995.4 Aquila chrysaetos chrysaetos
TTACTTAATTATAGTAACTCATTAGAATCTTAAGTCCAGAGAGACAGTCAAGTCATCCAATATTTTTTATCACCAAGAGGTTGCTGCATATTCTTGTAACTTTGTGACCCTACCGATTTGTTTTATAGGTGTGTTTATACCACCTGTACTGTTGATGTTTACAGCACAAGCATTTCAATTTCAGCCTATTAAGTTGCTGATGTTTCCTGCGTGGTGACTGACTCTGGAGGGGCCTGAGTAATCTCTGGCTTAGTAATGTGCACACTGGCTGCACGGTTCCTGTGCTTGCAATTTATGTAGTGCTGGATAAAAACTCTCAGAAGCAGAATTTGCCTCTTTATGAGGCATTATTTATTTGGTCTGAGACCTTTCTGATGTCCTTATTGGACTCAAAATCCCCCAAGAATAGGTTTTCTTATGAGGAACCTTAGCTTCTGAATGGGTCAGAAAGCCACCAGGAAAGCCTTCCTTGGGTACTATTGTGCTTCAGATCCCTGTGTGGGATTGACCTTGTGTAGGCATTTTGTAAATGACTGTGACGCAGAAAAAAGGAAGGTGCTGCTAATTGCTGCTGAGGACACAAAGCCTTGCCAGTACAGGGGACGAGCTGAGTATCTCACAGGAAGATCCCCGTGACCTAGAGGATGGGGCTAACAGCAAGGGCTAAAATTAAGTAGTATGGAGTGAAAGATCATGCAGGTGGGGACTTAATAATGAAAGCTTCTGCCATGATCTGAGAGTCTGTTAATTGTATGAGGGGGGTGTCACAGCACACAACTACTGTGTGACCAGGCAAGAATAAGGCCTCTTAATGTTTGCATAGGGTACCGGTGAGGAAATGAATTGACACTGGAGAGGTTCAGTAAAGATGGGGAGGGGATATGAAGATACCTATTCTGTAAGGCAAAACTAGATGATGATGGTGTGTTTAGTCCACAAAGTGATGGTGGAAGAGGGGCATTCAGTTCTTCCATGGCCAAGTCAGAGGAGGATTAAGTGCCAGAAAAAAGAAATACTTCAGCTTAAAGAGGTTGCTGGTGGAAGAACAAATTGATATAAATTGACACAAATTAAATGATAGGACATAACGGGCACTGCAATCAGGTTATGGCAAAGTCTCATAAGATGAGCAAGCACAAAAAAGAAGCTACTCTTAAGATCAAGCTTGAGAAGTTTATAAAATGACTAATGGCATTATAGTCTTTGAGAGCAAAAACCGCTGGAGTTTCCAGAGTTGATCTTGCTTTGACTTGCCTGTAAAAAGTAGACGGGCACAGTTGTCTCAGCAGTCCCAGTACTATCTTTTATTCTCCTCAGTTTAAAGGAGAAGATTACCAGGAGATGATAGGTTAGGGCAATCCAAAGATTTTTTTACAGGAATGCTGTTCAAAATATGTGGCATTGAAGGGGAAAAGAAAGAAAAGAAAAATCCTAGGGAAGAGTTTATTCAGATTGTATGTTCAGTGTAAATTTATCTACGTATCTGTGTTCTCACCTTACCTAATGTACTTTTCCTAACACTGACGAATTTACTAGCAGCGTGAAATACACAGCTAGGCTGATCTGCCCTTTGGCTTGATTAAAAAAAAGAAGTCTCCTTGAAGAATGTGTTTACTGGTGGGTAAAAAAATACCTGACTTTCTTTTCTCAGCCTTTCAGCTGCTTATGCAAATATAGATGATGTGCTGTTCTTCTGTCAGTCTTGGTAAGTCAATACTACGAAGTGGTATGTTTTTCTTTGCATTGTACTAGAAGTTTGACAAAGGATCTTTGAAAGTTAAATTGGCTGAGGGGGCATACTGGTGAAATTGATACCTCCAGTGGAAAAAAGGTGGCAAGCTGTAGGAAATAGTTTAACAGGGCAGACCTTAAAAAATGAAGCCTGCTCGTGAAGTGGGCATGCAGTGGACTCACATACGAGTGATCCACGTTAATCAAAGAACTGATCATACCTATGAAGATATTTTTATAATTGCAGTAGAGGCCTTGAGATTCCAGGCAGTTACTATACAAGATAATACTTTTGGAATGGAAGGAATTTGGCTAGGCCTGGTATTTGTTGCCTACTTGGACAAGAGAGCACAGACAGCACGTGAATGTTTTGCTCTAACGGGGTGATTACACGATGATGTCTCCTGCCTGTCATGGCTGTCTTTCTGAAGGAACAGAAGTTACTTAAAAGCTACCTGCATGTTGCTGTACCCTTCACCAAGATTTATTTGCTTGCAGGTTAGAATGGAAGATAACTTCAACTGTGCATGGTTTAGTATTAAAAAAAAAAAAAAAAAAAAAAAAAAAAGGTGGGATGGAAACTGAAGAAGGTCCCACTCACTTAGGAGAACGAAGTAAATATCTGCAGTTTTCACACTGATAGTCTCATCTAATCAGAGATGAAAATCAGCTTAGACTTCAGCATACAAGGGTGAAGTGTGGCTGGAGAATAAGCATATGTGAAGAGACAGCAGTACAGGAAATCTTTGGAAATACCAGAAATGGTCTTTGGTGTGGGTTGTGACTTGCTGTCTCAGAAATTCAGCTTCTTTCTCTAGCTTCATTAATTCATACCTGCTTTCTCCCAAAAGCTTATTACTACTAATAAACTTGAATAAACACAGGGTGGAGAAGATTTCAGGCCATCTGGAGAAAAAGTCTTTTCTCATTTACATGTGTCACATAGGTAGGTCTGTGTCACGGTCCACTCGGTGGACTCGTGATGGTTCATTTGCTACGATCTCGAAAGTGCAAAATTAAGGTGACCAACACCAAAGGGGATAGCAGTAATCACACAGTAAAACTTTATTGTATTGCCTGTGAAGAGGCACGCGATAGTTAGAGATGGGTGAGAGAAAGGAGAAAAGTAAAGTTAAGTTTAGAAAGAGGAGGAAAAGAGGTTATAGCTACCACCGCTGATCTCAAGACGTCCTAACGGTCCCGGGTCCAGCTAATGCTGCGTCGTCGATCGTCGTGGTCCTTGGTGGGGAAGCTTCAAATTCCCATTGTTCAGAAGTCATCTTTTATGCTTAGTAACACACCTTGCTCCACCTCTGCCTCAGGAGTCTCCGCCCTTCTCAGAATACAATTATCATATCTCCGCCCTTCTCGAGCGAGGCTATCACGCAGGCGCAGGGTCAGTGTCCGAGGCGTGGTAAGTCTTGGAGGCGGGTAGCCTTCGACCAGGAGGTGTGTTTTGGTATTATAATGAAGCAAAGTTCGTCTAGAGTTCATGATTTCTTCATCGATGTTATGGCAACAGGTGCAATCCATCCTTTTTGACAGTAGCTATGCGGTTATCTCTAGCGGTTCTAGCCAGGTACCTTCCAGGAGCCTTGTACCGCACATTCTGTTCTTGGGATTGGCCGCTGCGCTCCAAACAGGCCGTTGTCAGGTAATGTACTGTTCATGTTCCTGATGACAATGTTGAGACAATGCTGATTTTCTGACCGACTCTTACACCACCCCGTGGCTCTACATGGTCGTCAGGACGTCAGGACCGCTTGGTGGTAGCATGATAAAGAAGAGGAAGAAGAAAAGGAAAAGAAAAGACAGAGAGAGAGAAAAGGAGAGAAGATAGAAAGGCAACTACAATTTGTATCAATTACAATCAAAATTGTTTATATATATTAAAAAAAAAATCAATGAGGTTTCAAAACATCAATTGATTTGGGAATATCCACATTGGATGGAACATCAAGCATATTATATGTGTTCAATACAGACATCAAATGCGTTAACCGATTCATCATTCTCCAGGCTATGACATACAATACTGCAGACAAAGCCAAACTAATCAAAACCAATGTCAAAAGAACCACAATGGGGTGACACAACTTGTTCAGAATGCCTGTAGCAGTAGGCGACCATCCGAAAAGTGTGTCCCACCATCTATGTTCTGCATCCTTTTGCACTCTTTCTAAAACTCGGTGTATTTCTTTCACATTGTGATGAACAGTTATTAAGGTTTTCTGTCCGTTTTCCCTAATTTTCCCAAATCTCAACCAAATCCTTGTGTTGTAATAACTGTTTTACCAAAGTGAGATTCATTCCAATGGGTATAGGCAGCAATTCATGAATCAACATATAGTTAGATTGCAAAAGTTGGTGAGATGTGACCGGGGTCGAATAGGAAAGGTCACATCCAACAATCTTAGTGAAATTACAAGCACAAAAATTTGAATGATTTTTAGTCTCCACAACTACCTTATCTACAGATAGAAAATCACAAACAGTCCTCAAACATACACAGCCTTTGCCGATGTATATGAGTACTGTTTCAGGGTTTTCATTAGGATGAATCTCAAAGTGGCAAATATTTTGTTCAGTATCCAAACAAATATCTTGTGCCTCAATTGCATTGCCTTCACAAACAAATCCTTGTTGTTCTCGTACAATACAAGATTCCAAATTAACAGTTTGCCATTTTTCATTCACCTTTCGGGCCCATACTCTATGCTCAAAAGGATAGAGTATAGTTCCGTTGTGGTTCAACCCTAATGCAATAACGGGATAAATTGGGTATATGGTAGCATTATATATAGTAAGCACAAAAGTTGTAGCTATGTTTGTAACGGGATCATAAGTAAAGTTTACCAGGTTCCACCAGGATTGGAGTTCCTTCTCAAAATCAGTGGCACTGTCCCAAATTATTTTCCGAATTTCAGTGGGGAGAGTGCCTTCTTCCCCTTCTCTTATAATTGAGGCGGCTACCGACTGCATCCATATTTGAGCCTGGATACAACTGAGAGCCAAAGAGACGTTATTTTGGATCACCCCAAGTGCATCAGTAATCAATTCGTGGTCCCTTACATTTACCTTTTCCCATTTTGGTAATATATTTGACAACAGCCACTGGTTAGTCCCCAAAGCCAATAAAGAAGACCGCAAAGGCTGTTGTAATTTAGCCAAATCACTAATTGAGGTAGCCAACTTGTTCATTATTACTTCCGAATCGATGCTATTTAAAACTCCCAATCCTGTACCCAAAACACCGGTTAGGTCTCTCTGTGTTCTTCTCATGGGAAGAGTTCGTTTTTGCAGCCAGGTTGTCCATCCCTCGTAAGAAGTCTTTAGGAAAGGTGAGCAAGCTGGCTGAATGTCTGAAACATTGTTCTGCATTGACAATCAACTCGTTTGAGAGACCACGCGGGTTAAACAACATTTGTTGTAGGCCCGTATTTCTGATCACATACGGTCCAATTTCAAAGATTTTTGGGCTGAGCACAACAATTGGTTGGGTAGTAGGTATTACAACATCTATTTTAAATCCTCCCCAGTATTTAGTGTTATTTTTACCACACATAACTTTATAAGAGTATTGTACAGCTGTCAAGTTTAACCAACAGTCTAGGTTTTGATTTTTACACAACAAAATAGGGCCATGAGGTCCAATTCCATAACTGTTTGTGGATTCAATGTGAGATTCAGTGATCAGTCTGCATCTTATTGTGATGTTATTTCCTTGTACCACTGTAAAAGAGGGTATAACTTCATCTTTGTCAGTTAGCATAAAGAGGGTATCTATGCCATCATGTGTAACTACTGCAACAAGCATCCTAGTTACAACATTCATTTTGAATTTAAATGTTAGGCCTGATAGTTCTCCGGTTGGTGGATTAGATCGCCAATTGCACACCACATAAACTGGCTTGGTCAAAGTGAAATTATACCAACAATCTCCTTGTTCCTTAGGACAGGATTTGGTGATTTCAACATTATTGGTACTTGGGTCTAGGGGGTAGTTACCGACATTCTTTTGACGGCAACATGTAATGAGAGAATCCTGTTTGTTACATCCCCATTCTATTGTAGGACAGAGTTTCGGACCATACCACTTTGATATCAGTTTACTCAGTTTATTAAGGGGTAAACCATCCATTACATCTCTGGGAACTCCCTTTTTAATTCCCAAAGCCCACCATTGCTGTCGAGTCAGGGGCTGTCTTCCTCCTCCCCCAGTTTTAGAGTAGGAGTAGTCAGCAGCACTGGCGGAGTCAGTGAGAGCGGTTACAGTTTTACTACCAGATAGGGGTAGATCTTTAGCTCCTACTTGACGGATTCCTTTAGGTTTCTCCTCCAAAGTTCTCACAGGACCATATTTTCTGCTATAATCTATCAATTCCTGTGCTACATCTCCCCACGTCCACATCCTTTTATGTTTTGAGTGGGAAGAAGCCGAGCTATGATTAAAGGGTGAATCCGTGCCAACATTACTTTCATCTCTTTTGCCTTTAATAAAGCTCTCCAACTTTTCTACAGGGTCTAAAGACGCTATGGTCCTTTGGAGAACAATCCCGGTAGATTTGAGTGATTCTGGGAGTCCCCTTATTAAAGGAGTCATGATTTCAGGATTCACCGGCAACATCATTGGGGATTCACATCCGGGAACTAACTTCCTTTCATGTATCATTTGCAGGCAAGCTGTTTTGTGCACACTTTCTAGCAATTGATCAACTGTGCCTGTGATTGCTAGGGGATCCCCCCTGTCTAAGGGGTTCAGCCCTCCGGCCCAATAGGCAGCCCGCTGGGTTAGGGACCATGGGGCACGTCTATCCCCTGTTGTTAAAAAGACGCCGTGGCCCCAGTAACCACTAGCTTCCCTTTCACTTAACTGAATTTGGTCCCCTCCAGTTAAAGATACACGCCACACATACTCTGTTTCGGATTCTTTGGGAAGGCGCCCATATTCTCTTTTCATTTTGGCCAATTCAGTGGGAGTGTATGGTATCTCTTTAGTTGTAATATGTGGGTCATTATCCTCATCATTTATATAAGTATATTCTGCTTTAATCAAAGGCCTCACTTGGGGGTTTTCCCTGAAGTGTTTCCTTGCTTCCTCTAGTCCTTTTGGGGGTATACCTGACTTATTTGCCGAATACCTATCTTTTCCATTTTCATTTCTATCTCATTCAATGATTCAACAGACTTTGAAAGTTCTTCTTTCAAGGCATCTTTTAGACAGCGATTTTCTTCCTCCTTTTCCTCTGCTTGCTGTTTGTACAAGCAAATTACTCTTTCTTTCTCTGCTAACTGCTCTTCCAGGTTGGAGGTTGTTTTCTGCAAAAGTTGTACCAAATTTTCAAGGGATTCTATGATTTGTTTTTCCTGGCTACGCCGCTTATAGCGGTCTTCAATTGCTGCGACCAGGCTGGCTCCAAGAACTGCACAGATTATCGCTTTGCCTTTGCCTGACCGTGATCTAGCCTCATTATAGAAATCACTCGGTCTGTTACACTCTGTAAATTTGCCCAATTGTCTCGAGCCCACTCTTCCCCAGGCGGGGAGGGTCGAGCTCCATACTTTGCCAAGAGTGCATAAAACGAGTCAAGATTTTTTACTGATGGAGAGTTTTGATAACCATTCTTTTCAGTCATTTTTGTTGCAAAGGGCCAAACTCACTTCGGGGAGGTCAAACTTAGTTACACCACACACGCAACAACTGCTGCGTCGCCCTCCTCTTCCCCGAGTGGCTGAAGGGACCAAAACTCACTTCGGGGAGTCAAAACTTAGTTGCTCACAGGTGCAGACTTTCTCTGCTTGTCCCTTCAACTTCCCCGAGTAGTCAACCTCATCTAATGAGCACAGTTCCCCTTTTTGCACTAAGAGATCCTTCACTTGATCCTGATAGACAGAGCCCTCAATTCGAGTTTGGGGTGAAATACACTGAGGTGTGTGCGGTGTGCGGGAATCCCGAATCGCCCCCCTTGCTTTCTGGACACCTCTCACCCTTTCAGGTGTAGGGCCAGGTGCGGCTGGAACGAAACGTTCTTCCCCTGTTACAAACCACACAAAACCTGCACCCCTCTGTCTCTCAGGATCCTGTCCGTGACGCCAGTTTAATGTCACGGTCCACTCGGTGGACTCGTGATGGTTCGTTTGCTACGATCTCGAAAGTGCAAAATTAAGGTGACCAACACCAAAGGGGATAGCAGTAATCACACAGTAAAACTTTATTGTATTGCCTGTGAAGAGGCACGCGATAGAGATGGGTGAGAGAAAGGAGAAAAGTAAAGTTAAGTTTAGAAAGAGGAGGAAAAGAGGTTATAGCTACCACCGCTGATCTCAAGACGTCCTAACGGTCCCGGGTCCAGCTAATGCTGCGTCGTCGATCGTCGTGGGCCTTGGTGGGGAAGCTTCAAATTCCCATTGTTCAGAAGTCATCTTTTATGCTTAGTAACACACCTTGCTCCACCTCTGCCTCAGGAGTCTCCGCCCTTCTCAGAATACAATTATCATATCTCCGCCCTTCTCGAGCGAGGCTATCACGCAGGCGCAGGGTCAGTGTCCGAGGCGTGGTAAGTCTTGGAGGCGGGTAGCCTTCGACCAGGAGGTGTGTTTTGGTATTATAATGAAGCAAAGTTCGTCTAGAGTTCATGATTTCTTCATCGATGTTATGGCAACAGGTGCAATCCATCCTTTTTGACAGTAGCTATGCGGTTATCTCTAGCGGTTCTAGCCAGGTACCTTCCAGGAGCCTTGTACCGCACATTCTGTTCTTGGGATTGGCCGCTGCGCTCCAAACAGGCCGTTGTCAGGTAATGTACTGTTCATGTTCCTGATGACAATGTTGAGACAATGCTGATTTTCTGACCGACTCTTACAGTCTGTTAGCTCTTTGTGTCTCCAAAGACTCCTGTAAGACAACTGTGGGATATATATGCAGAATTTCCACAGTAAAAACTGCATCAAGTCAAATCTTCTAAGATCTTCACACAGAGCAAATGCAGAAATGCTCTTTGCCTCTGAACCCTTCCCCTTTGATGGCAGGGCTAAACAGACCTGAGATCTCACCTATGCGCACACCTCCTTGGTCCCAGACAATTCCCAGGCAGCAGTTAGCTCACTGGTATCAGGAATCTTGCTAGTAATGCGGGTTCTGCATCCCCAGTGCTTTCTGTCCTGCTCATTGGTTTGCTGTTCCATCTGCACCTTTGCTCCACGTGGCTGTATGCCGGATGGAAGGGCATGACTCAGTATATGACACTGTCTGATGTTTGGAAGGCACTGACAACCAAAACCAAACCTAAGCAGCCTGGAACTGGAAGATGCTTGTGTTTGAGGGGGTTGACAACACCTGTTGTGTTGGATGCTGTGAGTCTGGGAGCTGAGCTGCCCAAACACAGAAGGCGAGTGGAGTGCTCCGAAACTCCTGTTGCAACATCCAGCTGGAGGGTGGCACAAAGGTGAGACCTTGTGTGCACCTGAAGCCCCTGGTGACCAGGGAGTGCCATCTGCCACCAGAGTGGGGGAAATACTCTAAAGCAGAGAACAGTGCAGTTAAAAGGCCCTCAGCAGGCTCTTTCCTCGTTGACCTAATAGTCCGCTTGACGTTCCAACTTAGACATCAGTGCATGTTGTGAATTTGCCCGGGCTCTGCTGCGATATGGAGAGATACCTAGGACCCCAGAATGGACCAGTCTGGCAGGCGATCTCTCAGCCTACCCCCCGTGCAAACCGTCATCACTGAATTAAAGAGAAAGCCTGGCCGCTTGACCTTTACATATTGGCTATAGCAGTGTTTTCTGGCATGGTTTTTGATCTCACTGGGTCCAACTCTTGATCCCTGCCCCATGGAGGATGCTGCTGCCTCTCCTTCACCACGCCATCACCTCAAGCAGAGCCAGGTTTGACTCTGAAACGATGAACTGCTCTGGACCTGCCTAACTCTGCGCAGTCACTCCGGTGTCTCTGCACTCAAATGTCCCGGTGTCGTGGTTTAACCCCAGCCAGCAACTAAGCACCACGCAGCTGCTCACTCACTCCCCCCCCACCCAGTGGGATGGGGGAGAAAATCGGGAAAAAGAAGCAAAACCCACGGGTTGAGATAAGAACAGTTTAATAGAACAGAAAGGAAGAAACTAATAATGATAATGATAACACTAATAAATTGACAACAGCAATAATGAAAGGATTGGAATGTACAAATGATGCGCAGTGCAATTGCTCACCACCCGCCGACCGGCACCCCGCTAGTCCCCGAGCGGCGATTCCCCACCCCCACTCCCCAGTTCCTATACTAGATGGGACGTCCCACGGTATGGAATACCCTGTTGGCCAGTTTGGGTCAGGTGCCCTGGCTGTGTCCTGTGCCAACTTCTTGTGCCCCTCCAGCTTTCTCGCTGGCTGGGCATGAGAAGCTGAAAAATCCTTGACATTAGTCTAAACACTACTTAGCAACAACTGAAAACATCAGTGTTATCAACATTCTTCACATACTGAACTCAAAACATAGCACCTAGCAGCTACTAGGAAGACAGTTAACTCTATCCCAGCTGCAACCAGGACAGGTATTTAGTGTTTTAAGAGCACCATCCACTAGCTAATGGGAGCAAAATGAGGCAGGGATTTGTTAGAGTCCCTCTGTTCACGACACTGAGTGCTGGAGCCACCTTAATCAACAGGTGAAGATTGGAGAGCAGGGGGAGAAAGCTGGAGTGACACTGGGTATGGGTCTTAAGTAAAGCCAAACTTAAACTGACAACCTGAAGACTTGTCAGAAGAATGAAATTTCATGAAAAGTCTTTTCTGGCTTCAAAAAGTCCATTATAGTTTAGTTGACATTGTCTTGCGAGGAAGCTGTGAGTCTCAGTTCTGGTCATGTTTTGCATCCTTTTGTGGGCTTTGGTAGCTTGATTGGTCTTGTCTCTAGAAAACAGCATTTTTAAAGAAAGCAGGGAATTGGCAAGGTTTCCGTGTGCACTTATAATATGCTCTCCTCCCTATGTGCCCATCAGCGCTGTTCCTCATGATTATTCTAGCTGCAAAAAAAAAAAAGTCATGGGTGGTAATTCCTCTCCTTGATAACTCTTCTCTTTTTTTCAGCTGTAGTTTAATATTGTGAGAACCCCAAAGAGCCATTTGTGCTCTTGACTAACTGCATACCGGCTGGGTCACAGAAATGTTGAGAGCTATGCCAGTATGAATGTGAGGCAGAAAAAAGCAGGATTTTTATTCTAGGCGATACCTGTATGCAGTTCCAAATGTCAGAGGATTCCTTTGCACAGATTGTTAGATTTCATTTGATTTGCTATTAACTTTGCTCTGGGCTTCCAAAGTTGCTAGTGCATTTCCTTTTATAGGTGGAATAATCTTACTTTTTTCTTCCCGTACACGTTAATGGAAACGGGAAAAATGACATTGTATTTAGGACCTGGAAGACGGTCCAATATAAAACAGAATTTGTAAGGATGACTGCGATCCTGTATTCCTATGTACTGTTAACGGCTGGTGCTTGAAAGTTGGGCAATTATACGATTCATTTATTATGCGGGACAAGACAATGTTTGCAGGTGCCTGTGGTGTGCCCTCCTGACTCTGAAAGTCAAACTGAACCAGACAGACAGGCAAACATGCAAAGTAATATATTTGGTGGCATTAAAAAAGGTATTATATATCTATGTGTCTGTCCAGCTGCTGTTACTGTGAACAGTCTTCTCTCCCTCATATGCATGAGAACTGCTGTTATCATTAATCTTACTGTAACATTTAAATTTGAATGGTTTTTCTTTCTCTCTTTTTTCTCCTTTCAGTTGCAAATGAGACAGGTGACAAAAATGCACCACCACTTTCACCATAGTAGCCTTTTTTATTTTAGCTGGTTGGTTTCTGTAGCTACTGTAAAAATGAACACATTTAATAAGTTGTTTAATCTCACATTATGTCCACCTTGTTCTTAGAGTTCATTTACAGTACTAAACTTGTTACTGATTTGTCATTAATTTGTTATTAGTTAGAATTAATCATATTTAGTTTTAATATTTTAGCAAAATCATATGTATGTTGTATTTTATATATTTAACCACCAACCAGTGTCTGCTGCAAAATCCCCTGTATAGCCCCGTATCAAGGCCAGAGAAATTGGCTAAATTCATCTAGTAGGAACATTTAGAACTTAAATAACAAGATAAAGAAATACCTGACAACGGGGTGGTGTAAGAGTTGTCAGTACGTTACCTGACAACGGCCTGTTTGGAACGCAGCGGCCGATCCCCAAAGATAGAATGTGCGGTACAAGGCTCCTGGAAGGTCCCTGGCTAGAGCCGTTAGAGATAACCGCATAGCTACTGTCAAAAAGGATGGATTGCACCTGTTGCCATAACATCGATGAAGAAATCATAAACTCTAGACGAACTTTGCTTCATTATAATACCAAAACACACCTCCTGGTCAAAAGCTACCCGCCTCCAAGACTTACCACGCCTCGGAGAGACCTTCACTGCGTCTGCGTAAAGGACATTTACATATGCTAATGATTTCCCGGAAGTTTAATGAATATGTATAACTTTTCTTGGAAATCTAATGAATATGTATCAACAAGTCTTAATATAAGGTGTATTGTTTTAGTGACAGGTGTGCGTGGTTCGTGAGAGGACTCGCCCGCGCACCCGGCCGTCAATAAAGAAGTGTCTGCTTATCTACACTAAATTGGTGTTGATAAGTTCTTCATTCCGAGCTTTTCGGTAACAAACTGAGGAACCATAGTACTTAGTTGGAAAAGTCCCTTAGAGAAATTCAGTCTTACTGAACAGAGTTGATGCAAATTTGAAAGAATGGAAGGCTTTGTGGCCTTACTTACTACTGTTTCAAGCACAGAAGGTTCTAACAATTTAAGTGTCACAAAGCCAGCTGAAGTTGACTACGGTGGCTACAAAGAGATTTGGGTCAAGCCTTAGTGTACGAAAAAATGTAATTAAACCGTACCGATAGCTCCTCCATCACCTTTTGCTTCACACAGCAAGGTTAGGAACGAAAGGTATGGCTTGGGATCTGAAATAAGTTTGCAGAGAGCAAAGGGATGCATCTGGTAACGTAGCACCAACTGACCATGACTTTGACCATATGAATTATTAAAAACACACGTGACAAAATATGTAGGGATGAGGAAGAGGATAGGAAATCCTGTTCATAATGCATGCAGTTTCATGTTGATTTGTCATCACTTCGCAAGACATTTAAGACAAGCAGCAAAATAAAGCTGCCATCACCTGTCGTAGCAGCTGATATTGCTGCTTCTAACAGGGTGGTTTCTCATGACAGATTCTCAGGAGATGTGGGATAACAACTCTTTTATTTGCTTTCCTCTTATGTACTTACTGTGTACTGCAGTGAAGGTCAACCTTCGCCCTTGTGTGAGGTCTGCTATTTGCTTCTTCATTGTCTCTACTGGAGAATTAAGTCTGAATGCTGGGAAAATACTTGAAAATCTTACCTGTACAGTCTATTATAAAAATCAGTTGCTGACTTCAGAAATACCCCATTTATCAGAATTTTTTTTTTTATTTTGCTTATTGATAAGAAGCCCATGGAGAATGACTACTAGCGGAGTTGGTACGTCTTACTGTTGTCCCACAAGTGGGGTCGTTTACCCGGTGTGTGAAACGCCAATATACACACAGAGCAGAGGTATTTTACTCCAATTCATGTTTGTGCAAAGTTGGGGGCTAGGTGGTAATCCACAAAGCTAGCACACCTCATGCCTAAACGGGCAAGCACTTTGTACAGTTCAGTTATACATATTTGATTTCCAAAGTTCTTCCCCCAAACTATTACTGGGAGTCGCTTATCTCGCACAGTTTCTATTGGGTTAAAGTTTCCCCACTTCGAATTAAAGGTATTAAAGAAATTAAAGTGTTCTTTTGTTCTACAGCACATGCTCAAGGGGGGCTGGGGGGGGTGAGTAAGTCTTTTGGTGTGGAATTGAGTCGGTGGTCTGATCTCCCCCTGCCGCCTTTACCTTTCCTCCAGTTATCGAAGATTTTTGCTGACTTCGTGCCTATTAGCAATTTTTCAACTTCTCGGCGCCTCCTGGGGTAGGATGTTCCCTTCTTATCATTATCGGTCTTTTTGTTCTCCTTCAGGGGCCCAGTCGTTAGCAAGGCATGCCTTGTATATACAAAGGATATCTTATTTCACAAGACCTCTGTGGTCTTCTTAAGTAAATCACTCCTTAAGTACTTCGCTTCTCAAGTACATGTGAGATCAATGGTTGCTGCACCTCTGTTGAGCGAAGCCTCTTGACTGAAATAACCCCCACTTCAGTCCTTACTGCTCTTCTTGGGATCTGCTAACTCACTCTTTCGGGTTTCTGTGGCGGGGTTTTTGTGCTGCGGGGGCGGGGCCGCAGGGCTGGCTCCTGGGAGAAGCTGCTGGAAGCTCCCCCGGCTCGGAGCCGGACCCGCCGCTGGCCCAGGCCGAGCCCCTCAGCGACGGCGGTCGCGCCTCTGGGAGAACAGATTCCAGAGGGGAACGGCCCGTGAGTGTGGGGAGTGGGATGTGAGAGGAACCCCTCTGCGGATACCGAGGTCAGGGAAGGAGGAGGAGCGGGGGAGGACGCGGTGAGGCGGCAGGCTGTCCCCCCCAGCCCGTGGAGGGGAGCGGGGGAGCGGAGGCCGCCCAAAATGGCCGCGCCTCCGTGGCTGAGGCAGTCTGTGACTGAAGGACTGCACCCTGTCTGCGGAAGGGACCCGCGCTGGAGCAGTTGGTGAGGAACTGCAGCCCGCGGGAAGGACCCACGCCGGAGCAGTTGGTGAAGGGCTGCCTCCCGCGGGAGACACCCCACGGCGGAGCAGGGGCCGAGCGCGGAGTCCTCCTCCCCCCGAGGAGGAAGGAGCGGCAGAGACAAGGTGTGAGGAACCGACCCCAGCCCCCGTCCCCTGCTCCCCTGGGGAGAGAGAACCGGGAGTGGGGCTGAGGCGGGAGGGCGGGGGGGAAGCTGTTCTCAGGTTGGGTTTTGCTTCCTAATAGCCTTGTTGTGATTTGATTGGTAGCAGATTAAATTGATATTGTTTCTTCCCCACGTTGAGCCTGTCTTCTGCCCGTGACCGTAAGTGGGGAGTGATCCCTCCCTGTCCTTGTGTGGACCCACGAGCTTTTCTTCATATTTTCTCCTCCCCATTGCACCCGGGGGGAGGAGTGAGTGAGTGGCTTTGTGGTGCTTTGTTGTCAGCTGGGCCTAAACCATGACACCAATTCAGCAATGCACCTTCCAGTTCTTATAACCAAAGCTTCACTTTTTGAATTCTGGTATCCAGCTCCTCATTAAGAATAATGTCGGTGTCTCTTGTCTTTGCTATTGTCCTGAGCATTCTTTTTGTTGTAGTTATAAGGGTATTTTTTTCTAAAAGGAAGCATAACTTTCTCTGTGTGGTCTTCAAGAAACTATGCACATTAACAAGCTTATAAAGAAAAGCTAGGTCCTTGGGGTCATTGCCACTGCCTAATTCTCTTACTCTTCCATAATTTACTAGTTTATGCTTCTAGAAATACTGAATTTGGTACTAGAACAAACCTTACACAATTCATACTTTTGGGCAGAAAAGATACACACATCTTCCCATTGTGATGCTAATGGGTATAATAACTTTACCTCTGTCAACTGGAAGAGTGCTGACTTCCCACAGTGCTTTACTGGCTCAGGACCTGACAACTGGGATGTATTTGATGAGATCTAGTGTTAAATGAACAGAGGAGAAAATACTTCAGTGGCACACAGTAAAGACAGAAAGGGAGAAAAAGAATGAAAAAATTAAGGAGTAAGTTAAATCAGTTACTTTTAGATCTTTCTGGCAGAAGGCCCTACTTCAGATAAGCAATCCCATCCAAGAAACACTTCACAGACACTTAGAAGTCAGCAGGATAAAAGCAAATACAGAATTTCTTCCTTAGATTACACTCGTGGATTCTTTTCTACGTTTGTACTGTCCACAGCTAATATTCTGTCATGCCATGTATTTTATTTGTTGTTTTATGTGACTAAGTGAACAAGACATACCTGTTGCTTAAAAACAGGAACTGTGGTGGTCAAGGTTAAACACAATTCTCCCAGAAAGCCTGGGCAATATTTCCCATTTGGTTAGATAAAGAAGAGGACCCTTTGTCCTCACAGGCACTACTTGTTTCACTTTCTTCAGGTAGAAAAAAGAAATAAGACCTTACGCCTGGAGATCAAATCTAGCCTCCTAATTAGATGTTGGTGTGTTGGTGCCAGCACCAGTGTGAGTTAAATAACTACCACTGTACTTCAGGGAATTGCTTCTGCAGCCTAATTTTTCTGACCTGCTTCCAAGTGCAGCATTAGGAGTTCACCAATACAAGAATTAATCATTATTTCTCATATTTGATATTTTTTGGCATGGCATTACATGGTAGTATTTGACCTGGAAGCCTTGAAAAGCCCTAAGATTAGGGACAAGACCACCAGTGTTTCTGTGGCACCTGCCATATCACAAAAGTCATGCTTATGACCATGATCTTTCAGATGCAAAAATTATCAGCTTAGCCTTCCTCTTTATATTTAATATCTTTCTTTTGAACTGGATTACTTGAACAGCTTACTTTTCAATTGTCAAGAAGATTCATCGCAAAAAATCCCCAAATCCAGAACATCCATTTTACCACAAGCTATTTAAAATATGGTGAATAATATCTGAATATGCATTTATAATAATTTTTAATATTGAACTAAAAGAATTCAGAATCCTAGTTTTGCTTTGAGACAGTTCAGTGAACCTACTCAGGATCCCACTGGCATTAAGTCATCTTGTACGCTGCACTTTACAGGAAGAGGCCCTCAACTTTTTCTCGTTCTACCGCAATACATTCTCAGCTCTTAATGATTTTTTTCAGTGCAATATGAAGGGCAGAAAAGAGACAGAAAAACACCCACACATTGAAGTATAACCTGAGAACATGCAGGCACACCTTGCCTCCTGATGCACAATGTAAGGAAGGAGTAAAGAATTTAATTTTGACAAGAGAATGGGAGCTCCTAACAAAATGCAGGCAAGATCCGTGTAGTACTAATAGAAAGAGAGGAAGCCAACATTTCACTTCAGCAAAAAAAAATCTCTTCATAGTAAAAAAAACAAACTGCAAGAGATATAAACTCAGAATTCATTCTGCCAAAGTTGCTGGCCAAATGTCCAAAGTGAGAGGACAGCTGATCAATCAGCTCTCAGTGAACTTACAGATCTCATTCCCTGTTTTAACACCATCTTCTAGTTTCAATCAGAATAATCAGAACCTGCAGGAGCACAACCACAAATAGCCCCTTCTTATGTAGAGGTTTAACTTGGAGATCATTAGGATCAATTTACTACCTTTTTTACAATGCAGGTCAGCGTTTTATCTACTATATTACATTCCAGTTTGCATAAGAAGCATGTGCCATGGTACTTTTCCATTCCCTCTCCAGGACAGGCATTTCACTTCAACACAGACATTTAATAATTTCAGTATATAAGCAAACATCAAATATATTCAACTACATAATTGCTTTACCTGGGAAGATTACAGCTTCACCTAAGGGCAGGTTGGAAGAGAAGATACTGACTAGCTCTCACACTCCCTATTTCAAGGCATTCTGACGAAAAGTTTTGGATTCAAACCTATTCAGCACAGAAATAAACAGAAAGGGTTGCCTGTAAGCCTGCTCAAAGGGAGCACGTGAGAACACAGCAAAACCACTCTCAGGCATGCATTTTTCTTAAATGCTAATAACCTGTTGGACTAGCAAGGAAAATTCCACCTTGTTGCATGCTGCATCTGATTATTTTGTTTTATTAATTCACTTAGAGAAAAACCTCAGAAAAGCAGATGGAAGTGAAGAGTTTGGGGGTTTTGGCTTCATTTTGTTTTTAAGATGGTTAAACTAGCAATGTCATTGTTTCCACTCTCCAGAAGCATTTTCTTTGTTTAGTAAGAGATGAGAGTTTAGCTAAGTAAATCTAAGAGGTACTCTTGTTTCTTCTCAATGAAGCAGTCATGCCATCTCTTTGCGTTTGCCAAACACATATCCAGTAAGACAAAGAGAGCAAGGGATCCCATCCGCTCCATTTCCCTCCTGTGGCAAGGAGAATTTCAGCAACCAGCCCACAGGAGCAGACAGCTTGCAAACAGCCGTGGCACTAAGGAACACAGGCCACTGCTCAGAAATCACTGGCCTATATAATGGCTTTCCATAAAGGTACAAATGGTACAAAAGGTAAAAACCTAGTCTACTGGGGGTTGATGGGGTCCATCTGTCAGAGAAGGGGAAGAGCATCTTTGGTGATAGGCTTGCCAAACTGGTGAAAAGGGCTTTAAACTAAAGTTGCTGGGGGAGGGGAACCTCAATCCATTCCACTCCTAACAAACAGTTTGATGCCAGTGCCAGCAACAGATGCCCAGAGCCTAGAGAGGGATCAGAGGTCAGCAGGAGAGCACCTGAAGAGCAGCACAAAGGAATTCCAGCTAGTCCAGCCAGTAAGTCAGCTTCATGGTGGGGGGACACACTCACACAACTTAAATGCCTCTATGCAAATGCACATAGCATAGACAATAAACAAGAGGATGTGCACACGCCTGCAGGGCTATGATCTTGTTGGCATCACAGAGGCATGGTGGGACGTCTCCTATGACTGGAGTGTTGGAATGGAAGGATTCAGGCTCTTTAGGAAGGAGAGGCAGGGGAGACGAGAAGGGGTGTTGCCCTCTAAGTCAGTGACCAGCTGGAGTGCATGGAGCTCTGCCTGGGAATGGATAAGGAGCCAACAGAGAGCTTATGGGTCAGGACTAAAGGAAGGGCAGGGAAGGGTGACATTATAGTGGGGGTCTGCTACAGCCCACCCCACCAGGAAGACCAAGTGGATGAGGCCCTGTACAGACAGACAGGAGCAGCCTCACTTCACAAGCCCTGGTCCTCATGGGGGACTTCAACCACGTCAATATCTGTTGGAGGGACAACACAGCAGTGCATAAGCAATCCAGGAGGTTCCTGGAATGCATTGATGACAACTTCCTTCTCCACATGATAGAAGAGCCACTGAGGAGAGGTGCTGTGCTGGATCTTCTTCTCACCAACAAGGAGGAGCTGGTGGGGAATGTGAAGCTTAAGGGCAGCCTTGGCTGCAGTGGCCATGAAATGGTGAAGTTCAAGATCCTTAGGGCAGCGAGGAGGGTGCAGAGCAAGCTCACTACCCTGGACTTCAGGAGCAGACTTTGGCCTCTTCAGGGATCTGCTTGGTAGAGTACCATGGGATAAAGCCCTGGAGGGAAGAGGGGCCCAAGAAAGCTGGTTAATATTCAAGGGTGACCTCCTCCAAGCTCAGGAGTGATGCATCCCAACAAAGAGGAAGTCAGGCAAAAACACCAGGAGGCCTGCATGGATGAACAAGGAGCTCCTGGACAAACTCAAACCAGAAAGGAAGCCTACAGAGGGTGGAAGCAAGGACAGGTAGCCTGGGAGGAATACAGAGAAATTGTCAGAGTAGTCAAGAAACAGGTTAGCAAAGCTAAAGCCCGGATAGAATTTGGCCAGCAGCAAGGCAAGCTTCTATAGGTACATCGGTACTAAAAGGAAGACTAGGGACAATGTGGGCCCTTTGTCCTGATTTCAGGTGGGATAGAATTCATTTTCTTTCTAGTAGCTAGTATAGTGTTATGTTTTGGGTTCAGTATGAGAAGAATGTTGACAACTCACTGATGTTTTCAGTTGTTGCCAAGTAGTGTCTAGACTAAGTCAAGGATTTTTCAGCCTCTCATGCCCAGCCAGCAAGAAGGCTGGAGGCGCACAAGTTGGGAGGGGACACAGCCAGGACAGCTGACCCAAACTGGCCAAACGGGTATTCCATACCATGTGACATCATGTCCAGTATATAAACTGGGGGGCGTTGGCCTTGGGGGGGGGATCGCTGCTCAGGAACTAACTGAGCATCAGTTGGTGAGTGGTGAGCAATTGCATTGTGCATCACTTGTTCCGTATATTCCAATCCTTTCATTATTATTGTCCTTTTATTATTATTTTATTCCTTTCTGTCCTATTAAACTGTTCTTATCTCAACCCATGAGTTGTTATACTTTTTTTTCCCCCAATTCTCCTTCCAATCCCACTGGGTGGGGGAGGAGTGGGCAAACAGCTGCATGGTTCTTAGTTGCTGGCTGGGGTTAAACCCTGACAGTCCTTTTTGGCACCCAACGTGGGGCCCAAAGGGTTGAGATAACAACAGACCTGACCAAAGAGTGTTAAAACAAATTTGTTACAACCATTCATTATATTAATTTAATAGTTGCTGGTCACAATGTTGATTTATGGGCTCTTGAGTCTTAAGTCGTGGCGCTTGTTTTTAGAGTTCTGTTATGTATCACCTCCCTTGCTTTATGTAGTCCCTGTGCTGATGCTTATCACCCATAAGGTTTTCGCTTTGATGTATTGTGTAATACTGGCTTATGGTATGATAAAATTATCGGTCGTGGGACTAACCCGGTATTTGTACTCAGCATTGCCGTTACCTCCGTACTTCGGGAGCCATCTAGTGGAAATTGTTAACAATTACACCCTTTACCTTCTCGGAGAGCCAATCTACGGGTGACACACCTCCCTTTACCTTCCCTTTCTCCTCCAGCCTAATTACAATGGCTTTGGAGAATTTTGAAAAATGTGAATACTCTTGGGATGTTGAAACCAGCATGGTCCTATTGCTAGGAACTAGCATGTCCCTGAATGTGGTTCAGGTCTTGTTTAGGGTTAAACAACTATTTAAAATACCACCCAGAGATCAAACCCCACAAGTACAAGCCAGCTGGAGGAGAGGAACAACCAGGTTTACTGGGCTGTGTGGATCTGATGGCCTGGCACATCATACCCACAGGAGTACAAAGCTCTTGTAGACACTGGTGCACAGTGTACCCTAATGCCATCGAGTTGTAAGGGGGCAGAACCCATCCGTATTTCTGGACTGACAGGGGGATCCCAACAGCTAACTGTATTGGAGGCTGAAATAAGCCTAAGTGGGAACAAGTGGCAGAAACACCCCATTGTGACTGGCCCAGAGCCTCCGTGCATCCTTGGCATAGACTACCTCAGGGGAGGGTGTTTCAAGGACCCAAAGGGGTACCATTGGGCCTTTGGTATAGCTGCATTGGAGACAGAATTAAACAGCTGTCTACCGTGCCTGGTCTCTCTCAAGACCCTTCGGTTGTGGGGTTGCTGAGGGTTGAAGAACAACAAGTGCCAATTGCTACAACAGTGCACCAGCGGCAATATCGCACCAACCGAGACTCCCTGGTTCCTATCCATAACCTGGTTTGTTGACTGGAGAGCCAAGGGGTGATCAGCAGGACTCGCTCACCTTTTAACAGCTGCATATGGCCAGTGCGAAAGTCTAATGGAAAGTGGAGACTAACAGTTGACTATCATGGCCCAAATGAAGTCATGCCGCTGCTGAGCGCTGCTGTGCTGGACTTGCTAGAACCTTAATATAAACTGGAGTCAAAGGCAGCCAAGTTGTACACCACAACTGATACCGCTAATGCGTTTTTCTCAATCCCTCTGGCAGCAGAGTGCCAGCCACAATTTGCTTTCATTTGGAGGGGCATCCAGTACACCTGGAATTGACTGCCCCAGGGGTGGAAACACAGCCCCACCATTTGCCATAAACTGCAATGGAAAAAGGTGAAGCTCTGGAACACCTGCAATACATCGATGACATCATCATATGGGGCAACACAGCAGAAGTTTTTGAGAAAGGGAAGAAAATAATCTAAATCCTTTTGAAGGCTGGTTTTGCCATAAAACAAAGTAAGGTCAAGGGACCTGCTTGGGAGATCCAGTTTTTAGGAATAAAATGGCAAGATGGATGTTATTAGATCCCAGTTGATGTGATCAACAAAATAGCAGCTATGTCTCTGCCAACTAGTAAAAAGGAAACGCAAACTTTCTTAGGCATTGTGGTTTTTTGGAGAATGCATGTTCCAGGTTATAGTCTGATTGTATGGCCTCTGTGTCAAGTGACTCAGAAGAAGAACTATTTTAAATGAGGCCCTGAACAACGACAAGCCTTTGAACAAATTAAGCGGGAGATTGTTCATGCAGCAGCCCTTGGGCCAGTCCGGGCAGGACAAGATGTTAAAAATGTGCTCTACACTGCAGCTGGGGAGAATGGCCCTACCTGGAGCCTCTGGCAGAAAGCACCTAGGGAGACCCGAGGTCGACCCCTGGGGTTTTGGAGTCGGGGATACAGAGGATCCGAGGCTCGCTATACTCCAACTGAAAAAGAGATAGTGGCAGCATATGAAGGAGTTCGAGCTGCCTCAGAAGTGGTTGGTACTGAAACACAGCTCCTCTTAGCGCCCCGACTGCCAGTGCTGGGCTGGATGTTCAAAGGGAAAGTCTCCTCTACACATCACGCGACTGATGCCACGTGGAGTAAGTGGATTGCATTGATCACACAATGGGCTCACATAGGAAATCCCAGTCGCCCAGGAATTGTGGAAGTGATCATGGACTGGCCAGAAGGCAAAGATTTTGGAATGTTGCCAGAGGAGGAGGTGACACGGGCTGAAGAGGCCCTGCTGTATAATAAACTGCCAGAAAATGAGAGGCAATATGCCCTGTTCACTGACGGATCCTGTCGCATTGTGGGAAAACATCGGAGGTGGAAGGCTGCTGTATGGAGTCCTACACGACAAGTCGCAGAAACTGCTGAAGGAGAAGGTGAATCAAGTCAATTTGCAGAGGTGAAAGCCATCCAGCTGGCTTTAGACAAAGCTGAATGAGAAAAATGGCCAGCACTCTATCTCTATACCGATTCATGGATGGTGGCAAATGCCCTGTGGGGGTGGTTGCTGCAATGGAAGCAGAGCAACTGGCAGCACAGAGGTAAACCCATTTGGGCTGCCGCACTGTGGCAAGATATTGCGTCTTGGCTAGAGAACCTGGTTGTGAAAGTACATCATGCAGATGCTCACATACCCAAGAGTCGGGCCACTGAAAAACATCAAAACAACCAACAGGTAGACAAGGCTGCTAAGATTGAAGTGGCTTAGGTAAATCTGGACTGGCAAAATAAAGGTGAATTATTTATGGCTTTGTGGGCCCATGACACCTCAGGCCATCAGGGAAGAGATGCAACAGACAGATGGCCTCGTGACCGAGGGGTGGACTTGACTGTTGATGCCATTGAACAGGTTATCCATGAACATGAAACGTGCTGCAATTAAGCAAGCCGAGCAGTTGAAGCCCCTGTGGTATGGAGGGCAATGACTGAAATATAAATATGGGGAAGCCTGGCAGATTGACTATATCACACTCCTACAAACTCGCCAAGGCAAGTGCTATGTGCTTACAGTGGTGGAAGCAACCACCGGATGGCTGGAAACATATTCTGTACCCCATGCCACTGCTCGGAACATTATCCTGGGCCTTGAAAAGCAGGTCTTGTGGTGACATGGCACCCCAGAAAGAATTGAGTCAGACAACAGGACTCATTTTCGAAACAACCTCATAGACACCTGGGCCAAAGAGCATGGCATTGAGTGGGTGTATCACATCCCCTATCATGCACCAGCCTCTGGGAAAATGGAACGATACAATGGACTGTTAAAACTACATTGAGAGCAATGGCAGTTGGAACCTTCAAATATTGGGATACACATTTAGCAAAAGCCACGTGGTTAGTCAACACCAGAGGATCTGCCAATCGGGGTGGCCCTGCCCAGTCAGAACTTTTATGTACTGTGGAAGGGGATAAAGTACCTGTAATGCACATAAAAAATATGTTAGGGAAGACAGTCTGGGTTATTCCTGCCTCATCCCCCACTCCTGTCTTCTCCTTCCAGTCATGAGCACTTGGTAAAGGGTAACCGGGTGTGGGCAGAAGCACAGGTACTGGCACAAAACCAACAGTACGGGGAGCTGACGGGGCAAAGGACTCGCAGGAGCTCACGCAAGTTCTAAACTCTTCCCTAAACAATTAAAAAATGTGTTCATGACATGTTGTAAGACACTTCATAAGCAGCAGCTGCAGAGGGGCTGGGGTGACCTTCTGGGTAGAACCTGGCAGCTCTCAAAGGAAGACTCATGACTTATCCATGCGTACCCTCCGAAGTTCTATAGCAGGATCCCGCTGAGAATCTGTAGATTGTGGGGGGGGTGGCACAGGGACGTCTTGAACATTTGTTCACTTTGAGAGCAGCCAGGTCACGGGCAAAAGCTCGCTCTAACCACTCTGCAGCTGTGCATATGCCAACCTGTGTGACAATCCCATGTCATCATACATTCCCCTTCCATCACTGCAGTTCCCCTATGGAGCAGCCAGTCACAGCACGGAATGGAAACTGTCTCCTCTGTATTTCGTGGCAGGTGTGCCTCCAGGCCGTATATATAACACCATGAGGCAGAAGCCTGTTTTCTCAGCCTCTTGACAAGATCCCTTCCCTGAGCCTCAGTAGCATCCCAGGGGCAAGTAGTCACTCTTCCTTCACTTCCCAGAAGCAGCACTTCCTTTCAATAGTTTGTTCATGTGGAATAGAAAGGTTGTGGAGCCTCCCGTCCTAGAGGCAGTCAAAAGCCAACTAGGCACAGTCCTGGGCAATTAACTCTAGGTGGCCCTGCTTGAGCAGGAGGGTAGGACTGGATGACCTCCCGAGCTCCCTTCCAACCTCACCCATTCTGTGATTCTGTGAGTGTAACTTACAATGTCCTGGAGATGCTCTGCCAGGTCAAAGAGCAGAGTGGGACTTGCTGACAGCTCCGGGCGTAGTTGGTTTTCTGCTAATATGGTGCCACTGCAGGTCCCCAGGAAGCATTTGCAAGATACTCAGGAGCGGAAGAGGCTGGCAAGTGTTGGGGAGTAGTTAGGTGTTTGCATTGTGTTTTGCTTCCAGTCAAATCCAAAGAGCTCTATGGAATACATAATGGGAGCTGTTCTCATCTCCACTGAGCCTTCTTCCATTGTAGGTGTTTCTTGGTCAGTCCCATTCCACCCCTTGGCTCAGATGAACATTAAACCATTACTTGTGTGGCACAGCGAGCTTAATGCATTCATTGCTTAAATGATGAGCCCTCTTGTCTGTGCACAGGGAGGTTCAGAATGTGGCACGGTTAAAATCTCAACTGTGTTGAAATGTTTGCTGCTAATGACAAGTACAATTAGTTTGGGAGGCAGTATATCACAACACAGTGGAACTCTTCCTCGCTTCTGTTTGGCCACTGGCATGTCTGCAAGGTGATGGTTATCCAGCTTCTCAGCTGGATCATGTTCTTGAGCAATCGAGGAGAGCCCACTTCTTTGCTTACTTGACAGAACAAATATCCATATTTTTAATGTTTTCTTTCTTCCCCTGTTGCCATTACAATTGTGAGCCTGCTTTAGAAACATAGGAAAGTGCTTTCCCCCAGACTTTGGAAAGCAACTACCAGCAGCCAAACCCATTTGCTTCTCCTCAGAATGGAGGCTGATGTCTGTAATGCAGAGCTGTCAAGGGTGCCTGTGGCTGGGATGAAGGGACCCTGCTGCACTGCCTCTCTTCTCTCCCTTTTCTGAGGGACAGCTCGTCCTCTCATGGGCAGGGAAGGGCATCATGTGGAAAAAGTTTTCCCAGCTGCTGAGGTCAGAGTGCCTTTATTGATTTAATCTCTGTCAGCTGGAGCAGATTGCATCTGCTAAATGCAGCTGAATGCACATGTTTTTAGCTCAGCTTTACCATTCTGTATTGGGAGAGGTGTTCTCATGCATATAGGAAGAAAATGGTGGGAGCCTGAAGTTATTTTGTGCCATGCTTTCAAAATGTTTCCCTCAGTCTGGCTGTCAGAGCAACGCCAGCAGCGGTCATGATTCTTCCCCAGGTGCAGAGGAAGGAAAGCAAAGTTGGGGAAAGAGAGAGGAAAATAAGGCAGGTGGTTTGCTTTTTTCTTTCTTTTTTCAAATTAGTCTCTTTATTCATCTCAGTGAGGATTCTCTTCTGCGATCCGTCATTGTTGCAAAAAACCAGTACTGGGTAATACTCGGTCTTGAAAATAGAGGTCCCAGCTAAGGATGGCAGCAGAGCAATGGCACTAGAAGAGAGAAAGACAGATGAAGTTGTGCAAGAGACTGAAGCTCTTACCAATATCTCCCATGTTTCCAGTGAATTTTACAGCAGAGCTGGTCCCATTATTTGGAGGTGGGCAGTGGAACTATGGAAGCTGGTGAGGGAAGGTGCAGGGGAAGGGAATGGGGGAAGAACAAAAGGGGGAATAGATAAAGGGCTATGAAATATCTTATTAAACATAAAATGTATCTCATTACATCCTTTCTTAACTAACCAGCCAAAGATGCGGAAGGGGACATGGCTGTCTTCTGTTTTATGGGAGTTGTATAAGCAGGTGCAGCTGAAGGCAGCGCCTTGTCTGTGGCAGTCTGTGTAGCTGGCCGTGTCAGGGTCGTGTGTGTGTGTGTGCGCGCCTGTGGGATGCATCCTCAGCTTTGCTTCTGGGCGAAACCGCAAAGGCAAAAGCTGCATTTACTAAAATTAAAAGGTCAGTACCCGTGGCGGGGGAGCTGCAGAGCAGGCGAGAGGGTGCTCAGTGTACAGGCATGTTCGCAGAGGCACGAACCTGCCCAGCGGGGACATGGCAGGTGGCACAAGACACCGACCCCACCAAACACTCCTGGTTTTCCTCGTGTCAGAGGAAAATACATCTTGCTGGATCCAAGAACCTGTGACAGGCGAGGCTGCAGCTGCTCCATATCCCCAACACTAACCTGCAGCAAAAGTGAAGTTGTGTCATGGGTAGGCACACACAGACACATACATGACACAGGGACCCCCCCCACACCCCCCCTGCCACACCGGTCATGGATGCTTGGGGTGCTCCCACGAACACAAGCAGCCCCAGCGCCCTCACCCTGCTCCCCTCTCTGGCTGAGCAGGATGGAGGTCCATGGGTAAGAACATGTATATATACACATATGTATATTCTTGGGCTGCTGAAGGAGCTGGTGAGTAAGGTCCCCTGGGAATCTGCTTTTGAAGGTATTGGGGTCTGTCGTGGTTTAACCCCAGCCAGCAACTAAGCACCATGCAGCTGCTTGCTCACTCCTCCCCCTCCCAGTGGGATAGTGAGGAGAATCAAAAAAAAAGTAAAACTCATGGGCTGACATAAGAACTAACTAAAGTAAAATAAAATATAATAATAATAAAACATAATAATAATAATAACAATAGTAAAGAAAAGGACTATAACAAAAAAAGGAAAAAAAAAGGAAAAAAATAAAATCCGAGAGAAGACAAGTGATGCACAATGCAATTGCTCACCACCTGCTGATGGATGCCCGAGCAGTGATCCGTGCCTCCCAGCCAGCTCCCCCCAGTTTTTATACTGAGCATGACATTCTATGGTATGGAATACCCCTTTGGCTAGTTCGGGTCAGCTGTCCTGGCCATGCTCCCCACCAGGTTCTTGAGCACCTGCTTGCTGGCAGAGCATGGGAAACTGAAAAATCCTTAACTCAGGATAAGGACTATTTAGCAACAACTAAAACATCAGTGTGCTGTCAACATTATTCTCACACTAAATCCAAAACACACTGTCCCAGCTACTAGGAAGAAAATTAACTCTATCCCAGATGAAACCAGGACAATAAGATATTGCAAAAGGGGCAAAACAGGAAAACTGACAGGGCTTGAAATGATTTGTCCAAAGCATGGACTATGATCTTGAACTAATGTAGTTTGTTCCATATGATAGCATACAAATAGCATAAATTATGTGATACCATAAGGACCATCATCTTTTCCTTGGGGAGAAGCAGAACAGGACGCATCGGAGCCGGTGGCCCTGGAGGTGAAGGCACAAGGAGATACCTGAAAGCTGCACCCAGAAGCCCTCAGGAGGAAGGATTTCACAAGCTTGTTGTTTGAATTGGGTTCTGAGACCAGAGGTAAGACAGGAGGACGCTGGAAGAAGACAGGAGGCACTCTGTAAAACTACTGCTTTTCCTGTACAGGCCTTAGGTTTCCACAAGCCTCACCACCCTCTTAAGAAATGCATGTAAGGTCTTTGATCATTTTTGAAACAGAATCTACATGTTTTCCCACTTCATTCTGTAAATGTCAGTATATGTCCGTATATACATATGTGTGTGTGTGTATATTTATATATAAAAAATATATAAATTTGGGACTTTTTTCCAGCTTTCTGCTCACTAACAATATGCTGCATTAGAAACAATCTATGAATACACTTATATTCTTAACAGGACTATTGATATATTCCAATTCAATATATTTCACTTCCACTCAGAATTTCTTTGGCTACTTTGCTTACCCAGTTTATTAGCAAATATTGCCCAATAAATCTCTTCTAAAGGAGTCTTACATAATGGGGAAAAAGAGATCACCTTTAAATATGTGACTTAATGCCAAGTTACAAATGATGCGGTAAAGGCTATCATCTTTCATTTATTTTTATATGCCATTGTTGCTCCTTTTGCAGACTGTTATTGCTTTTCCTTCCTGCAAGGCTTATGTCAACCCATTTAATCTCTAAATTAGTAATGTGATTTAACCCATTAATTCCAATTAAATCACACTTCTCCCTCTGCAGTTGGGCGTAATACAATAATTCTACTATACATGAGCCTGACATTGGTGTGTAACACAATAGTCTTTTTCCTTTCTTAGCCTTCACCTTTCTTGCTGCAACAGGTAGGATTTTCAGCAACAGTCCTGCTCCCTTCCTGTATGGGAAGCTGTGTAATGAAATGGCATGCTCCCTTTTGTGATCCCCAGCTGTTGCAGTAATCAAGAGTGAGATTAGGAACTAAATTTGGATAGCTACTTTGTGTGAGGTGGTAATTTGAGGGTCTTATAGTCACAGAGGAAAAAAAAAAGGTAATCTGCACTATGATGCACCCAACCCATGAATCATTTGCATTAGGAAGAGACAGACTGACACAGAAGTGCCTGTTTCTCCCCATGGACTACAGTGGCGTTCCAGATGGTTGCCTCAAAATGTGGAAGCATCCTCATTAAGGGTGTCTTCATTAAGTCAGAAGAACCTCGTCCTGGGTGTTTAAAGAAAGCCAGTGTGATCTGCTACATTCATAACCAGCAGGGTAAGAAAATAGAGCAATAAGGCAGTGGTTAGCCACAATAGTGCATAATGTTGCCATTTTGCTTGGCTCTTCTTCACGGACCAGCAGCTTGTGCATCCCAAGGGATCAGTTTTAGTACAATTCCTTTATGGAGAGAACTAATGAATATATATAAGCAATCACCATCTCCAAAGCAGCAAGTATTTGAGGAGAGTAAAACAACACATCAGCCAGCTCTAGAAGCTGTGAATTTGAGAGTAGTATTGAAGGGGTGGGATTTGCATTGTTCCGGTTTTACCAGAAAAGAGGTTTGCAGCTAATATGAAATGTGTATTAGAAACCAATGAAAATGTGAGGATAGCTACAAGAATACAGGCAATGCCTTCAAAAAGGTAAGATACTTATGGTAAAACAAGTACTGATTTTTCTTCTTACCACTATGCTGTTAAGGGGAGGAAAATGGATATATTGAAAACATCTCAGAGCATTGGCTTCTAAATGACAGAAACCATATTCTTCTTTACACCCTAGTTTTTCAACCTGGTTAACAAGCAAAACAAAACAAAGCATTCAGCTGCTCAGGGTTTGCAGAAGGATCCATTCATGCTAGGAATGTATGACTGAATAAATGTATAAATCAGAATTTCTCATACCAGGGAGCTTACTGTCAAACATATACATTGAGAGTGCATAGATTCAGGCATGCAAACAGAAGGAAGTGAGGGTCAATGATAACGTAGGCCTGATCCATACTAGAATAGTGACCAAAACTCTTAAAAGGTCAAAACCCCCCAGTTTTTCTGACATTAGGCCCAGGATGGAAGGTCCAGTTCTGTGCTGTTTAAGATTACTAGTTTTGTCTGGGCTTTGTATGTCAGCTGTGCTCCCTTTCAAACTCTTTCTCTCAAGTAAATACTGCATGTTGAGAAATAAACCAGAAATGTTTCTCTTCCCTTAGACAAACCAAAGGAAGCTCAAGGAAGCAGTTTTGTTGGTGTTGGTTTGCTCAAAAGCAAATGCAATACCTAATAGACAGGTTTGGCTAACTGTTAATTCACAGGCACAAAAGATTACTTCATTGGCATTGGTGCTCCAGAAGCTTTTACTTTCTTTTTCTCTTTTCCTTTTTCTCTGTCACTTGCAGTGTCAGAAGTGATACACTCAGTTTAAAGGGGAGAGGATTTTTACTACCAGTTTGTTTCGTGCAGAGATGAAAATGTACAATCATTCGGTTTGGTGTGTGCACTGCCGCCCTGGGGCAGGGAAAGGGCAGCTGTACTGTCGGGCTGTGGTGATGGTGATGACGATGATTGTATGAGGTTATCCACCAAAAACTAATGAGGGAGGCAATCCAAATTAGCTACTTTTCTGCTTTAAAAACCCTTGGTTTTTCTAGCTGCCCTTTTTTTTTTTTTTTTTTTGGTATGTTCTGAGTATAATGGTGATGAATACGAGAGAGAACACGGCCAAAGAAAGCTGGAAAATGGGATTCTGGATAGAATAAGTAGAGAAAGAAGGGAAATATGTGATGGAAAAAGTAGCAGACTATGTGCTTCTGTTTCCGCTGCTCACTGCTTCTACTGATGGTGGAAGATACGTTTCTGGCAGCCTAACAGGTAGGAAAGTATACCATCATCATTTTACAGATGAAGAATGCTAGTCTCAACCTCATTTCTCATCAGCCTGCTCAGCTTGTTTGCATCAACCCTGACTTACACTTCCAGTGTAGCATCTCAATAGAGCATCATCCGTATTCTTCTACAGGTTCAGTGTTGGGACTGGTGATTTTGGCTGGTAATTGCAACTGATAATTGAATAGAGACATAAGTATGACCCATCATGAACTTGCTCTCAAAAAAACCTGCCAGTTGTGATTAAATGCCAGGCTAGCACAGGACTGAAAGGTTGCATGGAGCAACTGAGACAGCAGGAGAAGACAGGCAGCAGCAGCACGGCCGTCTTCTTGCCGTTGCCTGGGCCTTGTGCCCCCCTCCCACACAGCCACCTCTCCTCTCCTGCCTGCCACAGCATCTGACATGCCACTTCACCCCATCTACTCACTTTGCTCTTACTGTCCCCTTCTTGGGGTAGGGGGAGGTGGCAAATATCCTCTTTGAGAAAAACAACAAAAAAAATTAATAAAGTGATTATTGTGAAACAGAGTTGTATAGCTTTTCAAATTTCGGTCATCCTTGTGACCTTCTCATTCAGAGGACAAACAAAACTAGGTGAGAAACCCTGAGCCAGCAGTCTGCTACCAGACACTGCTTTTCTGCTGTCCCCCGGCAAATTTTCCCCTTACTCTTCCTGCTTTAAAAGTGCTAGGTTTGTTCTCCAGTGGTGTCAGGAACTATGAAGTGGGTGCTTTCTAGTTCCCTTAATGGAGAGGCAAACACTGTCTAAGCACAGGTAGAACTGTCACCACCCCTTCCACAGCTACATGTAGTAGTTTCTGTGAGGTTTGTGGGGAGTGGAACTTCTCTTTTAGCACTGGAAATAGGAACAGGCCCCTGGAGGTCCTGTCTCCAACACCCACCAAATCTTCCAATGCAAAGTTAAATGCTCACAGTGAAGATGGGCCAAAATTGTCTCTGTAATCTTAGTTCTACTTCCTTGCACCTGCAACGGAAGTTCCTTTATTATAACCTCACATTGCCCTTTCCATTAAGATCCCTATCACACCGAATGCACACAATGTCCAGCACCCAAGAAATGATTTAAGAACTTTCCTCCCACTTTTTCCAAAGCATAGCTCTTGGCTGACTGCACACTCCTAACGAAGTTTGCCTCCAGATCAGAATTTATTTCCCCCAGGGCTTTTCCAGAATACTAGCTGCTGTAGTATTTCTAAGCAGAATTATACAGCCCTCCAGATATTCAAAGCACAGCTCCTGCTAATTTCAGTTTCAGCTGTGAGTTTCAACACTTCTGCAAATGAGACCACAAGGACATCAGTCAGTCAGCCAGAAAATGAGGAACGCTCAATCAGTGACCACCTGTGAAAAATCCGGTTTAAGGAACTCTGCGGTAAAGACTAGGGCAGCTTGGAAATTTTCAGACAAAATAGAGCTTTGCCAAAAATGCCAGTTTGCAGAGCCTAGCATGTTCTGTTTAAAATATTTCAGACTGAAGGAACTGTTACCAAACTGAAAGTGATGCCTGGAGGGAACTCGGACTTCCAAAAGGGCTTTTGGGTACTAAGCTAGGGAAATTGAAAGTGGCAGTCTCCAGATTAGGAGGAGCTCATCAAGACGCTTCCCTAGGCCAAGAAGCTTTGGAAGGCAAGTACCCTGAGCTCAGTCTGGAAGGGGAACTCACCTGCACATTGAGATACAGGATTTCCTGTAGCCATTGGAATAACTCATGTTCATCAGGATTAGAGAGAGAACTTAAATTTGCCAAAAAAGTTTTGGGAGAAGTGGTTTTAAGTCAAAATTGAAACAACCCCAGATTTAAAGAAAGAAAAAAAAAACCAAAACAACCAAAACCCCCCACAAAATCCGTGCAGAAAGTAAAAATGTTTTTTCAGCCTGCTCTTACAGACAGAAAGGGAATACAATTCTCATTTAAATAGGACATCATAACTTCTCTTCTTGCATGTTCTTATTCTGTCTCATTTACTACTTCCTTCCAATGTTTCTGAAGATTAGTCAGGGCCCCAGCTTAAAACACTTTCCGTCAGTATTCCGTTTTCTGCAGGATGAAGTAAGTGTCTCCTACCCATTGAGCGAAAGGGGGAGGGCGGGGCGGGGCAGAAAAAAAAAGCTGAAGGAAACTTGCAAGTGAGTAAATGAAGGTTGTTACTTGGCCACACGGTTTGATTCAATCTACACTCTTGAGTTTCAGGTCACTCAGTACCAAATGACTGCTAGCAGTTTGCTGTGCTTAACTGGAACCTGCCCTGTGCATTACATAAATGTTTGCTGATACTGTTGAAGCACACACTGAGGAACCCAGGTTTCATTTGCACTCAGGAAACGAACACCCTTCCTTCCCCAGCAGGACCCTTCCTGACCTGTTCCCACCAGTCTCAGACCTTTCTCTGCCTCCCACATCTCCTGGTTTCTTACCATAGATGAGGGGAAAGGGATCATTTGGGAGGTCTACTCCAGCCTGCTTAAAGCAGGATCAACACTGAATTCAGATTACGTTGCTCAGGGCTTTATCCATTAAGGTGCTGGAAATCTGTAGGAATGGATTTTTCACAGCCTCTGGGCAACCTGCTTCAGTCCCCATGGTTTGACTCCACTCAATTCCTGCTCAGATTTTGGCCAACACACAGCTCATGCTAAGGCCTGACCTATGCTGGGATCAGCACCATTAGGTCAAAGCAATGGCAACACGTAGGCAGGACACAGTGGCCAGAAAGAACTAAAAGGCCATGATGCAGCCATTACCACCTGCAGCTGGCTGTCTCCTGCAGCCATCATCCTTGCAGATTGCTTGTCTGACAGTTTCTTCATAATCTGCTATCTCACGGAAATGGTGTAGACCCAACTTCCAAGCTAGAAGGCGTAAATACATCACCTTACCCAAAAAGTTCTTGAAGCAGATCCCACAGCAGCCAGACTGCTGAGGCTTTCATGCTTCTCAGTGGGATACAGGGGACACCCTCACTGTGGTGGAGGAGGAAGGATGAGTGCTCTCCCCATCAGCTAGGTAACTGTTTTGCTCATAGGTGCAAGAGTTACAAGTTCCGAGTTGCCAATTACGAATTAGAGAGCTTGTGAGTTAGAAACCTCATGACTTAAGTGATGAATTAGTGAATTCACATGTTAGCCTAGTCTGTACAAAGGGGATTGAACCTTTGTTTGTCATGCTTGTTTTCTTTCCTAATGAGCTCATAAAATGAAGTTTAATTTACAGAGTACATTGACCAGTAAATTTGAGAAATCCAAATGGACCATGATACCACAGTAATAATTTTTTTCCTTATGTCAAATATGAACTTCCCAGTTTGATTTGTGCTCATTGTCTCTTCTTACTCCACCATGGGCCTCTCAAAAAGGTATGATTCTGTTTTCTTGACATGGCATTGGAAGGCTGCTATTATGACCCCCCCAAGCTTCTTCTCCAGGCTGAATAAACCCATTTCCCTCAGCCCCTCCTCATAGGGCAAGCGTGTGCACCCCAACCACCCCTTTGCATTACAAATGGACTCCCTCAAGTTTCTCACTGTCCTTGTATTTGTGGAGTAGTGTGTCCAAACCTGGATGCAGTATTCCAAATACACCCTGAAAGGTGCCAAGAAAAGGGGAATAACCCCTTCCCTTAATCTACTGGTGGCACTCCTGTTAATACAGAGCAGTATGCTGTTAGCCTTTGTCTCTGACAGGGCTCACTGCAGACTAGTGTTTAGTTTGCTTTCCCCAGGAACCCTTGGCCCTTTTCCACAAAGCTGCTGTCTTTGCCTAACGTCACTTAGTTCCCAGGCTTTTCACAGCCAGTCCATTTCATGCCCTTGCATTTCTCCCCACCTCACAAGCAACCAAATCCTAGTGAGGGCCTCTCCAATGTCTGCAGTCCAGCTCCAAATCGGGTTTGTTTTCCCTATCACCCCTAAACTCTATGTAACCTGCAAACTCCATGAGATCTTCTCTACATCACATACTTAGCTTCCCTCTTCCCTGCGTTTGCATCAATTTCCTTCTCACTGCTGCTCGGACTGACCCTGAAGAAAACAACCTTAGATCTTACTGATGGTGGTAATTCATGGACTCAGCCAAGAGACAAAACTGCTGGGAACATTTTCCTCTCCCTTTTGAAAGTTCCATAGGAACAGAATATGCTTAACGTGAGAAAGCATAAAATATTCTTCAAAAGCATACATCCAGCATAAGTGCACAAGAAAGAAAGGAAGAAAGAAAGAAAATCCTGATTAAAACAAAGCAAAACCCACATTACACACATTTCTTCTTTCAAAGCATAGAGTCTCTAGACCTTTCTAAAGAAAAAGTAGCCAAATCATTAAAATCCAAACAATTCATTTTCCCTACCCTCATCTTTAGAAGAGTAGAACTTTGGGGGCTGAAGTTACCCAAGACAATTCAACCTAAGACATAAACCAGAGATACAGAAAATCTCAACTCCAGCAGTATAAGCTTGCCAAAACTACAGGACAACTGAATTTGAGGTCTTACAATGGCAAACGCTGAGCAATTTGAGAAATAGTCAGAGATGGGAGAGCCATGCAATGAGCATACTCTGTATGTCGGTAGGGTGTGTGACTGCATATTATATAACAGACATATTTTCATTTTTAAGACACAAATTACATGTTTCAAAGCAGCTATATATCTGCCAACTGCATATTATTAAAAAGGAAAGAATGATACAAGCTCACACTTTCTGTGAAAACATACTGGAAAGAATGTTCAAGTCCCTTATGTTTGCCATGATGCTGCTTTACACCACATAAAAAAGAACAAGAGTATTCGCACAGTTTGTTGCATTTGCAGAAACCTATCTTAAATGCTAGATGTCCTTGATAAGAATGTAAAATATAGTATGAACCAATTAGATACTACTTATTACCTGTAACACTTATTTAAATAACATCTATCAAATGCAGAAAGTTTCAGTAACTCCCACTAACTGAAGCATAAGCATGACTGAGGTCTAGATGCACTTCGCTACCTCATGTATCGCCAGTTTGTTAGCAGAATCATCAGGAATGAGGTATACTCCTTTTCTTCCTGCTTTGGTCAGAAAATGCTGACCTGTTAAAACTCAACTTTGTGCAGAAGCAGATTAATTTTGCAAAGACAAGTTTTCTCATGAAGCCAGCAGAAAATGAATGTAACACTAAAATTGCCAGCTTTGTCAGTAGAAGTATCTGACTTGCACTTTTTGCACACATGTGGGAGATATCATGGTTCACATTTTTTGTGAAGAAACCTGAGGTTTGGTTTCATCCTACTAAAGGAAGGGAACACTTTTGAAATCTTTTTATTCCAAAGAGAGAAGTTTTCCTCCAAGCCACACCACACCCCAAACACTTCCCAAAGTTCTGTGCTGTCCACATTTGCCAGCAGCAGAAGGAAGAAATATGGTGGGGAAAAGGGGCAACGATGACAACTGATTTAGCTTCACAGAATTTTTGCTATGTGCTGTATGTTTAAAATATTACACTGTGTCTGTTTATATCAAAGCAACACTAAGGTGCCAAGCACCTTCAGAACTGGCTTAAGCTAAGCACACACAAGCCCACTGAAAGCACCGGGGAAGCTTACATACCAAAAGTTAGATTTGCAGGTTTAGCCATCAAGTCTCTGGGAAAGCAACAGCAACAACATTTTTTTTTCTGTCATCAGACAACGCTAAAATCAACAAGCTTCTGATTAGAGACTCAGAGCATGTCTTTAAGGTATGTCAGTAATAACAGACAACTCACTGCATGCTAATAATTGTTTTATTTACATGCAGCTTCACACCACCTTTGGCTAAACTGAGGGTTCCTGTAGAGGATTTCAAATGTCTTTTTGGCAAACTTAGCACATCAAAGTTTAATAATAATAATAATAATAATAATCAGCAGCAGCAGCAGCAGCAGCAGCTTCGGCTCCAGGACACATAAATAAATAAATTTGTATAAGGAGGACTTCCAGACATTTCAAAACTGTAGTTAAGCCTCAAAAATCCTGGTGCGGTAATCCAATACACCTATGCTTATTGCTGAAATATCTTCTTGAAGCACAGAGAAGTTGGATTAATTGTTTCATTAGTTTACCATAGTCTGTAATTCCTAGCTCCAAATCTCTTTTATTTATTGTCTATCACCATGAGAACTCAATCAAATCAGCACGATTTATAAAAACAGACGAGGAGACTGCAAGATACAAAGCATCTTTTCTTTACTAAATGAGCTTATATGACACAATTCTCAACCCCTAAAAAATATTTTCAAATTAAGTACAATTCATTACTGTCGGTTTTATTATCTTATCTATTCCAGTAGCACTTCAATACTTCTTTGAAGATCAGTGGATAAGTATTCAATGTTTGTATTACAATAGCTCCTAGAAGCCTTGACCACACTATTACCACGCTATTACCTTGACCACACAATACACACAGATTCTTGGGGTTAAAAACACATAAATCTTATCTACTGAACAAAGCAGACAGACAAAAGAAAAGAAAAAAAGACATCTGTTTAGCCTTTCTACAGGTCTGGTTTTTTTTGTAAAACAGAGTTGAGCAATATATTCAAAACTGCAGAAAAAGCCTATAGTTAACTTGGGGACTGAGCCTAGATATCTGGGATACAAATGTACTTTCTTAGTTGTATGGCTGGTTCCAGGTTTATTGGATTTTTCTTTTTACTGTATTGCATAGAATGGATCATAGCAAAAAGCAAGAGAAATACAAAAAATATGTATGCAGTAATATTTCCATTGGATAAACTATTCAAAAGAAGATAAAATTCTATGCCCAAATGTCAAAGGCTTATGGATGTGTGTACGTACTTTCATATATATACATATATATACTGTGTATATGTATATACACACAACATCTATATATGACTGCAGACATTACGAAGCCAGAAATCCAATTCCACTTACTGTATTGTATCTAACCTCACTGTTTCTTTCTATCCCTGCCTTGCTTACATAGAAGTATACACATATTCCTTGATGAGTAGCAATGCTTTGAAGATCGAGCTGTTGAAACATCTTACATGTTCTTTTCCCAGTAAAATTCATTCTAATTAGTAAATACTAATAGATTTTAGTAACTTATACACCTTTTGTTTACAGGGAAGAAGCAAGCCAGTGGCTACTATTCTGTATATTTCTGAGGAGTTTGTTTTCATTATCCCATACATTTAGACTTTTTCCTCCCCCAAAATCTTGGTGTCAAAGAAAAAAACAAAAAAACGCAGAACCCACCTGACACCTCAATTTTGTGATGAAGAATCTACTGTTTGATGTTTCTTCCCCATACCTCGTACTTCAAATATTTTATTGATGAAACAAAGCAAATCTAAGATGTACTTGTATTTTAGTTTTTCTTTTCAATTATGGATAATAATTTGATAGTCAATGGTCTTGTTTATGCTATACTTTATGGTCAACTCCTTTGATTTGCCTTATGGACAAGAAATTGTTTTAAAGCCAAAAGCCATTGCTTTACAGTTGTTATTTAGAGTCTCCCACTGTCTAAAACAAATTGGCTTTCTGGTAGTCACATGATGGTTATATCTCACAAGTATGTCTGGTGTGTTTCCTGTTTTGGGTTTGCTTATTAAACCGAAGAAAAGTTCTCAGAAGCTAGTGGTGGATGGGGAGAGACTGAATTGGCATCTTTATTACAATTGAATATTTTTTTCTGACAAAGGCATAGGAAAAGAAAACTGCATTAAGCATAATAACAGAAATGAAGGGCTTCAGAGGAGTCTAACTGCACCAAAAAAAGTACCATCTCCATCCAAGGATATTTTGGCCCTTCTGCGTGGTATTGTAAGTTGAAGTTCATCCCCTTCTTCTAATTTTGCAATGCCTGGCAAAAGATTTGGGATATTTTAAAGTTAATATTTCAAATACATTTTTTTCATAAACAGTATTCAAAAAGTCATTAAACGTCATCTTACAAACAAAAGCATGGCTTGTTACTTGTGACGAGTGCTTTTTTCATCTTTAGGCACATTCTTACAAATTGCAGCCTGCCCAAAGCTGACACTTAACGTCCTCTGTGGAGCTGGACCTACTTTCCACTCTGCACTCAGCATATCACAGTCCACTTAAGCAAACACTGCAAAAATGCGTAACAGTGGTGTACTCAGATTCCTCACGTTATGGTGATGTGACAGTCAAGGTCAGCATTGGGTATTGCTGGTCCTAGACCACTCTGTTCCCACACTTCTGGAGGAGGTCTCACGAGCTTTACCAACCAAATGAAGTTACCAGACATCAGCTGATCCACTGCAGCTGCAGAGCACAGAAGTCTGCTTCCTGCCAGCCGTCCATCAGCTGATGCGATAACTGAAAGCACCTCGCCTTCAAGTTGCAGTCACTGAGCTGAGAGTGCATCTGACATCTGCTGCGACACGTGCTCAACAGCATGAGATATTGCAGTGAGATTTGGTTTTCCTGGTGAAAGCAGAAGGGTGGGAATTTGGGAAGCAGGAACCCTGAAGTGGCAGGATGGACTAGCGATCCTCGTTAAGAGGGGGAGTAATACAAGGGTGAAATAAGAGGATAGATGAAATTGAGGGTGGTTATGATGCCAGAATGTGTGGGTGGAGGGGCAGAAAGTTAAAGAAAATGTTTGGTAGCCTCAATTGCCAGAAGGAAGTAGCTCATTTATTTTTATTTGGAAAAAAAAAATTAGCTTCCCTCCCCATCCCATTTGTTTACTGCCATTACTTGCCAACAGGCAACTCTGTCATTCAATGTCACCCGCTTTTTTTTAATAAGGCATTGAAAAAAAAGGTAGTTTTTATTCACACAGATCTTGCTGGAAAACAACAAAAGAGAAAACCCTCAAACCCACCATTAAGGGGAAAAGAGAGACAGGTAAGAGCTACCAAACAAGGTTTAATGGGCCTTGACAATAATTCCTTAAATGCTACTGCAGGAATATACATATATTTATTGAGCATTGAGCCTGCTGGACTTGCATTAAATATTTTAATTGGTCTTTCTTGTGGTGTTTCTAATTTGTGCAGTCAGAAAGAGCTCTTTATAGGAATTAACTACTTCTCATCTAACCAAAGAGTAAAAACTGCAGTAGCCACTACAAGGAGTGGAGAATTAAGATGATAAGAAATATCTTTGGAAATCCTACAGTAAGGTATGCAAAAATTGGGTGGCTAAAATTCATATATGATGTTTTAAAGCAGAACATAGCTCCTAAATATTTTACTGGGATAACTAAATGTGGAATTCAACCCTTAAGTTAAACCGAGTTCTTCGATAAGGACAATATATACTCCTTTTGTCTGCATCTAACTGAAAGCACCGAAGTATCTAACCATATTGTATAGTCAATGGAGAGAGGGGAATTGTTGAGATCACCAAAGTTAGATGCATACCCTCCAACTGCCTCTGCTTTATATAAAACTGTATTTTTTTTAAAGTATTCTGTAATTTTGCAATTAACCAGATCCATGAATGCAGTCCATTTTCTTTACAACTGCCACAATACTTAATCATCCAACGCTACAGATTCTATTCGATACAGTTTATTTGCAAAGAAAAGGAAAACTTAAATATTTACCAGCAGTATAGCAAGAATTATTCGGATAAGACTGTGGCATATTTTGGATGCAGCGAAACAATGTCACCAAGCTGAGATCATCACCAAACACATGGGCCTTCTTCCTCTGTATTAGATGTCCCATAGCAAATGTTGTATCAGTATATAAAACCTACAGAATGAAGAGGTGCAGACTTAAAATATATTGTATGGAGACATTAAAAATCCTTTAAACAGTCAGATGCTGAAATGAATTGAGCTTTCTCACCTGGCCATATATGAAAAAATATCCTGTTTCTTTGATCACTATTTTATTTCCTTGTTCTTCCAGAGCTGTTCCACGTTTAAAGCTCAGAAGCCAAGGGACAATGCTTGAATCATCTAAAAGAAACAATAAGTTTTGGGTAATCAGAAAGAAAAGTTACTTTCTTTATCTCCATCTGTCAAAAATTAACAAAGCTGACTTCTAGTCAAGACTTCCAGTCTCCCTAGCTGGATTTCCCCACTGAAAAGAAGATATTTGCAAGGGCTGTCCAGATGCAGGGACCTCTTTTTTTTTTTTTTTTTTTTTTTTAATTCAGTGACATAACTCAGTTACTGCTTTGAAGTTAGATAAAATTGGATGGAAGAGTTAATACATGGAATAGTTAGCTATAAATCATGGAACATACTCTTACCTTTCTGTTGGATGTCACTTTTGCTGTCAGCAATCAGTTGCAAACAGGCCTGCAGCACTGCAAAGTGAAAGCATTTTGAAATCAAAGAAACTAATTTAAAAAAAAAAAAAAAAAAGGACATGAAAAAAATCTTCTCTCGGTCTCACCACTTATTTGAAAACATAATCTATTGATTTTAATGCAGATCTTACTCAAATGTGCCAAAATAAAATTCATACCGCAACATGTACTAGATAACTTTCAGAGATCATGCAGCTAAGCAGGAGGCCTCAGATAGTAGCACAAGTAATACTTGCTTGTTTTAATCTCTGGTCCTAATATAATTGAAAAATGTAGCAGTAAGTCAAATGAGCTAGGAATCATCACATCAGTTAGCCTGATTTTCTAAGCAAAAGCTCAAAAAAAACCCCAACCCTCTGACAGAGATCAGATTTTCTAATGATGTTTACTATATTATTTAGAGAAATTAGTTTCCAGTCACAGTTGCTATAAAATATTAGTCATATATACTGGTTACACGGTACTTTCAAGCTACACTTTCAAAATCCATATACATGTACTTTCAATATGTTTTCAGATACCCACACTCAGTCAACCTATACTGAGACTAAGAGGCAAGACACAGAGATGACTGTTAGCAAATTAATGCACACATAACAAATAGCTTTGTATCTGTCAAAACTGATGCGTTACTCAAAACTGTAGAGACTGGCGACACCGAGAAAATAGGAGTTTGATCAGAGAAAAATATTGCAGTATGTTAAAATATAGGCTTGCAAGTGAAACAAAAATCTTTAAAAAAAAATCTGCTAAGCATAAATGTCAGGGAACAGGATAAAAGAGAAAAAGGTTAGTTGCATTTGCTTAGAGCAGATTTTAATGAAAATATCTGGTTCTAGTGCTACACTGAAGGTTGGAAAGCTGAGTAGTAACATTTACTGCACTTGACAGAAACCAAATGAACTTACTAAGAGTCAAGAGAAGAAAATTCTGCTGTGGATTGCTAAATCTCCATTTTTGTTTACCTCTTTTCAGGTAAGAAAGCTGTGGGTCAGATTTGGCCACTCTTCCTATGACAGGCAGTGCCCTGCTCCATGGGATCCTGTTTCTACATCGGCCAGGGGTACCCACATGTGCAACCACATGCCCAGCAGCACAAACTTCTTGCTGCACGGCGGGCGGTGAAAGGATTTGAGTAGAAAGCGGCCCCTCTCTGTATCCAAGTCTCCTTTCCAAGGGGACCTGCCTGAAAACACCAGAAGAGGGCTGGGCGCTCACCAGCACTCAGCAGTGCCAACTGGCAGCGGACACAGATTCGAGCGCGCGCCTGGGAGCACGTCAGTGTCACAACAATCACGCAACCTGTGAGACCTACTGACGTTAACGGGAGTGCTATCCTGCAAGCTCCCATCTCCTACACTGGAACGTGTCCTTGAGTTCTATCAATACTCATCAATAATGTGCCAAAATCTATTGATTTTCAAACCAAGACTTTAAAGACATCTGAATTCCCTGCCTTCTGATAAGGAATAGAAAAACCAAGCCAACACAAAATGAAAAAAGGTATTATACGTCAGTCATTTTTCTATCACACTTGCAAGTGACAGAATTTTCTGAAAAAGAAGCTTCCAAATAAAATCAAAATGTGATTTTCTGGAGTCGCACAACAAAGCGCATCAGGCAATTTATTTCGCAAGGTATTAATTCACTCTCCTTTGGAGCAAAGTGCGTTCCTAGTGAATGGAATTTGCTGATTCCCTAGTATTTCAGTAAGCTAAATCAAAATTTTCAGTCCTGCTTTTAAAAGAACTCATTAGTATGGCCACTGGATTTTTCGACTAACCAAGAGAGGATTTGTTATGATTTACACTAACCAGCTGCTATCCAGCTGGGTACCAATGAGTAGCATCTACAAGCAGTGAAAGCTATGGCTACTTTAGCAACCTTGTTAAACCTGCTCTGCAAACTTGATTGACATTCTTGAAACTATCCTGATTCACAGTTTGCAAGTCTGGATTTATGTTTCAGTTGTTTGCAGCATTGAAATACTAATCGTTAGTGCTGAGAACTGCTACACAGGAATTGAAATTGGCAAGTTCTGTACAGTCTGAGATCTTTTCCATCTTTTTAAAACACATACCAACTCTGCTTTATGCTACAGATATCAAAGCTACATATATTCTCTAAAGAAGTCTCACTGTCTCTTTTTTTTAGTGTATGCAGGTAGAAATAAGGCTCCACAGAATATAGTAAGCTTGTTTTTCATGGAGAAATATGGATACAACAGTGTCATTCATAACAATAAAGAGAACAGAAACTAGCACAGTGGCTGTTTTACCTAAAGCTGCAAAGGACAAATAATATCTAAAAAACTGTTTGAGGGATTGAATAACAACATGCTTCAAAGAAATGTTCAGAAGCCAAGACTGACACACAACTATTTCCAATATATACAGGTACTTCACTTTGACCTCAATGGAATTACATAGGTTTAAAATTAAGTAATTCATTGAAACAAATTCAGAGTAAACAACACTACTATTAAGGAGAAGATATGGATATACAGAGTATATTTTCTGGGAAGATTAACAGGGATTTTCAGTAAAAAGTTAACACTGTTAAGAAATGTTAGCAATTCTATTCCAAGAAGGACCCAAATCTTACCTGAAGTACAATGTCAAGAATATATGCATTACAAAATATGGGTTGAATAGTTACTAATAGTACTGAGCAGAATAAATCAAAAGCTCTACCTGAATGCCCTTCAGCCCAGTGTAAATCAAACCTGAGCATCAGCTTTGTAGTCTAGAGGATTTTTGAATAATTAATAATGCAAGCAGAATACAGGATTTGTAAAACACCTCTTAAAAATGTGTAAAAATATCTAGACTTGAGTGTCACCATGAGGTCTAGCTGTATAAAACAGAGTGTATCTAGACCAATAAAGTGTGCTCCGTCTTCTTGTGACTTCAAATAACAGCTTTGCTTTGACAAGCATTTTTTTTTTCTGATTTTAACCGCTCTGCGGGGTGTGGGTGGGGAGAACAACATTTCAGAGTCTGCCTTCTTCCATGAACAAAACAGCCAATTCTGAAGAAGTTAGTGACTCCAGATGCCTTTATAAACCACAGCCAGCACATGAAGGGTTGTGTTCTCCACTGGTTACATTGAGCAATGTAACCACAATTTTTTTAAAAAAAGCTAGCTTTTGCAGCAGGATAGGAATGCAGCTTTCTGCATATCTGCATGATTTAAGACCTGATATTGGTAGAATCAAATTTGCCCTCCCATGTAAGTTTTTGTATTATTTAACTTGCATAATCATTTTAATATTTTGCAATCTAACTTCATAATCCATCCAAACAAAATTTCAAGTTTATTATCTGTGAACTCATGCATAAATTTTAAAGTTGTGATATCTGAGGCCTGAAACATCTATCTCAATTTTTGCTGAAATAAATACAAGCAAAAACCCTGAACTTTAAAAAACAGACCTGCTTGTTTAGGTTCCTTCTTTGGTCTAGATCTGTTCTCTGTAGACTTCCCAAAACATACTTAAACACTAGATAATTAAATTTATAAATGATATGCATGTTCTTGAACAATTTGTAGTTCTTCCCTTAACTTCTTTGTTTCTCATCACAAGAGATCTTCTCTTACGTTTTGCTTGTGCATTTTTATAGACCGGTTAAATTTGCTGCTTTTTAATTAAGAAGTCTTTATATGGCATTAATCATGGATTAAATCAGTCCCTGCATTAAAATTGCTTGGTCATAGTTACAGATATGACTCAGATCTAACAAATATCTTCGACATATTGATAGAATTATTTTGACCTTAACAGAATTACCAGTAACATGTTACAATCAGAATGACAAGGAAATAATTTACTAAGAATTAAGAATACTTTATGTAGACTTCTATTATACAGTATAAAGCAGAATATTGTTTTCAAAAATTAGAGCCCATTTTGTGTATTTTTGATTGCACAGTGTTCTGCATAATACACAGCACTGACTCATTCATTCATTAAGTGGAATTCTTCATGTAAAATTGCAGCATTGTATCAAGTCATTTTCTATCCTTTCACATAGAAGGGCCTACTTCCTTTTGAGTTAGACTGTTGTCAGCAGAAACAAAAAAGATTAACATATCTTTTCAAGAAGTAGGCCTTTTTTTTTTTTTAATTAAGAGAACTTTTATATTTCCCCCCTTCAAACAATAAAATAAGTATTTTGAATATTTGGTGAGGGAATTTTATACGTGGCATTTGTTTAGACTAGTAACAAAAGGTTAGGTTTCTTGATTCAAAGATCACTAAAGTCAAGTTCCACTTGTGAAAGTTCTTGCTATCCCTCTGTCGCGGAGATCTAAAACAACAGCATACAGAGTCAAAACACTTCTAACCAACAAATGTGCCAATTTGCCAAAGCAAATGTATCAATTTGCCAGTAAGGTAATTATACCAAGAACAATGGCAAAATTCTCACAACTTATACACCACGCTTGCACGGCAATAGTTATTTCCCACGGACACAACTGATATTGGAGTAGAATCTGGGAAATGCTAGTAAAAAAAAAATAATTGCCAATTCACATGCCAGGTTAGCCTGCCTCATTGCTTTGTGGAATTACTTAGAATTTCTCCTCAGTTCCTTCCATACATGCAATCAGTCTGGTTGAGATGGATAACCTCAGTACACCAAAGTAAATATAGTCCATGGGTGCTCCAACCTGATGACAGCAGAATGTTGCCTGAATTTGAGTTTACAGAACACCTGATGCTCACCTCCCTAGTTGGCCGCGGGAAACAGAATCCCACAATAATGATCAGAATGAGGCACAGAGAGAGCATGTAAATGAAACTTGACATTCGTACATTGAACTGGCTTAGGTAATGGAACCTATATCTTGTTCCCGGACTCAAGTGCATATACAACTTAGAAAGAAACACGCAGGCAAGGCAATCAGTAATTGTCAACAGGGTGTAAAAATTAAGGAGAGGTTTTTGTTGTGCAGTGATTTTCCTCTACAGGCAAAATTAATAAAAAAAAAGACAAATAAGAAAAATTATATCTGTTCTTATGTGTCCTGATATGACACTTGTTAGAAGTGGTTAGATGATGTATCTGCCTGAATATTAATAATATGGACCTTTCAAAATCACCCATTAACTCCTGCTCATTGTATCGAGAACTCTGGTTCTGACTGCTAGCTGTTTGGAATTGATGCCTGAAACCCATCTCTTCAACCTACTTGAGCTGGAAATTTTCTCAAGACACAAAAGGTACAACTACTGATGACTAATAGTTTTATGCATGAACACAGACAAATGCATACCCCATAAAAATATGAAAGAACCACCTTGTGTTATATCCATTTTCATTCAATTGTCATTTTAATTAAAATTCTAATTTGTGGCCACTTTTATGCACACAACATCAAGCAAATAGAAAAAAAATATTAAAATGGAAATTCCATATGTTCAAGAAAGGCTGTGCTGGGCCTAAAAAGAATCATGGGGCATCCATTTTTGGAATTTAATAATGAAAGTTTAAAAAGAAAACAGAATCAAACCACAACTTTATTTATAAACAAAATAATGGTTCTGTATTTTACTTCTGCTCTCTGATGAAGCACAAGAGAAGCAATTATATATCAGTGACATTTTCAAATATTCACTTTCTAAGGAACTGGTCCGTGTTAAAGTGAAATTATGGATCAACAAATGCAGGGCTAGTAATTCCGTGTACACAACTAAGTGCCAGACAGGATTCAGCACCATGAACAACACCATGTTCTCCTATTGCACTCACTCTGCTAAAACAAAATTTATTAACTAGTAGGTTCATGACCATCAGTGAAATCTGATCCAAGAAAATGTAACATCTTACTGAACTCTGACAAGCTTCATTTGTTGTAATTAGAGCAGGCAGAAAGATAGCCCTGTCTAACAGATGACCTTTTATATAAATGCAAGATTTGTAATTTACCGTTTTATAGACAAAAATATGATGGCCATGTGAGAAAACAGTTTTGTAGTGGGTCAACCTATGTAGCTTTTCCCTTTTAAATGAATGTTCATATTCTGTGCTTTCTGTCATCCATCCTAAATAATTTTAAAGCCAGCTGTATCTTTAAAAAAAACCTTACAGAAATAAGTAGCTTAATTAGAATTTTATGTGAATAAAGGTAAATAGGTATAATCAGAGGTGGCTACCTGATGAGAAGAATCTTAAGTCTGCCAGAAGAACAGCTGAGGAGCCCACAAGCCTTCTCTCCCCCATACACCCTCAAATAGCAACAGGAATAAAGATGAAAGCTACCACGAAGGGAACTAGATAACTTGCAGAGTAGTGATGCTATAAAATTCATTTTAAAAAAGACATGCCTCCTTATTTTTGATGATACTTGTGCTTTAGATCACTAGTTTTTATTTGGGAGATGCTAGGGTGGGGAGAACAGGGAAGCTCTGTGGTTCCTGTGATAGGAAACAGGCTGCAAGAAATACAATTGAAGCAATCTTGTCCTCCGTCCTGTTTGTGAAATCGCTCTTAGCCAAGACCCTGAACCAAAGATTACTAATGAAATAGAATATATCCCATTTAAACCTATGGATTTTGGGTGGTGTCCTAAATGAATATTCTCTTTTGAGAATAGTGGAGATAAGTAGAGTGATTATACTCTAGAACTTAAATTTCATTTGGCTTGCTGAAGCTTAAGTGAAATACATTTCACATTAATTAGTTACTCAAAAGCATATTTTAAGCAAAGTTTGATTTAGTCTTTACCTACAAATTACTCCATTTCAACTTCATCTATTATTAAAGATATCAGCTTTCATCAGTTAAAAAAATCTAAAAGTATCCATAAGAGGATTGAACTGATTTAGCAACTCGGGAACATTTTTAGTTACTCAGTGCAATTAAAGAATGCATGCAAACTCTTATAATAAAATTCTGTATTTCATCCTATCAGGCATCAGTGTGTTTGGAAAGACAAAAAGAAAAAAATGTAGGCATTTTATCCCCAAAGGAAACAAATGTGTGCCATCAATATTCCAACATTATAATACACATCAGAAGTCTTTTATGGAGCACAGTCTTCAGTGTTCTCTGCAGTACCTTTTAAAAAGGCCACGATAGAAAAAAATCTTGCCGGATAGGCATGCCTTTATTAATTTTGCTAATTATATTAATAGATTGTTTTAATGTAGAAATGATGCTAAACTTCTGAATTCCTTGTAGTCTGCCTCTTTTGACAGGTACAAGCCAGCCTTTCTCTTTGAAAACTCCTACTTCCCTAAAGTTAAGGAGCTTTCTTGTTACTTCTCTCTTTTAGGATGAGCACGTTTTCCCAGAAAAATGACTTGGCATTTTTAATAATAGCTTTCCCTCCCTACTATTGATCAGAGGGAAAAAAGTTAGGCATCAGCCTGAGTTGAGACTGATGGATTTAGAATTGAGCAGTTTACTATCCGAATGATTTAAAGCTGCCTTACTTGGCTCTACCACATCATCGAGCAATACCTCTGCTACAAGCAGCAGGTTTGGGATCTAATGTTCAAAGTCCAACTGGCAGATAGCATGAATATCTGGTACCTTACATAGTATGGTAACCGTTAAGAGGATATGCCTACAGTTAACACCGTTCATTCAACAGTAATTGTGAAAACCGTAACGGGCTCTGGGAGCACAGGACCGCTGACAGGAGAAGGCACCAGTCAAGCACTGCTGCTTTTCCCGAAACAGTATCCAGATGCGGCATCCTAACCCACTCCACCAGATGCTATTTACCTGTTTCTTCTGCGTGCACAACAGACCTTCTTCCCCTGTTTCTGCTCCCATTCCATATTTCCTTTTGGAAGCTTTCAGCTGGGCCAGGGCCAGGCAGCCTGTTCTCCTAACGGGGAGAAGCAGCAATCAGTGAAAGCAGCCTCGCATTTGCTCATCCCCTGCAAGCCAAAACCCAGCCCTCGGCTTACCTGCCCGGCGCCAGCTGCAGACGCTTGCAGGAAGGAAGAAACAGGGGTACCCGCTTTATTTTCATCAGAGGACACGGGTGGCTGGTCTAGCGGAGACCTTGCCTGGACCCTGTAGATCAGCTTGCTGCGCAGAGCTTCTAGTTCTGTTTTCAGGGCGATAACATGGTAAAGAGACACTGCTGCAAGACAAGAGGACAGGAGCATTGCAAGCCACAGGAATGTGACAGAAAAAAGTCCCGCGGTGCCTGAAGCAGCACCAGGGGGGGCAGAGGGAGAGGAGGCGGTATCCTTCTGTTGGATGACGTGCACACAGTCCACGGATTTCATCGCTGCTCTTTCCTCACTAAAGCCAGAGGGAGAGTTCAGCTGTCCCCTTCCGAGGTGCAATCCATGTTACCAGTTGCTCTCTGAAACTAAGGGCATCCAGAATAAGTGAACAAAACGCCCAGATCATTTCCTGTCATATGAAGCCGTTGATAGAACCATTAAACCTAATGTACAGAGTGAACATCTAAGATTCGGTCTCCGTTTAGTTTTCTTCTTTCTCTGCTGCATCTTGGAAATGAATACTTTCTCATGAGCTGCTTGCTTAAGCTACCTTCCTCCTTTCACTTTCAACTATTTATTTATGTGGCAGCTTGCTATTACCATTTCCCATTATCTTTAAATTTAGGCACAGCCGGTACCGCTGGTAATTTAGAGCCTTATCTAGAAATGCAGAAACAATGTAAAGTTTCCTGGTAGCATATCGGCCAATGCCACTTAAAAGACCATTTTGCCACCTCTAGCAACCACCCAGTATCCTGCACAGACAAGTAATTCTTTTCCTAAATGCAGAGGAAAAACAATTATAGCACATATCTTAACATGCCCCTAGAAAGCACATACATACTGTGAGAAATGATACAGAAATCAGTGCAGGGTGGAATAAAAGCAGAATACCATACCGTTTCTGCACCTATTTTCAAGGCTAAGTTAAGGTGGAAACGGGGCTGCATTTTGAAGGAAATAAACCAAGGTAGGTTTTTTTGGAACAGAATAAGCAATTATTAGAACTAAGCAGACATGCCTTGAAGTATCACATCAGAACATTGCCAGCCTAGTACTGACTGTGTTCCAAAAATAAAATGACAGTTGGAAAAGAAGTGCTATTTAAGAAAGTGAAGCCAAGTGAGAGAATGAAAGTTATAACTAGCTGTCCAGGAATACTGAGAAACAATTGGCCGGTGAGGTCTCTGCAGTCATTAACATGTAAGAAAATAACAGATGGGTATATAATTAGCATCACTCTAGTCACTTCTAGGGAAAATAGGCTGTTCCCAGCCTCCACACCCTCTTTAAATGGGGTCATTATTTGGGCTGACAAAATAACTGTGGTGACACAGAGGACTTCTGTAAAACATCTGGCTTTGTCCTGCTTATCATTCTGATAAATGAGAATTTCAAAGGGGCCATGAGGAAAATCAGAACAGCCCCCACACAGCAAATTGTTAAATTCAACAGGTATTTCTAGTTGAGTATCAAAGGGATCACTCTGTTTGCAACCTTGTGTTGCTGTACAGCGTCATAAACAGTTAAGTGATTTGAAAGAAAACACAATTTTAGACAACTTTTGTGATGGCAAAACCATAGTGGAACAATAAATAATGACAGTGAGAAATCAATCATGAAAACCAACATGAACTGCCTAGAAATATACTTAGTTGAACAACTTCCATTTTAACACAATCAAATGAAGCTTCAGTGAATTGCAGACTACTAATTGCATTAAAGTAAAAACTCAGAAAAATTACTTTAAAAAACCCCAAACAAACAAAAAACCCCATGCCAGCTGCAGAGCCTGGAGCATGGAGTCAGTGCCTCGATGCTTGCCACTTTGTCTTGTCATAAAATACTGCCCTTATCATTCCTCTTGTTGGCAGAACTGCAAAGTAATCCTTAAGCTGCTTAAAGCAAAGTCAGTAAAATTAACACACGTGCAGTTTCTTCTGCATTTTAAACTAAGGTATGACTAAAGAGGACTAAGGAGTGCTCAGATTAGCCTTCCATTAGCAGACGTGGGAGGGTGTTGACTCCAGCTGAACACGAGCTCTCAGTGGAACATTCTTCTTGAAACAGAAGTGTAATATTTGGATATATATACTGAAGCAAAATATTAAGCAAAAATAAGAGGTAGCAGTAATCGTGCTTTTATATCGACAAAACTGTTTACATATAGTTATAACTGCCAAAACCTAACAGTGAAAAGGGTTCAGAACAAAAATCCAGAATGAATAGAAGAGGCCTAAAGAACTCATCATGTAAAGGGTATTCAGTTTGTGGTTAGCAGCCTGCGCCTACTGGCCAGCTTCCCTGAAAACCCTTTTGCAAAAGTATGTACCATGTTAACTCTTTTTGGCTCAAGACACACACGCTATGCCACACATTCACACAGTAAAACCTTAGGGCAACAAGTAACCACCTCAAGCGCAGTTCAAAGCACTGTTTTCCAGACTATTTCTAGAAAAGAAAATGCCACTGCATTAAACAGCAGAAACCTAGACCTGGCCATCTAACTCTCAAGAAAATCAAGGCTGGTTAAACCTTCCAAGATGTTACACCAGAAACAAACCCTGTCATTTCTGCAGGCAATTCATTTTTTTAATTTCTGTTATGCAGAGTATCAGATTAAATGATCAAGATGCGCCCTGCTAACGTGCAAATTTATAAAACATCATCACTACATCTGCGGGGAACCAAGGCAGAGATAGTAAGCAATCACACAGGAAATTTGTGGTTGAACCAGAAACTGAACTCTTGATTTCCTGAAATCCAGTACTGTACTTTAACCACAAAAGCATCGTCTTTGAGAGGGAGGAAAATCCCATAATGAAGTTTAACGTACAAAAGAGAAGCAGATGATTCGAATATGAAGACTTGGGTAAAAACCCAATTTACTGAAGAAATGTTAAAAGTTTACTTAAAAACAAAAGTTCCATTTTTAAAAGGGAGGTTGCGCAGATGCTGCAACCCAGAGATCCAGGCAAATATCGATGGCCATACTAAAACTACGCCTCCAGTGGCAAAGGTCCAACTTCACATACTTCTGAAGTAGCCATAAAATGGAACTGGTCCCTGTGGTTATTACAAAAAGAAAGAGGCCACAATAGCTTGCCTTACTACACAAGACAGTGCAGAACAGATAGAGGAGCAAAGAATAAGCACAGGTTCCATTTTAAACACATTTAATTTCAGGTCCTTTCTGAAGATGGACAAAAAGGATGGACTATTTTGGAGGAGATCAGAATAAATCCTGTATTGACAGTTTTCTGCTATTACAGATATCTGTATTAAGAGTATTCATAGATAGCCCTCTGAAAGAGTACACATTCCCTTCAAGGACACTTAATTAGTTCTTTTAGCCATTAACTGCAATTTACACAGTAGCAAAACCAGGTAAGTTCCCATCTCAGATATAGATCCAAAAATCACTCTCTTTGTGGATATTGTGCTCCTGTGGCTGTGTATCTTACATCCTATTATCTTAAATTTTAGGAAGCTGTTGCATACCTTGCAAGTAAAGGATGTGTTATACAAACAGTTAAAGACTTATTTGACATATTAGCTTGTTAAAAGGAAAAAAAAAAAATCCTATGAGATTTTTCTGAAGCAAAAAAGATATTCTTTTCTCTTTGCCTCCCAATTTCAATATTGCCTAGGATAACATGAGTGTCTCTGCACATTTTAGTTATGCTTGATTTACTCCTTGCATAAGACTTTATTTCTCCAGACATCTAGACAATTTGGGTCCAAATCTGGCATGCATACTACACAAACATACAGCTGACTTGCAGCCATCATTACTTTTTACATGGTTACTACAGGGCTTTCAAAGAGAAGAGGAAATGGCACAGGAAGGAAAAGCAATTATTATAGGTGTCTCTCAAAGTATGCAGCAGAAGCAACAAGAAATAGAAAATAATTTTTAAAACATACAATATAAAAAGAAAACACAAGATTTATATACTAGAGCAGCTTAATGCCAGCCTCCTCCCCCCCCCCCCCCCCCCCCCCCCCCCCATGATGTTATAGCAATTCCTTCTTACTGCATAGGGAAAAAGGAGCTCTGTCATACAGCTGTAGCTCACTTCTAATAGTCTCACTGGCTTGGCTATTCAGCAACACGGAGTATTGCATTTCTCCACCTCTTCAACACTATGCAACTTGACAGCTTTTGCACAGATGGGCTAAAAATGCATTTGTATGGTAGCAAAATAAACAAGGAGCCATGGCCCTTCATGTGGGAGTGGCCACTCTGCTGCTGCTACAATCTGTGGACCTTTAATAGAGGGCACAGGACAGGGATCCAAGTATTTTCAAATCATAGCATTATTTCTTCATAGCTGTATCTAATTGCTACACAGTCCCTGAGTCCTCAAGGACAGAAAGAGTTCTCTGCCTGACCTTGCCCTTTGCATTTTTGTAAATAATTAGCGCACACCAGATGTAATCATAACGCAAAACAGCTGTAGAACTTCCTTTCTTTCTGTCTTCAAGCAGCAAAATCCGTTCCTTAGTCGCTCGTCAAAACTAGCGGCAACATCTCTCCAAACTTGGTATGTGAGCACGCTTACATTTTGTCAGCAACCTTGCAGTTTTCCATTATTCAGCTCATTGCTTAAGATTAAAGATGTATCTCTAATTATTATGAGTGAAACCACGTTCTGTAATACATTAAAATCAGGTCCGCTCTTAAGCTGTATTGCCTTTCAGAGAAAGAAAAACTGCTGTTTTTTCAAAACATAGAGTTATTCTGTCCCCACCCAAGCTGAAGCATAACAAATTAATCACACTAAGGTTTTCAAAACATTTCCAGAAAATATCGTGTATCTTCCTTATCTACTTACAAAGACAGAACTCTGTAAAAACTGTAAATGAAGACCCTGAATAGGGTCCAACAAGGGATTTAAAGCTCAGACATGTTCAGTATCTTCAGAGCAAGTAATTTTTGTTTAGCTGATGGTTCTGTATTTTCTCAAAATCTTACCTACCTATACTTGATCTTTTTAACGGACAAGTCCCCTGCCTTTGGTTTAGGTTTCATTTCTAGCATTTCAGTTTAGATATTCATATGCTCTTATGAATATTTACTATAATTTAAGCAGTACCTGCAAATTCTGAGAAATTCAAACACTATATTTTACCTTTGTCTGATATGACAGCCTATACATATCTACTAAGCAAGTGTGTATAATGTCATGAGACATTCCAGGACACAGTTTGCGTTGTACCTTGTAGCCCAGATGCTTATCAATTTTTAAATAAGAAAAAGCAAATGCAAGACTTGTATTCTTCAGAGTAACACTGCACATATAAGGTTTAGTGACATAGTTCACAAGACAGCAAACTGCTTTTCATTTGCGAAGGGCAATATTCACATGAAGTACCCAGGTCTGAGTTGCTCCTTTACTTTTATTGCGTCAAGAATTAGATTTTTTTAAATTATTTTTTGCATTCAAAATTAACAGGCATCTTGAATAAAGTGTCAACATGTACCACTTACCTCCCTACCTCTGCTTCCTAGGTATTGGGTTAAAATTGAACTATAAGCCTTACAATAATCCAGGAGAGGACACACATTTTGCAGCTTTAGAAAAGACAGCAGTAAATCCTTATTTTCTGGGTATTTCACATTAACCATGCAGGATGGGAGCAGAGGTGATATAAGTTTTAGGCATTTCTCTGTAAGAAAGTAGAAATTGCTTCAGCCCAAGTATCCCACTGTAGCTACATGAATTAACTATAAACCTGCTAGAGTGGCATTACAGCTTTTAAAATTGACATTTAAAATATTACCAGCAACAGGTGGTAAAACTAGTCAGAAACACTTAAAAATATTTCCTAAGTGACACAATATTTAGACCATCTCTTAGTCCCCCAGATAACAAAACATGCTAGAAAGTGATGGAGAGCTACCACCTATCAGTTTTACTTATTAACGCTTGCTGAAAGTGAGGACACGTGACAAAGCTTAGAAACAGGTATTTGTAATACCGTTTTTCCCTGCTGTAATAGCTTTCCACAAATGCCACATTAACAATGCAGATGTCTATTCCATGTGCTCTGGTTTAGTAAGTAACTGAAAATGATACCTTGAGGTTGATCAGTTACCATACATACAAAAATACCCCTGTACACATACTGAAGACAGGCCACAAACTATGAACAAGACATTAACAGCACTTTAAATGTATCAATTTATTGCATGTGTCAGTACATAAAAATAGAAATTTTTTGTAAAATTAAATTTATTGTAAAAACCAGACTAGAATGAGACTGTAAAACTTTGCCACAATTAGCACATATACAGTAACATTTATGCTTTGTCTACAAAACTTAAGAATACTTTATAAGACATTTTTGCTTTGACTATATATTGAAGTCAAATAAAAAGCTTGCATCATATATTCAATAACTGTTTCTGAATTCAAAACACAAGTGTTATTTAGAACTTCAATATGCTACCTCTATTTACACTTCTGCGGGGTTCTACCCTAAATTATACAAGCAGGATGGCATTGTAAATCCTCCTTAATGGGATACATCAGGCTGATCCCACTACAAGCAAGAGGCACAGATTTTATATTTGGCAGAAGTGCCCCTAGCAAAATCACCTGTCATTAAAAAAAATAAATAAATGTACTTCTCAAGAGTTAAATTATGAAATACAAATGGAGGTATGTCTGCATCTTTTTGCTAATAGAAGAGACCATACCTTGGAGTCTCAATTCAGCCTTGCATTCTTCACTGTGAACTTCAAACGTGATGCAAATGATTAGCTTAAGAGATGCTGATATGCATATTTTGTATAGTTAATCCATCTGCCCTTCAACTGAGAGATTGTCCGTAGCCTACCAAATGTATTTGTGCTCTATTTCTAATTTTACCTGAGAAATGGACATGAGGGCAGCTACACCAGTTAGCTTTTCTTCAGATGAAAGCATAGCTTATCTCTCTGCATTTCACAGTTCAGAAACAAATACTGGGAATGTAAACTTGCGGCAGCAGGACGCCTCAAGTATTTCCACTAATTAAAACCACACACGTGTGTGCACGCAAGGTCTTATACTGGATGCTGCCTTACAAGGACTCTATTGCTACAGCTGTTCCAGTTCAATTCCTGACCCCCCCACTCTTTTTTTTTTCTTTTCCTCCAAACTTAAAGTTCCTCTTATAAAAGAGACAATTCCTTTAATGAGTATATTTAAACCAAGAGGCTTTCTTACAAACCTGTGAAAATAACTAACTTCCTCTTCCCAAACTAGAAATTTATATATACAGGACAAATACTTGGGAAACATCTATACACAAACAGAGAACTGTTAAGGGAAAACATATAATGTTATTAAGTGGAATAAATGCAACAGTACCATAATACACCTTTAGGCAATCTGAAGTTATTACTACTCTGTTGCTCGAAGTTCACTTCTTAGCAGCAGGTAACTGTGGGTTTCCATCACACAGACCATAAACTAAAAACAAGTCTTGACTTATCAGAACAAGTTTCTTCCCCCTTCTCCCTCCCTTAAAAGATTGTATGTACAGCAGTGGAATATTTGCATAAAAAAATCATTTCCTTCCTATTTTCTTTCAGTGGATTTCATAGCCAATGCAATGAAAAATAGCACAACATTCATTCACAAGCGTATGCACCCAACCCATTAAGGGAGAAGTAAAAACGTGCCTATGTGGAAGGTGGAAGAAACCACATTAAGTGTAAAGGATGCATACATGACAACTGTGTCTTCTCACACCCACTACTTGCAAAAATCAGACAAAGTTTCATCTTTCTGTCCTGCGGACAATATAGTGAAAAGATATGGCTTGATAATCAAAAGTAATGTTTAGATACAGTCCACTTCAAACCGTTCCAGATTGCCATAATCTAATGCCACACATTTGACTTTGACTTAGCAACTGTGTACCCAAATGAGAATATTTCATTTGTATACAAGTGCCACATAATACTGGGAGTATTTGGGGTTGAAGTTTTTGTTTGTCTTTGGCAGGAAGTGGCGTAAAAAGTCATGTTACTTTAGAAATCGACATTTTTATGAAAAGAACAATGGTATTTTAATGGCAAGTTATGACAACGTCTGAAACAATTATTTCTCTTCATTCTGTCTCCAACAAGTAATCTATTCTTTTGGCTTTATCAACTCATTTTTAGAAAAGCCGTATTTGCCCATTTATTTTCCTTCTCTCCCTCCACCTTAGTTCTAAAGCAATGTGAAGTAGCTGAAACAATCTATGCAAGCAGCTCACATTGTCATTTTAGAATACAGCAGGGAAAGGGAATGCTGTGTCTACTGACTCCCTTCTGCTATATAAACACTCCCCACCCCCCTAGCCAAACTTCACCAATATACCTTCCCCACCTGCCTCCCCCCTCCCCAAAAATACCACCACTGGAAGGCTGAGGAGATAGTTTTGGTTTCACTCAGATTTAAAACTACGCTCTGTCTATGATTTTAGGTCTACAGATCCAAAGAGGTCTATAGCTTTTTCAATCAACTCTAAGAAAACCTTAATAATAGTATGACAAAGGATACCTACCAGAGAAAGCAGCAACTTCTGGTATGAATATGTTTATTTAAAAAATAAAATAAATTAAAAAAAAATCACATTTAAGTAAAAATGTATCACCCTATCTACAAATTGCTGACAACTATTACCCATGTGTACATAAGACTTGTAACTCCATGTAATAAATTTTAGGAGGCATAACCATTAAGGCACCAGTTCAGGAAAGCAGTTTTATTCAACCAGAGAACTTAAGCACAAGCTTAAAATACCACTGTCCACCAGGAAACAGATTTTAAGTGTGTGCCGAGATGCTTTTCTGAATCAGGACAACATGGCAGAAAGTTTTATTTAAAAATTTCAATCCAAAGGGCAATTGTACAGATTGTGTGGAACGTTTTCCACAGTTCACTCTTCCCATAAAAAGTATTTTGAAGAGGCAAACTATCAGCTGCAGCAAATGAGAAATTAAACCTGCAGAAGAGATCTAAACAGCCCCACACTCCAACACGGACTAAGCTAACAGCATACAACTTTAATATGACTACCTAGGAAAAGGACTCCTAAAACCAAAACACAAACAACAACAAAACAACAACAACAACAAAAAAGAACCCCAACATTCTCTCAATTTAAGTACTGCTGGCTCTGAAATGGTGATACTAGCTTCAAAAAATCCCAGCAGAGCTAAAGAAAACTCACTTCTGCTGAAGCCTAGGCTACTTCCACATGGTACAACAGAACTGTAAAAGACTTTTTGCAAGCGAATGGGTAAAAAGTGTTAAAATAAATGTCGTCTCTTTCAGACTAACTAAGCTTAGGTCTACTAAATTTAATGCACTAATCCTTTTTATTATCCTTACTATAACAACTGTATACATTAATCTCTATTCATGTGATCACTGGTAATTATTTGTATTTGTTTCTTTTGGAGGTATAAATAAAGGGCACAGACATTTAACTACACCAGCCTAAAAAAAAAAAAAAAAAAATTGAACACAAATACATACTGTTACCTTGTATGACACTCCTTTCTATCAGCACCCACACTGCCTTGGGAAATCCCACCTCAAATGCACAAGCATACTAATACCAACAAATAGTTTGCCTGTACATTAGTGAGGAGCGCTTGGGGCGGAAAGGAGGTTAGATCACACTGCTGTCTTTTTGAAGGTTACTTCTGTTTTCTATAAAGAAACTGCCTGGGCAAAATCCTGAAGCCATAATGTTTAGGCATGTACAACTTTCGGGGCACTACTGTAATACAAATAGTAAAATGAAAACAGGGAAAGTGTCTTTTCCTCTTCAGTTGCAGTCTGAAATATATATATGTGTGCATAACCGTAAAAAACAATAATAACCCAGGATAGTATACCTGCAAGTATACTCTACCATTAATGTTATTTTATATTATTTAGCACATTGAAGACTTCCCACCTTGCATAATATAAAATTTCAAGGAATAAAACACTAATCTCATGCATGGCACACTTCAAATAAACTCTAAGAGAAGCAACAAATCATTGTGCTAACCATGACTGTCCAAAAAGCTCACACACACAGCAGTGAGTACTGAAGAGCCTCCTGTTGTTCTAAACTAATACATTCTGTACTACTTTTGTAGCAGGTTCCTTTAAGAACATCTGTTGTACATATCAAACAAATGGAATATATGGACAGAGATACCAAAAAGTGTGAGAAAGACATAAAATGGTTCATTTACAATGCTGCAAATGTAAAAGTTATCTGGAACATCTTAATAAAGCATCAGACCTTTCCAAGTTTAATTTCACTCTTTAGGCAAGTACAGACATGACATACATTTAAAAATGGACATTCTTTTACCACTTTTCACAAATCAAGGTACAGTGCAGGTACCTGCCCCCCCCCAAAGAAGAATATCAATTATATTATTGTTACGTTAGATGACGTTTTCGCCATTTCTTCAGGGGAGTGACTCTTTATTACTTCTTTGATGAACTGTTCGAGTGCAGTGAAATAACCCTGGCACTGCCAAGTGTCATTATGAGTTCCATCAGGAAATATTGCCAATCTCTTAGTCCGAGCTGGGGATAATTCATAAAGTTGCTTCATCATAACTGGCGGAATTAACTGGTCAGACAACCCAGAGATGAAGAGAGAAGGCATTCTGCACTGAGAGATTTTTCTGTAGGACAGGAATTTATTTTTGTAGCACCATAAAGGAAGATATCTCATTGGAAAGAAAGAAAACAAAGTGCTGGCCATGTATGGGATGCTAAGAAAGGTGTTCTCCACCACGATGGCAGAAATCCTATGGGAATTTTCAGAAGCTAAGTGAATAGCTACTGCTCCCCCCAAGGAACGGCCAAAAAGAAAAATTTTTGTTTTATCAAGATCAGACCGAGTCATCACATAGTCTAACACAGCCTCAGAATCTAAGTACAAACCTTCTTCACTTGCTTCTCCTTCACTTTTTCCATACCCTCTATAATCGACAAGAATTAAGTTTACTTTCAGGTTTACCAGCATTAACAAAGCATTTGGCAACCTGTGGCCAATGTTGCCTGCATTCCCATGAAAGTAAATGATGGTTGGAGAATAAGCTGCATTGTCCCCTGTGTATCTCAGTAGAATAAGATTGAGAAGAACTCCATCTTTGGTTTTGATAAAGATATTTTCATGTGGTATACCAGTAGGCATAGGAACATAAAGGCGTGATGAAGAGGGCTGTTCAGGAAAGTAAAGCAGCACATCCTGGAATTTATATAATATACCCGCTATTGATACAAATATTAATATAAGTAGTATAACGCCTCCGTACAAGTGAAAAGTTACTATCAAGAGTAAAAGACAAATACGGCAGAGACTCCAAGACCAGGAAGCCAAAGCTAGTAGCCATCTTTTAACAAAGGTCCAAAGCATCCATGACTTTTCCATTGTAGAAGTCAGTGATCTTTTACTCCAAGTAAATCCTGCAAAAAAACCCAAACATATATTCATAAATATTGGGGAAAGAAAAAAAGGAAGTGATTCAAGCATTCGTACTTGCAGAATATTAATGGCAAGTCAACGCATTAAAGCATAAACATCAAACTTGGTGGCAAACTCCCTTTGAATTTTTGGAAAGCATTCAGCTCTGTAAAACAAGCAGAAAAGCAATCATAAGGAAAAGGCTTTAGAACTCTTCAAAATCCCACTTACATTACTTCAGCAGGCAAGGTCCATCAGTAGCACTAGAAAATTGGTTGACTGGGACTATAATAACTTACACTTTCCCTCAGTCTTCCCTACCAACCAACAGAACGATACAGACCATATCACCAGTTTGTCAAAGTTTCCCATATAAGTAATTCTAGAATCCAGAGAACAAACAAAAATAGCCCTTATTTCCAAGTTGCTATTGATCAAGGCCAAGAAGAGCATTCAATAAGCCTATGCAGTTCATTCTGCAACCAGTGGAGGCTCACAATGCACACCGGGTCTGCTCTTGTTTAGTGGCTGTCTTTCAGAATCTTGATCAACTGTGATTACAGAGCAACACGTAAACTGGTCAGAAGAGACTCCTCTATAGTAAGATACCACATTGTAGTTACAGCAAAACAGCTGTCATAAATGTATTTGGATTGGTTCTGATTTGTAATGATGGTTTTCCACTATCAGATCAGTAATCCATAGTAAATCTTCACCTGAATGAGAGATTGTGTCATCATACTAGACCACTGAACACAGTCAGCTAACTGCATTGTTCTCTGATCAATGAAAAGCGCAACTACTGAAAAGTCCAAATGTGAAAACAGACTCATGACAAAAACATACACACAGCATAAAACGAGGAGAGTGATGTTAATGATAATGGATTAAATCTTCTTTCCAACCGTAAGAAATAGTTATGTCTCACAGCATACACAGAATCTCTCACATTACTCACTGCTGGGTTCAAGTGTAATATGGAAATAGGCAAAACCTGCCAAACCTACATGAGAACTACAGTAACCATTCAGTCACCACTGAGCTGAATACCCATACTACCTGGAAGTGACAACACAAGCTCACTTGTTTAAGAACACTTTAAGTTATATAGCAGATAATAATTACAGTTTAGACACACTCAAAGTTATAACCTCCTAAAATGATGTAGTACAGTAAGAAGCTGAATTAACTCCAAAGGAGTCTGACATGCAGAGATGCATCCAAGCATGCAATTAAGTCACAGGACCCACACCAAAATAACCTGCATGGCCTAATACTAATGGAGAGGGCTGCCACTGCACGAGCCCTCTTGGTGGGATCTCATGATAAAAGGTGACCTCTGCAGTCACAGCCTTTGCACTACAAATATGATACGCACCCAACACGACCAGGAAAAACTGCCGTCTCTAATTATTTTATGTGACAATTAGATATAAATCAGAAATAAATCTGTTACATCTTAAGATTCACATATTAACCAAAGGCAACGTGAAATTACGCTTTTACATAGTGCATCTACTCCAAATATGTAAAAGTGGTAAAATATAAAGTAGTCTAGAGAGCAGCAGTTATTCCAACTTTGTTCTCTTACATTATTTACGAGCACATGTTCAATATCCACATCCAAGTATGCACAAATTGTCTATATGAAGATTTAATTCTTGTGATCCATTTCTCTAGTAAAGAAGTCACAGTAATTAGGAGACACAAAGTAGATACTTTAATTTGTAAGAGAAAGTCCTAATGAAGTTGACAAACTTTTCCTGCACTACATTTCAAGACTATAAGAACATTGACAACGACACAGTAAAAACACTCTCCTTATGTATGCTATTCAAAATTTTGCTGACTTTCTTACAAAATGAGAGACTCTAAAAATGCTTTCTCAACAAGACATTCACAAAAGAGTACAAGACCCATCATTAAAAACTACTACAAACCAAAGAAGTCTCAAAAAATCTTACTTAAGGTGATTAAGTTTTGCAGATGGCTATGCCATATACACTAAGGATTGCTATTTGAAGACTGATGCTGATTTTATAAGCCATGTTACTTTCATTTGTGCACTGCTTCTATTTTCATTTCAGCAGGATATTATCAAAATGCTATACTACTGAGATACTGCTGCTGTGTGATTACTTCTGATACATACATAAGCATATATAAAAACTTTGGTACTGGCGTTGCAAAACCAATGCATCCTCCAACTAGAACTCAACATACAGTAGTTAGCAGGAAGGGTAAACTACACAGCCATAAGCATTTCATACTCACCTACATATTTAAGAAAAGCTGACTACTCTGCACTAATGAACAACTACATGACTATTAAAGTTTTCTTCCCAGCTATGTGAAACTTCACTAGTTCAGTCCATACTGCAAGACTACACACACACACAAAAAAAAACACCTCTCTTCTTGGTCTTCATTTCCCATTACTGTTGTGCTGGATGGGAAGTTATAAAACTTTCAAACAGTTTACAATACAACATCTTACGACCCAAAAACTCTATGTTGAATTATGAAGAGCACATGTTGCGATTCTCCTGCATCTTTAATTTTTGTGACTAACAGGATGCCAGAATAATCACAGAAAGGCAGTGGGCATAGGGAAGGAAAGGGAGAACAATATATTTAGACTTTGATGTCTGAGCTGGTCAATCTGAGAAAGAGTGGACTCACCACCTGGACAAGCCTGTTTCTCTTTCTAGACAAGACTACTTCTGTTCCTAGACTACAAGAACCACTTACAGACTTGCTCCATAACTGCCTGATGTCCCAGTTAAGGCAAGAAGCATGCACCCCTTTACGTCTTCTAAAAGAGAACTTTTAGATTAATTCCTGTCATCTGCAAATACAACTGGTTAATTTTGTTTTTAATGGCTGACTGTTTAACATGATTATCTCAGTTATATTACCTTGTACAGTTAGAAGTATCACAGCTCTACAGAGAGATGGCATGCAACATCATCCATGTATTACAGATGGAGACACTGGCACCAAGGGAAATCAGCAGTTGGCCAGTGGCAGGCTAGTGGAAGTTCTGTTTCAGCCAGAGAAATAAAGTTTCTCTACAGATTTCCTTTTCAAATCTCCTAGATAAAACATTCACCCCTTGGAAATCATTCTGACTTCACTAAAAAAGCCCTTGGTTTTTTTTAAGGGACATTACATTGCAGCACTGTCTTTCAAGTAATTGTCATAACTTCGCCAATGACAAGGCTCTCCTATAACAAGAAGTCACATCCCATTTTACAGCATACACAGTAACAGTATTTTATAACCACTGATTATTTAAACTAAGTTAGAGGCTATGAAAACAAGCACAAGGAGATTTTTTGGTTTTTTTAAACTTGTCATGAAAGTCAATGTCTGTGACAAATATACAGTCACCAAGAGCAGAACCATATAGTTTTATCTGGTAGATGTCTTCCTAGGTAATTCTTATATTAATGGAAATTCCTACATAAGCTGTTCTTGTTCTTAGCTACTCTTACTACTAGAAAATATTTCTCAATACTTAACAGGAAGGGAGACTTATTAACTTAAATTCTCTACTTCTAGTTCAATGTTTATTGACCTCCATATACGTAACCTACCTTCAATTTCTCCAGACTACATAAACTCAGTTCCTGTGCATTCTCCTCCCAGATGTTGTTTTCTTAGTCACAAATATGATCAGAGGTCTTTCCTCTAGCATCTATCTGCTTCACATTTCCTTCTGTCCCTCTGATAATGGTGCATTAGAAAGGCTAGCCTTTGTGAATGCTGGCGGTTCCTACCAGTGGTTTTTTGATGATGCTTGTAAACTTAAGAGACAAGTAGAAGACAATATTGAAATACAAAGTTCTGTCATGGAAACCATTAACACAGAAGAACAGCAATGTGGCCCAATTCAATGTTAAGACCTAATGAAAGTAAGGCTTAGCTAGACTGCTGCTGTGCCTTTGGCTTAAAGGCCATTAAAGACCAGTTCAGTTTACACAGCCACAGAACTGTACTGCCTCTCAAAACAGAAATGAAATTTCTAAGTGATGAGTTTCAATTTTATGCCACAGGGATATACACATATGTAGATACGCACACACACATCTGTATCTATACATCTCCACTGCTGAATCAACCATCCAGGAATTAATGCAGGCCGGTATGTTCTATCAGATGAGCTACAGATGCCATAATTAAGTAACTGCTGAAAATATATATCACTCATAACAATAAAAATTCTGAGGAAAAAAATAAAGTCTTTATGATCAAGACATTTTAATAAAGTTCTGCTGTGCCCTAATGCTACTCTTAAATGGTTAATGTCATTATCAGCTGAAGATCATAAAACCCCAAGTGCATACTGAAAGTACTTGGGAAAAATTTTTCATTCATTTTGAACGGCAGTTGAAATTACTCTTGGATTTGCCACAAATTCTGTCGTATTTTTTGACTTTGTCTACATTTTTAATGTTAAAAAGTGCTATTTTCATACACTAATCACATTATAAAACATTTACCTTTGGATGCAATGATTTCCCAGGCTTCATCTCTGCCTGAAAGACAATTCCCTTTATGAACTTTGAGTAAAATTGCTTTTGAATTACACACATTATTACTGTTTGTCTTCAGTTACCTGAAAGAAAATTAAAAAGTGATAACAGCCAATACACCTAGAAGTTACATCTGCTTTGCTGATGAAACTGTGCATATCATATTCATGCTCCTCCTATGAAGCTCAGCTCGTTTGAAACATCTGATAAACTTGAAACCAACATCTTTTAACGAAGTTCAAGAATCACGTTGAAATGTCCTAGACCACACATACAACACACAGTATGAAACATACACAGTGCGTAACAACAAAGTTACAATAGATTTACATTGCCTCCTTAAAGTTAACTTTCAGCACATGAGCAGCCTTAAAGTTAGTGCTAAGAGCAGCATTCAGGTGTTTAATGGCTGCTTTCTCGTTAAAGAACATTAAAACAAACAAACAAAAAAAGGCATTTTTAACACTCACTGCAATCCTTCAGATTTCACAGTTTCAAAACAAACAAACAAACCGAGGTATTTCTTAAGAACACAGAGAAATATCTGAAGACACCTGTTTCGTTCTACTGCACTTCCTTCCCCTACACTCCACCTCCTCCAGACACAGACAAGATTTACACAAGCCTTACATTTACTCATATTTATTGAGAAGACTTCTGTCAGTAGAAATGTTAAGTCCTCAACTGTAAAGAGTTCATTTCAGAGAGGAAACTAATTTGGAAAAAACCCTACAAGTTTAGTAAGGACAGGAAAAACACACTTTCTTAGTACTAAAATCTTACAGACGCGCTCATTAATAAAAAAAGAAAAAAGCTTAAAAAAGCAAAGTAGCTACTCCTAGCCAAGGAAAAAGCAGAGTAAGAACAACTAAGTGTCAGACGTTTAAGGGCTCTGGCTTTTAAAATCAGCGAGCCATTTGTCCTACTTATTTCAGACAGCAAACTTCCACAGCTCTGCATCAAGTGGTACGTATTCATAGCTGAAAGTGTTTTCCCCTTAACTTTTCTTATACTTCTCCTCCCAACTGACAAATCTTAATGAACCTTATGAGCACGTCTTGAATTGTGACAGTAGTGTGTAAAAAAACACAAACCAAGGGCAGTTATCATGTTAAAACCTTAGCCTTCGAGTGAGCGTGGGCTCCTAAAACTTATCACTTTCCAAGCACGTTAAATTACTCCCATTTTCACCTGAAAGAAACAACCCTGCTCGGCCTTTTCCAGGCATTCACTCGGCACATTAAGTGCCGCTAAAGCTATCGTCACCCGCCCCACCTTCTACAAGCATCCCCCCACACAGAAATTCCTGCACACGGCGGCGGGCACAAGCGGAACGCTACAGCAAGGTCCCGCCGCGAAAGCCCTCCCAGGCCTTGGCAGGAAGGCGCCTAGAGGAACTTTAACCAGCGCCGTCCAGGCAGCAGCTCCTCGGGCGGGACGTGCCGGCGGAGGAGTCGCAGGCGCCCGCGGGACAGCCCCCGCCGGCCGGCCGGCCACCCCCGCCCGGGCAGGAGCCGCGTTTAGTCCCGGCGAGACCCCCAGCACCGACTCAAAGCCACGTCTGCCGGCCGCTCCCCCCCCCGCCTCGGCCCGCCGCGGACCTTCCGGGGACGGCACCGGCCCACCACCTCCCCCCCCCCCGGCTCACTCCCCGCGGGGCCGGGCCCGGCCTGGCCCGAGGCGAGGCGAGGCGAGACCCACCCGCCGCATCCTCCCGCGCTGTAGCAGCGGCGGCAGCTGCCGCTGTCGGTGCCTCCGGCCGGCGCGGACCCCGACACGCCACTTCAACCTCCGCTCCTTCCGAGACGGGAAGTCGCGCCCGCCGCCGCCGCTTCCGCTTCCGGGTCCGTCCGCCTTCCTTTTTCCCCCGCCCCGGGCTCTGCCCGCCCTTCCCCGCCGCGGCGGTAACTGCGCAGGCGCGGCCGCCGCCACCGCCAGCATAGCCGCCCCCCCCCGCGCGGCCGCAACCACCGCGCCCGGGGGAGGGGCACGGGCTGCGGCGTCGACGGGGTGCTCCTCCGCTTCCGCGTAAGTCTTCTCGGGGGGCGGCCGTTCCCCGCTGCCCCCCGCCCCCATCTCCCCGCTGAGTCCGCTCCGGGGAGGGGGCGGCCGGTGCGGAGCGGAAGGGTCCGTCCGTCGTTCTCCCCCCCCCCGCCCCCGGGCGGTGTCCGTTCCCTTCCGCCCCGTGTCCATGGCAACGCCGTAGCGGTGCGGGGCGGGGAGCGGCCGGCCCGCAGCGGGGCTCCTCGGCCGCGGGGGGCGGCGGGCGGCGGGGACGGGCAGTGCCGGCGGGGAGAGCGGCGGCGGTTTTCTTTCTCTACAAATAGATGCTTTTTTTTGTTCTTAGTGAAAAACGGACCCCGATGGCTTCCGCGCACGCTTCGCAGCCTTCAAAGAAAACGGTGGCCGCTCACGTGCCTTTTGCGGATCTGTGTAATACTCTGGAGCGAATGCAGACGTGTAAACCTCGTCCGGAGAAAACCAAGTATTTCAAGGATTTTCTGGACTCCTGGAGAAAATTCCACGGTGCTCTTCATCAAAAGGAAAAGGACGTCACAGATTCTTTTTATCCAGCTATGCGACTTATTCTTCCGCAGTTGGAAAGAGAAAGGATGGCATACGGAATTAAAGAAACCATGCTTGCGAAGCTGTATATTGAACTGCTTAATTTACCAAAAGATGGAAAAGATGCTGCAAAGCTGTTAAACTATAGAACACCTGCTGGCTCACGTGGAGATACCGGGGATTTTGCAATGATCGCGTACTTTGTGTTAAAACCTAGGAGCCCGAAACAAGGCAGACTGACAATAGAACAAGTCAATGAACACTTGGATGCGATAGCTAATAATAATGCTGCTAAAAACAAGGGTCTGTTAAAGAAAAGTCTTCTTCAGTTAATTACCCAGAGCACAGCACTGGAACAGAAATGGCTCATCCGCATGATTATAAAGGATCTGAAGCTTGGTGTTAGTCAGCAAACTATACTTTCCATTTTTCATCCTGATGCTCTTGAATTACACAACGTCACAACTGATTTGGAAAAAGTTTGCAGACAACTGCACGATCCCAATGTCTCACTTAGTGATGTTTCTATCACGTTGTTTTCTGCCTTTAAACCAATGCTTGCTGCTATTGCTGATGTCCAGCAAATCGAGAAACAAATGAATAACCAGATATTCTACATAGAAACTAAGCTGGATGGTGAGCGTATGCAGATGCACAAAGATGGAGATGTGTATAAATATTTCTCCCGAAATGGGTTTGACTATACTCAGCAGTTTGGCGCTTCCCCCCTTGATGGTTCGTTAACGCCATTTATTCATAACGTATTTAAGAGCAACATACAAAATTGCATTCTGGATGGTGAAATGATGGCTTACAATCCTGAGACGCAAACCTTTATGCAAAAAGGAAACAGATTCGACATAAAAAGAATGGTGGAGGACTCTGATCTGCAGACCTGCTTCTGTGTGTTTGATGTATTGATGGTTAATGATCAGAAGTTGGGGCACGAAGTACTAAGCAAAAGATATGAAATCTTAAGTAGCGTATTTACTGTGGTAACGGGCAGGATACATGTTGTACAGAAAAAAAGTGCCAGAACAAGAAAAGAAGTAATTGATGCTTTAAATGAAGCAATAGATAAAAGAGAGGAAGGGATTATGGTGAAAGATCCCATGTCTACCTACAAGCCTGACAAACGTGGGGAAGGCTGGTTAAAAATCAAGCCGGAATATGTCAATGGACTGATGGATGAACTAGACCTTTTAATTGTTGGTGGTTATTGGGGGAAGGGCTCACGTGGTGGAATGATGTCTCATTTTCTGTGCGCTATTGCAGAGACGCCCCCTCCAAACGAAAAACCTACCATTTTCCGCTCTTTTTGTCGTGTTGGCTCTGGCTATACTATGAAGGAATTGTATGATTTAGGTTTGAAACTGGCTAAACACTGGAAGCCCTACCATAGGAAGGACCCTCCCTCTAACATCTTGTGTGGAACTGAAAAACCTGAAATGTACATTGAACCTTGCAACTCTGTCATCGTTCAGATCAAGGCAGCTGAGATTGTTAACAGTGATGTATACAAAACTGACTGTACTTTGAGATTCCCCCGAATTGAGAAGATAAGAGAGGACAAAGAATGGTACGAGTGCATGACTTCAGACACGTTGGAAGATCTCAGAAGCAAAGCAGAAGGGAAGCTGGCATCTAAGCACCTTCATATGGATGAGTATGATGAGCCACAAGAGAAAAAAAGGAAAACTGTGTCAAAGGTGAAGAAGGTGATTGGAATAGCTGAACAGTTTAAAGCTCCTGATCTTTCTGGTGTAAACAAGGTTTCAAATGTATTTGAAGATGTTGAGTTTTGTGTTATGACGGGAACGGGAAAGTACTCAAAGTCTGAACTGGAAAGCAGAATAGCCGAATGGGGTGGCAGCGTGGTACAGAATCCGGGGCCAGAGACTTACTGTGTCATTGTAGGAGCTGAGAATGTCAGAGTGAAAAACATCATTGCTTCCAACAAATACGATGTGGTGAGGGCGGAGTGGCTCCTTCAGTGTTTTCAAACCAAAAAGCTGGTGCCTTGGCAACCGGCCTTTATGATTCACATGTCTCCTGACACAAAAGAACATTTTGCTTGTGAGTATGATTGTTATGGAGACAGCTACACAGCAGACACAGATGTTGCACAACTCAAGGAAGTGTTCTCAAGAATGAAAGACAGTAAGGTGATGCCTTTGGACGTGATTGCAGAGTTAGAAGAGCATTATTCGTGGAACAGCTGTCAGCTCAGTATATTCAGAGGAAACACTATTTATGTGGACTGTTATGCTGTTGTTAATGAGCCTAGAACCAAAATCCATGGAACAACACTATCAGTTAGGGCTTTGGAGCTCCGTTTTTATGGTGCAAAAGTAGTCTCTCACCTTGAAGAGGGTGTCTCCCATGTTGTTATAGGAGAAGATCATTCCCGGGTAAAAGAGATGAAAGCACTCAGAAGAACATTTGGGAAAAAATTTAAAATTGTATCTGAGCTGTGGGTAACACAGTCAGTGGAGGGAGGAGTCCTGAAGAATGAAAATCAGTACTTAATTTAAAATAGTTTTTAAGCTTGGAGCAAAAGCATTCTTGTTGGCACGATTGGACTTGGATATTATGAGGTTGCCTTACATTTTTTGTGTGTTTTCATGTCTATTTAAAGCTGGCTCTGGCTAAAGGATAACACTGTGTTGTTGAAATCGGAGGAAGGCTTTTAATTATACTGTTGCGGAAGCAAGAGGATGCTAAGCTCTTGGAGGAGAAAAAAAAAAAAACACAAGATAAATAATGTAAACCTTTTACTTCACAAACAGGTCTCAGGAGAGATCTAATATTTTATATAAGAGAATTCCTAGCTTTTAATAGTGCTTGCCTCCATTGTTCAAAATGGAGACAATAATTTACTGTTTTATGGAGAGTCTCCTATTTAAAATACTGCTTATTTATCAATTTACAATCACATTCATGTTTTTGTGGAATTGTTTTGTGTATATTCCATATGCTATAGAATTCAGTAACTTATAAACCTTGTCTGTACTATTTTAATTTGTTTGCATTGGTTTTAGCATTACGCCCCACACAGCCTCAGTAGCACTTTGGTTTTAGGACATTGCATTGATCTCGTGTTTCTTTGTGTAAATAACAGTTGTAAAATAGAACCTAAACTTCTGATTGAAGTGCTGATGAATTAGTAGTGACCTATATATCTGTAAAATACAAAGCAATTACTTAAAAACTGTAATGACCTTCTATGCTCATTACAGTTGCAGTTAAACTGTGAAGTGTGACAGGGCAAGGCTTTTACACTTAATTATCAGTTTATCTTTCAAAAAGTGTTTCATAAGCTATTTCAGTAATGTGGGATTAATTTCCAAATATCCAGTTCAATGTATATTTTTTTCAATTACTAAATAAAATCTATTTTTAAAGTCTGTCTGGTTTTGGTTTTTTTTTTTTTTTTTTTTTTTTAGTGAGAGGCAACTCTTTTGAAAAGCACAAAACTTAGTTTCCGATTTTACTCTGTTAGATAATTTATGCATTAACTTTGAGGAGAGAAAGGTTGAGGCCTCAGTTCTTGTTACGTCAATACTGGTATGAAACAGAACTGCTGTTGGGCTGATCACACAGAACCCATTTTTGGCTGACTTGTTTCTTCAGTGCTTTTTGTGGTTGTGTTCATATAAAAAATTACTGTAAAAAGAATTGGGAAGTGTTATATGAAAGGCTAATTGGAAGGAAGTTTATTCTTACCTCTTGTAGTTGGTGTAAACATTAGGAGCTCCCTTATTATTTGAAATATACTAAATAGGTAAAATGTAATAACTACTTTTCTTAAGCTACCATATAAATTGCTAAAAAGCAGAATATTTTTTGTATACATAACATAGTATATACCGAAAGACAGTGCCTCATTTTTCCTCTAATAATTCAAGTAGAAAATTGGTATATGTGAAATACAACACTTCAGTTTTAACTTAATGGGCTGCTTCTGTGTAACGTCATATATTCTGACTTACAAACAGAAAATGAGAAGAGAGTTTGTCTTCATACCCACACAGATTTCTCTTAAAAGGGTTTTAGTAAAATATGTATTTTAGGTGATCCTGGTTAGGAAAGTTAAGAGAAACAGAGGCAAATACAAATTACAGCTGACTCTTGAGACATTGTCAAATACGTCACTTTGAGATCTAAATGTTATTTACAGAGATGTATTTTAAAAGTATTGATTCCATGTCTTTTTGTTCTCTTAAAGCTATGCAAGGCTGGGGAATCTAGAACTAGTAACTTATCAACAAAATTGTTATTCTTTTTCCTGACTCCTCAGCACAGTGTAGTGAAGGTTTATTTTTATATGTATTTAAACTGAAGGCTTACTTTTTCACAAATTAAAAAAAACCAAACCTTGCACATGCAGTATGCTGGTTTAGCTTGTATTTTGCCTCAGTTCCAGTTAGAACTAGAAATTAAATGTTAATCATGCATATTTGTATGTGGCATGATAATTAGCGTACTGGATAATGTCAAGCAATTTAGATGGCATGTATTTCTTCTTTTGGTTACTGTTTTGCAAATTTACATTTACTTTAAAATGTTGAATAAGAAATGCTGTACTTCGTATGTCAGTGTAAAAAGAGAATCTTGCTACTACACTGTAAAAATACAGGCATTGCAGGTCAGGTTTTCTTTTGAGATGTTTCTTTTACATGGTGAGTTAGGTGGATGGACTGCATGGATCTGTGCATGAAACTGGACCCAGCTGTTATTAAAGTTATGTATCTAGAATACAAGCCAGGGGACAGGAGAATCCATGGATCCTCTAAGCAAAGGCATTGTGATGGGAGAGTGGTAGTGGCAGGAAAATAAATAAGAGAAGTAAGGAAGAAGTTTGTGAATCTGCTTAGTTTTAAGGAAATTCTGATTTGTACTGAAGAAGCAAATGAAGGCTGGAAATTATTCAGAAAGTAAGAATAAGTTGTCCAGACACAAAAGTCAAGTTAATTCAGGAGGTATGCAGAGAATTTCAGGTGTGATTTCTAAGAATGAATATAAGACAAGATTTGTAGGTAGCAGTAAGAGCTGCTATGGATTAACAATGTCTGTGTATGAAAAAATGTCTTTATTTTGTTTGGTCTAATAAAAAAAGTTTTGACATATAAAACTAGCCTTTATTATCAGGTAATCATCATTCATTAAAAGTAGTGTTCAAGAAAGAGGAAAAGGTGGAATCAAAATGCTGAAACATTAACCTGATGTTTGAACTTCCAGAGGACCTCCTCTGATTACAAAACATCAGCCTATTGTATTTTTTGCTGCAATAAATACTCCCATTTTCTTAATTACATTTAGATCTTTGAAAATAGGGGTTTTGTAGGTGAAGACTTCTTAGCTTATGTTTTGTGCAAAGCTGGTTTTTATTTTTTTTTAAATAGGCACTTGGCTTGAGAGCAAGACTTCCAATTTGCATTCTAGTATAAAGTTTCAAGTTTATTTTAAGATGATATTCCTGAAGAAGTGGAGAAAGAAAGAAGAGAAAGAGGGACTGTAGACCTTGCAGTTTGTGGGAAGTAGAGAAGAGTTTAGTATTGTTCCTATTCACTGGCTTTTAACTGGCACTTTTCAAGTTGCCAGTGATGGAGAAAGAAGAGTGCAACTTTCAGGACCTGCTGTAGCAGAACATCTGGTAGGTGCCTGTCCTGTTTGCAGCTGTATGTTGGTGAATGATGGTTTGATTTCTTTGCTAGTTGCAAAGACAGTTCTGCACAGGTAATAAACTTCACAATCCCTGGGAGAAGGTTCCACTGTTCACTTTTATTAAACAATTTAATAAAACAGGTTCACATCTAACTTTTTTCTGCTTTGAAAGGCATATGCTCAAACTGATGTAGTGCAATTTTGGAATTAAAAGCCTGTGGGCACCTTGCACAAAGTATGAGAACTCTTGCCAGGGAGCAATATTTTTTTTATTTCTTCATATGATTTCTCTGACTTGTCAGTGGAAACATAGTGTGTGTTGACCATACAGAGCTGGTGAAATCTCAGATGTTCTCATACGTTAGAATATACACCTTGGTTTCACATTTAATGATGTAAAATGAAAGACTGGGGCTTGCTAATATTGTAAACGTTTATGCCAGCCAAAAGCCTAAGTAGCTGACATTTAGAAAGCATTGGAATATGGTACTGGCAAGGGCTATTTATTCCTAGGATAACTTACTGAATTCTTCTAATTCCCCTTGGAATGTGCCTGCCTTGTTAAGCAAACCACTAGTATATGAATAAGCTGAAACCTAAACATACGAAGAAAAACTATTCACTGAGGTGGGGAGGGGTAGGGTTGCTTTCAAGAACATGAGTTCTTTGTGCACCGACGGGAGAGTGAGAAAGCCTTGGCTAGTCATTAGGTGTTTGCACATAAGCACAACTTTAATCAGTCCCTTTGCTTTTTCTTCTGCTTGTGCTTGTACACTGAAAATACCTAACTGACATTTTTGGTATTTTAAGGGGCTTAAAATGATCTTACTCTTGCATCTGCAGATAGGATTTAAAATACAGTCTTGCAAAATATCATAGTATTAACTATTTAATTATCCTTTGAAGACCTGAAAGCTGATAATACTGAAGGTAACTGTGCATGTACAATAGATGGCAACCTGTTGACTGTGTTGAAGATGCATTCTCCTAGCAATTTTACATTTAAAGTGTTGTAAGTAGTAACACTGGGGAAGCTCTACTCCATGGATGAAAAAAAGCTTCCCTCTCTTTTTGCTACAACTTAGCTGTAGTATTATGGTAGCTTTGGGTCTCCTTATGCGACTTTATTGTAAGTGTAGTGAATATCAGAACCAAATTCCTCCATTTCCCTCCTACTTTTAGGAAGATAAATTGCTGGAGAAAGAAATGCAAGAAGCTTCAGTGAGTCAACATGAAACACTACCTATTTTCATATACACTGGTCTTTATACATACTGTCTGAAATGGTCACGAACTAGTTAAATGAATATTTTAGATAGGAGGCCATAAATAATGTTTTGCATAAAATATGATGAAAAGTCATTACTTAAACAGTTAATGAGAACCATCCCCTCAGTTAATCAATTTATATTTTCTTTTTTTTTTTTTTTTTTGAAGAACAAGGATGATCCACATATTTAACCTTTCTAGCTAAATTATATTGTCAATTTATTTTGATATTTGGCATACACCAACAATGATAACTTCCAAGGGAAACTATTTCAACCACACACGAGAGCAGGATTTCTAGTGTGCAGGAGCTTCACAGATGGGAAGGAGCTCTCAGAGCCCTCGGTGCCCCTGCCTCCTCCTGGGGCATGAGTGCCTGTGCTCAAGGCCAGCTCTCTGTGGTGTAGCTGTATCACCTTGCTCGGACAGTTGTGAAAATTGCTGTGTGCAAAAAGAGTTGTGACAAGCCTTGCTAGGGACCTCCTTCGATCCGCTTGGAAGCCGCAGTTAAGTTCAGGCCCCTGGTCTTAGTCCCTGATATTCATCTGATATTTAGTTTGGATGTGAACTTCTTTCCAGGACTGAATTAAAAAATTGTGGAAATCTTATAAATTTTTACCATAGTACATCTGTTTGGTGAAACACTTAAAAACTGTGTGGTCCCTGTTGCTCAATATCCAGTTACTCTTCCCTGAAATAATACATCTGTATGTTTTGAAAGAGTCTGCATGAATATCTTTGAAAAACAGAAGGTCCATTTATTCAGGTGAAATCAGCCAAAATCTCTGTCACCTATGGTAAATGACAGGTAAGTTGTATTATTCTGTTTATGGCACCTCAATTTAATGGTCTGGTGAGAGATTTTAAAAAGCTCTTTAGTTTGCTAGTGGGGTTGACACACTGTTTTTTATAATACTCAGCTTCAATCTTTCTGTTAAAAAAAAAAAAGGTCATTTTATCTTTCCAATCCATAGGTAATTTCAGTCTGAATTCTTTCAAAAGAGGGACTTGAAGTTCTAAGTTATAAAGTTTCTTGAAAAAGAGAAAAAAAATGTTCATTTGAAGGTGACTAGGGAAATGCCTTTTAACATAGTCAGTTCAACTGAGCATAAAGCATCTCCAGCTGGTAACAGCTGTTGTACCACAGAACAGTAGATGGGCCTATAAAACTTGACTGTACTGCTTTTTGCTCTAAGGGGATTGGAATGAGAGAACAGTCTGTAAGTTTGAATTATTATACAAGCCTAACACTGAAGGTGGAGCTTATAGGTATAATTAAAATGTTTCTCCATGTTATTTTCTAGAAGTAAGGAATTAGAAGGCATCCATCTTGAAATTGTTTTCTTTTAGATAAAATATATTTAGCATTTTATTGGGATGTTTTCAATAGATACAGCTTTTCCTTTCTTTGTAATTTTGGGGAAGGTTATTTTGAAAGAACATGTAAGGGATATAAGTTCAAACTGCAAGCATTAATGTTCTTCATTTTTTCTTACAAAGAATGTAGAAAGATGTAGGGTCCCTAAGCATGTGATTGTATTTGAAAACTGACATAACAAGAACGTTTCAACATGTATATTTGTCACTATGCTAGTGACAAAATATATTTAAATTCATTCTTCTGTTAATGCTGTGGGTAGAGGAACTATGTAAAACTGTGTAAAACCATAGTTCAGTTTTCTCCTGTGTCATGTATCATGCACAAAGTAAAATACAGTTTTCAGGACTGAAGTTGCCATAAATAAGATACCAGGGAAAAAAGAAGGATTTTTACACACAAAATGAGTGTGTATGGTGTGAGGGGTTGCGTATTCCACACGCTTGTCCTCAATCTTTCCCAGAATACAACAAATTTACATAGTCTGGTTCCATGTAGAGTTGTACTAGTCAGTTAGAAAAGGTTAACTATGATATTACTATCACTTTATAAGAAGTTCAAATTAGCCTTTTGAGATAGATTTAGGTAGATGGGGGTTTTTTTGATAGAAGCACTTGTGGTTCTGATTTAATTTTTTTAAATTTGTCTAGCATTATGTGGCTTGTAGTGTAAGACTAGCTTGGTGGACAAGGGGAGAGCGGTAGATGTTGTTTTTCTCAACTTTAGGAAGGCTTTTGACACTATATTCTGTAATATTCTCACAGACAGCTGATGAAGTATGGGCTAGATAAATGGACAGGGAGGTGGACTGAGAACTGGTTGAACTGCCAGGCTCGAAGAGTTGTCATCAACGGCCCAGGTACAAGGCAAGAGGCAATGGGCACAAAATGAAATGGGAAATTTTGTTTAAAACTAGGAAAACACTTTCTGACTGTGAGGGTGGTCAAACATAGGAACAGGTTGCCCAGAGAGGTTGTGGAGTCTCCATCCTTGGCAACATTCAAAACCCAACTGGATACAGTCCTGAGCAACCTGCTCTGTCTGTCCCTTAAGGAGCAGAGTTGGACTAGAGGTCTCCCGAGGTGCCATGCAGCCTTGACTGTTCTGTGATTCTGTGAGTCAGGTATGAACTGAAGTTCCCAGTCTAATTTCTGGTGTCTTGTGAACGGGCAAACTGTCAAATGGTGGCATATTATACATTGCAAATTTAATGGATTTTTTTTTTCATTTGCAGTACAAGAGGCGTTAGTATAGCTAGTACTCTCATCTGTCTGATTCTGACAGCTACACATTAAGCTGAAGGCAAACCACAGGATTTATATAATACTGTACTGTAAAATCAATAATAAACTAATGAGTCCATAGGCAAAAAAAAAAAAACCCAAACCAAACAACACCCTCCAAACAAAAACCCCAAACCAAAAAACCCAAAGAAACAAAGCATAAAACAAATTGAGTTATACTGAACATGAACACCAAGGTTATTCAAAGTCTCATGATCAGTGGAAAGAACTCTATAAGCGCTGTGTATAAATGTTTAAGTAATAGCCATATCTGAAAGAACAGAAGAGCTTGCTTTCAGTTTGAGGTGATATATAGCTGTATCAGTTTTGAAAGTGAAAACAGGTTCCAGTAACTTAAATCACTTTTGTCCGATTGCCCAGCCTTGATCCAGGGGTGCTTAAGTAACAGCTTCTTTCTCGTGATGGTAAGCTTTACAAACATAAACACTACTCCAAACCACAGTTCGAGTCCCTGGGGGCAAGCAGGGATCAAAGGTAGAGGTAGGATTTCTCTGTGTTCTTGCACACGGCAGCTTCCTCCCACAGCCGACACGCTCCAGCCCACCCTTCCTCAGCCGGCTTTGCTACAGCAGCAACACAAGGCAATGTGGTCTTTCAAATCCATGTTTTCAGCCTCTGCATCTTACACCTGCAGTTAATGAACTAACGGTCTGGTCAAAGGCAGGTGGGTAAATGGGTCACGCGTGCATGTCTGTGCATAGATACGCATGCTCAAGTAAAAGACAGCAATAGATGTGTAACACAGCTAGTCTCAGTTTAGTTTTTGTGGTTGCTTTTTTCCTCCTTGTTCTCCCATGGCTTCTCCCCAGCCTTAGCCTCTTTGATTAGTGTATTACACATTTTAAATACCAGACCTGTGTGCTGTGAAAGCAGAATGATTTTATTCATCCAGTTTAAAGCTAGTTTGCAGATCTCTGTGTTGTGCTTCAGTCTATCCTATAAACATGCTCATCTATGATTATACCAGACATAGTTAAATATGTCTTGGATTATTTTTTATTTTATTTTATTTAAAATCTCTGAGTGCTATTGGAGTAATAATAAGTTAAAGATTATTCAAGGCAAAAATAAATATGAAGATGACAGGTGTCACACTGTTCAGGTCTCTGAACATGTTGTATGAACAAAAGAAAAATAAACAGGATAGGCAGTTTTGTTGACTCCATCTACCTGTAACTGAAACACAGCAGGTGCTGCGAGCGGACTGCCTGACATGGTGCTGTAACAGCAACCAGGGCAGAGCAGTGGGATCACATGCATTAATGACATTGACAAAGTCAATAAATAAAAGACAGTTAAGAGAAAGAAAAACATAATTTTACTCCTGGTTTTTTTCTCTGACTTATGTGGTAACTCTTGAAGCGTTTTTCTCTATTGATATATCTAAATTCTTATGCTTGATGAAGAGCTTTTTAAAGACATGAACTGCTATATATAGATCTCATACAGATTTCCTGGCAGACACACACTAAATGGCATCTGAGGTGCAGTACAGGTAATCTTTAAAAATTTAACAGTGAAATATTTGACATTTTTTTAGTGACTGGGGGATATAAAGGGACATCTTACTACTAGGAAGAGACCTGGGTCTTAATAAGTAATGGGACAGGAAAAATATTCTGCTGTTTTGGATAACCTGCCTTCCTGACCTGTATTTTTGGCAGACACAGCCAATTCAACCTTTCCAAAATCATGCTTACATTTTCTCTCATAGTGCATTATCTTTTAGTGTAAAATGCACTTAGAATGACATGGTATTTGTCTGTACATGCATGAATGCACATGCTTTGTGGTGGGTCTGCTTTGTTTATGAATTCTGGTCTGACTTACTCAATTCTGTGGTTATATCGGGGTGCTGAACCCTTGACCCATGTTTTGGCCGCTGCCCAGGGATGGACTGTGGCTCGGTCATGGCCCTGCTCTGGATTTCTGCTGCTGCATGCTTGCCTGTCCAGCATGTGAGAGAGCTCCAGGGATTGCATGGAGGGGAGGGGGATTTCTAAATTAGAGTATCCGAAACCTGCTAGAGTATGTATAAATGTGCACACACATATATAGTGTGTATATATATGTGTGTGTGTGTATATATTGAGAAAGAAACAGATATATTTATGTGGTGCTTTATGATGGCTCTCTTCTGCCCTCACCTCTTTTTCTTCCTTTGCCTTTACCAATGCAGAGGAATATTTTTTAGAGATCCCAGAAGTGGATGGGAAGGCAGGACGATAAGAATCTCTGACGGTGTCATAGGATTGGTACCTACAGACTGCCCCAGGCTAACCAAATTTGCCGCTACAGTGTGGATGTGCCTTACACATGAACCTCTTTCCCCTGTCCGGAAAAAGGATGGTGGAAGTTTTACTTCGGCAGAAATAAAAAGTTCCCAGGACTAGGCCCGGATGGTATGACCGCTTCTTGCGTCCTGCTGCCTACGCTAAACATAAGGAGTGGTTCCCAGTTACAGCTCTTTAATCTGTAATGTCAGCCACCAGCTATTTCTCATTCATACAGTAAACATTCTCATTTCTTAAAACAGCCCTGGCCAGGCCCTTCTAGCTGGTGCTTCATCACTCTTTTGGAAAATGCTATTTGGTCCAGGCCGAACAGTTAGCATTATGGACAACAGCATGGTAGTGGCAGGCCTGCGCCATGGTTGTGTCTAGCCAGGATGAAGAATTGAGCCTGGGCTGAGCGTCTGATGTGGAGAAGAGCCTTGGAACCATGGAAAATCCATGCTAAGCCCTGGGTCATGTGCAGGAGCGGAGAGGAAATGCAGAGAGGTGGCTAGGTTTCGTGGTCCCTGAGCGCAGGCAGAGCTCTGCTGTGGGAATTTGAGCTCATGGGAAGACTGGTGAGTGTTTGCTGTGGGCCGTGCAATTATAGGTAATGTCAAAACAGAATGAGTGCCCAGAAGCCAAGAAAAAAGACCACCGCTGCCTCTTATGCAGGCTGAGGAGAGATGAAGAATGCTATGTTGATGCGGTCAGTGTCAATATCCAGCAACAGCAGTGGCAGAACTTTGCTGCTGTTCAATAAGCCTTCACCCGCAGCTGTCTGCCCTTTGACTGTATTCCAGAATTCCCATAGGGAATTTTAATATTAATTTATTATCTCACAAAGGTTTTAGCAATCAGACAATGCACAATTCACAAATTACCTTTTACAATTATATTAAAAGCTAACAAGAATTAAAATAAAGATTAAAATCATTTAGCAGCATTCATACAGTAACGGTTCCCAAAGATCAGCACAAGCAATGAAACACTGGCAGGAACCAAATAGTTAGGCAGGTGGCCAGCATAGATAACTTGGCTCATCAGTATTCAAGCAGAAATGGTCTTTGCATTGTCAGCCTAACCTTCTGCCTCCCCCCCCACACCCCCGCTTTTTTATCCTCTACTTAGTTCTTTTAGGTGGGAGACAGGCTGTTTCAATTAGCATATTTGGCAGCATGACTTGGAAGTTAGTTAAATGCAGAAAAGGAGTTCACTCACTGGCATTAAGCAGTATGCACTGAAAATAGTGTGCAATAATTTCTGTGTACAAGGATAACAGGCTAGATTGTCTGTGTTACATCCAAGAATGTACTGTGAGCAGTTTCAAAACCATCTCAAGGAAGAAATAATTTCTGCCAATATATCCTTCTAACTTAAATGTTGACCCATCAACATTATATGTATCTAGCTTCAAATGGTGATCAGGCTGCTTAGCAGAACTGCTTAAGTTTGCTAAACAGCCTCTGGAGAGCTGCAGAGAGAAAACAGGTCCACCTGTTTCCAGTTACTTGTACAAAAAATTTAAGCACTTCCATGGTATCATGCAGTTTGCTGACGTAGGTGTCCCGCCTGTTCACTGCAGCTGTAAACTTAGTGGTCTATGAAAACTTTCTAAGATAAAGTGGGTCCTCTTCCCAGGACTGCTTCCTAGTAAAATAGTCAACATATACTCATACCCCAGGAAGCCAGAAGCAGAAACCCTGTCTTGATCTGTCCCAAAGAAGTTCATCAAAGTGAAACCTGATTCCTTTTGGCTCTTTGCATCTCTTGCCCCATGACTGATATAATCCTGCATGGATTTGGGAGAACAGTTAATAGAGCATTCACCCTTCTATATATTTCACCTACTTTATTTACAGCCTGTTATTTGAGTGTTCCCCAGGAATGGGAGGGCCATGATAGTGTTGTATTGTACTGAACCCAAAACATGCTACTGCCTGGGTATGTACTCTCACAAATGGACTGTTATACCAAAAGGGGCCTCTAGAAACCACACAAACCAAGTGGAACACTATTAAGGGCAAAGAAAAATCTCATTAACCAGAAGAAATTTACTACTACTTTTTTTTTTTCCCCCCAAATTTATATATCTAAGGCAAGACTGGCACAGAGCTTGGATTCTCCCTAAAGTTGGGTGAACATAAACTATTCTTTGAAAAGGACTGGTTAAAGTCCAGATTTTAGAATGGCTTTATAGCCTGGATTCATGGATGAAGTACTTGCCATGGGAAGTTTCAGTCCCTGCTTTCAAAGCCGTTTATTTGTTTTACATCATAGAGTCTTTATATAAAAGGAGAAATCATGATAGGAACTGAGACAGTAATCCAGATAAATGCCCTAGCCACTGGCCCACAGAATCTAGTGAGAGGTCTGGGGCTGATGCAAGGAAGACTGTATTTCCAGCAAAGTTCTCAGGTAGAGGAGAGAGACTTCACACATCACAGCTCTTCTGCTGGTTGAAGACATATGTAAGTTTCCCAACTGTCAGCTCAGATTTTCAGTTTGGGACAATAGCTTACCTGTCAGCTACCATATTGCTTCTGACTGATCAGGAGATGTTAAAAGATACAGTGGTCCAGTCTGAAAAGGGGACATATACAGTGTTGGGGAATTTTTATGTTACCCCTTGAGGCAAATGAAACACACGTTTGTGCTTAAATATAAAAGAAAAAATTAATGAACAATGCATTGGGCAGAGTCCTACCACAATACGTGGAGAGATGTGGAGTCTGCAAAGATGTGTCACAAGCAGATTCCTTACATACTCTCACATCAGCACCAATTCTGAGTGGTTGCATGGGGCACTTCAGCTTGGCAGTGGGTCCATCCCCCAGCCCAGCTTTGCTGCCCAAAAGTGGCCCCTGAGCTTGGGCCCCTGAGTGCTTCCATTCCAGGATGGTCTACAAGACGATGCTGAGGCTGTTTCTTATGTCATCACCCAGGGAAACTTCACTTACTTGCAAGGAGTCCTTCTGTCTCTGGCATTCCTGCTTCCAGCCAGTTTAACCCCTTCTTGCAGTTGGGCCTTCTTGCCCTCCATTCCAGATCAGTCCTCAGTCACAAATTACCACTGCTGAGCAGTTACAATTAGAATTTCCCCTTCAACAGCCAGATTTCCAAGGCTTGACAATGCAATGGATAGTACAGATCATTTAACACCTTTCCTCTTAGAAACTATACCTCAAAAGTCTCTCTCCATTCAAGCTCTGCAACCAATTGCTTTTAGCCTGTTTTGGTTTTGGTGGCATCCACAGAAACTTAGCATGGCTGAGTCATTACCTGTTTGATGTAACCAACTGATGTAACTGTTAGGATCACTTTGGACACCTTTAGCTATTTGCAAAGAGACTATGACAGCATAATATATACAGCTTTAAAGTATACAGCAACTATTCATTGCTTGGCACATACAGAAGATAGCTACCTAATAAAGAACTAGGCTAAACATTAGCATGCTCAGTCTTTACCCCTTCCCATATGACAGTCGGAGACTCCTTGCTAGCCAGGCAGGAGTCATTAATGAGGTCGGCTCAGGAGGATCCCGTGTCAGGTAAAGTCACAGAGGTTGGCCTCTGCTGCTCTCTGGATCTCAGCTCTCCTTGAGTTGTTCACTTCCACCTCCCTCTTCTTCCTTAAGGGTTTTTTCTTTTCCACGCTGGCATTTTTACTTCCTGAATCCTTAAGCTGCTAACTGTCCCAGTTTCAATAATCCTACCTCCGCTGGCAATTTTACCTTTCTTATCTTGCACAGCTCCACTCTACAGATGTTGTCACAGCTCTTTCTCACAACTTAGCAATTTCCTCCGAAGTCTGAGCCAGGTTTCCCTACCAGAGCTAAGCCTTGGGTTTTTGAAACACAGACAGCAGAAATCCTACAAGAAGGCAGGAAAAGTTGTAAGAAGGAGATAAAAAGGGGCTACATTCATAAAACATATATATATTTAATGGAACTTGAAAAACGACCACTTTTTTTGGAATAAATTCAGAGAAAATCTACATGCATTGAGTGCTGTGTGTGATAGCATATGTCCATACATTTCATGTGGTTTGCTCAAATTTTTATGGTTTTAATATTTTGTACCTTCTATGAAAACTGGTTTGCTGCTAGATAACTGTATAAGTGAGATTTGATAAATGATCATATATTAACATTATGGTTGAAACAATAGACAAAGGGTAGCCGGGGAGATAATTACAAAAGTGTCGTCAAATGATTAACTAGTAATTATTCATAAGTTTTGCAGTTCTTTGCTCTTATGACTAGATGTTCCTGTACGCTAGATGAGAACAATGTTGAAACTGACCCCATGTAACTGAAACTGCGTTAAGCTTCAAGATCAAAGAACAAGGACAAGAACAAAGACTTCAAGGACAACCAACAAGAACTTCAAATGGGTTGGAGGTTGTAAAAGCAGCCCTTGGACTCAAATGGATCCTTCATTGAGCATGATCGGATGTAGGCAGTACTATGATAATCAGTTACAATAATTTTTATGTATATGTATACTAATCTGATTAATATGTAATTGTTACTCCATACAACCTGTTTGTGCTGTGGCATGCACGCTAGGTGGAATTATCGCCCGTGCATCCAGTGCTGCAGTAAAGAATGCCTACTTTCTAAAACTCCAAAATGAGTCTTAGAGAGTTTCTTCGACTGGCTTTTCGGTATCATGTGTAGCAAAATCAGTTTTCCAGGGACTTGTTTCTTTCTTTTCTTTCCTCACTAGGAGAATTTTATGTTAACCATAAAGTGAGAAATCAGAGGCAAATTGAAGGGAGCTGCAACTCGTTAAGAGTCACACCTCTTCATACAGAAAGCAGATGATATACTTGTTCCCTCTGCCTTCCTTCACATTTTTAATCAAGTTGCCTGAAAAGAATGAGCATTGAGCAATCAAAGTGTGAATGCCTGTGTCTGTTCATATCTAATAACTTCTGAACCAACCAGGCAGTTCTAACCAAATTTCACAAAGGAATAGTGATATCCATCTCTCTGCCCATTCCTCTGCCCAAGATCCAATATGGTAGGTGCCTGAGTAGAAGAGAAGGCATTAATGGCCTCTAAGAGAGAAAGGGTTTGTGAACTCATCCTGGAAAGAAGAAATTATAAAAATATTTCAGATGCCAAAAGAACTCACCCCAGCTTTCTCATCTTCTCATGCAGTCAGTCTACCCAAGGCACAGCAATATGGGAACAAGTTTCTTTAGTTGTGACACTGCCTCCCCAGCTCCAGTCTGCTGCTTAGTGCTCATGTAAAGAGGGAACTACAAGTGCCCAGCCACAGGAAAATCTCATACTTCATTAGGCATCAAAGTATCTAATCAGTAATCCACAAAACTCTTTGAAACCACTCTCATCTGGTTCTGTTGCTTAGAGAACTACATGTGTTCAGCATTGCTTCAGTGCTTGAAGTTTCCTGATGCGCATCACTCTTGCAAATGCTATCATTTTTATTTGCTTTATTTATGCAGACTCACAAAACCTAGCAGATTCCTACTATGCTACAGTCTGCTGTAACCTGGTGCTGTTTGTCATTTTTATTTAGTAAGAAAGGTACTAAAAATGCAACACTATCACATCCTTTTTATGAATATTCAGTGAATCCAAATCCTGTGGAAATAAAAGGAGAGTACTCAGAAGGCAATTTCTACCTGGACAGAAAGAGCCAAAGATGAGGAAAACAGACTGATAGACTGAAAACTGTTCCACAGATTGTTCCTTTTAGTTCCATAAACCAAATCATTGCCAAGCCTACAGCACAGGAAGGGTGGTTTGATCATCAACAGACATCCCCATCAAAATCATGACATTCAATTATGGTTTGGTTTAGGTGGTATTTCAGTGCTTCTCAGGAGTTACTGGATATTGTGCAGGATGAAGGGATGCTGCACTGTCCAACCCTACAGGAGAACTACTCGTATATTTTTGTTGGTGATGCTGTTTCAGAGTATTAATTTTTCTCAGGACAATGCAGTTTCTTCCTTAGAAACTTCAGGGCTTGGGTTCAGTCCAAGCCTTTGGCATTGCTGTTCTTTTCCTGAAATGGTCACAATAATATATGACTGAAAAGCATTTTATTTTTTTTAGAAATTGTTCTTCAGGATCCCAAACTAAGATAAGAGCAGGTATGATGATATCATTCCTTCTTTACCTTGTTCCTACATGATTTGATAATGTCACAGTGTCATACTTTCAGTTTTAATAGTATATCTGTTTTCTCCATGGTTCACAGTGTAATGTTATTTACACTAATAACGGAAGCTTTCATTTAAGGAATAGTTAAAAGAGCTGTAGGTCATAGATTTAAGAATTTTAAAAGTAAAAATAAAAATGTGTATTTCTGTGGATAGAGGGGTGTTCTAAAAACTCTTCTCCTGATTAAAAAATGCCACCTTTACTGTGAAAAACTTAGTGATGTGATCCAAAGGATAAACTAAAATTCATGGATGGTGTTGGAAACAGATGTAGTAGCTAATACAGAAATTAATTGTCCCAGGAAAAGCAAACTCAAGAGGGAAAGAAACACTCTTGTGCTGTGAATGATTTAGACATTAATGAGTCCACGTTCATCAACAGTGATGATTGTTAGCACTTAAGACAGCATAAAACATCAATGTCTCCTTTTAAAGGCACTCACAAAGCAGACAAATTCTACAGCAATCAGAGTTGAATGGAAGTACTTAAGAATGAATAACAATCAAATTGAGCAATGACTTTGGGGTTTTTTTTTGGCTGGCTGTTCTTGTGCTCTGTAACCCAGTATCACTGACAGCAGCCGGCTCTTAATGCAGACAAAAGATTCCTTACGAATACTGAGTTGACATTTAAAGTCTTCTGATAAATCAACTTAGGGAATACATTTGTACATGAAAATTCAGCTGACATATAACAGCACAAGGTCCACCAGAGCAACACAACTTTAACTTCCTGAGCACAAAAATAAAGCAAAGCTACTACTCTTTATGTTTTTGAAATTATAATGATTACCTAGGATGTGCAAACATTAAATGAAGTATTGAATACACAGTTCTCGAGTTATCAGTCAGCGTTCCCAAGTGCAGCAGTGAACAAGACCAGGATATGAGCTACAGCACTACAGAGTGAAACATTTAATCAGAAAATCCATATTTGAAAGACACCCATCAGCTTGTACAGGCTAGCCTTTAACTCCTAATTTGTAGTAGTTCTAATGGTGTGAGAATTTGCACCTTATATCATTCATGTTTTCTAAGTCCTTTGACATGTGACCACATTGTTATCCTCATTTTGTTAAAGTTGCAAAATGGGGTTTAGCTATTACAAGCTCACCTTAGGTAGCATTTAGGGACTTCTAACTAGCACCACAATCCTGGAAGACCTGTTTAATTGCTACCAAACGCTGCTAAAGCTTTGTAAGTTCCTTGGTACCTTATCTTAAAAAGCATTTTGTCTCCTGCTACTGAATATGGAGAGCAGCATCTCAGTTTTCACAGCATTGAGCATTGTTGGTAATGAAGGCTTATGATAATCCACAACTACTCCATCCATCTCTCCACAAGGACTCAGCCCAGTTAGCACTTCACAGTGAGCCTGCTGGTGTGGGCCCAGTCTGACATGCAATGAAATTCACTGTTTCTCTAAAGGGATGCTGGTTGGTGTGATAACAAACGTTATCGTGAAGGTTGTGGGTGACCTGTGTTGAATATCCTGTGGCTGAGAGGCTACAGGCTCACTTGTCCCAGCTTGCCAGAGGAAACCCTGGCGAGCAGGTTGGAGGCCATGGGCTACTGTGAGCATTCCTCACCTTGCCTGTGGAAGCTGTGCAGGAGCACTGCGTTGCCGACTCTGCTTCAAGAGCTGTTTATACATTTTATCCAGTAACAGCTTAACGCAGGATGCATAAACAATCCTTCACAAATGGATTCGAGTTTAGAGCTTCTGCATCCTGAAACATCACAAAGCAAATTGATTAAATTGTTACTGTACAGATATATATACACATAGCTTTGTATATACATAGTAGCTTTGTATATACATATATACACACACATATATAAAATAGGTGTCCTCCTGTAGAAGAGGTCCCAGCTGTAGATTTTAACTCGATGGAAATGCCTCTGGATAGCCTGGAGTCCTGTGTTTAAGCCCTGGAGGCAGGTGACCTCTCAGGCACCCCCGCATCCTTGCTTACTGGGTCATGCCTCCTTAGTAGTCAAAACAGAAAAAGCAATCCTTTTTCTATATGCACCTGTGCAGAATTTTGTTTCCTTATGCCTGTATAAATACTAAGAGAAGAATTAGAGATACTCGGAGCTTCCAAGACATATTCAGAGACAAGCCACATCTGACTATTACTAATGTGTAGAAAGAATTGCAGAATATTTGTGATATAAATCAAGAGTTAAAATTTAAATTGACCTTACTGTCATACAGAAAACCAAATGATTGTGTTTATAGAAATGACATTTTAATAAAAGGAAAATCAAAAAAGAGAAACATATCTAGATACTCATCTTCTTTATGGTTTTGTACATGTGTATAACTATTTCTTTTAAATTAGAAGGACATTGGTTTGTATCAAAATGCTGACTTTTGAGAAGAGCATCACTTTTATTCTGACGGTATCATCCGTGAAGAAGCAGTGCATCTGCAGTAATAATTGACCTCTTCTGTTTTCTGCATTTCAAAGAGCCTGAAGATATATTACTCTTTCATTGCTGAAAACGCGTTTGCTGTTTATGCTAAGTCAAAGCAACACAAGCAAAAAAACCCATGTCGGTTAGTGCATTGAGAGCAAACAATTTCCTTCATGTGTCATCCTTGTAGTAGATGAAAGATCAGAGGCTATCAAAAAAGGCAAAGGAATTCAGTGCTTTGGCTTGTAGCATTTTTGTTGCTCTCATCCTGCCAGCTGCTTAAGCGTGTGGTTAATTTTAAGTGTGGAAGCAGTTCTACTGATTCCTGTATTTTTAAATTAATTTTTAAAAGGCATGTATTTAAGTGTGTGTAGGATTGAATTAAAATTTAAAATTTAGTTTTCACATCTGATATGCACAGATTATTCTAGACATCTTTACACACAAGCGACATTTTGAGCCAAGCCTTTAACTGATGAAAGTCAACCTGGTACAACCATTGACGTTGATTAAATGGTCCTGTTTTACGCTAGCTGTAATCAAACTATTTTGTTATCGCAGTCAGTTTTTGGTGGATTTGGTTGACAGATTCTTGTGGGTGAAAGCAGAAAACAGTGTGGAAACAATTTCCTTGTCAGACAGTATTTTTGGAGACAACTTGCAGAGTTCAGCAGAACAGAAAGAGCAGCAATAAAACTGGAATGCAGGTAAACTATTCTCCACGCTGTTTTGACTAAACCAAAACAAAATAAAAGGAAAAATAAAAATATTTGTACAGAAAGAATGTTACTAAGAGAGATTCTCTTGTCTAATCTTGCATATGTATTTGTCTGACAATGACAGAAGATGTACTTGCTTTAAAAGAAGATGTACTGCCGCTGAGGTGTTATCAAACACATGCACCCATAAATATTAAAATATTTAATTTATGAGGCACCTACATAAATGTACCTCATAAATTATGACACCTATAAAAACAGTAGAAAGGGAAGGAAAATGCTTCAAGATGAGACATGTCTCAACAAACATAGTTGTTAAGTGACAACAAGATGACAGGAAATGGCCTAGATATTTGAAGGGGTATGGCAACTCTCCACAGAGGCAGGGATTTTTTAGACTAAGACAGAGGTGATCACTAAAGCAGAAGTGAGGTTTGCTTAACTTCCATCACCCAAGAACATGTTGGGATTTCTGGGCCATTGTTTTACAGTCATTCTTTTTTTCTCTTTTTTTTTTCTTTTTAACTGAAAAGGAAGGCTCTTACATCAAAATAGGTGGATCTTTCTTTTTCATGCTCAAAAAAAGTGAAAAATTAATTGTCGTATTTGTTCCTAGTGCAGTGCAGTTTCTAGCATTGTGCATCCTGGAACAACACATGGTCTATTCCCAGTTTAAGGTAGTCAGAACATGGGACAGGTGTTAAAGGAACAGATGGTATTAGTGTTCATGGTTAAGATAAGAAGGATCATTAGAAAATGTGTGTTTTAAAGATGGATATGGAGGCCAGAGTGGACAAAAGGAAGGAAATTAATTTAGGGACAAAAACAGTACAACCAACAGATTGGGAAGAGAGATCAATAATGAAATGGGGAAAGACTGCACAAAAAGGAGATCAGAAAACTGAGGTAAGAATTAGTCATTAATGGCTAGGGAAGGGAGGCAATGGCCAGCATCTTATTCTACAAAGAAGTGTCCTTAGCTCAATCTGGTAGCATAAAGTTTTCAGCCATAATTTCTTCTCTCACCGAGAAGTCTTATTGACAGAAGTATCTCAGATGGTGACAAGGAGCACAAATCACCTGGAGTCCCCCAGCAGCCTCTTTACTCATAGTCTTTCTTGAATCTTCCCTTACTTCAGTTTATTAAGCTAATTCTGACTCAAGGGTGACTCACAGTGTGACACTGAAGGAATCCTGACTAATGAGGGTATGCAAGTAAAGCCAACTGAGATTGCCTTTCCTTTCCCCATTCACCAACAGATGGAAGGAAAGAGATCAGGATTTCCTGATGCAGTGGATCCCAGGCAGCATGTACAGTTTTCTGCAATATTCAGGATAGACAAGTCCCAAGTGAGGTGTGTTCCAGTGTCTTTCCAGGCGTGACACCTGCTGGCACTACTGCTGCTGGCAGTGCTGCTCAGACAAGAAGGCTTGGGAAGCTCTGCTCTAAGGAGGAAGACATCGGGGCTTTTGAAAGCAATGCATGAACATATGGCAAAACATTTTGAAATTGTAACAGGTAGAAAGGGGGAGCTTTGGGAAAGGGAAATCAATCAAGTCTAGCAAGAGAATGGTTATGAGTGAAAGATTTTAAGTCTATAAATATAGTGGGAGACAAAACGAAGAAAAACAGAACAGAGGTATTAGGAAAAAAAAAGAGAAGGCATTCAGTTTTGGAGAGCCTATACCTGAAATGGCACCTGAAACCTCCAAGAAAAAGGTGTCCAGAGGCTGCCTTAAACGTTGACCTGGACAAAAGGAGAAAAGAGTGAGAGGAGTAATTTTGGTGGGATTAGTCGGTAAAACAGTGGGAGCAAATGGAGTTGGTAAGGAAAAGAAAAGGCAAATTGACAAGACAGGTGATCATAAAAACTAAATAAATAACAAGGAAAAGGAGTAATTTGTTACTTTTATTGTTGTTGCTATTAATAATAGTGCTTAGAACTACACAAGTGGTTCCTGTCATTAGCATGGGCAGGTAGTGAAAAAGCCCACAATGTCCTGAGAGATAACTTGCAGTAGGGTGGGCAAGCCTTTCTGTGTTTTAGGCCAAATAGTAGTTGTGCCTTAGTTACACTCTAACAGGAGTAACACCCTGGCATGGGCTAGTGAGGGAACTGGTGTCCTAGCCCTGCCATGTGACGCTGCCTAGGTGATGAGATGAAGGAGTAGGAAAGTACCCAGCTCTAGCACTATGAATCTCCAGCCTGCATGAACCTCAGTGAAACATGTGCTGCAAGGCCAGCAGTACAGGAGAAAGTAGCTGGGTCTACATTGCAGACTCCTCTGTTCCCACCAGTCTTCAGATGTGATTATGTCACCAAACATACCAGCTGTTAGGAAAGAGTTTTCCTTGCTGGGCTTCACTCTTGGAGGGTTGCTGCTGCTGTGGGCAGGAGGAGAAAGGAGACTAGAGAGAGCTGCCATTGCCTCCTGCTATCCTTATGGCTCTGGTAGCTCCTGCCGCACCGCAGGCTACACTGTGAGAACACGAGAAGGGTGTTTCTTCAGTTCCAGGCAACACAGTAACATAAGCCTACAGCCAGGTTCAGCTCAGCAAGAGGATGACTCTGCTCTGCAGCACCAGCTGGCAGCCCATGGCTGGTGTGGAGTTAGGCTCCCTGCGAGGACAGAGAAGAGAGAGAATTCTACACACTGCAAGACAGCCACGTGCTGGAAAGATTGGCAGCAGAGACAAGATGACCGGGGTTGTTTCTCGATGAAAAGCAACCTGTAGAAGCTGGAACAGAAACTGGATTTGCTCCAGGACAACTTGCTTGGCTTCTCTTATTATCTTCTTTTGTACTTGTGCTTTCTAGTATAGTGGTAAGTACTACTTCTATACATGCATACTTATTGAAAACACATAAACCTCTTTTCTGCCTTCTTTCTCGTTGCCCCCAGACTTAATGTCTTTTTTTTTCCCCTCCAAAATCTTGAGTAGACATAAGAAACCATTTTCCAGATTGTGACAAACAGCCTAAGCCACTGACTTGATAGCACTTACATGGATTTATGCCTGCTGAGGATTTGGCAAAAAAGTTGTTTACACATAATTCAGCTTCTTAATTGGAGGCAGACAAACATACCAGAAGAAAATGGAGAGGCACACATTAAAATAGCTGTATAGAATGTGTCCCTTGCCCCCACAGTATTCTTATTCTAACAAGATTTCCTGAACATTCCTTAGCTTTCCTTTGAGTCAAATGGACAACTGAGTAAAACAATAAATACTTTACTAATTTATGTTCTGAATTTTTGATCCCTCATGGCTTGATTTATTAAAAACTTTCTGCTCACTTGGAGCAATTGTTAATTTCTTAACTGAATTTTCTGTATTTAGAAATGGTTAATCTTCATAATTATTATTGAAATAATGTGCTATCAATTTCATATCTACAGCGGAACTGTTTCCTAAATTTCTATGCATCTTAGAGACAGTCAAGCTCCAGCTATTACAAATCATATATAATTTAGAAACTTCTATGGTCAGAAAATATTTGGATGAATAGATAATTAAATTAGCATCAGAGAGAGACGTCAACAATCTAGCTGTATTTTAAATCTAAGACTGGCTGCTTTATGCAGCTTTAAAGGCTCTAAAGTGGCAGAGGCAATTTCAGTTGCTTACAGCAGGTGGTGGTATGTGCTATTAAAATAAAATATTCACTTCCAGGAAAGACTGCTGCTTAGTTAATAAGAACATGAGTAGAACGGGCAAGAAAATGACTGCTATAAATGTGTTGAAAGCTTTTAGATTAGAAAATTGAGTATTTATTACTTAATTTTAAAGCTTCCTGTTTCTCTGCCTTATGACTACAGCAGTAACATTTAGGGGATAGTTATGGACAAGCCAGACACGTTACCAAAAATAGTAACTCAAACAGCCTAAGTCTCACAGAGCGGTTTTCATCCACGAACCCCACAGTCTTTTAATCTCGCAGCCTTTTATAAAAAAGGCAGACGTGATGCACTTTAGGACAAGATATACGTGGAACTTAGGCAGGCAAAAGCAAAATGGCAATTCCGATAATCCTCTTCCAGTTGCTGCCCGAGACCGGGGCGAGCTGGATCTCTGCAGTCCCAGCCACCGAGCCCACCGGAGGCCGGGAGCGCCGCTGCTGCTCACGCGGCGCTACGCCTCGACCTCACCCAGCGCTCGGCCTGCTGTCCCACAGCCGGGCTCTTCGCCCGGCGCCCGGAGAGCCGGCAGCGCCCGCAGGCGAAAGGCTGGTTTACCTCATGGCTGCGCAGAGACGAGCGGCGGGCGGCGACTCCACAGAGCCCGCACCCCTCGGGCCGCAGGCGGAGGACGCCGGCGCTGCCCGCGCCACCGCCAGCGCCAGCGCCAGCGCCACCGCCACCGCCACCGCCACAGCTTCGCGCCCTCGCCCCTCGCCCCTTCCGGTTCCTGCCGGCCAGGGCTCCGCTTCCGGTCGCAGCGTCCTCCTCCTTTTTATGCCCGTGTGCCGTCGGGGGGGGGGGCTGCTGTTGGTAGGGGGCTTTCCCTACCTTTAGTGAGGATAGTTCACTCAAAGTTCAAGTAGCTCTTTGATTTTTACAGTAGCAGAGCTTCCCTTGTGCTGACCGGGGTGCTCCCTTCTCTCAGGGTCACGCCTCATTAACCCTTACAGGGGTTGAGTCGCATCCTTCGTTTTATTCCTCGCATATCTCCAACAGTTTGGTCTAATCCAAAAATTACTGGGTCTGGAGAGTAGATGTTCCCACAGAAATATTCCTGAACCGGTATGTTTGTGTGTACACGTGGTGCCCGCAGCCGACAAGATGAGGCTACTTACAGAGGAAACTGTATGTATCCTGAGCAGAAAAGATACCTTCTTGTGGTGTTCGGGGATGGACTCATTGCACGTCTCCATTTTCACCTTCCATGTATTCTGCATCCAGAACATACCAACTTCAGACAGATTCAGATCTCTCTCTCCCTATGCCCTCAGGGGGGAACCTGCACAGGTCATAGGGACCACGGATTCCTGTCATAGGGACCACATGTGACAAACAGAAGACTGAGATACCCACTTCCACTGTGGGACCTAGTTCTGGGTGGATATGAACATGGGTTTCCCACATGTCGTATGAGATGCTGTGATCAGCAGCAGTGTCCCCTGCACAGCTACTGTATATTTTCCATTGCAGAGGTGGATTCTGACAGCATCTTCCAGACTGGATTCTAGAGGCAAGATGAGGGGCAGTATGATTAATGAGTAATTAGAATCAGCGAGATGTCTACCAGCTTCCAGATTGCAGTTGATTCAGGGTGAAGCTAGCAGCAGATATTAAGGGTAAGTTTATCCATAAAATTATAGTTACCATGGCATTTCAGATGCCTACAAGAGTTGTACAGCAGTAAAGATAGTTGTCAAGCAGCTCGATGACACAACCGCAAACCTGAGTTCTTTTGTGAATTTTTGTAGGTTGTTTTCAGTCGCTAAAGGCCTTTTGCCCTCATTTACTACATTAATACGATATGTCTAAAGGTTGTTCCCCTTGTAATATTAGTTTAGCACAGAATGGTCTTTAACTGAGCCATCTTCTTGGAATCCGTATAGTCACTTGCACATACACAAAACCAGCTGTTAATTTAAGAAAGTGATTTTTCTTCTCACAGAAACATCTAATTAAGATTTTGATAATTCTCAAAATAAAGTTTTGGCTACCAGTTATGCTCAAATGTGGCAAAGGTAGGACCCATAGGACCTTTGGTTGCGTTAATGTCAGGGTACCAAATAATAAGACTTGCAGGGGCACCTGAGAGCAAAGGTTCTTTATAAGCCATCCCAATCCTTATGTGTCATTGGTTTTGTACAACTGAAACATTTTTCCTCAGAGAATGTGCCTTCCATTGCAAAGTGGAGAAGCACTTTTGTCTTCTTCCACCTTGGAGGCTCATTTTTAAAACCAAACAAATCCAAACCGTACCTCTGCAAATTGCAATCCCCAAAAGAGCAAGATTTCCCTTCACTGAACAGCATCTTAAGAATTTCAGTGTCAGCTTTGGCTGAAGCTGGGCTGTTACTCTGACATCCTTGCATTTTATGCTGACCTACAATAACCCCATCATTCCCATAAGCCCTTGAGCAAAAGTCAACATTTGTATCAAGCCCCCTTGTGGTATCTTGATTGCAAATACCCACCAGGAATTTAGCTGAAACACTCTTGGCTTGTGCATTACATAAAATTTCAATCTTGGAGCACAGTCCGACAAAATAAACTATAATCAACTGTGAATTATATGTGGGTGGTTTATCCAGTTGCTGATTAATCACTCCAATAATTGTTGCAAAGACAGTTAGCTAACTCAGTGCAGAGCCAATTTCTGTGAGCTGGGCTTTTAAACTCAAGTGCAGTGCCATGTGAGTATGGCTATATGTGTCCAGAAGTAGTCACCTTTGCACAGTTTGGATCTTGAGTCAGTAAATGTGCCATTCAGGAGCTCCTGAACTGCTGCATGCAAATGCAGCCCAGACCTCGCAACACTCATTCCCATTACTGGCAGCCCCGGGAAGAGTGACACAGAGCCACCAGCATGATGCTGGATAAAGCCAGTGCAGATCCAGCATGGCTGGGGCAGGGGGAGGGTGGATAAGGTCACAGGTATCTGAGGGAAATTCTGCAGAAACACTTTCCAGCAGTCTTGGTAAAAGGATTTTCCATTTCTGATACAGAACGAGGTAAACAGATGGAGCCAACACAGATGCAGTGCTGTATCTGAACTAGTAAACCTGTGTGAAACCAGAAGCCTGATGCAAGGAAGCCACTGTGAGGGTAATTTCAGGTCCAGCCAGTGATTCAGTGATTATTGTGAATTGAGTCTACACAGAGTTATTTGGAAGCCTCTGTATACAGTGTTGCCTAGCATCCTTGTGATCTGGAGTGGTTCAACAGCTTGCTTAGCCAAGTCCCAGTCCACTCCATTACCCTGGATGGAAGAGAGCTAGCGGTTCTCAGATGCATCATCTATTTGTCCAAATGCAATGTGAGTTTCACCTGCAGCATTACGATAACAAGTGTCCTAAAGAGCTGCGAAGACTGCAAACTGAAACTAGGAAAACTGATGCAAAAATATTACAAAATGTAAACAGTAATGTTACCAAAAAGCTTGGAATGAAGAACTTATCAACACCAATTTAGTGTAGATAAGCAGACACTTCTTTATTGACGGCCGGGTGCGCGGGCGAGTCCTCTCACGAACCACGCACACCTGTCACTAAAACAATACACCTTATATTAAGACTTGTTGATACATATTCATTAGATTTCCAAGAAAAGTTATACATATTCATTAAACTTCCGGGAAATCATTAGCATATGTAAATGTCCTTTACGCAGACGCAGTGAAGGTCTCTCCGAGGCGTGGTAAGTCTTGGAGGCGGGTAGCTTTTGACCAGGAGGTGTGTTTTGGTATTATAATGAAGCAAAGTTCGTCTAGAGTTTATGATTTCTTCATCGATGTTATGGCAACAGGTGCAATCCATCCTTTTTGACAGTAGCTATGTGGTTATCTCTAACAGCTCTAGCCAGGGACCTTCCAGGAGCCTTGTACCGCACATTCTATCCTTGGGGATCGGCCGCTGCGTTCCAAACAGGCCGTTGTCAGGTAACGTACTGACAACTCTTACACCACCCCGTTGTCAGGTATTTCTTTATCTTGTTATCTAAGTTCTAAATGTTCCTACTAGATGATTTTAGCCAATTTCTCCGGTCTTGATACGGGGCTATACAGGGGATTTCACAGCAGACACTGGTTGGTGGTTAAATATATAAAATACAACATACATATGATTTTGCTAAAATATTAAAACTAAATATGATTAATTCTAACTAATAACAAATCAATGACAAATCAGTAACAGTAAAGCTTATACTTCAGTTATACTCCAGTTTTTGAAGCTTTAACATCAAGATGGATGACTTTCTGAAAGATGTGTCTGGGTCCAGCTGAAGGTACCGGCCTGAAGGAAACAGTAGAAGCCTAAGGACAAGCTAGGTGATTATATTTGTTCTTTTCAGTTTAAAAAGTCAACATGGTGATGCCAGCAACAGACATAAAGCATGGGGTAGGTTCTGTGAGTCAGATCTATTGATTTACAGGACTGATGAGTCTCAGGTTTCAGGTTTAAACTTCTGATTTTTGTGTCTAGCTTCCACACAGCTATTTATTAGGAAGAAATAATTGTAAGGAAGGTGAAAGGCTTTCCAAGCTCTCCCTTCCCAGCCACAGCACTCTGGTATGACAAAGGACAGGTAGGTGGCAGTAACAAGTGACTAATATCCTGCTGGATAATTACATCTGCCACAGGCTTATCTCTTAGCATCAAATGCCTCCAAATTAAAAGCAGGGAGTATAGGGCAAATGCTGGAGGTACTAAATTAAGCAGGAGGGAAAAAATAGCCTGTAGAGAGTCAAAGAAACTGAAGGAGTTCAGGTGGGTAATGAAGATTGTAACACTGGCAGAGACAGAAACTTCAGTGTGGAAGCTGTCTGAGGGAAAATGTTCAAGACCAGAATCTGCAGACGTATTTGGGGCTCTAAAACAGGTGTGACAATGTACTGAAGGTAAGGCTCTTTGCTATAGTAAGCTAAGTGAAGGTGAGGTGCCTAGGCTTTCAAAGCAGGGGGAGAAGTGCTTTCAGATGTCTCAGCAAGGCCCTTGTTATTCACTGTGTAAAGAGCCAAGGATTTCTGTAAAAGGGTTCAGTACTTATACAAAACCCTACGTCCCTGATTCAGAACTTCACAGTAGGTTTCCCCATTTCGTAAAGCTGATCCTTTGTCTAAATGTAGAGAAAAGGGAGAGGAAATCTCCTTTGTGGCACAATTCTGTAGTTGCAGCATGTGAATATGCAAGTGAGTAATTTGAGATACAGGCTCGCCATAGCTTGACACCTTTTGAAGTACCTACTCTCATTTTTTTAAAGTGTTTGAACCACAGGACTATGTGGTATTTCAGGAGGAAGATCACTGTACATCTCTCCTGTTGAAAGAAGATAATTTTGCTATGCTGAATGCAAAATTTAGGGCCTCCTTTTGTAACCATGGCTATTCTCTCAAAATAGATACCCACTTTCAAAAGGGCATTCCCCCCAGTAGATATGAAGTGGGTGAAGATATAGCACTGTAGCCCAAGAAAAACATGCAGGGGGTGGGACTGATCTCCAAAAGTTTTAGCACATTTTTTGATCTTTAGTCCTATAACCATGAATAACAAACACACCTTATAAGAAATGCAGTAGCAGCTTCTTCTCATCTTGGGAAAAAAAAAATAATGATGGAACGGTACACCAAATTCCCCACCAAACTCCCAAATGCCCATTCTTATCAGTCCTTTGTACCTCAGAAGATACAGTTACTCAGTGCAAAGCACAGCCTGTCCTGGAGGTCACTGATTTAAACATGTTTCTAATTAAAAATATCCTGGAAAGTTCTAAAACTGAAGGAAAATAACTTGCTGAAGTCTGAATATTTTATTTTTTAAACAGAGGGCTCTAACTTACATGTCTCTGCTGACCACAGCCACAATGATACGGTACATAGAAAAGCTTTGCCCTGGGACATGTAGTCCCAATACAGTTACGTTTTACTAAATCAAACCTAAATCTTAAACCCTATTTGGGAAGTGATAAGCAACAAATCTTGTGGAATTGGTTTCACTTCCTCCCATGGGATTCAGTACTCAATATTCCACATCAGCATGAACAGGGCTGATTTAAGAAGGCAGCCTTCCATCTCAGCTGAACCTGTTTGGCATATTAAGAAGGCTTCCTTTGCTGGTGAGGATTTAAACCCATACAACTTGTAAGGACAAGCAGACATATCTGGGATTTCCAGACCACACCCAAACCTTTGGATTTCCTGATAAAAAGTTTGTTTTCCATGTTAAGACCTGTCTTGCAAAGAAAACCCACCAAAACCCAACAAAACCAAAACCAACAACAAACCAAAAAACTCACACTGCTGACTTCAGACATGTTAAGGTCAGCACTATTTGAACCATAATTAATTAGGACAAAGTGGCTGATGAACTGTGGCTAGATGCAACCTGGCACAGAGCACAGAACACACTTGAACTGTAGCAAGTAGCTTTACAGACAATGAGCCACAGAAATACCACAATTTAGGGAGGAATTTCAGCTATGGACTTGAATTGAGGAGCCTTTCAGAATCAGAAGCTGATGGATAATGAGGACAAACTTGAGTGATGGCAATGGTGATAACAAAGGTGTATTGCAGGCTTCTCTCCTGTACCAGAGTGGCATACATACATGATGCCTGAGGAAACAGTGTTTTGTGCACGCTTACCTCCAAACCCTGTCCCAAACTTTTAAGATTCAGTACCGGAACAGTGTTGTCCATTCATGCCATTCACATACTGAAAAGAGCAATGATGCTGTTTATCTGCCTTTGAAAGGTTGTGGGCAGTTTACAAAAGTCGAAAGGCAAGACATGGAACTGAAAAGAATAATATAGAGAGTGACCACAGCTGTTGTAAAGAAAGCTGAATTTCTCTCAAAACTAAGGGGATGGAGAGTGACCTTTGTTTTGGATAATCGTCTGTGTCAGTTGAGTGGATCAACTAGTTGTGTAAATCGCCTTCCCTGAGTTAATCAAAAGGTGGGAATGCCTTCCTGAACCAGCCAGACCAGCCCACTGCACTTTGATTCAAACACACAAGGAAATAGTGTAAAGAAACGTAGTTTTCAGAAGGGTATTTTATTCATGCTTGCATTTAATACTTTTCTTTCAGGTTCTTATTGAAATTCTCAAAAGTTTTCATTTGTTGTTCAGCCGTCAGTCTAATTTTTTTTCCTTCTCCCCAGCTTGCTACCGAAGTTTCTTGTATGTATACTATAGTGTGGGAGGTAGATTAGGCACTAATCATATCTAGTAAGGCTGTGTTCTTGCCAAGAAATAAACAAGGCATATTGATTACAATTTAACTGTGCATAGTTATATATATATTGAAATGTCTGCAGTTATTATTCTGTCAGCATTGTCCTACTGCAGTCAAAGAACTATCCATCACTTAAAATTCAACACAAGAAGTCCGTTTGAATCAGCCAATCTCTCAATCATTTCCAATCAAGTGAAGAATGTTCATAACATCATTTCAAAAATCTTGCTACCATTCCTGCCCTGGCAGAAATAATAATTCATCTTTCACCTTTGGGTACAATGACAATTGTGAAGAAGAATTGTTTATAGGTTATCAGGGATGCTTGAAAGACTGATCTGGTTATAAGCCTGTATGACAGTGAAGGAGGCTGAGCTGTTGTCCTTGTACTATGTCTTAATATTTATGTAAGATTAGTCAGTAGTATTCAAGGCAAGTAAAGATGTCAAATCTAGTTTAACTTGTACAGATACATGCTGTTTTACTACCTTAGTTTCAGAGGTAGCTAACCAAGCATATTGGTTTAGCATCATATAAAGGACTACCTCATCTTAGTGGGGATCTTATTTGCAAGAATAATAGTTAATAATTTCCAACAAATCTGAAGAATAGGAACCAGGAACACACACATTTTTTACAAGTTTCTGACCTTGTTTCCTTTCCTTTAAAGCAAAAGTTGTTTGTCAGCTTAATAAAATAAACTGCTTTCAAGATTAACATGCCCTTCAGGTGAACAGTGAAGATAAAAGAAATGTCTCTTTCAGTTAAAACTGGACATGATATATATGACACAATTGCTTACACAGCCAGCTTTATAACAGATAATGGTTTAATATTAGTAATACCTGTATCTATGTAAATAGAAGTAAAAATAATAAGAACACTTATTAAATCAAATCCACCTTTAGCCTAGGTTAGCATTATGTGAATATTAATCATCATTAGAATTTGCCCTAATTATGTGAAAAATTAATAAGCTGTATTAAAGCAAATAAACATATCCTTTAAAAATACAAAATTAGAAACTAGATTTAAAACTAGACAGATTCTTAATTTTGCAATATTATAACTTTTAAAATAATGATACATTTTTACCATGTACGTTCAGCCCTGTAAAATTCTTTTCCAGTCCTTTATTCCCTTATACCAGTGATTTTTAAACAGCCTCATAGAGAAACGTTTAAAGGTGTGAAATCTGCTACAGAGGAATAAATATAGCTTATACCTATTTTTTCCTTATAGGAATGTGTATGTTCCTGTATTCTTTATACCATAGCATGTTCAGTGCATGTTTCAAAGTGGTATTCATAGATATAAGTAAACAACTGTTCCAGGACAAAGGTAATGAGAGAGAATTTCAAATATTCTAGAAGTGCTAATTGAGATTCAGTAATTTATAGCCCTGCTGCCCACAGTGAGAAGTGAACAAATTGTAACAGCTGGAGTCGGCCAGTTGAAGTTCTGCCACTTAAGAAAGTCAGTAGCCCTTGATTCTAAGGTCTCATGTATTCTGAGTCCGGCAGAAACCTTCTTTTCCAGAGAGGGAAAGAAAGTGCCAATAAGATGACGGGTAGGACGTGTCTGATTCCGCTGAGCCTGCTTAGGCTCTAGTTTGAAAAAAGAAATGCAGGTTTTCACAGAGCACACAGCAAGCTGCTAACCTCTGTGCTAGTCACTCGTGCTTTCCTCCTGCAAGTGCCCACAAAATTTCCTGAGAGACTTGCTGTCCAGTAACCTCTTTAGCCACTTGGTTATATTTGTAAAGGTTTGACTATCCAGTGTGTGAATGAATGGGCAGAATGCAATGCTGGTCTTTCATGAAACTTCAAGTAAACAGACTTTGTGCTCTAATGTCCAGGCAGAAGAAGAGTTTGGTCTACAGTGGCCAAACCCAGCTGTAGTAGTCTCACAGCAGCTAGAAAGAGTTCACAAAACCCAGTATGTTGATAAAAATTGCCTAACAAATATGAAAAGCATGCACCTTTTCAAAAATTATGATTAACTGTAGGACACTTTTCAAAAAAAAACGCTGCAATAATAAGAATAAAATTATTTTTTTGGTTCTAAACAACAGTTGCAGTGATTCACTTGTTACTTTCTCTTTTCCCTTTCAATCCACCCTTAAAGCTAATTTCTATCATATATTTTTTATTTGCTATCTTGAGAGGGTCTAGTTTTTCTTCGTGCTTTTTTTTTTTTTTTTGATGCTCTTTAGTTCTGTAGAAGATGGTATTTCAGAAGGACACGAGCACTTTTTTGTTTATTCCATTAATTCAATGGAATTGATTGGAACCCACCTTCATCTGCATTGGGTTATTCTAGCTGAAAGAAATATGAATGTCTTAAACATGGTACATTTAATAGTTTTCTAATATGTTCATTTCTAGATGGTTTAATTAGTTTAGTGACTGTACATGCATGAGTTAACAAGTCTAAGTTTACACTGAACTACATTGTTTCTAAGATTTGAGAAGGTGGATTCACTTTCCTCTTCGTTTTGAATTCCAGAATGGCCTTAATGCCCTCACAATATTTTTTCTCTCACATTCTTGTCTGCAGTTGCTGAGTTTTACTGTTGCAGGAGGGTAGCCAGACACCTTTTTCCCTTTAGCCTTTTGCTTTAGTACAAAGGATGGCAGAAGGTGGACTCTCCTCTCTAGACTGGAGTTCTCCAGAAAACATTTGAAATCCTACTGCTTATTCCCACTGTTTTCAACATCTGTGATGCTCTCTAGAGCTCTTACAGTTCCTTGGAGTTGTTCTGAAATATTACTGTTGAACAGATTCCTCCTTTGTTAGGAGTCCACTACCACGAACAAAAACCTTGGAAAGGAGGAGTGGAAGGGGAGAGACCTCACCTCAGCCATACATTCTGAAGTGCCAACCTAGTCCCTTCATGTTTTAAAGTGAGATTTTTGAGTCCTTTTGTACCTCCTTCTGGCAGCCAAACAGCTGAATGCTAAGTAAGTTTTCAATACAACAGCGGAGATCAAGATAATAATCCTAAATTCTAAACAGTAATTAGAGGAAAATGCATGTTTTTCACATTTGACTAGGAAATGCAGACAACAAATAACATTTGCGTAGATAGTTATGTTCTAATTTTCCAAAATATCATGACAGTGCACAAAGTTTATTGTGGCTGAAAGTTCTGGTGAACTGTAATTCACTTTCTGTATTGATTTTGGTCTGAAGAGCTCTGTTCAGGTGGATCTTGTCAGAAGTTTTTTTCAAAAGGGTTTTTATGTCAGAAAATCAATATTCCTCAAAACCAAAACATGTTTTGCTGGAATGTTTTATTTTTCACAAGAAAAAATCAAATTCAGAGGCAGAAATGGAGCTACTAACCAGGAAGTTAATGATTTCATGGTCATGGAACACCTGTAAGGGTTGGATAAACAGTCCCAAGTCTCTGTTTTTTTCCAAACTATTGGGCCAATGGCTGTTTTGAGGTCAGAGTAATTTTTTTTCTTGTCCCCTTTATACTGTAGGAACATCTTGAAATCTAGGATTTTTGTCATTGTAGAATGGGAAAGATTTTTTGAAAGATGTGTCAGAATATATCACAGGCTAGGAAAGCCATTTTCTGCTTTATTCTTTTCTCTGATGATTCAAACAGCAAGTAATTGGGATTCCCCTTGGCATGCATGGCACTTTATGTGTAAGCCTGGGTTCTGGGACAAGTAACGCCGGTATAAATAAAAAATGTATTTGCTGACAAAGTACTGAAATACATTGGCTTTTGAAGAAGTGCAATGGGGTCTGTGATGGTCCTTCTCTTCATGATCCAAAGATCATGTCTCCATTCACACACACAGAGGAGGCTGCAGATTTGTTGCTCAGCTTAGCTGTGTGACATATTGCCCAGAGATTTGGACTAGACACTTCTCATAGAAGGGTTATAAAGTCATTAATTTTATTCTTGTAGGAAGTCAGTTCCTCACACTTGAGAAAAAGATGTTCTTGTTACAGAGGGCAGCATGAAAGGCAGCATTTTTGGTCACTTTTTGCTATATCAAATCCTATGAAGGGTTATAAGCAGAAAATTTATGTACATTAGTAGACACAGCTCTCGAAGGTGCCCTTCAACCTTCTGCCAGAAAGAGGAAATGAGTAGTTATTTACATGCCACTGTTTGGTAGAGGAACAAGCTTTGATCGACAGGCAGAACATCTGAGGATCTGTGTTTGCAAGAGATTACTTAAGAGCCACACCAAATCAGTTCATTTCCCGTATGCCATATGCCCATATGCTTTCACAATTTTTTCTGACAACTAGCACTCTCCTCTTCTGGGGAATGTACTTCAGGCCCTCTGGCAGAATGAAGGAAGCAATAACGGAGTGGCACAGTATGGATGCAGGTCTCTGCCTGACATTTGCTGGCATAATACAGCAGAGGAGTGGGCCACAGGTGATACAGCCCCACACCAGCCTGGCAGCTCTGCTCAGGGGTAAAGGAGATGAACCTTTGTAAGGAGCATAGCATACTGCTATGCTTTTCTGTCAAGGTTTGATGTGAATGCATGCCACATATTGTCTTTCACCTATTATTTCTCTGAGGCTGAGTGCTACTGCTAACAATAAAATTTCACAGGCTTACTTTAGCAGAATATTAATGAAAATTTTCTAAATCTTTGCACATACACATGCAAGGCAGCAGCTGCTTTTGGTACTCTGAGAGAGATTTCAAACATTTACTTACTGTCGAGTTTTATGCATATACGTGCATATGAAAGGTCAGAGATGGTTGTTCTATCATTTGGGATGAACACAACTGAATTGAAATGTCACAGCAGTTGTACCTAGCAATTTAAAAGCTTTGGAGTGTTGCAGGCCTGTGGATTCTCCTGCCAAGCAAATAAAAATTGACTCTCTGACTGTACAAATTTACATGATTACAGATAATACATTTTACATCATGCTTGTGGAGTTTCTGAGCACCAGTAGAGCACAGGCAGCTTTTGGAGTTGATTGGAGTTGAGAAGCTTGCTGTGCAGCCCCAGAGCAGGAAAGCAAGCTGTTCATAGCAGACCATGGAAGGCATCAGTCAACCTGATATGCGGCTGATAAATGTTAGCCTTTTTAGACCTCTCAGACATTACAAAGGAACTCTGCAGAAGAAGTCAGGGGATGTCATGGTGTAATAAAAGAACAGGCAGAAAATTAATTTTAAATAATTAATTGAAGAAAAGACAGTGTCTCTGTAAGAAGGGCTATACTAAAAAGAGATCATAGTCCCTTTGTCAAATGTTTATATCTGGTATCAGCACTTGCCTCGTTGAGAATGGGTGCTGTGTAAACAGAGTGCGGGAACTTGCTGACTCAAGGGAAGGGGGACTGCTGGAGCATTTATAGGTGCTCCTTCCCTCAGGAAGCAATTTCCTGAAGTATGCGGTGACTGGTTCAAATGGGGATGGGGAGGGTGGAGGTGGACAGCTTATCAATGGAAATGGGAAAGTGCCTGTTAAAAAAAAAAAAATCCAAATGTATGAACACTCCACAAGACGAAGTATGTTGTAATTTTGTGATTGTGTAAGGAAAATGAAATCAAAAGGGTAAGAACAAGCAACTTGGATTCCATCTTTTCATCTGAGATTCATCCTGAGAAGAAAAGAAATTGAGGTTTATTTAGCATATGGAGTGAGGACAAACCATAATGAAACTCATCTCCATGTGGAATTGCAAACTGTACTCCTGACTATTTGTATAGTCATTAGGCATTTTTCTCGAACAGTCCTCCAGAAGAGATGATAGCAATAAGGGTCTGTGCAAGTTGTGCAGGAATTGTTTTGAAACCTATGGAATTTAATAAAAAGCGGATAATGCCTATAAGATTTTAAATGAAGCTACATGTTTACAAAGCAGAAAAGCTTATCCATGTAATTTAATATAGTTAAAATAAGATATTTTATGATTGTCTAATTAAATTCTATAAATAATTTTTGAAAGTTTGTATGTTTTGCTTCTCTAGGGAAGACAGATATTATTTGATTAGGGAAAAACAACTATTATTCAAAAATAGGCTGTTGTCCACCTGCCCACTCTTAGCATACATTCTGCTTAGCAAGTATAAAATTAGGTTGTATCTTGTACATCATCCACTAAGTGGGTGCTTCATGGCATCAGTGAATCTCAACATATGTTGTTTAATGACCTGTAGCTGTCCTGATTTCCAGCGTAACTGTCTTTCTTTTATATTTATGTTTGAAAACAGTACCTAGTTGAGACCAAGCACAAAATATCCATAAAAAATCAAAAGAAGGGATGGTCAGAGTCTCACATATCTAATACCGCTTTCCTCAACCATTTCTCTGTCTTATTTGTTTGTGTAATTATTTAGGACAAGAACTAGTTCTTCTTCTTCCCTTGCACAGCCAAGCTCTGACTTTAGCCGAAGACATTGCAGTGATAATTTTGTTGTTTCTAGTAAATAAATAACGCTTATGGAAGAAGATACTTTTTATTCACCATGACTGCTTTCAGAGGCAGAGGACATAATCTCCCAGCACATAGACTGAAGGTCCTGCAAGGAAACAGACATCAAGCAATTCACCCACTCTGAGCAACCCTCTCAGGCAGAGAAAGGCCATTTCAGATCTCTCTGTCATTGCAAAAATCCCAGAAACCTGGCTGCTGCTTTTATTGTTAGCATTCATCAAAGCTTCAGAGGAGCTGGGAAGGATTTTGAAGCTGCTAATTTCATGAGGGAGTGAATAGAATTAACTTATAGATCATTTAAAAAAGCTGAATAAAGACAGCTGGCTGAGGAAAGTTGGGGATAAAAATGAGAAGAGTTTAATGTGGTGTTTGTCTTTTAATAATAGTCAGGAAATAACGGAAAAAAGCCTTGCTGGTGAGGTCCACTTAGAGACCAGAGGCACCCTGGGGGAAGGATTTGGAAAATCTAAGAAAAGCCCCTCTTGCCTGCAGAACTCTGGCTACAGCAGTCTCATTGCTGTGGCTGTGGATAACAGCAGATGGGGAAAAAGGAGAAGAAAAGCTTTTGCTGGGTAGCCCACTAAATGCAGTCTGGTTTACAGACAGGGAGGGATGCGGCGTGATGTGGTCCATCTCTGCCAGCTAGTCTGCTCTTGGTGTACTTGATACTGCTGATGGCACAAGTACCCACTTTACAGCTAACACCTGTTCAGAAGAGGGGATGGAGGTAAAGCAAAGCATATCAGTATTTAGCCCATTATTGTTATATATATATATATATATATATATATATATATATATATATATATATACACTGCTTTCCCCTACCAAAAAAAGCCCAGAAGACACCCCTCTTACCTGTCCCAGCAAACCCAAAATAAACATGGAGAGAGAAAACCACAAGCCACTTTTTTTTGAGCACTTGTGGGTTGGAAAGGTAAATGATGATCTGGGGCAGGAGACCTCACTCTTACAGGGAAGTGAGAAGTTTAGACGCTCTCGGGTTGAAAAGGAGCCATGTATGTACAAACTGTAAGACAGATAACAGGTCTATGCTCAATTGTAAAGAAAGGAGGGATAAAGGAAGAATTACCCTCTAAATTTGGTAGGGAAATCTAAGAGGATTTTTGCTGCTCTGACTCCTCCTTTGGGAAGAGAGGATATAACCCTAGCTTTGGATGTAGTTTTTACAAAGTCTGCTGTAGACCCCAGGATTAAACAGGACAACTGGTTGTCCTATTAATCTTCAGAAAGCAGGAAGACAAAAGGTTGCTGACCGGCAGTCAGGCACCTGCCTGGTAGCGTGGGGGAACTGAACCAGTGCATGCTTTCTTCTCTCCACTTTGAGTGTACTGTGACAGATGGCATTTAGAATTGATTGGCGTATCTTATAGAGTCTGTGCCAATTTAAATTATCTTTCAGTTTTATCGTATAAAACACTGAGGTGAACTGTGTGACTCGGTGAATCAACTCACTGAGAAAGAAAGAAAGAAGAAAACCCACTTTGAAAAAATCCCCAAATCTGACAGCACAGAGTCTAAATGAGGGGAAAGAAACCTCATCGTAACACAAGTGCACTACAGCTTGTGGATGAGTTGCGTAGCATTGTCAGTTTGCAGCCTTACAAGGTGACTGCATCAAAAGTCCTTCAGATTGCTATCAAAGACAAATGATCTATTTAAGCAGAGCTACTCTTACTCAGAAAGAATAGGGTAGTGTGCAGTATACCAAGCTGTTTCTTTGTGATCAAAATTTGTTGTATGCTTGAAATGAATTGGCTTAAGTAAACCACTTACGAGGGAGAGGATTGGGTAGCATTCCCATCATCTGCTGTATTAAGTCTTAGTTTTTCTGGGATGAGTATTTTGCATAACATTCTGCACTTCTATTTTACTGTAAGTCAGTTTTGTTCACGTTCAAACAGGCACCGTAGATTTGCTCTTGCTGCTGGCTTATTGGAAAGAATAGCCCGCTCACCCAGGAGGCCATAACACCATTTTAAAAGTCAGGGAGACGGAATCAGGATGAAGCCTTATTAGGGCTGGTAATTAGAAGCAGTGACAGCAGCACAAAGCTGCTCTACTCCGTCAGCTCCTAAACTCCATCAAGGACTACACTTGAGAGGATAAAACGTAAGTGCTTGTCAGGGATATTGGCGAAGTTGCCCCATTCCTGCAGAGGTCTCGCCATGCAGAGCCCAAGCTGTCCCAGCAAGGCTCCTGGCACCATCCCAGCCCTACCGCTGGCATCCCTCCCCTGCTGTCAGTGCTGCAAGGCAGGTCACCGCCTCCTCTCCTCCTGCTCTCCGCTGCCAGCAGCACAGGGACAATATTGCTCGGCCAGGCGCCAGTTGCCTGGTGTGATGGCGTTGGATCAGCTCCTCACCTGACATAAGCCAGGCAGAAGGAAAGTAGACAATGTTCTAAAAGGTGAGAAGAAGCAAGAAGAAGGTGACAGCAGCCTGGCGAAGTGTTCAGGAAGGGGGGGAGAGAGAGGGAGGTAAATCTAGGAGGGTCACCTTGAGGCAAAGCACCCACTTCTCACGGCACAGTGAGAGGTGGTTATTTGTCTTTTGCGAGGACTGTACTTGGCCCAGGGAAAGGAAGAGAGAGGTTGGTTTTTAAAATATGTAATTTTCTGGTGATTAAACATTGCATAAAGTGAATATTACCACTTCAAAGTAGATTCTGCTTTCACAGGAAAACAAGGTATATGATTTTATCAGCACTCTGCTACAAGATCTACGTTGCAAACGTATTCCTAAAGCCACAGAGATGATCCTGAACTGAACTTTCTACTCAACACTTTCATCTTTTAGGATCTTCTTGACAGACAGACTGCCAGTTGTCAGAGTGTCTGTCAACTGTGAAAGCTAGCAGCATATGCTGAGACAAGCTGGGAAGGGCAGGGTAAGAGAGATGACTTCTCTGTTTATATAACAGGAGCTCAGCAGAGTGACTACAGCAACCCTCGGGAGGAGCAGGCACATCTGAAGGTATGAAAACTAGGCAGTCTGAAGTACTGCAGGGAAATTCATTTAATGCACGAAGTGCATTGTCCTAATTCATCTCTAGAACTAAATAGTGCTCTGTTTTCTTTCTGCTGATTCACTGTTATTATGTACGTTATTGTTTACTGCTAGTGATTACTTAGCCTATCACTCTGTCAAGTCTCTACTGTGCAGGTCATATTATCAGTGCTTAATGGGAGTTACTGCTTAGGAAGGGGATTTACCCTTTAAACATCTACAGCCTGCTATGTTAGAAAGCAAGGTGAAGCTGCCTTGATGTTACCGAAGAGACCTGCACATCTAACAAGCCACCTAATATACTTTGGAACAGGAGATGTCAAGATTTGAAACGCTCTGTCTGAACCCTTGAAGTCTTTCTCTGTGGTCATTCCTGCACACCTTTCCTTAGCCCATTGAGCTCTTCAACAGATGCTTTATCAAAGTTGTCTTCTTAAAGTGGGGAAGATCAAAAGAATTAAGAATTAACGCCTGCTCTCACCATCAACCACCTTTGGCAAACAGGTTATCATCTCTGTCTTTTGCAATATTTGAATGCTACCTTGTGTTCCAGGATTAATTTAGGTGACATTGATTGACCCACCTTGTGCCATTCAGGGCACGGGGTCCTGATACCCGCTCCTCGCAGTCACTCACCAGGTTTTTTTGCCTATGGACTGACAACATTCAGATCTGCTTCTGAAAAGTGGAAAAATGTAGGAGTGGCCCCAGCCGTGATATAAATGCAAAGGTCATGTGGAGCCAACCTGAGACAACATCTATACTCGATATACAGCATCGCTAGTTGCTGCTGCTAAGGACATTACCTAATAAGTAAATGTGTGCCAGGTGTCTCTTTTGTTTGTGCATCCAGGTTAGAAGAATAAGCTTATCATGCAACACTTGAAATACAGTACCAAAGTGGTCTGTCAGGCAGTGTGTACATTTTGGTGGCCAAGTTATCATGGAGACTTTGCAACATTGATACGAAGCAATGCCTGCTCAGGGTAGCAAAATTCCCCCAAGAAAAGAGAAATCCTGCCTTCCTTACTCCCTTCCTGGTCTAGAAGTTCAGTAATCATTGTAACTCCTTATTACCTGACAGCATCTAACCAGGGAAGGGTTACAGATCTAATAACATCAAAAGACAGTTTACAACTATACACTTGAGAAGGCTTATCAAGGTATACTTAGCAGGAAATTTTCAAATCTACTGCATTTGGGAATTTATCATTAGACAGCAGCGTCAAATTTTAATAAGTGAAATTAGTTAATGCATGTACAGTGCTTTGAAGATATGAAATGCTTTTTAAATTATGGGAAGTCAAATTGAAGTAAGGAGTACAGGCTGAGCAATGAAGAAAGAAATATTTTTATGTTATGATACAGCAGCTTCATGTACAATGAAATACTATGCCCTCCTTCATCAGGGGAGAGTGCTCTATCACCTTTTGGGTGGGAATCTCATTTTGCTGTCGTTAACTTGGACTGAAACCCAAAGCATCAGCTTTTTTTCAGATTGCGTCATTTCTACTCCATCTTATCAAAACAAAACCAGCTTCTCCTGCTTTCTCTTTTGTAATGCATATTTCATTAACGGAACTTTGGCACAATGATATGATATTATGAAAAAGTCAGCTAGGCTTTGGGGTGATTATTATCTCAGATATAACACTGATTTCTGCAGCTTTTTTTAATTAGTCAGTTTAGGGAAACACATATTTGGGGATTAAATGATACTTGGAATAAAACAGTGAATGTACCATTAAAGACGACTGACAAATCTTAAGAAGAAAGTGGATTAAAAAATATGATTTTTTAAAAATAAAAAATGTGACAACTGTTTGCATTTTTTGGCTGAATTTTAATTTTTTAAGAAGTTTGACAAAAATAAGCTAGTGAAAAATCTGGAAAATGTGTTATTAAAATTTTTCAAAACATATTTGCACAAATGAATTACGCAGTAATTTTATGCAATACATTTCCCTTTTATAAATGCAAATGTATTTTACTGATATGAAACTGATTGATTCATAAAGCTTCTTTTCCTGTATTTATAATGGAAATTCTTAGTCATCACGGCTAAGTGTAGTGCTCATGATAATCCTGCTTCAAATGGGAGGCTGAACGACAGGACTTCCAGAGCTCCCTTACAGTCAATATTTCTATAATTTTAAGATACTCAGTCTTTGACTGAAAAATACAAATAAATACAAATCTATGCCAGATATCATGCAAGGCATCTGCCTAAGAATGCTCCTCAGTGCTACAGGTAAGGTCTTCTATCTATTGATCTTGCTAAAAGTAGCAATGCATTAATGCCCTCAAAAATAGTGGTAGATTTGTGCTCTGCCTCATGGAAAAAAAACATATATGTATATTTTGGTGCATTACTTGGCCTTTTTTATATATATATTTTTTTGAGCTCTCATACACTTTCCTATAGAGAAAGACATAAGTTCCACTAAAGAACACAGAAGCTTTCTGACAATCACTTGCTTATTCTTCAGTTATCTTTTTTTCACTCTTTAGTATCTCTAGATTTTGAAGCCAAAGGAAATTATAGGTACTTAGGGCTGCTATTATTATCTAAGAGAAAGAGAGTGCATTGTGTGCAAGCTGTAGTATCTCTAATGTACATTCATTGTAAGTCTGTAAATCTTTCAGCAACATGCTTGTGTTGCATTAATGGAAATTTCTGTGTCTAAATTAAAGGTGAAAACATCCCCTTTATGTTGGGTTAGGTATGACTAGAATTAGAAGCAATTGTTATCTTTATCAGTCCCAGCAGCTGCTACTCTAAAAGAGGAAATAATGTAAACACAAGTTATGCAGGGGCTACAAGGGCCACAACTGTGCTGGAGAGGGTATTGAGACAGTAGAGAACACAACTCATAAAGCTGTGCCCAAAGAGACAAGTAGGTGCTGCTGTGCTGTGACTTCTTACACTGTGTCATTAACAGAAGTTCAGATCCTGGAGGGTGACCTAGAGTCCTGCGCAGGGCACCTGCAGAGAGCAGAGAGAGTTTGGCAGTGGGAAATGCTCACTTCTTGATGCCATCCAGAGCATTGCTGCCTACTCAAGGTTGCAGGGAGATGACTCCTTTCTCTTTGGCTCCACCCTTTAAATCATATTCTGATAACAGAGCAGAAGTCACCTCTTGCTTTTCAAGGTGCTAGTCCTGGAAAGCCTATGGTTGCCACTTTTTTATAGTAGCCTAACAGGTAAATCACTCATCCTGCAGGTTGCTCATTTGTTACCTTTGAAATCCTCTTTTCCTATAGCTTTACCATGGTCCTAGGCCAGAAGGGAAGAGACGGGCGGGTACTTTCTACACATCTAGTTGAAGCTGTTCTACTCAACAGTAACCCTGGGCCACAGAAAAGCTGTCAGTATGAGCCTGCGGACTAACAGCCAATGCAGCCACCTCCTGCCTGGAGGGAATGGAGGGAAGCTGTGGAAGCTCTTGTTGTCAAGACATACACTGTACTTTATATTGAAAGACATATTAAATAGAATGCATATAGAGTTCTTTACTCATGCTGAAGATGCTGGGGCCAGAATAGGGCTTGTTACATGATTTGAAAGATATTGGCAAAGTTGTCAAGGGAAACCAGTGTAATGCCTCTCTGCAGTACATCTGCTTCCGCTGTGCACAAAAGCCACAGCCATTACTTTTTTTTCTTACATGAGCACCATAACCATTCTTTTAAATATAGAGATATTGATCCTACCTCTGGGAGTGGCTGGGTAAGCACATTAAGGGAGCTGTATTGCTTGGAAAAACTGATAACTTGTCTCTTAGCCTCATGCTGCAAAATGAGGTGAAGTAAAGCCTACTGTAGGGTGATAGAGAGGAGCTTACCAGCAAAACGGTGACAGAAGCAGCAATATTTCCTGTCTGACTTTTCGTATTAAAAGGCAGAAAAGCTGAAATCTAACAGAATGAGGCGGGTGTGAGTGTAGTGTACACTGACTGCAATATCTGAACAGCACTGAAACCCACTGAATACTAAAAAATGTCAAGCTGATCTTTTAGCAAGTGACAATGCCTGATCCTTTCTAAACTGCTTCAGTTATTGCACGTATTGTCCACCCTGTGCATTGCCCTGTATGTGGGCTTGGTGGAGGATGGAGAAGAAAACTAGTGTGTCCCTAAATCTTCTGTCCAGCTCCTTTCTTATGTAGGTGATGTCAGGAAGCAGTTTTGATTATTGAATCAATTGCATGTTCCAGCTAAAAAAAAAATGGTGGCTAGGCATTCAGTTGGTAGATGCAAGGAAAATCCATTATTGCATGTATCATCCAGGTTAGCGAGGTGTGGAGCACAGCATCAGAAATAGAATTCAGCTAAGAATTGTCTTCCAGTATGAGGATGGCTCTAGCAGTTGTGTGCTAGCAGCTACACCACTGAAATGCAGAAGACCCAAATCCTCATGTGTGCTGACCTGAAGGAGTCCTTTTGGAAAGGAGGTGATGAGCAGGGAAGTTCTGAGTGAGATGGCAGGAGAAAAAGTTCATCATCACCCAGCACTACAAATAACCTGGCCCTCATGAAGCAAACCTGTTTAGCTGAGAACAAAAGTAGATGAGTAGGACATAAGTAGAAAGGCTCAAATTAATCAAGTTTGACTCACAGTGAAATTACTTCTTACAATTCTCTTCACAACTGGCTGTTCACTCAGCCCCTTCCCAATTAGAACATTAAGATTAAGTATTATAAAATAAATGTGACAGCGAAGAAAAAAATGCATGCATATAATATGCTAGAGCCTGTGAAGTCCGCAAAAACTGAGCGAGATGGAGATCTGCACACTGCTTTTGTAAGAAAGCACCAAAACTGGCTGCAAAACTTACAGAAAGAAAACAAACAGCCTCAGAGGTTGATCCATAATACAGGCATAGAAAGCTCTTTATTACATCAAGAAAACCAGCTTGAAATGTGTTCAATCCAGAGTCTCTAGCTTTAATCCTGCATTTTATTAGCAGTGGTTCTGCCCACCCTCAAGGGCAGTTAGCGTGGGGACCCACTATCAATAGCTGCTGCATCAGGCTGGGTCATGCCTGGTGGTATTCTGTAAATTCAGTTTGGAGCCACAGTTTATGGCAAAGATCTGGTTCAAATTTATTCTGACCCCCCAACTCTTCCCTGAATCAATCCATTATGCAGATCACATCTGAAAAATATACAAAATGAAATGGCTTTGAAATTCAGAGATCTTTTTAAAAACAGGTTTTATGTTAGTTAGTAATGCTGGTAAATTAAGTATCCCTGTTAAAGATTTGAATAAATGATTCATGTAATTAACAGCATATTCAAATGTACATACTAGCTTCTACAGAATGAAAGAAGAGAGGGAAAATGGGTATACACTGATATTAATTAATTAGCCAAGCAATGTTAATTAGGTGACTACATAATTAGATTTGGGACAATGAGGTTTCATTTGCTGTATTTGTTAATATTTGCTTCCTTCAGACCCAAGTCTGTCTTAAGTAGATGATCTCAGCTTACCTGCTGTATATTTTTCAGGGAACCTGATAAGAAATGTTGTTGGATTTCCCAGTGTAACAGAAAAGGATATTCTCTGAGATACTTATGTAAATACCATAATAAAATTTGCCTTGACCTACTGGCTTTTTCTAGAAATGTTCCCCTAGAGGACTGCAGGGTATCTGAAAGAACATAGGAGTGCCTGAATAATTAATTATATGTTTGCTATAAAATCATGAGGATGATTGCTTTCAATTTTGAATATATAGTAATGTAAGGTTTTGTCAATTATATTCTGTAACTAAAAAGACTTTCTAAAGTATGAACAGTAATAACCAAATGAAGTTGGTGATTACTCCTTAACTGTTATAATATCCCCCTGTTCACATGAACTAGTTTTATTAGATATCTGCATAAAGATGTTCAGAAATGTCAACAAGCTAGTGATTCAGATTGTTGAAATCAGTTTGCATTATTAAGTTGATAAACTTTGTCTGTCTTGTTTTCATTCTCTCTTTATCTTCGTACTTCATCAGTTTTTTTTCTCTAAATCTAACTGTAGAGAATAATAGGGGCTTACATCCAAAGCTAATAATATTGCTGTATGATTTTAAAATACCAAGGAAATACAGTAAGGAATGCAACAATTAGTCCACTTAGCTCCTCATGAGGACAGCATCTCTTTCCTGCTCTCATTTTGTCACCTCTTCATCTCTACCTATATTAAGCTTTTTCATGCTGTTGTCATTTCCTGGACAGCTGGCAGCAACCATTTTCCTGGCATGCCTATTTTCTCAGTTGGGTTTTACTCCTAAATCGACACATTTCTACTCTTTGCAGAGCTTTACTTCCGTTGTATTTTCTTGCTCCTGTCTAGGAGCCAGGAAGCGTATTACTATTTCATGACTCAGGGAACAAATGACTCTATTTCAGCATTCTTCCTCAAAAGTAATTTTACTTTTCAAACTACCCCTTCCTTCTGGCACTTGGAAAAGTGAAAACTTCTCATCATGTTCGATGAGCATTTAAGTGAAATCCTCTGAACCAGCCTGGGGTGCTTATTGTTGATGTAACAGGAGCATCCAGGAAGGAGAGCAGGGAGGAGTCACTTGCATTTGTCTATGGTGACTTCTTTCATGGGTACTCCCTACTTGAGCAAAGGATTGCTGGCAGAAAGAGAAAAGCTGAATGTATTGCCAGTATTTGGAGTGTATGCCCTGGAGGTTTGATGACCTGGTAGGGAGTGTCAAGGATTTTGGTCTTTTCCTACAATTCAGTGAAGTGTTTTAGCTAACTATACACATGGGTCTTACTTGTCTTAGGTAATCTATAGTATATGGAAACCAATGCAGGCTGTTTCTTTGCTTGTTTGGTTTTTTTTAATACAAACACAACATTTAAAAAAAGTAGAAATGTGAATTAATGATCAATAATATGAAAAGATCATCAAGTTTTGAAAATAAGTGGTTTCTCAGTTTGTAATTAGGCTGATGACAAGCTGACTGATGAAAAGCAGGAGAGATTAACTCTTCAGAGTTATGAACCACACCAGTTAGCGTCTGTTATCAGTGGGTGGCCCCTTCTGTCTCACTGGGACACCCTGGTTTGACCTTGTCTTCTGTCCACACTACATATATGCTAATTCTCACTTTAGCTCTATTATGAAGAAGGCCAACTTAAGAGCAGATAGGAGGTAGAGCAAACTCTCGCTCCTAGATCTAGTGTCTCCTGGTGGTAGCTACAGGATAGCAGCAAACCACCCAGCACTCTAGCTCTTGTCTTTCAGGGATATCCACAATACCTGCTTGCCTTACAGGTGGTTGCTATAAACAAACACCTCTGCTGAACTCCAAAGCAGCTGTCTCATTTTTATGCGTAATTGTACAAAATGACACATTTGCAGAGGGAAGCGACTTGTTTGTCCAGAAGAGAATGGGACCCTTGTCAATACATGCTGGGACCATTCTTTCAGAGACAGCTTTGCAGCTGGAGAATTTCCTGCCAGCAGTATGATGAAAACGACTGATGCTGGCTCAGTCAATTAAACCAGCAAACAGCACTTAATCTTAAACCAGCATGCATTCAAATAAGCTGAGCTTCTGCATGTAGCTCAGCATAGTTGACTTCTCTTTTGCAGAACTGCACAAGACTTTTGGGTAGCAGGCTGTCGGGGCCCTGATGGCACTAACGGGCATTTCAGTCCCTGTCCAGTCTTCCCTGGGGCCTCCCCTCTCCTCCTGCTCTTGGAGTCCTGGTGCTCCATTTCAGCTTAGCCTAAATTCCTTTCCTGAGCTGTGTTGTAGCTGTTCCCGTCTCTGGTCCTACCTCCCAGATGGACCTCAGACCTATCCTGTAGATAGCCTGCCTCCTGGATGGGATGGGCCCCTTGGTTCATATGGGTCTGTCTCCGTGACAGATTTTGGACTCACACTGCTGCCTTCTCTTGGGTCATGTTGCTGGCCTGGGCTCCTTTTGCTCCTGATAGGACTGCCTGGATGGACCCTGGACCTGGTTCATTGCTTGTCATATCAGGGGCTGCCGATGCACCCTGTGACCAGAAGCCAGTCCTACCTTCAGAAAAAGAAAGACATGCTTTGGGACGTGCTTGGGGTTTTTTGCACAGAAGAGGCTCTGCCCCTCTGATCCAGGGTTTGAAGGAGAAATTGAACTCTTTGATCAACCTCTTTAAAGGATCACTCAGTTCTCTGTCTGGCAGGTATGGATCCACTCTGGGTATGTAGTGTTGGCAAACTCATAGAGCAGATTTGAACTTACTACCTACTGTCCAAGGTGGAGTTGACAATGCAACCCTATGTACTATGCTGATGATTTTTTAAAAAGTCTACCCTTTTGTCAGCCGGTTGGCCACACTAGACTGTTATCTGGGTGGAGGTTAAAGGAAGCAAAAGAACAACCCCTCTTTGACTTCAAAATCTAGAGAGCTGAAATCTCAAGCTCAGTTTTGATGAGTTTGGATCACCTTCCTAGTGTGTTAGTCCAAGGAGTCAAAGGATAGTCCACTCTTTATGATTCAAGTGTTGGCAGTCTCACTGGCAGCAACTACATAAAAAAAACCCCAAAAAACCCAACATGGCTGTGCAGACAAAAAGAAATGGAAATTTTGGTGTCATATGCTGCAGTGCATGGGGAGGGTGATGAGTTGTGAGCAAGATATGTAGAGCTAGATCATGCTACTTTGTTGGTTACTGAGGGATTGCTGGCTAGTTCCTACCAAAGTACACTATGAATGCGACCTGTCTCTCACCGAAGGTCCTCATACTTCAACAGAACAGTCAAAAGCCTTTCTTCTGTATGTGACCCATAAGCTACAGGGAGCCACTACCAAGGAGAGCACTACTGCATGTGAAACTTTTCGTCCTCCTTAGTTAACTTCCTGCAGAAGTACTTACCTTGAAGTGTATGGATTTTTGTACAGTTGTCAAAATTACGTATAGTCATTTGATAGAGAAAGGTTATTTTTGTTCAGTCACAGGTATATAATGAAATGCTTGATTTTATATGCCTATATAAAAAAATGAAAATCTTAAGTTTCAGGCAGTTCAATGTTTGCAGGCATAGTAGTTAATTACCAAGTTACTCAGCTATAATTATACATGTAAGCTGAAAGGAAAATTACCCAAGCCTTTGACGTTTCTGTGGCTTGATTTGTACTTTACATGTAAGGTAGACATATCCACCAAATTTAATATTGTAAAATATTTGTGTTACAAGGATATATTTAATTTCTAATGAAGGATAAAAAAATTCCTGTGTTGAAATAATGCATGAATGTAACCGAAAGATTCATTCTACCCCGGGAGATTTTAATCTCTAAATACTTGAATGTAGTATAATACATAATATGATATCATGAGTCTTAGGATAATTTCCTAATACATCTTTTCGATGTTCTGTTTAGTGGAATATACACTGTTTGGCTAGTCAAAACACATATGTTGGTGAGGCAGTCAACATGCATTCAGATTCAAACTGCCACATTCAGTCCTCTCTCTTGCTCTGCGGGTGTTAGGGAGCTCTGCTTATCATGGCAGGAAAGGCAGCAGGACAAAAGTCATAAATCAGTAGGAAGTTGTCATTAGTGTGTGTAACAATTTGTTTATTAGCATTGGACAATATATTGAGAAAAAAAGGAACTACCATATAAATTCTACAAACTGTGTTCCTTGTAATCTCTCTAGTTTGCTGTAACAAAGTCCTGGGAAGTTTTGGGCTTGCAATAAATAGAGACTGTGGCAGAACTTCAATGAATTTCACATTACCTATATAGCTCACATTTTTCTCAGGTAAAATTGCAAAACCTTCAAGGTAGATTTTGCCCAGTTTAAACCCTGCCTGCCAAATCTTTGCTACTGTGCAACAGAGGGTAAAAGACGCTTGAAACCAGGGAGAACAAACAAGTGGGAGCATGACCTGCTTAAGAAACTAGAATATTTTGGGGAATCTAGCCTTTTAATTTTAACCACATTTTTTATATTTTTCTTCTCATATTGTAGGGAAATAAGTATACAAAACCTAAAAGGGGATATTTCTGCTTGCTAAGGAGAAAATAGGCTGGGGAACTCACCTTTCAAGAGATGAAAAAGATACTAAGAGTGATAATGAAAAAGGTCTAGGGCTTTATCATAAGAGTTATCACAAACAGTCCCACAAAATCATCTCAACACTCTGAGGTAAGATGAGATATTGTGACTTGATATTGTAACCTTGTTTTCTGTTTTTTTTTTTTTTTTTTTTTTTTAATGGATTACCAAATTCAGATTAGAATGGACAGCAGAGGTGCACTAGGTAGCAGAAGCCATTTCTAACCATTAAAAAGCATTAGACTAGGACTGGTGATATTTAGCAATAATTTTTTGTAGTGAACTTTGATTCAAACATCAAACAGACTCAGATCTTCTGTAACTGAATTACATTAGGAATCAAGCTGGCTTCTAATATTTAAATTTCAAATTAAATAAACAGAAACTAGCACTAAAAGTCATTAATCTTAATATTATCCCAAACAGACTGGCTTTAGAAGTGAAAAATTTCTTAGCTTATTGTAGTGCTGTAGCAATTAATAGGTTTGGTAACAATCACTTTGTAAGTGAAGTCATGCTACTAAAAGAAGACAGAAAATCCACACCACATATTTTTTGACATCCTTACAATAGTATTTACTAATGTTTTAATATCATACCAAAAACCAATATAGCACACTCAACAGAAGTCAGAAGCATTTCAAAATATACATGATCTTTTAAATATATGGAGATCAGACTCTGATACCGTTATTCAGTAGAACCTCATTCATATTTCACAGCAGCCTAAGATTTCAAAGCAGTTATTTTGAAAGGTGAAATATGCCAAATCTTAATCATTAAACGACCTTCAGGATGAATACTAAAGTAACATTTAGAACTTTTTATCAATACTGTATACTGATCACAAATTTAAATAGATTGATATATGCCTGACAATCAGCACAAATCAGCACAAATGTAACTTATTGATGAGCAGTGTCATTGCGTGTCAATGTAATTACCATTTCCTTTTGAAATTAAGTTCTCATGCCTTTATCCAGTGACTGTTTACTGTAAAATACATGCTTACTCTCTGTCCAGAGAGCACTGAGTAAAACCACAAACTGAGGTGAGTACCTAACTGCTTTATTTAGCTCCTTCTTGTACCTACATTACATTTTTTCCTGTCTTATGAAATGCTTTCATTTGTAGCAAACAAGTAGGTCTTTTACAAGGGGAAGTCAGGAATATTTTTTTCCTCATTCTGGATTTAAGCCTGAGGATTATGAGACTCTCCTGGAAGTTTAGAGATGTGGGGTTGGACCCTCCTCAGGTGAGGAAGTGTTTCAAAGTTGTGCTTCCCATTTTTTTGCTTGTCCCAGTGCTGTAAGTGTTAGGCTGCTAGGCAAAAAACCCACCATCTGTGGGGGTTTTTTTGGAAAGATTACTACTACTTTATTGGAACTGTCCTTAAGAGACCACTTATCCTGGATCACAATGCAGCTATTGAACCTAAACTCTGGAAGGAAGAGATCCAAGTGAAATGTGTGGGGTTTTGGTGTTTCCTGTTGTGCCCTTACTCTAAATTTCAGTTAGTTGTCAGTTAGTCTCTCTTTCAGCAGTAGAAATATCTAGCTCTGGTGCTTGGAGTCGTCGTGATGGAGTCAGATACATACATTTTAAGTGTTTGTCCCTCAAATTTGGGGACGTGTAGGTAAGAAAGTGGTCAATATACTGCAGTGCAGGATTGCTATTCAGAGAGATTTCAACAGGCTGGAGAAACGGGCTGACAGGACTCATGAGGTTCAGAAAAAGCAAATGCAAAGTCCTGCACCTGGGGAGGAATAAGCCCAAACACCAGGGCAGGCTGGGGGCTGACTGCCTGGAAAGCAGATCAGCAGAAAAAGCCTTGGGGGTCCTGGTGGAAACCAAGATGGACATGAGCAGACAGTTGTGCCCTTGCACCAAAGAAAACCGACTGCATACTGAGCTGTGGGAGCAGGAGTGTAGGTAGTGGGTTGGGGGAAGTCATTATTCCTTTCTATTCAGCTCTTGTCGGCTTCATCTGGAGTGTTGTGTCCAGTTTTGTGTTCCCCAGTGGAGGACCACCGAGATGATTAGGATGTTTGAAGGTATGTGACATACAAGGAGAGGCTGAGAGAGATGGATTTGTTCATTCTTAGAAAGAGAAGGCAAAGGGGAGATGTTGCTGCCTTCAGGTACTTAATAGGAGGGAATGCTCAAGGACAAAAGTTACAACATGGGAAATTTTGAATAGATATTGGGGAAAAAAACTTCAGAACAGGGTAGTGAAACACTAAAAGAGGTTGTCAAGAGAAGCTGTGGACTTTTCATTGTTGGGGATATTAAAAAATTGACAAGGCCCTGAGCAGCCTGATCTAAGCTGAACAGTGGGTTGGACCAGACAGATGATCTCCAGATGTCCCTTCCAACCTGAATTACTCTATGTCTCTATGACTCTGTAATCTCTCAATTTGCAGATTTAGGTCTGAATAGTTCACATGCTAAAATATGCCTCATTTATATGACTCATGATGTAAGAATTTAGATGCCTTGGCTCTTTTTAAAAATTCCTGTGACTATTTGCATGTTTAGGCTTCTAAGTAGCTTTAAGGCATATGTCCAACCCTTTTTACCATCAAAATAATGTGTCACATGGCTGTTATCCTTCCTTTCTTGAAACAGGTTCCAGTAGGAACCCTAATCCTCTCTGTGTACATGCAGAATAGCCAAAACTGCGGGGGTCCTATCTGTGAGTGTTACAGGGAACAAACTGCTGGTTTTTCCACAGTTGAATACCCAGATGACAATTGGAAATTCATATCTGGATGTTTTTGGATATTCATCCTCAAGGGACTTATTAAATTCTTATACACAAAAAACCTAATATTTCTGATTTCACTGGGCAGGATCCAGTGTTACACCTGATCCAGAAAAAGAGAATGGATACTGAAAAGTTAATTGGCTGATGCTGTTGTGTTAATACATAAGTAAAGAAAAAATAAAAGAATCATAGAATCATTTAGGTTGGAAAAGACCTTCAAGATCATAGAGTCCAACCATCAACCATGCCCACTAATCCATGTTCTTAAGTGCCTTATCTACACGCTTTTTGAATACCTCCAGGGATGGTGACTCAACCATTTCCCTGGGCAGCCTGTTCCAATACCTGACAACCCTTTCAGTAAAGAAATTTTTCCTAATATCCAACCTAAACCTCCCCTGCTGCAACGTGAGGCCATTTCCTCTTGTCCTATCTCCAGCCACCTGACAGAAGAGACCAGCACCCACCTCACAACAACCTCCTTTCAGGCAGTTGTAGAGAGCGATAAGGTCTCCCCTCAGCCTCCTCTTCTCCAGACTAAACAACCCCAGTTCCCTCAGCTGCTCCTCAAAACACTTGGTGCTCCAGGCCCCTCACCAACTTGGTTGCCCTCCTCTGAACACGCTCCAGCAGCTCAATGTCTTTCCTGGAGTGAGGGGCCCAAAACTGAACACAGGACTCGAGGTGCGGCCTCACCAGTGCCGAGTACAGGGGAACAACCATCTCCCTGCTCCTGCTGGCCACACTATTTCTGATACAGGCTAGGATGCGATTGGCCTTCTTGGCCACCTGGGCACACTGCTGGCTCATACTCAAGCTGGCTGTCAACCAGCACACCCAGGTCTTTCTCTGCTGGGCAGCTTTCCAGCCACTCTTCCCCAAGCCTGTAGCGCTGCATGGGGTTGCCGTGACCGAAGTCCTTGTTGAACTTCATACAGCTGGCCTCAGTCCATCCATCCAGCCTGTCCAGATCCCTCTGTAGAGCCTTCCTGCCCTCCAGCAGATCAACACTCCCTCCCAACTTGGTGTCATCTGCAAACTTGCTGATGGTCCACTCGATCCCCTCATCCAGATCATTGATAAAGGTATTAAACAGAACTGGCCCTAATACTGAGCCCTGGGGAGCACCACTTGTGACCCGCCGCCAACTGGATTTAACTCCATTCACCACAACATCCAGCCAGTTTTTCACCCAGTGAAGAGTGCACTTGTCTAAGCCATGAGCTGCCAGCTTCTCAAGGAGTATGCCATGAGAGACAGTGTCAAAGGCCTTGCTGAAGTCCAGGTAGATAACAGCCACAGCCTTTCCCTCATCCACTAGGCAGGTCACCTGGTCATAGAAGGAGATCAGGTTCGTCAAACAGGACCTGCCTTTCATTAACCCATGCTGACTGGGCCTGATCCACTGTTTGTCCTGCACATGCCATGTGGGCACACACAAGATGAACTGTTCCATAATCTTCCCCGTTACTGAGGTCAAGCTGACAGGCTTCCAACCCAGAAGAAGTGAGCGATGATGCTTTTAAACAATAGTAAAGGATCTCCAGTCTCAGTCACTATATTGTCTTAAACATATGCCAGATTACTCGTCAAAATTGTAATACATTATAAAAAAAAAAAAGGGTGGGGGGATTCTTAATGTTAGTCCAGGTTGCTGGAGTTAACAATATTTTGTCCTATTTCTGGACATCATCATTTTTATTTGACCTCTAATAGAGTTATTGAGATGGTTAAGAAAGCATGGGATATCTAAATATTTAAAATCTAGCTCTCCCAAGAGGGTCTAGTCCACAGTTCCTAGACCAGCACACTTGTTTGCTGTTACAGCATATGGAGAATCCTGGCTGTGATATGGAGATTAAATTGCTGAAGTACGGTTTTAATTTTGATGGCATTTCCTCACAAGTCACTGCTCATAAAACCTGCTTGCTAAATGAAATTAAGCTCTGTAAAGCATGTTTTAAAGAAGGATTCAGAGGGTGTAAAAATGGTCCATCTTTCATAAGTAAATTTACTTGCTTTTCCTAGTTATAGTGCAGGAGGCCTAGAAGATAAGAATCTGATACCTCAACAAAATCTCAGCCTGGGGGTTTTTCAAAGAGATAGCTCTCTGAATCTAAAGGCTATGAATATGCAATAATTGTCATGTCCCTGGAATACTTCCAAGCCCCTTGATAGAGAAAAGATGTGCAGTTTGTCTGACTAACTGTAACCGTATACAGTATAGATGTGTCTATCTTAGCTAGTTGCCCTTAGGTCCTCTTCATAATCAGTGCAGAGAAACAAGCACTTTTAGGTCACTGTTCTTCTTATCTTAGAGCTAGCATTTAAAATGGGAGAGATGCCTGTGTTGTAACCATCAAAAGTTAGGAGACACAAATAATACCAAAGATGACAACTCTTATTTTAAAAAATCTTGTTTAATCATATACCCCAAAGCTACCCACGAGTAGAGAAATGTAAGGGCTACCAATGAGTAAGCTTTCCTTTTGTACTCAGAATATGTTAATGGTAATAAAAAGGCTTTCATGACATCTAATTTGCTCTGCAAAAGCTGCTTGTTTTAGAACATAGAAAAAGACAAAATGTTTTTGTCAAGTCATTCTGATCTGTTCCAAGTACATCCAACTGGTGTCACTGAGCAACATTTTTCTGTTCAACTTTATTGATATTTAATTTAGTTGGCTAGGAAGCTAGGTACTAGTTCAATGGCAAACGTACTTGGCTGTAATGGAGCATGTGGGCCACTTGATGGAGCCATTAGAAGTAAGGTAACTAGCCTGTCTCTTGCTGTGTCTCTCCATTAAAATGTGAGCTTGTGTAGTAGCATCTAAAACATATGTATAAAATATAGCAATGCCCTTAAAGAGGGGAAACAAAGTTCCCATTGCTTCTTCTACAAATTCAGTTCCAGCCTCTACCAGCGCCAATGGACCTTGTCATAGTAAAGTGACTGGCCATGCCTAATTGTCAAGCACACAGACATTTTCCAAACTTCCCCCCAAACCAAAAGTTACGCATGCAGGTGTTCACCAATGGTAAATAATAAGAATGGACACTGCTGGATGAAGCATCCTCTCGTAGTTTGCATGATTCTGCATATATATTGTTTCTAACAGGCTTGACAAAATCTCAACAGCAATATGCAGCTGACTTACACAAAGGCATTTTTTAATTCAGTGGAATGGATATGGAATGAACCAAAATGTATGGAATAAGAGATATATCTTATAAAAAGGAGGTATCTTAAATAATTGCAAATGGTATTCAAAACATCTATTCACACAATATATTTTAAAACAAAACCACTTTCAGTAATATTTACTGCAATATTGTTCTGCTTTTGAAAATATTCAATTGGAGGCAGACCAGATATAATTTCTTTTTGATTTCCTGGTTTGGGTTTGGGGTTTAATTTGGATTTAAGTAGTCATATTACACTGAGACACAGTAGTGAATTACATGAACTGATGAACAGGCTGACCTCTGTGTACTGAAGAATCTGACCAAATTAAAACTGCTGTTTCTCTATTAATACAATGAAATATTGTAAGGACCATCATTTTTGCTTTAGAGTGCAGATGTTTATATTGAAAAACAAATGCTGATCCCTAGTGTTGGCTCATTCTGTAATAATTATCTGTTAGTGCTGAGCTGTATTTTATAAACATAAAATCTTTATAATCATCATCAACTCAACATATTAATATGTACAATGTAGTTGTTTTATAGTTTATATACTATCATTTGACAATTAGTGCTGAAGCAAAGATTCAGCTATTGAGGGAAAATAGGCAAAATGTAAGCAAAACCATGGACAAAATATTGCCTGAATTACAATATTCCATACTGAGAAAGTAAACCTCCTTTTTCTGAAAGGTTTTCTTATGCCACAGTCAAGAGAAACATAATGAAATCAAGTATACATATGTATAAAAGAATATATTAAGGGAAAGAACTTCGTGTAAATGCAGAAATCTCAGTGAAATGAATTGAAAGGACCAGTGCCATTGTTGTCATGTTTTATCTTCTTTTCCAACCCTTCATCTGTTTTTTGTTGTTGTTTTTTTCCTCACAATTCGTAATCCTGCCCACAAGCATAGTATTATTGGAGATTATTAGACAAATACACTGTCTATTGAGTTCTTTGCAAAACTTCTTGCCTTAACCTGATTTGTAAGTGCCTATTTGCTTGAGAGGCAGCTCTGTATTCTTAATAAGGAATATCCTGTGACATTCTATACATCCAAGACAGACGTTTACAGCTATGATTTATACTATATTTAAAAAGCATGCAGACAAATCCCGTAAAAAGTGTTTCATCACAATTTGGTTTCATAGCATCAGTATTTCTAATTATTCCATGACTACAAAATCAAAATAATGCATGGTAATATTAAGCAGTTACAGCAATTAAGTAAAAGTGTGATAGAATTGCTTAGACTGGAGGATGGACTTTATTAAAATTTAACATCATAATGAGGTACCTCAATTTTTAACCTCACAAAAATTCTCAACCCTACACTTAAGTCAAGAACATACAAGAAGTTAACACAGCAGCAGCCATGAAAGTTGTTTAAAAATATTCCATGCTGTCAATGTGGCATTAATTTCTGTGTTTCTGATGTTTTTAAAAAAGCTTGTTAGAATATTTTTCTTTTCATTCCCTGGTTTTAGGATCCTTTCTTGCCATTTCTTGAGAGTAAGAAAATATTCAGTTTACCCAGTTTCTTTTTCATTTGAAAAATACCTACTCTTTCCTTTACAATGATAGAATAAAAATTAGCAGAAAACTGTTTTAGCTTTGCTGTCTTTAAGTTCATTCCATGTGCAAAACAGTCATCCAAGGAATCCTGATGTGAGACCTGCTTTAATTCTGAAGAGAACTGTGCAGAAGGTACCTTCAATCCCATGTGCTATGAGCAAAGGACACTGATGGCACAAAAGATTTTCAGTATTCTGGGTACAGCAGCAATAAAGCCATTTGGGCTAAATAAACAGATGTAGAAAATTGTTTACATTACAATCGAAGTTTTATTTGTATCGGATGACTCACAAGATGTGGTGTGCTTGTTTGCATGGTAACAACCAGAATGAACTTCCAGCAGAAAGCTCTTCAAAGCTCTTTCACAGAGGTATTGGAATCTATCTGGAAGCTCATTAGCGCTCCAGTAGTGTCCCTAAACTTGTGCAGTGAAGCCTGTTTTGGATTAAGAATAATAAATATTTTTTAATAACAAAAGTTTACACTCATATGATTTCATAAATATTTGTTCAATGCTTAGATAGCAGAGGGTATTGTTGAGCTAAATGTATCTTTTTTTTCCCCCCTATCACTCGTATGTTTTACAGGACACAAAAAAATTCCCTTTCCACTGTTTTTGCTGACACTAGCTCAAGAAATTATCCCTTTCACAGATATGAGGAACAAACAGACTTTTCTGGGAACTTATGAACAATTTCAATATGAACATAATGGGAATGCTGGTCAGTTTTAAATTACCTGTTTTAAAAAGCCACTTTGTCCTTCAAAGAATTTAACTTTTGACCTCGGTTTGTTAAAGCTGCTTTGCTGAGCATCCTTCTTTTTACTGAGACTACTCTCCATTGTCTTTCTGCACAATCCACCACCCTGCCAATGCCTCCCACTTTTACTGTTGCTTCTACCTACCCTAAAGCCTCCATTTTCCTGATCTTCAGACTACAACACACATGATACAGTACACATTTGCTTTTCTCAGATGCAAAAATGCAAGAACTTTATATATTTATCCCAACAGTTCTATTCACTGCCTTTTCTCCCAAAGTTCAGTTCTGAATGTTGTTCCAGAATGGATCGGTGGTTCTAGTCTGTGTAGCTTATCCTCTTTTTGGTGCCTTGCTGTTCCCTAGACTGTGTGAAGCAACAATTTCTTTAACACAGTAATTGGTGCAAAACAAGATGTCTAATTTCTCTAACCCTTCAGTGTAATTTCTGGGTATGAGCATAGCAGCTATTTCCCTCTCCTGGCTTTACTACTTTTAAAATCGAATACCTGAAGAACACCAGAAAATTGTTTTCAAAGGTCATAGTGATTTTCCTTTAAGTAAAAATCCCGATTAAGGTTAGACTGCATAAAACACATGCTTATTTGGAGACATAGCAAGGTAAGATAAATAGCCAATAAAAGATTCCTTCTTAAAACTGTGTATCTCTACTGATGGCAAACCCTAATGCATGTTTTGGTGGAATCCTGAATGACCTCTTATATGTGAAGTTGGAGAATAAAATGTACAATGTTTCAGTTTGCTTGACATATATTAGCTTTCCCCCTGACAAAAACAACAGATTGGTGCAGCTTACTGCTTTATTCCCTATTCAAGGAATTTATTCAAGACATCAAATATTCAATAGTCAGTATTCAAGACAATGAATAGTTGTCTCTTTTCAGTCTGATATAGTTCATCACTGTTCAACAGGGCTACAGAGTAAATAAATGCCAACTCTTAATTCCTTTTGAGAATTTAGGGAACATAAAAGGGAACTGGAAGCAGGGAGCTGGGAGGAGAGCTGGGTTTCAAACTAAACAAAGGTAGACCAGTGAGCAGCTCCAGGGAGAAGAAGTGTATTTTTTGCTTCTTATTAGATTGACTTCCACTAACGTATACAACTCTATCATGCCGTAATGTGATGGACATGTTAGCATTCTTCTCTGGTGCCTTTTTAAAAAGTAATGAGTTCTCAGTCTTTTTCAGTTTGTACTTTATACTGCACAAATAGAGGTTTGTGACAGCTTGGCAAACACATAAATGATCTGGTCATTTGCCTGGCCATATGGCACGATAGATTTAGGATGATGTCCCAGCTCAATGACAGGTTGGGGCAAATAAACTTAAATTGTGCAATATTAAGTGCAATTCTCGTTAGTGTTTTGCAACACTATATTTGAAATAAAAGCAAATACTTGGGAAATGTACAGAAAAGTCTATTTCTTTCGAGTTTCTTAGGATAGTTCCTCTTGCCTTGCCAGCTACACTCAACCTTCTAGCATGGTGTCCTAAAAATAGATGCTAAGAATTCATATGTAATTACCTAGAACTATTGATCAGTGTTTTTATTTATTTCTCCTAAAGTAGCTTATGCCTAAAATGACAATTTAGTGATTCTTCTAAGCAAAGCAATCAAATGTTCTTTCTTTATTCCATCACTTTCTTTCATTTTCCTTGCAGCAAAATTGGTATCATTATTTTATTAAAATGCAAAAGACAAAACTGGCATTGACTGTAATGAGACAATTTGACAGGAAACAATGGACTTAAGGGTAGTTTAAAATACATGCATATCATAAAACTGAGTATAAAGAACTAGAACTTTAATGAAAACTGATTTTAAAAAATGCATTACAAGAGTAAGTCTTAAGGAAGACATTAGTAAAAATAAGTACTGTGCTGTGAACATGCCTTTCTCTTTAATATTCAGATGATCCTCTCAAAATATGATCATTTACTGTAATTAATTACATTTCCAGATAATTTTCTGTAAACTACTGACATGAGGCAAAGTGTGTAGTATGCAATTGTTAATTTCTCTATGATTTTACAGAGACAATTTGTACAGCTAACTTTAACAATTCACACTTGCTAATTTAATTTTTTATTAGAAGGGGACTGCTTAATTAGAGAACCAATACCTAACACTCTGATAGCAAGGAAATGAAATGCCATCCTTTGTACAACTAAGCTGAAGGTTTCAGAACACAGGACAAGTGATCCCTGAAACACAGTGTAATTGGATGCTGCTGCTTCTCTTGTTTCAAAATATTAACACATGCTTCAGGATATGAAGGACTTTCCTTCTATTAGTGTCTCTGTATGCAATAGTTTGGAAAGGAAATTAGTGTACACCCATTAGTTTTGAACTCTCCCCAATTTTTTTGTTACTATCTGGGAAATCTCTCTGCTCAGCTTCTGGTCACTATTACAAAGCTGTAATAATGACAATTCTCAGATTATGGAATTCATGTTTAGAGAGTCATGGTAGCTGAGCAGGACTGAACCAAGTATCTATCAGTCTAGAGTCAATAGTTAATAAATGGATTCTACTGACTGCCTATTCACAAGGTAGAGCTATGGATTAAAATGACAGAACAAGCATAAAACTTATTTGAAGCTAGTAGGAAGACATGAAAAGAGTGGACACTTATTAGCAATGAAACAAAAAGGTGTGTGATAAATGAAGAACAAGGAAAGAACTAAAAAAGTAAGATATTTTAACATGAGAGGAAAAGGTAGGTTTTTTAACAGTTAAGATTAGAGATGTACCCAACCAAAAGAAAGATGAAATCACTCCAAAGGAAAGGAAATCTCACCAGAAAGTTTATTTTAAACTCTTTTTCTTTCTTTGGAATTTTCTTTTATGCTCTGTGTAGAGCCTTTCTATCACAGTATGCTTAGAATTGCTGAGAAGCACCTAGCCTTATGCCTTTGGCAAGATTTAGTGAAGCAATGCTTAAAAACTTGGTGGGTTTTGGGGGTGTGGTTGGGGGGGCATGGTATTCAGGCAAAGAGGTAGAAACTGAGGAGTTCAGATCGGGGACTGATAGCTGAAATAATGACTCCAGCTTTTAAGATAGGGCATATGAAGGAGAGGTTTCACATTTCAGATACATTTGCATACTCCAAAGCAAAGTCAAAATATGGATCTGGTCATTGAACAAAAGCTCGAAACTTTTTGGTAATTCAGCAGGTGCAGTTCCTTATAGCAATCTGTGCAACGGCCATGAAGGAGCAAAGAACAAAACCCGTCACATGGGGAAAAAATTTCATGATGTAATGTAGGAGGAAGCCCAAATGCTAAGCATATGCATTGAGAATATAGTAAAAGCAAGATGCAATAACATGTATTATGAAATCCAGAAAATTTGCAATTTGCAACACAAAACAATGCAGAAGTGCAAAAACTTAAATGCTGAAAGAGTTTGAAACAGTACAGAGCATCAAATTAGGGCAATTACAGACCTCAGATATATATGCAATCTTCTGAACAAGCACGAGCGAAAAACAGTGTCAAAATGGCAGGATAGCTTTAAAGCTTGACAGAATCCTGAGAGAAACAAAAATTAACAAGAGGGAAGTTGTGTTCTGAAGAAATAAGAATGCAGATTTTGAGGGGGTAGGGTTTTTTCTCTTTCAGATATTTCATATTAATATCTATAGGCATTGTAGGGAACCATGAAAAAGGGTGCTTCAGCTTGTTTTATAGGAAATGTAAAAGGCCAGCTTGGCTTGTGTCACGTGCAGTGTTTACGTGCTTCTCTGAATTATGATGGGCTATTACCAGTGCTGAGGTTCTAGCCCCACATAATGAGCAATGACAGGCCGTTTAAAGAGTCTCTGGCTGCGTGATAGCTTGGGCATTGCAATACGGTGTTTTCATTAATGTCATATTCATGTCTATATACCACATGTTTATGTAGCTGCTTTGTAACAAAAAAACCCAACCCACAGAAACAGTTTCTGAAAAGAAAAACTTTTTTTTGAAGAAATTGATTTGCCTGTTTGCCACTGAAAATGATTATACACTTTAAGTAAAAAGAAGCAAACACAGATATTGAAGAGGATTAAGAAACAGAAGAAACCAAGAAAATAAGGGTGCCAAGACTGTAACTACTACAAGGCATTGCTGATAAATCTCTGAATATATCAGTTTGGCATTTTTGCTGACATTTTATATATGTCTCAAGAAAAAAATACCTCTAGTCATAGTTTAGAAACACTAAGGTAAAATTAACAAGGGGCTGTCAAAGACCTGAAGCTCTAAGTCTAACTAATTACACTAATTATATGCATCCATACACATTTTTAAAGACAATGGGCATAAGAATTTTATTTTAAATATATTAAGGTGACATGTTATTTAATGAGTCCTGTGAATACTGAGTATACACTTGTGTAAGGCTCCTGTAAGAGCTGAAGAAAGCCAGTGCTGTGATAGCTGAAAGTCTGAACTTCATGTAGAGTGAACTGAGTGAAAATGTTTGCAGACTTATACTAGCAAGAATCACCTATATCTGGGAAGTCTTGTTTCTGACAGCAAAGCGGAGATAAAGGGGAAAACTCCCTTCCTCAAACTTCACATCAAATAAATAAATTTATTTCCCATTGTTCAAAGATATTTTGAGTGTAGCCAAATGGAGAAAGCATGTTAATATTGGACTACCTTAGTAAGAGTGTAATCAGTGGACAGAGTATAGTGGAGATGATCAAGAGAAAGAAGCAAAAAGAATGAAGAGATAATGAACTCCAGGATCGTCCCTGAAATTTTGGGAAACGTCTCCTACTGTGGTCTAACACTGCACTGATGGTTCATAACTTAGGAAGGATCACATATTTATATATGATCATCAACAAATTTTGGATGTAACAACCATCAAGTTTCCCTGAGTTCTGGAATGAAGAAAAGCTGTAAGAAAAAAAAAAAGAAAAGAAAAGAAAGGTGGTTCATGCAACAGTTATGCTTTCGCAAATTGGCTGCTACCTGTAAATAGAACATTAGCTGTGTAGTAATAAATTATCTTTTTTTTTTTTTTCTCCTGGCTTTAAAAAAGAAGAAAATGAAAAGGCCAGAAAGGTCAATATAGAAAGAGCTACAATAAGTTCTCAATACAAGAGAGTGATTCAAAAGCTCTAAACCAAAAACTGTGTAAAGGACTGGAAATATTACAAAATGAAGTTAAGCCACTGTGAAATAAAAGAGAGGGAAGCAAAGGCAGAGAATGACAGGAAGATTGCACCAGAGGTTCAGATAAATGATAAGAAATGTTTCAAGTAAATAGAGAACAAAAGGTCAGCAAAGGAGACGACAGGAACTCTAACAGATAAGGATAATTTATTGACATAAGGGTAGACAATACTGCGAAGAAATAGATGAATCCTCCTTGCAGTGTTCACTGAGAAGGCCAGGGAGCAGAAGCTGGCAGAGATAATAGACATGCTTCCACCTATGTCCTGCTGGGAAAGAAGAAACGTGGACAGAAATCAGGATCCCTTCAGAACAGGTCACCAAATTACAGCTGCCACCTCCCTGGCCACTATCTCTCCAGCATTTGTGTAAGGGTCTTCTTTGTATCTCCTGACATGCAATAGACTCTCCCAATATTTTTCTTATGTCTCTGTTGGCACAAGTCAGCTCTGCCACACACTAAGAATTTGCCACAGAGGCTCAAATCCCTTTAATTTGTAGCTGCAGTTGCTTTCCTCATCTGCCTGCATCTCCATTCTGTAGTACAGATAGCGACTACTTCCACAAATCACAATTTGTCTTCGTAGTAGCCATGCTCTACTTTGGATGAATTTGGCACATTAAAAGACACTGTTTGAGGAAATATGCCACACAGAAAAAAAAAATGTTAAAAACTGGCAAAGATTACAGACTAGATGAGGTCTATGATGTTAATTAGAGGGAAGACTGAAGAATAACCCCTGAAGCAAATGGTGATGATATAAAATATATTTCAATACACGTGTAAGGAGTTGTTTATGATGGATGTCAATTTAGAAAGATGTAAAGAAAATGTCTACATTTCTTTGTTTCTTCTAGTATTAGGAGAAGATCAGAATTTTGAATATTTGCAAAACTCTCACAGCAGCTTTATTCAAGCCATCGAAATGCCACTGAAATCGGTGTGATATAATTGCTTTAAATGGTATCTCTATCTCACTAAGGATTCCTGGGCATATTGTACTCTATTGTCAAAAAAGATCATAAACTAATGGTTTACAACATCAGGCAAATTAATTACCAGGTCAATAAAACTCTGAGCAGAATCTCAACATTCTGATATAAATAAGTGTGGTAGGCCTATTTCAAGACTAAAAATCAAACAGAAAACAGATTATTTTAAATACAGTGCATTCAGTATGACAAGAATTCACTTGCAATTTTTTTTCTAGTAAATAGGAGATCACATTTTTCCTCTGTGTTTTTAATAAGGGAACTTTTACTATAATATTTGAGCTAAATAAAAAAAAAACCCAGTGATTAGAATCAGTAACAGCATATATAATTTACATTTTTAAACATATTTCATTTTTTCTTTTAGTTTAACGATCCTGATAAGTCAAATAATTCTCTAAACTGAAAAGCTATAAATTTTTATACAAGTTAACATTAGGAATTTAGTTTTCAATAAATAATAAAAAATAGCTCTAGTGAAAAGAGTGGAGGATACATTAGTTATTCAACTATCTCAAAGCTATTGGCCTACTTAATTTTTCAGTGGATATGTACACATTTCATTTCCTTTTTTTCCGTTCAGTTCTGACCTCACTTCTATCAGCTATCCTTCCTCTTCTTACTTATTTATTATGTCACCAATGTTTGGTATACCATCTAGGTTGCCTATTAGATCTCAGAAGTATTTAATTTGACTTCTAGGTAAATTTTATCTTCACTGTGGAGTAACTCTCAGGCTTTGTGTTCTGAAGTTTTCTGTTGTCTATTGTACAGGTTTACTGATTCTGTGTTATAATAACACAGAAACTGAAATGTAATACTGATACAACTGACAAAAGCCAAGGTATGCTAAAACCCCAATCTTTCTAAAGTTTATTTTAAATTATAAAAACATTTTTAAAAAAGCAGATGCAGGCTGATCAACATAGCGCAGTATTTTCTGGTTATTTTCTTGATCCTATTTAGATACCTTCAGAAACAGTGAACCTTGCAGTTGTCTTCAGCGTAATTAAGAATTCTGGAAGCTCTGCCTATAGCTTGGCATTTGCATAGTGTCTTAGAAATGGAAAACAGTACATGTATAAGTATCAGTGATCATGGGTTTAGCCTTCCAATGATAGTCCTTTGTGTCTTCAAATCGATTATGTTTCTAGATTTAGGACGCTCTGAAACAATTTTGTTTCGATGTTAACTTGAGCCAGTGCTCAGTGTTTTGGAGGGCAAAAAATCTCTTTCAAAAGTTAAAATAAAAAACTACAAAGAGATTCAGAAAAAAAAAATGCTGTGTAAATATTTTACAATTTATACTTAATACATTACTTGTGGGCATCACAGAAAAAGTGACTGCTGGACGTGACTTCATACTAAAAGCCTGTCTTCCATAGGGTTGCTGGTTGTCTTCTGTGTCATGGTTAATCATGCTGCCCTTATGCTGTTGGAAGTGACAGAAGAGATTGCAGCCCAGCAGAAGGAGGGTTTTAGGGGGTCCCATACTGAATGTCAGTCAAAACCAGCCAAGCTCTTGCAAAAATGTGTACGTTAACCTGGGATGTACCACCATCTCTCATCACTTTAAGACGCATGAATTTTTTTTTTTTTTCCTCTCCTGTATTGGATCTCACCTGAAGTGTCTGCTCTGGTTTTAGCCACCCCATTGCAGGAAAGCTGTGGACTAGTGAAAAAGATCAGTAGAGAGAAGCAGGATTAATCTGATTTTTAACACAAAGGAAAAATATGCACTGGGGCTTTTCAGTCTTGAGATGAGAAAACTGTGGCAAGACTCAGAGCCATAGTAAGGGGGAGCAGAAGAGTAGTTGTTTCACACACTGGGCTCAGAGCTAAGCCACAGAAGAGCTATGGCACTTGTAAATGATTCATAAAGGAGCCAAGGTCTTAGCATCAACATGTGGTACCCTGCATACTTGGAAACTGGTGGAGTATGGAGGACATGGGGGTTAGACGCAGGATGAGAACTGCTGAGGACTGCGGAGGTGGGAGCAAGAGCTTCACTGGGGCAACCAGTGAACCATAGGCAAAATCTCTCATATTCTAACGTCCTGCAAAGTTTGTAGAAACTTTTTACATGTTGAAAGGAAATAAGTTGTTCTGCAAATCCACCAGAGGTAAGATACAAAAATGGGTTAGAATTGCCAAAAAGGTGTGTTCCGACTCAATATAAACAAATAGCTTTATTTATATGTAGACTAGCAGAAGTCCAGCTAAAGAGTAACAAATGTTTTCTAAGCAATAGAATGTACTACTTAGTAGGGATCATGGAATTTCCTTCTGAGAACATTTTTTAAAAGAATAATTCAGAGAAAACTGTTTTGAATAACTTAGAATTAGTAATTGCTGTTGCTTTGGAACAGGGAGATACATTTAATGGCTTATTTTGATTAGAGTAGGTATTCTATTGCATATACCCTGGGAATCATTATATCGCTGCAAGGTAAGTGGGGAGAATTGATCCACCATTCTTTCAAAGTATTCTTCATTAAACATATCATTGTATGTTAAAGAAATGACAAGCTTTTTATGAACTACTTAGACATATTTTTTGTGTTTTGGTTACTTTCATAGTGTTCAAATTTTTAAATTGTGATAGGTAGTGCCATGTATAGCAAACCACCTATGGTAAGTATTTAAAAAAACCCCAACTTCCTATTCATTCCAGTGGTAAACACCGTCAACTCTTGCTACTGAGTGGGAGCAGTGATGATGTAATATCAATCCATAATGCAACAATCATCCAGAAAAATACTGTCTGATTACTCATCCTACACATCTTAAAGCAGGGAATTTATATATGTATGCTTACACAAGAATTATCACCCATATTTTCTAATAATGCTTTTATAATAGTGTACTTGCATGCATGCTTACCTTCTGAGCCAAATTGTAACATATTGTTTGCATGTGATTTCATAGCCCATCCTTTCATTAGCATGCTTAGTTTGAAAGCACAACCACCAGAGTACACAAATCAACTGTATGGTCAGATACAACATTATTGTTGCAGTTATTCATTAGGCATGCACAGTCCACGTACTTCTGATGTAAATTCAAGGTACTGCTGCACAAATTACACATCTGCTTCTGTTAATAGCCTACCCAAATTTTAACCACAGAAAATCCATATTTGTGTTTAACTAAAAGCGACAGAGAACTGGATGCTACAGAACTGTTTTGGCTAAACTAACTCTCAGAAGCAGATCAGAAGGCAGCTGTGGTTAAAAGATTTGCTGTTACCCAGTTTCTCCCATCCACTTACTGTGAATGGGCACTCTGCCTCTATCAGGATGTAGGTGATGACCTTGGGTGCCTGAATCTCCCTTCCAGCTGTACCTTTGCACATCAGGGAGCTGCCTGGCCCAAGTTCTGGGGTCATAATTTAGGCCTCTAAATTAAAAAAAAAAAAAAAAAGTACTACAAATAAAACAAGATGAGTCAGAAGTCTAAGAGATTACAAAAGCATAGGAGACAATATAGTAAATGAGGTTTCTGACTTGGACATGACAATTCAGGCACAAATTTTCTACCTAGTTGTAGACCTTTGAAGTATCAGGTTTCGCACATCAGTTAGCAGTTTTCCTGCTATTATGCAGTAATGATATTTTAACTCTTGCTCTGTTCTTTCCATCCAAAGAATACAAGTACTGCCCATATATGAGCAAACAAATGTTCAGCCGTGCTAGCATTTATGAAAACAATTATATTCATATTTCATTGATGGGTAAATGGGAAAAGTTAAACTACTTCTTAGGATTATCCACAAAGTTTGTGGCAGAATTGCAAAGGGAATCTGTTTTTTTTTTCAGTCTTTAGCCTTACACAATATTTTCTGGTAAAAGTTTTGGCAAACTGAGTGAAAAATGTTGTTATCATATGAATGGATAGAAATTTCCAAGGAACAGGTTGTTTATGTCACTATTACGTAGGGGTAAATAATTACAGAAGATGCACAGCTTTACACAGTTACAGCCTCAACTTTCTTGATTTTTTTTGCTTTACCCCTTCATTTCTTCCCAAATGTGTTACTAGACCTAAAGGACCAATTCAAGTATACAGAGTAAAAAGGTGAATTTACGTGATGAAAACTCTTATTTTGTGTGTTGCTGTGCTCTGACAGATATTTATCCTGAGGAGAAAAAAAATTAAAATGCAAACTAATAAAAAAGTCTTCCCAGTTTGAGTAAATCACGTACAGAGGAAATGCTGTTTCTTGGAGAAGTAATCTCAGATGCCAATATTCATAAATGGAGAAATCCCAGGGTAGAATTTTTACTCAGCATTTCCAGGGGTGGAGGGCTTACTGCTTCTGCATGTTCCTCTCCAGAAAATTAAAAGCTTCATCTATTAATGGGCTTTCTGCATTACCCAAGCAAACTCCATGGGTTTCCATAGGGATTTCACTGCTGCTGTCATCATTCTATAACACTGCAACTTTTGAAAGTGTCTGTCCAGAAGCTGAGGGCAAACTGAACTCATAGGATGATTCTGTGTGCATGGCAAGTGGGTTGTCCATTTCTTTACTGTAGAAAGCTCGATCCTACAGGCAAAGCTGTCTGTAGTTATCAATGTACTCATTTTCACTCCTATTTACTGTATGTACTTAGAAAGCATTAGCTATTGTAGTAGTTATTTCTGTATTATTGCCAACAATAACTTACTTAACTGGATATTTAACTTCCAGTATGCCACTAAACAGCAAGCATTGTAGGAGAAACAAAAAATTCTGGCTGAAATACGATTGCTCATACAGCCACCTTTTTTACTTGAGTGCAGTCTTTATGAAAGCTCTGCCCCAAAATTGTCAGTGTACTCATCCCACATAAATGTTAAAAGACAGCAAGTAAGTGGTGGTACATACATTGCCGGATGTGTCTGCAGCCTGCATTAGCAGTATGTGTATGGCACTATTTTAATATTAGCTGCACAAGAGACATAGTAGAGTTCCTACTCCACTATCAAAGTAAGCAGAAAGCAAACACCAATTTGATTTTTCAGAGGAGTAACATAGAATCTGCTTGATGGGAGACCTATTTGTGAAGTACAACCACTATGCTCAATTACATTTTCACTTTCAGAATTAATTTCAGATATGAAGTTTGCATTAGAGTGGAGTAGACCTTAAATTTTCAATGAGAAAATCTTGAAATTGGTGGATTTTCCACAGATTTCTGCCTCATGCTTTGTGACTTTGTATCATGTCTTGTTCCTTTCATGAGACATTTATAAATCACATATTGATGCCAGGTATGTAGTCATGTTTGAAGGGTCATGTTTTAGCCTTTCTTTTAGGAAAAGCATTAATAAACTTTTCTACCTTCTTCCCTGTTTCCTGAAACACATAGTGTCTTACCTTTGAGATCATTATTTTTGTATCAATTAGCATGGAAATCAGTCAACAGTCTCAAAAGTTACTGTGGAGAAGGAAGGGTTTGCAGATGGACATGCCTGCAGAATGACCACAAATACCTTATTTCCATAGCTAGTTGGTCTGAAAGTTGCTTAAATTTCAAAGACAAACTAGAATTAGCCTCCTCATATTTGTTGTAGAGACATATATTTGGGAGAAATGATGATTTTTTTTCTTTACTACCACTCCTGCTAAGACATAACTACTATTGACAGCAATGTAGGAGATCTAAGGATACGCCAAATTAGATGTTATCTAATTAGATGTTATCAGTATTGGATGGAACAATGCAGAAGTTAGGAACTGGTATTTGCTGCAACATAGAGCCTTAAAATTACATAGGGTTTTAAATCCCTAAGAAATTGATGGGAATTTTTGACGACTGTACATACTGCTTGAATTAGGACCTGAATCCCTGTGGTTTTCTTCCAATTTATACATCTATCCAGTCATGCATTCACTATGCTAAATTCAGGACAGTTCACTAGCAGTAATCACACATTTGAGTCTGCATACATAGATCTTATTCTCAATTTTTTTTTTTTTGCTAAAGTTACAATCAATGCTTTCTTTTGTAATGACCTTTTGTCAGATCTCATGAGTCACCATCATTCAGACCTGTACCACAAAGTGATGGATGCAGCTGGTCGGTCTCCATTACCTGCAACCCATGGGCTGAATGTAATGAAAAAGGATAGCTTTCTCAGGCATTTCTGCAGGATTTGTGTCTCCTCTGTATCACATTTCCTGAAGCAGTTGATTTTTATTTTAAGATTGTTTACAGGCGAAGGGCACAGGAATAATCTATTTCTGCAGCTGATCTCTTTGTGTTACATTGGTAAATAAATTGCTCAATATTTAAATTGCCAAACTGCACTTTTTTTGTGAACATAGTTGATACACCATTGCTATTTAGACAGAATAGGATTTACTTGGGTCTATATTATATCTGGCAACAGAGTCTATCTTTAGATGCATATACCTATCAGATGTACAATATGTGATAAAGTGAAAGGAGCCTCTAAATTAGACACCTTTGAGTATCACAAAGGAATCCAAAATCTAGGATTGGGTTCCTAAGCTCCTTCTGCAGTGCCTGAAGGGAGTTGCATGCCTGAGAAGACATTTAGGAGCCACTGAGTGAGAACATTCTTAGAAACAAGGCAAAGGGGAAATGTTAAGCCTGGGGTATTTCTGAAATTCCATCTTCTCTGGAAATGAAGTAATGGAGGCAAGGCTGCAGATAGATTTCTCCCTTGCCTGGGGCTTGAAACCTGAAGGTACATAGCTAGAGCTATTTATTTAGAGAACGAACTGGAGTTGCTTCTTTCTTTTAAAATGCAGTTATTGATGTTTACAGCTTTTAAACAGCAAATGGGAGACCTAGATTTAATATATCCTCAGACCTAGATTTAATATATCCTCAGCCTTATAAGTATTCCAAGTTGTATCTTCTGGCACTAAATGCTCTGTAGGGCTTGGGCTGTTGCCAGTATTCCTAATAAAGTATTTTAACCAGGCAGTGCAGAATAAGAAGTTTAGCAGGCTAAGAAAGAAGACTAGAAAAGGAAAAGTGAAGGGAACCTAAATATCAAGCTCTGCAATGAGTGATCTTGCCTATGTGCCAGTGGGATAAGGAGTCCTGGGGATCAGAGCCCAGGATTCCCCAGCTCCAGGTCAGGATTAGAGGGGCATCAGCTTCACCTGACAGGGTGGAAAGTGCCACTCCACTTAGCTCAACAACGAAGGAACTCTCCTGTGAGTAGAAGTTTTGATTTGTTCAAAGAGAATATTGTGGCAAATGTAGCCATATAGAGAGGCAGATGCTTAAAGAAAATCATAGGTGATACCTATTAATTTAGATATCTCTTGAATCTTAGACTTCTGTGCTTGTTCTCTTCTGGTTGTCTTGGTGCTTTTTTTGTATCTGGCCTTCATTCTGTTCAAGTATCTGGTTGTCAGGTATTTTAAAGTAGGGGCAAAATATAACTTTATTTTGGGATCCAGCTATTTGTCCTAATTTTCAACATTAAAAACTAATATTGGCTAAAATTGTTGGATCCTTGAGTGAAACTCAAAACACATGTGATTGATTTCTGCTCTGTATTTCACATCCTTTTTCTTAGCCATACCTACATGTAGGTGTTTTCACTTATGAACCAAGATGTTCTACAATTTGAAGAACGTATCACTGTGCTACAATTGCTCCATGGTGCTAGGAGATAGCTTAACTGTTCAGTTGATGTTTATACCATTCTTTTTGGTATTCTGAAGTTGCATTTTCTTCAGCATAGAACAACTAAACACCACATTGAAACCCTCCGATTAGTTTGACAATTACTCTGTTCGATTTTTCTCTTTATCTCTATTATTTTCAGTACATATCCAGTAAATTTATAAAACGGATTTGGGGAATTTGTATTTTCTTAACTGCTCATGCTTTTCAGGAATGATTTGGTAAGTGAACAACTTAAATGACCTCTGTATGCTCTCTTTTGAAAAGTGGGGGGAAATCCTGAAATAGCTTGGGCTCATATTAATTAGAGCAGGAAGAATTTGAAACTTAGAAGACTTATTTTCAAATTTGCTTAGGTATCAAGAGATGTAGAGGGCACCATATTGGCGACTAAGATCTCAATGTGACTTAGACAATTACGTTGGTGAGATGATTATTGTATACTTATTTTTATTCACAGGTGCATTATCAGCCTGCAGCTTTTCCCATTACACGGACATGTAAAGAGGTTACTGTGAAGAAAGTCTGGGTATGGGTAGCATCATCTGTTGCACAGGTCCTGTCTGCATGTGTGTATTTTTACCCTGTGACATGCGAAGTGTCTTAAGACCTTTTGTGCTGAAGGTTGTAAGGAAATCGTTAACCCAGATTAGTTTTGATGGTGGACTTTGCCACTGCAGAGATTGTGTAAGTGGTCTGTTTCAGTGGAATACAGGAAACTGGTTGCTAAGAGGTCTGAGACCTATTCAGCTTGACAACTGAAACAGTCCATTAGTGACATTTGAGAGAGCCAGTTTGATCATGTCTCACCATCCTCACTTCTGTTCAGGATTTGCTACCACGTAGTGCATTGTAAGAGAGGACTTACATAAGTCTTTTAAGATCAGATGGACCCGGGGTACTGAAATGTAACATGCTGGGAGGAAATTATGGAATCTGTATACCTCATGGAACATCAAACAATACGTGATGTTCTGAAAATGCAGCTGGATATATCTAATGGGATGTGGCAGAAAATATGGAGAAAGAGTGCTAGGAAAATCACCAAAACCACCTGAAATATATCTGCCTCTAGAAATACATGGACAATCTCAGGTAATGCTTTCTGGAACCAGAAGTTAGAATAAAAAGAAGAGGCAGATCAACATTCCCAGAACAATGATGTATAACACTGAAGCACAGGCACAGTTAGTAGACTCCATTATCCAAACTAACCACAGGATAATAAACATGAATGGAAGATTAAGCAGTGTGGCAAAATCTATTCCTGTGTCCAGTGTTAGGTCATACAGCCGAATGAGTCAGTATTTGTGATGCTTTTTCATTCCACAGAATTAGTGTATTTTATTACTCTTCAACAGAAGCCAAAATAGGTGTCATCTTAAACAAAACTATAGTACAATTAAATTAGAATAAAAGGGTTATTTTATCAACATGATGTTTTGTCATGAAAGAAAGCAGTCTTGAATCACAGGTGGCATGCTCCCAACTATATCGAACCAAGAGATCCTGACAGCAGAACAATGTTGTTTATGAAAACACAAAACCAAGGGAGGTGTGATTAATTATGCCTGTTCTTGGAAGATGTCAGAATTGATTAACAGATAAATGGCTGAATGATTCACCTCCTGCAGGTCAAAGTGATTGCACAAGGCTGAAATTAACATATTTAATACAGGGGTTGCCTCAGCAGTTATTCCACTGCAGAAGAAAGCATGGGAAGGTGATAGCAACTACCAGCAAGCCCCCTAGCCTGGCTTGTGATAACCCTTGATTTCACCGGATATCAGAGTTCAAGGAATATTATACCACTCATTCTTCATGCAAAAAGATACAGATATTTTTTCAAATTTCAAGAATAAATGTATTTTTGGTGACTCCTTTTATGCCTTTGTTATTCCTTCTAACCCGAGTCTTTTTCAAAAAGCTAAAAAGGAAATGTTGCTTAAGTTAAAAAGAAAATGTGGAAAAAGCTATTGAAATTAAAGAAGCAATGGGATATTTGGGAAGTTTAACTGTGTACAGATGAGTATATCTGGAGACTACTCATTCTATTGTATAGTAAATAGCATATAGTATATGTATAGGAAATATTAAATGAATGTACTGAATACTAAGAGTTTTGGAAAAGCCTTGGAGATATGCAAAGATATACAAAGCTTATAGAAAGATCCAGCACTGTACCAATCTTCAAAGAAAACCCTATTTCAGGCAATTTTTAAAATAGTATTAATAGATATCATAACTTCTAACTTACGGCATCAGCCATGATATAAAAAGCATAGCTGAAAAAACATTGTTGTTACTTCTACTCACTTTTTTTCTGTCTACAGAAATAAATGCAAAGATTATTCTATTTTCCCTGATATCCCCTACTCTACTCACAGCCAATACATTTCAAGACTCCACCCCGTACGTGACTCCTTGCCTCCTGAGGAAGCTGTGAAAAAATGCATCTTGGTGAAATGCTGAGATACTTCGGTGTTGAACACCTTAAGAAAATGCAGGATGGCAGGTAATAATTCTATATTGAGTTCAGTGTTTAATATATAAAATATAAGATAATGATGTATTTTGCTGTGAAGATCTAGGGACACAACAAGCAGGTTCTCACTGAGATTAGATTAGTCCATTCCTATCCATGGAAAGCCTCTTATTGCTGCAGGTCTGCTTTGGGCACCAGCTGGAACTGTGTCTGAATGAGAAACAAGAGAAAAAATGGAAGATATTAATAATGTATAAGAAAACAGAACTGTGGTATTTTCAAATTTTGAATTAGTTGCATTAGCATCTTAGCAGTGCTCTTGGATTGCAAGAAGAAAGCATCTGCATACACACACACACATTACAAAACCTTGGCTGAAATGAAAAAGTACGTCACCGCCATTAACCTCTGTGTGAAATTTAGGAGCTTTGCTCTCAGAACAATTTAGCACTGTGTTTTTGAAATAGGACAGAAATTAGGAGGCCAAAAAAAAAAAGTAATGAAAAGGAAATCAAAATAAAACATTTAAAAGAAAATAATTTCAACTGAGGTAAAATATGTTTAAAATTTAGTCCTGCCTGTAGACCAGATGAAATCTTTATAGGCTGTGGTAACTTTATTATGAAGTGCAGTGGTGTAAGTTGTTTTTCTCGTAGACAAACAAGGATTCTTCTGTTGCATGAAAATAATCCCAGGGCATAACATTCCTGTGTCCTGACGTTCTCTAGAGGACAGCTTTATATTTTACCATTTATCACTGCAGCAGTAACAAGACTATCTAACTGCTTTAATTTGCTCTGGTGAAGAAGATTTAAAGCTACTAAAAATACATGTTGCAGGATTTTCTCTCCTTACTGTGCTTTAGTATTCCTGTACTTTGTAGTGCTGTGATTTTCTGGGAGGGGTATAAGAATATCAAAAGGGCCATACTTGGTGAGCCTATGAATGCATATAACCCAATAACCTTCTGCATTAAAAAGCCATGAAGTGAGCTGTTCTGCCCGATTTTCTTTCCTCATCAGGACAGTGGGCTAGGAGTTTGCACAGCATTAGTCTGCAGAAGTCCAGCACATTCACAGCTGTCAGACACAGAGGTAATAGAAATGTTAGCTGATAAGTAAACATCAAGCCTATCATTTTCAATTCTGTTAAAAGAAAAGATTGTTAGAGATTTCAAGTGAACAGTGAACATTTAGGGACGTCACAGTAAAGGCACAGTCAGCTGCTCAACCAGCTCAATAAGAAGCTTGGAAGCAGCATTTCAAGGTTTGGGGTTTTTTTTCCTTCACTTGGAGGAATTGCTTTTTTGACTGTTTTTCCTATTTATTTGGCACATACACGTCTCCTGCCCCATCCTCACAGCTTTGCACATCTTCCTTTAAACTTACTTTTCCCCTTCAACAAACATTTATCAGGGCAACACTGACATCCAAAAAGTTTGCTGAAGGGACAAATCCCTACAGCTGCCTTCATTGGACTGACAGCCCAGCAGAAACACGTACTGTAAATTAGAGGGCTTCTTCTCAGGTGCCAATCAAGCACTCTTGCTAAACACTTAAAATTAAATGAAAAAAAATACAGTCTTAAAGAAATGAAAACAAAATACAGTAGATGTTATCTGCACATTATTTTGTCTTGCTGCACATGCTGTTTCTTCCAGTCAGGTCTGCTGAGGTACTTACCACTGCAGTAAGTGTTTCTGACTCATGAGCACTGATTGCCATACAGCGCAGGTAACATTCAGAGCTGATTCTACCAGCACATGCCCATTCACAAAAGGGTCTGATGACTCCCTTTTTTATGACAACTTGCTATAGGACACAGAATCCAGTACAGGCTTTTTCTGTTACTTCCCCCTCTCAATCTAAGTAACCTGCAGGCATCATTCGGAAATCAAGGTTTCTTCTTAGTGTTAATAGCTGAAGTGCACCAAAAAAGAATTTTAATTTCCACTTTAGTAGCAGTGCCATCCCTAGTGACTCTCATCTATCACTTAACATCAAGGTTGCAGTCAAGCTTTCCCACCATTTCTGTGGGAAGACAAGTTCTTCTTCATGGAAAAAAATCTGGAAGAAACTTTTTCAGATTGACATTGGAGGTGTTTTTTTTTCTGTGGCTAATATTACCTAATTCTGGGCTGTATCGTTTTGTTTCTGAGAACTGCAGCTGTTGAGTAAATCTGAGTATTCACTTGTTACCTCAGACCTGGTAAAATTGCTACATGTCTACATTTAGGATCTTGTGAACCCAAGTTTTTAAAATAAACAGGCTACAAAAGCCAGAAATCTTGTATTGTGACTTTTCAATATAGCCCCCTCCATTTTATAATTTCATTCTATTTATCTGACTCACTTAAGCCAACTTTGAATGAAACCTATATATATATATACACATACACACACATATAAATTGTGCTGAACAATACTCTTGCCACATTTTCTTTCCATATATGACACCTGCAATGAGGTACTATTGAGTTCTACTCAGTACTGAATTACCCATTTTAAAAACTCTTGCTTTTGGAGAAGGTGTGTCCAGAGTAAGCAGTTCAGATCAGTAAGGAACATGGGAACCTAAATCCCAAATAATATCTTTTCTTTACTAGTGAGACAACAGGTAGCTAAACATGCTTTTCTTTGGAAAGGCTTTATGATGACCATTTACAGTTACAATCATCAGTTACAGCTCCCACATAGAAACTCAAGCAGAAAGATAACCAGGGCAAGAATATTTTGGGGTAGGTTTTTTTTTGGTTGGTTGGTTGGTTAGTTTTTTTCCTTGCTGTTTTGTTAATGCTGCTTCCTAGAAATTGCTTTTTAAGATGAAAAATTGCATTATTTGGTAAGATAATTACTGGCTCTATAAATATAGATTCTCTTCAGAGTACAGAACTGTTGGCTGCAGTTATACCTTGTTTAGTCTTTAAATAAAAGTTGAGAAAGTACAGTGCCTGCTTGAGACATTATCTTAAACATAGGGTCTTCCCTTTGTCAGTCTCCTGCAGTGAACACTGCAGAAAAACAGCAGGTTGCAGAACACAGACAAATGCAGAAATCAAATGCACTTTATACTACTCTGCCCTAGTCCTGTTACGAGCAAACAGCAGGGCAAAAGAACATGTGTAGGTGGCATTATACCAGATGCTTTTGTCCTCTGCTGGAAAACTGCAACTTTACAGTGTATCTCCTATCTATTTAATAAAAGAAATATTTTTTTTTCTGTCCAGAAATAAAACAGTTTCAGTGCTCCAAACCAATATTTTAATTTTCTTAGTAATACCACAATTTTCTAGAATATGAATGGAAAGAAAATCTAATTCAGAATCGTTAATGAACTTAGTCAATTCCATCAAGTCAACAGGGATCCTCCGAGTCCAGGTATTATGCTCAGCTCAGTGCTGGGACTAAGACGCATTGTACACAAACTCCTTTCTGCTGTGAGCTGGGTAGCTAAGACATCCCTAATGATAGGCTTTCTCTGTAAATCCAGCAGGTGGTGAGTAACTGGGAGGTTAAACCTGTTCTAAGCTCTGTGGCTCTGTGTTTCTGCAGCCAAAGTACAGCATAACACTAGTTGCAATGTGTTGTCAAAAAAGGTAAGTTTAAAGTTAAATATGGCCAAATTTATTAGTGCACTGCACTGGTTTTCCACACTGCATTTTTGAAATGCCTACATCAGGTGGTAACAGGTAGAGGCAGGGAGCCAGCAGGACTAAGAGTACAAAGATTTGGAAGACAATCAGGGACATGAAGCCTGCTGGAAGTTCCAGCTTCAAAAGCTGCCCTTAGTTCCATACATAGCTGAGGACGTTTCACTGCTACATTGAACCTGAGAAGCATATATAACTCTCCTGGAATAGTGACTTTTGTCCCCTCTGAGCCCCAGAGGCAGAAGCCTCCAGTCCATAGGGTGAAAGCCTGTCTGCTTTGGGGGTCCGGCTGGAAGGGGAGAGGATGCAGCGGTCTGGCACCTACTCCTGAGGCATTCTGATGGCCTCCTGTGCAGACAACGAACAGAGGACGGCAGTTCAGTGTGCTGCGAAGAAATGGCTCAAAACCATTGAAACCATTTTGATCTGTCAAAAGCCTGACAGATCTCTGCTGCATCTTGTGTCTGAATTTCAGCTGATAGCACTGAGTCTTTATGTAGCTGAAGCAGGTCTGTCCTTTGGAAATTGGCTTGTAATTTAAGACCTACAGGGCAGGGAGGCACCATGCAAGTCATAGGGTGAGCAGAGGGAGTGAGCACAATGCACCCATGGGCATAACACAATTACAAAAATTTCAGTGACATTTGAAATAGTGGTTTTAGGCACCATCTTGTCACATTTAAGGTCTTCAGTCACAGGTATGTGTACCCAAAGAAGCAAGAAAAGCCATTGGGTAAGTCTCATTAAATTATATATAAAAAGAGTAAAGAAAGTTGAAACCTTGTCCAGCAGGGTTATATTACATCATCAATGGAGATGAACAATAATTAGGAGCAAGAGAAAACTGGAAGACTAATGTGACAGCACACCGGAAAGGAAAGAGGCGATTCAGTTGGATCGCTTACTCAATGCTTAGTGGCTCAAGTCCTTTATCAGTTTAAATCAGTGTGTAAACTTCTGCTGTGCTTAGCATCAGGAAGAAATTTCATGGCAATTTCTTTAGTAGCAAGAAGAAGCTGGACCATCGCTGGCCCATAGCAATAACTCACACAGAAACCACAGAGCAAGTTTGTTCAGTGATAGTGTCAAGAACATGATGCTAGCACAATAATAGCAGAATAATTCAAAAGCTATCCATTTTTCACTCTCTAGTCTGACTCACTCTTGAAAATGCTGTTTAAACCTGATCACCATGTTACAGAGTTCCCCTATTAATATAACCGTTATTTGTTCTTGATTTCCAAATGACTTTAGTGAACTGACAGCTATGGAAAATACAAAGCTTGGCTATAAGATTTGAAAATGCATCCTTTGTTGCATACATCACCTTTATATAGAAAAATATGACTTATTCCATTTTACTTCTAATTCTTCCAGAGGAAAGGGTCATGTCACTACAGTTCTTAGCCAAAACATTTCTCCAGGAGTGACTTAGCTGAATTTGTATCAGGCAGTGAAACCTGTCTGGAAACCTCCAGTCCCCTCTGCTTATGAAAGTTTGTGAGAGTGGACGAGGAGTTTCAGTTAGATGCATATTGCTACCATTGGAAAGATTGAGGCTTGGCTTGGAAGAAAAGGCCCTACTTCCTACAGACATGAAAGTGTGCTCTTCAACTACATTTTCTCACATTAGAGAAGTCAAGAAATGACAACACCAAAGTTTCATAATCTCACTACTGCCCATAGCATGTGGTATTATCATACAACCCCTGGTAAGCATTCTCATACCATTTTTAAAATGGTGATAACATCAGATAACACCATACACAGACATATCGATCAGTAAGTATTTAACTGGCATGTCTTTACCTAAGCACCACTCAAAACCACGAAAACTGCATTGATAAATTACCTGCCAAAGAGTCAGGTTTGCCAGTCTCCAGATTTTGTTGCGGGTATCAGAACATTTATTGCTTTTCTTAAATATCCAGTAGTAAAAGACCTGTGAGCAGAAAGGTAACTTCCTTCCCCTTTAAATTAAATAATAGCAAGCAATTTGATTCCTTTGAAAGCAATTCTATCAGCTAGTTGAAGAAAATGAATCATCACCAAAGTGTACACTACAGAAATACAGAAAGCAAGGAAAACACTTCCAAAACATTTTGCTATTTGAAAGTGAATCTTTCAAGAGAGAAGCTGATTTGACTACTGAAGGTTTTCAGTGGCAATATTCATAGAATCATAGAATGGTTTGGGTTGGAAGGGACCTTTAAAGACCATCTAGTTCCAACCCCTCTGCCATGGGCTGGGACACCTTCTACTAGACCAGGTTGCTCAAAGCCCCGTCCAACCTGGCCTTGAACACTTCCAGGGATGGGGCATCCACAACCTCTCTGGGCAACCTGTGCCAGTGCCTCACCACTCTCACAGTGAAGAATTTCCTCCTTACATCTAATCTAAATCTACCCTCTTTCAGATTAAAGCCATTACTTCTTGTCCTATCGCTACATGCCCTTGTAAAAAGTCCCTCCCCAGCTTTCTTGTAGGCCCCCTTTAGGTACTGGAAGGCTGCTAGAAGGTCCCCCTGGAGCCTTCTCTTCTCCAGGCTGAACAACCCCAACTGTCTCAGCCTGTCTTCATAGGAGAGGTGCTCCAGCCCCCTGGTCATCTTTGTGGCCCTCCTCTGGACACACTCTAACAGGTCCGTGTCCTTCTTACATTGGGGCCTCCAGAACTGAACACAGCACTCTGAGGGGGTCTCATGAGAGTGGAGTGGAAGGGCAGAAGCACCTCCCTTGACCTACTGGCCCAGGATACGGTTGCCTTTCTGGGCTGTGAGTGCACATTGCTGGCTCATATTCAGTTTTTAATCCATTAATAGCCCCAAGTCCCTCTTGGCAGGGCTGCTCTCAATCCACTCATTGCCCAGCCTGCATCCATGTTAGGGATTGCCCCAACCCATGTGCAGGACCCTGCACTTGACTTTGTTGAACTTCATGAGTTTTGCATGGGCCTACCTCTCAAGCCTGTCAAGGTCCCTCTGGATGGCATCCCTTCCCTCCAGTGTGTTGACCACACCACACAGCTGGTGTCGTTGGCAAACTTGCTGAGGGTGCACTCAATCCCACTGTCCATGTCGCTGACAAATGTGTTAAACAGTGCTGGTCCCAATACTGACCCCTGAGGAACGCCACTTGTCACTGCTCTCCACTTGGACATCGAGCCATTGACCTCAACACTTTGAGTGCGACTATCCAGCCAATTTCTTATCCACCGAGTGGTCCATCCATCAAATCCACATCTCTCCAATGTAGAGAGAAGGATGTTGTGCAGGCCAGTGTCAAATGCTTTGCACAAGTCCAGGTAGATGATGTCAGTTTCTCTTCCCTTATCCACCAATGCTGTAACCCCATTGTAAAAGACCACCAAATCTGTCATGCATGATTTGCCTTTAGTGAAGCCATGTTGGCTGTCACCAATCACCTCCTTATGCACTACTTTATTTCCTTTTTATGCATGTACACCCTGAGACTCCTATGGACATATCTATATTGCACGATAGGACTTTGTACAGATCTCTGGGTTAAATAAAACCTGCTGGTTAGCTCCAGTGTGCCTGTGGAATGATTGCTGGAGGTGACTTATTGATATGTGTCCCCCCTGCTCTTAAGGGAAGGTAAACCTCCACAGTGGAATGCAGTGGATATGCAAGGAATCTGTTCCATAAGAATTCCCTAAGCAACATAACCTGCAACCTTAGATGTTAGCAACCCTGGGGAGCTTGGTATGCTGACTCTGAGAAGCGACACAGAGGATGGAGTGGCGTGGAGACACTGCAGCCAGGCTCTGTGATATCACTGCAGGGATGGGGAACTGGAACTACTGGAACAAGAATGGAAGGTCCCTGCATCGAATCCACTGAAGCAAGGAGGTGAAATAATGGGGGTTCTGTCAAGCTACTGCCCTACTTCTGATTTATATCACAAGTGCCCAGTTCTGGAGTACTGACACAGACCTTTGCTCATTATAAATTCATTATAATACAAAAACACACCTCCATCCCAAAAGCTACCCACCTTCAAGGTGTGACCACTCTTCACTGAGCATGCACTCTGAATTTTCTCTAGTATATACCTTTAAAAGTAAAGCGAGGAGTTTTACACCAATCATAATAAAGTTATGTATGACTAGAGTCACTCAAACTCCACCTAAAAATAAGAAAATATAAAAGGGCTTAAGAGGGGAGGAATACGAGGGAAGACATCATCATAGACAAGTTGGGAGGACATCGCTGACTTCTGGGATCAGTCAACAGGCTGAATCTCTCTTTCCCCCCATAGGGACACCTTTGGGGTAAGATCCAAACCCTTGGTTATACTGATTGCTTCCCCAGGAAACTTAGAAATCTCTATAGATTTTTTCCAAAATTTAGTGTGCTTGTAGTTGACTGTATTATTTGCATGTGCTTTGCAGACAGTGTATTTATCACTGGCAATCCAAAAGAACCTGTACTCCCGTTGCTTTAATAAACTGTATTATTCCATAAAATCTAGCCATGATAGTTCATTGAACACAACCAAACTCCTTAAGTCTGGCCGTGATAGTTCATTCAACGTGACTAAATTGAAAGTACAGTGCACTATTTGTGCATCTGTAATCATAGTTCAATATATTGAACGCGACCGGACTTACAGTGCTGAATTGGGCATCACCCAGAATCTAAGCCTAGCAGCTCCCAGCCCCTCTGATATCTGAGGACAAGCTGGAATACAAGGGGGTTTATCTTCTGCCAAACTTCATTACACTTTAATGCAACAGTGCCAACTAGGGTCCAGAGACATTTTGGACCAAATTAGGAAACAGCAAAGCTTGTTGCAAGTGTTGAGAATGGGACTTTAAACTCAAACAATCTCAAAAATCGTCTTCTCTGCTTTCTGAGCCCCAAAGGGGAACCAGCTTAGACATTGCTGCACCATATACTCCAGAGCTTCCTCCTCTGGCGTCAAGAGCTGTCCAGCCATAGCAAAGGATAAAGTTATGTTTGGACTATATTTTGGAACAGGATTGTTGAGTAATATCATGTAAATATAAAAATATTTTCTTAAAATTTCTGTCTGCTTTTAGATTTGTCTCATGCTTTTGTGCACTGGAACCCTCTTGTTGGGGAATCACAGCTACTTAGACTGGGGAGCCTATACTACTATCATCTATTTTTTTTTCCTTCTCTGACAGCCTCAGAGAGTTTGACGCCCAGGGTCATGTATGGAGCATCAAAGCAATAGGCCCCAGGTAAAGGCAGAGCTTAACCTAGATGGAATGGAAGAATCCTCCACTGGTCCCTCATATGTGGGGCATCTGAAGCAGAGTCTGATGCTTTTTGGTCTGGCAATGGCTTTACCACTGCATCCACAATTTATGACCTAGTTCTAATAAATACCTACAGCTGGGAATCAGTTCACTGTCTCAATAAGGACAGTCATGTTTGTACAAAGAACTCTGTTTGCACAAATAATTCTATTGTAAGGGACTCCAGGGTTTGGGTCCCTATTTTCCCTGTTATTTTTCATACCTTGCTCTCTTTTTGAAGGCATAGGTATATGTGTTCTTATATCTAAAGCTCCTAATGCACAAATAAAATTGACCTAAGTCAAATATTCTTTAAATGACACTTTATTAAAAAAAACCCAACAACCTAGTATTTTTCAGCTTTTGATTCATTGTGACAGCAAGAAACAAACTGCCAACTTTGTATGCCATTAACAAAACATCTAATTTGCATGAAGGAACTAATTAACAAATGTAAATGACTGCACAACTAAATACTACTGAGCATGTTCCACACTGCTTCTCCTTTACATGTAAAAGGATTCATGGTCTTTGCTAGTTTTCTTCCCCAGTGCTTGGCTGGTTTATGTGCAGAACATGAGTTTACACCAATTTAAAACATTATTAGTTAAAATAGTACAGATTCCACGTATAGAAGGATTTATTTTTGTTTAGAATTGCCTTATTTAAATTTGATTCCTAGGCAACTTCAGCTAAACTAAAAGAAGTCCAATTTAAAATTATGAGTTTTCAAGGTTCATGGATTTAGTGAAATTGTTTGAAATCATACGTCAAATTCATCACTACTGTTTTTTCAATAAACAAACACTCAAGCTAGATTTTCATGTACCCTACATCTAGCATGGATAATTTAGCTTGGTACTTGAAGCACTGGCATTTGGTGCTGCTAGTAATTTACAAGTGAATGTTCACTTTGTGCGGATGTAAATACCCACTTAAAGTGGAGACCCAGCTCTTTCACCATCTGTGATGAGATTCACAAGTCAAAGTCTGGCCTTGCTTACACCATAGGGAGTTCTACTAAAATTGGTAAGCAGGGGTCCTAAAGCACAATAAAAGTGGTCACAAAAATTAAAGGCGGAGCTACTCTATCAATTATAGTGAAAGAAGGCTATATATGAGCTAGTTTAAGAAGCAGGGTCATTTTGGCAGCACAAAGCAGGTTAATTTGTCCTCCTTGGTGGCTTCTATGTAAAACCACTTTATCATGTCTATTAGAAACTATTGCTGGATCAAATCTTGTATAAATTCAGTGAATGGTTTGTGTGCACTACAAATGTTTGCTCAGTCCAATTTGTAACACAAATAGAAAATAGTAATATTTTCACATATATATGGAAACATTTAGATTGTAAGGAATCTCTTGAGATCGTCTAATCCAATTCCTGTGCTCAAGCATGATCAGATAAAGCCAACAGTCCAGGAGGTTGTCCAGCCAGGTTTTGAATATCTCCAAGGCTGGTGACTCCACAACCTATCTGGACAGCCTATTCCAGTGTTTGACCATCCTCACAGTAAAAAATAATTTTCTTGTGTCCAGATGGAATTTCTTGTGTTCATTTTCTCTTGTCCTGTCAGTAGGCACTACTGAGAAGAGTCTGGCTCCCTCATCTTCATTCCCTCACATCAGGTATTTACACACCTCGAGAAGATCTCTCCTGAGCCTTCTCCCAGCTGAAAAGTCCCACCTCTCCAGTTTGTTTAAATGCTTTCTGTCCTGGTCCTCCTCCATCAAGGGTAAGTCTTGTTCCAGAACTTCCCTCTGGCCTCAGGGGCCTGGGATCCCTAAAGGCCAGTTTTAATAGTAAAGGCTTTTTTTAATTGGGAGGGAATTTTTCTCTCACAGCTAGGTTGATCAAGGCAGAAATATGTGTGGGATCTTCCCTCTATCATCACCAGGAATCACTTACATGGTTCTGGAACTAGGTTCAGTCTGCTGCAGTTTAACAGGGCCTTACTCTAGGCTTAGTTCATCAAAGAACAGAAAGAGGAAGATTCCTACTGGAGCTGCCACTGTCTAGTATGGACTACACTGGAAACAGTTTATTCACCTCTGCAGATTTCATGCAAAGGGTTGATAATGGCATCCAGAATAGCCTGGGGACTGGATCTGAAGCTGATGATAGCGACATGTACAAACAATTAAGGAAGGAGTGATGACCAATGCAGCATGAATTATTAGTGGACAGCTTCCAAATGAATCAAGTCAATAAAAATATGGTCTAACTCTGTGTCTTATCTCTGCCTGCATCCCCAATACAACAGCTCTCAGTCATTCAGGTAAGTTGTCTGGAAGGCACAAAAGAAAAGAGAGTAGTTTCTTGCCTCTACTGGAAGTGATTAGGTAGGAAAATGGATTGAGGAAACTCTACTGGAAATGTGGGTTTTTGTGATTTCTGTGGAAAAAATGAACTCTGACATACTTTGTATTAAAGCTTTTTGGGTATAGAACTCCTGAAGATATGTGAGACATTGTACTTTGTGTCCCATAATATCTGAGGCTACAATTCCTCCTACAGTATGTGTTCCAGCCTTTTAAAAACTATAATCACCATCTCAAGAAATGGCTCCAGTAACTTTGCTAATGTAAGCCCCTTCCTGAGTCATGGACTGGGAGTGGTCATTGAAGTAGTAGTCTCCTGAAGATGGCACGAGAAACCTGTGGAGCTTTTTCTACCACCAGTGTTGTTCAAAGGCAAGAAAAAAATCAGGCAGTGGGTACTGCTTTTATATAGATGGAAATATTGAAATAAATATAGACCTTTGGTAGGGAGAGCCTTGTCTCCCATGTAATTACTGTGAATTTTACGTATTACCTACTAGTAAAAATAATTTAATTTGTATATGGCTGTGGGATACATTTTCTTTTTTTTGACAGTAATAATATAATTTATGATTGTTTTTAAAATATTTTTCTAGAAAAGAATACATGTGCTTAATTTTTCAGAACTTGTCTTTCTCAGTCAGTCAGAAAAATAAAATCTGTCCTTTCATCTCTTTTCTTGCATTTATTCTTTTTACTTGTGGTCTTTATGGCAAAATTTTTAAAATGGACTGCAGGCATGGGTGTCTCTCCACTGACACAGTGCATGATCTCCTCTCTCCTCCTCTCTCCAAAACATCAACCTCCAGTTGTTGCTTAATAGAGAAGCATTAAAGGAGCTTTGCTATACTTTTCCCCCAAACAGTTAAGTGTTTAACTTATGATCCTTTATTTCTATTTGTTCTACTGCATCCATTGTTGAAATACTGTCAAAATTCCCAGAAGAGAAGGAGGGGTATTTTTTCTATTCAGAAGGTATATGTTCTGTGAATAAGGTAGCTGACTGAAGAATTTTTTCTTGTCCTTTTCATTAGCAAAAAGATGTGGAGAATATGAGAATGTGGAGAATATGAAAATGTGGAGAATATTGAAATATTTTCTATATTTTAATATTAAGATCTACATGCCTCTCTTTTAATTAATCAGAAAGGATTATATTTGTCTTGCCCTGAGACGAGACGAGGAATGTTACAGAAGCACTTCAGCACTCAGTACCAATGGATTGGCCACACAATTAAAGAAATTATTTGGTTATGGAACGTGGAGTTTCTATCAGATCTTTGCTTTTTACAAGAATCCTCAGGAGCAGCTCTTAAAGAAACTTTTAAGCATAAGATTTACTTAGAAGAGAAAGATTGAGAGCTAACGAGTCCAGCAATATCTTGGAGGGAGATATTAGGATAGGAGAAGAAGAACCGCTTCATGGATGGAAAGAAAGATGGCCTATTACTTGTTATGTGACTGAAAAAAACTTTCCATGGGTGACATGATTAAACAAATATCCGTACTTATAGTTCCAGGGCTTCCCATGAAATAGTTAAATCCTTTTTTTTTTTTTTCAAAACAGATTTGAGTATGTTTGATGGAGCCAGGAAATTTAACTGTTCCACTATGACTTCTGCAATTTGCCACAGAGCTATAAGAAAATGTCTGTACAACCTCCATGACAACACATTATATTTGAAAGGTCTTATCTGCTGACAAATTTTAACTTTTGAGGATCTTTAGGACACGAGTGTAGGAAACTCTAACCCACATTTGTCTCAAGGGTTTGCAGACCTGAGTAAGTTTGTCACATTACCTTACAACAGACTTTCTGTATTGTATCATCATCGAATGGCAGACTTGGAGGCCCCAGTGTTCCACCTTTTATCCAATAATTAAAAAATCCACTTAATAATGGTCTCTCTCTACCCAGTTTGAGTTCGTTTAACTTGAACGTAGTCAAGTGGCTTTTGCACAAATGTATTAGTATCCCACTGATGCGTATAAAAGGATTGAGAATTATACTTTCAGTTGATCTCTTCCTTGACAAGCATTTTTAAATTAGCACTTGGCCTGCTTTTAATCAGCTTTGAATTTCTGTCAGGCTGAGATGCATTCTGTGTTTAATGAAGCAAATTGTTGATTAAGGCCTTTGCTATCATTAAAATTATTTGGCCCTTATTTTCAACTCTTTCTGCCTCTGTTATTAGACAGTTATGCTGGTTTGGAATGATGAGGCCAACAGTAATACTGGCTGCAGTCTTACTCTTTGTTGCACTGTTTACACAGCCTTTATTACACTAATACAATACACTCTTTACTACACTAGTGCAATTCTTTCTTTTAGGGCATGACCAGAAATGATCCATATATTTCCTTCATTGTCCTAACTGTCAAAACTTTCAAATTCAAAAATAAATTTAAAAAAAAGAAAGAAAAAGAAAAAGATGTGTTTTGTTGCAGTCAGTGTCCACAAAATTATATTTCATCCTTTGTCATTCTTATACAAAAGATGAAGTGGCTGTAGTTTGATCCACTCTATCTAAATTAGTGTAGGCTACACTAAATTAAGTGTAGGCTACCTGCTTATTTATGAGTGCCATGTCATTCATGCTTTTGGTAAAGGATATTTCCACCTATTCTACCTTTTTGCCTTTGCCCGTCAGTTAGATTGGGATCTTAAATGTAATTGGATGTCACCCTAAATTTAACTGGAAGTGACTTTCTGGTGTCCAGTCCAGTTCCTACTGCAGGAAAATGTGAAGTAACACCCATTTTCTAAATTTATCAAAAAACTTCTTGACATTGGAAGATTAAAAATTGAAAAAACAATCCCCCCGAACCCCCACTCTACTGCTACTTTTGCTGTTCTGCTTGCCATTGCCGTTTACTAACTTTTTCTTTCAGTAGTTTTAAATAGTCTCTGGGTGTATGGCAAAGTTACACTCCTTCACCTTTTATTTCATATTCTTCCTTAGTTAAACTGTTCTTTTCTCGCTGCAGTGATTACCACCTGCTGTACGCATAGACAGCAGCACTGTCCTACACTTTCTTTGACTAGCATAAGGAGCTGTTATTTGCTCTTCATGTGATAGTATCTCCATTCCTTTGCTCTGCTTTCTCTGTGTTTGTTCAAGTATGATCTCATATTTTCTGAGTACAGGTGATAGGGATTGTACTCACCATTCCACATGAGCTTTGTATGATGACATTAATAGTCCTCCGTCTCCACAGGGCCGTATCAGCTGATACATTCTGGACTTGGTTTTATCATTACACTATGCTGTTGAATCATAGTTATGCCTTGATTATCTAATGCCACAGAATACCATTCTCTTTTCTCATTTCCAACTGATAAATTCCATTTCAGAGCAGAAATTCTCAGTATTAAGTAAGTGCATGACCTTGCATCTTATTCTCTTAAATAGCATTTTTAGAACATAGGGCCTCAAAGACAGACAGCATTTTCCTTATTTTGAATCTACTGATCCTCTGTAATATGGAGATTATCACTCAGCTTTCCCTCATTGTCAGATGTCATCAGAAGACTTCCACTCCTTGTGCCAAGACCATTTAGTGGAATTTGTGAGTGGACTCAAGCACTACTCAGGAGGTCTGTTGATCACCTCTACCTACTCAGATTGTATATTTAAAGCTACCCATTTTTGTCTTCCCCCTAAGTCAGTCTCTTCTCCATCTGACAGGATTTTATTAATCCCTACCCTCTTCAACTGCACTAATAAAATTTCTTACATGACATCCCATCAGATGATTTATAGTAATCCAGAGAGGTTAGATCAATTGCTTCTCATTTGTCTGAAAATTTAAATAGCTCTTCATGTGAACAATAAATAAGATTTGTTTAAACAAATGTCCGAATAATAACAAAGAATTGCATATTAATGCAACCCTCCCCCCTGCAAACCAGAATAAAAAACTGTTCTTTTTAAGTCTTTGATGAAAAAAAAAAAAAAGGTTCTTCTGCCAGAATCTTTCATTTTTTAATTTGTTGAATACATTGGAATAGAGCTGAAAGGAAAAAAAAAAAAAAGATCATTCCCTTTTGTGGCTTATTTTGCTGTTTGGAAAACTGTTCTCACTCTGACTTGGATCAAAATCTAGGAATATTCACATTTGCGAGGAAATAGTATGGAGATTTGGTGCTAGGAACATCCACCTGTCTGCCTGTCCTGTGGCCCCTGGAAGACCTGGAGCTCGTGGTCGTGGCACACAGCAGGTGCTTTATTGAGGAACCATAGAGATGAGCTGGCAGGACACCAAGAAAACTTTCAAAGCTTGTCTGGTGGCAGATTTCCAATGGGATTTCATCATAATTGGACTATTTTAGTGAAAAATTTGCATTCTGAGGAAGTAAAAAATTCCCCAAAGAAAAGATTTTCTCTGAATTTTCTGAACAGCTTTAATATTCGTTATTCTTGCTATGGGAGGAGGCAGACAATCTCCGTGTGGGACACAGGGTGCGAAGCATTTCCTGTGTTGGGACTTGCTCTGAACGACACTTCTGATGTGTCCTGTTAGGGCCTTCAGGGCACTAAGGCCCTCCCTGTCCCTGCTCAGCTTCCCTGGGGCTTCACCCCGCCCTGCCCATGGCCCCAGTCCCCATTTCAGCCTCCCGAGGCCGTCAGTCCCTGCCCCAGCGATGCTGCACCAGGGCTGGTCTCCAGCTCCCCACAGCCCGGCCCTGCCCGGCCATGGGGCCACACAGATGACCTCCGCTTCTTTCAGGTTAAGTTGATGCTATGTTGCCTGACTGATGCTTTGATGAGACATGTGTTTAACCGGCCCGGTTTCCTGGTTGGGTCACAGCCCCGTTTGTTGTGGTGGGTATTCCGAGATCTCAGAGCTGGCGGCAAGTCTTAGGTGGTTGGCAAGGTCCATATTTATCACAACTCTCATTGTAGGCAAGGAGGAAATGGGTTTGGAGAAGGAAAGCAGCTTGCTAGGGTCACAAGAAGAAGCCTCTAGTTCCTAACAAAATTTAAACTTTTCTCACAAACAGCAGTCTTACAAACACTTTTTAGCCCATAGCGTACTCTTGATTGATGTGGTTTGACGTAAGCGAATTCGCTTGGCTTGGAAGTCTGGTCATAAGGAAAAATTGAGGGCATAAAGTTATTAAACAATAACTTCTTTAAGATTTTGTATTTTGATAAACCTAAAAAATTGGCCTGGGATTTAACCATAGCAAAACTATTTCTTATTACCTGACATAAAGCCATAGTTGGCAATGAACTAGGAGTACTAATCCCATGTAAATGTCTGGAATAAAGTCTATTTGCAAATTTGAGAAGAGCTATGAAATCTAATATTCAGTGTTTAGAAAATTTCATGCTATGGAGTTGATCCAGCTAAAAATAGTAACCTAGGTAGTTTTTTAAAAAAAAAAGATTTTTTTCTTCAGTTCACATCAGTTTCCCAGTTCAATTTAACGTGGGGCCAAATTTATGAGCTGGAACACTGGGGTGAGGAGGAAGACAGAAATTGCAGAGTGTTGGAAAACAGGCCAGGATGTAATGAGACAGACTGTGAGTATTTAAACTGGCATTGCCTGCAGAAAAGACATAAACTGACGAATAACTAAGTAGGTTAAGTGTAGCTTTCTTCTTTTTCCTACGTTTGCAAACCTTTCTAAATGTGTCACCTATTTCTATTTGCTGTTAAATTAAGCTGGTGGTGAATCGAAGGTCTATCTCTAACACAGAAGGCAATCTGCTGCCATTTTTGTGGTAGTTCTTTTAGGTGGAGCTCTAGAATACCCATACTCAGCTTGGACCTCCCATGTATTTCTCCATGATACTCCAAAAGTTGTGCTTTCAAGGCTGCAGGAATCAGTTTGAGAATCTAAGAAACCAAGATGAAGAAGTATCATTTTCTACATGTTCCATAAATTGTTACAGTTTCTTAGGAAACACACATTAACATCAATTATAGCCCAGAATATAAAGTTTCTAAACTGAAAGGTGCAGAGCAAAACAGTATGCAGTGCTTCGTCTCAGTTTCGGATCAAATTCACATTTCAGAATATTGATGTTTGCTTGTGCAAATAATTTCATATTGTAATTCACATTTACAAAAATATTTTTTTATCCTGCCTAACATACATGATATTTAAAGCTTATGCTCCAAGGCACAAACCAGTCATTAAGTCACAGGAGATATGTAGAAATATATCCTATCAGCAATTTATTCTGTATTTGTCAATGCTGGAATTTCTTGTTCCTTTCGAAATCATTTGGTGTTAACCACAGTGAGACAGGATACTGAGTAAAACAGACTAATGATCTGATCCAACCTGGCAGCTTTCGTGAAGTTGAGTCACAAATGGAGGTGGGTTTATCCTATACATAACAATGGCAATTATATGCTTGTTAGTACAGCTTGACCTAGTTTCCCTTTGATTTATGCAGCAGATGATAACTAAAGCTAATCCATGACAACTATTGTTAAAGCACAAGTATTTGGCGTTCTAGAACTACATAAGAGCAAACACTGTCTTTTCTGCTGTTTCCCAATATCTCTGTAAGCCTCTACATATGTGTAAATTTTTTATTGTCTTTGTATCTCCCAAAGTATGGCAACACTAACCATATTGGGATTCTGTATGTTGTCACAGAATATACACTGACTTTTTATTGCCCTGTCTGCCTCTCTAATAGATTTGTAAAGGGTATGCTCAAATAACTACTGTACTGGGAGTTATACTGCATCTTAGAAATTGTAACTTCAAATGGACTAAAGGACACTATTCTTTTTTCAGCTATTCTTTTTGTCATACCTGTTCTTTTCTTTTCTTTTTTTTTTTTTTTTTACTCTAGGAAGTACCCCGTTCACCTCCATTTGGTTTTCTTAGCTGAGAAAAAAGTGAATGAAGACTTCAGGAGCTGGCTTACCAGTATTACTTCCTAGCAGGACTGTGAGGTCTGAAACTGTATTTCTTGGATCAACCTTACTGGACCTTTATTCAGTCTTTTTGATCAGCTGATGTGACCTGCAGAGATACTATGTTAGTCCAGTGGCTTGCTGTGTTTGCACTCCTTAAAATGAGGAAGTCAATAATATTAAATAAACTTTTGGTATTCACCTCCTGTAGACTTCGATTGCTTCCTGTCTGCATGAAATACGTTTTTGGGGTTTTTTAAATGTAAGCTCTCCTGGCTATAAACTGTCATGTTTTATGACTTAGAAAGTCCTGGATACGTTTATTTGTCTTTAACAAAAACCAGCTTGGCAATGCGTTAGGTGCCTAAACCTGCACTGAGCACAGAGCTGCCCAAGCTGGCTGGTGGGGACTGCAGAAGAGCAATGTGCATTTAGCTCCTCCTTTGACTTCAGTACCCAGCTGGGATTGAATGGAGGGATTTACATTATCCTGCCTGACCATTAGCCTGGTCACTGGGGTTCCTCTGCAAAACAAGGAGGGCTGGGGCACGTCTTTCAAAAAAGCTGCTGATGACAATGATATTTGAGTGGGATGAGTTGACCAGTTTGTGGAGGTGGGAGGCCCGGGTTCAATGCCTTCTTTTGCTTAAGGAGATGTATTTCATACTTAACTGAAGTTTCTTTAACCACCAGCTGTTCTGGGTTGACCTCTTTCTGAACTTCTTTCATTTTGCAAAAAACAAAAAAAGATTCATTGCCTCAGAGACACAGATAAAGGAAGAATGCCTGGATCATGGAGCAGTACCCAGTGAACCCAGGGAGAGGTAAGCACAGCTGAACTGCCAAATCAAAGCAGTAAAAATTGGAACATTAAGGCTCTGTCTACATTAGCATTTTGGTTTGGGGCAGCAATGCAATACTGAGACAAATCCCTTGATTCCCCCTAACAGTGGTTTGGTTCACAGAGAGGTTTTGGTACACACCAATGAGACTGCTTTCAGGGATAATGACATTGGAAACTCTGCTTCAGGTGCTCACTAAATGCACTCTAGCCTCTAATGGGAAAATTATGGTCCAAGGCAATGATTGCTTCTTCCAGCAGATTCAAATCACATGTTGTGGGGTGCCTGGTCCAGGGAACCGACTAGCTTGAATTAAAACCCCAAATTACATTTATTATAGATGTAGAGTTCTCAGCAATTGCTTTGATCTACTTTTGCTCCTGTTGTGCTAAAGTTTGGATCAACAGAGAAATAAATTCAGATGATATTGGACCATGAATTTTAAAAAGTTAGTTTTTTAAATAGATAGGAAGAAAGAATTTAGCCAGCCAAATGGATGCTGCCTAGACACCCCTAATATTAGACTCATTTTAAAGCAATATTGCAGAAAACATTTGTTGAGATGGAAGTTATTGAACTGAGAGGCAAGGGGAAACAAGAAAAGTTTTAAGTATTATTAGCTCATTTTAATGTAATTTTCTTTAGTTTAGTTGGTTATTGAACTAACAGCCCTGAATACAAAATAACTCATAGCTCTTTCACTGAAGATATATAGGCTACACGTACACTCTTATGTTCCAGCTATTGAAAGTATTGCTAATAGAATTTCTGAATGCCTTCTGATCATTCCTTTTGATATGTGCAGCATCATTTGGGGAAACTAGAGTAATGTATTTTTAAAATGCCTGAATGGCCACTTGTAAATTGTTTCTGTTGTTAAATGTAGTTCTGTATTCAAATGCAAATGAATTATTTAATAGGATATATTTCAGTAAAATCACTATTTTACTTTTACAATTACTGCTTTACCTGTGTAGATATTCTCTTAAGAAAAAAAATCTGCCAATTTAAAATAACAAGGAAAAGTAGATCCTGGACTAAACCTTATCAATTGTTAAATGGAACTGTTTTTTAGTTACATTAAAATTAAAGTCCATCTGCTGATAAAAACAGTAGCATTAAAAGTATTTTACTGTATTTTAGAATAGTCTGTATCAGATAGTGTAATCTAAAATTGCATCTCTTTAATCATCTGTTTTATCTCCTACTTCTGGCATGGTTTCAGCAGTTGATAAGAAATATATAAAATAGAAACTAGATGCTTAGAAACAGATTTCTTGGAAATCTGGATTTTTAGCATTCGTACAATTCAAATATCTGACAGTCTCAGAGACTACTTGAAACACTGAATTGATAAAGGCTTTGGAAAATGAGGGTGTGTTCAGCAATACAAGGCGGTCATATTTCCAGGATGACTAGACCCTTGACAGAGGCTTGTAGAGGGTTGGGTTTACAATATTTTCAGTCACAAACAAGGAGTTTAATCCAATAAGGAGAACTGCAGCTCCCTATTTGAAAGCAGTATTTGACTCGGAGACGTCTTGCTCCTACAGTGACATCCAAAATCTAAAGTTAGAGGCATGGGAAGAAGTGACATTCAAAGAGGAGATCAGAACTCCAACTACTGAGCAGGGCACCACCTAAACCTGGCTGACAGAAAACGCTGGGAACACCCTGAAATTTTGCCACAGAGCAGAATATAAGCCCTTGTCTCAGGGCAGCAGGCTGGCATCTCTGCCTAAGCACAAGGTGCATAAAATTATATTTTCTACCATCTATGTACCTTAACTTTTTATCTCCACGCGTTAGAGTGGGCAGACACCTTTTATGCGAGGCTAATGGAGCGGTTGCTCAGGCAGCATTAAATCTGCCTGTGGTAACATGCTGCAGGTTTGAAGGTTAGTGCAGCGTGCACGGAAAGGCACGTGCACTCCTTTTGGCTATGGTAAGGAGCTGAGCACGCTGTGTACAGCAGATTGCAAGATGATTGCATAGGTTGAAGCATTTCAGTCACAATGTATGTGGAAGAATCGTAAGATAAAATTTGTCATGAAAATGTGCATATCTACATTTGCAAGGAGGCTTCCACAATTAGAAAATGTAAGATATCTTGTAAACAACGCTGACATTTGGTATTCAGCTACTGGAAAGTGCAAATTGCCAAACTCTGGACCAATTACTTCTAGTAAAGAACAACAAACACAGTCTTAGCTCTTTGAGGAATGTAAATTAAATCTTAGGAGAGGAATTGCTACTAGTTAACCATGTCACTAAATAGGAAATGTAATGAACACTTAAATGTTATTTTAGAAATTTTTCATGTGTGGTCAAATCAGGCTACAGCTGCTAGTAAGTCACACAGCATCCAGAAATGAAGTGACAGATACTTAGGATCAGAGAATAATATGCCAAGCAGTTTAGATACACATCATATCACCCAATTTCAATCTAATCTTTCATGAGTTTAAAGAAGATTGAGATGAACAGGAAAGTTTTCCTTCTGCCATAGCAGCTCAACAGTAAAACAACAAAATTTCTTGCTCTGTGGGAGAGGCAGTGTGGTCGAGAAACCCTAGATGGAGAATGGTAAGCACAAGTTATGTTGGAAATGTTTGATCTAATATCAGAAATTCTGAAACATTTAATGAAGAATATCTTACATAGTGTTTTCAATAAATTTTTTTCTTTTGCCACCAACCTTGGTAACAAATTACATTTTGCGTCTTGGTGACATTTGAAGGCCATGTCTCCCTGTGTTAGATAGAGTCCTATCATTCAGTGAAGCCACTTCTGTTCTGAAGATCTTGCAATGTAAGTGTACAAGCACAGCTGACAAATAGATAAAACAAAAGGTGGGGAAGGGTAAGAAAAGAAGGGACACAGAAAAGTGATACAATTCCATTCAACATAAATCTGTTATAAAGAAATACATTCATATCTTTTGTATCTCTGCTTAGGCTAGGACATAATTGGTAAAAACAGACATTTTCAGGAGGCAAGGCTACTGTTCAGATTCCAAGATACTGGCCTGATTTCAGAATTCAAGAGTCATCATACTGTGGTTTTTTTTCCTCTATGACTTTCCCTTAATAAAACTATGGTTGACTTGGAAGTAAAATCTTAGCATGTTGTAAAAAGTGGCTAGTTAGCTGATTTAGGTTAGTGTTCTGTAGCATTTCTCTTAGAACATGTGGTTCAAATAAGTCACAGATAGACCTAGCAGAAGAATCTGGGGTATTGTTAATTAGGAATTTGCATTACAAGTGGGCCATTGATGAATGACAGGAGTGTCTCTGTTAAAGGTAATGTAATGATTAGTACGCATCGTGCAAATCTACAAGTTCAATTTGGGAAGCAGAGAGGCCTGGACAATTTTTCTGCATGATTAGCTAAAATTAAACTTGGTATAGGAAACTTTAGTAGGTCATCCATTCTTAGAAGATTCAATGCACTTTAGGTTGTGGTTAGATACTGAAATTTTATAATCCAAGCCATTTATTTTTTTACATATATATATGTGTGTGTATATATATATATAAAGAAAATTAATATATATATATTCTTTCAGATTAACTATTTCTGGAAAATTTCTCACAGTTTATACTTTCTATTCTGAGATAAGTGTGGCTGGTTTGACTGCCTGAGAATACTACTTCTCACCTCATACTTCAATTACCCTGCTTGTATGCATGGTTTTCCAGCCTCTGAAGCCCTCCAGCCAGCCATTAGAAAACAGTAAGCACAAAATCCACACTACAATTTGGTGTGCTTGAATGGTGACTAACGTGCCTATGAGTTAATTTAGATACAGAAACTTCACATTTATTGCAATCACAGTTACCAGGATCCCTTTTGCCCTGGCCATCGAAGTTTGAAACCGAGGACTCCTTCACAGTGAGGAACCCTGATCCCTTGAGACTTTTAGACTACTATCTTGCAGTAGCATCCATGGGTAAATCTCTACAAAGAACATAACCTGTATTGTCTTAGTGTGGCTCTTTGATAAGGGTGACTGATCACAGCCACATCACCACCTCTCCCTCTATAAATGTCATCCTGTCATCCTGCTTTTGTTGGAGGCTAGGCAACATTAGCTCTTTAGAAGATTAGATCCTCTAAAGTTGCCAACTAATGGCCTCATCTTTTTTAACAACGAACAAATTTGGAATGAAACCTGTTTTTTCACTGCCTTATGTAAATTTTTCTACTGTCTTACAGATGTATATCTTGAGCACCAGATATAAAGAGGGACATAAAAAGCCACAGCATATAATTTCCGTTCCCTAATTCTAGGAATAGATCCTTTTGAATTTAGTTCCCAAAATGTTTCAGCTAGGAAAAGTTCAAAATAACTAGTTCAATAATTTATTTTTCCCACTTGTTTCTTTCAAAACCCTTCATCGACTTTGATATCAATGCATGAGTATTTTTAGTCACTCAGAATTATTTTTTTTCAGAAATAATTAATCAAAAAAATAATTAAACTCTAATCCTAGGGAATATGTGCAAGAGAATGAATTAGTGGCATTGCACAAGTGGTAGTCATGCTGGTATTTTCTAACTTTTTTGCTTCTGACTTTTTTGCCTTAATAGTGTTCTTCTAATATAGATTTTGTATGTGTAATATATTTTATTATTTCTTCTTCCTTTCCCTAATGTTTATTCAGCTACAGTCTGCAAACAGGCTTTGTATGCTTTTGTGTCTTTAAATATTTGCTCTTATAGGAAGACTCCTACATGTACGTTTCTGGTGATGATTCTAATGAGGTACCCCAGCCTTCAGGGCACAGTTCTGTCAGCAGGTGCTCCACACAAAGCAATGTTCAAGCTTGCAGGTTATCTTCACAATAGCATAATTTTCTGGAATGATTCAGTGTGCAGTGAGGGAAATACTGGCATACAGCCCAGAGCACTTAAACATCTCTTTTTCTTCTGAACTAGTATTTACAAGTTAAATACCACATGCTTCATAATATAAGCAAAAAGTTAACATTACTAATACTGGTGGCCTTGTATTGCCACCATCTTTATGACAGCCAATTTTCCTCATCAAAAAAACCCTCCCAAAACCCACTCCTCACCCCCAAAAGTTGAAGTTGTTATTAAACTTGTGATTACAAAAGCAAAGATGTTTAACTTCAGTTTTAAGCTAGCTAGATTTACTTGCAGGCCTCTCTTTTCACTCTATTTTTAGTTACAAAACAAGAAATAAAACTGACATTATTCACCCTTTCAAGTTATGCAATGACTATGCACAGTGGTCATCCATTAAATAAAGACCTCTTTTTGCAGTTACAGCAACAGGTTATACTATACAAACCCACCATGTATTTAATATACATCATGTAATTTTTTACTTAGGATGAGAAATTATTAAAATACCAAAAAAATGAAACACACTATTCATTCTTTTGGTATTAGAACTCCTTCATAGTTATAGCATTGTTTACAAAATAGAGTATGAATTTAAAAGCTCTTCTACTTAGAGACTTGAGTTTTAAACAGAAGTTTAAAGAGAATGCTGTATATCCTATTTCCAAACTTCCCTATTGCAAGTTCATGTTTATACTAGAAGAGATTGTAAAATTTTAGTAAAAAAAAAAAAAAAAAAGAAAAAAAATCAAAGAAAAATTGTCTGGTTTTAAAAGTCAGTATGCCGAACAAAATTTAAGTCGAAATGAAGGAACCTTTCTTTAATCAATATTTTGAAAACTTTTGTAAGTTTTCTCAAAGAACAGATATAGTCTTCCTAAGATTACAGCAGAGATCAAAAATTGTTGTCATCTCTGTATGCTAGTCCTTAGAATAATTGCAGTCCTGAGTCCAAAAGTTAGTTCTGAAAAAGGTCTTTGCTGGAAAGCTTTTTTTAAATTATCTTCCAGCAGTTAAGGGTATCAATCATCAATCTACTTTGTGACAGGACCTTGAGTCGGTGTTCATCGTGGTAAAATCGATATTGAGTTACAGAGGTAGTACATACTTTGACAGATTTCCATTTCATGCCGACTGCCAGGAGTTACTGCCAGAGAGCAGCCAGGGTGCTGCCCTGTGCGGGCAGGGGAGCCGAGAGGCAGGAGCTGGGGCAGCGGTGGGGAGGCAGGCAGGGCAGGGGAGATGTAGAAAGTGGTTGTACCTACATGAAACAGCCTAACTCACTCCTAGTTTCAACATCAGCCACATTATAGTCAGCTCAGTGAGGAGCTGAACTGAAGCTAACGTGCCCATGGTGGCATTGAACAGGAACTAGCATCCTGCTGGAGTGGTAGGTGTGCGCAGGGTCCATCTGCCGAACAGCACGCTCCAGGGGCAAGGGAAGACCAGAACCGAGAATCAAACTGAGGTGTGAGGGCATTCACCGTGTCAAAGAGTTACTGACACCTGTCGTGTAGCTTTGGGAAGCTTATGGTGGAACAAATAGTTAAATGTACTTCCTCTGTACTCCAAAATCCTTCTATATTAAAAGACTCAACAGAAGACCTAATGGCTTAATTAAAGACCAGCACACTATGAATAAAAACCAGCAGATGATCAACTGGATTAAAAATTTGGACCAGCTGGACTAAATCTTTGAAACTCGTTGATAAACATCTCCAATGACAAAGTAAAAGTCAATTGGTTACAGTAATTTACTATAAAAGGGGGACATTGATAATGAATATTATCAAAATGGAATGTTTCAAACAAGTCTGAATAGGATACTCCCAATAGGTTAAATGTAAACTCTATCATAAGTCTTCATTCAGTAGACAAGATCTTTCACTGGTTCATTTGAAAAGGGTCATTTAAGTCAATAGAGGTATGCTTAGAAAGACCAGCTGAGAACCTGATCCACTGTCTTTTTTTCCATTGTATGTACTCAGGAGACTGATCCAGATAAGGACATTTAGACTATATAGTGATAGATATAATTGCTGTTTACATCTAGTAACTTATCATTGCAGAGTATCTGTACTGAAGATTCTCAGACTAATCATGTTTTTACAGATTTCTTTCATAAGATATTTCAAATTTCTTTAAATGTATGTTTGCAAAGACCATATGAACATCTACTATTTATGAAATACATTTTTAACAACTTCTTTAAAAAGCTTTTTTCAAGTTCAAAATTTTCTCTGAAACCATATTTTGCATGAAGAGCAAATGGTGATTAAGAATTCTCTTTGAAATTGAACACTTGTGGAGAAACAAATGAAACATTTTATGCACTTTTCTCTATGCTTTCAGCTAGCCAAAAGTAAAGAATTTGCAGATGGTTTTGAAGAAGGCGGGAGGGAAGGAATCAGATATTTATATCATTTAGAAATAAAATTGTGCCATAATGGTGAGATTTTCATGATGGATTTTGTTTTAAAATACAACAGAAATAAATATTACTTGGTGCATGAGAAATCCTAGGTTTCAGGAAATTTGATGTGAGACAGTTTGAAATCAGATAAACCAGATATTACCCAGATAAACAGCTGCTGCCTGTGAATGAACTAAATATTTATTGCAGTGCTTGTCATGGGGGAGTTCAGGGTGCCATAACCACAAGAACAGAACCGTACCGCTCAGTGGCACGAAATATAATTTATTTACGCGGGAGATGGGATAATGATTTCTGTGCTCAGATGCCAATTCTAAGATTTCTGTACCTCGACACAAGCGCACTACACACTCATGCCAGCACCGGCCCCAGGTTTCCCCCAGACTTTGGGGCAGCTCAGACCTGCACGACGGACCCAGGGAAGGAGGACACTCACGCCAACCCGGTCCTGGCTCAGCCCCAGCCCCCGTGCGTAGCTACACCTCCAGCCCAGACTGATACAGCCTGCCAGACACCCCCGTACTGAGTGTCCCCTGTGGGGCAGCTGGTTTCACTCTCTATTGCTGCTTAAAAACAAATTGTCAGAATAAGCTGCCAAAGGCCTTGCTACTTACACAGACCCAGGCTGACGTCCATGATTTTCCCCATATCCAGAGCCAATTACAGTTCATGACCTGCGTTACCATCACCTTCCAGCCTCCTGCCCCAAACAAGTTACAGAGATGGCAAGCTGCTAATAGCTTGCCTGTGTTTTCTCATTTCTTTCCTGCAGGTAACTAAACCACTACAGCAGGACAGACGAGCCCGTGTCTCATTTCGCAGTGCTCTCGGTCGGGCATCCCCATGATATTTATCCGCGCATCTCTGTTGTCTGAGCACACACCAGAACCACCTAATCAGTTAGGGCTAGGCAGCTGTGGTCAAGGTCCCACCTACCCGAGTGATGCTTTTGGGTAGGCTTTATCCTGGGACAAATGCCGCTCAAGGAGAGAAGACTTATCAGCAAAATCAATTGCAGGTGCTGCTTTGGCTGATGAAGCTTTGTTGACCGTATAGTCAGCTGATAGCTTTGCTCCGAGGTTGTCTGAGTTTCAGCGACTGCCTTTGTATTCTAGGAATGGTTATGGAATCATATTTCCAAGTTAAATATGTCTGTTACCAGCACACGTTATTTCCCGAAGACAGAATTCCATATCAGTTATATGCATAATTAAAGCTATTTAAAGAAAAAACAAACCCTTGCCCCTTATAAAAAGCAGAGCAGTCTAGCAGGTGGTCTAAGGCTGCTTAGCAATTTTCCTGGTACTATTTTTGCATTTCCTTTGAAATCATGCCAGACAAATAGCATCATATTTATATACTTTGTGAATTTTGGTTTGGATAATGTATTATGAGAATAGGATAAATGGCTTTCAAAATTCAGATGTAAGAAGAAATATTCTGATTTGTAGCTTAGGTAGTCATTATACTTACCAGGTTTTCTGAGGACTTCTGCAAAAATAGTTTCAACTACAGCCAGCCTGAGACTTTGTAACAAAACAAGAAGATTGATTTTAGTGATCTGAAAACAGAGGGGTAATTATATTCTCATTTTCGTGTTCATGATGTGTACAATTCTCCTATTAAACTTAATGGGTGTTGCAAGTGAAAAAACATATGCAACAAGATCGGGAAACCACCACAAAGCTGTTAACTTTGAAACTTATTGTCAGATAGCAAATATTATCGCTATAAATCTTAACTTCCACAGCCAGCGAGAGCTGCAGGCTAGGCTAGACAAAGAGACAGGCACAGAACCGTAGCTGTGCATTAAAACTAACACACTGTACATTGCTAAAATATGTATTGTGATTAAGTTAATATTGAACAGTGAATTTTAGAACCTTTTCTGATTTTCTTTTCCCCAGGCAAAAATCAACACTTTTCTAACTGCAGTATCCTTCACAATTAATTTTCTGTAGCGTCAAAAGAGGTGTATTAAACACTCTGGGAGAAAAGACACTCTCTGATATGGTGGCAGCAGGGTGCATATGGTTTTGTAACAACATTAAAAGCTCATCTTTCTTCCTCTCTCTTTCCAAGAGCTGTTGTGGGAAGGGTGACACGGACAGGTGAGTGCACTACCCGCAGTCAGTTCTGAGAGCTGTGACAAAAGACGGCACGCAGGAGTGCAGGGTATCCTAAGTAACATGTGCTCCTAAATGGATGCAGTAAGATCCAACCTGCTTAGCGTAAACAGAAACATGCCAAGTTAAATAGGGTAGCAGCGGGACTCAAGGTACAGCATGTGGAAGTCGTGAAAATAAATGAGTGGAGCACTAATATTTGTGACACCAGTCAACTGCTTAACCAGGCTGGTGCATTCCTGGTGACATGTCCGTTTATTAAAAACATGGGGAAAATGTGGAATTCCAGCTACTTTACATAATGCAGAAAAGAAGCATTAGAAACTGTGATTTACAATATGTTTTTTAAGAAGACCGGAAGGCAGGTACAGTTATTTCTCTTGGCTTTTGACCCAATCAAAATTTTGGAGGTGAAGCTGGACAGGTAAAAAACATGAAAATAAAAGGAGGCCAGAGTTTACAACCAGAGAGCTGGGATGGAATTTGAAGGGGTAACCAGAGAGAAAGCCTTCCCTGTTCTTTCACAGGATTTTTTTCAGGAACTGGGTCATTTGTTTTTCTGATATCTAGGACTTTCTTAGACTGCAATGACTTTTTTTTTCTTTTTTATTTTTCTCCCAGTCTCTTCTGTCACCTTTGCTCAAGTTCAGCAAATACTGTGTATACATTTTGATTACAAAAAAAAAAAAAAAATCTACATATAAATATGCACAGATGTTCATTCTTTTCTCAGAGGAAAAACTGCCCCATTTTAAAAAAGCCCCAAATCTGAAAGCTATCTAATGAAGCCTCAGTGAGGGAGGGAATTGAAAAGGAACAGTCAAAGTAAAAATAGATGTTTCAAGATAAAAATTAAAGAAAGCAGATGACACAAGTGAAAAGAAATACCGGGAAGCTGACTGAAATCAGATGTAACAGAAAAGTCACATTTACAGGTAATTTGATGAATTACTTGAGATGAAATTTGTGACTGTGATGATTTTGGCCCACAGCTTTGCTCTGTGGCATGGCACTACCAACATCTCCTGCTTCAGCCTTTGGGGCAAGTTTTCCTTTCCCCAAATCAAGCTTTTCTAGAAGAAAAAAAAACCAACAGATTTTTTTATGTCTTCCTGGAAACACTACAGAGACTGTAACATGTTGGATAATTAAATAATAATTATTTTCACCAGTAGGAAAAAAGAGAGTGAGGACACAAAAAAGAAAATTTTCCAGTTCCACTAAGCAAGGGCAAGTCTGCCTCTATCAGAAATTAGATGAGGTTTTGGGGAGGTAGTTTTATACTTCCCTGCAGGGGGAAGTTTTTCCTTGCTTTTCCACCAAATACATTAAACAGAAGTCTAGCAGCTTCATCTTTCTTTTCAGTCATTCTTCACTCAGTGCCACACACTGAGCAAAATTTGACTCACTCTACGCTGGTAGTATTTTTAGTGAGTTAACGTGAAAAACAGCATGGCATTTTAACCTAACAGCATGAGAGCAAATACATTCATGCATCTCCACTGGAAACAATATAAAATAGGAAGTAGATAATGTTACCAATGCTATATGCTTGGTACTGCCAGCATCCTGTGTCATTAACCAAGTGCTTGTAAACTTTACAAAATATAGACACTAACCCACAGATTTTTCTTTTTTTAAAGTTTGATTTTGTGAAGCCCCTGTGGCTGGCAGCAAACTCTGCAACATCCGAAGTGCCAGATGCCAGCGTGTTTTGTTTTGCTCTTTGGTTTACAGTTGGATATTGCTAAGTGGGTGCAGACTATCAGGTTTATACCTTTGTCTCCTTATTTATTTGCTTTATTTGTTTTCATGGACAGATAATAAACAGCTCTCTGGTTAGCTGTCAGTAAATCTCTGGACTGGAGTGTGTGGTGTGGCAGCCCTTACTCTGAATTAATTAAGAGGCAAAATCAGATCAAAGAGCCCTCACAGTGGCTGTACAAGAAGGGGAATCAGTTTGCTCTTAGTAGACTGCCTATGAGAGTAGGTCTGTTATTGGGGGTGGGGGGTGTTTGTGTGTGATAGAGGGGTGGAAAGCAGGAAGGGAGATCTGTGTTAGGGAAAAGCAAACTAGCCAAAGCATGCTTTCCAAACTTCCTCGATAAAACAAGCTCTATGCTTTATGGTGGGGAGGGAAATTTGGAGATGTATCCTCAAGCATTTCAGTTAACCTGAAATGATCTCATTTTGGACTTATGTGATATGCTTTTAAATTTTTTTTTTAAGATTACTTTTGAAATGAAAGTCATCTTGAAACCACTACTTTTGTTCTGGAAAAATACAGTCATTCCTTTGGCTAAAGCCAGAAATTAGCTGTCCTTGTTTTTGAGAAGAAAACTAGGGGAGAGAGAAAAAGAAGTAAAAAAATGATGGAAGTGGAATATCTTTGCATAAATCCAAAAGTGTCACAGTAAAAATTAACCTATATTTGTAAAGTTCTTCTAAGAGGTAGCACATCATCTCACTAATGTAAAATTCCATCTGTCTGGAAAGACTGGATTCTAAACCAAATTACTCTGCCACTGCTAATGGTACATATATTTTTTAAATTTGTTTTGAAAAAAGAATAGGAAGTGGTTCACAATCGATGGCAGTTCTTCTCAAATATGGAGGATTAAAGTCTGAACTCTGTCAGCAAGCTTTTCTCAAAACAAGTAGAGCAGACTTCATCTTGCATTCCTTTCAACTTCTACAGCATAGATAGTTACATCTGAATTAGACACGCTCACCTCCCTTGATAGGCAGTGCAGAGAGATAAGTACAATTCATCTCACCCTGAAATAAAGACATGAAATGATTAGGTGAATTGTTACACAGAACGGCTTCTTCCTCCCCAGCTCCTTACAGAATCAATGGTCAGATGTAGACATTTACATTATAGATGTATGCAATTCAGTTTAATAAATCCTCCTGTGATGTTTCTGGAGTTTTTCAAAGCCATCACAGTCTTCTCTGTGTTCTGGGTTGCTTCAGGAGTAGCCACAGTCCATCTCTGCTGCCGTGGGAGGATCTCAAGCCTAGCTGGGCAGCAGAGCTGGAGGCACTATGCTGGTTTTGGCTGAATACACCTTTATAAAAATTACCCAGCTGACCCTGGTAGACCCAGAATAGAGTAAAACTTGTAGGATAGAGTAGTATCTCTTTAAATACTTTGTAAATCTGCTACTGATGATTACCAGATCTCGTGTTTAAGGACACTTCAAGCTCCAACTGGTTTACAGGTGATTAGGCCTTGTGTTTTGCATATTTTCAATAAGCACTATCATTCTGATCCCAGCATGAGCTTCATGTTAAGTTTTCTTCAGGAGTAAAAATTAACACCTACAATGTTCGCACTAACCCCCGCCATCTTCAAGTGAAGTGACAGCAGTACATCTGACAAATTTTCTTTTCAGTATAACAAGAGTTATTTTTTCACCAATAAATTCTTTGGGTCCAATAGAAAGAAAACATTGGTTGGTGCTGTTTATGAAGGTTTTGTAACTGTATATGGCTTACAAGTGGAAGCTCGTCTCTGGAATTCCTCTAGCTTCACCTCCAAGGGGTTTATACTACTATACTTGTTAGCTTTCTTTCCAGATCTTAAATTATTTCCACTCCATATTGCACTACGTTAAAGCACGCCGAAAGACAATCCCACAGGTTAGGACAAATAAAAGCATTCTTTGGAAGGTACAAGGATGGCATTTCATACTTGCCTGAAGAAGGGAGAGTTGGGACAAGGTGATAGGCAAAACTCACAGCAGCATGGTTGGATTTAATAGCTGATGAGAAGAGAGCAAAGGAAACTGCTGCTGTAGAAAAGAACAGGCTGAGCAGAGCAGCAGCAAGAGACTTTACTTGCCGATAATGATGTAGATAATGTGTTACAATAAAGAAGGACACAGGAGAACAAAAACTGACTGACAAACAGTATATGGTCTTTTTATCAGGGACCACTAAGGTGAAAGCAGAGATCCTGGATTAGGGCTTTCAGCAGAAGCCTAGAAAGAGTTTTTCAAGGAGTTATTGTTGCCAGAAAGGCAAATGACAGCTTCATTTGTTGCCCTAAATGCTAAGATGCCCCTAAATGCAAAATGGCTTTTTGCTACTGGAAAATGAAACATTTGATTTGTGAGAGACGTGTCTTAATTTTACAAATTACTTTGTGAAATTAATGGTTTAATTCAAAAAAGTCATGGGGATTTCATATACATTTGCTACTGTACAGGATTTATTTTAATTTACCAGTTAACTTGATTTTTATGATCATATGAATTATATTAAATGTAATTATGGTTAAATTATGACAATGATGATATTAAATATTCTAACATTTTAACAGACCTGATGATTGATCAGGTTTCATAGCCACACTAACTGTTCCTCTGGCTTACTATCCTTCTAAATAGATATTGGGTACAATTTTCTAAACTAAATCTCCCTTGCTGCAAATTAGGCAGATTACATCATTGAGAAATATCAACTATCCATCTCTTTTTACAGTAATACAATATTCTATAATATAATTTGAAACTGAACTAAACTTATTGTTTTACATTTCAGAACTCAGAAGCTTGAATTAAAAGAGGTTAATTTTGAGGACTCAGTGAAAGGTAAAGTTAAAACACATGACCTGGAAGTTTTTTTCTTTGTTTAATTTTTAAAGTAAAAGTGACTGTATTTGTCTTTGTAAGGATTGTCACACAAACAGGCACAGGAGCACACAGTGTCATGTGAAATGCAGGAGTGAAAAACAGGCATGTTATTTTTTCAGTAAAAAACAAGTTTTACTAGTTGATGCCAGAAGCTCACCTCCTGAATCAGGTTACTGATTCAGCTGCAAAATACTTGATTGTAAAACATTTCAGTAAAAAATTACAGAATTAGCACAATGAAATTGGTCTTGACACAGTCCATCCAAAATAAATTGCAACTGGATGAAGAAGGAAAAGGGGCTCTTAAGTCCTATAACAATACCATAAAACATAAAAAACAAAAAAATCAAAAAAAAGATTGACTTTTAAGTAACAAACACAATGGTGTGGTAATATACAGGAAAGCAAGAAGAGTAAGCAAATGTTTCATCCATATTGAAGAACCAGGTATGGTTACAACACTGCTGATGAATGTTGATCCAATATATTTTTAAAACTGCTTGATCACTTCAGGAACAGACCTAACCATTGATCAGGTTTCATAGCCTCAATAGCTGTTCCTTTGGCTTACTATCCTTATAAATAGCTGTTGGGTAAAATTTTCTAAACTAAATCTTCCTTGTTGCAAATTAGGCAGATTGCATAACTGAGAAATATTAATCATCCATCTCTTTTTACAATAATTTAATATGTACCTGGAGACACCTATTACATACCCTTTCATTCTTCTCTAAGCAAATCCAATTTACTTTTAAATATTTCCTTCTGGGTTATGTTTTCAAAACCTCGTATTTCTGCTGTTCTTTCAATTTGTTCCAATTTGTTGGCATCTTTCTTAGTGTGGTATCTAAAACTGGACACAGTGTTCCAGCTTAGGCTTACCTTGCATGGAGCAATGCAAAATAATTGCCTGCCATAAGATAACAATGATACTCAATTATGGTATTTTTTTTACTTAGCAAAGTGGGCATTGAATTTTTTTTGAGTCAGCTATGGTTTGCTTGCTGCCCAGTAAGAAAATCCCTGCTCTCCTTGTTTGTCTCATTTATAAAAGCTTTCCTAACATTGTGTCCCTTACCAAGTGTTATTTCTTTCAGTCTTCTGTTTTTCTGTTTTATATCTCTATATGGGTACACATTTTCTGCGGGATTGGGTCTTAGAGACAGGGACAGGTTACACACAAATCTTTTTAGTTTCAAGATTTTGTAGCAGTAATGGCATATAATTTCCTATCTTTTCTCTGTATTGAAACAGTTTGTTCTTTTGACTTAATAGTGACATTTGTGAAAACTAAAGCTTTTTCTGAACTTTTTTCCCCTGCCTGGGGTCTATTCTAGCAATTCTCTATGCTGAAATTTGCATTTGTTTGAAGATTTTTATTGTTCCACTAATCTCACTTGTTCCTCATCTTAAAATCACAGACTCTATTTCTTTGTGATCAGTTCTATCCATTGTGCTTTTCTACATTGTGAGCTAATGTCTTCTTATTCAAAATGTACTGTAAAAGAGCTGCTCTTAATTGTTGCTTTCAACTTTTTCAAACCTATTTTTTCAAATATATACTGCTATATTTTTCCTCCAAAAATACAGTGGCAAAAACTTCCATTACTGTTCTTTGTTTCACCTAATAATTCACAAAAATTTTGTTTCAGCCCACACCTTCTTTTAATTTAATTGTTTATTAAATACCTACAATTAAATCAAGCCTGTTTTATTCTGTTTTATTTTCAACCAGATATTTTCAACAGATATTTCTCTCAGTTCTTTGTAAACTACAAAAAGCCTGAGAGGATAGAGGTTGTTCAACAAATGCTGAAACAGAAGAAAAAAAAGTAGATGGTGCGCTCATGTTGTAAAACTCTTCATTTTTTTAAAAGTAAAACTCCATTTCTACACTGATTTCAGTCAGTTTATCCCTTAATTTTTTTCTCTGGTTCTGATCAAGCCATGGTATGGTTTCTGTAAGTATACTAATTTTTCCTGTTTGATCCCTATACTCAGAGTGCAGACACTTAATGTTATCTTACCCTAGACTCCATTTAATATCCTGCTATTCTACCCCACTTCTATAAAAAAGGTCTCTATCTCTTTTTTTGTAACATACTTCATGGACTTTTTACTAAGTTGGCAATTCTCCATTTAATATCAGATCTGTGTCACTGAGGAATGCTGCTTTCACTTAATTTCTTCCAGGTATCATAGAATCATGGAGTCATAGACTAGTTTGGGTTGGAAGGAACCTTTAAAGGTCATCTAGTTCAAACCCACTGCAATGAGCAGGGACATCTTCAACTAGATCAGGTTGCTCAGAGCCCCGTCCAACCTGACCTTGAATGTTTCCAAGGATGGGGCATCTATCACCTCTCTGGGCAACCTGTGCCAGTGTTTCACCACCCTCATCGTAAAAAATTTCTTCCTCCTATCTAGTTTAAATCTACCCTCTTTTAGTTGAAAACCATTACCGCTTGTCCTATTGCAAGAGGCCCTGCTAAAAAGTTTGTCCCCATCTTTCTTATAAGCCCCCTTTAAGTACTGAAAGGCTGCAACAAGGTCTCCCCAGAGCCTTCTGGGGAAGGTGGACAACCCCAACAGCACTACAAATTTCTCACCCATTGAACCACAGCTCTGCCTTGTGTTGACTGTCACTTACATGCTTTGGTCGAAAGGCAAGGCCCTCAGCCAATGAAACACCTCAGTCGAAAGAAACTTCTTGACCATTAACCACATATGACCACTGATCAGATTTGACTAGGGCATAAATGGAGCCCCACCGGAGGGCAAGTTGAGCCAGTCTTCCTCGGAGCAGGGGGTCTGCAGTCAGGAACTCTCCCATTGGGTTGCAATGCTGCCCAAGGTAACTCCTGCAGGTTGAGAGACTTCATTCTTATCTTACAGGTGAGTGATTGTGCATTTTGGATCCTCATTTCTAAAGCTTAAGAATTCTTAAATCAGTTGTGTAGTTTTGGTTCCATTTGGCATCTTGGACCTGTGGTTTATTAATGTTTGTCAGAATGTTAAAAGATTTGATTAGAACAGATTTCATTCTTAATTTATCACCTGTTGGATAATTTGGGTTGGAATAAAGTTTATTTTGAGTTTATTACCTGCCTAATTTAATTTTGTAAGCCTCTACAACACCTTCACTTCTCCAGGCTGAACAGCCCCAACTCTCTCAGCTTTTCTTCATAGGAGAGGTTTTCCATCCCTCTGATCATTTTTGTGGCCCTTCTCTGGACCTGCTCCAACAGGTCCATGTCTTTCACGTACTGAGGACTCCAGAGATGGACACAGTACTGCAGGTGAGGTCTCACCAGAGCGGACTAGAGGGGCAGAATCCCCTCCTGAGACCTGCTGGCCACGCTGCTTTTGATGCATCCCAGGATATGGTTGGCTGTTGGGGCTGCAAGCACACATTGCTGGCTCATGTCCAGCTTTTCATCCACCAAGTACCCCCAAGTCCTTCTCCTCAGGACTGCTCTCAATCCCTTCATGTGTATTAATACTGGGGGTTGCCCTCACCCAGGTGCAGGACCTTGTATTTAGGGTGGCTTTCTGGCTACTCTGCATAAATGCAATATGTCAAAGATCTGTGTTTGTGATCACCATGTGTATTGGCTAAAGAGGTGATGGCTGAAGTCTGGGATAAGCAACTACTTCCACCTAAATTAGACCTGATTCTTTAGCATTCCAATGTTAGCCTTCACTGTTATGTTCCTTAGGCCTATCAGAGAAGGGTAGAGGTTGGAAGGGATCTTTGGAGGTCATCTTGTCCCACTACCCTACTTAAGCAGGGTGACCTAGAGCTGGTTGCCCAGAACCATGTCCAGACAGGTTTTCATTATCGCCAAGGAGGGAGACTCCACAATTTTCCCTGGGCAATCTGTGCCAGTGCTCAGTCACCTTCACAGTAAAAAAAGTTTTTCTTTATGTTCAGACAGAACCTCCTGTGTTTCAGTTTGTGCCCATTGCCTCTTGTCCTGCCCCTGTACTGAGGAGCCCAGAGTTGGACGCAGAATTCCAGGTGTAGCCTCACCAGCGCTGAAGAGAGAGAACCTCAACCTGCTAGCAACGCTCTGCCTAATGCAGCCCAGGAGGCTGTTGGCCGCCTTTGCCACAAGGACATGCTGCTGGCTCATGTTCAACCTGCTGTCCATTAAGACCCCCAGGTGCTTTTCCACAAAGCTGCTTTCCAGCTGGCTGGCCCCAGTACTGGTTACTGGAGTGATTTCTCCCCAGATGCACTTTGCACTTCCATTTGTTGAACTTTATGGTATTCCTATGTTGCCCATTTCTCCAGGCTGTCGAGGTCCCTCTGGATGGCAGCACAGCCCTCTGGTGTATCAACCACTCCTCCCAGTTTGGTTTAATCTGCAAACTTGCTGAGGGTACACTCTGCCCCATGATACAGATCATTAACGACGTTGTTGAACATGATTGGATCCAGTACTGCCCCCTGTGGTACGCTGCTACTTACTGGCCTCCAACTAGACTTTGTGCCACTGAAAACCAACCTCTGGGCCTCAATAGCCATTGAGCCGGTTTTCAATCCACTTCACCATCTGCTTATCCTGGCAATACTTCATCGACTTCTTTATGAGGATCCTATGGGAGACAGTGTCAAAAGCCTCACTGAAGTCTAAGTAGACAATATCCACCGATTTACCCTCATCTACAAGCTGGCCTTACTCTTCTGCTAGAGGCAGAGTCTGTGTCTCCACTAAAGTTGGGGGTTGGGGCTCTTCAGGCTGTTGAGTCTCTGAGAATATCCTGTGTGCCTCTTTCTCTCTCATCCTCTCTGATGCTGTGCAGCCTCTGGACTTTCTCCTGTGACTCCTCCAGTTGGTAACATGGCTTCTCAACAATGACACACCTCCTGCAGGAAAGAAGACCACCTCTCCCAGCCACAGCAAGAGGCCCCAGGCACTATCTGCAGTCTGGGACTTGGGAGGCCTGCATCCACCACGCAAAGTCCTGTCTGGATCAAAGCCTCCACTCTGGCTGCGGCAGCTGCTCCAGCATCTGCTGGGGAACGTGCACTGTGGCACGTTACAATCCCCCAGGAGAATGCTTATGCTGGTCTGAACTGAGACAAGAACCCCCTCTTTGTACCCTGCCGTGCCAACTTCTGTACACACTGCTACATCTGGGAGCTGTACTTTAGGCCTAGCTCTTTCATAAGCCCCTTCCTAGCACCACCTAAACCAGTGCTCGACCATCTGTAATCGGGGGACAGCTTCAACAAAGGCTTCAGGCACTTTCAGGTCAAGGGCAGCTGACCGAGCTCTTAGAATATGATAGAGCTTACCTCATCGTCACCTGGTAGCAGCAGGTACCCCCAGGTTTCTCAGACTTGAAATCCAGGCATTCTCCAATGATCCTGGACCTTGTCCCCAGAAGATCCAGAAGCTCCCAAAGCAGAACCCACAGACTGCTGCACAAACCGCTGTGTCCGTTAGCCACCTGCTGCTGCACTTGTCAGTGTAGGGTATGTACAGTGTGTATATAACACTCCAAAGTAAGAAACATTGGCTTTCTTATTGAAAAGGCCGCAGAGCAGATCACCAGTTCACACAATCTAAGCGTTTAAGGGTTGTCTGTTTTCAATAACTGTTGTCTGTTGGAGCTCACGTAAAATGGTCTCTGGAGAGAACTCAGAAGCCCCAGCTCCAGACTATGCTTCTGCATTAGCAGAACATCTCAGGGAAGGCAATAGTGTAATTCCCAAACCAGCTCTTCTTTGTGAATATGTAAAGAACTTAAGTTCTTGGGCTGCCACACTGGTCCTTCATAAAGCCATATATTCTGTCAGAGGTGAAGAGAGTGCACTGTGAAGACTGCCCTCCAAAGCTGAGAACATTTTTTGGTGAGAAATCTTATGCTCATTTCCAGTCGTCTTACTACACTTTTGGTCAAATAGCACATCCTTACTCTCACTGTAGTTTGACGTTGTAGCCTCCAGTAAAGTTTGATGTTTGTGGCATTCATGCCGACTACTTTCTTGCTTTAATATTATTGGTTCTAAAATAAAAGAGCCTTTTCTCTTCATAGAAACAGCCAAATTTTGTCAGCCCAAGGGTCCATCTGGTCCAATATCCTTGCTCTAACAGTGTCAAGTAGTAGATGCTTGAATAAAGTGAATAACTAAAAGGAATCTATTAAATATTCTTCCTTGAAATGCCCTACAGGCTTCTGGCAGTCAGCAGTTTAAGGATTCCTGCTGACCTATTCCTAACTGCATTAGATGACATATATATATATCTCCTGCTACTCTACAAATTCCAGTGCAATAGTGTGAAATAGTGTGAAAATAGGAAGATCATTCACTGAGGTGGTATATTTCACGTCGTGTGATACAATTTAAGAATTGAGTGTAATCATGTGTATGGCTCTTTTCTTGGTTGTGGTGTAATAAAACAATACAAACATATGCAATAAAACCTCAGAATTATAGTTATGTTTAATAAGGTCATAACTAGAAAATAATAATCAATGGACAGGGCAAATAAATCAAGAGGATTAAGGATAAAAAAGTGGCTTTTTTAGTTTTAGCTGCATAAAAAAAAGATTAAATGCTTTATAATTGATAAATTTTCATTTTCAACCAGAAATTACTGTAAAGCCAAGAAGTTATAGGATGCATGTAACTCAACTTGAGAATCTTCAGGGGAAGATTATTTGAGGTGCTGAGCACAGCCTGTGAAAGTAAATATTTTAAAATTTATGGAGCATCCTAATACTATAGAGATGGGACACTGTAATTACTTCAGTTCATGATGTGCTGAGCACCTTCTCCTGCCAAACTGATGTAGGTTTGCTGATCTAAATTGTTAACTATGAGGTCCTCTGGAAAAAGTTAAAAAAAAAAAAATCAAGCAAATGACAAAAAAGAACAACAAATGCAACTGGAAATTAAATGGAACCGAGAATTAAACAGTTATGGCAGATTTTGCAAGAGGCTGTGTATTTTTTAGCTGGTGCTGAGCATTCTTGACTCCCACTACAGCCATTGAGTTCCTAATGAGCTTACACCCTAGTTTAAGTACTTCACTATGGAAGCGTTCATCATGATATAATCTCATTCTTGTAATAACTGCCAATACAGCCATTATGCTAATGAGACAGCTAGAAATGAAAGGAGCTAAAAGGAAAAATGATAACTAAAATCCAAGGCAGTTTTGATACTTCTAGTTTTAGTTTAATTATGTGCTTCCAAAGAATTACGACGGATTAGGAAGAAAGGAGAGTAAATATTGTACATTAAAGAAAAAAGTCCTTTAGCACTTCTCATGTAGATTCAGGGGCCATTCAATATTCTTATTTATGTTTTAATACTGAACTTAAGTGGGACCTCATCCTGAAAGACCTCTCTGTGGGACATTTTTGGACTTCAGAGCACTTTGGCATGCTAGATGCCACTATGATGGTTAATGGGGAAAATAAAATAATAGGGCTAAGAGAATCCTGAAGAGTTGAACTGGCAGAACAGTACAAGAAGTAGAAAAAAATAAAGTGAAATAGAGTTCAAACCATTTGCTTGAAAGATAAAATTAAATACTGAAACAGATTAAAATACGAAACTATGATTCAACATAGACAGAAGAATAGGATGGTTCTAAGATGTGTACATGGCCAGTTTCTATGGTTAAATACTTCAGAGCAGATCCTCAGGAATCCTTTGGGTGCTAATAGAGCACAAAGTCCAACCTTGAAACTAGCTTGGGAGAACAACTGGTGGTTTTTGTTTTATGCCCCAAAGACTGCAGAAAAGATTATAGTGACTTGAGAGTGATCTCACATTAATTACAGTTGCTTTGTTATCAGCAATGTTGTTATCCAGCATAATTTGGAATATCAGATGCAGCTTTGCTTCCTGCAATAGCCTGCACCCCTTAGAGGGAAGCAAGGTAGCACGGAGGAAGTTTGAAACCCATTTTGACTTCATTCTGAAAACCCGTTCTAGACGTCAAATCCAACTTTGGAAGGTCTCTTTCTTTAAGACAAAACTCTTGCCCTGAAGAAAGACCACTGATGTAAACCTCCAGAACCTGATTCTTGTTTGTTAACATGCTTTCCAGCAACTTTGCAAGACTCAGAGCTGTATGTTGAAATCTAACATGAATTTTTCTTAATGACAGCTTTCCAGGTGGTGATGACTAGTCCTGAGTCATATTCCCATGGTGTTTTTAATTCCATGACTTCAACCATTTCCAGCATCCTATCCTGTCATGTTGAGAAAAATTGGAAAGCTTTCGAATACCTCTCAAGAGTAATTCTTTGTCATGATGACTGCACAGAGCCATACAAGTAAAATCATAGCAATAAATAGAACTTACCAACTGCATGCAAATTGATGTAATGAACATAGGCTGCAAGAAGGAAGACCTTAAACAATGCACCATTAAATTAGTCCAGGTCTACTTAAATGGAAAGTTAGGGGCAGTTGCCATGTTACAGAACTCCCCAGTGAATCAGCGTGGGTTTCTCTCTTGTGTTCTGTCCTGCATGAGGCAGAGGTTGCACAAGGACAGTGATAAATCTAGTGTCACCCACAGGAAAAAGAATAAAGCTTGGGGCAGAAAAAAAATAGCTAAATACAAAACAAGAAATATATCTGGAAAGGACATACACTTGACCTGCTTTTTTTTTTCCCTCCTATGTTTATTGAAGGTATGTACACCAGGCTACCAAAAAATGAAGTAACTTTTTTCTTTCTGCTTTACCAAGAATTTTGCCCAGAACACTAGAAAAGTGTATGTTAAAGAGAGCCAGACAAAACAAAACTGCTTTGTTTTCACCTGAAACTAAGTATTAGAAGATGCAGTCTATGTTATCATTGTGCATTTAATCAAGATCTGGTTGTTTTTTTATAAACAAGTCTAGGTTCATGATGATATGCAGAATATATGTCAGTAGTATTACACAAGTTGCAAAGGGGAAAGCCCATAGATCTTGTGAGTCTCACCAGTAGAGAATTAGGGTTCTCATAAGAGAAAGGGGACAGCTTTCAGGAACATAAAAGCCTGTTAGCAAGGAAATAATCTGATTCTCATATCTGTGTGAGATAGTACAGGAAATAATGAGCTTAAATTGCAGCAAGAAACTGTTGTAGATTAGGAAGAGATGAGGAAAAAAGAACCAGAAATTTTGTCACAATAAATACATTGAAATGCTGTCCTTTGGAGGACTGTAGAGTCTCCATCATTGGAAGTCTTCAAAAACTGGTTAGATAAGCATTGTCAGAACATTATGTAGGCATTGAGCATAACTGTAGCAAAAGTGGAATTCACAGAGAATGATGCAGACTCTTTGGACCTTAGTTTTGTTTTGGATATACTTTTAACTAGTTGTGATCTCAGGTGGGGAAAATATTTTAAAACATGCATTGTTAGTTGAATTACATGTTTCAGGTAACAGAATACAGTTTCTGTGATAGGACATTTAAAAATAATACCTCAAGCAAGAAAAAAAACCAAAACCACAAGAGCTGTTGAAACTTAGGAAAGTTCCAGCTTCTTGAACTGAGTGAGTGGGAAAGATGAGAAGGACCAGTGGGGGACAAAGATGTGATTTAGGGTGTGTAACAGGGGAAAGAAATCAGATTCAGTGACAGAATATTTCTGTGCAAACAAGAGAAAGCCTAACAATGCTGGCAAACTAAAACAGCGAACAGAAACAAAATAAGATTGCTCTGATTTGGGCACCAAGCAGAGAGAAGTAAAAGTCTATCTTTTCATGCCAAAGAAATTAATTTAACCCAAGTCACAGAACAGTTTTTAACCTTTTCTGCAGAAACAAATTCTTCAGCTTGGAAATGCCAATGCAGACCGAACAAATGTGTCTCCTGATGTTATACAGTCTTCAGCCCCCTCTAGTCCACCCCCACAATCCTTCATTTGGGAGAAATTCAAGGCAACCCCTCCTACTGCCCTTTCTCTTCCAATCAGCAAGAAACAGATTCCCAGCTAGGTATTAAGCAGTCTTGAGATACTGAGTTCATTTTGTTTGTTTGTTGTTGTGGGTTTTTTTCTACAGTGAGAATACATTTGTTTTCAGTAAAGAAATTCCCTTCCCTAGCCACCTCCAGTTTTCTTTAAGTGAGGCCATTCATTTTCAGCAGTGCTGAATTTTCTTCCCTCTTGCAAACATGTTCAGTCTTTGCAGCTAGAGTACAAGCAGCAAATGCTCAGCAGAATCGCTCATCTTTTTATTTTTTCCCTCCTTCCCCCATACCCTCAGCCTAACTCCTTCAACAAGCCCAGCAGCAGAAACCATATGTTATACATTAAAGACAGTCAAAGAGGTTAATATTCATTTGTATGCTGCCTACATTGACAGAAATTGCAGATTCAGAAAAATGGTGTTTACTTTCCTTAGCTTGAAATTTTCTGAATTTCTCAACAGATAACAACACTTTGAGAAATCGCATAGTTGGAATTTATTAATAATTTTGTTCCTCATGCCTTCCAACAATTATTGCTATGTGTAACTATTAGAATGCATCTGCCTTTTCCTCCAAAAGGAAATAATTTTTTTTTTCTCTTTTATAGATACATTCTCATTTTTACTTTATTTTTCTTATCTAACCAAAATTGCCATAACATAAGTAACAGGTTCTAAACAAGAAGCACCCTTCTTCTAGCAACAGGTAATGAGCAGTGCACCTATTGTCAAAGCAAAGAGACCTCCTGACAGAAATACGTAACCTTTATTTTGTGTTTGAGTGTTATATTCCTGTGGCGCTGTACAACCTTTGGCTTACAAAAAGACTGTATCTGTGCTCTTTATGCAAAAGCTTTTCTTTGTATTTTTAAAATTGGCAGCAGTGGGAGTTTTGCTTTTGCAGGATCTGGTTTAAGGAATACAATAACTAGGTTCTCAGATTGTAGCAAGATAGGAGAAACAAATATGAATATATACAGATATTCAAAAGTCATCTGCATTGTCCAAATTCTTCTATATAAGTCCAATGTGAGTTTTATTGCTTTCTTTAATGGAAGCAGTGTTACTCATTTTGCAGTGCTTCTTCTGACTATTTGATGTCTGAAAACATCCTTCCACAGTTGAGTGAATATTGAGCAAAAAAAAGCAATGAAGATGAGATGTTAAAAGTCTCCTCTGTAGTACAGACTATATCTGAACAACTCTTTGTGCTCAGGCCACTCAATATTGCCTTTTTTAAACAACAATAGAAAATTGTTGCTTCTTTGCATAACTTTCATATTTGGTTTTGAATGAGCCAGGAAATGACCAGTTGTACAAACATCAGTATCACTGAAAGCATCACTTGTCTCCAAGATCAGATCAGTAGTCTGATTTCTCACTGTCTATTGTGACTGGTACAATATGCCTTCAGTAAATAATAGAAACAGTAGAAGTCTGGAGGTCAATTTATTCTGAAAAATCTATCCATATTTAATTGCAAATTATCTTTTTATCTATATAAATGCTAAAAATTTCTATGAATTCACTAAATCCAAGATACTGGATTTAATGATAAATAATGGTGGCAAGTTCCACAGGGTGGTTGGGTTAAAATTAAAGAGCTTTTTCCTGAAATGTATTGTTTTTAATTCCACTGTGTTTCCTCCTTTCTTTCTCAAGATGCTAAGTCAAGTGAAAGCCTGATCATCTGAACTGGTTTTGTGTTTATGTAACAGCTTATGTTCATCTTCTTTGAAACTATGATCCATCTTCTTAAAAGCCTTCTGCCTGCACCACCACTATACTACAGTTCTCCATACAATTTTGCAGGATGTTACTCTGGTATTCCCCACCCCCACACCCCAAATCTCTTCATTCAGCTAGTTTGTTTTTATCCAGTCTACCATCTGCTGAACACAACATCCCAGGATGTGTTTATTTATATAGAGGACAGCCTAGTCCAAATTTCTTAAATTCTTCATAAGATCAGAGCATCAGATTAAGCTCAACATGGAAAACTTTGTCAACATTTATCACATGCACTTTTAAAGTGCTTTCGAAAGTTAAATCTTAACAGGCAAATTCTTCACCAAGTAGGTTGTATTAAAAGTTTAGGCCAGAACAGATGATTTGGGGGTAGGGACACTACAGTCCAGACACTGGTTCCCACCATTACTTTAAAAATAGTTCTTCCTAAGACTTTACAACCATTCTCTGATCCCCTCTTACTGTAACATAAACTGTTCTGTTATGAAAGAAATGTAATTTAAATGAAGAGAAATTGATTGTCTGAGCAATCTGCCTCCCACTAACCTCTCAAGTAAAGCCTTCAGGAGGAGTCTGAAGCTCCTAATGACCTCACTGGCTAATGTTTATATTACCCTGCCGAAACAGCCCGTTATTAGAACACTGAGTAAATTAAATTGCAGGCCACACAAGCTTTTAAGGTCTGTTAAAGATGAGAGGATAGCCTGTGCTAACTGACTTTGAAGAAACTATGTTATTTTACTCAATATTGTCAATATTCAGTGACTATATACTATGATTTATACGCTGATTTAAAATTACCAAAGTTGAGTGTGAGGTTGTGTTAAGATGACTAAGATTTATATGAACAAAGCATTCTGTGGGGGAACAAAACTGGAATTTTCTACTGCGCTTTTTAAGGACTTCATGACCCCAACTTCAGTAATCTTTTCAGATCCTTTAGAAGGGACAATTTCTCCACTGTTACCGAGATGTGATATGTTAAAATTTAATTGAGTCATAATTTCCCAGTTAACCTTCTTGAAAAACACTGTTCAGCCCTGAACTTTATCAAATGAATGCATATTTTTGTATTAAAGTTTTTGTTTCTTTATCAGATCTATTTTTGGCTAATCAGGAAAACCATTACTATAAATGAGGAATGGATTCCCCTTGATGTTTGTGTGTGTGTTTAGGTTCCACCATTGACTGTAATCTTGCATGCGGTGACAAAAATCATAAAATGATACCTTCAAAGATGTACAAGAAACTCCAGAGACTAGTAGTCCATTGGGAAGTACAGGCAAGTAACATCTGAGAAGTACATGATGGTGAGGACTGAAAGTAATGTTTTTCAGGAAGAAATGGGGAACATTTCTGAGGCAGTTTACTAGATCTCTTTGTAGTGATTTCACCAGCTCTCCTTTGCTTGGAGGTACTGGGAGCCTGGAGCATTTGAGCGAGGATGTTGATATGCTTCCAAGTCTGCTTATATGTGTCCTGAGCAGCTAGATAACCAGCTCCTGCATTAGGATCTAGGCAAAACAGCATCGTAACTTCCCATAATACTTGGATTTCTGTATGCAGTCAGGCTATACTGGACCTCCCAGAAAATGTGGTTGTGATTATTTTCTTTTTAAAAAGATTGTGGTGCTTCCACCAACCTTTTGCTCATTCTTTTACTCTAGGGTGCTAGAGCACTTGCAAAGCCTACAGAAATAGAGAATTCAATCTTTATCTGTAAATATCAAATTGATGTCTCTAGGTATCTGCCAAGTGCCAGTCTGTATGTAGCCTCAGTAGGGTGGGGAGTCTTTTCATCTTTCTTGCTGAAGCTGGGTCATGGTGCATCCCTTAATGCAATATTTCTGGGACTAGGAAGAGAGAGGTCAAAAGGTAGCTTAACTGTAACTTTATAGGAGGGACAAAAATAGTGTCTGCACCTGGGGTTATTTTGTATGAATCAGGTGTTTGGTAGAAAACAGATATCAACACGGGAGAGGTGCTCAGATCTCCCTGAGTGGTTTATACATGAAGGTCTTACATGAAGAGTTAACAGGCACCATGAGTGAAAGAAAACAAGCCTTACTTAGCTCTTTGCAAGAATGGTTTGTAGTCATCTACCGTCAGTATTCCTGTCTGCAGATGTTGAGCAGACATAGAAGCATCTGTTTGCAGCCTTTAGTAAGCTGCTCAAACCTCAAATGTGAGTGGGATTATAGACACTGTCTGTAGCATTTGCTGTTGGATTGGCACCTCCCCACTCTCCCTGAAGCAAGTTTAAGTAGCCTTTCTGAGGTACTTAACTATCTCTGTATATTGTGTAGAGATTACAGGTATCTAACCTTGGGCTTTGAGAGCAGGGTCCTCAAAGGCAGTTTTCAGAGCTACTCTCTCCTTTAATAGCTCTTATTCGCAGTAACTTGCTCTCTCATCAGCCCACCCTGGCAGAGCAAGGAGTTAAATGCAGGTTTCACTTGCTCTAATGGTTGAAGCTCTTAAACTCTACTTCATTTGGGGTATCTATCAAGAGATGACTTCCTTGCTGAACGTAGGGCATAGGGAAAGGTACTTGCAGATTTACTTTGGAGATCAGCTATTTATTTCCTGTCTGTGTATTATCTGATTCTGCACTATGCAGAGCCTCTTGCTGAGAGAGTTTTTAATAAAAGTTGGTAACTGATGCCTAGAATTACATTAAAACTGATATAGTAGCAGCATTTTCTACTCCTTCAAGAGTATCCTCAAAAAAACCCCAGGGGAACAGGGGAGGCTGCCGTGATTGTCCGTCGTTTTACTTGCTGTAGTAGCTACTTCCAAATGACTAAAAATTGTATGGATATTCCAAAACAAAGGAACAACTTACCTTAAATCACCTTATGCAAGTAAGCTGCTGTTATTGGTGTGGTAGTGCAGCTAACCCGGGATAACAGTTCTATGAATAGGGTCCATAGTGGTAGGCCCCTTGGAAATATGCACAGTAGAAAAAAAAGATCTTTGGCAACTGTGAAAGCACATTTCTGGAATTTGGCATAATCTAGTTAGACTGTAGTTATCTCTTTCTTGAATAAAGGCTGGTGCTATTCATTTGATGTTGAGACGAATCAGAAACCCCTGCTGAGAACTTTAATAAGATACCTAACAAGGGAAATTCTCCACATTAGGCAGTCTGGCTAGCTGACAGTCACTGCTGTGCTATTTCAAGATGCTGTAATATGCCCCAAGTTAATATAATGGACCTCTAGAATGCTTCAGTGAACTTCAGTTTTGTATAATCTTTATTAAGATATTATATGTATGTGCACATAGACACGCACACATATATGTCTGTACTCCACAAGATGAAATAGTGCAGCTGGATGAAGTTATATCACCATGTGAAATGGTTGACCATGGTACTAATCCTTCCACTCCAACCTATAAAAACAAGCTCTAAAGGCTTGTGTTTTAGAGACAGAAATCTGACCTTTAAATGCTGCTGTTGTATGCTAAGAATTTAATTGAAAATATAACTTGAAGTGAATTTCTTTAGGACCCAAACTCAATCAACTTGAAAATTAACAAAGAAAGAAAAAGGGAATGAGTTTGTAATTTTTTTTAAAATTTGAATTTTTCATACTCTTTCCCATTTTTAAAATATAAATTAACACTTTTAAAATTAACAGTAGCTTTGAAAAAAAAGAATCTTACAGTTTAAAAATATCAATCACTTTTTCAGGTTATTTTCAATGAAATTGGGTTGAAATTTTAAGTATGGACAAGCAGTTTCTATTGAATGACTAAAAATTATTAACTGAAGCATTTCCCACAAAGCCTATTGGCATCAAAGGTAGCTTTTGTTTTGTGAACATGTATTTGTTACAAGGTTAGATGGGGAGGGTTGAAGTAACTCCTTCCATTCAGCTTGAGAAAGAAATCTGAGGGAGGCCAGGATTATGATATATGAAACATTTCTGCTTGAAGGGACTTCAATAGGAAGGATTGTTCAATGAAAAAAGTACAGAAAAACATGGATTTTATCCTCAAAAAATAAAGATTTTCTTAATATCCACCTTACACATGCATGAAACTTTGAAATACATTGTTTAATGAGAGGGAGGTGCTGAAACAGTTTGATAAAGTCAGCTATTTAAATAAAAATCTCACCTGTTCTTTCTATACTCCTTGGTTTCTCAGAAGTCATGCATCTGATCTTTGTCTGGCTGGGTGATTCATATTTCTCCCTGCCCACCCAGATTTGACCCACAGATGTTTGTTGCAGCCCCCAAACTTATAAAGTCTTCTCCTACAATTTGTTCGTGTTAGTTTGCCAGCAAGCCCCGGCATGGTTTTCTTTACTGGATATCTGTAAAGACAATTTAGGCATGCTTGACTTTGCCTTGGGTGTCATAAAGTACTTTCTTGACTTACCTTCCTGTAATGCCATTACTTACTCAAAGCAGATCCTGGCAACTTTCCTCCTATAAGTGGGATATTGTTTAAAAAACTAAGGTCTGTACTTGCTTGCTTGGATTCTTGTAATTTTACCTATTAAACTAGTTCTTGTTCTTTAAAACAGAATGCTGCTGGACATGATTACATTTTCTCTAATATAAATAAAGGAAGCAGTTATAAATAGTTGATGAGAATCTGTGCATGCATAGTGATTTTTAATTGCTGAGAAGTTTCTACTACATTCAGCTTGCAGCTGGCTGTATTGTTATTGTGTTGGTTACATTGGAGTTGGCTAACTTATTTATTGCCTTCCTAGCTACATTTTGGGCTTTGGACTACGCTTTAATAAGCCCAGATGGATTTCAGCCTAAGTAATACATTTAAATCTATAACCTAAATATAAAATACAGATTTAACTCATTAAAAATATTGCTCCAGCACCAATGTTGATGGTTACATTTATTATGTGATCTTCCTGTAAATAGGTAAAATGATGTATATTGGTTTAGGGCAAATTCTATTGTAATCTTTAAATATGATTTTGTATGTATATTGTAAAATGTTGGGTCATACTACCAAAATCCATAATGATCATTTTGTTCTTCTCAACAAAGGTTCTGGGTTCATGCTTAACAGACCCATATTCAGCAAAATACTCAAGTATGTGCTGAATTTGAACAACTGCTTAACTTAAAATGCTATTATACAGCAAGCAATATTCAAAGCTGATTTGTATAATTTTGTGTTTTGTTATGGAACTTTTATTCTAGTTTGAGCATAACTCTGAGAATTAATCAGATAGTCTGTATCCCAAGCTCCTCTGAAAGTGCTGGTAACATGGCAGAGCCTATCCCTACTGAAATCAGTAGCAGATCAGTCCATTGACACAAGAAAAAGCTGGACCCCACTTAAAGGAAGAGAAGGTATGAATACATTTACATACATAAATGAAGCATAGTACTTATTTACTTGATATTGTCTTATTGCCAGTTAATGGCTTGCTAATAACTGTAACCCCTACTACCTGCCACGCATCATATTCCTACCCCTATAAATCATCTTCTCTTTGGAAAGACAAAAGCCATCTCTCTTTTCTGTATACTGCAATTCTTCCTTTAAAATATTAGGATGCTCATTGTTAAGCATTATGTAGTTTGGTCAGATTCTGAAAACACAGAGATGTAGAAAATAAAATAAAATGAACCATCAACAGTGTGAGTCTACATTAGTACAAAGATTTTCATCACGAACAATAGGTATTAACAATCACGCAGGCTTGCCTACTTTGATTCAAATTATGTGAGCACTTAGCCATAGATTGATTTTTAACCACTAGAAAGTAAGATGAATTATAAGGCACCCATAAAACCCTTCCAAGCATTAGAGAAGGAAAGGGTGTTCTGTAACTCAGTACCAAAAAAGGCATAACATAGCAAATGAACCAGGTGTGACAGCTGATATTCCCTCCCTGAGACCTAACCAACACATCTGCAACACTTGAAACCTACACTTGAAAATAAACAAAATGTGAAGTTGATGAGAGTTTAATGAAAACAATATCTAACTTCAATTAGTTACAGTGGAAGCTCACTAATTTTCACTTGGCGAACTCCCAAACTCCATAATTAAAGGAAATGCTATTTCTCCCTTCTTCCTAACAAAGCTTTAAGAAACAGAGAGCCATAGGAATACTGTCACAGTAACAAATTAGTATCTTTCTAAAATATATAGTATTATACTACAGAGTATGTACACATATCTTGCTGCATCATCACAAAAAGTTACTGGTAATACCTTGGTCATATTCTTTGTTATAATTCATTAGATTCAGAAGTTTTATTTCTAACACAGTTCAACTGGGACCCATTTCTTAAAGCAGAAACTTGCAAATCTCTTTGTTCCGGCTGTTCACATTGTTAGGAAGGACTAGGGACGAGGCTCCTTTGACAGTGCCGAACATTGAATATAGCCCTTCAGTGCTCTATTGTGCTTGCAGGATGGAGATGTTTAATATATGTTTCCTAGGTCTTCATTTTTAGTCTTGGTAGCAAATTCCTTCTCGAGATAACTGGACTGAAAGTGGCTCATAGTTGATTTTTGCTTTTGGTGCACTAGAACTGGATGAATCTTTTAAAACATTGATGTCAGGTTGCTTAATGTGTCTGACTGGATACACATATAAACAAGAAACACTTTATACAAATCAGAAGCAGTGACCAGACCCAAAACAACTCTTAGCTATTTCTTCTTTTCCTAGAAATGATCAAAAAGAAAATGTGGGATCTAAACTAAACTGTAGTCTAGTTCACACAGCAGGAGTAAGCAGGTACCAAACAGGTAGTTCATTCTGATGAAAAGCTGACTCAAGTTGCTTTTTATTGAGAGCAGTCCCTATGTATAAGATAGATGTAATTTCAAGTGTGTATTGGTTAATTTAAAAAAACAAACAACAAAACAATGCTGACATCTTTAAAAAAGACCTAATGGACCACAATTCTACCTTACCAACTGTGCTTTTATTACTCCCTGGTACTTTAAAAAATAAACCCAGAATTTTCTTCCAGTGGAGTGAAAGATCTTGTCAAAATAAAATGTTTCACTGGCAATGACAGAGAGAATCCAAGATGGAAGATTTGCCTAATCATTGATTTGCTTTTGAAAATCAAATCAACATCTCTGCATGAATCACTTAGCTTAATCGTCACAAAGGATTTCATTTTTTCTGTATTTTTATACAGGATACTGTCTTCAGTTTTATGAAATTAGTTGTTCACTTAAGGTAACATTCTGGACTAATCTATGCCTTTTTCATCTTTTTTACAAGAATTAGTCTTCAATGTGCTGGAGGTTGATAGCTGGTGTAATTTATACAGCACATTTCTGTCTTTCTTTCTTTTCCTCCTTCACACAGATTCAAGAATACTTTCACTGTGCTATCTGCAGAGCTGAAGACATCCAGGTTTACTCAGAAGTTGTAAACCACATTCAGTGCTTAATCATATTTTTTATGGGCATTCCACAATGGTCTTTCTTCAAAATTAGAACAATCAGATACTTGGAGTCCCACATCCATCTTAGAAAAACAACATTTTGTAATTAAAGTTACAGTCTTTATGTTTATTTAGTAGTGGCCAATCCTGAAAATCCTTCTTAAAGTAGAAAGTCTTTACTGAAAGCAAGTCTCCCACTAATTTAAAATACATGAAATGGTAAAGTGTATTATAAAGGACAGTATGGATATATGTCTATCAGGGTATCTTTCTGTCCCTGTCTTTAATATTAACCCTAAGCTTTGTAATGTGTGGTTACTTCTCTTGATAGTTTTACAGAGCTGCAAGGGTTAGCAGTCTAAAAAATTGCTGCTCTGAGCTGGTCTTGTATGGTGTTCAACAGAGAAGGAGACAACAGTCCCCTACACAAGTTCCTTCTGAGAATGTAATCTTTACTCCTGCTAGTGGACTCCTCATATTGTGATTGCTTTCTCACTCTTCATTAGCACATAATACGGGGTCGATAATGACTGACTATTTTGATTGTGTTTTCTCTTATTTCCAATGTGGCAAAGTAAGCCAATGACAAAGCAGAAACCTGTTTTGTTTTGTTTTGTTTTGCTTTGAAGGCAAATGTGACACCTTACTTAGTGTAATCTCAGCTGACTAACAGATACTTTGGTAAACATTTTGAGAAGGTTGTAGCTATAGCTACATTTTGGAGTTGCCCTAATGTTCACTATACTTCAAATCTGCATTCTTCTGTAAGGCAATGCTCCATTTTGCTGTAGGCAGTCAAAGATCTCAACTAAGGAGACGCCAATACTCTGTATCGGAAAATTATTTTCTAAGAGAAAAATGCCTTTAATTTAGCACAGATACTGTAAAAGAGTGAAATACTTTTGTGTTTCTGCCTCCTAGGACAGACCAGATTCTGCTGCTGAATAAGTATATACAAAATAGTCCTTCTGGTGTAGCAGTTGCTGTTAACCTAAGGTAGAATTCTTTGCTGAGAGGTGAAGTGTCAATATACTCCAAGGTGTTCAGTAGTTATTTCAATTTGCATGGCTTCTTAATTAGACGTGTGTGAATGCCTTAAGAGCTCCCAGTGCATTCATCTTTGGGACATAATTTACAGGAAGCTTACCAGGAGGTTTTATAAGCTGATGCAATACCATCAAAGACATTTTTCTTTTTTAGTTGATTGAAGATAAAGAAAAGGCTCTTTGGTTTGTTGTCTGAATTTCTCCTAGTATGAAGGACTTGATCATGTTTTCAAGACTCATGTAAAACAGTTTTCTATAAGTAGTTACCTTGATTTACACCAACTGAAAATTTGGTTTACTGTTTTCCTTAAATAATTTACCTTAAATATTTTGGTTTACCTTAAGGCTTTGGGTTTATCTTAAATAATTTGCAGTGCATTAATAAAGATGTGTTATTAAAAAGGACTCTGGATGTTTGTTGCTTTTCTTGTGTTTACTTAGCCTGTGCTGTGTGTGCACTTGTTTGTGTTTGCTTCTCTTTTCTAGTTTGGTATCACTGTTTATTTTTTTTACCTCTCTTCCTTTCAACCTACCCTATTATCAAGTATCTTCTACTGTCAGCTTGAAAGTAAATGTCATGGTATTGTTCAGAGGGTGGGCTCAACCCAAAACACAGCATTGGAGACCTTCCTCCCTGTCCTACTGACCTTTTTTTACTCTAAAGATGAACTTTACAATGTACATTTATTTTTTAAAGATGAGTTTAAACACTAAATCCAAACTTTATGCAGTTTAGAGATTTTCTTATAAATTCAGATCTGATTCTAGACACAAACATTGTTACTCTAGCATTGTTTGAGGATAGTATTAGTGTTTCTGAAGGGTTGACTTCTTGACAGATTTTTTTTTCCTTATAAACTATGTTATTTTCTTTCAAGCTGGAGTTTCATTCACACTATTTAGAATTTTCTCAATATATTATAACAAAGTGTTCATTAAAACATACACTTTCCAGAACTGTTAATTAAAAGGGCATGCTGAGATAAATAAACCCATATGCTGTTGATTAACCACCTTTTAGGGGTCAACAGTTGGGTTCTCCTGCTGTGCTTATGTTAATTGTTGTCCAAAATTTTACCAGGAACTGTTTTGTCCATATGGCACTTGCTGAAAATGTAAGGTCTATAGAGAGAACGAACAAGACCCAAAGAAAAAAGGTATCTCGGGCTGTGCTGTATGTGTGGCAACTTCATGGTGGTACTTAACCTGCTCTATTACATAAGATAGAGAAAAATGTAAAAAGCGATAGAGAGTTTATGTGGGTGTATGTGTGTATTCATCATTATCATGTCTATGAATATCTACTGCTATTTATAGGGAGAATATCTACCTGCATGTAAGGAAATGTAAATGTAGATTTGTAAGAAATAATTTTCCCAAATAATGAAAAATAAAAAGCAGTGGCAATATGTTTTAAAGCCCAAAACTACACAGCAAAGAACTGTTGCTGTTGACTCTGGACATGTTGTTTTGCAGCTGAACAGAAATCACTTTTCCTTGTAGAACCCAATATATACTGACATTTCTTTTTGTTAGTTAATTATCCCCTGAAGGCATCTGTCTTCATGGAAGGTGAATCACAGAAATGTCTATAAAAGTGGAAGATTTGCCCTTTGATTCTCCTTTTTGAAGTCTAAAAACACACTCAACTTTACTGAAAATTCTTTCTATTTGTTTGGATTCTTTTTAAATTTTAGGCATACAAATTTTTCACTTTGATCTTTCATGATGTAAAGGATTTATGAAATTATTTGCAGATGAGTTAAAGAAAAGCCAAACAAACCCCAGACCATAATACTTTATGCAAAGATTTAAATCAGACTAAAAGTTTTGTCTGAGACTGCTAAGATTCAGTATCTCTTTCACCACACTTCTCCCAATATTATGAAAAACTCCTGGCCACGTTTGAGCTTCAAACAGTGATATCATCAGCTGGGTCAGAAGTTGGAGAAAAAACTCCACCAAAACCCCACTTCGTATTCAGCATTTATTTACTACGTCTTCCTTCTCTTTTTTAAGAGGAAGAATCAGTCACTGTTGAGAAAGCCTCAAACTTTCAAACAAAGTAACTTTAGTTTCAAAAAGAGACAGAGAAAGGGAATAACTGAGGTGTGGACTAGTTTAGTTTGACAGTTCAGAAGGCGATGGTGAGTGACATACCTAAATACGTGGATAACAGTACTTCCAAACACGGGTGGGGGACACCACTGTTTTCAATGTGGTATCGGCTGCCTGACAGTTCCTAGGTGGTGAACAGCTGAATGCTGGTTCCTATAGAAGATCTGGCTCTGGATACAGTCCTGTCCATCAAAGAATGACAAAATCCTGTAACAAATTTCCTTTAGTCAAGCAGGGCAAATCAGCAATCCTTGTGTTTCACAAACAACCAAAATGATGCTAACCATATGGCTGCCTCCACTCACACTGAAGTGACTGTGACTGCAGCTCCAGAAGAGCTGGAGAAGGTGATGGGCTGGATGATGACAGCATGAAGTGCTTGACTAGGCTGAATGCTCTGTCATACCGCAATCTCACAGAGGAAAGCCAATTGCTCCTGGTGCAGGCCATGTTCGTATTTCACGTTGTCTGACAAAGCAGCTTTGTCTGGGGAGAAAAAGTAAAGAGGTTTTTTGGTTTTAGGAAAAAAACCATTATGAATTATTTTAAACAAAATATTGCATTGATGTAGCTTTGCTATATGCAGAGACAGAGTTATGTCTCATTCTCCTCAGGCTTTTCAGCTTTTGCTGTGCTCTGAAGTAATATTGTATACCTATTGTTCAGCACCTCTGTTCACAACCTCCTTTGGTTCTTTGTTGGTCAGAGAAACTAGTTCAGAAACCCCAACTCTCAGGCTGCTTCCTCAGACTTCTCTCTTTTCCCATTAGTTTAGTTCCCATCTTTGTTTTATATGCCTGTGATATTACTTAAGGAGTATTTTCAGCTTGCAAAATAGTTATTTGAGTCAAGTCTCCTCTATGAAGAGCAATTACAAACCACAGACAAGTCATCGTGGATGAAATGCCTCTGAAGCCATTCAACCTTGAACCAGTATCAGCAACGGTACAGTAAAAACTATGGAAATAAAGATGAAAATGGATTTCTTGCTCGCTCGCTTGCTTTCTCTCTCCTTTCACACTTCTGCCTTTTGCCTGGCTCCCAGTTCCCCAGCTGTACGGCTGGTTTCTTACTCTCTTGTGGTGTCCCTTCACATACTTTTCCTGGTTTTGTCAGGGAGGAGCCAGCACGGGGCTTGCTCTGCTACCCCACACAGGGCCAGGGCTGGGGTAATAAGAGATTCCTTGGGCAGCGAGGGTGGAACAATGAGTCAAGTCCAAGGTCAGCCTGGGAAGCCCGGTGAGCAAGTCAGGATTTGCAGGGACAGCGCTGGAGACCGGCACGCCTAGGGCATGGCTGGGGCAGGGACTGATGGCCCCGCGATGGGCTGACGGGGGGTCCCGGGACATGGGCAGGGTAGGGGGAGGCACAGGGGGAGGTGGGCAGGGACAGGGAGGCACCTGGGTGCTCTCAGGGCCATGACAGTTCATAACCATACCTCTTTCACCAGGTATCATTCTAATTGTCTCTGATTTCATATTTCACCTGGCATAAGTAATCAGGCAGGGCTCCCCCCGCCCCCGAATTCTTCTCAAATATTTCATTCATTAGTGTTTTCCCCTCAATACAGAGCTCTGCTTCCTCTTTGCCTATTAACTGAGGCAAAGTTAGCCTCAGTTAAAGGTAAGTTAGTTAAAGTAAGCAAGTCATCCTGCTAGAACTCCCAGTTTCAGGATGATAAGAAAACAATTTAGGTGAAAGGAAAAGAGAAAATTGGAAATTAGTCATGTTCGGAGAGAATAGAGAAATGGTTGTTCAATTCATATTTCCACTGAGTCTTTCTTGTTTTTCTGAGAGAACCCTTGGGTATCAAGCATATTTCCTAACAGTGAGTACTTCAAAATATCCTTCAGATTTTCTGGAATTAACCTCATCAGATGCTGCCCATATGTCAGTACCACCTCAAACTTCTTGACAAACTCCAGGCCAAATTTTTTACAGGATACCCACTAAATTTGTTGAACAATTCCAAATGTGAGGCAAAATCCTATTCTCAGCAATGGCTGATGATTGCTGAAGGTATGCTTTTCTGTCATTGCTGGTATACTGTCAGAGACCTACTGCATACTATTCCTGGACTTTTCCAGCTAAACTAGGTTTATCGTGCCCTTGGCTTCTTGGCAAACAATAACTTCATGTAGCACAGGACAGATATGTAGCAATAGAATTGAAATTGAGTATCTTACAATAGCAACTCCATGCCTAAGTAAAATACTTTCTGCACATACACCATTGAATGTTAAGTAATTCAGACTATAAAAAGAAATCCAAAAAACTTAAAAAGAAAGTTGGCACTTTTTTTAATTCCTTAATTTATGGGCAGTGGCTATGAATAAGGTATGGCCCCCCCCCCCCCCCCCCCCCAACTCCAAAATGTATAATTAAAACAATCAGCAGCCCAAATTTGCCTTCTCCCTTCCAAATGCTTAGAACATTCCTTTTAAAATACAGGAATTCTACATGTAGATTTTGACCAAACTCAGGTTTTATTTAGTAAAATATCAGCTGTTTTGGTGGTTTGGAAACTAGAATTGGTGCTCTGCTTTACTTCTGTAAGAAAGGTATTATGCTGAAATAATCTGTCTTGATGAAATGCGATTTCACTATGGCACAAGGAATAGTATTATGAAAGGGTTGAATTTAAGGGATTTAGACATGGGGTTTGGGATGAAGGTTTTTGGATATTACCTTGTTATGAATGAAAAGTTTGATGTTTTGAGTAGATTCTCAGTTGGTGCTAAGTTACTCAGTGCAGTTACTCTGATTCATGCCATGTAAGGACTGATTTGCACTCTTTGTTCATTTGTACTAAAGCTGTCTTCCTCAGTATCATTCATTTAAAAAACAATTTAAAAAAACCTGGAAGAAAAGTGTATCTATAAATAAGAAACCTTGCAGGTAGCACCTTGCTTAATTTAGTATATATGCACACTCACATGCTAAAGCTGTTTATGATAACAGATGCACTGTCTAATGTTCAGAAACCTGTTTTCAAATTTCAAAGCAATCTAGCCTTGGGTTAGGTAGCTCTGTAGGAGAGAATATAACCAGCCAGAGTGACTGTGATGAGTATTCTTTACAGCTTAATACACTGCTGATCACTTATAAATATTCTACCATAATATGTTATTAGATTTTAATTTCTTTATCACTTTTTCTGCCTTTGGTTTCTATTAGAAAAGCCTGCCTGAGGCATTTGGAGATGTCATTTTGCATAATGAAAGGGGACTAACATGAATGCAAATTTCCAGCAAATATTTTTCTTTCTTTTAGAGGCAAATTCTCATGAAATTTTCCCAAAGAAAATTGTACTTTTTTGGCAGTTTTGCTATATACTTCTGGAGATTTTTTTCCCCTCATTTTCAATGGCAAATTCAAGCTCTCGATCCAGAGAATTTTATTTTCATTAAAAAAGGTGAATTAAAATATTTAGTTGAAGTGGTTTAAAGTACCTCCAGATGAATGGAAATAAAGAATATAATAATTTTCCCATTTCTCATTACTCATCCTAGAATGCCAAACTGGAAAGTTTACTCAAAGCACTTACTGCTACACTGCTGACAGGGGTCTGGTAATAAGGAATTGAATTATTTCTTTTTGGCATGGTACAAATAGGGTGCAACTGAATATTCGGAAATACATTTCTTTGGTAACTAATGGGAAAATCAGAAAATAGAAGTCCAGTTCTTCCTAGGCAAGTATGCATGTTGCAAACCTTACTGATACCAGCTGATTATTCAGCAATACCTTTGGAAACAGTAGCAAAGTGCTTCCATTTAAGTGCTTCTTTAGTGTTTACAAAACTAATTCGAGAAAATGTCCAGATTAGTCATTCTCCCATGACTAAGTTATCACTAAAAGAAACTTAAAATATTAAGTAAAAGGAAAAGATGAAGGAAATAGAAAAGATAGGTCAGACATACGTAGGAGTAAATAAACCGGTTGAAATCCCTGCTACTTCAGGGAAGGACATTTCATGAATATTTCACAGATTTCACTATCAGTTATGCTGCCTTCACCCCCAAGTCTTACTTACATCCTTGTTTCTTGAACACAGATGCAAATGATTAGTTTAGTGTTAGTACTATACACTGATTATCTTTAATGTTAAGAAGATGATCACAGAGGGGGGTCCACTTACACCTTATTCTCCTTTTATTTGCATAAATCAACCAACTTTTATCATTCAACTTTTGGCATGTCTGCCTTCGTTCTTACACTTCCTTGAGGAGTCCTTTTTCCAGTTCCCCCTTGTCTCTTGGCTAACTCATAATGTCTGTCTTTGGGTGATTTTCATGCACTGTCTCTGGAGCATTTCTACTTTTTTTTCCCATTGCTTGAAATGCAAACTCTAGCTAGTTTAATGCTTTTAACTTGGTATTCAAAGCTGGTTCTACATCCGAGGGCTATCAAGTACCTTTGTCCCTCAGGACTTCTAACTACAGCAGAATTTGCATGGAGGTATAGAACATTGCTCTAAAACTGCCTGAAGATTAATTCTTTTGCAGTTATTCCCCAAGTGGTTTTAACCTAAATATTCTGTTTTTTTAAAAAAAATGTAATTCTTTTTTTTTAACGAATATTTCATATCATTAATTTACAACACTGCCTCAGCATTTTTACTATTATCTTTCCTTATCAATGCATACTTTTCCACTCTTCTGTTTTAGTTGTAATTGCCTTCGATTGTCTTCAACTCTGGCTCCATTTCTTGTAGCACTAGTTCTACTTTCTGCATTTTGTTGATCCTATCCTTCATTCTCCTGCAACTTACATTCACTGAGAGAGAATAACTCAGAGAATTAGAGAATAAATAGCAACAGAGAGCTAATTTATGAAATTGAAATGCAGTGAGCTGAATGTGGACAAAAATAAACAAAAATTCATCCAGTTCTTTCTGAACACATGCCCATTACTATCCAGCTTGTCAAACCTGACAACCACCTATTCCAATTTCTTTGCAGGAGAAAACCGTGACCATCAGGTTTTTTACATGGATGTCATCTGCGCTGTAGACACAGGTGTGCATTTCAGCTCCTGAATCCAACCGCATCCCCTGCCTGCAACTCTCCTGTGTTGGACTAGAGCTGGGCGACCACTGCTTTCCTGCTACAGGAGGGATGTGTGAAGGGGGTGTTCGGGGGGAAACGCAGTGTTCCAGTGGGTCTACTGAGCACACAAGGAGTTTGTGAGCTCTGGCCTCCAGATAGCAGTGTTTATCTTAACAGCTCTCTTTTTATTATACGGAGTAATTTGCCTTTAAAATGTGGTGGAAAATGATGTTGGAGGTCAATTTTTTTCTTATGTTTTTTGTACTCAATTGCAAGTCATTTGCAACTGATGGCAAACAAAGTTATTTTACCTTTTGTCCTCTCATTAAGAAAAACAGACTGCTTAATTTTATGGAAGAATAGAGAACTTCCAATAAGCTTGTCTGCAGTGATTAGATTAATGCATGTCAGACTGTCTTCCTTACTCATATGAATCAAATGATTTTTGCACAGAAATGAAGAAAACTTTTCATTGACCTTTTTTTACACACTGGTTTTGATATTGACTCCTTCCTCTTTAATAAGGTGAGTCCATATGGTGGGGTTTTTTTCCTTTCTCATTTCTAATATATGTGGTTTCCTGCTTAGAAAAGCAACAACATAATTTAGTATTGTTTTAATTATTACTAATTTCAAATTTGTGTCCAGGTAATGTTTAAAATGCCTTTTTTAGCAATCTGTGTAGAATTATTCTATAAACTTACATTCTTTGCTGTTCTAAGTAACTATAACCTATGAGGCTCATATTCCTTGTATAACATTTGATTATGCTGTTAGCAAATGCATCAGTGCCTGTTTTCATTCTGACAGTGGTTAAAAGACTTTGGTTTATTCTTCTTTCCATATGTCTAGACATGCTGATAAATATTTGTCAACAGCTATATTTATTGCACCAACTCAGGAACAGAAGGAAAACTTTTCAAATAAAATTGCTGTGACTTCCATCCAGTTCATATGAATGCCTTCTCTTCCACAGAAACATCCACTAACATATAATTGTCAACACCTCATCTTCCCTCAGCAGCCAAAATATGCTTTGAAAATAAGTGCCACCTACCCTTAACATACTCCACTGTAACATGCAAACATACACACTCTTTTTGGTACTCCTCCCATGCTGGGTGATTCCAACTGAAATATAGGTAGATAGCTCTCTTTCTCTTGCAATTGCATAGTGTGTTGCTGTGAAAACAAAACCAATTTTAGTATCAGGGGATATTTTTGAGCTTTATTTTTTTCTTGTGTTTTTCCTACCATGAGTCTGCTGCTAGATTCTTCAGTTGCCATGGCAAGCAGGAGTGTAGGCAGTTCTTCCAGTCAGGGAAAAAAATAAAAATCATGAAATGAATGCTAATGTGAGGAGAAACTGGCAATTCTTAGTTTGATTCATAAATAAAGAACTTTCTACCTCAGACTTTCATGGGGCAACACAGGAAAAAGTCCTAAAATTAAATGCACATCTTTAAAAAAATGCCTCACTTTTTTTTGTAATCAAAAAAGACCATACAGAAGAGAATAGTCCAGTGATTCAAGTAAGACACTAGGAAATTATGTCTCCTGGATCCTACTCCAGCTCTAGTACTGCTAGTTGTTACTGAATGAGATATACGTGAAAGATAGGCACTGCAATGGGGGGCAATGATCTGTAGGAGGCAGTGGCCTCTTTGGCAATCAAGTGCCTGGTCTCCTTTGTGCTTGCACAAAGTTGAGAAGCTCAGTCCACAGTCTTTTTCTTAGGGTAACACTAATTTAATGCATTAGTGTGTAATAGAACCTCATAAATAGTGTTAATTAGAAAACATGCAAAGTTTTACACACACTTATACTTTTTAATTTCAAAATTTTTGTCTATCAGCCTTCAAAATATGACAATTTTCCATGAATGACATAAAGTTCTCCATCTCCATCTACATCTCCATCTCCATCTACATCTATTCCTTGCTCTTCTTTACATTCTGCCTTTCTCTCCTCTGCCTTTTCTTAATTTTGTTTTTCTTTTCTTATTTTTTAAAAGAAAGATGTGGAAGGAGAAAATCATTAAAGCAAAATACTAATTTCGTTGAAGAAAGCATGATTTTGGGAGCTTAAAAACTTTTCACAAAACACTTTTTTTTTCCCCTCTAGAAATCATTTTTCTAGGCATACAGTTTATTAACCTATCCAGTGAAAGCAGTCAGCACTTCTTTTCATAGACAAGCAAAAATATTGGCAAATGTTTGCTGTAATTTTATGCCAGTTAGCATCCTCTGTCCTTCATCTTCAAGATGCTCCACAGCGCTTGGGTTCCCGACTGGAAGAGGTGGCAGCTGAGCTGGGGGCAGTCGATGAGCCGACTCCTCACAGCTGCCCATCCTGCCAAGACAGTGGAGCGAGGACTGACTCCTACTGCACTTTGCAGGCATGTTAAGCTGTTTTCCATTTTTGCTTCTCTTAAGACGTTGCAGTGTGAGCTCCGATAATTTAGTGACCTCCGAGCTGTACGGCTGTGCTCAGCTGTGGCCTCTGGGCAGTGTGGAGCCAGGGCAGAGCTGGCTCTGCTGGGGCACGAGAAGCGCCTGGCCCCAGCTGAATCTTGTAGTTTAACTCAGGTGTTATTAAACCAGGTTCTACCAGGTCTATTGCATTTGTGGTACAAAGACAGAGCTACTATCGGGTGCACAATTAGTTTTATATTGTGGTCACTTTCCATATGCAATATTCATGTCAATGTGACTAGAAAGTCAAAAATATTTTATGATACATTGAGTATCAGAAAAGAAGTAGATGATGTTGACTTTTAGATAGTGAATGTGGTACATAATTTATTACCAGCTACAAGGGTTATTGTGAAGTATAATTAACATCTATAAGGTATCTCAAAATCTTGTGCTATACAAATGTCAAGCATTACTGTTATTGACTTTAAGTTCCTTAAGAGCTGTAAGAAACTAGTCACTCTCTTAGGTTTAATTTAGAGATGGTGATCCTGTAGATTACTGATATTAAATCAATATCTCATTGGATGAACAGCAGTATGTTCTCTCCCAGCATATTACTTAGGTGCTTAATAGTGGAAATGTACTCTCTTACTCTAGAGCTGGATGAAATTTTACTGTTATGGAAGCTTGTGGAAGAGAATTTTAAGTTCTGCTTCTTAAAAATTACCATAACAATACTTTTTTTTTTTTTTTTTTTTTTGCAATTGGAAACTCCAAGTCTTCGCTTAGCCTTGATAAATAAGTAAGAAAGGATTTTTTCATTGGTGACAGGCGTTGAAAAAACTTAGTAACTTAGATTTGTAACAGAGGCAAAAAAACCATTTACAGTATGTTTACAATGGAAATTGCTTTATATTTAGGGTAAAATCTGGTGTCACTAACTTAAATTCTCTAAAAATGCAAAACTTTTGCTAGAAATGACTACTTTCACCTGCTTAGCTTTAAGCTTCTTGTAAGCTAGAAGTATGAAGAGAATTCTTCAAGGAAATAAATTAGTTTGCCTTTTGTGTGTTTACGTTTGAGATTAAGGGATGGCAAAGCACAACAGTTCCTAGCCAAATCTAACCTAGGATTTACACAGTCTTAAACAGACAAGAGAAGTTTCAGATCTTCTTGCCAGGGGCTGGGAAATGAGCCACAGAAGGCCATGAAGGCACCTTCTGCATGCAAAACTTTCTTTAAATCTGAGGATGAGACATAACAATTGCTCACTGCACTTATCCCTATAAATCCCATTATAACCAAATATTGTAGGAACAATGCTCTAGGCAAGCTCTAGATGGTCTGAAAATAAAGATTTTACACTTTTCTAAGTTTCAAAATACATTTCCTAGCAGTTTCTTTCATATGCTTAGAGATAGGAAACAATTTCACTTGACAGATACATCCTATCACAGCTAAACTGAACAATTCAGCTGCTAAACACTAGGAATATTCTAAGCTATCTGTTAATAATTACTATATCCTGGAAGCTTTAAATTAAAACTTTTAAAAAATCAAGGCAAACAAATTCTCACTAATTGGAATAATATTTACATCTAAAACCAAATCCTGATTTCTTTCACCCATAAACAATAAGCTGCACAAGCAAAATAATTTTGCTTCATACGTGCTTTGTCATTACAATCTTAACAGTATTAATCTCTATTCTGCTTGAAAAAGAAGTCTAAGGAACCACAGTTTTACAGTAAAGCTCATGGAGTGTTGCCTGAAAAAATTATTCTTCTTGCCCTATTCATTTAAACGGCAACACCTTGGGATGCTATAGAAGGCATACAAGTTCGCTTCAGCAAGCAACAGGTTAAAGTTAATCTAGGTGTTTCAGATAACTCTTTTGTATGTATTCTTTTTATCAGAGCAATTGGTACTGGCGTTACACAAAAGATGACTAATAATAGTATATTCACTGTAGAGCATAGCAAATGTTGAAGTCAAATTATGTGGCTCCAGGCATTTTTAGAGATAGAATAAACAGTGATTCACCATGTAACAATCCTCATGACACCCCTTTCTTTCACTTATAAAGCTACCCATGATCTATGGGTGCCTAAAAAAGCAAAAATAAGTACAAAAAAGTCCCCATTAAAAAGTGAAATCAAAATGTGGTAGGGAATGAGTATATCAAATATTCCTACTGTCATGAATAGGGCTGGATGCAGCTCAGGTATGGATACAAAGCCCCTGTAGCAGTCTGCCTTCCTCTCTCTCTGTCCCAGAGTGCCTGACATTCATCTTTGAAAGCTTACACCAGCTGGGGGAGCTTCGTGATGGTTGGAAAAGGACAAACATCACATTTATCTCCAAGAAGGAAGATCCAGAGAATTACAGGCAAGTCAGCTGTACATCAGTCCTGCTGCAGGTTATGGAGTTGTGGTTTTAAGAGGATCAGAAGTGAGATCAGCCCTTCTGCTCTGTCTGGGGAACTGCCCGCTGGAAACTGGAGCAGCATTTTTCAGGAAGAATCCCCTTTTGTGATTGTTTTTTCTTGCAACTCACGTACCCGTGAATCTAGGGTTGAGGTAGGTTCTCCATCCCACTCCCTCACGTGCTCTCCGTGGTCACACAGGTAAAACCACAGGGTACACCATGGTGTGTACCTTCTATCTCCTCTCTCTTGAGCAGAGGAATGCTTACTCTTAATAGCTGAGATACAGGCCCATACAGGTGGGGGGCAGAACTTATCCTTGAATCACTGGAACTCTCGGGACAGTTTCTTGGCTAGCATGTCTGGCAGTTTCTCCACAGCTGAGACACAGGCCCATAGGGAGGAACTTCCTTCATATTGCCGGAGTCAGCCAGCCACTTCATCCACCGTTTGTCCCTCGCCTTCTTTCCAGGACATCACTGCCAATGAGTTGGCATATGATGCTGGTGCACGTCGTAGAAACTTCTGCCACATGGGTTGTGTGCATTGGACTTCATCTGGATCTGTGGGTGACTGCTCGGTATCTGAATCACTATAAATCACCTCCAGCACGGCTCATTCCCTCAGGTACTGGATACCTTTCTCCATGGTGGTCCACTTGCCTGGGTGACACGTAACATCTTCCTTGAAGGGGTATTTTTCCTTCACGCCTGACGGAAGTCCCCTCCAGAGGCTGAGGGCTTGTGTCTTTTTCCCAATCGCCTTGTCAATGGCCCCTTCCCTAGACAGGGATCCCACCTGCTTGCCTTCCCTACCCTCTAATTCCAAGCTACTGGCCTGTTACCCCAGCATCGGAGCAGCCGGGTAACAATGTGCTCACCCGGATGGCGGCCGAAATCCTTTTGCATATCTCGCAGCTCACTCAGGGACAGGGATCGGGTGATTATCTCGGGTTCTGCCTCTTCCTCCTGTTCTCGTGATGACTCTGTTTCACCTTCACCCCTTGCTAAGCGAACTGATTTCTCCGTGTATTTCTTCTTCTGTATAGGGACGACTGACACTGGCACAGGTTGGTTCTCTGGTTCAGCTGCAGCGCCTGTCGCCGGGGTTGGTTGGGGTAGCTGCAGTGCTTGTCACGAAGGTTGGAATAGTGGTGCCTGTTGTTCTGTTTTCCCTCCCTTCCCCCTGAGGGTGCTGCATAATATCGAGCAGTGGTTGGTAGATACTGGCCAGGGCCCAGCACAGCGCGGTTAGGAATCTTTGGAATAGGCACCGCATTTTCCTTTCAAATATTCTATCACTTCATCAGGGTCCTGTAGCTGTTTGGGAGTGAAGTTCCAAACCATTGGAGGTGAGAAGTCCGCTAGATACCTGCCCATATTCTCCCACATGCCACGCCACCCGTGACTATCCAGCCTTGGGGCAGAGGTCTGGGAGGTATTCTTAAAAAACTTTTTGTGTAACCCTGAACAAGACCTGAAACACATTCAGGAGACATAGCAATAATAGCATGCTGGCTTGAACATCCCAAGGATATTCAAGATTCTCAAAAGCTGTTATAATTAGCTGGAAGGGGAAGGGGCAGGTGAAAGAGCAGGAGAAAATATCCCCCCCGTCTTCCCCATAGATTAGGTGCAATTACTAATAAATTCTGAGAGAAGGCACCCAAGGTATGGGCATGACAACAGTGCCACATATAAATTCCAGCTTAACCTCATGACCAGTGATGTAATCATATCATAAGTCAATATTACCCAGTATAGCAAAATGATAGTCCTGATCCCTCTCCTAGAGGTGATAAACATCAGAACAGGGAATACATAGTGCATATAAAAATTTATATAACACAACCATGTGAACAAGTAAACCAACATTGTGACCAGTGACTATTTAACTAACATAAAAAATGCATATAACAAATTTGTTTTAACACACTCTGGTCAGATCTGTTGTTATCTCAACGCTTCGGGCCCCACATTGGGTGTGAAAATGGACTGTCATGGTTTAAGCCCAGCCGGCAGCAAAGCACCATGCAGCCACTCGCTCACTCCTCCCCACCCTCCCGGTAAGATGGGGAGGAGAGTCGGATGGAAAAGGTAGAAACTCGTGGGTTGAGATAAGGACAGTTTAATAGGACAGCACAAGGAAAGAAGAAGAAGTAGTAGTAGCAGTAGTAGTAGTAGTAGTAATGATGATAATAATAATAATAATAATAGAATACACAAAGCTAATTATGCACAATGCAACTGCTCACCACCCGATGCCCAGCCCATTCCCAAGCTGTGATCCCACCTCCTCCCCCGGCAGCTCCCACAGGTTATATACTGAGCATGATGTCACATGGCATTGAATATCCCCTTGCCTAGTTCAGGTCAGCTGTCCTGGCTGCGTCCCCTCCCAGCTTCTTGTGAAAATTAGCTCTGTTCCAGCTGAACCCAGGACAGGAGTAAATCCTCCACAAAGCCATTTCCAGGCCAAAGAAGAACAAGAAGGTAATTGGGAACAACCAGCAAAAATTAATTAAAGGGCAAATCATGCTTGACCAACCTGGTAGCTTTCTCTGATGAGATGACTAAGCAGATGAGAGTAGTGACTTGTTGACATTGCCAAGACTTTCAAGATAATTCCTGACAGTATTCCTTGTATGCAAATTAGTGAATATGGACTGGATAAACGGACAATAAATGAGTGAAAAACTGGCTGCACAGCTGGGCTCCAAGGGAGGTGATCAGGAGTATGAAATCCAACTGGCAGCTGATTACTAGTGTTGTCCCTCAGGGACAATGTAGGAGCCAATACTGTTTAACATTTCTATTAATGGTGTGGACAATGGGGTGGAAGGTACTCCCAGCAAGTTTGCAGATGATACCAAACTGTGAGGGAATGGTACTAGAAAACAGAGCTGCTATTCAGAGAGACCTTAGCAGGAAATATAAATGGGCAGAAAAGAGGTTTATGAAGTCCAGCAAATGCAAGATCCTGACTCTGGGATTGAATAACCACATGCAAAAGTGGAGGCTGGCAGCTAACTGGCTAGGAAGCAGCTTTGCAGAAAAGGACCTGAGCTTCCAGGTGGACAAGAAGTAGGTGATCCAACAGTGTGCTCTTGCAGCAAAGAAAACTAACTACATACTGAACTGTATTAGCAAGAGTACAGCCAGCAGGCAGTAGGTACTGACTGTTTTCTCTTTTGGCATTTGTGAGACTGCATCTGTTATGCTGGTTTGGGCTCCTCAGCACTAGACAGACATTGACATGTCCATCTGCATCCTTGGAGACATTCAAAAGCTGTCTGGACGTGGTCCTGGGCAACTGTTTCTAGGTGGCCCTGGTTGAGCAAGGAGGGTGGACCAGATGGTCTCCAGAGGTCCTTTCAAACCTCAACCATTCTGTGATTCTGTGACATACGGGATTGTGTCCAATGAAGGGCTGCCAAGGTGATTAGGAGGCTGAACCACCTGATGCCTGAGGAGAAGCTGAAAGATGTGCTTTTTTTCAGCCTAGGGAAAAGAAAGGTAAGGTAAGATGTGAGCAGTCTTCAACTACTTAGCTGGAGAGTATAGAAAGACAGAAACAAGACTCTTTTGGAGGTGCACATTGATAGGATGAAAGGTAATGGACACATGCTGCAATACCATAAATTCCTTTTAAATACAAGAAAAAAAAGTCACCACTAAGTTGTTCAAAGAGTTTGTGGTAGCTCCAGCCTTGATGATATTCAGAACTTGAAGGAACAAGGCCCCCAGCCAGGCCCTGAGACCAGATTATTCCCTCCCTATGTAACTTACTCTGTGATTCTGTGAAACTATGGTTCGTTTAAAAAAGGGGTTAAGAATGAAAGCACTGCCATTCTTACCCATCAAAACACACTGCCATGTGATTGAACTTAGTTACTGCTTAAATCTTACTGGCTAAGCTCAGGAGAAAGCAATAGTCCTTCCCAAGATGCACTCTTAAGATCATGTGCGATGTACTCATAACCCAAGTCCGTACTACAGGTTGAATATACTTTTTAGAAATACACAGATTATTTATGTCTCTGCATAAACAGGGATATCAGCAGAGCATAACTGAATGCTATGGCAATATATTTGAGTTTGCACTACAGGTACTCATTTGATTTCCCGTAGCATTAGAGCTGTATTGGCACAGTGCTCTGAATGGTCTAGTTACCACTGCTGAGAAGCTATATATATGTATATATATGTATATATATAAAGCTATGTGAAGCATTAACTTCACTAGTGTATGCTGTTTGTGGTATCTGAGATGGCTTGAATATCTTTGCTTGCTTTCTTTCATGTGTTTGCACCCTTGACAGCCCTGAACTACTTTACACTCATCTGATTTGAAAGCTCCATTGAAATTCACCCGATCTCATGTAGAAATACTGAATCCATTGGTATTGTCAGAAGATGACTGTAGGTTAGGCCTTGCATAAAATGCAAAAGGAAAGATCCCAGCATACTCTTCTCCAGTTTCCCCCTTGCCTAGGGTAGAGTAGCTCTGTAAAAGACTCCAGTAAGGTAATTTATGTGCCTGTTCTCATGGAGTGGCTCATTCAAGAGAGTATCTTCACATGATGGCAGACAAAATATTCTGAAGGCACTTTTCTTTTTTTTTTTTTTTTAAAAGCTGTTCCAACATAAATAATTAAATAAACAGTGATCCACAAAAAGACAGTGAGTGACCATTCTGTGGTAACTGAGATACCAGTCTGGTATATTAAGGAATAAGGCTCAAATCTCTTTTCTTGGCTGTGTGTTGTATAAGAGCAAGTTCATCTAACTCTAGGAAAGGATTCACGGGGTTAGGAATTGTAAATTGTAATACATATTTTTCTGCAGGAATGATCAAACTGTGGGAGTTTAGAGGGAGAGGGAGCCTCTAACAAGCAAACTTAGGCAGCTTGCAGCTCTGGCAGCTGACTTCTATGAATCTCACCCTTCGGTACCTAATTCTTATGGTGTACTGGGGGAGTCTAGCTACCTAAATTGGATTTTGAGTTATGCCAGATAGGTTCTGATGTATTGAGCTTAAGTATCTCATGTGGATTCAGTTCAAAAAGTTGGTTCTTGTTGTGCCCTACTCCCATTTAATGTGCATTAGTTTGCTCATTGAATTCATGTTTCAACACAGTATGCACTGCTTTGCTAGAAAAAAAATGTAAGACCTGCATAGCAGTGTACAGGAGGTACACTGAAAAAGAATCTGCTTTTAGAAGCTTTTGGCATGCCTCCTCATTAAGCATCTAAGACAGGAAAAGTTTTGCATGACAAAGATTCTTAGAATAGGTCAACCATTTTTATTTCTTCTCAGTTAGAGATGATCTTACACTGAAACTGTACCAAAATGTCACAACTTGGGCCAGACTCTGTGTTCACAGCTTAAGTAGGGATAATCCATGTGTCAAATCAGTTTATGCTCTCTGCAAGCAAGATCAACAGTAATCAGTAAAAAACAGAGTTAATTTTCTTTCCTTGCTTAAGATGGATTCTCTAATTTTGATTTTATCACCAAAGAAAATCCTAGAGGTTCTTAAATGTCAGTTACTACTTATTTGGCATTGGAGGAGAGATTTTGTATTGGGTTTGCATGGCAAGGTTTTGGTAGCAGGGGGGTACAGGGGTGGCTTCTGTGAGAAGCTGCTGGAAGCTTCCCCTATGCCAATGCCAGCCGGCTCCAAGACGGACCTGCTGCTGGCCAAGGCTGAGCCCATCAGCGATAGTGGTAGCACCTCTGGGAGAACATATTTAAGAAGGGAAAAAGTTGTGGCAGCACAGTAAACTGCAGCCGGAGACAGGAGTGAGAACATGTAAGAGAAACAGCCCTGCAGACCCCCAGGTCAGTGAAGAAGGAGGGGAGGAGATGCTCTAGGCACCAGAGCAGAGATTCCCCTGCAGCCCGTGGGGAAGACCATGGTGAGGCAGGCTGTCCTCCTGCAGCCCAGGGGGGTCCACGGTGGAGCAGATCTCCACCTGCAGCCCGGGGAGGACCCCACGCTGGAGCAGGTGGGTGCCCGAAGGAGGCTCTGACCCTGTGGGAAGCCCGTGCTGGAGCAGGCTCCTGGCAGGACCTGCGGATCTGTGGAGAGAGGAGCCCACGGAGCAGGTTTTCTGGCAGGACTTGTGGCCCCGCGGGGGACCTACGCTGTAGCAGTGTGCTCCTGAAGGACTGCAGCCTGTGGAAAGGACCCACACCAGGGCAGTTTGTGAGGAACTGCAGCCCGCGGAAAGGACTCACATTGGAGAAGTTCATGGAGGGCTGTCTCCCATGGGAGGGACCCCACGGCGGAGCAGGGGCCGAATGCGGAGTCCTCCTCCCCCTGAGGAGGAAGGAGTGGCAGAGACAAAGTGTGAGGAACCGACCCCAACCCCCATTCCCCGTCCCCCTGCGCCGCTGACGGGGAGGAGGGAGAGAAAACCGGGAGTGCAGTTGAGCCAGGAAGGATGGAGGGGTGGGGGGCAGGTGTTTTAAGATTTGGTTTTATTTCTTTTTATCCTACTCCAATTTGATTGGCAATAAATTAAAATAATTTTCCCCAGTTGAGCCTGTTTTACCTATTACAGTAATCGGTGAGTGATCTCTCCCTGTCCTTATCTTGACCCACAAGCCTTTCATTGTATTTTCTCTCCCCTGTCCAGCTGAGGAGGGGAGTGATAGAACAGCTTTGTTGGGCACCGGGTGTCCAGCCAGGGTCAACCCACCACAGGTTTTCAATAGGCGGTGGCCAAAAGTTTTAGAAAGAACTGGTATCTTGGGAGCCTCCATTTTTTCAAGTGTAGTTTGGACAACTAAGATGGCCTAGTTTTCCAAAACTGGAAATACTGTATTTTGGCAGCCCAACTTTTGAAAATGTTAAGATTCCAAGTGCAATACCCAAAAGCGAAGCATGAAAAATCAATACAATTTCTGTCACAAGATTTTACAAATGTCAAGACTTCAGTTTTTAATGTACATAAAAGATGACACTTTTAGTAGTACATTGCCCTCTAGCACTGTGCTGTATATCGATTTAGATTTTCCAAGAGGCCTAGATATTCCTAGGAGGTGTCTGTTACAAGTATTAATCCATCCTGACCTGACCTAGCTTATGAGATCTGATGGGATCCTACTATAAGATGGTATGTTTAAAGGCAGTTTTTCTTTAAAATATTAAAATTTAAAAAAATGTCAGTGTGGTTCTGCCATGTAAAGAAAGTTATAGAATACATTAAAGAAAATATAAAATAAAAATGAAGATCAAATGGCCAAAGATGAAAACAAATGAGGGGTTTTTTTTGGATAAAACAAAAATAAGAATCCTACAGTCATCTGAAATTTAATGAATTATCTAGACTTCCAAAGAGGGCAACCAGAAAGCATAGGGATAGTAAAAGGAAACTGAAGGCTTCCTTATAAAATGGTCTCCACAATAACTCATGACTGGAAGAGGCTTTTTGTGTGGCTGCTTTGAACCTGTGTGAAAATTCAACTTTATTAGGAACATGTATGTAATAGGAAATACCAATAAATTTGAACTACAATATTTAGATTTATACATCCTAGGATTTATGGAAGTGCTGTAAGCAGACAAGTCATTTAATCATTTAATACATACTACTAGACAAGGAGAATTAGGTACCTTATTAATTTAGGTATTTTGTAAATGCCATTAGGCAGCTCTCCTAAGCTTAGGTATCTGAAGATTTCTATATACTCTGTGGTGTTGTGCACATGCATTATAGAACATTTTTATTAATTAACTCTTCCAAATTATTTGAACTGCAGCTAGTCTGACTCTCAGAAATTTTCTCATTAGTTCTGACAGGGCAAACAAGTGCTGGAAGAACTTTCATAAAGTTAGAAACATCTACTCTACTTTAGAATAGAATAGAATAGAACAGAACAGAACAGAATAGAATATTTTCTTATTTAAGTTTCACGTAAGACTGTAGGACTTAGCTGGTTTATTTTGAAATTACCATACGAAGTCTCCCCAGCAAGAGATAATATGTGCAAACCTCAAGCATAAAGAATCAGGCTGAGACAAGAAAGCCAGCTGTGATCTTACTCTTAAATAATCATTTTAGTTCATAAAATGTTTGGTGCTGGGGGGTGGGGTGATGTGTTCAAAATCACGTATCTTATTAACTGTAGAAATCCTTCCAAGAAACTGATTTCATTAGACCAAATAAATATTATGGCTGATTCTTGATCTTTTTACCTCTACTTTATAATCCATCAAAGTAGGAACGTCTTGAGGCATTCCCCTCAACCATTTATTGTGAGTAAATGTTTCTAAAACTGAATCTTCAATTAGAGAATAGAAGCTTAAAGCAGGATATCAACTCTTTACAGTAGACAAAGCACACACCATCTCTTCTCTGGAGAGAAGTTTTTTGATTCTTAGCCTTATCTTTTAGAATGTAAGTGATGTAGGGTCTTAGATTTCCTAGAATTCCAGTGAAGAAGCAGATGAAAGCTTGACACATTTGGCTGCAAAATGTGCTGCCGTTTTAGCTGGCTGGCAATTGCAGGATACATGACAATGTGCAACAGATGTTAGAGTATTAATCACCATGTTTTACTTTCTGTGGTGAAGTATTTAGGAGTTATTTGAATGATAAGACTTGACAGATCATGTAAGTTGTTTTCGTTGTGCTGAAGCTAGAGAAATAATGTGGACAAGCTGCTCCAAAGAGAATAATAAATTGTCAGAGTTTGTGTGAGGTCTTGCTGTTTAGAAAAAAAAGGCCTAGCAGCTACTTATAGGTCATTATATAAAGGCTGCTTGGATAATTACCAGGACTAAAATGTCTAACGCTCTGTCCATCAGGGATGGGCTTTCCTCTGAGGGGGGCATTAAGCTTATCACAACTGCTGATTAGCAGCTAGCGACTTTTGAATTAAGAGAGATTTTCTTGGTAAAGATTAAAATGGAAGTCTCAATACTGCGGAGAAGAGGTGTCTTGTTGAAAATGTCAAGCCTAGAAGACTTTCAGGATTCAGGAAATTAGTTATTTCTCCTGGGGGTTGAAACTACATTTTGGATTCCTACTAGAGATAGGAGATAACACTTCCCACCATGTCATCTTCACAAATCGTAATATTAGAAAGAATAATTATTCCTCAATTCTTATTGAAAGTATTCATTGCACTGTTTTGATTAGTATTACTCTTCTTTTACTGTGTTTTTATTATATATTTTTAAAATATTCTTTTCCATAAAAGATGCAAATGAAGACGTGAGATTTTCAAAACCACTAACACCAGGTCGGCACATGGTATGATATCACATACAAATGGCAGTTACATGGCTTTGAAAATCCCCTCTGTGACCTGTCACCCCAAGAAACAAGGCCACTGGTCCCTTTCGAAAGCAATATATACTGAAGAGCATTCTTCTATGAGGGTTGGACTATCTTACCAGAGAATCAGTGTTAAATCATTGCAAGTCCCTTCTGAATTCTCATTTCCCAGGGGAAAATTTTAAGTTTTGGGATCTGAAATTGAACTTTTTCTCTTGCCTCAGCTACTCCTCTTTTTCTGCATGAATTCCAATTAGATGGGCACTTTCCAAAAATAGCTTTCATATTAGCCGCTCTGGAAATACAGGCAGGCTAATACCTATGTTTTGAACCATGCTGGAATATGGGCTTGCAGTAGAGCCTGAGCAGTTTTGTGATTACAGGACGGAGGGAGTTCTGTACCTTCCCATAAAAAGAAACACTGACACTAAGGGGACTTTACCAGCAGAAATCTGGGTACTGATCACCATTCAGTATGCAGTCATTATTTCCCTGCCCCTGGGTTGAATGATAGATAACACTTTGCTGACAAGTGGGGTTCCAGTCTTCCAGACACCTCAGGACATGCTTATTTAAGAAAAAAAGTGAAGCTCTATCAGGAAGATAAGCATCTGCATGAGCCTTTTCAGGTGTCCAAACTTTAATTTGCCTGCAAATCCATTTTTATGAATGGTTAAATAGTTGAAGAAAAAAAAATGCATCTGTATTACTCAGATCCCAGACTTAGGACTGAGTGTTAAGAGACATAGTTCAATGTTAGGCAGCTGCATTGTTGCTTCTCTCATATCATCCTATGCTTCTAATTGATTTTAATTTAAATCAGTTTTTGATAGAACCAGATGACTTAAAATAGACTGGATCTTAACATATGAAAGAGAAATATTGTGGGTTTTTTCCAAGAAATTATTATTTTACTGGTATTTTATTTGATATTGATTGAATAGGAATAAGATCGAAAATTTTCAGCTGAATTTTGAGAAAAAAAAAGCCATGAAACACTTTGACTAAATATCATTTTACTTTATGTCTGTCACATCCTGTCAGCCTGTCTTATTCTTCCTCTGTTTTGCAAGCCTAGTTTCTACATATGCTAGACAGAATAATGTATCTGTCTAAACAGACACTACCAGGAAATTTTCTGGAATTTACTGGAGATGGGTAACTCTGCAGAAGCAAAAGGAACTTGGACTTGAGAACCTGTAGTTATTGCCACATCACTTAAAAGACAAGATTTCTGTTGTTTATGGTATAAGAGTTTCAAAAATATTTAAATACTAGTCCTGAAATTGAATTGGAAAATGAAACTAGGACTCATAATTTACTGAGACATACTGGAAATTTTACTCCGAACAAAATAATTGGTCTAACTCACCACGACAACTTATGTGGGATCTGAAGGAGTAATCAATTTGCTCACAGAAATCTTTGCTTCACCACCTCCCAAGATTAGGGTAAAAATATGTGAGGCCATCTATAATCTTGATATTTTGAAGAAATTAAAACCTGAATGTTAAATCTAGTCCAGTTAATCAGCATGACTTCAAGCCAGACATCTTACATTTTGAGAAAATAAACTTGTAGGAATTAAGAATTTGTGTTTTGTGAAGTAAGACCATTTTAAACAGATGAAAATGCACAACACTTCACTATAATTTCATTTTATGAATTTAATTCTGTAGTGTATTCCCTTTCATATCTTTTAGTTAAGATTTTCATATTGACCACACTGATTTTCATATAGATTTTCATATCTGAAAATATTTCATAGTTAATGGAAAAAAACCACTAATAAAGAAATGCACATCATTTAAAAAAAACGCATTAGATTGTGCAGTGAAGTTAAGGCCTTGCTTATTACTTTTTTATTACTATCTTTGGCCACAAGTTTCCTTTAAAATTGCACCCAGCACAAAACAAATACACAAAAATCCCCAAATCCTACAGATAGCACAAGGTGGACAGAACACGTATTTTTCATTCGGCATTCTTTAAAGATGGCACTCTTCCTTCTTGGTTCATTGTGACTGACACCATTATGGTCTCATCTCTATCCTTCTATAACACAATAATTCTAAGCAGTGAGGTTACGCATCCCTTAGTTAAAATTTATTTGGACTCTACGTGAACTTCTTCTGTATTAAAGACCACAGAAATAAACCTTCAATAAGTATGCTCTGCTTTTATTGGTAATATTGGCTAAAATAGGCTATACTGCTGGTGTAAATGAACCCACAAAACTAAGCAGGCTAAGATTAAAATAAGTTTCATTTGATTTTTTTTTTTATATCAGTGTAGAATATCTGCATCTATACAAGTCACTGAAGACTAACTTACAGTCAATGGGGAGAAATAAACACTGCCAAAGTGCAATTCCTCCAAGCTGATGTAGATACCTACTTCAGGAAAAGATAAATTTACCATCAAAGTGCCTGTTTCTCTGCAGTGACTATGGAAAGACCCAAAGGTGACCAGCTCAGATGTAAATAAGTGTAAGGTAGTTGTCTGCATTTGATCAGATGAATCATAAATCAGGAGTCAGCCTGATCAAATTTAAGTGTTACATGTCTAGGCAAAAAGCATCTATTTGCCTGTCTGTTTTAACAGAAAATCAGAAATCATAATGACTTTTTAATAATTTAAACTGGTTAAAATACCTGCTTGACTTTTGTATTTGGCATAGTTTGGTTTTCATGATGTTACTTTTGCTTTGATTTCTATGCATATGACTGAAAATAAGGAAGATATGCATATATCTCCTTCTTTTATGGAATACAAAAGTGAATGAAAATCTTAGGTAATCTTTATCTGTAATAATTACTGTGTTTAATAACCACTCCAAAACACAAACTTTTGCAAGAATAAGTTTACTTAAGCATGTTAAGTATCAACTAAAAAATTTTCAACACCCTTAGGAAATTCCATAGAAATTATGTCAAACATGTTTCTTAGCAATAGCTAAAGACAATCATCTAGTCCCTTTCAACAAATGTGCATCATCCATCAAATTAATGAGCAGATGTCTCAAACAGTTAAGCTTAACTAACAAAAACAAATATAGCCATGTCATTCATGACATGATTCTGATTCCAACTCATTTTCCCCCCATCATACTATAAATTGCTAGAACCCTTTTTTGGTTAAACTGCTCGTGAGATCTTAATTTATCATGAAAAACATTTTGCTAGTTTCTTAGTCTGTTTCTTTCATTTTTTGTTTTCTTTTTTTTTCAAAATGTATTTTCATTTTTGCTTCATAAAATCAATGCAGTATTGTCCACTTGGGATTTTAGTCAGATTGAAAACTAGCTCTCCCAAATGCCATAATTCTGAACAGTTAATTTCCTTTACTACTTTTTCCCCTTAAAAAATCATTCATCTGTAAAAACTGTGGAGATTTTTCACCTATGTAAAATTTTAATTTCAGAGAAAGAACCAGCAAAAATAGAAAGTTTTTGAAAATGATTGAAGACGTATTTGAAGGTATTATTAGAGGAGTTCCAGAAGTTAAATGAAACCAAAATGAGAGCTAATACTTGACAAGTAGAGATGCTCTACATTCTCAAAATAATTAGGTGTACAGAAAGAGAGATAAATCAATCAGGCTAATGACCTGGTTAGACAAAATGTAAGGAAGTTATAGGAAGTTTGGGGCAATCGTGTTATGGAAGGGTTATGAATTTCAGTGGCTCACTTTAAAAAAATATTTTCTGTGATAGTGTTGAGTGTGACTGGAAAAAAATAAATTAAAAAAAAATCCATTTTAAATCCTGAGGAGATTATATTTGCAGAGCTTAAATAATGAGGAAAGACAAGATTTAAAAAAGAAGAACAAAAGGTGGGGGACTGATTCCATAGAAAGGGTAGAAACTTATCCTCTACTAGCATTATGCAGAGGTAAAGCCCTTCATGGAAGTGACCCTTCTTCCTTCCTTCTATGTTTGTAAATTGTGTGTCTGTCCCACCCTTCAAGCAGTGTTCAGGAATAAAGAGTTCATAGAAGTAACTGTTCTGAATGTTCAGAAAAATATAAAGGAAGAATGTGTCTTTTTGTATGTTTTGGGTGAACAGTCACTGGAATGAAATTAAATAGGCTTTGTAAAATAAATTCAACTGAGTCGGATGCTATTTAATATGGGTTTTGTATATCTTCATACATATATTTTTAACATTCTGACTGTTAGCTAATTTTCTTCTCCCAAAATGCCTAGGTTCTGGTGATGGGTACAAGAAAAGTCTCCAGTCTGGTTAGGAGACAGTAAACTAATTGAAAACAATTGAGTATTAGTTTTCTATGTCCTGCTGAGATGCCAATAAACATACCTGCTATGGGGTTATTGCATCTTCAATCTTAGATTCCAGGTGGTCATAAGTACTTGTTCATCTACTTCAAGTTGCAAGAAGTGATCAATTCCCTTCGTGCGTAAACACAGCTGTAGCAAGTGTTAGAATATTCTTGTCTTTATTTTCACCAACATACATTTTACAGCAGGAGTCACATCTTCTTTTCATTGTTGGTGCTGGTCTTCAAGTTTTCCTTATGTTTGTCAAAAGTGATAAAATTTGTATAGGACAGCGTATTGGGTCTGGCTGAGATGGAGTTAATTCTCCCCATAGCAGCCCTCATAGTGCTGTGCTCTGCATTGGTAGCTAGAAAGGTGTTGATAACACAGCAGTGTTTTGGCTACTGCTGAGCAGTGCTGGCACAGCATCAAGGCTGTCTCTCCAACATTTCTGCCCCCCTCAACGGTAGGCTGCGGCTGGGCAAGATCTTGGGAAGGGACATAGCCAGGAGAGCTGACCTAAACTAACCAAACAGATATTCCATACCATATGACATCAGCTCAGACATAAAAGCTAAGTAAAGGGAGATGGAAGGCGGGGGGCATTTTCATCTTCTGGAGCAACCACTATGCGTACTGAAGTCCTGCTTCCCAGGAAGTGGCCAGGCATCGCCTGCTGTTGGGACGTAGAGAATAACATCGTTTGTTTTTTCCTTTGCTTTTGCACATGCAACCTTTGCTTTCACTTTACTAATCTGTCCTTATCTTGACCCACAAGCCTTTTGTTATATTTTCTCTCCCCTGTCCAGCTGAGGAGGAGTGATAGAGCGGCTTTGGTGGGCACCTGGCACCCAGCCAGGGTCAACCTACCACAGACAGTCAGTACCAAAGAAAATCACAAAAAATACTGAGGACACAAATTACCTACTTGAACAATGTAGAAAATTTATATTTTTTAATTAGCAATATTAATTTGCTATTTAATATAACTCAAATGCAAAATAATGCACCTTGGATGTGAAAAAAAATATTAACTACTCAAATACTTGACATGACTGAAAACTTAAGTGCATCAAAATGAGAAATGTACCAGGTTATCACTGCAGACAACTCAGTGTGCATCTGTGGCAAAAAATAACCAAGATGGCAGGTTGCATAAGCAAAGAAACAATGAATAACACAGAGAATATTATAATTCCCTGACAGAAGTCAGTGCTGCAGTTTCATCTAGAATACATTGTCTTGTACTAGTCTCATCAGTTCCAAAAGAAAAGCAGCAAGAAAGTTGTTTGAGAATGGTGAGAAGAATAGCAAAGAGCTCCCATCGACTCTTATATGGAGATAAGCTGCAAAACATTGGGCTTGATTGGCAAGACATTTGAAAAAATCCTGAAAGTTGCCTATGTCAGGACCCACAGTCATAAGCACTGACCTGATACAGGTTGGTATAGCTGCCATAAGTACCCTCCATCTGGGCTTGAGCTGAGGAGCCCAGGAGAAGCAGTGGGGAGTAATCATTTGTTTTCTTTCCTTGTTGGAAAGGAGTGGAGGCGAGGGGACAGTGTTCTGGGTACAATGTCTGTTGACAGCAGGCAGCAAACACAATGACAAGACACTGTACCTGAAGGAGGGAAGGAGTCTCCTCAATCGACAGCCTGCCAGCCAAACTGAAACCAAGAAAACAGCAGCTGCCAGATGGTCAGTCTGCAGCTCAGCAGCTACACCCCACATCACCACCCACGCGTGCTGAGGTCACAGCTAATGTTGTTTTCCTGTGCACAGGTCTCCAGAATAAGACTGGCCTTGGCAGCACTCAAACATGGCAGCAAACAACCCAACTGAGTGCTCCACCTGGTGGAGGACGTCACACCATCTTTAAAAACAGCACTGCGCATCACAGCTAGACAGCAGCACATTTCTTCCACGTGCTCCTAGAAGAACCGCACCTAGAAAACCAGTCTTTCCTGAATTCCTAAAGTACCACCTGGAGAACATTGCTGCTGCCACAACCTATTTGCTGTGTACACCCTCTCCCCTCATACATGTTGTGTGACCCCATCTCATACTCTTAGCACAACCACAGGGTTACTCTAGAGGCTGCCCTGAAAGGGCTGGAAATGGCTCCAGGCAAACAGCTCGAAGTGAGAGCTTCAGCCCATATGAAGTGACCCACTGGACACTCTGGACTGTCTTCCTCTTTAAGAAGGTGATCATGGCAGGGAGTGGAGTGGCTCAAGGCATCAACTGAAGGTCAGAGGAAGAAAGGGAGCACCTTCATGGCATATTAGATTCTGCTCCTGACCGAGCATTCTTACACCTCAAAGAGGGCCTCACCTCATTGGGAAGGGTGCCAGAGGTACATCGTCAGTGACTCCCTCCAAGCAGGTGCCTACCACAGTGCTGGTGCCACCCCCAGACCATTTGCCTTGACTGGGATGAAAGACACCATACGTTGCCCCTCACATTCCTTTCCATTGGTTTTCCAAAGTCTGGAAGGCCTTCTTGTGTGCTTTTTCCTCTTATTGATTTTTTAAAAGCAAAGTTTACACATAGTTCAGATTTGTGTTAAAGGCTTTGTTAAAATAGAAGTCTCCATCTACTGGGCTGTGCAGGTGTCATGGTAGAGATGGTCTAGATACAGAGATCAAAGACATAGGGTTATTGATGGGAGGAGAACAGGGAGAATAGCCAAAAGGCTTGGTCATGACAGTGCCCGTGCATGTTAAGCACCTCTAGCAGAGGAAGGATAGAAATCATTTCTGTCTGGGTAAAATGTGGAGGAAAGCAGAGAGACAAAGAAACATTGTGGATAAAGAACAATGATTGAGGGAACAGAGGGAAGCAGGCCATGACTCTGTAGCTCTTAGGGAAGGGGAGGGGTTGGGAAGCATGTGGGCAGGAAGGCTCTCTGAAGAAAAGACCACGGAAAGACCAGCAGAGATGCCAGGAACTGGCAATGCTTGCCAGTGCAAGAAGTGTGGGAGAGGAAGAGGAGTCAGATCCACTTTTTGACAGCTGTTGGGGTAAGACTGAAAGGCCTCATCGCATGGCTTCTCCAGTTGCTCTTGAGACCTTCGGTGAAGCTATAGCCTGCTGAGATGGCTACATGCACGTTTCCATCCCCCTGTCACTCACTTCTGGGATGGACAAACAAGAGCCGAAGGATCTTTTCCAGCTATCATGTCTCTTGTCAGAATGGCTTGTAAGCATCCTTGGGCATAAAGTAGAGCAAGAGCTGATGATCTAGTTAGCATTAAGGACCATGTTGTCCAACCTGTCTTTCAAGGCTAACCTTTCTTCAGTCAGGTGGCTGAATGCCCATTTCTCCAAGACCTATCAGGACTGAAGTGAGCAGAGTCTGTGACTGTCCTGAACTAACTTCAGAACTCACAACTGTAATGACTAAGTAACATCTGCCATAATGAAGAATGGAATAAGGACCACACACAGGCCAATACCTTTACCGAAGGTTTGTCCTTTCGCCTCTGTTTCGGGTTTCTGTGGTGGGGTTTTGGTAGCAGGTGAGGGCCCGCAGGGCCGGCTCCTGGGAGAAGCTGCTGGAAGCTCCCCCGGCTCAGAGCCGGACCCGCTGCTGGCCCAGGCCGAGCCCCTCAGCGACGGCGGTCGCGCCTCTGGGAGAACAGATTCCAGAGGGGAACGGCCCGTGAGTCGGGGGAGTGGGATGTGAGAGGAACCCCTCTGCGGATACCGAGGTCAGGGAAGGAGGAGGAGCGGGGGAGGACGCGGTGAGGCGGCAGGCTGTCCCCCCCAGCCCGTGGAGGGGAGCGGGGGAGCGGAGGCCGCCCAAAATGGCCGCGCCTCCGTGGCTGAGGCAGTCTGTGACTGAAGGACTGCACCCTGTCTGCGGAAGGGACCCGCGCTGGAGCAGTTGGTGAGGAACTGCAGCCCGCGGGAAGGACCCGCGCCGGAGCAGTTGGTGAAGGGCTGCCTCCCGCGGGAGACACCCCACGGCGGAGCAGGGGCCGAGCGCGGAGTCCTCCTCCCCCCGAGGAGGAAGGAGCGGCAGAGACAAGGTGTGAGGAACCGACCCCAGCCCCCGTCCCCTGCTCCCCTGGGGAGAGAGAACCGGGAGTGGGGCTGAGGCGGGAGGGCGGGGGGGAAGCTGCTCTTGGGTTGGGGTTTACTCCCCATTATCCTTCTTTTGATTCGACTGGTAGCAGATTAAATTGATTTTGTTTCTTCCCCACGTTGAGCCTGTCTTTTGCCCGCAACTGTAATTGGGGAGTGATCCTTCCCTGTCCTTGTCTCGACTGACCCATGAGCTTTTCTTTACATTTTCTCCTCATCCCACCGGGGCCAGGGGGGTAGGAGTGAGCGAGCAGCTTTGTGGTGCTTTGTTGCCGGCTGGGCTTAAACCCCAACAGCCTCAGCTGTGGAGAGCAGAGTATGTTAAGGGGTCATCTGGTGTGGTAGGATTCACTGGCGTAGCTAACAGTGCTGGCTATAATGACTTCCAGAGTAGATTTTGGATAGTCAGAGGCAGCAAAGGTTCAGAAGGTGATGGCAACTCATTTCTCCATTGGGATGGACTTAAGAGGGCGGCCAGAGCTCCTTGCAGAGAATGACTGTGGAACATGGATGTTCTGCACCCACTACTGATCATCCTGTTTGCTGCCCCACATATCCCACCCGTTGGACACTGTCTCCGGGGTGCCAAATCTCCACTCTGGGGGACAGGTATTGTGTGCAAGGTGGCATGTGCACCCTGCACATAAATGCAGCACAGACTGCTGATTTGGGCACGTGGTGCTTGTGGGTAAAACTTGGCTGCCATGCAGGGGCTAAAGGACAGCATTGTGCAATACATTTGGTGAGATCACAGGGCCTGTGCCAGCTGACTAGCAGTCAGTACAAGGACACTCTGTTTTGGGAGACTGTGAATGTAATAGGAAGGATGGGTAGAGAACAAGCTTTCATATTCTTAGCGCAGCATCAGTCAGCGAAACATGTATATTGTATAGTTAGTACTCATAGTCCAAGCAGAGACAATTATAGTAATAGGGCTAGTGAATTCTTGGAAGGAATAATTGGAGTGCATGAATCATTTCAAAGATGTTTTCCAAACCAGGTAATCTCTTACAGTGGTTCTTGGTTAAGAGAAATGAAAAAAGAAACTGTTGACACAGTGATTGCAACTACTCCTGAGCAATATGGACTTTGCTCCGTAATTTATACTCTTTAAATTAGAGTACTGCAAGGAGTTCCACTGAGAATCCTTACAGACCATTTCAGTGGTTCTGCTCACACAAAAAGTCAGGCAAACCATCTTTATGAGCACATAGTGAAAGTGCCCTGTTAATCAAGCAGCAATGCTATTACAGTCTGTCTTTAGAAAGAGAAAAGAGGTGGTGGTGGTGGGGGGTGACGCAAGACACATATTTGCATCAGCAAGGAGGAAAAAGGTGAATTTATACAGAAGTAGCGAAAACAGGGCCACTGGAAAATCCCTAACAAAGTGCTAATGTATAATTAGGTCTGCATTAATAATAGCACACTATTTACTTGATTTGTTTTTCATGTCTGAAAGAGATTTTTTGAACTGATCACGGGCTCCCAAAATGTTTGTTGTTCATACTTATTTAATAACTACTTTCCACATTTGATAGCTTATTCAGAAATTTTATATTGTCAAAACATGTTTGTTCAGACAAGACACAGGATGTGGCTTTTCTTCCTGAGTTAGAAAGCCCTTCCAACTAATGCTTCTCCGTATTTCTGATTTCATAATTTTTTTCCTGTGAGTGTTTGTACTGGAAACTAAGTTAGTTAAAAATCTCTAGGAAGGGCGCATGAACTCATAGAAAGCAGTTATTTAAGAATTCCAATTAATAACTGGTTTTGTTTTGCAATATACCTTTACTCAGGTATAGTGGAATATTAGCAAAAACAGTAAAGATGGGGTGATAATAGGAGAAAAAATAACCCAGTGCAGTGAATTAATCAGGGTACTTACTGGAACTCTAAACCAAAGTAGTATTTCTATAAAATAAACAAATTGCCTAAAAAAATTTTTGGAAGTAAGCCAAAGAATCCAAAATCTTATTCCAATTTTTTCAGGAAGTACAAAAAACCCCAGAATGTAGTTTTCCACCTCATCTTATGTCCTTTTAAGTTCTCTCACTCGAAGTAGCCTTTCACTTCTTCTGCACTAATTGCATATTCTCAGATCTTCATTTAAAACAAACATAGTCTTTCCTTTACATGTTACTCGGTTTGAAAATTGAGGGCCCTTTGTGCATATTTGTTAAATGATATTTGAAACAAACTTGCATTTCTGTTTTCCACAAGGAAACCCTCTGTCTCTCTCTCAGGGTAAGTTTGAAAATACAATTCCTCAGCAACAAAGCTGTTTACACAAGTTACTGTCACCGTGTTGTAGTTTGCCTTGTGCTGCATTCAGTTGCACCAACTAGTTGTTGAATGAGACAATAAACGGCACTACTGAAATTAATTGGGTTACTAGCATCATTTCACTAGTCCAGTTTGCAGAAGAGTGGTTGCATTGGCCCAGGACAGAGCAATGAACCAAGTGAGGGGACAGGAAAAAGCACATGGAGGAAGAAATGGTGGGATGATATTAAACTAGCATTGCCACCAGGGAAAGCCTCACATGAAACTTTTTTAAAATTTTTTTTTTTTTTTTTTTTTTAAAGTGCAGTGTGGTGTCCAGCACAGTAATTATGAAGATATTCCAATGACAACTGTAGTCCCAATAAGCACTATTTTCATCTCACTTCTTACTCATCACTTTTATCACTCGCTTACACTATTAAGTGATAAAAACATATTAATAAAAATATGTTGGCATTTTAATGAACCATCTCTATTTTTTAAATATTTTTTTAGTAATCTTCAAATTTCCCCAGATCTAACTTGCAACGTTCATAGCCACACACTTTTGTCCATGCTTGGACAGCAAAAGGTAAATGGATTTATACAGAAAAAAAACCCCCAAGCATCATAGCAAACTTATTTATAGAATGATCGTTCTTTATACCTTTTTTACCTGTATTTTGCAGCTTTCTGAAAAATGTGCATCAGTAGTTTAAGCCTTGAGTCTGATACTCAGATGATGTAAATCTGTAGATAAAATTGCAACAGAAGTATGCCAACAATGATTGCAGGGAGATGTAGGTCTTTGTAATATGATAGGGACTTCAGCACTATTTCTGATTAATTTTTCTGAATACACGTATTTTCTAGGAGAAAAATAGATTAGTAAGAAAGAGGCAGAAATACAATTAGCTTATTTAAGGGCATGCAAAACATAACAAGAAATTCAGGCTTTGTACAGGCAGAGGAATTAGGTTTTTGTAAATTAATGCAGATAGTTTTAATTAATATCAAAGCTCATACTCTGCCCACCTTGCCAGATTAGATTTAAGGGAAAGCTTTGAGAAATATTTATCTGGGCAGATGTCTCACCAAGATATTTGTACAGAAATACATCCAAGAATTATGCAGTCCTTTCAAAATTAATGTTGCTTAGTTTGTTTTGTAACTAAGAAAATAATTGAAAATACAATTAAATTGAAAATACTTATTAATAATGCCCAAACCGTCTGTGTGTTATGCGCTCTGAATAACTCTTTCATGTTTAGAATGAGAACAGAGAGACTACTTAGCAAATTCCTATAGCTCCACTGAGGGAAATGATCTCGTAATAGAGTATCCAAGTTCATATCTACAACACCTTATTTCTCCTTTTATTTTTCTTACGTTTATGTATTAAAATTGTATTGTATGTTTCCTTGTTGTAACATCAGAATAATGACAGAACCACTTTTTGCTGCATCCAGAATGCTTGTGGCCCTCCTTGGTGCACAAGTTAGGAACTACTAAGTTAGGAACAACTGAGGAAGCTTAACTGCATATGAAAAAATCTACTGTGAACCCTAGGATGGTTTTACGTTCCCTTGTTTTTCCTGCTGCCTAAAATTAAGTATGTTTGGACAATCTACGCATAGCATCTATGGAAATATTTTCACAAGACGAAGGTCCTTCATCAAACCCTCAAAGCAGAAGATGGGCAAATCTAGATCCTCTGCTGTGAAGGTAGCCTGGAATTGTTACATGTATGGAAGGGAAGGAAATTCCTAAATTCACCTTAGATTTGTGCTTTTTGCTTTTCAGTGGCTCAAAATTTTGTAATTCATGGTATCAATAATTACAGGTAGGCGAGTGGCATAAGCTGTGACATTTACTCATAGTCAAGAGCAGATTATCTTTCCTATCTCTTCCCAAGAAGAGATGTCTGTATGTGCTTATGATGAACATACATTTTTCATTTTTCATAATGCAAAATTACTAATAGACACAGTTGATGCCTAAAAAAAATAACCTTTCATTAGGTTCTGGTTTGCACTGGTGCTTCGGGAAAAAAAGGTTGTGCATGTACAATTCTGTATATTAAAGTAGGAGCAGCATTCTCAAATGTGTCTGTGAGACTAAAAGCTTTAATTTTCATATCCAAAATTATTTTGGCACGGGAGAGCTAAACTTACATGCTCTGAATCACCCTGAAAGAGCCTTTACGTTTTTTTTTCTTGGCAAGTAGGAGAAAAGTCTTCATTGGGCTAAAATTAGCTACTATAAAATAACTTCTGCTTCCCCCAAGTGTATATGCTTCTACTGCTACAGCACCTAAAGGCTAAGAAAGTTGCTTAAGAAATATGACTGAGCCTCTAAACTGAAGTTATGTAAAGTACATACACTGGTTTTGTGCCTCAGTAGAATACCATAAACATTTCAGTCACATGCTGTCTGAACATCTGGTTAACTTTTAACATCTGATTAACTTTTTTGAAATGCCTAATACTAAAAATATGCCATCATTTTTTGGAGTATATTTATTCAGCTGCAGCTTCACCATCTGAAGGGTAGATAAACTGCAATTAAGAAATCAAGTTTCTGCCAGAAGGCCACCAAAAATTATGAAATTTTCAAGTCCTAACTCCACATTTCTGGATGGAATTTCTGCATCAAGTACTCTAAGTTCTCCATATCATTGTATATATAAAGCAAAATAAATTCTCCACTATTCTTGTCCTTTCTTTGTGCCACTTCTTAACCTAGATATCTCAGTTTTGCTTTTAAAATACCTTAAGACAGGAGTATATTCACTCTACCGGTAAACTTAAAACCTGAAGGCCAAAGAATCACTTAATTTGGTCTGCCCTGACACCTTTGATGAGAACACAAGTTTCACTGGTTTGAACCCCCAAATCTGTCCTGTTTTTTGAAGCCAGTCACTGCAGAAAGTTCAGACTGAGAAGAGAGAGTGCAGCTTTCACAGCAGGTGATAAATAAGGAAGCCAGAAACATTTATTTTAATGAAAAAACAGGGGAAAAGAAAACCAATAGTTTTCCATTTCAAAAGGGTGTCTCCAAGTTTCAGTAGTATCAGTATGGATTACAGTCTCCCCACTGGTTACTCCTGAGCTATGTCTTTACTGCCATAACACTCTCACTCTTCCTGATCCTGTATGTGTATTAACCACCTATTACATCTTCTCACGATATTAACTTATAAACCTGCACATCAGAGACTCTGGAGAGTAGTCTTAAACCTTGCTTTAGGTGCCAGACTAAACCAGCTCCGTCCTGAGGCTCAGTGGACAGAGAAGGGAGAAGGAGGTTCTTCCGTGGGGTGATGCAGAGAAGGGGGGCTGATTAAAGTTGTTCCCTGCAAAGGAGCCTCTCTCTCTACACTGACTAAGGAAGGACTTCAGAGAGATGAACTATCTTTAACCGATTCCCTCTCTGTCAGTGTTAGGTATCTAAAGTACAGCAGTGACGCCCCCTCCATTTTTGCATTTTTCTTTGTGTACTGCAGGGGATTCTGGTCTGTAATTCAGGCTTTCAAGGAGTTCTCTCCTATAAGTAATTATAACAAAAGTAAAAAAAAGTAATGAGAGTGAAATTGCACTGATATTTTTTTAGAGAAATACCAGAAAGAAGCTGAAGATCATTGCCCCTCTGAAGTGTTTTCTCTCTTTTTGTTTCACGAAGCCTTACGCAGCAGAGCCAGCCAACGCCATATGAAATGATGGTCTGTGAACTCTTGAGTGCACGCGGTCACCTCAGGGACACACAGTGCCCTTCCACTGTCCCTGGGCCAGCCCTATTTGTGGCTTCGAGCAAATTATGGCCATAATGGTGGCACTTAAAGGCAGAGTCTGTCTGTCTACCCCTAGCAAGACTCTGAATATTCTAGGTAATGGGCTGGAAGCTGTATTTGCTTTGGTGCTCTGGGAGGAAGGGAGCGTTACACAGCCACAGCCGGCCATCAGGAGCTGTCTCCAGAAGCAAAAAACAGAACAAGATGAAAGGAAAGAGAAGAAAAATGAACTTCAACAGAATGTAAGAGTTAAATTGAAGACCCAGTGAAACTAATTAGGAGATTAAAGTACCCAATATAATTACATTTCCTTTCTCTGTCTTCCCCCCCAAGAAAAAAGCATGAAAATAAAGCTCTGCTTTCCCAGTAATGTAATGCAGTGAAAATGTAATATATCACCAAATATCATGTATTTTACTGGAAAATTAGAAAAGCAATACTGTTCGTTTACTCCGACATTGAGAATGATCTGAATGAGATCCCTTTTGTAGAAAATCTTTATTTATTCACAAAGGTATGTACGCCACTTAGAAAGGGAGAGCAATCTGATTTGAAACAACAAATATTCAGTCCTTAGGAGCTAAATGAGAAAAGAAATAGCACGACTTGCTGACCTATATAGTAGCCCATCAAGAGGTGAATTCATTATTTTTATTATTTAAAACAGCACTTTGCAGGCATTAGCTAATTCTCCCAGCCTCCCCTGTTTATAAATAGAGATGCTGAGGAAGAGGGAATGGATGCTTTGCCAGAACCATGCCCCATCGAAAGAGTGGAAATAGAATAAAATCTCAGGAGCTCTTTACATGCAGCCTGCACTCAGTTCTCTGAACCTCTCTCACGGCATATGGAACAGAAGCCAGACCGTTTAGAGAATTGCTGGTGATGTCGCAGACAAAAGGAGACATTTGCCTTCAGGTCAGACACATTAAATTGATTGTTGGACAACTCCAAGAAGACCCCAAGAGCTTCAGTCATCCTACAACTTGAGTCACATGCCTTCTTTGCAGGAATACCCTGGAAGGCAGAGAGAAAAAAACCACCTTCTCCCTCGCTGGCAGATGGCATTGCAGCCACTTGGCAGAAGGCAGGATATTACAGTTCAGCAGAAAAGGATAGTCCTGGGTCAAAAAATAAGGAGTGTCAATGTATGGTTCGTTCATGTCTGCCTTCCTAGTAAACAACGGCTAAAGTTGCTATGAAAGGAAAGAGAAAAAGTCTCAAATATGTACTTCCACACTCGTTTACAGCTTTTTCTTCAGGAAGAATCTTTTGTAGGACACAAAGACAAAGGCAGGAACCTGGCTCATCTACCTAAAATTATCACCTGTCTTTTAGAGAATTAAAGCTAGGTTCGATAGGCCACAATTTGAAGTTAATCAGGGAGATTTCCTCCAAAATCAGTGCAAAGAGATGGCAGAAGATGACTTGCCATACAAGAGTGCCTGTCCTAGACACCTATTTAAGGATGGAATAAGCTGTGCTCCGGATGTAGGTGTATCTTTTTATTAGCAAGATGATAAAGGATAAGCTTTGGCTGGATGCTTAAGTCTAGGTAACTAAGGCTAGATGAGATGAAAAGTTCCAGAAAATGGTTTACATTTTTGAGGAGAGAGAGATATATATATATATATATATATTACAATGATAATTATTCAACCTATGGTCAAGCTCTGTATCAACACTATACATAATTACATATGTTTTATTAGTAGGGATATTTCTTCTGGTCAAAAGAAGAAGCCCCCACATGTGGGAATGTCAGGGCAGAATTGGCCAGCTCGCTCTCCTGCATGCCCCCACTCTCAAAGGCATTTAAAACTCACAGTGCAGCCATGAGTATTCGAAACATAAAGATACTACCAAACTTTCATATGATCAGTCTGAAAAGAGTTTTCTAGGATGGCATATCTTCCAGGAAAGTGGAATAAAATGTGGGGTAATAAGCAGGGAGAAGGTTACTTGGTAACATACGTTATTTCTAAATGAAATCTTTCTCTCTTCCGTATTCTTCATATCACAGACGTGTGGAAACAGGGCTACAAATACAAGTTAGTATGCGTTCCAGAATAGCAGCATCATATCAGTACATCACAAAGAAAACCTACCTAATATAAGCATTGTAACTTAAGCTGATAAAATATTCTACAGTAACATGCTTAAACAGAAAAGCAGACTATGAGAGGTTATATCTAAAAGTACTTTTTTTTTCTTTGAGTGAGGGTGAGAGAGAGCAAATGAAAACTATTTGGCTGATCAACCAACACTTAAGACTTCTTACACAGTACACACATTTTTTTATTTTATTTAAGAAAAAGATTATAAAAGAGTATTTCTGAGAAGAATCAAGTATTATCTCTTTCCTATGAGGTTAATTTTGACACAAGGAAGGACTGGGATATCTATAAGGCAACTAAGCAGAAGAGACGAAAAGATGTCTTTGATATCTGTAAAAGCATAATCAGGCTATAACATTTGTTAGAAGACAGCAAATGTATACAATTAGTAAGAGAGGGAAAGGAGGAAAAAATATTTTAAAAGCTGTAATCTACCTTTTGGTGGTTCTTTCAATCCTTTTTCTTCCATCCCCTTATGGGGGGAATCTTTATTCTTCTCTCTATTTTCTTTCTACAAGCCTGGTTTAAAAACCCATTGCAATCTTTCCCCTGATCTCAGCATGCTTTGGATCAGACCTTACTCTAACAGGCACAGGCTAATTTGTGCAGGACATTTATATTATCTTCTTCCTGCTGCAGTCATGTGCAAAAGTTATATTTCACTTGTTTGATGGCTTCAGTTAATGAGGAATAGCCTCAGTTCATTTCAGCTCATGCCCAAATATACCAGCTGGATATAATATTATGACTGAGCTCTCATTATAAAGATGTCATGATAAAGATGACCTACAATTTTTGGAGAGAAATTATCGGACTTCCAGATCCCATGTTATTTGTTCATTGTTCCATGGCTGAAAATGTCAACAAACAAAAACATGTTCTTATTCTCTAACGGGAAGTCTCACAGGATACAGAGCAAACATCTGCAAGATAATTCAATCAACTTAATGACATTAGTATCTTCCAAGTTTGTACTGCACAGCCTTTTAAAATCCAGTCTGAAAAACTTTTATAACTTACTGGGTGATAGTTAATGCTCTAATTTTGTAAGAAAAGCTTAAAAAAAAATCAAGCCATAGGGACAAAATTGAAGGTAATGTGGAAAGTGGGAACAAAGGAGAGTGCAAGAATCTTAAAATCTGAATTAGAGCTGTTTGAACAGGGATTAGTAGCTTCAGTGCCTGCTAACATTAACATAAATTTCCCATTGTTTTGGGGCAATCAGGCCCAGATGCCTGAAGCTTTCTCACAATAATTTAGCTTTCTGGAAAGTACTGAATGGGAAACTAATACCTTAGGAATGTGATGGGAAAGAAAATGAATTCTTCAGTGTTCTTAACGTGCTTGTGTCTTACAACCATCATGGATACTATTCTTAACAAATAGACTCAGATAATTAAATCTCTGACTCCCCTCCCAGGTAATGGGTAAAATAATATCCACAATTTATTGTAAGAAGTCAAAATAAAGGAAAAATATACAACTCTGAGGATGCTAAAGCACATACTTGACATATTGTTTTGCCTACAAAGAACGTATAGATATTCCTATTGAATACAAATTGTCTAAACTGTACAAAATAATTAATATAAGAGGAACTAGTAAAGGGTCTGATAATGTTTGCTTGGTACTAAAAGTGCTGGATGACACTCCAATGCAAGGGTTTGACTGAGTATTTCTGTTAATGATTGTTGCAACAATTGCTCCTATCAGTAGAACCAGACAACCCCAAAATAAAATGAAATCTACTATTTTAAAAATAGCCTGCTGCAAGATTTTACAAAAAGAAGCGCTGCTTAGAAATTAGAAAATAATTTTTTTCTTATATAAAGAATATACATTACAAAGACAAGACACTGCTCTCAAACCTGTTAAAATCATCTGAGAGACCTATATACAGCTCTTCAGACCTTACAATTTTGTACCAAAAAAATCAAAGAAAAGCAAGAGACTAATGCAGGAAATTACAGTATGCATGATATTAGGCAAAAATTTAAGAACATTTACTTTGAAACAGTAAAGCCTTCTATTCTGACAAGTGTTTATTACTGTTAACGTGTTATGTCAAGAATTATTTCTGCTTGGTAAACTAAAGTACTTTCACAAAGAAACACATGGTACGTAGGTTAAGCAATAGCTTCAAGTGTCTTGAATGTTGTGCTCATTCTGTTAGACTTTGTCGTCAGTGCTCGATAAATTAGCTATCTTACATATTATGAGTCAAACAACTAAAGAACATCAGCTCTGACTGTATTGATCGAAGCACTGTATGGCAGAGCTGACACTGAACTACATTACATTAAGGAGGTCTGTGTGTGAAACATCTGGTGACTCCACCAGCTAGGGAGACAGTCTTCCATGAGTTCCTCAAACTTGCTAAGCTTTAGAACACCAGTAATAAATATTCCCAATAAAAAGTGTCATTTCAAAGTGAAGCCAGTATTTTGCGCCACTGGAGTTATTTAGCATGAATAATGTGTATGGGGATGATATTCTGTAATGATGTTTTTAAGGAAAGTTTTCCCTTTTCTTCATGTTCATATAATTCATTAACCTAGTTTAAATAAAATTATGTTATTTAGATCGGATTTATGCTAACAAAATTTTGAAGGAGCTTTGAGAGAAAGCAGCTACAGTACATACTTCAGATTCTTTCCCCCACCTCATGCAGTCAGCTTCTTGATTTTCAGATATTATTTTATAGCCTGATTTTTTTTCCCTTGAGCTGCAAGACCTAACACTAAGGGGCACCAGAGAACTGAACTGCATCTGTTCAGATCCATCAGGAACTAGCTGCTGCAACTAATGTTTTAAGTTATTCGCCGTGCCAGGTGGGGAGGGAATGGGGCTTTGGGGGAAACAAACGTTAACAGGCGAAACAACAGTTCTGCATGACACATTCTCTGTTACAGAAAACTATCACTGGAAAAGCAAGGACTCGGTCATTTCAGGAATGCAGAATATCTTATTATAGTTTATCGCTAGGTGTTGAAAACTCTCACTCTATTTTTCCAGACGAAAGTTGGGAAATGTGAGAAAATATTGTATGACGTGAAAATGGATTTTTTTGGAGAAGCCAAGTATATCTAAAAAATCCTAGCAGATTTGACTTCGAGTATCTTTGCTTTGATCCTAGACAAGTGTAACCAGAGTAGCACAGACTTAGGAATTCATTCTCATATTAAGTTTCAGATGAGGTCTGGATACCAGCATTTTTTCATTACTGGTTCTTAAAATTCCACTATGGAGATAAAGAACATTTCTAATTTCCCCGTGGATTGCAAAATTGCCTATTACCCTCTCATTTTCCCAATGAGACAAAAGGAAAACAATATTAAAAAAATATAAATCAAGCCTGTTTGCCAGGCGTGGACTCCAAAACTGACTTCCTTCACCCTGAGTTTAGCTGTCAAATAGAACATAATTATGCAGTCAGTGCCACATATCTTAATAGAGCACGTTCTGAAAATCTCACACCTGATTTCAGGAACCTGTTGCTTATCCCAGTTGTTTTGGCTTTTTTTTTTTTTTTTTTTTTTTTGTCCTGTGTTTCTGTTTCAGTCCTTCTATTCCACCACGAAATACATAACTAACCAAGCAAAACTTAATTAAATAAATGACACTACATGTTAGAGAAGATAAGTTGTTCTGATTCCCTTTTAAAAGCTCAGTCGTGGTCTTGTCCCAGAACAGAAAGCATCACAAAAATGCAGGTATATTACAGGTCCCAGTATGTCAAATCATTGCAATCAAAGCTCCAAGACCAAAATTAATAATGTACCATTAGCAGATGGTGTGAGCTGATTGACTGAGAATTGCAAAGATGCATTCTGATATGAGTACTGTAGTCTTTTTCTTACAATATTAGCACTTATTTCTGTGTCTTTAAATAGTCTATCAAAATAAAAGGCACAGATAACTTCTGCTCAGTGTAGAATTTGACTCATGGATCTTGTAAGGCCAGATGAGACCATTATGATAATGCGCTTTGACCCCCAGCATAACACAGGGCATAGAACCTCGCTCAGCAATTCCTCCCTCGGGTCTGCTCTTCTGTTTGAGGTATACCATCTCCTTTTGAAAGACATCCAGCCTTGATTTATTGCTCAAAGTGATGGAAATTCCAGCACATACCTTGGTAAGCTCACCCCACAGTTAACAACAGCTGCAGTCAGAAAAGGTACAAGTTTTGTCCTCCTCTGATACAGTTTAGTGTCAGATTTCTTCCCACTACACCTTTCGAAGCCGAATTAGAGAGCGCTGCCAGCGATCTATATCAGCTTGTAGACCATGGCCATGTTTGTTAAGGAATAAAGCTTTCTTTAACCAAATAATGGAGGAAAGCCACCTTTTGGGGTACATTGTGCACCTTGTTCAAGGGCCTTTAGCAGTTCTAAATGGTCCCTCACCCCAGGATGGAGAAAGCCTCTGAACAAGGAAGGGTACAGCCTCTGAACTTTCCCCCACTCCAACAGAGAAATTAAAATATACCTCTTGGTTATGCTATGGCCAGATAACATACCTGATGTCTTGGGAGGAAGACCTTGTAGCTCCAGCCTCTAGCTGGCACCTTCTCTTGTCTCGTGCGTGATCCAAGTTTGTCTGTTGCTGTTCCAGTAAGGTGCGTCAGCAAGCAAGATGAAGGTAACTTAAGAGTGACCAAACAGTATGTTTATTTAAGCAAGAGACCCTGCTGGTTGGGGCCAGAAGGTGGTGGGATCTCTGCTGTGGGTCTGAGTGGAGATGATCATGCCCCTGAGTTAAGCCTGCTCTCTCCGTCTGTCTCTCCAGGCATTGACATCTACAAGGTGAACCACGAAGACTGGCAGCATTCACCCGGTTCGTGTGCTGGACCAGGGTTTTGCAAAACTCGTCTTGGGGGAACAGCCTGGGGTTTACGGGTGTTACGCTTTCCGGCTCACTGACTGAAATCCAGGCAGCTGTGTTGTCTTCAGGCATTTTACTGTGGGGCCAAAACCTGCCAGGATCCAGCGCCTGGAGTTTCACATGCCGTCCGTGATCTGCTGTGACAAGGGCAGACACGGTGACAGACCTCTCCAGCCGCCACCCTGCGTGGACATGGGGTTTCAGGGCCACAACGCGAAGGAGAGCCTGAAGGAGAGAGGGCCGGAGTGTGGTACCGAGCAGTCCCTTCGCCGAGACGAGCAGGAAGAGTTGCACTGAGGCAGCCCTTTGGAGAGGCCATGTGGTCCCCAGTGCCTCTCCCACCTCCTCCTCCTCCTCCTCCTCCTCCTCCTCAGGCAGGAGGAGGCAGAGTTGCTGCTGCTGCCAATGCGCCAGGATAGAGAGATCTCGGCGCGGGAGGAGATGACGCAAAAGGCAGAGCTCCCCCCAAAAAAGTGTTTCTCCAGGACGAAGATGGCGGCAACTTAGCCCAGGGGCCCAAGATGCCTGTGCCCATTGGGGGCCCCCAGCCAGGCAGTTCCGCCCCGTGCGCCCGGGGACACCGCGCCCGGCGGCAGCAGCGGCGGCAGCCGCAGCCCATTGTCACCAGCAGCGGCGGCGGCCCCGGCAGCCTCCTCCTCCTCTTCCTCTTCCTCCTCCTCTTCAGCATCCTCGGCAGCGCTCCGGGAGCCCTGCAGCAGCGTCTCTCCAGTTAGAGCGGAGGGGGGAGAGGAGAAAGAGGAGACGGAGACAGCGGTGCAGGCATCTGTGAGGAAGAGGAGCGGCGGCGGCGGCAGGGAGGAAGAGGAGGCGAGGAGCCCGCCCGGAGCCGGCCGTCGGCAGCGGGGGAAGCGGCATGCGGCTGTCCGGGGGCAGCGGGCTTTTCTCGGGAGGGAGATGGGGAGCTGCGATCTGACCATGCCTGGGTGAGAGGGGGAAAGGACCAGCCGCGCAGCCCCGCCACCGCCAACTACCACCACTACCACCACCATCTCCGGCTCCCTCCTCCTCTCGCTGCGTTATTGCTCTTATCTTCTCCACGGCACTCCGCGTTGGATGGACTGGGGCTGCTTCGCGTGGTGAGACCACGGCAGAGCCACCGGCGAGACCCAACGATATCTCAGAGGAAGAAAAAGAGAGAAAGAAGAGGGAGAAAGAGGGGGGGAAGGGGGGGGAGAGTGGAAGAGGGAGCGAGCGAGCGAGCAAAGGGAAGGCAGGCGAGAAAATCCCCCCAATCTTTAAGTCAATGCATGTTGTGGTGACACCGGCAAAGGAGCCCTCACGGTGGAGTCGGCCAGGGCTGTGCGTTCCCAAAATATGACCAGGGGCGCTTGGATGTGCAGTCGGCAGTACGATGACGGCTTAAAAATCTGGTTCGCGCCCCGGGAGAACGAGAAGCCCTTCGCGGATTCAGAGAGGGCTCAGAAATGGCGACTGTCCCTGGCATCGCTCTTGTTTTTCACGGTCCTGCTCTCTGATCACTTGTGGTTCTGCGCCGAGGCCAAATTCACGGGGACGGGAGAGAAGGAGCAGCCGCCGCCCGAGGCGCCGAAGCCCGCGGAGCCGCCGGAGCTGCCGGCGGGCATGGGGGAGCCGGCGCCCCCCGCGCCCCGGCTCCTCGCCCCCCCCTCGCCCTCCCTCCCGCCCTCCCCTGGCGGCGGCGGCGGCGGCGGCCGCCCCAACGGCACCGAGCCCCGGCACGGCAAGGCTGCTTTTCTGGGGAACGCCACCGCCAGGCCCCTGGAGACGTGCCCCCCGCCCAGCTCCTCGTCCGGGCAGTGCTTCAGCCTGGGGGACGCGGAGGCGGTGTGCCGGCGGCGGGGGGGGCCGGGCCGGCCGGCGGGCGCGGGGCAGAGCCCGGCGCCCGGCTGGGACCCGACGGATTTTTACCTTTCCTTTTGTAATTCCTACACACTTTGGGAGTTGTTCGCCGGGTTGTCCAATCCGGACACTTTGAACTGCAGTCTGGATGTGGTGCTGAGGGGGGGAGGCTCCTGCAGCCAGTGCGTCCAGGCTTACCAGCGCTACGACCAGCACGCTCAGGAGAAATACGAAGAGTTTGAGGTTACGCTCCAGAAGTATTTACAGTCGGAGGAGTACTCGGTGAAATCGTGTCCTGAGGATTGTAAGGTAGGAGCCCCCGCTGTGTTTCCTGTCCCTGCCTGGCGGGCTGGCGTGCCTCCCTCGGCTGTTGTGGCTGCCGCGGTCCGTGTTGTGGCTGCTTCGGTCTCCGCTCCTGGCGCCGGCGGCCGCGGGCTTTGGGGCGCAGTCGGAGCTGCGGAGGAGATCGGCGGGGAGCCCCCGTGAGCGCATTGCTAGAAGGGAGGCAAAGAGAGGGGGAAGCTTGGAAAAAAAAAAAAAAAAAAAAAAAAGAAGAGGAAAGAAGCGATCCTCGGTCCTCTGGGAGTGCAGCGCTGGATTCCCCCTCCTCATGAATATGCGATTGGCTCCGGCTCGGCTGCCGGCTTCCAGCGGGCTGGTATGCGGCTTGGCGGCAGGCAGCGACAGGGGCTGCATGCCAATGAGCGGGGCCCGGAGCGGCCGCCGGGGCCGGGGCCGGGGCCGGGGCCGCCCGCCGGCGCTGCCCTGCCCGCCGGCACCCCCGGGGCGGGCCGGGCCCGGAGCCGCAGCCTGCGGCCGGCGCCGGCGCCGGGGCCGGGCCGGGTTGGCGGGTCCGGCGGCCGGCGGCCGGGCGTCGTCGTCCCCCCGGGCCCGCGGCCTGGCTCTCCTGGGTTCCGTCGGGCGCCGGCCCCCGGGGGCGGCGGAGCGGGCGGGCTGCCGGCCGCCTCGGGAGCGGGGAGCGGGACCGTGTCTGCAGGCGCCCTGCCAAAATCTGCGGAGCGGGGAAGAGCTGGAGGGCGAGGGTGGATGTCAGCGGGCACGGCGGTGGCCCTTGGCGGGGGAGCGACGGTGACAGCATTTCGATAAGCCGCCGCCGTTTTCTTTGGTGCCACTGGTGACCGCTTAGCAAGATGTAGAGGTGTTTCTTTTCCTTTGGTAGAAAGAAGGCAGGGTCCCACTTTGGCTCTTTGTAGTTGTTGCCTTTGCTCTACTTTTGCACAAGATTACTTGGCCTAGCACTCAAGACAGGAAAGGGCAGAAAAAAGTGTTGTCCTCGGCACCTGAAGTAACTAACTGCATGCCTTTTGCCCCGTTTGTTTGAGTATTTGTTGAGAGCTGGGCCAGGTGAATGGTTTCTGCCCTAAACTGAATTATCTCAACTACTGTAGCACTACATCAACCAGTCTGAACCGAATCCCACTTTAGCAGTGGAACACAATGGTGCATACAAATCCCCGCTCTGAACAGAAGGCCTAGCACTACCTCCACGCTTTCTAACTTCAGCAGCGCCTTCTGAAATCATTTCACAGTAACAGTCCATGCCTAAAGAATCCCAATCACCAATAAGTTAGCGTAATTTGCACATATCTTTGCCACAAAAATCGATCCACTGTCCCTCCAGAAGCTGAAATACCCTGTTATCTTAATTGGATAAAGTAGGAAAGTTGCTGTATTTATTTTTTCTTGTTAAACCTGACAAAAGTAAAGTAGTCTCATCAGTGATTTTGACCCCACTTTTCTATGTTATAAGCTGTATGTGTACACACTCACTGTATGTATATTATGTACTCAGTTACTGATGGTGTAAATGTATTTTATTTCCAGAGCAAATTGGATAAGTAAAAAGCATATCGAATATAAATAGATGTCTACTGCTGTAAGGACATCTTTGCTATTTCAGTAACTCTCTAACTAGACGTTGACCTACTACTAGTCTGTACTGCCAAGCGATCAACATCTACACGCTTAAAGTGATTTTTTTGTGTCACAGTTTAGTTTGACTGAACTTTACCACAAAGCGTGCAGTTGCTCTGCAGTGCATCGTGGTGTAAAAGGTGTTGAAAGTGAACAGAACAGCAAATGTACACTGTGTAACGATTTCCCCTTCAGAGACTGAGTAAGGAGAGATGCTTGTCTAATGACAGGGAAAACAGTTGATGTGAAAACAATTGCGTGAAACCTATAAATGAACTGGACAAATGCAGTGCCAATGACCTACAGTTCTGCGGTTCCGAGTGCCAGATGGTATCGCTCTGTGTTTTGAGAATTTGGCCAGCCAGTCAGTGTTAAAAATGAAGGCTGTTCCCGCAGTGGAAGGAAAAAACAAATCCCAAACCAAGGGTGCGACTTGGTGTTTTCTTCCTCTGCTGTGCGGGCCGGGGCGGAGGTTGCTGTCCAAGGTGCTGCAAGTCCGCGCAGGCCGCCGGCGGGGCGGCGGGGAGAAGCCGCTCTGTCCCGCCCGCGCCCTGACCGGGGGGCTCGGGACCCCCCGCAGCCCTCGGGTTCATTCTGGTGGCCGAGGGAGCCAGGCGTTTGGCGGGTCCAGCCGTGTGTGTGTCGATGTGCTTGTACGTGGTCTGCCCTGAAGCGTGTGCGGGTGAAACTAGAAACTCGTCGTGAATACTTTGTGACTGTTGCGATATTTTGCTGGACTTTCTGGTGTTTTGTACGTATGTCATTTATAAAACTCAATCAGGAAGTAGCTTTTTTGTGTAAGAACATGTTAGTTTTTTGAGCATCGGACATCTAGATGATTCGTAGCTTAAGAATCAGAATAGAAAATAACTTGACACCTAACGATGTGTGTTAAGTAGGCACCATTTGGTTGGTTTGTGTGGTGAGCTGCTTTTGCTTTTCTTTCAAACAAAACGCTAAAAATGCTGACTTTAGCTAATAATCATGTATGGAAGCACTGGCTTAATACAATGAAAGGCTTGTTAAATAATCTATTTCTATTTAAGACATCTTTAGTATTCTGGGAGGGCTGCTCCATTCACAGAAAAAGAGAGCTTTTCATCCAGTTGACCAATTATAGCTGATGACAAAATCAATAAAATTTACCCTAAATAACAGTCAGCCTAAACCCTGTAATCGGGTATTACTTCCCCCTTCCCCAACTATCCCCACCACCATCCCCCACCCTTGACATAGTCAGTTCTCACAGTAAAGAGTGAAGATCGTGGGGGTTTCTCGGTCCAGTAAGTTACGCCTTTGCGGAAAGCACTATTGGTTATAACAAATAGTACATATCAATATACTCTTGATGTAAGAGTCTAAACCTCAGACTTTACATTTTGATTCCTTTATCTGAAACCGGTAGAAAATGAACTTTACTTTCAAAATATTCTGTGTTCCACTACATGTCTCCTGGTCTCTGAAGAATATTTTAAATAAATTGCTTTGTGTTGCAGAACTTTGCAGGCAGTAGTTGTTTGGGTTATCAGTTCACATTTACCTATTCTATATCATGAGTTTTGGTTTCGGTTTTAATATATAAGTATACTCACTCTTTTTTTTTTTTGAAAAGAATGCCGCCCTGTAATTGAGATCTTACTATTAAACTCCTCATTGAGTTGCGTTGGGATTTTTGAAAATTTTTAGAAAATGCTGGGAATCTTGATTTTTAGAACATTTGGAAAGTGGTTGGTTTTGATAGTATCAATGAACATGCATATGCATTTTATATTGTTAGGATGTCAGTGGACTTTGTATGTTGTTTAGAAGTTTGGGATATCAGTGTTGTCTCACTATAAATCCATCTTCAGCTTATTTCTTAAAAAATATCCTTGCAGTCTGATGTCTTTATATATTGTGTTCTTGTCTTGATAGTCACATATCAGCAATGGCTAAACAATAAATGTAAGAGAAATATTTGAATGCGTTACATATTCAACAAGGTGACATCATAAATTGCTGTAGCTTTAATGAATCACTAAAGTGACAGAGTAACTGAAAATCTGGATCTACATTTCTGTTTTTCTGTTTTAAATTTAATTTAATTTTTTTTTTTGTAATATTTATGAAATTTTGCTTTTGCACATTATAAAGTCCTGGTTATATTTACAGAGATTGTTCTTGGCAATATCTAGAATTTCTTGATTTCCAGAATACCATTTTTATAGGCACTGTGACACAGTACTGTATTCAGACAATTAACAGAGAACTGTATTAGCTTGACGTTGGAAGACACAGTTCCTCATAATGACTTGTCAGCTTTCTATCAGGGGAAATACTCAAGTTCGTATTCTTAAGACAGCAAGCAATCGCTCTGTGGAATAAAACAAAATTCTGGCTACTTCTGATTAAAAAATGGGTCAAATAACTAAGTAGGACATATAAATGTAAAGGTTTTTAATTTATTTTTTTTTTGAGAGATAGAACTTACGTCATTGTGAAAAATTTCAGATGCCAGGGCTTTCTTGGTAGATGTATTTATTAATGTTTGAACAAAGCATCAGTTATCATTTTTTGACACGGGTTTCTTTAACCCAGTGGAAGTTGAGAGTGTTTATAATGTGGCCTTCCTTAGTGCTAGTTAAAATATTGAAATGTGTAATTCAGGTAAGTGCATTATAATTAAAATAAGATTAAAATAATTCAGTTTTCCTCCTAGAATATCAAAGGAGAAAAATAAAAATGTACCAACTCTTTTTATATCAACATTGCTAAAAAGCAAACTTCAGCTGACATGCTAGGTGCTCAACATGTACACGCAGACTTTTTTTTCCTTTTTTTCAAGAATTAAATATCATTTAATAACTTCTGATTTGAGGTTTATGAAGTTGGTATCAGAAATATGTAAGAAAATAGCTGAGTTATAATACTACTTAGTTGAAAAACATGTATATCAATAAAGGGTTTCATCATTAAACAGATTGTATAGTTGATAGGAATATAGAGCTGGTGCTTCTGTTACTAGATTTTTTTTTTCTTGATCAAAGAACTGTGTTCAACTACTTTTATTTGAGTAAGAGGATGATTGAAAGTTATTTAAAACAATTAAAATCACATTTGTTCTCATTTAGCTGAAATATCAAAGCTTATATGAATCATGACTTTTCCAAGAACTTTTTCCTAAACAGTACATGTAGTCTCATCAGGTTTTGATTTAAACTCTCAGTTAAGCTGGCAGAAAAGAGCAGATGAAAAATACAAACCCAGAAGCTCAAGAACCCTTTTGTTATAAAAGGTCACATAGACCAGCATCTGCCTCAAAGTTAGACATTTCAATTGCACATCTCACTCACACAGTATTTATATTATATGCAAGAGTGATACCTAAGCTAATCAGAAGAAACTCTTAACAAATAAAACCTTCAGAAATCTGCACTGATGGTCAGCATCTAATACAAACGGGAAACGATAAGTATTAACTATTGAACTGACGCCTTTTCAGAATGTGTTTAAATTTAAATATTTATTTTAAAGCTCTTTTAAAAATGAATAATATGCTGTATTAAAAAACCCATGGTACTTAAATGTATATATTTTTAAAAGTTTTGTTTAAAATGCTGTGAAACTAACGTGACTGCAGAAATTGATGTTGGCACATGCTATTTGTTCAGTCAATTTAAAAAAAAGTAGAATTATTGAATTATTTTTTAATACTAATTTAAGATAAAACTGTGGATGAATTTAATGTAACTGTTCTTGTAACAGTGCACTGGTATATTAATAGAAGCAACACTGACTATGTACTAATGGACGTTGTATTTTGGCCTAAAATCCTGATTCAGCAATCTGCTCCAGTCTCCTGTTGTGAGCTAGATGAATGGCACTGCACTCAGGGGAGACTATGCACATGCTTGTAGTCATTCAATCGTTTAAATGCTTTGTTGGATCAGGATCAGATCTCTTCAGTCCTAAAAGAGCAAATTTCCCAGGGTGTTCTTTCCAGAAGTGAGTTCACCCCCCCCAACTTTTTAAAAGCTTGTATCTAGCTGATCATCTAGATATTCCTCCCATTCATAGTGTAGATGGGTACTTCATTCCTGATTTAGGGGAAAAAGGGCTGCAGATGTCTAGCAGGAGTAGTTGAAGTGGATTCCACCCTAGTTCAGCAGCCACCATTTAACACGTCATGGTATTAACGTCACACGGCTAGGAACGCCATAGCTCTGCCCTCAGTTTTACTTTGTTTGCTGGTTCTCTTTGCGTCAAGCAGTACACTTCACATGCACCTTGCAGAGAATATGACCGTCTTGCTTTTTCATTTCATGTTCTTCTAGGAAAAGTAATCAAAATGCAAATTATAGTTCTATCACTTATCCTGCCTAAAAATCATTTGGTCTATACTTAATAATTTATCACTTCAGTCTTGCACTAAGATCCATAATGTATTTAGATCTGTGAATTGCCTGAAAGGGAAAAAGTAACTTAGAAAGTGAATTCTTAAATATTACTTTTTGATAAGTATCACACCCCAGAAGACAGAAAAATTAGATAATTCATCTGACACACACACACAAAAAGTAGATATTCAGTATGGACATCCACATCAAATATAAAAGTTCAGACTCTCTTTGTAGCCAATGGAGATACATAGGTAATTCTAGCGTCTGAGTCAGTTCACAATATAGTGGACATCTAAAATAGATCAAATGGATTATGCCCTAAAAGTACCTATTTTCTGTTCCTTTTCTCTAAAGAGCACATACTGTCATTTTATCTCAGTTACAAACACCTCCACTGTTGACCTTTAAAGTCATATTAGATGAATCCTAACAAAGTGATTTTGGTATAAAAAATAAGTTTGGATGAAACTGTTCATATGCAAAATTTAACTGCAAGAAAGTTTGTAAAATCCTGCTACTTGTGCTGTCCCACACCAACGTAGTGAAATCACAAGCCTCTTTCACTTCTCTGATAACTGTGTTCTGTCACTGAAGAACGTGTGAGCTATGCAGTCTGCTTCTTAGGGATGAGAATAGGAAAGGGCCTTGTATGACATAACTATATTTTTATCACTTTTTTCAGAGAAGGGAAGGCAAGAGCTTATACGTACTATTTTTCCAGTTGTTATTTCTACTGAGAAACCATACAATAACAATTGTAGGTCATCTTCTTCATAGCAATTTTTGCAGGTAAATGTGCTACAGATTATTTCCTTTATTCTCCCTTCTCTCTTTACAAGGAAGGTGGGGTTTGTGGTGTGGAGGTGTCTATGTGTGTGAGAAGCCCTGGGTTTCATTTTCTTCCCTTAGACCAAATCAGAGGGAACTCCCAAGCCTACCCCATCTGTCTCACTCAAGAGGCACATATTCTTAGACATTTATGCCACTTTACTAAAATAACCATACTGTACTTTTCTATGTACTTTTCACTGTACTTGCCTCTTGTCAGAACTGTAGAGCAAACATCGCTAAGTGAGAGCGTGTGATAGTTTGATTTACTTTACAGCATCAATCAGTTAGATGAATACAAATTCAGTGAGGCACTAGAGACATATTCTGCCTTGTAGAGAGATTTTATTAATTTGAAGATACATAAAAAAAATAAAGACCAGATTTATTTTTGGATTTGTGATCTGACCTTATTTGCAAACAGGGCAGATATGAAAGATGTAGATTGCTCCTTTAGAACATGCACATTGAAGAGCTACATCCCACGAGCTCCCAGTCTGTAATGACAAAGAGAACAGGGCATGATGTAAGCAGCTTCAAAGTGATCAACACTTGATACTCTCCCACCCTTCATGTCATCTCTTTCATCCAAACTGATGGACATGCCTCCAAAGCTGTGTTTGAAATAACATATTCTTAAAGCCTTTATGGAAGAACCTGATAGGACCCTTTGAAGCACTGCTCGGGTGCAACCAAATTGTTGGGACGAATGGTGATGATGAATGTTGATCTGATAAACTTCGGCAGTTCTGTATGAATATCTTGGTCCTTTGAAGTGTCTTGGAGGTCCTGATGGGAATGTTCACCTTCCCTATAGATTGATGCTGAGAGATCATTCACAGATTTCATCATTAGGAGACAACTTGCTGATTAAAAATAGTAGCAAAGATGATCTGAACTGAAGTTATCAACAAACAGTATGTTTGGGTGTAGGTTTTTAGAAATTCTGCAGCAGTTTGGAAGTCATTGTGGATGTTTTAAATTATTTCAATGAAATTAGGGGGAAACGATACCTGAGAGATTACAAAATTTAAAAAGTCCAAATTTTCACTTTTGAGATACAACAGTAGCATTTCTACAGGTTTTTTTTAATGTTACAATTTAGGCAAGCTCCTTCGTCAAGCCATTATATTTTCAAATTTATCCATTAAAAAATTTGAAAAAGAAAAAAACAGTAATTACTTTTTTGTTTGTTTGTTTGTTTTAGAATGTGCAATATATTGTAGTTTTCAGGAGATATTTTCCAGGGAGCAAATACGATATCTGGAATTCTTTTTAAATGCATGATTAATTCTTGCTGATCCTCTGCATGTTAAGATTAGATGTTGCCTTCAATTTGCCTGAACGCTTATGTAAATGGTATCTTTGGCATGTCAACACACTTCATCTCTGTAAAACATCATGATGAAGTACCTTTTAAGGTATTAGCATTGTTTTTAAGGTATTAGCAATCCAGAACCAGAGGATATTCTTTATTAAAGGGAAGGGGAAAAGGTGGATTGTCTGTGATATTTAGAAAAATAGTTTTTCTCATTTTATTCACTCTTTTAGGAGAATAAGAGAGTTTCCAGGGTTTGTTGATTGATGGTTTGCTGATCATTGCTCTACACTGGTTAGCTTGCTCTCCATATTTGAGGGGTTACACTCACAGGTTCTTCTCAGAAAAACTAGTTTTGTATGAGATGTATTCATTTAGATAAATACTTGGATTTAAAGTCTGTTAAGGAAGAATTTGAGCAACCCTTAAATGCTTTAGGATCTGTATTAAAAGTTAATTATATATCTTGCAGATTTCTGTGTGTAGTAGTAGACAACTAAATATAAGACCATAAATAAAAAAAACTTACTCATGTATACATATTCTTCATGAGGAACAGTATATCAGACAGAAGATCTTTTGCTAGTGTGGAAAGCTTATTCTTCACTCATATTAATTGATTTATTATGCTCATGATTCAAGAAAATATATATTTATTAGTATAACTTGATCATTTAGAGGAGTGTCTTTATTGCTGTTAGAGGTAAAGTTACATTTTCAAAGGCACTAAAATGATCTCTGCTGAGAAAAATTTTTGTGTTTGTATACATGCACACTGGATTAAAAGACAGAAGTTCTTTAAAATAAAGCCCAGCTAATAGAAGGACAACAAAAATAGCAAATAAACAACAAAAAATATTTTTTAGACTATTTTTATTGTGGAATAAATAATGCAAGTATATATTTTTAAAAAATGTACTTACAGAAAGTGTATGCAAATTTCCCATGAGTACTTTTAACATTGCCTTCACATATGATATTTGTTGAAACTGGATTTCTGTATAGAAGAGCTTTAGGATGATAAGGACATTTTATTTATTCACAGTTGCAAGTAAAAACGCTTGTGTATTCAAAGACTTACAACTGACTTTTAAGAGAAGATCACTTTGTGGTGAAATCTTGTATAGCACATCTCACTTTAAAAGTAAATTCTTTTTAAAATATGAAAAACTGTATCTTTAAGTTCCAATGTCTAATGATAAAAATAAAGTTACATATGTCAGTCACAATTTTTTTTGTTAAAATCGGCTACAGATAATCCAGAATCTATGCTTTGGTAAAGACTAAAACCTCTGGAAATTTTCAAGAGAAGTAGTACTGTAATATCTGTTTAGAATCCTGATCATTAGTAAATTCCTTAAGCAAGTTTCTGGTGGGATTCCAGCCATGTTAAAGTCAGGCAAATAGCGTAATCAGTGGAGAAAGATCCATGTCGTCAGAGTCTAATTCATTGACCTCTTTATTATTAAGTATTCCAAATGCATCTGTTTTGGAATATTGCAAATTTTATACCCCTATAAGTACAAAAACATCCTTTCATGTTTTTCCTTGCACGCTATGTTCAAGCTGCTAATATTGCGGTACAGTGCTTCAAAGTGAGACTGGGCAGTTTTGATAAGAAAAAAGTTTTTTTACGGAAGGGACCAAGTATGGGAAGCACCCAGCATCCTGCGGATGGGGATACCCAGCCCACGCTGCCAGGATCGGAGAGGCTCTACCCCTTTGTCTACACAGCTGGAGGCAGGGCCAGGGCTGTATGTGGATATATAGGGTATGTGGGGGTTAGATTCCACTGGCTTGAAGTTCTGCCCTTAAAAAAAGGGAGGCGAAACAAAAACATAGCCAAGGTCCCGTGGGGTGGCTTTTAAAATTCTTCATGCATTCAGACATGAGAGATGTTCATTTCCAGTCCCATTCTGCTGTGGAGTTAAAGTCTTCCTGTAAATATTTCTACACAGAACCTGACAGGACTTGGACCAGTATTATGAAGAAGTAGGAGTTTCTGAACAAGGTACATTTGAAATATTGGCTAAATTATCTTAAAAGCAGAATTAATTTTTGTATTTTTATTTTTTTCTTTTATGCTTTGTGATATAACAATCCTTGTGGAAATGACCCCAATTATAAGCTAACTTTAGCTAACGAGATATAGTATATCACTGGAGTTCAGGAAATGAGGCATGCTCTTTTGTATCTCAATTCGGTTAGAAGTGCATTATGGTCTCTTTTGTGTCTATTTAAATCTTATAAATGTTAAAGCTGAATCTTATAAATATACATTTTTTGCAACCTCACTATATTAATGAAATTTATTAATTACTGTAACGATAGCTTTTCAAAATCTAGCATCTGAGATTGATTCCTGGGACGTGACCTGAGTACTGCAAGCCAATCTCTACATGACAGATGTGAATTTAAAATATTGTTTTATTTTCATTTGTAAATATAGACCAATTTTCTTTAGTCAGGCATCTACAATGACATAAACCAGGACTAACTCCATTGAAATCAGTGGCTTTAATTAAATGCAATACTGTTTTGAGAGCAGGAGGCACATGATATACTTTAAAACTCAACTATATGAAATCAGAGGGACAGATTTGACTCAGATGGATTTGCTTTACAAACCTTGCTACAAAAAGCAATACGTAGAGTGCTTTAAATGCTCATTTCTTTGTCTTTGACTGATGTTACTAATTTGTTATTGTTGTCAGATCAATGTTTTTTTCCCTTTTCTTTCATGTTGTACTTGGTCTTGATCCTATTCTCTTATTCTATTGATTTTTCAGACATACTGTAGAAAAATATCATGAGCTTAACTTGTTCAGCTATCCGGGGGGGGGGAACCTTGAAGAAAAGAAAGCAGAATTATTTTGCCTTTTCCAGCCAAGAGTCTAGGTCCTCCGTCGGCGTTAAAAGGAGAGATGCTCATCAGTAGTATTGCTAGTTTAAATCCAGAGAAGCCGTTTTGATTGTTGTAAAGACACTCTGTATTTACGCTGGTATAAATACAGTTAGAATTTAAGCAAAAGTTGAAGAATTGATCAGGTAATGGAAGTTTTGCTCTGTGGTACATTTCAACAATCAGAAAAAAGGTAGTAATTTTAACAATGACTCATCTTAAATAAAAATTACAGGTATTATACACACATATGTATGTATGTATGTGTGTGAGAGAGATATATATGTATATGTCTTGCAGGAGGTGTGACAGGGAAATTACTTTATTAGGATCAAGCATCTTGGAGAGGCTAGGACAGTCCTGAAGTAGAGTCCTATGGAAACCTTTGAAATATCCTGGATTCTTTAAAATTAAGAAGTAGTTTAGGAAGTACAGGAAAATGTAACAATTGTTTCTAAATGGTCTTTTTCTTTTTTCAGTCACTGATTTGTTTGTTTTCTGACTGATCTGGAAATGTAAATTACTTAGGGTACATTCTTTCTTTTATCAAGACTTCAGAAATGCTCCAGAGTAAATGTGGAATACACAAGCTTCAACTGCTGATGTCATAGCCAGGATGCGCACTAACCCTTTTTTACATTGGTCTTCGCAACTCCTTTGTAGAGACCCTCTGTGTGTTTGGACTGAGATTTGGATCACTGGTTGGAACAAAACCACCTAAAACTCCATGTATCTCTGCTACCTAATATTAATAAGATTATGGAAGATTAATAGATTGGAAGATTAATAGATTATGGAATATGATAATAATACTACTAGATAACATAATAGTAGTTAATATGGAAGATTAATAGATTATGGAGGATTAATAGACTATGAAAGAAGTTACCTTAAATAGTGGCCAGGGAACTATCCATCTTATTTGAGAAGTTGTGGCAGTCCAGGGAAGTTCCCACTGACTGGAAAAGGGGAAACATAACCCCCATTTTTAAAAAGGGAAAAAAAGAAGACCCAGGGAACTACAGGCCAGTCAGTCTCACCTCTGTGCCCAGCAAGATCATGAAACAGATCCTCCTGGAAACTATGCTAAGGCACATGCAAAATAAGGAGGTGACTGGCGACAGCCAACATGGCTTCACTAAGGGCAAGTCATGCCTGACAAATTTGGTGGCCTTCTCTGATGGGATTACAGCATTGGTGGATAAGGGAAGAGCAACTGACGTCATCTACCTGGTTTTGTACAAAGCGTTTGACGCTGTCCCACAGGACATCCTTGTCTCTCAATTGGAAAGACATGAATTTGATGGATGGACCACTCGGTGGATAAGGAATTGGCTGGATGGTTGCACTCAAAGAGTTGCGGTCAACAACTCGATGTCCAAGTGGAGAGCAGTGACAAGTGGTGTTGCTCAGGGGTTGGTATTGGGACTGGTGCTGTTTAAGATCTTCGTCAGCAACATGGACAGTGGGATTGAGTGCACCCTCAGCAAGTTTGCTGACGACACCAGCTGTGAGGTGCAGTCGACACGCTGGAGGGAAGGGATGCCATCCAGAGGGACCTTGACAGGCTGGAGAGGTGGGCCTGTGCAAACCTTTTAAAGTTCAACAAGGCCAAGTGCAAGGTCTTGCACATGGGTCGCGGCAGTCCCAAACATGGATACAGGCTGGGAGATGAGTGGATTGAGAGCAGACCTGCGGAGAAGGACTTGGGGCTATTAGTGGATGAAAAACCGAATATGACCCAGCATTGTGCACTCGCAGCCCAGAAAGCCAGTTGCATTCTGGACTGCATCAAAAGCAGTGTAACCAGGAGGTCAAGGCAGGTGATTCTGCCCCTCTACTCCACTCTCATGAGACCCCACCTGGAGTACTGCCTTCAGCTCTGGGGCCCCCAACATAAGGACATAGACAGAGCGTGTCCAGAGAAGGGCCACAAAGACGACCAGGGGGCTGGAGCACCTCTCCGATGAAGACAGGCTGAGGCAGTTGGGGTTGTTCAGCCTGGAGAAGAGAAGGCTCCAGGGGGACCTTCTAGTAGCCTTCCAGTACCTAAAGGGGGCCTACAAGAAAGCTGGAGAGGGACTTTTTACAAGGGCATGAAGTGATAGGACAAGGGGTAATGGCTTTAAACCAAAAGAGGGTAGATTTAGATTAGGTGTAAGGAAGAAGTTCTTCACTGTGAGGGTGGTGAGGCACTGGAACGGGTTGCCCAGAGAGGTTGTGGATGCCCCATCCCTGGCAGTGTTCAAGGCCAGGTTGGATGGGGCTCTGAGCAACCTGGTCTAGTGGAAGATGTCCCTGCCTATGATAGGGGGTTGGAACTACATGGTCTTTAAGGTCCCTTCTAACCCAAACCATTCCATGATTCTAAATGTTGTATTTTCTTAATTGGAATATTTTAGATTATTTTTGTTTCTGCTTCTTTATTACATAACATTTTGTTTGTTTGTTTATGTGTTGTTTTTTTTTTTTAAGACTAGGATCTTTTGATTGCTGTGATTATCTGGGAGATCAAGTTTTTGTTAATGTTATATCACCTGAGTTTTATATTTTTTTCTGAAATATTTTAAAGGGCAGAATTCTGTTAGCTTGTGCAATATAAGCATGAATTTCAGTGACTTCTCGAATATTTATTTAAACCTTTTTTTGCAGTTTCCTGTCTACTTGTGCTTGTTTCTTTTCAATTACTGGAGAAACATTCCTCCTTAAATTTTGCTATGAATGTAAATATTCATATCGTGATTTTTTTTCTCACAGTTTTTAATATAGGCCTGATGTGAAGAGAGCTGATAGTTGGGATGGAAGAGATCTTCTTCTCCTTTTATAGTTATTTAGATCTGCAAGAGGAGAAGATGATATGTTCTGCAGCTTGCAGGAAATATTTACATCTCAGAATTTTACCAAAATCATGACTGGCAGGGAAGATCAGTAGGCTCACAGGGAGGAATAAGAGATCTGTGAATATCAATAAGTTTTTTTGGGTTACTCTGAATTTGTGGTCCTGTGTACGGGATAGAAAAATGGAATTTAAAGTATATATGAATAAAGAGATGTTTAAAATCATTTGGTTATATGTTTGAAAGAGAAGCAAAAGACCTGAAGGTGCTTTGGCTTTGTTTTCTGTAAGTAATGGTACTATTGGGAACTGAAATATTACAGTAATTGAGCACTGCAGAGGCCCCATAACATGCAGTGTGCTATGAGGTGCGCCTGTTACATTCCTCAAAGGGCTGGTCCTGCTTCACATTCTTTTCTTCACTTTGTGTCTTAATAAAAAGGCAACTATTTATTTCTTACAGTCTGTGCACACTTGGGCAGCAGCTCACAAATCTCAAGTGCTTGAACTGTGTACAGGCAGCTGCCCTGAGGCTCTGTCTCCATTAGCATTTTAGTTCAGGTCAGGGGTGTGCTTTTGAAACAAGCCTCCCCCTCGCTCCCACTCCCACTGTCACTGGGTCTGGGTTCAAGTCACAGAGCAGTCTGGGAGCACGCAGACCGGATTGCCTTCCGCTGAAAGGAGAGGCGAAGAAGTGCCCCAGCAGCGCATCCCGCGAGTTGCAGGCATGGAGGGACATGCGGTCCATAGGGCTGGGGTTAGTCCCACGTAAAACCGATGAAACACATACGACATGGATGCCAGGCTCTCAGCACTGTTTCAGTCTTCAGAGTGTTCCTGCAGAGCCACACTCCTTGTTAATATTCACATAGCCATGGTTAAAGAGACTGAAATTCAACCCTTGCCTGGAGATAATTCCCAAAATATCTCAGCAATTTCTTCTGGACTACAGCTCAAGACCCTGAGCCAGACCTCTGAAATGATTCACTGCACCTGGCTCTATATAATCATGGCATTAGCGATCATCTATTATCCTTTTTCTTTTTTTTTAGGTTTTTTTTTTAGGTTTTTTCCCTCTGTTTCTGCTGGCATGCCTATGGAGGTGATGCACAGCATGGTGCAGATTTTTGCTCTGTGCCTTTGCTGCAGCTGCCAAGCCTGTGTGCAGCAGAACCACTGCAGCTCTGCTGTGTTCTGGGCTCTCTGGGCTGCCTCTGTCCTGGCGGTGGAATTCACGGCACCTTCCCAGCGCACGGCCGTGAGGCTGAATGGATCTTTCAGTGCCGCTTCATGGCAACTCCTCTTAGTTTCACAAGGGTGCAGTCATGAAAATGAAAAATTTGTGTGGGGAGGGAGGGAAATCAGCAGCAATGGAACAAGTCTGACCTTCCTTCATAAAATACTGCCCTCCCTATCTTTCAACTTATTTTCTTGTTTCTTACTAGGAAAAAAAAAAGATGATGGGGCAGTGTTCAGTCTGGATTTTAGGTAACCACTGAACTGACAACCAGATGCAGAGGAAAGCCTAAGTAACTGTTATTCTTTTTTAATTATTTCATTTTCTATATACCTGTGAAGACTTTGTTTTCTTTGGATTTTTCAGCATTGAGGACAAAACTGTATCGATGGTATGGACTGATATTATTTTTCTTCACAGAGTAAAGCTTTTTTCCTTGAAGTATTAAAAAAGTACTGTGTAGTTCTTTAGAAAATATAACACTAGAACAATATTGCCTTGCTGATAGAATATTTGTTGTTAGTATGGGGAGCTACTACCTTTCCAATTTTTATTATTTAGGCATTTTTATTGCAATATTCCCAGTAATTACAGGTGGCCATTGCTTTTGAACCCTGAGAATTCATGCCATGTATTGAGTTGTCTTTAAGTAAGTTTACTGCACTTCTGGGAAGAAAATGAGTTCTTCTAGAGGTCACGATCAACCCTGTTCCAATAGTAACAATGTTCCTGAAGATCTGTGAGGCTTAATGCTTTTAGCCTTTGGTAGCCACCAGAAAGCTTTCTTACCTTTTCCCCAACTCAAAACTCCAGTGGGGTTAAAAAGAGGCAAGAAAAGTGATTCACTGGCCTAGCAAAAATGGATAAAGAAATAAGTTGCTGAAATAGTATCAGTGTGTGTGCTTGATTGAAACATCAGGGAGAGACCTGCAGGTCATCAGCACTTATTTCACCAGCAGATGCTGCTGAGCTGACCAGGCACTGCAAGGGAGACCAACTAGGAGAGGCAGGACGTTGTCCTGCCAGCAAGAAAAGCAGTCAGAGTGGCAGGTACCCAAAAGTGCAGATATTTAATGTAGGTCATCGTAAGAGTAGATAGACAACATATTCGTATAAGGCTTCAGTTGGATGTATCTCAGATTATACTTACGTTACTTTATCTTGAAGCCTGAAGGAGCCAGTACTGAAGAATCAGAAAACTGAAAAGAGTGTATTTTTGGTAAGGAGGATATGGGAACTGACATCCTATGCTGCTCAGTGATCTGCTTGATGTCATGTCCTATCTCTGGGAATAAGCTTCGGAGGTAAAACGAATGCTACGCCACACAGAAATTTGTTTGCTAGTTTGCAAAGTTTCTTCTTACTTCATATTAGGCAGTAGTCAATTTATCATGCTTATGATTCAACAAAATACTTTTTCATGTACTTTTCTATTAGTATAATTTCATACATGAAGGGGTATCTTATTGTTAGAGATAAATTTCATTTTCAAAGGCACTTAGAATGGCATTCAAAATGCTAATTTTCTGGCAAAACCACCAAAATTTCATCAAAATTTGGTTCTTGCTGTGTTTCACGCATTAGTTTTCTTGGTTCTTTGTAATAAGATAGGATCTCTGTTCCTATAGTTCTTACTGAATTTTTTGTATAGCTCCTGTAGGATTTTACTTCTGTTATCTAGTGGCAAATTGTTGGATGAAAGTGGATACTAGGGTAGAAGGAGAGAATTATATTTATGTAATTTCTATTAAAGTGGTATAGCCAAATTAGTAACCAAAACCAGAAAAAAACATAATTATGAATATATTGAAATACTAGTGGAGGGATTTGCTGCTTATATGCCCCTTGCACATACAGTTTTTGGGCTGTATTAATGGCTACTGACTGACAAAGGCATTTAAGTGCAGTTTCTGCGTGATATCTGCATGACAGGAGGTTTTTGTTTGTGTGTTGTACACATAAATGAGAAGAACGCCTGTACATCTGCTGTAATACAAGAGTTTCTTCGCAGCTGCAACACATTATAATGTAGGCTTTTACCTATGATTCTTGGCAGAAAGGACGCATGTAACAAGTCCTCGTGCATTAAGCTTTCGCTATTAGCAGTTTCTCATAGACACAGTTTCACATGTTACTGTTTACCTGCTTTAACATGCTAAAGGACATTGGTACACAGCATGCTTTGCTACGGTGCAGCCAGGGTTGTGCTAAATACAACATTTCCGATTCATGCCCACCAGTGGTAAAGATGACAATTTAAAATATCTTTTAGGATATAGCTGTTCTTTTCCCTTTATTGTTCCCCACGACCTAGCCTTTTCTCTTTCCCCTTCCTCAAGCTCTCTACCAAACTAACCTGTCCTGGTACGTTTCACTGTGGATCTTTGATATAGTAATACGTTGTACTAAGGACAATTTTCTGAAAGGGGAAATGAAAGATGAGTGGCCATGACAGCAGACCTAAAACTGAGAAGTGTAGTTTATAGCGTATAGAAGTTGGAATAAGAATAAGCTGTGTGCCCACGAAATAGAGGAGGGTAACTGCAGAGGTAGCCTGATTTTTCATTTATTGTTTGTGTTGGTTTGATTCTGGCTTGCTGTACAGAGCAGAGTGCTTTACTGTGAAGAACTTTTATGTATAAATCCACAGAAAAATCAAAGTCCTTCATTAAAATGGTGTTACCTTTGGGTTTGCTAACATATATGGAGTTCCATCTGTTTGGTTTAAATGAAAAATAAAAAATATTTGTCTGTTTTAAATATGCAATTTTCAGTTTTGCTGAATTCTTCATTTGTCTTATGAAGAGAGATAAGTAATTATATAATTTATTTTATTAGTGATTTACCTTTACTTATTCATTATGTCTTTCTAGCCTCTTCCTTTAGAGGTGTCAGGCTTCTCCCCTAAATAAATAAATCTTAGCCTTTGTAATCTCTGTACCAGTACTCTTTTCTTTTCGTCTCTTTCTCAACAATGTCTTTTATTTTAGATTGTGGTTGGTCCCAGAGGAGTGTTTTCATTGATTTGTGCATATCAAGAGGGTTTTCCCACCCCATCAGTGGTCACACTGAGTTTTTAATTCTAGGCAAACTATTTCATACGGTTCCTTCCAGTGTGCATCTATTAGGCTTGGCAGTGCTGGATTCCATCTGCCATTGTTTCTCCTCTCACTGAGCTCTTAAGCAACTCAAAAGCTCCTTGGCCTGCTTTGGCCTTGATTCATCTAAGACTCATTGTGTCACTTGTAAACATTTCCATCTTGTTGTTAGTCCCATTTCCAGATGATTAATAATTAGATTAAACACTCTCATCCCCAGTAAAGAACCTGAGGGCACCCTGCTGTTAACCTTTAGCCACATGGAGCAGCGACCACTAATAAATGCATTCTGCTTTTGTAGTCTGGTTTTTGTAGCTGGTTTCTAATCAATGATAACGCTTTACTTCTTACCCTGTGATTACTTAGTTTCTCTAATAGCCTTTATGTGGGAAGCATTCTCAAAGGCTCTTTGGAAGTCCAGAAAACTTGTATCAGCCAGTTCTCTCTTAGCTGCTATTTATTAACAAGCCAAAAGAATTCTGATAGGTTAAGGAGATGTACGAGGCATTAATGCCTCTAACTTTAATCCAGATATTTAACACTTCTATTTTTAATTGGTACCTCCGTTAGTATATTTATCACTGCAGTAATACATGTGTGGGGCTGTTTCAATTCCCTCTGTTTCTCTCAGTAGTTACATGAGGATGACTGCTCTCCTGCGTGGTTCAGCATACAAACTGATTTCAATGTGAGGCTGCATAATTGTGGATTTTTTTTGGTTAGTCTTAAATTCCTTTGGGAGCCTTGAATAAACAGCATCCCATTCTTGCGATACATTTATCTTTTATTTATTGATTTTTTTCCAGCCATTTCTCTTATGATATCTGAATCATCGAAAACTCCTTATCTTTACTTGAAAAGGCTGGTATCTCCTCAGTGCTCTCTGAGACAAAAAGTGATGTAAGAGGTAATTTGCTTTCTATTCTATATTCTTATCTTGTCCAGTTTCTTCTTTAACTTCTCGGGAGGGTAATCATGATCTTTCTTGGTCATATTTTTTATATCTGGTTACTCCATATATTCTCATTTGGCTATCCCACTTCCCTGTTAAGATGTGCCTGTCACTGTTTCTGCATCTTGAAGACCGTAAGTGTTCTGTGCCAGGTACACTGGCAAATCCACAAATAGCTTACATGTTGCAGTCCCCAAAGTAACTTGGATATTCCTTGTTCAAAGATCTGATTGGGTTGAAGTCTAATTTATTTATTTTATTTTATTTTTAACTCTGTACCACTTGGAAGGGAGAGTAACACGTTTTTCTGCAAGAAAAGGTGCAGAAGTGGAGCCATGTGTCATGCAACAGTGTCAGAGCTTGAAAGGGAATAACAGGGTAAACTTACATTCTGATGAGAAATCTAGGACAAAAGAGAACCCTGGAAATCTTTACTGAGATACTGTTTCCAAGTAGTTTTTTCCAAGTCTCTTCCTGCCTGGATGTGTTGCAGCATCTATGCACACACATACCTCATTTTCTGAGGTGCTGCTTTTTAAAACCACTCTAATATACACTTCTGCACCTGTTCCTTCAGAGAAACAAACAGCTTTTTTTTTTTTTTAAAAACCCTCTCCCCCGCAAAAACCCCAGACTGGGGGATGCCATTCTCCACCATTTGTGTAATTGCCAGTGAACTCAGTTAACATGTAGGGAATTTGCTGATGTATGTTCAGTGCCCTCCACAGCTGGAAGAGATTCAAAGTCACTTGAACATAATGAAGCAGTAGGAATAGCATCAATTGTTAGTTGATGGGTTTTGTATGAGAATTATTTAGCTCTGTCTTCAAAATTATTTGGTTTTTTTCCTCCACATTTCCAAATTTCCAGTTAGATTTTGCTGGGAGCTATTTTTAATACGACTAGTACTAGTAATAATTCTCAAAGTATTTTGATAGAAAATCTCCAATCACATCTATTGAATTATTTTTGATCACATATGTCTCAGATACCTTTCGCCTCATCCAAAACTTGGCTGCTGCTGCTGCACAAGACCCCTTGTCCTCTGAGCAAAGAAAGGTACTCTTAGGCTACAAGAAGTGTGCAGTAACTACACAAACTCTCCTAGCTATCCCATTAATGATTTTAAGCTTCGAACAGAGCAATAGCGGAACGGCTAGCCTGTTTGAAATAATTCTCATCTAAGCATACCTACCACAAGATATGCATTCCAGGGAATGTTTTAAACCGTTAAAGGTTATAAGGTTTGAAACTTTACCAAAGTTATATATATATAACTAAGACCCAGAGGAACTTTTGCCTCAGTAACAGCTTCTTCTGGGTCTTCCAGAATACACAAGGGCTGATTAACAAACATCAAAATATGCTCAGTGGATACAGGGTACATCTCATTTCCCTCTAGGGATGTTTTACAGTGATGGCAATAGTATCCCTTCTCTATTCTACTCTCAGAAGCATCCAGGTAGGAAGTACTTAGGACGATAATCTCAGGAAACAGTGTCCAGGGGAAATTAAGAGAAATGACCTGGCTTTCAGAGGTGCTAAGCACTCATATCCTGAGTTAGGACACAAACTAGGATCTAATTTCTATCACGTGAAAAAAGTCAACATAGGAAGAAGTGCTATTTAATGCACACAAGACAGATCAATGTACTTGGTAGGAAATAATGTAGTCCTTTTTAAATACAGATGACTAAAATGAAGCAGAATATGAAATATTTATTCAGAATTCTTGGTATTTGTCACTGATCATTTTGGACACTTCTGTAAGATGTTCTTACTGCCATGATAAAGAATAAAGTAGTCCATAGTAGCATTAAGGTGTTTTTTGTTCTGAGGTTTGGTTTGTTTTTTTTTTTACGTGCAACACAAATAAATGATGAAGGCAGCCTACAGGAAAATCATTGTGTTTACTACAAGTGGCTAATCTAAAGATGTTGCTGATAACGCTAAACTTAACATTCACAGCTAGGTGCAATGCTTACCTCTCTTTATGTGAGAGAGAACATGCTGTGTATAGACTGGCAGGAGATGAGGTCTCTAGATGGAAGACAACGTGGTGTGCAGATGCCTTTAACATGAACTTGAGCTGCTTAGCTGACTTCGTAGTAAGAATTTTGTGCCTGTGAACAACTCACTTCAAGTTGAGATCATATCAGGTTTTGCATTCTGTTTGGATGTGGTCAGTCGTACACGCAAGGGCTAGGGATTTTGTGATAAAGTATTTCTGCTTTCTGTTTAGCTAGCAAAAGCCGACTGATGGGGAACTGTAAAGGTATTATAATAAAAAGTTTATTTCATTTGATTTGCTTTCCTGGTTAAGCAACATATTAAAAGAAGTTCTTGCACTCACTGTGTAAAATACTGACAGCAGAAACCGTTTGGACAAATCCTTCCTTACACATTACTTTTCAAAGACCTACTGAAGGTCCAAAGCTTTATCACACAGTTTTCCTTCTCATGGACAAGTTCTATATTGTTTTCTTCCTTTCCATAGTAAGAAAAATATCCCCTTACCATCTACCTAGTTATTCTGCGTTAATGAAAACTTGCTTAGCGAAACATCTTCCAAAAGACTATCACAGACAAGGTGAGCCCAAATGTTTTGAGGTAATGTTTCAGTCAAAAGAAGCCTCTCTTCTAGAATGCACCCACAAAGGCTCTTTTTTTCTTTTTTCTTCTTCTACTAGTCACCTCCATGAGAAGAATGATTGCTTGCCAGGACTACTCTTCTCTTGCAGCAGCTCACTGTTCAAAGACCAAGGGAGCATATACACCACGTATACAGAGCGAGGGCACTTTCCATACCGCTGGCGTTGGAAACGTGGGCGGCACTAACTGCCTGCGTGTCCGTCAGGCCCTGTGCCTACAGCATTACAGCTGAGATCCGCCGGAGTGTCGGACTGTGTGTGTCGGAGTGTCCAGATGTGCGGTCTGGGCATTTAGCACTCCATGCATTGTTCCTCAGAAAAGCAGTCGGCTGGCTTAAAATAATCTCTTGCGGTTTCCCACCATAAAAATGGATATATTTTGCTCTGTCTGGCCCAGCTGTAAGATGTTTCCATATACACGATGTTCCCGTGTGCTGGCAGTCCCTAGCAGTTGAAGCAGTTCCTTGGGATCATTGGCGACAAGAATAAATAGTAGCAGCTCACAGTTTTGCTAAGATCAAGCTCAAATAGACAGCATTTTGAGTGAGTGTTGGACAAAAGGGCTAACTCACTTTTTGAGCAGTAAAACTGTTTTCTGTACATAGCACCTACTTTTCTAAGTTCTTTCCCAGTAAATCAACAAAGTTAGTATTAAAAGCATAAGATGAGCTCCCTGTGTCCAGAAGGGAAATCCGTTAGGTCTCCTTAGGGAATGGCTGTTTTGGGAAAATGCCTGTCTGTTTTTGCTACATGTTTTTTTTCGTTTGTTTATTTGTTTTTTCTTTTTTATGAACAAAAGATGGTATCTTTTCATGCATCTTTTAACTTCTAAAATACATAAACTGCACTGCACTTGAGGACATTAAAACTGCATCCGGATTGAGCATCTGTATAAAAAGTCAGAATTCAGTGCACATTAAAGTAGCAATGTTAAGAACCTCTCAAATGTTTCTAAACTGGAAACTTGACAGGCCATTACAGTAAGTTTAGGCTGACTACAATTTGATGCTTTCTGTCTGTAATATCTGTAATATTCTATTCGTGTAATGGAGCTTCCAAGAAATTCTTAAATAAAAACCTGGATAGCTTTACTAAATAAAAAAAACGTTATACACGGTATATTGTGAAGCCTGTCTTGTTAATTCAGGGATCAAATACGGGATCCCAGAATTTCTCAGATCTAGGGGATCAAGTGTGTTTATTTCAGCCTTTATGAGGATTAGTGAGGATTTATTAATTTTGTAGGTTTCCATTAACCACTAGGGAGTTATTTCTCAGGCCAGTATTCTCCAAAAAGGCAAAATACAGAGAAACATTATCTTTATTTTTGAGGGACCAATTGCATGCTGGCAGCAAAAGTTAAGAGCACCTTCTCGAAGATTAAATTTTCTATATTATAGTGAAAAGTTTTACCTGGAGGTGAATGATGTTCTCTGTTTCTAATTTGTATTTAAGGCCACTACATGCGTTAGGCTGGTAATTTGCCATTATTCAGTTAATAAAAACATAAAATGATCTATATTGTCTTAATGTAAAAGAGCAATAGGGCAGTGTCTTTTTGAAAGGTCTGAGTGCTGTAAAACATAAGAATACAAGTGTTGTCAATTAAATCACTTTTGAATTCTACTTATGAACAGGATTTACAAGCAAATAATGCATTCCTTCAGTACTTACTTAGCACTTCAACCTAAGAGATGCTGATCACTCATGCAGCAATTAGATTTGCTAACATCAAAGTGGGTTGAAATACCGGCCTTTGATAAGAGATCTGTAAGTTACTTTTTTTCCCATACTGAATTTTTTTATGCGGAGGGATTTTTTCCAAGCTGACCTTCACAGTTGTATTCCAGCTATGTATTGATCTAGGAGCTGAAGACGACCTAGTATGTTAGAAGTGATACTTAGCTTGGAGGTGTATTCCCTTGTCTCAAAAAAAAAAAAAAAAAAAAAAAAGAAAAAAGCATCACCAGGCATCCCTGAATTATATTCGTCTCACTGTCAGAGAGCTAAATCATGACCTCTGTGTAAAGTCTGAATAAACAAGCTTTAAGAGGGTTTTTTCCAGGATTTGAGGGGATTGAAAAAAATCCCCTTATGGGCTGAAGAACGCTTGGGATATAATTCATCTCAGCAACTTTTACTGTCCGAAAGCTAAGTGTGTATTTAAGCAAGTTAACTTGGCTCCCTACATAGTTAATGGGGAGAAAATGGTTTCCTCTCATCTCTAAATAGGCATTTAAAATAGATGGGTTGAATTACCCTCTGGAGTTTCTGCAGTCTCTCCATTAATTAGAGAGAGATTCATCAGCTCTAATGTCTGAAAGTTAGATTTCAAAGTCTTAGTTAAACTCAGTGTATCAAATGGGGGAAAATAGCATTTCCAGAGAGCTGTCCATCTTCCTCTAACATAGGCATTTGTGACAGGGCAAATGAATCTATGAAGGGAGCCTAAGGTGACAGATACCTAAAAAAGATGACAGGTTAGACTGGATAGCTAAAATTAAATGAGATGAATTTCTGTCTGGTTACTTGGACAGCAAGTTAGCCATAATAACTGGAGATCAGGTGCTTCTGCTCTCTGGGGGAAGTAGGGCTACGAATCCATCATGTTATAGACATGCTGCTGATCTCCCATCGCCCCTTCTCCTGATTTTGTGTGGTAGGAGAAGAGCTATATGGTACTTCAAAATGTGTTTGAGAAGTGAAGTGCCTCTGCAGGATCTCTCTGCATCAGAGCCTTCTGTACGGTGGGGGTTCTTGAGCGCTGTGCCTTTGGAGTCTTTCCACAGACGTGCCACAGGATTAGATGTCTGAAGGAGGTGGGGCTGTTGTTTGCAACAAGACTTTGTAAAAGAAAATACTACATTTCCTAAGTGCCAAGGGATGTAGTTTCAAATTATTTTCTGTGCAAAAGCAGGGATTAGGGGATCTAATGAACTGGATCGCTCAAGATGTACGTGGTTCCCCTCATTAGCAAATGATGTTGTTCTGCATAATACTCTCTGTACTTCTCTACCAGCCAGTGATTTCCTTGTAACCCACACATAAAAACAAGCTTATCTTTAGCAGCGCTCTGGATTGCAGTGTTTTTTTTGGGGGGGGGAAATTCTCAACTTTTTCTATCAATGAGTCATTGCTTCCTAATTTGACTGCAAACCTATTTCTCTAGGCTTTGGTTTCATGAATAAATTACTGCAGTGTCAAGTAGAATGCAGATGTGCAGGGTGCCAGCTACTATCCTGTAATTGCCTGTGTGCATATGCTTGTATTCTGACAGTTTTGAGAGTAGTTCAACACTACTTACTCTACCCACATTGTCAGTATTATTAACCAAACATATGGAGATACTGGAAATATTAAGAGGTGATTTTTTTGTCCCTCTCTTCTCTCCCTCCCCCCGCTCCCCTGCCTTTCATCCAGGATGACCCGCAGAGAAGTGTGGGGCACAAAAAGGCAAACCAAACACTTCTCTAGTTGTCTCCAGTCAATTGTTCATAGAAGAGGGGCAGTTAAAAGTTGAATAGTAACAATGGAATGGGGAAACCCAAATAAAAGTTATAGTTGTATCGGTGAACTTAAGGTCCTTCATCTACCTACCCTTTCTCACCAAGGCAACTGTAATAAGTAGGTTATCCTTAAAAGTAATCCTTGTGATCATAAAAGCGTATTTTATCAGCTTTATTCTATAGCTTTATTCAGTCCTGGACTTGATCTTTTTATTTTCATTCTCCATACATCTGCTTCCATGACCATATCATCATCCCTCTGGGGACTACTCTAGTTGAAACCCAAAAGGAGGAAGGGAGACTAGCAGTTTAGCTTACCCTCTGAATTAGAAATTAATATGCCTCTCAAAAGCAGAAAGTGAGCCAAAATATTTAAAGATTGTGAAAATGTGGTAAAATTACCTGATTTTTATTTACCTGGTTGTTTTTCCTTTAGAAAGGTTTACATTTTCTTGTGTTCCTCAGAAAGAATGAGGATGAATACTTGCCTCTTTCTTTCTAGTGTGAAAATTATCTCCAAATTACTTCTAAAGAACACAACTTCAGGACGTGACACTTTCAGAAAGAAAAATGCTATGTTAAGAGTTAGCCTTCATACAATGTGGTTCATACTACTAAGCATTTTTTTTTCTAGGGAATCTTCAATGAAGCCTATTCATATTAGATTTCCTTCCTTTCCTTGTACCCTGCTTGCCAAGAAGAGGGAATGATAAGCCTAAGATACATGCCTGATTAGCACCACAAATGTAGGCAGCAGGGAGATCAGGCTGAGAACAGTGCAGAGCTCTCTGAGAGGCAGGAGAATTTCTTCTTTGTTATATTGAAGGGACGAGAGATTTCAAGTTCTAAACATCACAGATGGGATATTTATAAATAAGATTTCTCCAGGCGGTTTCTGCGTATCTTTGACAATATTTGTGTAGTTTTTTTGTCCTTTTCCTAACGATCCAATGTTCTACCTATCTCCATCTTTGTGGCTTACCATTTGGGCTATCTGACTTTTGCCTGAATGACAGCCTGTCCCTGACTGAGACTTACATCATCTCTTGTCCCATCAAATGGATGTTAAACTTCAGCATGTGCTGTGGGAAAGGATAAGGCATAATTAGGCGTAATTGTGGCATAGTGGGGAATTACAGTAGAGACCACTGCAAATGTGGTCATTGTTGCTGCATACTCTAGGTGAAAAAGAATAAGGAATGAAAAGAATTGACGTACTAGAAGAGGAAAAAGGAGAAATGATTTAAAAAAAATATACTGAGATGTAGCATGTAGTGCAGGTTTACAAGGATGGCATTGCAGTGCTTAGGAAACAGCTAATGAACAGAGGGAGAGGTTTATGTCCATGTTGACACATTTGTATATGTTTATTCCAGTGGCTTTGCTACTGCCCTGCTGGGTACATCTTTGTCATAGGCAGGTGTGATGGAGAAGGAGGATAGAGAGAAGGGAAAAGGAAGAAGGAAATCTAGGATAAACATAAGAAAGTCTTTATCTGCTGCCAGGCTGAAAGAAATTGAAGGCAGCCTTCACATCTCCCAGAGGCAATTTGAAAGTCAGGTGTGAGTTTTATACTATCTATAGTAATTTTATCCAGATCAAGCAAATTTCACAATAAACTAGGTGAACCTCTGTCTACATAGACCTAATGAAACACTTGAAACAACACAATGTTGTGGTTATTTGACTTTTAGAAAGGAATGAAGCAACTTAAATGTAACAGTAGCTGAAAAATAGTGGATTGCATTATGAAACATTCAGAGCAACGCTATACAGTTCATTGAAATAATTAGTAACAGCAGCATTGAGCATTGTAGTCTTGTACAGAGCACAAAGAATGGACTTCACATTTTAAAGAGAAGCTGGAGTGAGTCTTGAGTAGAAAAATCAAGTGATACCAGAACTGAAGAAAAATTTAGATGTTATATGCTTAAATCTCAAAGTTTGCATGTTATCCTTTTATTTATACACTGAGCCCTGAGCAGAAACAGGACCACTGCTCTCGAGTTCAGAGGAGAAAGAGCGTTAGCCATGGGATTTTTTTTCTGATTCTGGGAAAATATTGCAGAATGCAGACTGTTCAGAAATCTTATGTTCCAAGTAAGTGTTCTTCGTAAGAGTTAAGTAAATAAATTAAAGACAACTCCATAGTCTGGTTTTGAAGATAAGCTTGAATCTGAACCAGCCATAAACAAATGTTGCTATTTGAAGTCTGTGAACACAGCGTATGAAAATATTAACTTGCGTTACAAGAACGTTTATGGCTTCCTGTTCAGTAACTCTGAAATCTAACAATGCATGTTCCACTAGTTTAACACTGATCATTTATAATGAAGCAGTTTAATATCTTGGTCAAAAATAATACCAAGAACCCCTTAAGCTGACCTGTCGGATACGAGCAAGTGCCTGAACTCGAGTTGCCTTATCTCCAGCTTGTTGTCTTCTCAAAGGCAGACAGTCAGCTACTGTTCACTGAACATGATAGGGAAATAGGGCAGAAATTGCTATGATACTACTCCATTTTTGAACTCCTGTGGTCCCTTTGCTATCAGTGATGCTACATCATTGGACAGGTGGACTCACATAGGGCAGATTTAAGGCCTGCAGTTTTCAATTGTACTTCTGAGATGTTATTTCCTGATTTTAGCTTTGATTTCTCTTGTGCCAAGAACAGAAGATGCATGTATTTTGTGAATAGAGCATATTAGAAAAGAACGTGTGTCGTGGTTTAACCCCAGCCAGCAACTAAGCACCACGCAGCTGCTCACTCACTCCCCCCCCACCCAGTGGGATGGGGGAGAAAATCAGGAAAAGAAGTAAAACTCGTGGGTTGAGATAAGAACAGTTTAATAGAACAGAAAGGAAGAAACTAATAATGATAATGATAACACTAATAAATTGACAACAGCAATAATGAAAGGATTGGAATGTACAAATGATGCGCAGTGCAATTGCTCACCACCCGCCGACCGGCACCCCGCTAGTCCCCGAGCGGCGATTCCCCACCCCCACTCCCCAGTTCCTATACTAGATGGGACGTCCCACGGTATGGAATACCCTGTTGGCCAGTTTGGGTCAGGTGCCCTGGCTGTGTCCTGTGCCAACTTCTTGTGCCCCGCCAGCTTTCTCGCTGGCTGGGCATGAGAAGCTGAAAAATCCTTGACATTAGTCTAAACACTACTAGCAACAACTGAAAACATCAGTGTTATCAACATTCCGTCACATACTGAACTCAAAACATAGCACCTAGCAGCTACTAGGAAGACAGTTAACTCTATCCCAGCTGAAACTGGGACAACGTGCCAGCCCACTATATCAGTTACAATAAAAAAATCAATACACTCTAGAAAGTCTATATTTTATTTTGACTGTCTGTAAATCCAGATAATATATGACTGCAATATAAAAAGCCAAAAGGAATGTCAGATTTTATAATTCAATTTCAGGCAAACAAAGCCTGCTTCAGAATGTATTTGAAGCTATAGCAGAAACAGCAGTTGTGGCACAGAATCACCATAAGAATGCTACATAAACCCATGGGATTTGTCAAGGAATTTACCTTCTGGTTTCCATGAGGTACAGCACAGTAACAAACTCCAATATCTCGATACACTTTATCTATAGAAAGAACCTTTTTATGGGTTAGTCACTACCTTCAAAAAGACTTAACCATGTTGTGACAGTCTAGGAAATAGGTGTTTGGACAACTGGATGTATTCTGCTGAATCACTGAATATCCTGAATATATGTATGTGGGAGTCAGTGTCTGCTGTCGGGATGGTATCTCATCTCTCAGAAGAAGGACACTGGAGAGTCTTTAAAACCTGCGTTGATCCCATTGACATAAAAGCGTACCAGGCTACCAGGACAGCAGCATCCTACATGAAGCAATTTTTTCCTTCCCATCTATAGGCAGTATAGTCTGGAGCATGGAAAACAGGGATAGATAACAGTGCATGGTCTTAAAAACAAAATTCCTCCTTCTTCTCTCCACTCCCCAAGAAAAAAATAAGAGAAAAGGTGTGAAGAAGAGTAACTTAGAGAAGAGAAATTCAAAGTTCTCTTCAAAAGGGCAAGGAAAGCATATGCAAGAGGGTCATGTCTATAGCAGAGAGACAGGGTTAAATTAAGGACTTCGCTAGATGTGGAGAAAGGGAGAGAGACTCCATGACTCAGAAGGAAAGCCATATCTAGAAAAAAGGATATCCTAAACTGCTCAGATGTCTATGAATTATAGTAAAGCTAAAGTAGGAAAACAGTGAGGTTTAGATATTTAGAATTTATCTAATTGTGTAAACTGCATTAGTTTAAATGGAGAACTTGTGACTTTGTGTCTGTTTGCTTTCTTTATTGCCTGTTTTTGAAGAAGGAAATGGTAAACCCACAGGTTTGAACTCTGGGAAAGGACAAACCAAAGCTACCGTAGAAGTGGCAGTAGATGGTGCTGGTCAGGGGAATTGCATGGTCTCATTGCTGGGAAAGGATTTCCTTGTTTTCAGGAAATCTTCCAGGGAAACCATGTGAACCAAGGGAAGTTTAACAAGAGATGGACTTATACTAGAGTAAAATACATCAACCCGATCAATGTTCAGCTGAAGAGATTTACTAGAGCTGTGATATGTGTTTAATTTTATGCACAGTGAGTACTTCCTGGAAAGACAAACCAGGACAGTGCATATGTCTTTGTGAGAATCCTGAATTTAAAGTATCACTGAGCTAGAACCTTGAAAGCATCTCTGCCTGTCAGATGCCAGTAAAATACTCTTGTCTGTCAGCATCTTCTTGATTTACAGCTTCAGATACGTTTACTGCTCAACACAGAGGCTAATGGTGGCAATGGGATGCTCTTGGTAGAAATAAAGAAATCTGATAGATAAAGCTGATCATCAAAATGGCCCATCAAAATGGTGCAGATCATGATAGTCCCTTCCACCTGAGAGTGCTGTCAGTTAACACGTCTGTCTGTACATATATACCCGTCCTTAATAACTTCAAATTCTTGAGAAAATGTTTGAAAAAATGCTGGAAAAAGTAGCTGGTGTACAGATGTAGCTTTAGAGTGCAGTGAAAAACAAGTGAGTTTCATATCTGAGTAGTTTAGGTTGTTGCTAGAGGGTGGAAATCGAGTTCATATAAGCCAATGAGGCTTTTGACAATGTGGCGTTCCAACTAGCTATTCACACGTGGCCTGCTATTGTAACTGCACTCAAAATAACATTGGCTTTTTTTTAGCCATAACGATAATGGAAAGTTTGGCACTCAAATACTTCAGCTCATTCAACTTTCAGCTTGCTTGGTGGAGTTGGTTAAAGGAAGCACAATGCACTGATCCTCTGGCAGTTGCATGGGAGCGGTTTTTGTAGCTGAGGGTAGGCTTTAAAAAGGAAAGCGGTACATAGTATAAGCATGTATAATTTGGAATATTATTTTTCTACCGTGTATGACAATTGCAGCTGAGATTAGCTGGAGTGCCTGTGCTAGCAGAATAACACTAGGAACATTCCTTAGCAAGGGTCTGTGGTGCTGCTGAGGTAATACAACACAGACTGCTGAGTCTAAGAATGTGTCTGTCTTCTTGGGACATTGTCTCATTGAGGCTAGGTAAGAGGAATTGCATCAAGCTGCTGGTGTGAAGCTGAGATATTGAAGTTTGCTTGGTTTAAAAAGCTGCTTGTGTCATGTAAGTCGGGGAATGTAATAGTTCGTGTGTTTCATCAACTACTTACATTGTTTTAGAATACTGTTTTTGTATTTCATTGGATGAACTTTAACAGCATTTAGATAGAAATACACTAAAAAGATAGAATTTAATTTAGAATGGGATTTTTCTCAATTGAAAGCAATAGGAATATTAGTGTTTATATCTTTGGGAGCAAAACTGGGCCACAGAGAGACCATTTTTTTCCAAGAAAATGTGAGACACCACTTTTTGGCAACTGTAGCCTAGCCATTCATCTTAGAAAGATTTTTCTAAAAATAACTGAAAACATTTTTTTGGAAAGAGAAAGACTTCAGATATGACTTTCTACACAGCTGAACCTTGTCTAATATTTTTTTCAGTTTATAGGTGGATAGATATTGTTACCAATTAGATTGTGTTAATTTTGTGAACTGACTTTGAATTAGTGCAAATGAACACATAATAATCAGGGCAGTGAGAATTCATGCTGTTGAAAAATGGGTTAGCTAGTGCTACAAATCTGCTGCTTCCCAGGAAAATGGCCAAGTGGAACCTTCAACAGCTCTTATTTTTGCTTGCCTTCAATCAGGAGATGGAATAAACTTAAAGTGTGAATCAGACAATTTGTAGGTTAGTGAAAAATGTGAACATATTTGTATCTAGGAGCCAAAGTTACTGGCTGAAACCTGAAAGACTGTTTGAAATGAGATCATTCTGGCTGCACTTTGAGCTTTGTCTTTTGAGTATAGTTCACAGAGACAAACAAGATATTTTTTTCCCCAAACCTTGCTACCAAATATTTACCTGGGCAGGAGGAGAGGGCCACATGGATTTTGATCAAGAATGATTCAAATAAACTGTAATTAGGAAATGTTTTGACAATGGTACTGGGTGAGGCAGAAGCATAACCTGAGCCTTCAAAGAAAGTGGGAAACCTGGTGCGACTTCTGTTAAAAGGTGTTGGATTCTTCTGTCCTGTACATGTGTGTAGTTCAGGTCTAACACCATTGAAATCACTGATGTTATGCTAGGCTAAAAGTTAAGGAAAAAGCAGGAAACTTGAGAATAAACCCAGAAATAAAATAAGAAGAGTTTGACTATAAATTTAGAGGAAGCTGTAAAAGAGGAAAAATCCACATCCCATGTTTTTATCAGGAACATGTAAGAATCAGAACAGAGGGGACAGAAAATGAACATCTAAATAATTTATCTGTAAAAATCCTAAAAATGTCTTTTCTTCAAAAATGCTTCTCCGCTATGATATCCTGCATAAGTCTACATTTCCAAAGCAGTAATTGTGGTTCTGGGAATGTTTGTGGGTTCCCCCCCGCCATGTTGTACTCTTAAGAAGTCTGCTTCTTGAAGGTTGAGCTCCTCTTCTGTAACCAATATGAAGTACTCAATAAGCATGGGGTTTTGTTCAAATAGGGAAAATTTTATGCTGTGTTGAAAAATACTTTAGCTTCATTGTAGCTACTCTATATTTACCCATCAATTTTATGGTATTTGGATAAATTTCTGCTCTCGGAGAGATTGACCAAAAAGATCCCAAGGCAGAATGTAGGTGGAACTTAGTTTTTTCTATACTCTGTATAGAAAAAAAAAATAAAAAAAAAAATTTCTAAATATAATTTTGAGTCCTTTTCTATGAATATTCTTACCAACAGCTTCTCTTGACTACTTAGATTGCTCTGGAAAAAAAAAAAAATCTAGATGTCTTTTTTGAGTCTTTAGAGATTTTGTATCACTCAATTTATCTCTCTAGTAGTCCAAAGGAATGGAAAATGAATTTGAGAATTCAGCCTCAGGCTCTTCCGGATGTATCAGCTTTTTCCTATTTGCTCATTCCAGCACCCATGAGTCAGGGCACCAAATGTTCCCAGGGAGGCTGCTTCCAGTGCCTAGCTGAAGTTGCAAGCAGTTAGTCACAGATGAAAGAGGCATGGATGAGTATGTGGCATCAGAAAAAATACCATGGAGATATCTCTTTCAGCTGAATAACACCTGGCTGAGATATTTACAGACATAAGCAGCCTTATTGTGTGTGAAAATGGGAAGGAACTTTCCCACCATGAGGCGTTGGGGGAGAGGGCAATGTCAAGACAGCAAGGATGATTTGTATGCAGAAGCTAGACTGAAGTAAATGAAGAGTGGAGAGAAATATTAAACCACATGTATTCTTTGAAAGTATAGTCATTCCACTGTCAAATTATAAGCAGTTGTTAGATTTCTTTAAATCAAAGTATGATTCATATAATTATTGTATTATGATTATATTTATTAAAGGAATCAACATTTTATAAAGGTTTCTGACAAATAAAAGGGAAACTAAAGATGAAAAAATAATTTTGAAGGGAACATCTACATTCAATATTTAAATGAATTCAGTCATTGTTTGGCATTATCTCTCTCAAGATTATGTTTGAATGGAAGATTCTGCCTTCTGACTTTTTCAATTTCATTGAAACTTTTTGTAAGCATAATCTGTGATACGGAATCCATCAAGATCCAAGATGCAAAGACTCATAGACAGGAAGAATGTGCTATAAAAACCCCAAATCCAACCTATTCTAATTATTAAGATAATTAGAATATCCTTGCAGTGATTTTATTTGTTCGGTTGATTGGTTTTACTTCAATTTCTCTCATGTAAACATCTAAAATATTTGCTTTTGTGAGCTTTATAAAATCCACTTGTTACATGTATCTTGTTATCTGAGCAAAGTAGTTTAACATTTAAAACCATATCTAATAAACGTTTGTTAAATATGTATATAAATGATGCTCAAGACAACAAAACAAATGAAGCAGAGAAAAAAAGAAGAGCTATCATTTTTTAGATCAGTGAATAGTAGAGCTTGTATTGTTAAGTATGCATTACTTCTGCACAGGTAGTCCATGCTACAACTACTTTGCAGAGAATTAAGAAACAGAGAAATGGTGTTTAGGAAGATTAATTGGCAATATCACATTTATAACTAATTTTAAACCCAGCTGTGTCTCCCTAGTAATGTCAGTATTTTACATTTCTGAACTGGTCTGTAAACCAGAGTTCTATTTATTACTGGGAGTGTTCAGGACATAACTATATTTTTCCCTCTATTTGGCTTGAGTGGCTTTATTCAAGGTACTTAAGAAGGCTGAAGCCCCCCACTCTGCCTAAGTACTGCCTACTCCGTCACGTGCTTTCCCTCATCATGGGATGCGGTTGTACCTACTGAGTCTGTACAAACTGCTTTACTCCTCCATGTACCATTCAGTGGAAGAATGGGTCCACCCTGTTCCACGTTTTACATTGGAAGAAAATAAAATGTCAAAGGGTCAGATTCTGCATTATAACCTATAGCGATAGAGGTTTACTTGGTGAAGACCCAGAAGGCAGAGGCAACACTAGCAGCTCTCATCCCTAAACCTGAAAATAGGTACAAAGACTCTGTATAGCAAATCAGACAGCTGAAACTAAGGATGGAGTTAACCACGTTGGTGTAGAGGAGCGTCAGCTAACCAGGTGGTGGTTTACACCAGCCACAGTGCTCAGTTACGGTGTGTTGAAGTCAGACAAGAGGAAAGTTTGACAGATGTATGGCTGAAACTCTCTCTTTGGCATGTCGGGGCTGTGCATGTCTGTGGGAAAGGAATTCTGTACCCAAAAGTCATGCCCTGAGTTTTATGGCATGTGACTTCTTTTCTTCAGCAGTGAGACTGCTCTTCATTCAGGAAGCAGAGGTTCTAGGCTTACTTCATCCTGAGTGATCTTCTCCTACGACTTAATCACCAAGGTAAGGATTTCTATAGATGAGTATTTCTTAGCCCCTCTGTTAGTTCTAGACTACAATGCAAGCAGAAATGCAAAATCCCTGGACCTACATGACAATGAGCCAAGAGACGCTTTACCCTGAATTCTGCATTTTTCAGTTTTGATTCGGATTTCCTTCTGGGCCCTCTCCTTTTGGCCCAATGGGGTTTCCATTTTTCAGTATGCTATGTTCTGTAGCATACTACTTGGCACTGTCCTGGAAAATAATGGCTTTAAGTTCAACCCCCTCAAAATTCTATGAGGTTAGGCACCAGTCTCCATTTTCTCAGCAAATCCTATCACCAGAAGGCTATCCTGTAATAAAGGGGTAGTAGGACCATGGTATCTTTCAACCGAGATCTGTGCAATCTTAGTGAGGTGTTTTCATATGAGCTAAACTAGCAAAACAAGTTGTTTCCAGTACTTGGGTAGATGCCTGCTTTCATGAAGATGGGAACTTTACTGAGTTTACATGATAGCACAGCTTAAGCCAAGTGGAGAAGTTTTCCAGAAAAGTGTAGGTTTTGAATCTCTCGCAAACCTAAGCAGGCATTCTTGAATTAGTTTTCTGAACACAGACTTGGAGTTGCATGAAGTTTGTAGCCTGGATTAGCCTTTCTGCTGAGAGGTGTGTTGGAAGTCGTTAAAGACAAAGGTTATATAAGTTACTATAAAGTTCTGTCAGATAATAACTTGAATCCAGTTTAAACACACAATTCTATAAAAGCCAGAGCTGACTGATTTTGACTATGCTATTTAGTTGACATTTATAATCAAATAGCTATTTTCTTATCATCTATATAAAGATAATTTTTGTCATTCATACAGTAATTTAATACACTAAATGATTTAACTCTCTTATTCAGTTCTGAATTTATAATTGGTTAATACTTTGCTTCTTTAATTTACTGTTAAGAAAACCTTAGCTTTAGTAGTACATTTCTAGATTTTTATTTAAATTAATATTTTGTGAAAGTAAGTCAAATTCTTTTCAGCAAGTAACAACATTAAACAGTCTTTCAGGATTTCAATGGATGTAAAACCTAGCTGACTTAAAGGCCTGACCAAATGTCTCTTATGAGTCTTTGTTTTCATGTAAATTATATGGATTAGAGAGATATGACTTGTCAGATATCTAAAACAAATTTGTATTTTCACTGGACAAAAAGTTAGGAGTAAAGGTGATCTTAATTTATGACTCGTATTTATCAGACTTTAGGACATGTCTTAATGTGAGAGTGAAAACAAATCTATATGTACTCCCTCTAAGCTTAATAATGATTTAAAATAGAAAACATATTTTATTGGGAGAGCAAAAATTAGCATGAGTACTAATATTTTCTTAGTTGTTGATTTGGACAATGACAAAACTCATTGAGGTCCTCTGGCTAGTTTAAACATGTCTTAAATTAATGCTTAATCTGAACTTTAAAGTCAATGAGGCGGAATAGGAACAGGAAGGTGGGATTTATCTGATCTATGGTAGGTGTTTAAGTTGGAACTTTCTGTAGGTGTTTATTTCTTAAATTGATTAGAAAGATAGTCTAAATGTCTGGCTTAAATGTAGACATCAATTGTTGACACCCAAAAGTAAATTAGATCAGTCCTCAAAAAGGTTGGGTTTTTGGGTGTGGTTTTTTTTTAAATTTACTTCAATGGACATGGGACTTGGCTGTCACAAATATTTTAGTATTTTAGTTCTTTAGTTCTGACCCAGATGACTCTTTTGAAGTGAATCTCCTGATCAATTTTGGTTTTGAGCTTTGGCTCATATTACTAAGTGCCCTCAGAGCATGTGAACCGGATTTCTTTGGGATGAAATTCAACTGGAAGGTGTGCTTCAACTGCTAATAGGCATTCAGTCTGTGCAACCAAGCTGGACCTACTCTGAAATCCTTGTCCCCCAAAACGTATACACGGTGTGCATCAAAACATCAGCACCAAATGCTTCAATCCATAAATTCACCCGTATTGAGCTGCACTACTTATTACTAGAGAAAACCACAAAGATCACTTATTATTGATAGTACAGGCAGTACAGATAGTGCAGATAATCTATGTAAGCAAAGTGAGGTGATGGTAATATGCCAGTGAAAAAAACAAATTTAGCAATTTTTACTGTAACACCACAAAACTGAGTGCCAAAAAGGGAGGCAGGGCAAGAAGAGACCCTGAGCTGGCAAAACAAATACACAAACCAAAAATAAAACACTTTTTATGTTTTCTTAAAAATTTTTATGTTTTCTTAAAAAAAACTCCAACCACATATCTAATATGCATTTTTTTTGTATTTTTTTCTGGAAATTTTAAACAAAATTAAACTGTTTTTAAAATTTAAGCTGACACCTAGAAAAACCCAACCCCAAAAGTGCTCACTAAAGTAGTATTCATTTTATTAGTAATTTTTTTTTTTCCCCAACAAAGTGTGAAAAGTGTCAGTTGAATCTGCTTCATTGGAAATTCATGAAGATGCTGATCCTCCTGTTAAAACAGAAGTAGAGAGAGAACAATACAAATATAGTAGCATTTCAAAGATTGATTTCTATCAATTATAAGTAATGTATAACATAGATGTAATTTAAAGCTGGTGGCACCACATTTTGAACTACAGTTTCCCCAGCCCTTTTATGTAGAAGAAAGTTGGTTATTGATTAGGACATAAAGGAAATTAAATGCAGAAGAGGAAAAACTGTATAAGTTAGCAGGGTACAACAACTTGTTCAAAGCCCATTTAGGTTTCGAGGTTGTTAAGTGGTCCTCTACTAAAAGAACTGGCTGTCAAGGTTAGGACTGTGGCTAAGGCTGTGATAACTGCTTTTGGTGGGCTGAACTCAGCTGAGAGCACCCCCACCACTGGGACTTGCATCTGTTTTGATTAGAACTGCAATCTCTGCCTGGTGGCTGGGTTCAGCCTCCTACAGATATCCTCCTTAACCAGACAGACCCAACAGCTTTTGTTACCTGTAAACTCATTTCCTCTGGAGACCTGTGATGACTCAGGTATGCTTTCAATGACAATCCATTATTTACTTTTTCTTCCACCCACAGGCTGCAAACGTCGAGCAGACAGGATAAAATTTAACAAGAGACCAAGTTATAAATTTCCTTAATTTAACTTGTTTTCTTTATGATTTGCTTTCTGCTTTAATTTGGAAGAGACAGTCTGCTTCATGCAGTCCATGTGTGTGATTATGTCTGCCTCGTATTTTAGTTCAGGTCTCTGCCTGCACAAAAAACAAAAAAGAAGGAAAACAGAAAATAAACAAAACCCCCACTCACTCTAGAGAGTGTAGTAATTTTGAACCAGAGAAAGACTGAAAAGCCACAGCTCCTTAGCAGCACAGTTCATACCATAAAGAAGGCGATAGCGGGCAAAACGTTTACTGCACATCAAATGGTTACTGAGGTGAGAAACTGTCAGATACCTTTCCCCTTCAGAGGAGCTGGTGGAGTTTTGGAGGCAACTTCCATTTTCACCCGTAATGCATTCTTCCCACCACCAGTCAACTGTTGGAAATGTCCGGTCAGGTATGTCCCAGCAGCAAGACAGTGCTAGCTTTTGAAAACAACGGGATGGACCAGAATGCTTTTTAAATTCTTGGGTTTAAGCATGCTGCTTTGAGTTCGTCTTTGTATAATGGTCCAGTTTGCTACATTTGTTTGAAGAGTTTTTACCTATTGAGAAGAATATTGATGAAGAAATGAGAAAAGGGGCTTTGAAGGAAAACAGGTACAGTAAAACCTGTCAAGTAAAATTAATGCAGCAGGGTTTCCTGTATTATATTACCATTATTTAGTATTATATAACTACAAAAGTAAATCCCTTGAAAGTTGTATTCCCACTGACAGCTTCCCTGCTATTTTATGGCGGCATCCACTATAGTTAATGGTCTATCACAGCTTCCATTATAAGTTCTGATTTTTCAAGGCTTTATTGTAGCAACAAAATTGTTAGAAAGGGATTTCATCCTGTGAGAGGCTGGAAAACGAATTTTGGTTTCAATTGGTTTAGCCATCTCTAAATTAGAGGCAAAGAGGGTTTTTTTTTCATTTTTCAGGTTTTATCCATCTTTCTCTTTAATAGGCCAATTTCTTTTCTGTTGTAAACTGGCATCACTCCTCTGAAGTTGGAAAAAGGGGCCTGAAGTTTGGTTTCTGTCTAGAATATCTGTTTCGATAATCAAACAAGGAACTATTTTACTGTTTTCAATGCACTGCAGGTCTGAGTCTGCAGATATGCACTTGTGCAATTTTTCAACAGATACCCAACAGTGGGAGAAATTTATAGTGTCTGAAGGAGATGTATAGGTGCTTTGCATGGCAAAGCCCATGACCAGTTCCTGACTTACTGACCTATTGTGATATTTGCATTACTCTTTGCTCTTCAATTTACATCTGCAGCACCTAAATGCTACTAAAGCTTCTATCCTACTTTTTCAAATCTAAGAAACTATCATCCAAGAAATTGGTTCTTTTCCTTCCTGCATAAACAAAAAATATAATAAAAAGACCAGATGTTGTACTGAATCCCTCATGCATGTGCCACTGCAGACAGTAGACATAGAGCTCTATCCTCAGTACTCTGTTGCAATACCAGGCTCCAACTTACTTGACTACAACCACAAGTGTTGTTGTGGCAGAACTACAGCGCATCATTTGATAAAAAGCCACCAATAATAAAATAACTTTTTTGCATAAAAAATAAAAACACGGAAGCGTGACAATATGACACCTACACAAAGTTGATGTTCATCTGTTCTTCAGGACAGAAACAGAAGCATCTAACCATGCTGTAGCAGGAGAATCTCAAATTTTCAAACAAGGACACTGGAATAAGCCCGAGCTGCTGCTTTTGACATATTGTTGCATATATAAATCCGTCATTTGGAAACAGCCACTAATACAATGAATATCTGTGACATAAAAATAATTTCTACTCTTCAAAACAACAAGAATTTTAATTTTTCTAACTTTTTGAGGATGCTTACCTCTTCATTTTTATCATCAGCATCTAGGCTTTGTAAGCGTCTCATGAAAATATTTAGAAGTGTCCTGTAGTGAAATGATATTACAGGAATCCTCTTTGTCAAAGGATGTAGACTAAAATGTAAAAAAAGAGCGGGGGGGGAGAAAAATAATATAAGCTAAGGCTGATGTTTATATAAATACGTCTATGTATAGAATGCAGACTCATTTTTCTCAAATGTGTGTATGTACAGTAATTTGATTATCTTTTGATAGCATTCTTTCATTTCCAAGTGGCATTACTGATCTTTATGCTACATTATAATCTACAGTATTGCTTATAGTTTAACACTGCTGGAATTTAATTTTGAAAGTTTACTTTTTTATTGCAGGTAATGTGTAGTTACAGATTGTTGCAATAAAACAAAGCTACCCAAAACATTTTCTGACCGGATCTTCTTGAAGCAGTCTATCGCACTAGGTTTTTGTTTGTCTTTCCCCTCCTTTTAGTACAATAGTCTGAGGAAAGCAATTACCTGGCTGTGAAACATATTTCTTGAACAGCAGGATCTGGCTCTGTGGCTTGCTCCTTATATCTACAGAACTCTTCGGGCAATGATGGCAAGATGCAAAATAGGTGACCCTTTAGCATCTGCCTTTACTAGTTAAACTGTTGATTGTTTTTGCCTAAAGGCTTTTTTTAGGGAGGAGGTGTAGTACTTTGTTTATGATTTACATTAATTTCTCCTTTACTGTGTCCATATGATGTTAAATCACCAAGAGCCTAGATACTCATTAAATGTGTGTATATAAATGTTTGCGAAAAGGAGAAAAAAAATGACTTTCCAAAGGACAAATATATATTAAAATGTCTTTAAATAAGGATGTACCTTTTACTTTAAGATCATACATAAATCTTGAGGGCTTGATTTGTTGGCCAGAAAATAGGGAAGTAATTTCCTTCTTCTGCAGATGGGTTGATAAACAGGGATTCCCTTTTGGTAAGTTCAGAGAGGGAAATGCTTGCTTTTTGTTTTGTTTTGTTTTTTGGAGCAAAAATACAAAAGCTTTCTTCTCACCAAAAGTTTTCATCTGTGACAGCAAAATGTGTTCTGTTTCCTGCTTTTAAGGCATAGAGATTGGTAAAGGATTAATTCTCTGCAAAGTTCAGGTGAAGGGTGCATGTTCTCCCTGTTTATAAGGGCATATTTAAGACCCTACAGGTGGTTGTACCCAAAGTATTTAGGGTTTTGCTACCTGCATAGAGGAATTCCTGGATAAAGATCTAGTAAGCATAATTAAACATATCCTGATATTTTTGTTTGTAAAATAATTTTACTTCCAAATCAGTTCCAGCATGGATCTCAAAAATAGTAGGTTGCTAATCAAACACACCACTGGATAAGCAAGGTAAAAAAGCTGTCTATGTGATTAATAAGTGAATTTTTTCAGGAGGTGTAGTAAAGCAACCTTATTATTTTGTTCTATTTGCATTCATGGTACGTGATAAAATAGTTTATAAATGAAATAATTTGTTCAATATTTTTGCATTTATCTCTCTATAATACAGTAATCCAAAGGACATGTGCCTAAAGCTGCAAATGACATATTACATCCCAGTGGTTTACAATATAATAAAGATACCCAAGCAGTGATAAATAAAATAATGCATACAATTTGTCATGAGAGAAGAGCTATCTAAAATTGTAAATCAAAGATTTGTGTGCTCTTAAGATATTAATAATGAAATTAAGAGTGATTTTGATGTGTCATACTAGCTGAAGGCTGTCCAGCTAAGCAAATCGGATATTAAATAAAAATTAGAAAGAGTCCTGTGACTGGAACTTGAAATGCAACTAGCTGCTTGGTATGCCAGCAAAACAAAGACTGAAGTCATATAAACAGCAATATATTTTTATTAAACATGAGACAACCTATTGAAAAGAAACCCAAAGAATGTATCCTGGATAAACAGAGAACATAAAACTTGATATTTGGTTATCTAGATCCCATCAGTAGAGGCCTAGACTCTGAAATCTCTTTGGAAAAATGTAAATCTAGAAGAATATATTATAATATGATAGGATACGTATCACATGCTGTGACACCTACGTAATCACAAGTTAGGTTATACCTGTGGGAGCAGAGAGACCTTCCCAGTGACTAAGATCAGTAAGGCATACCCCAGGGGGATTTTACTTGGGAGCACAGCGTACATCACCACGGTCCTCCCGATTTCTGCACCTGGGTTTCACCTGGGAGAAAGCCTGAGAGGCGGGTGGGCAGCGTGGTGCCTTGTGCCGCAGGTGACCTCCCGTCTGGCCCCTGATCTGGATGGAACCAGAGATGCCTGACACGATGTTTGCAGCTCCCAGAAGCGTGACTTTTCGCAACAAGATGAGATGATCTGATGGAAGATATTAATTCTGCCCGGAAAGCTCGCCTCTCATGTGAGCACAGACATTTACATCAGTTGTTCTCTTTTCCATTTGTAAGAGACGCCCGGTTTGGGGCACAAAGCCTCCTTATTGTTCGCAGTACGCACCTGCCGTCGTAGGGCTGGGTGCCGTCGCCTGCTTCGCTCCCAGGTCCCAGCAAGCGTGACGGCTCCTATCCCTTCTCCCTGCCTTCCTCCGGGGGAAAAAACTCACGCCTCCAGCCCGAGTTTGTTTTTGTTTTTTTAAAAAGATGTTGCACCTGCACCCTGAACAGCAGGAGACCTTAAATCCTGGTTGGTGCCCCACACTGCCTGAACCACCCCTCCCTCCGGTCCCTTACACTTAAAGCGAGCAGTTTAGCTGTGCTGGGGAAGAAAGCAAGGAGCAGCCTCCACAGAGGAATATGTAATTAAAGACATTCAAGGCTGTGTTAGAAGCACTCAAGTACCCCTGAAGTTTGAAAAATCAGAAATCCAGACAGGCCCTCTGCCCTTTTCTCTTTCTGGGAGTCCGATTTGTAACAGCATTCAGGCTGGACATGCTTGGTACATGAAAAAAGATTCCCATCTAGTTTCCTTACATGCAGTTTCTCTCTCCTTTGGCCGTATTTTTATCTGACCATAGTCAAACCACGAAAGCATCCATCATTACTGCAGTGTTGAGATTCCTCCCATTTCACTTGCTTTGCCCATTCTAAGTGTTTGCCATTAAAATAATCTGCATTTTCCTTTTCTCGCCTTCCTTCAGTTACATTTGGATTTTGCCACATAAGTTGTCTCCCACATGCCGCTGTGCATGTTCATGTGCATGTTTCCGTACATGTGCTGGATACCTCTTTTTGCTTAACCTAGTAAGATATCGTAAGTAAGAAGCACAGTGTTTAAACCTAGATTTATCTTTATTCACGTTTACAACATTTTCCATTGAAAATTCTCTTCCAACTCTCCTTGTGTGGCATTCACTGTCATACAAAACCTGATATTAGTTTGGTGTGCTTGCGTGGTTTCCTTAGAAACCTTTCTGAGTGATTTCCTGTAAAGGAAATTATCATCCCACATTTAGGAAGGTACATTTACAACTGAATGATGCTTTGACAGAATTATCAAAATTAAATTGCACATCTTACTTTAGCACCACATCTGAATTAGCCTAATTTATATTTTCAAGTCCTAAACGCCTTCTCTTCAGTTTTGAGCCACAGATCAATGTCCATCATGTTTAGAAAGTCATCAGATGAAGAAAGGTCATGGCTAATCTAGGCACTGAAGCATTATATGCAGTAATTTCATTTTGTAAATCTGATTGGTTTAGAGTCTCTTTAAGTGACAAACCAGACACTTGCATCAGACTTAGGAAATGTTATTACATCATCTGTAAATTTTGCTACCAGCCTTTACTTCAGTAGCTCGCGATGCGCCAAAAGTTACACTGGCTCAGAATTTGGTCTCCGGCACAGTGTCAGGAATTACTTGGGGATGTTTAAGGCTTTGATTCTGATTCATTATCAACGGGTTCACATGCACTGACTGACCGCAGTTGAAGACTTCATATATCACGGGTCTTGCAAGGAATTCAGACATGAAGTGGAACCACTTGTTTTATCCAGCTTGCTTGGGAGTATCTGCAGCAGATTTATACCTGTTGCTTTATTACTGCTTTTGCACCCTTGTGTAGAGAAATGCGTGGGTCTTGTGCCGCTGCTTTACTGTCACCATGGTGTTACATAGCTGGTTGTTCTTAGTTTGCTTGCTAAAATGTAAACAAAACATTAAAAAAGCCTTAGATACACAGTTATTATTAAAGAGTATGATACATGATGTATATAAAGATAAATAATATCATATTATCTATATTACATAATGATATCATATGTGATAAATGGAATACCATTTGTTGCAATTGCCCACAGCCATGAACTCTTCACTGAAAATAATCCAATACCTTGTGAATCTTTCCAAATTAACAATGATATCTAAGGCACTGGTTTCCACAAGGCTGTAGTGTAGGTATTTTTTATCCAGGTATTATTAAATGTATATAATGAAAAGTAATGTTGTTGGATTTTCTGCTGCAATTTAAATGAGCTGAGACTTTCTGGTTTCAGATAAAATCTGAACTATTGGTCATATTAACGTCTAATTATTCCCCTTTGTTTTTTCTTTTCCATATTTTATTTGTAAGGAAAGCGCACTAATGATGCAGTTTTATATATACTTAAGCACTGGGGAGGCCGATGCTTGCTTTGGTAGTGTGTGCCCCTTGTGGTCAAAGTATATGGGATTAAAATATAGCATTTCTTTGCTCTCTCCCTCCTAATATATGCTATTATTCCTTGCCTGTGATGCCAATTGATTTTTTGCTTTACTTGTAAAATTGTTGCTCTGTAATTTTGTGAGTATCCTACTGAAACCCAAGATTCCCAGCTCTGTTTAACTTAGGATTAATTGCTGGATATTATACCCATGAATGCAAAGCGTACAAAGGTCTCTTTGTAGAAAGCCATGCATCAGAACAATCCTGCCCCCCCCCCCCCCCCCCCCAAGTTTAATGGTGCATCATGAATTCTTTAAGAGTTGAGAGCAGGTTGGATGGCATTTTTGAAGTAAGAAAAATGGATTTTGTATTGATTAAAATGTAAAGCTTGCATTGAAGATAATTTACATGTATGTGAGGTTTTACAAGTCAAATACTAACTTCACAGTTAGTGGTAGGATGATGTAGTGAGGTGATATGGTTGATTAGTTCTGGGCTTTTATATGATGCAGTATAAAACCCCCAAGTTAAAAGCTAGAGCTGCTGGGCAATAAAACTTACAGGGATGCAGCTTTTTCTTAGTCACTGATCACTTTGCTGCTGTTAACTTTTAAAAACTAATTAGTGCTTTAGAAAAGTGTATATGAATGCTGGAAAAAATTGTCACTATTACATTTGTAATTGCTGGCTGACACAAGCCTATTATAAAATAAATTAATATCTGCCGTATCACTATTGATTTGAATTTGTGAGCATAAGGCAAATCATATGGTCAAAAATAGCTGAGCAGTATCTGTTAGAATTCTGATATTTCAAATAGGGACAGGATTTAAACAGATTGTTTTTAAAGCCATTGTAAGACAAGTGTTTTTGATTTTGCTCGCATAAAATTAGAGTTCCTATGCAAACCATATCTGCCTTTCAGGTGAGATTAAAGTCCAGGCCACTAGCAGCTATATCTCCATAAAGATAACTGATCTGATGTCAGATGGGATTATTGAACCAAGACTGGGAAATTCAGAGAGTTCTTGGTATTCCACTGGGAGATACCCTCTTGAGGGATGATCCAAGTTGAGGAGATACCATACATAACACCATTTTGATGCATCTCTCTGCCAGTATACACATTCACAAATACATTCGCACCTTTTATAAAGCATATTTTTAAAAATCTGAAAATTTGTGCTACTGCTTTTTTCCTTTCACCAAGTGGAAAGCTTTTCTGACACATTCTTTTAAGAAGTCCTGTTTTAAGGGCAGAGATATAGCTCCAGTAAAATGTTAAGTCTCTAAAGTACTGAATATTTTCATGGTGTTTGCAACATAAAATAGGAAATGCCTGAATGCAGTTTGTGGATATAAAGCTTTTATTAACATTTTCTAGACACTGACTAAAGAAATAATCTATAGCTCAGCCTTTCGCTATGAGTAACGTGTAGATTGCCAAGTCCTTTATATAGCGTATCTGCTGCATAGTTTACTGTAAGTAATAGTAAAGTGCTTTTTCACAATAAAATAGGTAAATGCAGTGCCATTAATTAGTCATGTTCTGTTGTATTTTGCTGTGCTGTTTCTGAACTGTGTGCTGGTCTGAACTGTAAAAGCCAAAACCTTTCTGACAAATTATTAGGAACATCTTATGTATGACACTCGTCCATAAAGAAGATTCCACTGTCTTAATGATTTTCACATCACAATTGTAATAACTGTAGCTCCAGCTATCCTCTTTCCGAGGATGTTTCATGCAGTTAATGAACCTTGACCATTAGTTCTTTTACTGCAAAACATGCAAGAGCTAATGACTCCCCAGAAATAACACTCTCGCTTAAGTGTTATTCTTTAAACTAAGTGGGATGGAATGCACCTTAGATGTAAGAGTTTGTGGTGAAGGCAGAGAAGAGGTTTGTTTATTACCTAATCGGGAAAAGTGCTACGAGGATAGCACTGGAGTTTAAAATACCTTGTTTATCCAAATAAAAGGTTAAACAGGCTAAATATTGGCATGACTATCTATCTTTCGGTTATATGTGAGCCTGTAACTCCCCTATGCAAAGTAATATGAATCAGAATGCATCATACCTTTTAGTCTCTCTCAACCTTTTATTTTAAAAATTCTAGAAGGATTAATCTGAGGTATCTCTCTATAAATATTTGGTTTTCATATTCTTCAGTTAAATTATAGAAGATTATAAAAATTTTTGATTCATCCCCAAAGTGATGTTTGCAGTTTTAAAACAAAGAAAAAAAAAGATCATAATTTGGATGATTCAAAATGTTTAATTTAATTTTCAAAGTGGTTTTCAACATTTTCTGAGTTAAACTGAAGTACTTGTAACAAGCTGTAGTAAAATGAAAATGTGCTTAATTTAAAATCCATGAACACAAAATTGGACAGTTTTTTTCAGGATGTTTTTCAGTTGAATTCACTGCATGAATTAGAGAAAAGTTTCTTAAATGTTTTGGTAAATCTAGAGCTGAACTTTCTTTTTTCGTTCTGAGAAAAAAGCCTGGTACTTGCAAATCCTATGTGTCTTAAGAAGTACAGTGCATGCATAGGAGCTGAACAGGCAAATATAGAACTCTAGTGAAGAATCCCTGCATATTTTTGTATCTCTGCAGGAATAGTTTTCAGTGTTTTACTGCATTCGTCTGCCCCAGGTCCTGTTACACAAGGGTGGAAAGCTAAAAAATTAATTGCAACAGTGGGTCAGTTAGCTTTACTGCTGATAGCCACTGATAGCCAACAATAACCACCTCTATACTTGCACTTTAATTTAGTTCACATTGACATACCACAGGTTCTGAACTAAAGTAGTCTATGTGAACAAATGTGGAAAAATTGCCATATGCCGTCTGTTTTAAAACTATTTTCATTTGCTGTATTTGAATTGTGTAGCCGAAGTCCTGTTTTGCCTGGTATAGAGCTGGGAAGGGACCCCTAGACGTCAGGTTAGTTCACTAATCACCCCTCATTGCTCATCTCCTCCGTGTTTACCTGCCCTGAGAGCTGATGTCTTCTCCCAAAACTGTCGCGGTAGGCCACGTGAGGCTGCTGCTGCATCGCTATCTGTTGGCATGCTGCTACTCGTATCGTGTCATTAACAACTGCTCTTTCAAAGATGTTTGTGTGCAAAGATGTAGTGCAGAACTCCTCCTGTGGTTCAACTCGTTCCATCCTAGTTATATTTGGTTTGGTTCTCCTAGCATATAGGAATAATGCTTATAAAGATTAAAAGAAAAATGGCTAGGCTTTGTGAGTGAAGGTTAGCTGAAGTGTACAGCATTTTCATAGGATAGTGGAATGGTTTGGGTCGGAAGGGACCTTAAAGACCATCTAGTTCCAACCCCCCTGCCATGGGCTGGGACACCTTCCACTAGACCAGGTTGCTCAAAGCCCCATCCAACCTGGGCTGGAACGCTTCCAGGGATGGGGCATCCACAACCTCTCTGGGCAACCTGTGCCAGATTGGCAGTCTGTCAGATCACTTTCTGTATGTGATCTATCACAGCTAGACGTTTTTTTGTGTATTTTGTTTAAGTACTTTTTGCAGCAGCTCTATGTAGAGTAGCAGGGATATTTCAGGTACATGGGAAATCATTACTACTCATGAAGGTGACTGCTGCCTATAGACAAGTCTGTGACTGTCAAGGCCTATAGACAGGTGCCTGCAATTCAGCATGCAAACCGGAAGAGCATGTTAGTTATAATTACTGATAAGTAATCTGGGAAAAAAAAAAAGACAAAAAGATATTTTTAAAGTGCTGTCAGCTTTTTAAGATTAAATGGAAATTTGCCCAAATAAGAGATGACATGAAATGGTAATTCAAATACCCTTTTTGTTTACTCAGATGCTTTAAGGCCTTTACCACCTGCAGGGTGCCTGGAAGTACAAATAAACATTGGAGTGACAGGTTTCACACTGCTATGTGTTAGGTTTGCACAGTGGGACTGAGTGGTTCCCGACACTATTGGCTGATCTGTTTTTCAAATAAAATTGTGGTTTCAAATTTTGAGAAAAAAAGGTTCTTTTCGTCTTTGCTGTTCATAGAAGAAATTAATTTTTTACCTAATCCTTCCTGAAAGTTATAAAGTTTCTCTAAATACAGACATTAAAGGGGTATTATACTAGTCAGTACCCTGAAGAAAGGAATATAATTTAGGAGCTTAAACCCACAAGGAGAATATATGCATTTATATCTGTGAAAATTACCAGAAAACCTTATTCTGTGTAAATTGTCTCCTCTCAAAACTGTCTTTTTTAAAGACCTGCACAGCTACCAGTTGGTGGAAAAAAGGCAAAAAGCACAAAGTAAATCTCTTTGTAATTCAATTACACTGGACCAAGGTAGTGTTCCCATGGTGGCAGCCTGACACATTAAGTTCAAGGAGTAAGCATTGAGATGTTGGAATAATTCCTTTGATCATGGCCAAGTTGGAATTAGAGCTTTTTATTTAGGCAGTTAGTACTCAGCCTTGGTAAGCAGCAAGGCTTGCTTGCCATTTTTTCCAATGACTTGTCTGTGGGTTGTAAAAAAGTAAAACTCAGTCTTATTCAAAGGTTGGATAACTGTTTGGAAAAGTCTCTAGAGACGTCCATGTACAAGAAATAAAATAAATACACGTTTAAACTGTTCATTAGTATCCAACAACATTCTCACAGTCATTGTTAATAAATAAATAAGGAAAGAAACACTTAAAATAAAACAAAGATTAAAGAAACTATTTTTCATTTGTGTAGCATATTTAATTTGAGGAACTCAAAACTCTTTTCAAGTAATGGTTAAGTTTGAGCAAACCCTGGGAACAGAGGCAGGTATTCTAATTGTTTTTGTAGAGAAAAATATTGAGACATGAATTGATGTAAGTTTTTAATCACACAGTCCATCTTGAAAGTCATCAGGAGAATTTAACAGTTTGTTCTTTCATACTTTAAATATATATCAGGACAGCCAATTAAAAAATAATAAGGAAATATTAAGAGTGTGGTGTTCACCACAACAAAGTACCTTAGCGACCAAGATGCTGCCAGTAACAGAGTGAAGTAAAAAACTGTAGTGGTGGTGTATAGAAGAAACTAAAAAGTTGTTGAGGGTACTTGTCTCTCAGATTCAAAGCTGCCCTTGCTGTATGCTTCACAACACAAGAAATAAAAGCTCCTCAGGATACAAGCAACAAGAATGTAATTTCAAAAAAGAATTATTTTGTGGAGGGAAAAATAAAAAGGTGCTTCTTAAAATTACTGAAACTGAAAAACAAGGTAGTTGTCATGGAACACAGAAGACATGGATTCAATTTCTTATTTCATCTTATTCAGAAGAAGATCTCGAAGCCAAGTACAGCCCAGCCCAACTGAGTACCTACTGGGTACTTTCTGGACTGACTGTGGATTATTCTGTATTTATGTTGTTGAAGCTCTTCCAGTTTATGTAAATGAACAGCTGATGGTGTGGGAAATTGAGCCTGAGTCTCTTCTTCTGAGGTGAGTAAATTTATCACTAAATAGAATCAGTATCTCTTATCTACCTTCTCAGCTTCTTTGGAAAATAGTTTTTTGTGGCAGCTACCACCTACTAAAGCCTATGCTGGCTTTACTACTATTGCAGAAGAATGTAGCATAAGCTACAATTACACCTTCATTTTGGTAGCAGACATGCTATATTGCCTTCATCACTGTAGTAGCTTGGTGCCTCCTACTCGTAATGTATTTATCCTCACAGTACTCCTATGATGTTGAGCAGATGGTAAAGTGAGTCACTAGGTACGGAGCTTGACTCTTCAAGATCAGAGAAGAAGACTGATGAAACCAGTCCTGGGTTTCTTTTATCTTTCTGCTAGACCCCGGTGCTCTACTGGGAGCTGTGAGAGGCTACCCGTAAGGGACAGTGGACATCAGGTTCTCCTCCTTTCCCTACACCCTTGGGAAAAAGGAAAAGAGGAGGTCTTCTGGTGGCCCTTGTCTTATAGAAACATCCAAAAGTGATGGTTCAGGCTTGGCAGAGCTGAACAATATTATGGAGTTCTCAAATGATGTTGACTATGAGAGACTGTCAAAGATGATCTTGAGGCAGATAACGAGTGCGTCTCTCTTGCGTTTCCTCTGACTCTAGCACAGGGTGGTTCCTACTGGGTTCAGCCAGCCGAGGATTAATTTCAGTCTATTGATTCTACTGGCAACTGCTCCAAGTGTCTCTTCGTGGGGTAAGCTGGCTGGGTTTGTAAGGACACTGGAGCTGTGAGTGATGTATTACGCTGTTCCTGTGTAGTCCTCTGCACAGGTAACCGTCTGGCAGCACTTCTGTGAGGCACGGAGGATAGGACTGAATGAGGCAGCCTCTTTTCTGGGAATCTTGTTGTCCTCCTGGAGTGAGACACCTCTGTTTCCCGGTCGACTCATTTAGAAAGTACGTTGTCTCTGACATGCCACTGGCAGCCTCTTCGGCAGGGCAGGTGATGGTGCCTCATTTAACGCTCTTAAGTGGTTTCGAGCTTTCACATTATTAAACATGTATTCCATTAGCCATCTACTCTAGCAGTCACATGTTAATTTGTGTAAAATGTAAATGCATCAGCATGACATGGGAAAGATTCCCAGAAAGTAAAAAAATTGACCTTTGGTATTTAGAGCTAACCTGGCACAATGGGAGCAGAATACAGTTTTTTAAAGCGTGTCAGGTGCTACCTGTTCCTGACAGCCCCCAGATTCTGATTTCTTTTTCTTTTCTCCCTGTCTTCTGTCCTCCCCCCTCTCATTTTAACTGTTATGTTCTCAGGGGAAATAATTTAAATATGGAAATTTTTGTCTTTTTTTACTGTAGAAGGACAGAAATTTTTCAATTAAATATGTTTGGTTTGGGTTTTAGTTTTGTTCTGTGCTGATATTTAAAGCATGAGTAGGGAAGTGGAAAGTTCAGAGAATATGCTAGTTTCCATACTTCTGGTATGAAAGGCAACTGATATTTAGCATGCCTCTAATGATCAAAAGATTTTAAAATAAAGTATTGATACTTTGCATGCTAAGAGTTTCCAAGTTAAAAAAAAAATTTTTTTTCATGTCAGAAGTCTAAAATTAAAGGAAAAAAGTCTAGAATATCTAAGTTAGGATAAATTATTATTTTGGTTAACTTGATTAATTTTTTTCTTTTATTTGGATTCATGAAAATCTCTGATTTTGATTTATCATACCATTCAGAGTGGAAGGATTAATTAAAGTCTTGGAAGTTTTTATGAGTAAAAAACCCAGTTTCTGCTATAATTTATTTCACAATCTATCCAATGATTTCTTGGACTAAATTATAACATTGATGCATATCAACCACCAGAGTTTTAGACAAGGTCTTTCCTGAAAAAGTAGTGTTGCAGCTGATACTGTAATAGGGAAGATGTTTACTGCTTCTGCCTGGAAAGCCTGGCAAAGGAACACGAAGGCGGGAATGACACAGGGAAGATAAGCCATAGCCACATGGCTGAATTTTACTGAAAAATATGATATATGAAATTCATAGTTCTGAGATTTTGAAAATAAAGTTTCTCTCTTTTTGCATTCAACTATCTTCCATTTCTAAATATTCACATGAAATCAGCAACTTTAAGCAACAATAGTTGATGTAGATTATTACAGAATTCTCAGAATACTTTTACAGATTCTTTTTATTAATTTAAATAATACATTATTTTAGTTTGTGTTCACTTGTGAAATTATGGGGAACCAGAATCAAATTTATATTTGTTAATATACCAAATCAGTAGGAGAGCTAGAATTTATTAGACGTAGCAACAAACTCCCATGACCAAGGTTATCTGTAAACCTCCTGCCGTCCTTGCAATTCAGCAGTAATTTAGGGAGTAATATGGAAGGAGTAAGAGGGAAACTACCAAAACCCCTTCTGCCTATAGTATCTTTGCTTCTGCTACTCCAAAACATTTCATTTTCCCTGTGAATGTTGTCTTCTGCAGCCTTTACTTTCCATCCTCATAGCTGTCAGAGTTTCCCCTGGCCTTTAATGCTAGGGTAGTCATCTAAGGGTATGGAAAACATCAAAGGCTGCTAGTTTTCTATGAATTTATTTTCAAGTGCTGATATTTTTTGAGGGTTGCAGAATATCTGTGTGGGAATTAATATGTGTTAAAATGTTATTACTATGCATGTCAAGTTTGCCGGTCCTCTCTGCAGCTTACAAGGTTCTGTTTCTCTATTTTTAACGTCCCAAGGCAGTTGCAGTAGTGGGAAAAAGTAAAAGTCTGCTTGGGAAGAAGTCACCACCTATAATATGGAAGAGGGTTAGATTTTGGATGCCATGCTGCAGCTTTGGGGCAGGAGTTGAGAGTTCTGCTTCCCAAGGAAGGCAGCTTGGGAAGAGTGGGAGGCAGCTTGGGACCTCTGGGAGGTCCAAATAAGCAGGAACTGGGCTGCACTGGAAAATGCATTTAAGATTATATCAATAAGGTGACTGGCAATAAACGTATTCTTGGGTTTGAGAAGTAAACCTGCAGTTCAGCAAACTCTTCTAGTCGGGTTGCTGACACCTGCCCTAGGGAGTCTGCACTGAAATACCAAACATATGATGCAATGGTGCAGAACAAATTACATTTAAAACAAACGAAGTAAAGGACATCAGAATGCCCAGAAATGTCAAGCCTGGTAGCAGAATAATCACAGGAGATGAGCTGAGTTAGCACTGGTAAGCTAACAAGCACAGTATTCAGTCTTCAAGTCAGTGAAAGGTCTCCACAGAAAAAAGGGATATGCAGTTCGCCATGGCCACTGGAGATGCGGCAAGAATTGCTGTAGGTACAGTTCCTCTTGCTTCTGGCCAGGTCTGTTGGCCAGATGACTCTCCTGTCCCTTTCCACCATACGTTTTGTGAGGCTGTCAATCTGGATCACATCATCAAAAGGAAGGAGAACTCACAGAGTGAGGAGTTTGGTGTTTTAAAGCTTTTGCTGTGTTGAGAGACATGTCAGAGAGATTAAAACAAAAAAGAACAAAACCCAAACTGTTGAGAGCTGGTATTAGAGGAAGGTGACTAGCAGGGGATGTGAAGCAGGTGGCAAGCAGCTCTAGTTTCCCACCAAGGAAGAGCTGGTGGTGGTATTTTGGTTTCTGAAGTGATGATGAAGGATGGAATGTGCATTTTGGGGAAAAGATCCTTGAAATTGTTTGCCTCAGCTGCTCTCTTAAAGATCTGCAATCTAAAAATGAAGGGAATACTGCATAATATAGAGGGTTCAAGGGTAGCAAAATCAAATGATATCTTGAGAGTATTAGATTCTGGGGAACCTTCTGTCATCTCTTGCTATAGGAAGAGAACAACGAAAATAAACTTGTATTGATTTCATTATTTTGCACGCAAAGAAGGATGTGCTGCAGGCTCTGTTCAGGAGCTTCAGTGAGATATAGCTTTGTTCCAAGAGATCTTACCATCTAAATTTTAAATATGACATGATGAATGAGGATGACATGTAGTAAGAATGATGCTGGGGTAAAGAGGGACAAAGAGCACAGTGATGAAATGTTACAGGGCTCAGGTTAGGCGTAAGAATAAATTGTGTAAGATAATAAAGAAAAATAGAATGGCGAGCGTGCTGTTTTGCCTACTCTGGTCAATAAATAATTTCAGTAATGTTGTGGATGTCATCCGTCTTTATATACCACATCAAATGAGACCAAAGAGCTAAGATCTGTTGCTACCTGACGTCCTTCGCAGCCTCTCCTCACCCATGTGCGTGGCACCTCTGCTCCCCTCGCCTGGTGCCCTCCTCGCTTTCCCAGGCTGTCGTGTCCTTCCCCATCACCGCTGCGGAGCCAGAAGCCCGGCTCTGCTGAAGAGGGTGGGCGTCGTGCCACGGCCTTCAGCAAAGCCAAGATTTCGCTTGAGCTAAGAGCGGAGTTTTGCCCTGTTTGGCAGGCAAGCCCCGCTCGCGCCTTCTGCCAGAGCGGCAGAGAGGCAAGCATCTGGGAGCAGACTCCGTGCTTCCACCTTCCCCACGCTGTGCGACGCTCGCCCCGCTAGCCATGGGGATAGAGTGGGCACAGAACTAGTACGGGGATGGGTTCAGAATGAAAACCTAAGGTGGGTAAGCAGGCAGCTTTTGGCCAGAGGAATAATAATAATTTCTGGTAATAGAAATTGTCACAACAGCGCCTGCTAAGGGATGGAAACAGTTATCAAGCATCAGAATTGCTAAAGGGAAAGAAATAAGGCAGCAAGATAAAACTAAAAATTGAAACGTGCTCTGTGAATACGCTAGGGTATCTCATGGTCAAACCAGAAGCATTTAGTTTGTTTTTCCCACGTAACGTGGCAGATTCTGCATTGTCATTCTTGACTGTGATGTTCATGATGTCAGCAAACATGACATTAAAAAATAATTTATTTTCTTCAACCGCTTACAATCTTCCACCTACTTATTGTTAGGCATACAAATGTGTGTTTCATGTTTTAAATTAAAAATGGCAAGCTTATTAATCATTGAGAAACTCTACACAATTATTAATTTTGAAATATTAACATTGCAGACCTTTTCCCAGCAGTATATAAAGCACACAGTTCACAGTGACATTTTGTTGCCAGATTTTGGCTTTTGGTTAAGGCAGGCTTATGAGCTGATGTTTTTTTACCAAACTAGTAATTCTTTTTTGAGTACTGCTAAGCTTTAGACTTTACATTGCAGTTAAATATAAACTAACAGAGGTTTCAGTTGTTGTAACAGAATATCAAAACCACATGTAACAATTTTTTTTATTAAAATATATTTCTTTGACAACTTAAATTACTTCTATGTCAAATTTGAGTAGTCTGTTTTGGTTTACAACAGTTGGAAATGAGCATTCACTGTTTTTAAAAAAAGCTGAGCTTTGCGCCTTTGTAGTATTGAAGAAGAAGAAAAATTAGGTGCACTAAAGATTGCATAAATTTAAACTGTCTCATCCATCTGATTGTGAAATAATGGCCCTTGTTTTTAGAAATCTTTTTCCTCTAAAGCTTTACTTTGAACTGCAAAGGGTTCATGTAACTAATGAAAATCAGAAGTCATGAAACGTAAGTCTGTTACACACTCTAAAATTGTTCCTACATGGAATTCCTTTTGCGTCCATGTATTTGTTCAGGTTTTATTGCATTTAAAAGCAAAGCCGCCTGCTCTGCCTGATCCCGATCCTTTGAAAGCCCACTTCACTTGGGTTAAGAGCACTGAAAATATGTTTCAGGTTTCGGGGGGAGCAATGAGCTGCCCTACAGACACTCCATGCTCTGCTTCAAGCTCAGGTCACTTGCAGCTTGTCATAGTCCAGGGCAAAGAAACAAGTTGCCTTGCGTAAACTTTTTTTAACTTTGGAGGTCAGATTGTTGGGAGGTAGATTCTGGGCAAGACTGTGAGCAAGGAGTAGGAGACGTGGGAGATGGTGTGGGGATTATGGAGGAGCTTTGTCTTTTGTCTCCCTAGCAGAAAGGCCGCTCGGGTAGCAGAGGGTGCCTTTTGCTGAATATCTTGAATTTCTGGAAGTGCGGACAAGTCCCTTCCCCTGCCTGGACTTTCCTCCCCATTACCAAAGAGCAGTCCCCTGTTCTCTCCTTTCTACTGCACCTTCTTCTACCCACCTCCTCACCCCTGCCAAGTCTTAGCTTCAGGTGAGTATTTGTGAGGAATTTATATAGTACGTGACTGAGCTGAGCTGGAAAACCAGTGTCAAACTCTTAGCACTTTCATATTGAAAAATATGGCCTTACAGGGGAGTTTGAAGCTGGTCACTCGGTGCTTTCTTAAATTAGGACAGCAGGCCACAGAACTAGAGATACACTGAATACTAAACTGGTTGTACAATTAGTATCAATATATTATAAGTCTATCTGACATTAAGATGATATTAATATCATATACTGATATTAATTGACATGTGAACAATCTAGTCTAATGAAAGTTCTCCTGCAAGCAAGTCCATATGCTGAAACACGGGTATTTGCTTACATCTCCTTTATTTCCCTTTTGGGATGTATAAGCATCATGTGGATACCGCGGTGCTGGGTAGAGTTTGTGTGTGTGCTGGAAGCAGTGTTCGTCTGCCCTGCTTGTTGTGTGGAGCAGGCATGATTGATACTTGGGCTGTACAGTATAAACGTGAGTGACATTACTCTTCGTGCTTGCACAGTCCAAGTGCTGTTTTTAAGAAAAACTGTAGATTAAAAGTTCATATGGAATGGAGAATATGGTATATTAATGCCAGCCCAAAATGTTTTCATGTTTACAGCATAAAAGCAGCAATATGTATATTATAAAGGCCTCAAGCTTAGCTCTGATCACTTATCATTTTTACACAAGTATATTTACATCATTAACCCAATACTTATTTCAAAGATAATCACCCAGTGCTTACGATGAAACACTTTCTGCTGAATTTCTCCTGGAGAAACTACCTGAATTGAACATTTTTAATATACCCTGCTAATACTTGTGTCCTGATCCAATGTTGGGGAAGGTTTCGATATGATCCCAAGAGCGAGATTAAGACACAAACGAGGTCAAATGCCGTGTACCCAAAAGAGCTTTTATTATCAAAAGTATCAAAAGTAGAAAATAGTAGCAATAGGATAGAATGGAAGAAAAGGCAGAAATCAAGCAAGCAGTCGGGATAGAGTTGCAAGGATGGTCACCACCATGGATCCAGCGGCGTCCTGTTGGTCCCCAGTCTTCAGTTCTTCGGTGGTGGGTGCACACCACGGCTTGTCTCCACTTTTTTTTATAGGGCATATTTCGATGAGGTATGCACATATGTATTGTTCATGCACTGTTCACACGCTGCAGGTTTCGTCTATCACAGGACCTTCATGTGATCAACACCAGAAACCAGTGTCTTATCTCAAAGACTACAGTTTCCCTGACAATGGTAGCCTCCACATCCTTACATGCCTGTCGGCTTCAGCCCCTTTCCTCTCCTGGATGCCTCAGTGGCCTAGGAATTGTCCTTACGGACAGAGGAATGTCCTGCTTAGACAGGCCATCTCAGAGACAAAGGGCTCGAGATAAGCAGTCCACAATGCTTGAGATGAATGGCTTGAGAAGTCTCTCACACCTAACAATCTTTGAGACAGACAGGTCAAGATAACAATTCAGTCTCTCACAACTTGGAACAGCACTTTTAAAATCAGTGTAATCAGTCAGTTAAATAGGAGGTTTGCTTTTAACTTGACAGAAAATGTATTCAATACTGAAATATTAAATTCTCTAATTTCTGGAAGGATGCTGGGATTAAAATGCTTCAACTCCCCTTCCAAGGTGCAGAGTTTAACACAGACTTTCCTCTAAAAAGGGAAAGTGTGCTCATCACTTCCATAATGCCACAGAAATTCTTATTTTCTGTTAGAGATACTGTTTTATAAGGTAGGAAGTCAGTGGTTTCATCTAGAACTGTTTGAAAAATTAATCTAATCAAGTTCTGGTATATATTTTTTCTCCACAGCTGAAGCTGTATATTAAATAGGCTTGCAAAATACATTTAAACAGCCTTTGCCTGGAAGTTGGAAATACCTGTGAAGCTATATATATATCAGCTATGGAAGATACAGAGATACAATCCATTCCAAATGGAAAGGAGAAAGATAAATCATCTCAGGAAGTATAAGTAAACAAAATTATATTTGAAATCCCCAGCTGTACAATCACTGTTTTTTATTGCCTAGCACAGGGAAAAAAGCGATAAACGTGAGACACCTGTGTGAACAGAGAGTGATTTTCTTGATCAGTAGACCAACATTTCCCTCCTTTTTCGTTCCACCTGCTGTTCAGCTAAAGATGGGACAGGGAGAAAATGCTGCAGTAAATGAGACAGAAGGGGGGCATTATTTGTAAAATATTTAAAACCACATATGTTAGATTTATTTTTCCCCTCTGTCTGCATCTTATATATGTATCACCTTCTAAAAAAGCCTTCTTGATTTCTGCGAATGAAAGCAAGAATATGATAGTGCAGTATCCTCCTAAGGATAGCAAAAGGTTTAGTTTATTACCCTGTAGGCAATCAGGAAAGGACTGTGCTTCTGAGAGTGTTGGTCCCTCTTTGCCCTTTCAGGATCCTGGGCGAACTGAGTTGAGCTGCTCTGCTTCTCACCCTGAATTTTGACTGAAAGTAAATTTTGTGATACCACAGTCCAGTGCCCACTGGGCCCCCAGGGAGTCAGCAAGCTCCCCGAGCATGACGATACTTGGAACTTCTCATTTTCGTTTTACTTCGGCCTTAGTTTGCAAGAATCGAAAAGTCTACAGAAACAGCTATCCTTCTAGATTGGTTCATTTGAAGTCAAGCTGGGGTGGGGCTTCCAAGTGGGCTAATAAAGACCTGTTCACATTTTTCACCTCATACAACCAAATTGCATGTCTTACTGCTAAGAGTACACCTTTTCCTACACTTAAGTGTTTAACATATACTGCTTCAACATAGTTTAATCCCTCCTTATTGTGATCCTGCTTTGCACTTTGTGCAAATGTTTATGCTGCTGAACATATGCATAAATTAAAAAGGGTAAGGGCACTGCAGCTGTGATGCTCGACCATTGCACAGGTTTAGCTCAGTTCCTGGGTCTGCTTAGGACAACTACATCTGGCTTTTTCCAGCACAGTTCCTCTTGAGAAGGGGCTAGCTTTAGGCAGATTCCATGTGAGCCACTTGGCTTCAAGGTCAAGGATCAGTCCCAGATTCTTTTCCATTTAGCACTGAGAAATAGCTTATTATGCCACTAATTTGTCATTCCTCACTTTCCTCAAGTCAGCATCCAGGAATTCTTCACTGACCACAATATAACCTGTTCTTTCCAACTTGTCTGACTGCCCAAAGCGACTAACAGTGCCACCTGAATCTTCATTTTATCTGTCAAGCCACCCCTCATTCTACATGCTTATAACATCTTTCAAGCTCCTGCATCTACATCTAAAAGCCTCCTCTCCTCCATCCAAAGACTTCCTTTTTTTTTCACACTCCAGTCTAGGGACCACCAGAAAGTTCTGTTTCTCTACTTACATACAACAGTTTTTTAACAAAATATTTTGTAGGTATTGAGACAGCTCATTATCTTTTGGGCTGGAAGGAGAGATGAAACAGCACCAAAGGATTTACTAGAAATGCTTGTTTGGCTAAGCAGTCCTAGCAGACAACGTTTTTCTGGGTTGGAGCTTTTTGGTTAAGTTTGTTTGTTGTATTCTTTTCTTATCCAGCCTTTACTTAGGATGCAGCAGGAATCTGAAGGAAGTAATTTTCTTCTGGCTGCAGCTGAAGTTTTTAAGCAGAGTCCTCCTGTGTCAATTTTCAGCATGTTTTCTTTGACCAAAGGCTTCTGTCAAAAGTCAGGACAATCAGTTTTAGATATGTTCTTGAGTCTTAGATCTTTAATAGTCCTCTTCATTCTCTGGAAGGGAGAGGAAATAATTGTTGAAGATCAGAAAAATTTGAGAGAAGAATAGTTAAATGAGGGAGAGTTGTAGTTGAATAATTGGAATTTTTGTTGATACATCTCTTCAGAAGCCCATGCTACTTGCTGCAGCTTGGCATCTATATCCCTTTTTTTTTCTAGTCTCTGCCTGTTTAGACCATTTTTCTCTTTAGATGTCTTCAAATGTGAGTGGGTTTGTATAGCTCAGTCTTCACACACAAACAGGCACATGGATTATATACATGGATAAATTGCTTGCCTGGAGTTATCCAAATCACAAATGAGGTTGAGAATATAATTCAGATTGCTTGGCTTAAAATTGGTTTTAGTTACTTGTTTTTCACTTCTGTGGCTGAAGTAGTCCAGACAAAAAATACAGTGAAAGTAGGAAGCAAAAGTTCAAGGACAGAAGTAATCACACTGGCACTGTGAGTTTGGGGAGTACCAAAAACAACTTGGGAGGATTGCATTTCTTTGTCTTTTCCCTCAGAAAAAAAAAAAAAAAAGAAAAAAAAAAAGAAGATTGCTTGTATCTGGGTGGGAGAAGACACTGAACTGGATTTTAAGTGTGTGACCCAATGATCTACCAGAGAGAGTTGTTTTCAAAGTAAAGGTAGCATCTGAAGTATGCTAACTGGGACATTTACCACATTGAGTATGAGTTGCCAGTACCTGAGGTAAGCTGAAAAGAAATCCAATAAGGAAAATGGTAGGTAGCACTGGATGGGAAAGGGCAAAGATGGAGATCGGAATTATGGCATGATGGCAAAGAAAAATTCGCAACTGCATTTATTTCCCTGAGTTCTGTCTGGGGGTACACTGCAATTTGCATAGGCTGAAACTTGGGGTTGTCAGTTCCATGGAAAATTCTTCTGTCCCAAAGGTTGCAAAAAGGTTCCTGCTTCTATTCTGGCTCTGATTAGCTTATTGCTTCCCTCCAAGTTGAAATCATACATTTGTCTGTAACTTGCAATATGCTCCGTTCTTGAAAAGGCATTTAAATGCAGAACAATCACTAGCAGTGACGTACGTTTCCCAGCTTTAACCCTGCACAATGCATAGTAAAGTATTTTGAGATACTGTTAGCCAGCGTGTCCAGTGTATTTTTTGTTACACGCAAGCTGTTAAAGCAGAACTCACATTTATCCTAAATGGCTGCTGTAAAATAAGACAATGTAATTCCTAAATTGGTTCATTAAATCATGTACTCTCTTTACAGAGGTAGGGCTGTGGATGTAGATGTATCTTATCATTTTCATTCGTCTTTTCATTTTTGTTGATATTATTTATTCCAAAATGTTCCCTTTATTTGAAATATATTTCAATTTGTTCATTCTACTTGGTACAGTCATTAACTTCTGACAAATATTCAGTGAAAGCAAGGCATATATATCCATCACTTTGTTAATTTTTACTTGTATATCCAGAAGCAGGCTGGAGTTGAGTTTCTCTTTGTTACCTTGGAAACAAATGGAGGCTTGACTTCAAGTAGCTCTACACTTGAAATGAGGGGTGGAGCTTTGATGTTGCAGTTCTTCTTATGATGCAGAAAGGGAAGGCAATTCTGCCTTACTGCATTTACAAGAATATGGAGTCGAGCTAATATAATAGAAACCAGGTAGTTTTGTGTAATGGGATGAAAGAGAAATGGGAAAATGGCAGTTGCACCGAGTCAGTAGCCTTCAGCTTCTGAAGGGGGGTCGAGTAGCTCATCCTCCTGCAAAGATGACTAGCCAAAACAGGATAATTGTTGCTGTCAATTTATTTCTCTTCCAAATATGGAAGGAAACTCTTCATTTTTCCTTGCTAGTAATGTCCAGCATTGACTGTGTAAATGTGCACCATTTTCACTTGCAGTAATAATTGATTTACAATTTTCCAACCAGTTCATGGGCTGAGTTAAATGAAGTTTCAGATGTTTCAGGGAATATCTGGTAGATCATTTTTTGTTCACACTGGGGCTAGCTATCCAATGAGAATTTGACTAAGAATCCCTATCTAATAAGTAATTTGGGTAAGAAGACATTTTGAATTGTAGTTTGGATAATGAAGATATCAGGATGAGGTACATTATTTAGGATTTTGTAGTCTAGTTTCTACTGTTATCATTTGCTTATGTAGTGTGAACAATAATGTTGATACATATTCCTGTCAAGACAATTTCAAAGTAGAAGAAATTAAGTTCTGAAATACTAATACTTTGCTGAATTTTCCACAATAGAATGAGATAAAGGGCCTCTGGGATTTACACGGATTTGAATTAATCCTCTCTATACTCTGGCTGTGGTGTGAACTATTAATATACCCATTTTACAGTAAATGTAATTAGGCTTTTGTTCCACAATTTTTAATATCTGATCTGTGTGCTGCTAGGTGACCCAGGAGTGCTAATTTCATCTGGATGAGGAATGGACACACAGTTGCATTTCTGGCACATTAACCGGGGCACATATACAGGGTTTATGTTGGCCTCATGGTTTTATGCTGGTTTTATAGGGGTAGCCACGGACAGACAAAATTTGAGCAATCCTCAAGCTTGCAGTGTAAAGCTGATATGTCAAAAAACCCCTTTGAATACATTTGAACCAGCACTTGCATTTGCACATGATCAATGGTTTGTATCATGAATTTGTGATGTTTTTGATCTGACACGTGTTTCAAAGCTGGATTCACTTTAGTATCAAATTCCATACTTAGGCATAGCTTTTGGCAACTAGTTTATCTTTTGGAGGAATTCTGTGGGAATAGGAATAGGGAAGACTGATATCCTGATTCAGTTTTCTGTCTCTAAACATTTGATCACCAAGGTTTGTGAGCGTGTGCTCAACACTGAGCATGTGGATGGGGCTTAAGTGGATGGATTTGTCTGTTAGTGTCCTCCTTCCTGAACTTTCTGATGACCTTCTTTGATTTTATTAAGAACAATTAAATTAAATTTAGTACGTTCTTGGCATAATGCATATTAGAATCATAGATTGTCCATGTTTTCACTAAAATTTGTATTCAATGTAAAAAATGTATGTTATGAGGAAAACCACTGAAAAAGGGAAAAAACCACAATAAGCTAAACAGTAGCAACATTTTAATAGACCTAATCAAGGCTGCAATAATTAGATACACTATAAAAATCTTTCTTTTTGTTGCTAATAGCACGTTAGATTACTCTTTTTTTATTAACTTTGTTTGAAGTCTGTTGCTCTGATCCCGCAAACCTTTATTCGTGGAAGCATTTTGTATTTGATTGTTGTTCATATATGAAGACTAGCAGGCTGCTCACAGGGATTTAAAACATCAGTTCCTAATTTACTTTTCACTTTTTATTCTTGCTTCTCAGTATTCTGGTTTCACTTAGCCGGATAATGAAAGTAGCCTGCTGTCTGTCTCAGTTAGTTCGAGCTGTTGTCCTCAGCTAGTGTAATTTTATGGTTTACATATATTAGCACAGCAGCGGCATGCTCAGGTTTCTATTTCCGTAGGAAGAAGAAAACCAAATAAGTAAACTGTTTCAATTGATTTCCTCTGTAAAAAACATCATGGCAACATTACAACTGAGATAAATCTGTACATTAAATAAAAAACGAGGACACGTTCCCTCAGCCAAACTCAAACCACCACCAACTGCCTGCAGGACTCAATTATGTAAAATGTATTTTTTTGTTTTGTAGGTTACAGCTTGATAGAATAAACTTTTGACTTTTCCTGCCTCATTTCCTAACTCTGTTCCTAACAAACAGGTAGCTACTAGTTAACAAGTGATTTCGTTCAAGAACGTTACTGCCGGCGGAAGGAGTACTTCGGGACGGCGTGCTCCTCAGCCTCGTGCGCGGCGGGAGCTCGGCGATGATGACTCCTCTCTCTCGCCTCCTCCCTGCCTCTACCACCTCGTACGGCTGTGGTCCGCGGTGCCGGTGGGTCTCTCCCAGCCCTGCCAGAGCCGGGCGGTGAGCCGTCCAGGCGGAGCAAGGCACTGCCAAGCCCTCGGGGCCCTCCTCCCTCCTGCTGGCTGGGCCAGACCCAGGGGGAAGAAGATCTTATTTTGGGGATGCTCGTGGGGCAGGGGACTTGGTCGCACTCCGGCTGGTCGTTGCGCTTCCATGGCGTGTTCGCCAAGAACCGCCGGCTGAGATTTTCCCCTGCTGAATACGTGTTACCAAATGTTGTATGCTCACGATAAATCTCAATTAACAGGCCAGTGATTTGGTTCTTCTAAGTTCTGGATGGTAAGTTGAAACTGCATAGCAGTGACATTATCCTGTGGCTTTTTTAGACCTCCTGCTTTCCCTGTGAAATATGGCTGGTTGAATGGGATGATCCAGGTGACTTGTGGGGCTTTGCTGCTTCAGGGAAGCTGGCAGCATAGTCAGACGCACGCAGTAGATATATATAGTGCCATATGGTCATTTTTAAGAATCTTTTTTTTCTCCTGATGAGATCCAAACTTTGACCTTTTAACTACTAGGGTTTTACTTAAACAGTATGTTCTATTGATCTACTTATATCTGAGCTCATTTAACACATAAAATGAGCTACAAGCAGAGTAAAATATGGCAGTATTGAAACTAACAAAGAGATCAAATTATTATGTTATATGCCCAATACCACTGTTTTATCTAGTTCCCTGGAAGGAGAAGCACTTTGGTAACAGACATCTTACAGCCCCGCTGTGCTGGATTATGTCCCACCCCACACACATTTTTGGTAAATGAAAACCCAGTTTCATCTTCGAGGCCAGTGAACATGTTCACAGAAATGCTCAGATGTTGTACAAGCATTAAGAAGGCAAAAGCATTTGTGAAAAATTCCCAGCATGTGTGGTCTTATATGCATAAAATGCCCCTAGCCTAGTGGCCAAACATTCATGAAAAAAGTGTTTTACAGTACTAATACGTGCTTTCCTGCTGGATTAGAATAAAACACTATGGCTTTATGGTCGTAGTCATTAATCCAATCTTAAGAGGTGAGAACATCCCACACTAGGGGTGGTTTAGTTCAGATAATTCCTGTATGAAGCTGGATGCATTTTTTCCCATTTATTTTCCTCCATATTTCCAGCTACTTATTGGCTTAGCTAGTCCTGGCAAACTGAGGGATAATTCCTCTGAGTTACGTGATCCCCTATTATCTACAGCTGTTGTGAGGAAACCAAGCATTTAGCATAGGAAAGAGATGAACAGGGTAATTTTCTTGCTTGCTTGCCTGCCTGCTTTCTCGCTTTCTTTCTCTTACTTTCTTGCTTTCTTTCTCCCCCTGCCTCTTTCCTTATTTCAGTGGTAGCCATAACAGGAATAGTGGAAAATAGTATCATCAAAAGCAGATAAACAAGACCCTGTCTTCAGATCAGCTATCTTTTGGCCTTTTTAAATGTAAACCATGCAGAGTTTATTTTATTTCTTAACGTAAGGTTTAAAAAAAAATATATTTCTGGAAGCCTAGCCCGTGTTCTTCAAGCATTTAGTTATATAGCTGTTTAATGACAAGCAGACATTTTATCTGAGCAGCCGTGTATGATATGTATAAATGATCTTCAATATCAGCAAGTCTGCTTTCCCTACTGTTTTTGTTTCATGGTGATCCAATATTTTTCATATTACATATACGTAAATATTTGTACAGTGTATATATGTAGAGATATTAAAATTTATATGTGTAAATATAAATAAATAATATATATATTCAGATTAATTGAATGTATCTTTCCACTATTAAAAATGGCTTAAAACCACACATTGGTTATTGTGCATTGACTAAGGTTTGGAAAAAGAGACTAAGAAATATTGCTGACACCAAATACCATTTCTGACTCCAGAATTCATGTATTGAAACATTTCTTACTTTCATTCATGTTTTCACGGATCACATAAAGTTATAGAGATGGGCAGATCATGGTAATGACACTTCCTCTGTTGTGTGGTTAAATCCTCAGGAATAATATTATTCCCGTTAGATGGATGTGGATGGATTCAAAGCCACAGATCCACTGTAGTCCTGGGTTTGCACACTGCAGCGATTGCAAGGAAGAAATGTTCTGGCTTGCAGAATAGGAAGCTTTTGGGGCAAAAGCTGAATGGATTGTTAAGAGGTCCATATATAATGTGAGCTGACGAGCCAAATCTTCTTATAGGAAGATAAAAGCAAGCCAAAACCAATAGTAGAAGTCTGTAGGAGCTTACTTGCTTTATGATGTGGAGGAAGGAATTTATATCACCTACATGCAGATTCTGAGGGCCTGGCACAATGTCCTTATCCTCGGGTTTTGTGTGGAGTTACGGAGATTTCTGAAAGTAATGTCACCAAATGCCAAACACCAAATCCATGAGACCTGCACTCATAGCTACAGTTTTTGATTTTGAAAAATTTTACCCCCCTTAGATTCAGGTTTTATTTAAGGAAAATCCTGAGCAAGGACATGCCTAGGCAAAAATTACGGAATTTGACCATTAGCTCTGTCTGCCTTGCTTTTCCTATCTCTGCTGTTGTGTACCCAATTCCCTTGAGTATTGAAAATTGCGATGAATTAGGTCATATTTACAAAGCACTTTGAAGTTGGAAAGCAGTGAACAATTATTCAGTATTATAACTTTATTTTTTGTTACAGTGAGTTATGTGCTATAAAGCAATGAGTGCAATTTAAAGTTACCATCAAAGACTACAAAGGACATGTGCTCCTTTTTGCTTTGAAAATGTAATTATCATGTGTTAATATAGTCTAGGAAGTAGGCTATCTTCTCATGCACAGATTCTTTTGAAAAACGGTTGAGAAAGCCAGAAGACCTAATTTCCTGTTTGGATTGCTCTGGGATGTATGTAGTATAACAATGGGGAAATGTAAGTGGTTACTGATGAGATATGGAAGAAAATACTCTTGTGCTTTAATTCTGCCTCTAGATTTCCACCATAGTTATGCATGTTTTCAGAATATTTTTCTTATTCTACAAAGTAAAAATTAGGTATGAATTACAACAAGAAAGCGCAGAAAGGAACACTTTTTAAAGCTTTTTAGGGGAGTCACCGTATTTTAGTCCTGCCGTTCTAGAGTGCATAGCACAATGGAGTCATGGTCTGTCTCTCTTGTGCTGCTAGATACTCTATTATTATTATTATTCCTGGTATTAATAACCATAGTTTTAATGGTAAAATATTTCTTGCTCATGCAGATAGTACTAGTAACAACACCAACTAGTAACAAGGAGCCAAGAAACTTATATACGTGAGAAAAATCAAAAGGCATACTTAGGGATGGTAATAAAAAGGGCAATTTTTGTGGGGTGTATATATGCCAATAGTATTTTGCACTTGATGCTGTAACTTTTATCTAAACAAATCTTAACTGTGATACCCGGTGTTTGGATGGTAAAGGTCTATCTCACTTTGCTTCTGAGACAGTGAACAGCTGAATGCTGTGTTGGAGCTCTGAAACCTGATGATTATAGTTTACACAGGTAGCTGAGTGGACTGGGATTAGCACTTTTATGAACAGTGAGGCTGTTCAAGAATTCCAATTCAATTATCTGTACCTTCACCAAGCAAAAAGGTTTTCATAAATAAAGATGGAATACATTTTAAATGGATTTTTTTGTGTTTATAAAGTTGAAATTGTAAATCATTGTAAGCCCATTAAAAACCCCCACAAACCTACAACAAAACCCCTCAAATCTAAAGTATACTATTAGCTTAGGTATGCTGATACCTTTCTTCTCTTGGGTGAGTTATTTAGTTAGACAGGGACACTCCAAAGAGAATTTATTACTTAGTAGGTGTAGAAGTAGTGTGCTGAAGAAACAGCTTGTGCTGTTTGGATATCTTTTGTTCATCCCTTTTCCCCAGAGTTTTGTACCAAGTATACGAATATTTCAGAGAATCACAAAATCACAGAATGGTTGAGGTTGGCAGGGACTTCTGGAGGTCTCCAAGGATGGAGACTCCACAACCTCCCTGGGCAACCAGTGCCAGTGCTCGGTCAGCCTCACAGTAAGAAATTGTTTTTCCTGATGTTCAGAGGAAACCTCCTATGTTTCAGTTTGTGCCCATTGCTTCTGGTCCTGCACTACTGGAAAGAGCTTGATTCTGTCCTCTTTGCACCCTCCCTTCAGGTGTTTATACACATTAACACAATCCCCCCTGAGCCTTCTCTTCTCCTGGCTAAACAATCCCAGCTCTCTCAACCATTCCTTATAGGAGAGATGCTCCAGTCTTTTAAACATCTTAGTGGCCCTTCGTTGGACTCTCTCCAGTATGTCCATCTCTTTCTCGTACTGAGGAGCCCAGAACTGGACGCAGTACAGTGTGATCTCACAGTTTTGTTTCATGTAGCTTTTGGTAACTTAAGAACAATGATGTTCAAAACAGGAACTTTGGCAGTAGTCTAGGTAAAGCTTTTTTCTGTTTGGGGGTTTTGTTGCAGTTGTTTGTCTTTAATAAAAACATTTGACATATTTGTAGCATTTGAATACCATAAAAGGCAATTATATTGATTCTACTAGCAAAATACGGGAGCACACTGTATCATTGATTTTGCATGTAATGAGATTACAATGGATAATTGAAAGGAGAATTTGGCCCACTGCTTCTGAAACTTAATTTTCTTCCTTCCAAACCTCTCTAGGCAGACCAGCTGGCTCCAGGCAGGACCTATTTAAGTGTAGAAATAGTATTAAGCTATCTTAATGTGACAAATGGCAACAAGCACTTTGTAAAAATTTCATTCAGAAACAAAAGAGTGAATTGTTGAGTGAGCTTGTGGGGAAGAGAGGTCACAAGTGAATAGATTTTTATATCATCTCCAAAGAGCTAACAAAAACCAGGTTGGGGATCTGGGATAAGAAGGGGAAAAAAAATGCAAAGATTTTCTAGTTAAAACTGCCCAAATGACTGTCTTTTAAGTATTAATAAGTATAAAAATTAAATTTTGGTTTGATTCAAGTAAATATTCTGCAGCCACGGCTTTCAGCTACCCTCTGACAAGATGCTAATTTTCCTCATATTTCTTTAGGAGATCTCTTGAAGAATGGACTCCACTGAACTAATGCACTTACTTTCTTAGTGACATCTGCCAAGGTCCTGTCAAACCCAGCTGTCTCATTATTCCTCTTTCATTACATTTTCTTGTTATTCCTTGTACATATGAGAAGAACCATATTAAAGCATTCCCTGTGACTCCGTTATAATTGCACCCTCTGTTAGTAATTGCTCATCCATTCAAAAGCTTTGCTGCAATATTTTGAAACAAATTGACATCATTCTAGCTCTGCAGTTAATCTGCTATTCAGAAAGGCATAGCAGGGGGATGTCTTAGCGCTGTACTTTCTATGCATGGGTACTTTGGAAAGAAAATTAGCTTTGGAGACACTGTTTGAACAGTTTAATGAAACCATTATACCTAAGAGACTGTAATTTCTAGATTTCATTCTGATACCAACTACCCCTGTTTATAGAATATTGTCTTGCTCTGGCTGTGCACATCTTGATTTTACATTACATATTGTACATTTTTGTCTTCAGTGTGCATAGGAAGTTTGACATTTTATTACATGAAGTGATAGAAATACATGAAGACATTTAACTGGTCTACTGACAACTTGTATGGAAACACTAATGGAGATACATTATGCAAAGCAAGTTCTCTGAAATGTCATGGTCAGGTTTTTGTAGAATAGCTTTCTTTGATGTTGTAGCATGTCAGAAAAATAATGTATATCACTAAATTGAAAAGACATATACTGTCTCCTTCATAACAGAAGATCCTATTCCCCTCCCAAATATAACTTCACACGGAAATTATAAAGGGTTGGCCTGAAACGCAGCATTGCAAAACATGCAAGCAGCATTAAGAATCAGGAAAGGTTTGTCTGCGTATTGGTATTTAGGAGCAATAAATATCGTTGACAAAAAACAACTTTGACTTGGATATAGCATTCTCTGTTTGGCTGACTGTGAAGAGTGGGACAAGTACTGACAAATGAATATGAATGATAATTTTTCCAGACAGCACATAAGCAGTGTTTTGACAGTGAAGGATAACCACTATTTAAAAAAGCATTTTCTACCAAATCTTGATTTGAATGTGAATGCTGTTTGAAAATTTAATATTTCCCTGCTCTGTTTCATACCCTGACAATAAAAGTGTAGTATGACTTGCTTGTAGTTGCGTCTTCTAAGCTAATGGGGTATTGTCAAAGCTGTAAAATTAAAATTATTCTTCACAGTGAGGTTGTCTGCTTTTTTTTTTTCCTCGTGAAGATTAACATTGCATTTATAACCACTGCTTTCCGTTTTGTGAAAAACTTTCTTCTTACAAGGCCCAAGAAAATAGTGGAGGAAATGTGCTATATGTCAGCATTACGGCCATTTTAATCCCTCAGTTCCATCTCCTGAAGGCAAAATATCAAGAAACTCAAGCAAATTTGAAGGGTTTTCAAAAACAAAATGGTGAATCACATAGTAATACAATCGCATCATCAACTTCTTTCTTTCCTCACACATCAAAACATACACCTCTCAGAATATGTCTTTGCCATTCTGTAAGAAGAGTCAACAGAAAGTTTATAAACTAGTATTTCATTTTTGGAAATGAGAGTTATCAGTCTACTGTATTTAGCCTTAGAAACAGCTATATTTATTATCTTTCTTTGTCCCAGCTCAGATCCACACAAAAATGAGTATACTGGCTGTGGGGCCAAGGTGAATATTTCATCAGTTATGTTCAAAACTGAAATGGGAGTTTTGTACTGTGTGTTTTATTTTTTTCCTAACTCTTCCTTTGCCAGTATGGTTTTGGCAGCCACTGGTTGTTGTTTACTGCTATTTTCAACAGCTTTATGTAACTTTTTAAATTACTGTAAATATCACCTACTTTGCATCAGGAGTTTTTTAGGGATCATTAAAATAAGGAAGGTATCCTTGGATAGTTGAGTGGTGATACTTCTAAACAATGTTGTGAGATGTATGAAGGAAAGGCAGGCTTTTAGATATTTTGATTGGATTTTGAATTTTTTTTTTTTTACTTTTTAAAGAAGTTTCTTCTTAGATCTGTTTTCTTTGACTGTCTGTTCTACAGAAAGTAGCACTCTGTTCTTCTGGGACTGAGTTATTTAAAAGATACAGAGATTTTAGACTTCAGTAGTTGCTCATAACTATTCAGCTTCACCTTTTGTAGTAAAGATACCAGATAGAAAAATATTTGCTTGAAAAAAGGTGGTAAAAAAAATTGTTTTCAGACTATATGATCTTTGATGAAAAACTTTACCTAGGTTTGAGTCTGATCTTCTACAGGACCAAGTGGACAGAGCACTAAATAATTTACATGGAGAACTATGTAATGATTTCTGTCCTAAAAAAATGAGGCAAATATCACTATAATGCACGGTATCTTCTAAAAAATTTGATATTTTATTCAATATATCTGCATTTGCATTTATTTTCTTAAAATTGACAGGCAGGATTCTGGGCCATTCTTCTAGAAAGCCTCTTCCTAGTGATGTTTATACATCTCTGGAAGGGACTGTCTTTCACAGTAGTCAAAATGACTGGGTTTCATTCAGTTATTTGTAAATGTACAACGAATTTGCAACCTTTTCATAATTGCTCTACTGGAAACACGATTAATCTATTTTTGAAAATTTTATCTGTAATTTGTATAATTACTTTTTTTTACAGAGACTGGTTTGGCTATCTGACTTAAAAGAAGGTCTGTATTTAGATGTTTCTTTAACTTTTTGACATTTTGAAAATTCACAGTAAGTACAAAGCTTTCTGCAGTGAAACAAACATATGCTATAACTAAAAAGTATAGTCAGAGTTCACTTTTCAAGTTTTCTTTCTTATATCTGGATATCTGAATACATAATACATTTGTTTAGGCATGAGTGACTTGAACTGTAGCTCCAGTAGAAATTGATTCAGATTAACTGTATGTGCCTCAGATATCTTGCTACTAGGAAAAGCCTATTTCACTAGAAAAAACTTTGAAGGAGCAGAGGGAAAAAGGGTAAGCCTACAGCACATCACTGAAACTTTAATTTGTTCTGTTGAAGAAGACACAATAATTAAGACATAAAACCCAGGCGACTCTGAGAATATTGACTATAGAGTCAACTAATTTAACCTTGTTACAGTCACAGAATTAGTATTGCTAGAAATGACTTAGAATTTCACTTTTTATAGTTTACAGCAAACTGTTCTTTTTTGGATGTTAGCTTAGTCAAGGCAGTATGACTTGAAATTATCACACTCAAATCCCACCACACTGGTCTTTAGGACAACTGTGTTTTGCTCTGCATTTAGAATGGACCTATTAAAAATTGCTTACAGTATTTCACTGTTACTAAACATGGCTTTATATTCGCTAAGTATGTCTGATGTACATTTATTAGTAGCATTGCTTTAAAGTTAGTGTTAGTTGTTAATTTGGTAGAAATCTCCACTTGCTTTATATTTTGAAGAATTTGGTCTTCATTGTGTTTGTATGTTTTCCCACCTGCCTTAACTACAGAATATTAATTTTGTTTTCTTACTTTTAACTGGAATATTAACGTGAGATCTTGAGAAAAAAAGCATAGACTGAGGAGATCCTTACAGTATCCTTTTCAGCCTTTTACCAAGAGTTTTTCTTTAATACAACTGCAGTAAAATCTTAATATGTTCTACAGAAAAATACCCTGTATAGTGACTAGTGCAGCTAAATGTAGGAGCTTACTTAGATGATACATCTTAATTGGGCTTCACCAAAACAAATACTGTAATTTGATTCACCTAACATTGGAGTCCACCTCCGAACATGGCCTCTACCTCCCTCCATCATGGAAACAGAGGAGGTGCTTCCCAAAGTGCTGCACATTTCTAATTCCTATCAGTTCCAGATGAACTCTGAAAACGAAGCCCAAATTCTTTACCACAGTCTTGAAGCAGATGTATATATTGAATTTTCCATGTACTCCTTCTTGTATATCAGGATGCTTCCTGCAGATATTTGCACCTTCACTTTTAATATTCCTCTGAAACAGAAAGGCTTGTATGCATACATACGTATGTACATATATACATACATACATATATACACACACTCTAAAATAAAAGCTTCTCTTGGTTCCAGAAAAGGTAAATACTTGGTTGAGAAAAGAAAGAGCAGAGAAGGAAACTGTTTTCCACGTCCTCCGTAACTAGGCACAGAAAATGAGTTTAATTAGTCTGCTCCTCAGTATGGTCTCTTCACTGACCACAGAATGTTCCCTGACTGGTCTTTGCTTATCCTCTGTGAAAATGGCAGCTCAGCTGCTGGTATCTGTGCTGTTCTTTAACAGGCTAAACTGAGGTGGCCTATAAATCCTATTTATCATTACTTTCTGGCAGGTAATATCATAGTCTGTCATAGAAGGAATTTGAGATTATGTAATTTCATTCCAGAAGCAGACAGGACCCACAGGACTGGGTCTGGCACAGTACAAATCAAGTCTACCTCAAAAAAGTATATGTGTGCTTGGATCTGTGGTATGTGGCAGTGTAAAATCAAATTTTCTAATCTGTAATTCCTTCAGAGTTATCTCAAACTAAACTTGACTTTAGGCTTCTCTTCATATCAATTTTTTTTTGAGGGAAATACATATTTTTGTATGGATACATTCTTTACTTTTCATAAACATATTTATTACTATCCATGCAACTGTTACAGTGAGTAACAGATATTTTTTATGATATACAATCAGATGCACAAAATCCTTGCTGATTACACCCAAGACCGTTCAGGATATTTTGAAAGCTTCTCAGATCTACAGACATAAAGAATTCATGATACTATGAATCAAATGAACTCATGTGCTTTTAGTATGCCTGGTTTATAATGCTTGTAGTTTTGTAAAAATGAGGACACAATTATTTCTCTTTCTTTAATTAGGATTAATTTATTGATGGTATTCGTACCTGCTTCTGGACTATTTTGGGCAAATGTGAAGGTTACGTATTACACAATGTTTTATGCTATGCAGAAGTTCCTTGAAAATACAGCAAAGTTCTCATATTATTTCTTGAAACCATTCTACTGTTTTTTCTGCCCCAAACAATGTCTTTACATTTAAATAATTGACAGTACTCGTGCTGTTTGAGTGGCCATAAATCAACAAATAACTACAGTAAAAAAGTTTGAGTTGTAGTTAGACTTACCAGTGAGGTCACTGAATGTGAATGTCAAAAGCATATTAATTTGTCTATCAGGAGAAAGTGGGAATGTGGGCAGATATACTGGAAAATTAGTGAACTAAGATATGACATTGTGGGAAATTCGGAGGAAAGGTTATGTGCACTAAGTTACTACAAAAAATCATTTTGAGAGTCTTCACACAGACAGTGTGGAGTAATGAATAGTGAAAGGTAGCTGGCATCATCGAACAGATAGCATCCAAGGCTGTAACACAACAGTAAGGATTTCTGCTGTAATGCCTCCGAAGAGGGCCTTGTGATTGGTATTGAGTTGTGCAATTGATTGGTCATCTGGAGCAACCTGCCCAGAGTTCATATATTACTGAAATTAAGGCAAGGCTTCTCTTCATTGACTGGTTTAGGGGGAAGGCAGTTGGGAAGAATAATGAGCGTTAATGCTATAGCTGAGCATCAATAGCATCATAAATAACGCAATCAATAAATGACTGTGTCAGACGAAGACCACTGGAGGCACCGGACCTTGAGATACTAACCTGATAGTTGGAAGGTGTGGAGGAGCAGTCTCAAAGGCAAGAGGAATGGCAAAGCTAGATCCAGCACCGTCTGCAAGTCCTGGAGGAGCAGAAGTGATACCAGGGTCCAGCTGAAGCTGAACAGGATGCTTCCATGCGTATCAGATACATGGTATATGTATGTCAGGTACAGAGTCCCAGAGACATTAATATATAAATGGTAGCAGGTAGACCCCTGATATGGAAACCTTGTTAAGCTTATACTTTTAGATATGCTCAGCATCTGTTAACAACCCTGACGATAGTTTATGTGTGCGGTTTATAAGAACAGTAGCGTTACTGGCAGCACTGAAATCAGTAGGAGATCTGCCACTGACAGTAACAACACCAAGTTAACACCACTGCAGTCTGATTCTGTATTAAATCAGTTACCATGGATATGCATTCAGCAGTCAGGCTGTTTATATAAGCAGAACTAGCAATCTGAACAAATGCAAGACAATAGTTCATTGGAAATATCCACCAAACAGCAAAAGAACCTTCTCCCCTCCCGCAAGCAAACAAACAAAAGGCAATGTGTTTTAGTCTCGGGATGGATTTGGTTTTATTACTGCTAAAAGGATGTGGACGGACTCAGATTACAGAGAAGTGCAGGTGCCTAACCTTTACCCAGTTAAGGACTTAAATGACTTTATAGATCTGAGTCAAATAACTGTTTAATTAGACACTTGAGGTCATTCTGTTGTGATTTCATAGACTAACGACATAAGTAAACTATGGATTCCATCATCCCATCTCAGTGAAAGTAGGACAAGCAAAAAGAGATAGGACAAGACTTTCCTTGTTTTTCTGTGTAATGAACAGGGTCAGAGATGATATGATATGGGATAACTGTGTGATAACCTTCCCTATGTGATTGCTGCTATTGCAGCAATTCCTGCATTGCTCCAGAGATTGCTGGTTCTGCCTTACCTACACAAAAGCCTTGAAATCCCCACCAGTTCAGGACTGTTGCAGTCCTATACATTGCTATAGGAGGGTAAGAGTGGAATTTCTGGTGGAAATCATATACACTGTTCCTAAAAAAACCATTATATCCAGCTCCTTAAAAATGCTTGTTTATTAAAGAGGTTAACGATTGATCTTTTGGAATGGGCAGACTCTGAAGTGATTCATAATGTGTATAAAATGATAATTGACAGAGAAATCAAGAAGACCAGCGGGAAGAAATAGAAGAATAAATGTCAAAAACAATGACGAGATTGTAGAATGCTAATACAAATGAAACGGGGAAAATATTAACAGAAAAAAAAGAAGACGTTATGTTCTGAAATACTTAACTGAATGATGGTCCTAATGAAAGGAAAAACAGGTTTATTAAAAACAAAAAAATTACAATTTGGTTATTAAATTAGTCTTTAGCTGCTGTGCAGCAAATCAGAGCGCGCAGGCAGGGACACATACTCCCCTTCTGCCACAGCTTCCTTCAGACTGCAGGTGCGGCTCATGCGATCCGTGCAATCCCTGCACGCACTTCCGGCCGGGGAGCGGAGAAGGCCGGTATACGGATTCGGACCATGTCCGTGTAGGAGGGAGGGAAAGCAAGGGGAGGTGGCTGCAGCAAATGACTTCCCTGCCGTTAGAGTGCACGGGGAGGTGGGCGGGCAGGGGACCCTTCCTCCTTCTGGCAGTGCAGCAGTGTGTGACCCCACGGATAAAGCTTGTCTGGTCTTGTAGTGTTATTGATAAACACTTATGCCTAGGGTCGGAGCCTCATTTTCAAAGCAAAGGAATTTGGGGAGAAAAGGGTTTTCCCAACCATCGCCTTCTCTACATTGTTCGTTTTAAAGAGTTGCTACTACCCAAGTTGGTTGGGATTCCTTTGGAAGGGGGATGTGATTTTTGGAAAACTGTAATTCTCTACAGGGGAGAAAGAATGATTTTGCAAAATTCCTTCCTTATTCTGTTGTGTTAGATATGATTTGTTACTATTCAGGGTCTATGTTGGCTTATTCTTGGCTGATGTCCCTGGCTGGAGTGCACCTTCCAGGTGCACTATCATCTTTTTTCTGACACAGCCTGTGAGAGCTGCGTGCAGGAGACACGTCAGGAGCCGTTAAGAAAAGGAGAACAGAACTGAAGAAGCTGAAGCTAGTACGAAATACTTCAGTAGCTAGGCAGGTATGATACAATATTAAAATGAACGTAAAGGAAGTATGCTGATGAAGAACATAAAAAACTGTTCTTTTGAGTTAAAGACAGTAAACGTGCCACAAAGACATGCCATTGTTAATAGTATTATTTTTAGGAGCTGTTCTGAGGTAGTAGAGGAAGTAGCATCTTATTCAAAGTACAGAAAAATTCTGGTAGAATTAAAATTGCAAGAGATAGTGAACTCTGTGAGACATTCTGAAGAATGAGATTTTGAGATTAGCTTGCTTCCTTGCTCAGATATGAACACAGGCACAGGCACACACACACACTCTTGTGCATCTTAATGGTGTAGCTCTGGGAAAATTGTGTTATTCAGACTAGACTCTTGGGTGAAGGGAAGAAAATGAGTGTATACTGCTGTAATCGAAAGTCGATTACCCTGAATTGTAGAGTAAGGGAAGAAAAGACTGTTTTTCTTACCAGCCTCCCAAAGCTCGCTCTTCCCTCTTAAGCAAGGACTAATTTTTGGCAGAGATTTTCACGAGGTCTTTTAGGAAATCCTTGTGGCATACAGTTTTATCCTCCAATTTTAATTGATTTTCCGTTTGATTTGCCTCTGCCAGTGTTTACCTTTGAATCACAGGGTTCACAAGAAGTCTTCTCAAGCTAGCACACTGGTCCTGACTTTTTCTTTTTTTTGGTGTGTCCTGTACTTTCAGGGTTAAACCAAATCTTAGTGCAAAGGTGCATCCAAAGGTACATCCACAAGTACAGTATCACAGACTCACATGTATCCATAGAGACAGAGTAAAAATTGCATTGTCAAAACTGCTGGTAATGAAGCAGCTGTATATATTCAGGTACTACTACATGGTAATGTGCACTGGGCCAATATATTTAAAATCACAGAAATTATTAATGTACTAGCATGTACTTGAAATGGGTATACATTGACATGCAAATGGGAATTTAAGCCAGCTGATTGGCTGGAAGCTAAGGAAAATAATTTGTCATGCACAGTGCTTTGCCACTATATTTACATAGGCTTAATTTTAAGGACTTCCGAAATATTTCAGTCTTTTACAAATACTTTTATGCTGTATTTACTTTTGTATTGTTTTTTACTGGGATAGAATTAATTTTCTTCATAGTAGGTTGCAGGGTGTTATGTTTTGGATTTGTGACCAAAACCGTGCTGATAACACACCGATGTTTGTAAAGCTTTACTTTACCTATTAAACTGTCTTTATCTCAACCCAGATTTCTCACTTTTATCCTTCCAATTCTCTCCCCCACCTGATGGGGGGGAGTGAGCAAGCGGCTCTGTGGGGCATAGTGGCCTACCAGGGTTAAACCATGACAGCTTTGTAAATACTTTGTGGTATTTACTAGGCTGGTAGAACTAAATAAACTAAAGCACTATTTCAGAACAAGTTCAATATTACTTTGACTTGTAAACAATGCAGTCAAGACATTCAGCACTGCTTCTAAGAGGGGAAGAGAAAAGATATCCTTTCTTATTATTCGTATTAACAGGTAAGCAAAATACTGTAGAGTTCTTGCTCACATTTACTTTTTCCTCTGTCAAATGCAGGTCTTTAAAAGATATACATGCAAAAACTAAATTAGCAGAACTGACTTTGCTTTGATGCTTTAAAATCCACTGTCTTGTTGGAATGACTTGGTGATTTAAGTGCTTTGCAGCATTTGTTCATGCAAGTTGTTTTGCCTTTCTGCCTGATCAAATGTATATGATAACTACAGTACCACAAGTACCTTGACATACTGGAACTGGAAAAATGATGTGCAGGAGAATACTACAAGCTTGAAAATACCTTCATTGTGGTTATTTTAAAACAAGTATGTTTTTTCAGTGGTATTTGTGGAGTGTCGAAGTTTGGTGGTGTGGTGAAAATCTGCTCATTCCAATTAACACAAAGGGGAAAAAAAGATGAAAATTTGAGAATAGAATTCTGTTTAATTCTGTCTTCTCAGCTAGTGAGTTTCCTGTAAATTAGTGGTTGGCATATTGAGTCGATGTTAAAATGGACTGTAGGCTATTTTTATGTCATGCTGGCAGTATTATCAGTAAAGGTCTAGTATGCCTGCTGCAATATTATTCAGTGTTAAAGTGTGAGCAAATACTTGCATAACTGTGATCTGAAGTTTGGGGTTTAGGTTTCTATTCATGCAGCAAATGCTACTGTGGTAAAAATGACAGCTTTTCCATGTTTGCAGATTTTCGTGATTGCTCTGTTCTTCTTGTCCATATGTAAATGTTATGAATGCCAAGGAGGATTAACTGAGAAGTGAGTTAGAACTGGATGAAAGCCCAATTACCTGATGCCTTCATGAAGCTAAGACAACAAAATCAAACCAACAAGTAAAATGCTTATCCCTGTATTTCAGATTAATTTCATTGGTCAGGCTCTTTCTTTTATATCACTTTTTCTATATGCTGTTAGTGATTTTTGACGAACAGTTATACCACATAAACTTAGAGGTTATTGATCAGTACTAGGTTTGCCTGGAAACTAATACACGTGAGTAATGGTGAAAACTTTGTTTACAGGCAGCATGCTGGAAGAGAAGAGCACTTCTGTTGAGGTGTTCTTCAGTAGACTCTTGGCAATGTATAATGTATTGCCTTAAGTTAGCTTTAATTCATTAGGAAAGCATTTAAATAAGTGCCTTGACTGTAGGCAGTCCTAGTCATTTCATAGTTTCCCCTGAATCACTTGATGCCTTTAACATTTGGGAGCATGTCTCCTAGTTACATGCCAAACTAGAAAATTTACTAATACATTTTTAAAGGAGATTGGAGTTGGCTTTCTCACCTTGTAAAAAAATCTGAAGCCCAGATTTTCTTATTGATTAAAATGATATTGATCTCACTGGATAAGACAGTTTAGACATAGCTAGTTTAAGATTTTTGATAACATATAGGATTTGATCTCATGACTGATAGACTCCTAATATAAATCTCTTCTCCTTCCATGATCAGGTATCTGTAACATTCTCACTTTTGTATCAGAGAGCTAACAGGTTATTTCCAACTCCAGGACATGGTGTCAGCAGACATCCACATGCAGCGGATGCTGCGTGCACTCTTAAAGCAGGTACCTGCTAGGTGAGAGAGGGTTGTCCAGCCAGAAACTGCAGGAGCCTGATGAAGCTTTTGGTTGCCCTCTTATCCCCTGCCTTTCTTTCCACTCTTTCCAACACACCTACCTATTTCTGAGAATTATCCCTGATGCACCTACAGCAAGCTGGATTGATTTTGAATGAGCTGATATGTTATCCTTGCTCCCATTATCAGTAACAGCACCATTCTCCGAATCAGGCTGTGGCAGATGTAAGAGCTGACAAGCGGCTGGGCAGACCTATCTACACAAACTGTTGGTCCCCATCTCTTCTGGGAAACAACTGCAAATCACACAGAAATGACCACCGAATGCCTCTAGACTACAGTCTCCTAGCTGGGAAAGCTGACCTAAAGTGTCTCAAGGCTTACTTATTTCTACTTTCCATTCTCATGGCTGCCTTTAGGAGCCTAAAAACCATCCTAATTGGTAAAGGACCTGCCTGACTTAAATACAAATAAGAAATAATACAGGCCACACAGAGGAGATGTAAGATGGGATGTCTGTTACTACAGTATTTCTTTTAGAGGTGACCTGAGAATGTTTTTAGACAAAAGTGAAATGTATAAGCAAATACTTTTGAATGTGTCTGCATATTCACATCCTCCAGGCAAGCTCATGCTTAATGGGTTAATTCACTGCCTGAAAGGGCAGTTTCTCAACTGAGAACCTTCTCCTCAGACTGAAGCCCAGACTGAAGCCCAGAGCAGCGTTTCAGAACAGATCAGATCCAGGGAGAGCTTGTAGGCAGCAGACCTTCTTGGGAGGAGACCTCCAGCCATACCGTTCCTTTAGTGGAAACACCCATCAGTTCGTACTGTTTGGACAGGGCATACCCAGTCCGTGGCATTCACGCTGGTTCTTCTCACACCGAACAAACTGCTGTTCAGTCTTGTCCTTTTCTTCATGCATCTCCTCTCTTTCCTTTAATTAAACAGGGAAGCCTTTTCCCCCCCCCTGCCGCCCCGGGTGGGTTTGAGCTCTTCCATGCTGTCACAACCCCGAACTTTGGTTCTGGAGCCCTCAGAAGCGCAGCGGCAGCTGCTCGGGGGTTTTTGTGCCACCCCTCTGCATCCACAGCAGGGACACGGAACGGAAGGGACTGTTGTTTCTGAGCTGCCGCAGCCCTTAGATTTGTCTTGCTGACAAAAACCATCCTTTCGCCTGACATGGTGGAGGTTCGAGCTAACAAAACACCTCGTGAAATAGTTACTGAGGAACGTCCCTAGCCTCTAGAAGAGGTTGTGGGAGCACAGCTGGGCACAGCAACCTCTTTAGCTGCTATAGCTAGATCCAACCAAGTTTATGAATCGGAGTTTGCAGTCTCATTTTCTAAGACTCGCCTGTAATTACCATTCACATTATCCTTTTTCTTGCATTCCTTTCCCTTCATCTTCTTTTGTCTACTACCTTCAGTTTCTGTGTTTATCCACTGGTGACCATAACACTTCAAGACAGGGATCACACTTTTTTATTCCCAGTGAATGCTACGCAGACTTCCATTGTTAGAAAAACATTGGTTTATCCTCTCCTTAACTGAATGTGTCTACTTGTTCACAGGGGTATTTCAGTGTCAGTGATACAGACTATTTCAGTCAGAGTATCTCAGTTTGTACTGTTACAAGCACCTAAGATAGCTATGGCATCCATGACTGTAAAAGAGCTCCGTAAAACTTAGCATAGCTATTATCATAAAACTCATTTGAGGGAGGGAAATGGTCTTTCCTCTGCCAGAACAGAGTGGAGCACTGATTAAATCCAGCTTATCGTGCATATCCAGTTAAGTTTCCTATGGACAAAATTTGGATCTTCACAGACATCTAGCCAACAGAGAGCACTGGGTGCACAGCCTTAGTTGTAAGTTAGGGTGAATGCATCTCGGCTGTAGCAATTCTCTTGAGTTTTGCAGAACTGTGTAGCAATTCTGAGAACTAAGCTTCTGTTGATTACAGGCTAGCTCACTGAGCAATATTTGAGGGATCTACTCAAAGCTTGAATTTTTCAAACATAGGCTCTTTATCATTGAAACTGCTACCATTGTATAAAGACTATTGTCAGAATTTAGCGCAGATGTAGGTTTCTCACCTCAAGATCACTAATCTATGTATACTGGATCACTTTGCATCCATTTGTTTGGCATTCCTATGCATCAGCGCATTAAAGACCCATTTTTTATATATTTCCAAGAAGTGGACAGATATTAAGAGACCGCTTTGCATCAGTCTGCACTGAGGATTTCCTCCTGAGCATACTGAAGTGCTTGAGCAACCCCAGTCTGTTAAATCAATAGTGGCACTGTCCATGAAAAGAAGCAGTTAAAGGCATTGCACTACTTGCACACTTTGTGCATCGAGAGAAGCAAAGGCACATCTGGCCTCTTTTGTTTAAGACTCTTGGTTTAACATTTTAAGATCAGACTGTCCCTGTTACGCAGATCTTCCTCTCTTAAATAACCCTAAAGCATTTTTCTAGTTATAATGTTGGACAAGTCACATTGCCTTCTGCATGAGGGGAAAAAAATCTCACTCAGTTTTTCAAAAGCTTTTTAGGGCTCAGCCTCTCCTACATATCACTGAATTCTTGATACCTTTCCAATTTCAGCAAGCTCTGATATCCTCACTTGCTACGTCTCTTACTAGCCATAGGTCTTCATCAAAAAAAAGCTAGATTTTGATACAAAGATCAGGTTGTAATGATAAAAAATAATAATTATCACTTAAGCTTTCTCCGTATCAGGGTTTTGGATTTATCATCAAGAAAGACCTTGTTATTGCATTATTTGTCTTGTGTTCCTTAATGGCCCTCTTCATACATTTGGAAACCACAGGGCTAAGTGCTCTTATATATTATTCCTTCTCTTTTCACTATTGTCACTCTAAATCAAACAGTCAAACTACCTGTCTTACCTGGAACAGTACAACCATTACAACCCTTTAGAAAGTAAATTACAGAATTACTATCAGCTATTAAATTACTATGAGTTTTTATAGAAGATCAACCTCCTATTTTGTAATTGTGTATAATGTCTATCAAACTTCTAATTACAAATAGATAACATAAACATTTATAGTATATTATGGCAATATTTTCAAATGTATTTTAAATTTGATAAATTATTTTACATGTATGATAAATTCAGGGGTTCATAGGTCTCTACATCAGAGTCTCAAAGTAAAAGGTGATAAAATTAGGCTACAGAACTACTGTAAGGTAGGTTATCAGTAATAGAAGACAAAGAATATGGAAATCAAGTACTTTTTGTTAAGCAGAAGAAGTAGGCCCATAGGTGTGGTGAAAGGAAAGATAAGAGCGGAGAAAGGAGGCTGTGGGAGGAACATGGTATATGAAAGCTGAATGATTTATCTGTATTTTATGACAGCCATTTGGATTTTAACCAGTTGCTTATGGTAGCCTAGAATGGAATCTGTGTCTTTTATGAAAAGTAGCAACATCATTCCAGTTTCAGCATGCTAAACAATTCCCACCTTCAAATGTAGATGGGTGCATATGTTAATTCATAACCATTTCAGTACACAGCAGTAATGAGGTTCCCGCTAGGTTAATTTGTGTCATATTCAGTGCAAACACTTGATATCTGCTGGTAATCATTGTATAAAAGCCTGAACAACAGCATGATATTTCTCAGGAAAGTTCTTTAATTATCTAGGGAAAAGATGATCATTAACACCTTATTTGGTGTTTCCTTGAAGTAAGCAGAACACATTCCTAAAACCGAAGAAAATAAAAACAGTTCAGGTACATGTCTATTGTAATATCATTAAAAATGAGCTAGAAAGAGTCTCATGGTGTGAGCTGTCTGAGACAGCTGGCTGTGCATCTAGATTGCATTCGCATTGCTTATTACCTTGATTGATTGCATCTTATGGTAAAAGATAAGGCAAAAAATATCTTGAGTCACTTTTTAGATCACTTTTTAGAAAGAAGTGTGCAAAGTTGGCTTTCCAATAGATGTAAATCCTATCACCTAAATCTGGATGAAAACAGTTTTGGTTTTGCAGTGTAAATGGTTGCACATGCTCTCTGGGGTTGTAATGGATTGATGATACTCTCTTCAGACTTGACTTTTCCCCATTGAACTCAGTGACCATTTTCCTATTGATTTTAACTGGGAAATGCTAGATTTCCTAGCACAGATGCCCCTGTGGAACATTTGACTGCAAACAATTAAATGGTATAAATTCAGTTAAAAGGTTGTGTTGAAAATATTGGGGTTTTTTACCGTAACAGACACACAGTTTAAACTGGAAAACACATAAAATACATTTGAAAGACTATTTCAGTGACATTATTATAGATATTTTGTTGTAAAATACTACTGTTTACAACAGATTGTTATTGTCTGTGATGTAGTAGCTAGTGAAAAACTCTGCGATTCTAACTGGCATTCTCCATTGGAGTAAGGTTGAAAACCTGAACACAACTGTATTATACTATTTGTAGAGAAAAACATAAAAAAATCTTTTGTAGTGCTTAAATAACATTAAATACATTTTAGTTTTAAGTTCTCTTTTGAAGAATGGGAATGTCATTCCTTGATAGAAGGGCTTTCCCAAAATGTCTCAGAGCTCCATTTGTATTTAGTCATGCAGAAGTGATGAAACTGTCATCCAGTCCCAGAGCAGAGAATGAACACTTACAAAGGAGCTGAAAGGCAGGAAATTATTTGCTAAGAAGAAAAGAACCATGAGCCCATTGTGGTAGAACGGAGGGTGCATAGGCAAGGGGAGAACTGGAAGAGGAAGATTTTTAAACTATATGAATTAAGCAACAGCAGTTTAATTCCATGATCTTCCCAGCACTTGATCAAAAGTTATAAATGATGTTAAAAAGGTAGTGAGAGTACGTTGACAGACACAGATCCAGCTCAAAAGTTGGTAAAATGATCATAATAATCACTTACAGTCCACAGCTTGATGTTACTCAGGGGAGATGTGGACCTTTTGGTGATTACTTTCTCCGTATAGAAAAACAAGAAATAGTGGAGGATGTCAAAATGTCACCATCCTCACCATCTGAAAGAGGAAAAGATAAAATCAGAGTGCAGAAGCTACTGTGTGATGTTCATGTTGATGGTTTCTGGCAAAATCTTGGCCAGATTTCTCTTTGATGGCTTTCCATGCTATATCATCTACTGTGTTCTGCCTGATGCACATGCTGTGACTTCAGAACCAGTGATGCGCATATGAAGCGTTATTGGGTATCTTGTCAGCAGCGAAATAAAATTTAGGCAATATGCTGACAAAAGCACCCAACACTGTGGGTAGACCTGTCTAAGAGCATGAAAGTTTTATTGCCCAAGGGCCTTTATTGATGTCTTGAACTTATTCCTTGCGATTGTGATGCTTGCTGGGGGTTATGCATCAAGGCTGGAAAGCACTTAAAAGCCATTGTAGCTTGTTGTATGAAAGAATGAGTATGTTGTTTAGGAGAATAGATGCACAGACACCTGTGAAATTGGTATCAGCAGCTGGAAGATTGACAGTAGAGTGGTGCAAAGCATTTGGAATAGGAGTAGCTAAATTTCAGAAGCGAGGTGAAGCTAACATTCATCTGAGTCAAAAATATCAAGTGCAGCTGGCAGTAATTCCAGTCTCGTTCCACTACCTGCATAACCAGTGGAGAGACTTCTCTCTTTGAACTCTTTTAGCTCGAAGGATGATGCCATTGCCATTATTTTCTTAGATTATGAAAGACAACGAGAGTGTGACAAAAAGTCATCCATGTCATTTAAAGAACGACTGAATGGCATTCAGGGGCTATGGTGAGTGGCTGGTATGGAAAGCAAAGCAAATAATAGAAGCTTGAGTCCTACAAAGCATCTGTTAGTCTATGTGAGTAGTGTCTTCTAATATAAGCCTTCAGTGGAGAAAGTCATGGGAGCAAGGGCCAAGGAATATTCCAGAGAAACAATGCAAGTCTAGATAGTAGAAAAGTAGATAAAAGAATACATGTTACAGCACAATAGAATCAGATGTAAAGTTGCAGATAATGGGGAAAAAACCCAATGCATTTAGAGGCTGTTACTCTCAGAAGGACAAAGAAACATGCATGTCTGTGTGGTGTGTGGCAGTTGTACTTCTCAGCTGAAGATGTGTGTTGCCTAACAAATTTGTTTGTTTGAGCCTGCCCTGCTGGTGGTGAATCCTTTGTAAGTGCTCCGTAATGACATTGCAGGAGGAGTAGTCACAACCTATGGGCAGTATCCCATCGATATTCCAGTCACGAGTACTGTTGTAAATGACTGGTAGCTTTGCACCTGGTAGTCTAGTTGAACTAGCACGGAATACCTTTTGGGCAGCCTACTCAGAATTAGAAACAATTGCTACTTGACCGTAGGTGCCTACAGTGTAAAAAGCAATGCTTTATTATTAATGAAATATAGAATGAAACAGGGAGCAAAGCTTACAAAAATGTAGTTGTGAAACTGATATCTCCTCATTCATGGTTTTAGGGGAAAGTGTTCAGCTTCATTCTTGATTATACAATATTCTTGTCTTGATTACAGAATATTCTTTCAAGATTAACCTCAGGAATAGTGGGAACATTGATTCGAATTGTGTTGAACTCACATCAGGTTGGTGTGAGATATCACTTCAGATCTGTGTGTTTAAATACGGTTTCCAAAAATTCCTAAATAATGAGGCTTTCAAGTCCACCTCACAGCCTATTTAAAGTTATTTATCTTGTTTAAATATATTTCTCACTCTTTGGGCAGTGTAATTAAATTGGGGATACATATAGGATATGATTACATCATAATTTTGTAGACTATACTAATTCTAATGATACAGTAATTTTTAGTAAGATGATGATATTACACAGGTTGACATAGAAATAAATGTCTAAAACAATAGAATTACACAAAGCTTCTCCCATTATATATTTTCTGTAGAAACTACAAATGTTTCCTGAGCTCATTTGATTTAACAATGCAGTATTTTTCTGGGCTTGTTTTAAACAAGCATACAAGCAAAGAGGGATTGGAAGTATATGGATATTTCAAACAGCACTTGAGAACATTTTTTTACCTCAAAATCAAGATTAAATTTGTTTGGGAATTCAGGTTGGTCTTTTCTTACGTCATTTGAACCAGCTTGCACAGCATAATCATACATAGCAGCTGGGGGACATGGGTACTTGAATATTCATTTCGATTTCAAATTTAAGGCTAGATTTTTGTACTGAGGTATGTATATTCTGTTCCACAAAAGTATCTATAATCTAAGAGAGGAGTGTTGGCTGTGAACTTTTCATTCTGCACCATCTGTTGCTGCCTACTTTCCTATTGCTGAAGATACAATAAACCTCTTTTGCCCTACACGGATTTCCTAGCAGATCTCTTGCCATCGCCCCATCACCTCTTCACCTTAACAGTGCCTACCAGTAGTTTTCACTGAAATCACAACTAGAGATCAGGCACATTTAACCATACTTCCAAGGGTTTCCCTTCTAACCTCATGGCACTGTGGTTTTCGTAAGAATTCAACCCCTTCATTCGTATCATCTTGTACAACAAAGTAAGTATAAAAACCAGATAAATCATTTTTATTGACCTCGGTAGGGTAGGGTGAGATGCATGATTTTAAATGCTATTGTTGTTGCTGGTTTATACCCTCATTTATTAAACCCAGCAAACACCATAAAATTGTAATGGGACACCAAGTAAACGTAGCCATTCTGGCTCCCGGGACATTCAGATGGTTTCTAATCAATAAACAAGCTCTACTGAAAAACAAACAAGCCAACCGACAAACAACCCCTACTTGGGAATTCAGTTCTGGTCTTGCAATACTCTGTTTTCAAAGGGCTCTGCACCCACGGGAAGTTCGGTGTAGGATCGGGCCTTGCACCCGCAACGCAACAAGGCAACAAATCCACCCGTTGCGCACAGAAATGCCGACACAAATCGAGCTGTAAGGCTGCCGAGGCAACGCGGCCAGGTAGCCTGCCGTTAGCGGACGGGCTCATGACGTGCAAGGACAGTGCACGCAGTTGCGTGGTGGTTTACGTAGATCTCTTATTAATTCTGGTTAGTTCCTTTGGCAGAGGGAAAGTTCTGGTTCTGAAGACTTCTACAGTGTTTGCGTGGTGAGTAATCTGCAGTACACAGCTAGACCTCACACCGCACAGCCGGCTTCATTGTTTGGGAAGGGCGACAACTCCTGAGTGTTTCTTACAGTGCTAACAAATACCTAAATCTCACACATCAGTGCAACATAATTATGGGATTTGTGCCTAGTTCTAATACATATGGAAAGAATCTGATGTTTCAAAGCCCTGAGTGCATCCTCCGGCAACAAATGGTCTGGGGATTTAAAGTCTTTTAGGATCCCACTGAAAACAAAAAATTCTAATTTGGTTTGATGAAAAGTGTTGTTTACAGGTATGTCCTTGCCATGTCCCAAGTCAGTTTTCTCACTGTATAACTACAGAATTACGGAGAAGTGAGAGAAAAGCCTAAGCCTGCTTTTTCCACAGACCCACACTCAGTATTTAAAATTAATTTGAGGAATGTCAGGTGCAATAGCAATAAATCAATAAGTTTCTCCCTCTCCCTTTCATGTTACCATTTGAAAGTTAAGCTATCAAAGGAAAAATGAAAAATCCTCTTAGTTGTTTAATGACAAGATAGCTTTTGGGGATTTTTTTTTTTTGTTGGCCTGAACTAAAAATATTTTTTCCACACAAACTTATTTCCCGTTAGAAAATAAACAAAAGTTACAGGTTTCCACACCCAAAAAATGTTTTTTTCTCTCTAATAAAAGAAACTACGTCTCTAGAAATTCCAGCTGTCATGTATATATTCCTAACAAGTTCAGAAAAGAAGTACCTTCCAAGTAAATAACAACATAAGTTACATGCTTGAAATTAATCTTTCAAGGCTTTTTTTTTTTTTTTTTGTATTAATAGTGATATGTAACTTGCAGAAAAAGAAAAAAATGAAGAAAAGAAGCGTGTTTTTATCATGCTACACTAGGAGCCTGGAACGCTGGTAACCCTGTCTGTTACCCAGTGGCTACTGAAAGCCCTGTCAACATGTGCTAAACAAGAGTAACCTGATTTAGGGTCTCTGCTTATTTCAGCATCTCAGCTAAAAACTGAAGGCAATTTCTACAGAAAATGCAGGTTGCATTTTTTTGCCTCTCAAATCCGGTTGTGCATGTCTGTTAAATTATGTTGAATCTAGAGTGCCAGCCTTTCTGTGCTGCCTTTCAAGAACTCATTTATAAGCTCTTGCCTTCATAGCGAGGCTATATACTACCAGGCTGTCAGTATCTGAAATTACTGCAGTAAAGTTTAGAGAGTAATAGTCTTTCTCTTTCAAGGAAAAAAAGGCAGGTGAGTGTTAATTAAGTGTCAGAAAGGGAAGAATAACATCGGCCACACTTGAGCATTCTTCAGTCTACAATGTCTGTAACTTCTGTATTCCCATCATGACATTCTGTCTTATCAGTTATCGTTGTTGCAGCTTTTTCTGTGGGATTAGACAGGCGTTGTGCCAGGTGCTCAACATACACATTATGGAGAAACACTCTTGTGCTACGGGAATGCCAAAAGGTATGGAAGCACGTAAATGACCTCCTGGATTAGGAGCATATGATGAACATCTGTAGATATGTGTACATACAATAGTAGTGAAGCATTCATATGTTTTCTGAGCATTTACAGATATGTGTGCATAAAATAGTCTTTAAGAATTCTTACGGTTTTGAAGCATCAAGGAAATCTTTAACAATAGAATCATCTCTGTGAAACTAAGGCTTTCAGCAATAGCGTTTGACATCCAGTATTGTCAGGGAAAAAATAATCAGTGAACTAATTTGAAGCTATATTACAACAAATTTTATTCAAATTGCTCAAAATATCATTCAAAGTACATCTTTAAACTTAAACTTGAGTGAACAGTTATTTTTACAGCAATCTAGTGTATGTTTCCAGAGAACAGTACTAAAATTACCAATTGAGCCTAAGGGTTAAAGTTTCTTCTATTGGTGTGTTTTTTTCCTGTTTCCCTTTCAGACATTAACTGACCCATGTTACATTTGTGAAATTGATATACATAGTACGCACCTCACAGGAATGATTACAACAGTGTAACCTCTCCAGACATACTATTCATATTCTTGAAGTGTGAATACTCACAATACAGAGAATTTCCCATTTAAAATTTCAAAACAGACCAAAGCATGCAGCTGAGTGTTTAACTTGCAGGTAACACAAATAGGCAATATATAAACATATTAATAATAGTTCTACATGCATACACAGTATCGCTCAACAGTTATCAATACTTTTTTTAAATGTTGTTTTTGCATCAAAATCTCTAAAAATGTTACATGAATACTAAATATGCCAATCCCACCCCCAGTTTAACTCATCCCCAAACTATTTATGAATCTGTGATGAATTTGTAGGAAGGCATCAAATGGAAATAATGGGAATAGATGAGAAATGTGGGATGTGGGAGGTGTGAGATAGCCATGAGCTTTAAAGCCGTGTCTCCTGTAGGAGAGATCAATGTGCGGATTTTGCAGAGTATGATAGCTACTAAAATAGTAGGTAAAAGGGGATCTCCTCTGCTAGGTATTTTCTGAATCTGATGCTCCATTTTCTTTTTTTTTTTTTTCCTTTTATTTTTTTTCTTCTTTGTTTCTTTGTTTGTTTGTTTTCAGTGTACCCCAAAATACATTTTCTAAGAAACAGTTCTGGAGAAGCTTGTTTTAGTGGAGGAATAAGAATTCTAACTGAATTTTTTTCTTCTTGTTTTTGGATTGGCAGGCAAATAAAAAAAAATATATATTTGTATAGCAAGCATGCTGCTTTATAATCCAATTTTTCTATAGCTGTGCTCCTTCAGGGGCAAACGGGATGGAAACGGACTGTGATTGATTTCATCAGTGCCAAGTGCTTAAGAATCAAGCTTGTAGCACTGACTCTTTTGTAGGTGTACAGGACATGGAAAAACCCTTACTACATTGCCCCATTTTTGTCAGACTGAAGATTGCCATGGCCACAGCATATGAGTGCTTCACAACTGCTAATTAATTTCTTTTCACAGGACTCTTGAGATAGCACGATTTCCTTGTCCCATTTTCTAGAAATGGAACTGAAATACAGAGGAATTAGGTGCTTTGTTCAAGGTCACAGAGGAAGTCGGGACAGAACTTGGAATAGAGCCTAGCTCAAAAATTGTGCCTTAACTAATATATCACTTCCCTCCCCCTGAGGTATCATGCAAAGGTAGTCACAACACAGCTCTTGGTGAATCAAAACTCCCCCACAAATGGTGGGCAAACCTTGAAAAGTTTTGTTTCAGTAGGAGTAGCAGTACTTCCTAAGTAAATGAGATACTTCAGAAATGTTCTTTAAGAGTATTTTGAAATTTCTACCTGAATTAAATGAAGAAGGCCGGTTGGAGTGATTTTTTTTTTTTTTCCTTAGGATTTTACAAACACAGCTATATTGTTACTATCGTTTTTATCATCATTAGTTTGCTTTGGTCAAAGATTTAGCCTCAATCCTGTTTTTTCTCAACCATTTCTACTGTCTTGCTCCAAACAGAGTTTAAAGGGATACCATCCAAAAGCATTTTTATCCCACTGAAAATTTACGGACTGATTTGTGGTTGGTCTCTTGCAAGCCAAAAGAGTTCAAAGTAGATTACCATAGGAAAATAAAACTTTTTCATGGTCTTTTCTGTAAAACTGGTTGTGTTTTGTACAGTAACTAGATTTCAACAGTTTTAACTGAAGTAAGAGGACAGAATCTTGTAATGTTATCATATTGCTTTTCAACAGTGTGCAATTAAGGAAGCAATTTCATTTTCAGGGAATAACTTGTCTGAATGCATGCATTCAGGCTGAAGCTGAAGGTCCATTTGTAGTGGATGAAGGTCTGCTATGTTATATTAAAGCCATAAGCTGCTTCCTAAACAGGTAATCTGAGATTTGAGATTGAAAAGTTATTTTGATAAAGGCAGAACATTCTTTTCCAGCTCCTGCTTTCATGTAAAAATCAGGTAAGATTAAATGAATAGAAATATTTTAATGTTGTAAAATGTACTAACAGATGCACTGTCAAGCTAGCAGCCTCGTCCAGATAACTTCTTGTGAGCTACCTACCTAACAACACGGCAAGTGATTTTTTTTGCCTTGCTCATTCAGTTCTTAGCATCTCCTGAAACTACTGCCATGGTGGTTTTAGACCCTTGCTACCATCCAACAACTAACCAAGGGACTAAAAGTTGTGTATACTGTTAGCAGTCATTTGAACCTGTAAATCTGTGAGTCTGCATGATAATTTGTACTAAAATCACTCTGTTGCTGTGTGTTTATCTAACATCTCGCCAAAAAAATTACTGGCTAGCTTGTGACATTGCAGATAGCGTGTGTTTTGTCCAAGGTCTTGTGAAAAGTGAAACAACCTTCAAAAAATCCATATGTGCTGGGACTTTGACTGGTAAAAGATGAGGAAATAAAACTATATGATTTTAACTAGTAAGTCCTCATAGCTGTATTTTTTATCAGGTAGTTACCTTAACCTTACTACATAGAGTTTTTGGTCCTATGTAACATACTTGGCCCCCAATCCCTTCATAGCCTGTTACTTTTCCTATTGATCAGGAGCTTCTCTGCAGTGGTTTGTACAGTAAATGCCGTGTGCTGGAGTCATCTTTGTATTTTGGAGTAGATTGAAAGAGACAGGGCAGCCGCTGCAGGTCACATCAGATGGGAGATCTGAGTTGTCATAATAAGCCAGTTTCTCAGTAACTTAGAGCGATGAAGTTCAGAGGCAGCCAGCTCTGGCAGCTGCTGAGCAGGCTTAATATTGATTGGAAGGGAAAAATGAGGGAGACGGTGACCTTCTATTCAGAGCATGACAAAAGTGTGGCTGGGACGATGTTCTGGCTAATGCAGTGCCTTCGTAGTTACCCTGCACAATAGCGGGAGGCAGCCGCTTCCCTCCTGCCTCAGATCCGCCACTCCTGACTTCTGACATCAAGTCATTAACTTTGTTAGCCTTGCTCCTCCCTTGGTGGTTCCTAAAAGGAAACAAAGGGGAATTCTTTTCAACCTGAGCCTCATCAAAGTCGTGAGAGTCATTTTCAAATACAGTACATTTTTTATCTCTAAGTTACTGAAAAAAAAAAGCATAGTCGAACTGAAACTCCCTCAAGCCTACCTGTATTTTCAGCAATTAATGAGGGAAGTATTTACTGTTCAAAAGGCTTTTGCTGTTTGGATTTCCTCCAGTTCAGAATGAGCTCTATCAAATTGGCCAATGCAATTTATTATCTCCTCAGGGACATTCAGCTGTCCCAGCTAACCTTTCTCAGAATAGATCCAGCTGTGTCCTTCTGTACAAAATCTTTGCACTCCCCTAAAAACGCAGTCATTGTAAGGATGTGTTCGACAGAACTATTAAAGATACCCTTAGGCCCGGCTCTGCATTAATGACCTATAAGCTCATGACTTCCATTTCTGCTGTATATATTTTGATGTGAGGGTTAAGAAGGAACTCACAGGTTCAAGCACACCAGCAAGATCCCCAGGGAAACAAAAGTGCAATTATTCTGTAAATGGCAATTCAGAATTACTAGTCCAGGAAAATGACTTTGCAGAGAACTTCAGCTCCCATGATTTTATTTGGAATTGACAGCGCTTGGAAGGACAGTCCATTACATGCCAACAATGCCTTACATTTTTCTTAACATATTTAATCTATAGATCTTGAAACATTTCTGTCTTGTCTCAATTTTGTAAGCGCTGGCAGTGAGAAATCTGGAAATGAGACATAAGTTGAATCTACTTGCTCAAAGTGATGTGTTGGGCTGGTGGCTGACTAGATGAAATGGAAACAGTGGCATCCTAGTTCCTTAGTGTAGTCTCAGTTAATTCTGACAGTTAATTCTTCAATGATCCAGGCGTTGTGTCTTGACAATCAATGGAGGAAAATTAAATGGATTCATGTTGAGGCTTGTTATGCTTTATTATCGGCTTGGAGAAAAAAATGTACATGCACACAACTATGTATTTGCAACATAGTCACTATGAGTAAATTAATGACAGGTCTTTACAAAGTGAATTAAATGAGTGATTACTTAAAAAAATGTATTTCAATCCAGTCTTATACCTGTATTTCATTTTTGGCATCACCAGGTTTTCACACTATATGGGCTCAGCCACTTCCTACCATATAAAAGGAAAGAAAAAAGGGTACTTAGAACGTAAGCAGGGTTCGCATTGGGAGAACGCATAATGACTTTGGGAATCATCTCAGTGAAGCAGAGATAATTGTCTCAATTTCCCTTTTTTGCTCTGTTTCCTAAAGCCTCTGTAATCACGCTATTTGTCTGCCTGCTCTTCCTTCCACCCTTAAACGACTTTTGAGCCCGTTGGCCAGTTTCCGCCATCAGTGACGAGCAGACCTCTCAAAGAGTTGAAACTCCCACGAGGTTGCTGACAATGACTCCTACACAGACGAGGAAGACTATGGGAGTGACTGACATTCATGCTCAGCAGTTGCCTGGTGTGTGTCCACAAATGCTGCCTTGGCAGCTGGCCCATGGGTGCCTGTTGCTCCTCATCACGGTGCTGGGTCGGGAGCCCAGGACTGCAAAGAGATGGGAGGAATGTGGGCTGTGAAAAGTGGTGCAAAGCACCAGAGGAGTTATCTGGATTAGTGCAGTGAGGAAGTGTAGACGTGCAGGAAACACATTGATATGAAATTTAGTGTCTTTATTTTGGCTGGTTGAAGAAAAATTTATTTAAATTAAATATAGAATTAAAGCGCTCCAGTCAAGATACAGAGGGCATCTTGCCACAGAAGCAACTATCGTAGAGTCAAAAAGTGTATTCATGCCACCTGATTTAAAATCTTAAACTAGGATGTTAGTCTCTCAGTCCCCTCTCAAGGATTTTCTCTCTTCCCATAGACAATATAGGGAGGTTAGGTGACCTGCTACCTGAACTGGGCAACTATATTTAGGTGAGTCTTCCTCAGATTTACTTCTTGGTCCTTCTGCTTTTTCTTGCCTAAGAAACACTAGTTCACCACACTGACAAAAGAAAGCAGGGGACTTCTGTGTTGCTGTGTGAGTTTTCTTGTAATGAAGGTCTGTGATGCTAGTAAGGTAGATATTAATACAACTTGAGAGAAGCCGATGTTTTCAAGTAGTACATTTTTCTTTAAATTGTGTAGAGGTTCTGTATGGAAATATATACAAGAGAGGAAATAGCTTCATTGAAAGAATATATTGGAAAACAAGACAGGAGGGGAAATTGATTTACTCAAGGCATAAAAATTGTCTTACCTAATAGAAATATGAATGCAATATGTAATGTAATTTTGCACATTGCATGTAGATATCCACATTTATATGAACAACTTCAAGATAAACGAGGGGAAAAAGCCTGCCTTAAATTATTCTTTTTCTGCTTACAAAGTCAATGAAACTCTTACGTCCAAAAGATTACTGTGTAATTTTTAAGAAAAGGGAAGAAAAGAGAAGAAACATTCTTAATTGTACTGCTGGACTGGAGGGTGGATTTTCTGATGACAGAAGATGGAGTTAGCACTTTGGACTGTTTAAAAACTCAATCAGCTGAGCAGTGTGGCTCACAAGTAATCTATTTCAGGTATGTTTCATCATTCAGTCAAGCTATGGCCTAAGTTAGGCTTGCTACTTATCAGGCTTTTACTCAGAAACTCATGTCAGGTTGTTTTATGGTCATAACATTAATGCTGCCTTGATGACTGTATTTGATGAATGAAGATTTAGGCTTTTTGTTTTGTTTTTAAAGAACTGAAAAGCAAACACAGGTGGTGATGTGCTCAAAATCTGCTGTTGCTGTGTGTTTATTCTTCCTTGGGAGGAGAGTCTGTTTTCACTTGGGTGTTTATTTTTCACGAGTTCATTTTCAGTGTTCTCCATAATTTTATGAAGCACTGTAGGTAGCTGTGTTACTGGAAGTCCTGGTTTCATCTGGGACAGAGTTAACTGTCTTCCTAGTAGCTGGTACGGTGCTATGTTTTGAGTTCAGTATGAGAAGAATGTTGATAACACCGATGTTTTCAGTTGTTGCTAAGTAGAGTTTAGACTAATGTCAAGGATTTTTCAGCTTCTCATGCCCAGCCAGCGAGAAAGCTGGAGGGGCACAAGGAGTTGGCAGGGGACACAGCCAGGGCAGCTAAGCCAAACTGGCCAACGGGGTATTCCAAAGCATGTGATGCCATGTCCAGTATATAAACTGGGGGGAGTTGGCCTGGGGGGGGATCACTGCTCAGGAACGAACTGGGCATCGGTCAGCAGGTGGTGAGTAATTGCATTGTGCATCACTTGTTTTGTATATTCCAATCCTTTTATTATTATTGTCATCTTAATATTCCTAATATTATCATTATTAGTTTCTTTCTTTCTGTTCTATTCAACTGTTCTTATCTCAACCTACGAGTTTTACTTTTTTATTTTCCCTGATTCTCTCCCCCATCCCACTGGGTGGGGGGGAGTGAGTGAGTGAGTGGCTGCGTGGTGCTTAATTGCTGGCTGGGGTTAAACCACGACCCTGGAGAAGACGGAAAGGCTCATGCTAGAGCAATTTATCCTCTTTACTGTTCAACTCTGAGTGAGGCAATTGGAGGTTGGCCTATTCTGACTACAGTTTTACCAAAACACCACCAATAAATGGTTAGAAATATTTTCCAGGGGGGAGAGTAGATATCTTTCTGAATGGTAAATTGCTTTGCTTTGCTAAATCTCTGCATTAATGTTGGTAGCTACACAGACCTGTGTGTATAATTTTGTCTTTAGAGCTTATAAGTTTGGTTTGGATTTAAAAATCAATTTCAGCTTAGAGAAAGAGAAAAAAAGGTATCAAAGAGACAATTTGATAATCTCTTATAGGTCTCCATGTTGGTCTGTGGTCTTCCTGAATTCATCATTTTGAACATTTGGTCTTAAAAATGTCTTTACTTTTATCAGAATATGTAATGAAAGGCTCTCAGTGGAGCAAGCTTAGAAGCTGAGGTCCCTAAAGCAGGTCTGTGCTTCTGGTCTGTTTACTTAACAGTAAGCCTGATAGGTAACCTTAGTGATTATGGAGCTGGGCTCTTGCTCCCAACTAGGATTTTTATGTGCTTTACAAAATAAATCATTAATATTAATGGGTCCTAACACCACAGACCACATTTGTGGAAGTGTAAACAAGCTGCATACACACTTACATCTGTTATCTGATCTGGACAGCTATTCCTATGAATTAGCTCAGTATCCTGTGTGGGCATAACTCATAAATATCTGGGTATACAGCAGGCATACTGACATGATTTGGGTGAAGAAAAAGAGAACACTTAAAACACGCGTGATGTGATATAATACTTGGAACTCTCATTCTGGTAGCATTTAAAAAAAGAGATAAATAAGAATTAAAAAACCCCTCAACAGTAAAATTGAAATTAAAAGAAAACTTTTCTTTTGCAATAGTGCCTTAAATGATAATTTTAGCATTTGCATTAAGGCTAAGTTTGGGCAAAGTTTTATCTAATTTTGTTCTAGGCTGTGAAGCATCCATGATATGCACATTAAAGAGTAAGCAATTTTGGTTCTGGAGTTCCCAACACACACACAATCACAGACACACACAACCTGCAAGTCATTACACTAGGCTGATATTGGAAGAGTTTTCTTGCAGCGACATAATTAACAGATCATGGTTACCTTACTTCCAAGTTTGTATTTTTGAGTCCAAAGTTTTAATTTCTTTACCATTTCATCTTTACTTTGAATTTCCTGGCTTTCTGTGTTTTTCTGCTCATTTTTTTTCTAATGCTTTATTAGATGCTTAACTTTTTCAAAAATAATATAATTTGAAACCGTTGTGGGCCTGATCTTCAGTGACGTTGAGTGCTCACAGTTCTATGTTTGTTGATAAGGACTCCAAGGCCTCAGCAGTTCTTACACTAAGGAGTTCATAGGTTCTGACTAACTTTTAAGAGCTCATAAGCTTCTAGGTATACGTAGCTGAGTAACTATGTATGTACAGGAAGAAAAGCCTAGACTTTTTTCGATGCAGTTACAATGTATATAAAGGTCAAAGATGCATGAAGGAACTCTGAAAGCTCAAAATGTACTCAAAGAAAAATCCCTTTAGCAATGAGGTAAGAAGGTTGAAAAGCTGCTTTCCAAGAAATTCTTTAATCTTAGTTGTATACAGAAAGTGTATGAAGAGCAAAGAGTTACAGAGAAGGTGGGCTGCGGCATTGCAGAAATTCTGAACAGTGCTGCCATCTATTTGGTAATCTTATGAGACCACCTTATCTAGACAGAATTTCAAGAGTCCTTTAGTTATAACTATAGGAACCTCTGTTATCCTAAAGCAGCTCAGACTGGGAAGGCACAAAGAGTGCAATCATCTCACCTAATTTTAGGATCTGAGAAGATCTTTGGTCAGCTGCACATGAGCTAGCACCTGTGCCCCATGCTGCCTGGTGACCCTTGCACTATAGATTCTGATAAATCCCACGCAAAGTGCAGTTACCATTATGTCTTCTCCCCAGAAGCTACAAATTATGTACCATTTGTCTTGAAAAATACAGAAACTTATATATGCAAGTTTATCTTTCTAAAACAAACTTCTATATGAAAGAAAAGAGGATAAAAGACTTGAGGGTGGATCCCATCCTTTTGCTTAATAATGAACAAATCCTCTAAAAAATATTGAAAAGAAAGCTAAAACTTTGTGGTGATGAATACAGATTGAAATAAAAAATAATGCAAGACTATATGAAAAGTTTAAATTTAGCTTAACATTAGATATTTTGAAACTATCTTTGAATATAGTATTAATTTTACAATGTTGTAAAAAGTCAACTGTGTGTACATTTGCTCATTGTTTCTTTAATGATAATACTCTTTCAAATCTTAACTTTTGAAGATGGCATTTTTGGTGTATAATAACCCATGAGAATATCACATCTGAATTATGGAATGATTACATGAAAAATATATTTTTATAATAAAATATTTTTATGATATAGTAAAAAATTCTAACCTCTAAAATATTAAACCACAAACTCATAACTTAAATAACACCTAAGGAAAATAATATACTTTAAAGAACTAAAGTACTTTTTATCATAATTGAATTGTGCTGGAAATTATTGCCTGGGAAATGGAATCCTGAACTGACAACCACTTCATTCACTGTTTAGGTAACAATTATCGACGTCCTCCAACAGTGAAACTCACAAATGTCGTATTTTATATGAGAAGTCACAGTAAATATGTCATTCTTTAAATGGATGAAATACCAAAGGATCATTGAGAATATGTTCATTTGCATAGTAGCATACTAAGTATGAGTGTTTATAAAATAACTGTCATTTGATGAAAAAATGATGATAAAGCTAAATACCTACATGGCAAATATATATGAAAACAGCTTTTCCTAGGAGCTATCATAGAAAACGTCATTCTCATTGAAATCTAGAGTAATATCTGTTTGTCTTTCCAACAATATCTGTATTAACTTTGCTTTCAGATGCATCCTTACTGCTTTGTTAACCTACTTCTCTTCTTGGATGGAAGGCAATTCCCACAAGGATTTTAAGCTTTGATTTTAGAAATTTAAGGCAATTTCTGCATGTAGGTTCTTGTGTTCTTTAGTTCTTTCAGTTTTGCTGAGTAACCTTTATCTCTTCCCTTTTGAAATGAAACAGATTGATTAGTAATTTGTTTTATTATTTAGTTTAAATAATTTGACATGGGAATTAATTCATGATCACTTGAACCAGATTTATTTTCTGTCACCAAATCTCTAGAAAAACCCTTGTTACTTAGGAAAACTAAGGACTGTCACAGGTGGTGCACTGTAGTGAATGGGTGAAGCTTCAGAAAATGAACTACTGTAAAATGTGGGCAGGGTTGGCTCTTCTAGCTATATTTTTGGACATAAGTGGCTGTGGCTGCTGCTCTTCATCTGGAGCTCAGTGGTCCAGGGAAGTGGTGGAACTGAACCCCTTTTAATCTTCCTCTGGTCACGGTACCGCACACACAGCAATGGTACGGGAGGTGGAACATCTGCACTGAGGAAGCCCTCATGCCAAGAAGAGAGATGCCAAGTAACTACAGGTACCTCTAGTATGCAGTGGCCACCAGAACTTGGAGTCAGTGCATTGTTTTTTTGGAATTTGGTGTCTAGATTCTACTTAAATGTCATTTTAGACATCAAAAAAAGTCTTGAAGAATCAGCTCACTCATTGGATATGTATTTGTCTCCAGCCCTGGCTGGGTCTAAACGTGTAGACCCAGATGCTGCTATTGGAATTGATATAATTGATTGCTGCTATTCTAATTGATGAAATCGAGTTGGCTGAGGCAGTTTTAGATGACTTTCTTTTCTGAGAGCGTCAGTGTGAGCCAACAGTTTCTTTATGTGGGAGTTAAAGGAGGACACAAACCAAGGAAGAGTATCTCTAGGACATATATCAGTGACAAAGACACAGCAACAGTATCGTATATTGTAGATACAATAAAGACTAGTGTCTCTGAAGCATGATCATAAACATAGAGGGGTAATGCTGGCTTGTAGCTTATGTAGCCATGACAACAGTGGTTTTACAGTACTGTGGAATAATGATGTTATATATTTTCTGGGAAGTAGTGTATAAATAGAGATTAATGAAGTTCAGAGAACTAAGGGTGCTGTAATATACATTACAGTCCTGTGGGCTACTGCTGTAGGAGAGAATGTGTGTACTTCTGCACACAGGTAACAACCCTTGAACAGCATGATGTGGGAAAGAGACCAGAGAAAGAATAGTCCTTGTGGTTTGTAAAACTGTAGAGCAGTCCATAAGCATGCTGAGGAGATTTGTTATGACTTGTTATAGCAGAAGCTGTAATACAAACATAACAAGTGAGGAAGAATGTTAAAGAATAAGAACGTGGTAGCTAGTGTATGCAATGCTCATGGCATCCTGGCTGTCCACCTGTCTTTCACTGCATTTCACTTTCTCTTACTGTCCGTCTGCCTTTTCTGTTTTCATCCTATTTTGTGACATATGTCATTGCTCTCTTTTTTCTGATGCCAACAGACTTCGTTGCTGATGTAAACAACAGTGGACTCTAATAAGGCTGTCCTTGTGAGTCAGAAGTACCTAGGGCATCCAGGATTGTATCAGCATCCTTCATTTGATATGTGGGTATCAAACACTGCTTTAGGCATTGTTACCATTATCAAGAGAGAGATTTAGCATAATCTTGGGTCAGGAGGAGGATCCTAAAGGGAAAACAGAGCAATCTGGGGTGGTGATACACATATCCAGCCACACACCTGGAGGGTAAGGAAAGGTAGTATTGCCTTTAGAAAAAAAAAAGACTTCCAAGCCAATAGGGAAGAAGAAACAATCCATCATCACTATTTAGATATAAGGCTGTCATAATGGGTGACTTTCTTTCTCACCTTGTAACGACCACTAAAGCCTATGATTTCTTTGTATTTCAGCCATGTCTCAAAGACAGATTTTGCAGGCTTTCAGGGGTTCAGACTGGGAGCATACACAAATTTACGACAACTTTCTGTGTACAAAACGGATCTTTAGTTCATAATATGAAGCCATTTTGAACTGACAGATTCCTATGCTGTAACAAAATTAACCAGATCGAAGTGCAGGTATCCCAGAGACTGCAATGCTATTAATCAGTTTTTTGTTGTTGTTGCTTCTTTTGAGAGAACAATTTGGTGTAGCAAATGCAATAAGAGAGAAAGTATACAAGAGACTTCTCAAACAATAAAGATTAAAAGTCTGAAATTAGCCAACATGGTGCTTGAATTCAACACCTTTAAGAAATGGAGAACTTTATTTTGGAGTTAAATTGAATATAATAAATTACTTTTGTAACATAAATTTCACCATGTTCACCAGAGAGCTAATCATGTTTGAATGTGCACTACAAAATTACAGCAAAATAATAATCTTCAGTTGTAATAAATGTACTAAAAAATACACTCATACTTAAATTTAAGAATGTAAATCTTTAAAAAATATTATATGGACTTTGCAACTTGTAACATATGCGATAGCTATAATGCTTATTTTACAGATAGAAAAACAAAGACACATAAATCTTGGCTCCCAGTATAATTTGCAGTATCACTTTGAGAAGTAGGTATTATCGTTTCAGACTAGAGGACTGCATCTTTAAAGAACTACGTATTTACATACATAAGTTCAAGAAAGCAGCTCTGAATGTGTGCTTTTTTCCAATGTTAATATTTAAGCTGTAATGATCCTGTATTAGAGTTTTACAGTTTTCCACGTAAAAGGAACATTCTCAAATTTATTTTCTCTCTGAGACTGTAACAAATATATCCAGAAAAAAAATGTGATTCTTTTCCGTGTAACATCCATCACTTAATACAATTCAGTCTATTTTAGTAGTTTCGTTGCCAGTTCTTGTGATTTTTATCTCATTACAACTAATTGAACTGAAAGCTCCAGATCTTAGATTCATGCGAATTTGTCAGTGTTTCAGGTTTTATTAAAAAACCCCAACAACATGGTGAATACCACATGACCCTTTCAAGTATCAACATTAAGTTGCAATAAAAAGGAACCTTTTTTAAACCACCCTTTTTTTTTACAGCACTTTACTTTTCCATTCCATTCCATTCACTGATAAGTGAAAGATGTCTTTTTTTTTCTTTTAAAAAGTGCTATGATTGCAAATTAATCCTTTTTTCATGAGTGACGTCAAATCTTTGCCACATTGCTAACAAGAGGCTGCTCTTCCCACAGCTAACTTTCGCTCATTCTAAAATGATATTTAAATGTTTCAGTTAAGAGAACTCAAAATTTCCTTCTGCACAATTTAAAAAAAATTTTTTTTTCTTTTTAATCTGCCAGTTTATAGAAATTGTAGTGCATCTCAATACGCTTTTGATTGCTTTGCATGACTTCTCTATCAGAACAAATATGAGATTAATGAGTAATGTTCTGGGTCCTTATCTTTGGTGACAATTTCCCTTCTTGCATATTGATAACCCAAGCATGAATTGCATTTTATGAGACAAACACATTCTAAGAAATATGCTGTTGATTGTATACAGAAAATTAATCAACAGTAATTAAATGTCATGTTAAGTTTCCTTGAAATGTCAGTGGGGAGTCACAAACATACTTCAAACTCCTTTGAAACCAAAAACTACCTCACATTCTCAGGTTTAGATTATGTCATCGATAGGCAGATCTTTATTTTCATTTTAGTATGCTTTCTAAGTAATGCATGGAGCTTGCTGTGAATGATGCTGCTAATTGAAAAACAGTCTGTGTACTTCGATCCAAGGTGCAGCAACTCCCATTCATTCCTGGAAGTTTGCTTTCAGTCTCATTCTTTGTTTCGACCTCCTGTAATAATGCTGTTTTTCACACTCTATTCTGCATTAAAAATACACGTTCTCAGGACTAACTCTATATACTGGGGAGGCAAGGGAGCCGCATACGCTCGGAGACCTGTGGTGGAGGTTCTTGGGCAGGACTGAGGTTCCTCATCGGTCACCACAGGGAAGGCAGACTGATTATTATGAAACGAGAGAGAAGTTTGCATCAGACACAAATTTTGAGGTCACTTCCCCTCAGTAATGTGGCACGGACACTCTTCCCATTCCTTTCCTCAAATTGCAGACAAAGAGAAATCTTACAGCATTTCCTAAAACCAAGTTCTGTTATGCCATTTGGGGGTAACCAAGTGAAAAACATCCACCTGAACTGTCTGACTTATGTCTCCTCCATTTTTAAGGAGGCAAAGAGGCTGACCAAGGACACCCTCTCCCCTAAACCAGAGATTTTATCAGGGTCTTTTTCACAGCTTATGAGCTTTCACTCCACAAACAATAACACAAATGTATTTTAACTATTTATATATGGAAAATAATGGTTTTCAATGTATGAATTACAATTTCCATTATTCTAAAATTGAGGAGAGTAATTAGATTGTCAAAGCAGTTTCATGCCTAATAAAATAAACAGTGAAAAAGGTAATATTTGTTTTGGTTTGCATTTTTAATCTCATGCAAAGGCTATAAAGCTCAGTAAGACAAGAACTATTTCTGGGGTTTTTTTGTTTGTTTCTTTCATGTTTTATCTGGATTTCTAACACATTTGACTCTCTCCATTATTCATGTTTCTATCCACACAGCTTATGGTAATAAAGATAATGGCAATGGAGGGCATCATTAGGGAGAGCACTGTGGTTTATAGAAGGAGATCAACTAACAGTGCAAGCAAGTGCTGAAAAGAGGTGGATGGAAAGAATTTTGGACTATGAGAGGAGCCTGAATTTTTAAGATTTTTTTTTTTTTTTTTAGGAATTTCTGGGTGGAGCATGTATCTTTGCTATCCATGTAAAAGATTCTTTGTTTTGAATTCACAGCCAAGGTAGATATTTCACTGACTGCAGTATGAGCTATTTGTTGCTACCTATCACACTTGTATTTCGTTCACTTTTATATACCTAAAGGTAGAGAAGTCTTGGGAAATGTGTGAATGGATGATTTAAAGCTGTGCAACCAGATAGCATAGGAGTTGGTTTTCATCCAGCAAAATCTGGACACTCCTCCAGTTACTTTCAAGGGGCAAACTGTTGGTCTCTCTTGCTTATTTCCAGATTTTTTTGGATAAGGAGAAAAAAGTAAATCTGGATATAGCAACTTCACTGAGTGTTGTATAAATGTGAATGGATCTTTTAACTGTGCATGCTAACATTGCTGTGGTTTGTAGGACACAAAAAACCCTGTATTTTTTGAAGGAAATTCTGCATTACAAGTAGGCATCCACAGTCTACTCCTGCTGAGGTTTTGCATCACCTCAGGAGCATGCATTAGAGGCATCCAACCTTGAGCACTTTGCAGGCAAGTAATTTGGCATATTTAAGCATATAAAAGCTTTCTGTTCATGACAAAAATTAGCTGCCATTGGCCTGAAGAACTGTTAATACCATTTGCATTTTTACAGATCCTGTTTCAGTAAGTTGCAACTGTTTTACTAACACTGATAGAACTTCAGTAGAAAAGTACAATTCAGTAATTTCTGGTACTTTTTTAAACAGGCTTGTGCCCTATTAGCACAAAAAAGGGCAAAAGGGGTGTGAAGGAAGATGGCCAGGAGAAGTCTTTGTGTGAGTTGTACTGCACTTGAAGAGCTGCCCTGCTAGAGACTGCCTGATAACTGTGCTGATTTACTGCAGAAAATCCTCCCTCTTTTCTTGGCCTGGCTCAGTTCCTAGTGTTGGCCAGCTCCAAAGGACCTGAAGGAGCAAGAGATTGGGACAGACTGACAGACTTGGACTATGGTCTCTGCTCTCCTGACTTCTGCTAGTGACATGAATCATGTTCTTTGCATGGAACAAAAACCAGAGAATCTTACGAAATCTAGATGAAAAGCATTGGTTGTGCGTTAAGTCTTAATATGTATTAATATCCTTAAAAGTGGCTCTTAGTTTTCATGATTCTTGTTTTAATTACTTTGTTAACAGTGCACATATCTCTGAGGCTCTGAAAGAAGACACCATTTGCAATTTTAAGCCCATTAACTAGGTGGGCAGAATCTTCTTCCAATATTTTCAAAAGTACCTCTGTCTAGCCACTTACTATCTAGGGTATGTAGGGAATCACTGTGGGAGGACTACTGCATCAGGTACATAAAATTTAGGAATAACTGAGATGCTTCTGTCAGGCAGACTCTCTCTCAACTAAGTTGCTGATGTAGAAATACATATGTTCATGATTAGCACATTGGGCCAGTACTTACTGTATTGCATTGTATTGTATTGCATTATTGAGTATATTGTTACTTGTTTTGCACTGCACATACAATTTTGTATTGACATCCTGCCTGCATTGTAAACATTGTCAGCACAAAAACTGGAGTGTTGTCAGCTTCTGTCAGGAGTAAGTAGAGCTTTTTCATACATTTTCATGCATACTGTTAAGAAACAGCTTGTTTTATGCTGTGTAGTATGTATCTTCTATGTTTCCAGTAAAAATAATAAAAAAATGCAAATGGTATCAAATAATGAAATATAAAATATGGCCATTAGGAACACCTGATAGGATGAATAAGACATTTCAGAACTGATGTTGTGAGGCAGACCTTGGGAAGAAATCACTGCTCTGGTACGAACTTAGTGCAGGTACAGAAGAGTAGAAGTGTAGAATCTATTAAGTTAAAATTCTTAACAGGAAAAAACCCCACAGTTAAATACTATGTTATTGTAAACACAGTTTGCTTATATTTTGAATTGGGAAAAGAAATGTGCAGGTCAAAACCCCCTTATTGCCTGTAAAACAATGAGATGCAATGTAATGATAATTCTTTGCCACCAGAGAGGTCTCATTGCATTGTACGAACAACGCTATTCAAATATTTATTCATGGCACCATAATTAATTCTCATGAAGTGAAAATACCTTCAAATTTATATTCTTTCCTTTTCTTCATTCCCTGCCTTACTGGCAATTCCCACAGGGTTATTTCCTGGCATCAAACTGCATTAAGGAAAAAAATGGCTCCATAGCGGACTACATAGCCAGAAATAGCATTTCCAAAATCACAAAAATGAATTGCTTACAGAAACTTGTTTAACTTACTGATTGTTTCCATAATATATTTTAAAACCCCTATGTTTCCAACCATCATATATTTTCAAAAAGCCCCAAACTCTGAAACTCGCAATGTATTTAAAATATCTTTTTTTCTGGGAAGAAGAGGTAGCCAAACTTGAAAGAACTGATGAAGAAAGAGGTCTCTGGTCAAAAGTAGGAAAAGTATTTTTCCAGGATTTGGAGTTTGATCTGACTCCATTCAAGTCATTATAGTGATGCAGGGTTAAATTGTTCATGGACAGACCCAGTTTCATCTCGGTCCTCAGGTGTGATATTAGTATATCCCAGGGCTGAACAACTAAATTTTTATCAGTAGCTTACACCTTAAAAAAAAAAAAAAAAAGATATGACCTACGTATTTGTTCCAATAGTTGTGACATTCCCATGCCTGCTTTAAGTTTCTGGAACCATGCAACAAGATTTCCTGTCTGGTATGGATGATAAAGTTATTTTTTGGTGTTTGAAGTTCAATGGGCTTTATAGGCAGCCCTCTGACAGATCAACGTTAACCTTTTTTTCTGCTGTTAACATTCAAACTTGTACTTAGCCGCTATTTCACTCTCAGCCTACATGGCTTCTGTTCTTGATTCTACTTTACTTTTCACCTTGTGTGTATCATATACAGTCTGGGTGTTAAAAACTACAAAATGGGAAAAGCAGCACTTTACAGCTGGTTTTGCACAGGTGCAGATTTTTAGCCAAGGTTAAGGAGTACTAGATCAGGCCTCTTAGGAGAGGCCTGTTATCTTCACAACAATTGTTAAGATATTTTTACACGTGACTTAAAATATTATTAAATTTTAATATAATTCATTAAACACAATATATTAAAATACAGTTATGTTTTCCTCTGTAAACTTACTCCTCTATTTGTCCAAGTTTATTTGTGCATCCCCATGTCCTCTGTAATCCTGGGCTGATTTGTCACATTTTCAAACTACTCCAAACTCCTAGTGATCAATCTGAATTTAGTGGAACAAATTTTACAGGTTTCAAACGCAGTTACTGCCAAAACCAAATTAATCGGCTGCAGATCCATAGTACTGACTGTGTTACTATGGCCTGGCACAGTTTCTGCCAATTATGCTGCAAAGTTATTGTATCTATTTTCTCAGTTTGACAGCCGGTCTGAGCAAAAAATCATAAATATCTAGTCTGAGTTTTCTTCCTACAATAAATCTATGGCAAACAAACTTTTCTGATAACTTTATTATTTTCCGTAAAAGCAGTGAGTAAGACAAACACCTGAATAGAAAATGATGCTATTCAGAGTATCTTCCACTATGCTAAATACTTGCTAGCAAATCTTTAGCTGAGGAAGGAGTGGGATTTCCAGAAGTGCTTTCCTCCGTTAGGGGACCCCCTTTCCAAAGCTGCCCTACCTTTGAAACCCCCTGTCCCTATTGGTGCCTCAGGTGTTAACCTTAAATCTTCTAAGGTGACTCACGTCCTGGGCATAACCAGATGTCTGACAGCGCCGAACTCCATTTCTCATGTCCCCTAACCAAGATCCTGCAACTAGCGGTGGCATTTGTCTGGTCACAGTAAATGCCCAGACACGAGATGGTGTTTAAAACTTCTGTTGAGGCCAATGAGGAGTCACAGAGAGGTGTAGGGAGTCTGGGTGACTAATTTTGGAGAACAAATTAGGTGGCATGACCCTGCCTTGCCTCCCAACTCTTGTGTAACCTCCTCCCCTGCCTCCCTCCCGTGGGTTTCATCCCTTCCCAGAGCGTGGGTGCACGGGGAGAGGCGATACTGAGGATAAATACACTACTCAGGGTTGGAAGGAGCTTTCCCCACATTCCCAAACCCCTTCTCTGTGTGGTTTGCAACGTCCCTCAGAGCCAACAGTGTGCTTCCCAGGCTGAAGAAAGTAGTACAGCAATATTGATTGCCCTTTGAAGGCTGCGTTAATTGTAGAGTAAGCTAGCTAAAATATTAGGGAGGCTGGATTGGCTTTTATATTCCTGAACAATCTCCATGCATCATGTGGACATCTGCTGTAGTTATTTGCCTAAAAGGTAGTGTCTTCTTTTCCTCTCTTTTCCTTAATTCTAATGTCTAGCAGGATTTTGCACATGGGACTTGCAGTAACCCACTCAAGGATTATTTGGCTCTTCATGGTGATTTGTCAGTTGGATTTATCCACTTTGAATTGAGATGAGCTGCTTGGCTGCTTCATTTTCACTTCTGCTACCAGGAAAAGTTTGGTAGGAGAAGTTACCGAGTTACATTCCAGATGCTCCAAAACACTCAGTGGTGTTGTCATATTCACTGATGTTTGAGCCTAGAGACATTGGCTAGAAATCTTCCAGGCAGCGACAGCATTCTTGGTACTCTGTAAACCATATTTGTCATTGGCAAATAACAAATATTTGATACAAAAGACATTTCTCCTCTATCTCTCTTCCTATCATGCCCATCAATGCTGTATACACTATGTAAGAGAGAACGTTCCTTTAGTGAAATATTCCCGTCACATCTGTTTAATTTTGCATTGCTCTGCTCCATAGAGCGGTAAGGGCTGTCAGGCAATGTCTGCCGAGCTGCCAGGGATTTCATTGTCTCGCCTAGGACTGCTACGCACAAGCTTAACTGCTGCACTATCCAAAGAAATGAAATGCTGTGTAGTATGTCTAGCACTGACAGATTCAAGGCCATCATCTTTCACCAGGGCCGTGTCTGCTTATGTGGTGGGTTTTTTTCAGAAAATCCTGCAGCTCCCCCAAACCAGGGTCTGAAATCACGGTATTTCAACACGTGGCTAAATCAAGATCATCCCTTCAGCTAAACTGTGATTTCACTTGCAGTTCAGTTCTTCTTCGCTTGCGGCTGGAGGTGTGACTGGAGAAACAGCTCAGCACAGGCTGCGCTTGCCGAAATCTTGGGCTGCTTCAGGGTACGTGGCGGTCGGTGGCGTAGGCGACGGTATAGCAGCTGTGCTGCAAGCAATTCCCAAAATGATTTAAGGCTGAGAGTAAGCTACAGTCACACTTCAGGCTGCAATTGAGATTAGCCTTACAACCAGTATCTATAGCTCATTAATGCAGCAAAAAGTAATCTAGGGATGGGTTGCAAATGGCATAATTAGCATCAGTTGTCCGAAAGCTAGATATTTAATTGCCACAAATCAAACAAAATTCCTCTCTAACTCAAAAGAGTAGCTGGGTGAGATGAAAAAAATGGGCCAAATGAGTTGAATTCTGAGTAGGACTTCATGGTCTAAATAAAAATAATAACTTTCGATTCAGAAAGTATAGATAATTTTTTAATTCATAATGTAGTCTCCATTTTTGGTTACTTTTCACAGTAGAGTAAATTCACAACACACATTTACAACTGGTGGTGTATTTCTGGAAATAGAAGATGAAAATTTGATTGAATTTGTAATAATTTAAGAAAATTATTCCTCTAGTAAGATGTTAAATTAGGTGGGAATGTCTAATTGCGCTTAATGTATTATACCTGGAAATCTTTAATATTTCTTAATTTCAAAAGTATTTCTTCAAAAACATTTTTGCTGACAGTCTTAGTTCTTGGATCTGCTTTCATCTTTAGGTATCAGAAATAAATTAGAGAAATAATTGTGACAAGTTGTGTAGATGCAGAGATTTCACTTTATTTTTTCAGACTAATGCTTAATTAATTGTGTTCTTCCAGCATGATGGAGCAGCTTGATGTGTTTCCCTTTTCTGAGGGATCCTGGGCAAAAAATTCCTCTTGTGCGATTTAATTCATATCAGTGATATGTATTTCATAAATTCAGTTCAGTTCAACAGAAGAGCAGTTGCAAAGCTAGTTGAAAGAGAAGAAAATATGTTAATATATATGTTATTTTTACTTCAGATAGTTCCCTACTCTGACACCAATGAAGCAATGTGGGAACATTTTTATATCACTGCTATTTTCACGTACAAATTGAAACACAGAGGGACGAAGAAGCCACGTTTTCATCAGGGAGGCTTCAGCTTTACTGAACCCACTTTTGCAAAACAGAGAGAGGAAGTCTCAAAAACAGTTTGGGGAAAACGGTTGACTTAAAACAATTAACCACATAGCCTGGTGTTTCTGCCGTCCTACTCCAGTGGTAGCCACAGGTACGGTGCTGCTGGAGAAGGACGCTGCCAGTGAACGTCATCCCGGGTTGGGAGGCTCTGCCTAGGGCTGCAACATCAGCTCCGCGTGGCTGCTCCAGCGAGGTGGCCCTTGGGATGGCTGCCGGCTGGGCGTCGCATCAGTTGGGCAGATGAGGATCAGCGTTGTGCCATTCATGACCCAACCCCCTCAACGGACCCTCTGCGACGGGCCCGCAGTGGGCAGCTTGCTGGAGGAAAGCCCTGTTCTAGGGAAGGCTATTTTTGGAGGGAGCCTTGGCAATCCCGATTGTTTTTTCTCTCTTGCTCCTCGTTTCTGCCTGGCTGATGTTTTGGTGCAATGAATCTGTCACCGTTCCTAAATCCCCAGTTGATTTAAATGTAATACTTTATTAATGTCCTGGATGGTTGATCAGGTGTAGACCACTTTCCTAGCTTCAAAATGAGTTCCAAACAGCAGCTAAAATACACAGATAAGTCAATCTTATTGTGTGTAATGGCACATAGCTAAAAAAAAACTATTTACAAAGACACGCAAGGGAAGTGTATTTTCTAAGTGATGAACAAATGATTGTGAAGAACATAAAAATTGCAAAATAGCAGTATTTTTGAGGACTGCAGTAACTCACACATGAATTAGAGCATCCAATAAAACAAAAAGACAAGGAACTTCAGATTGTCCTTTTTGTTCTCGTCTATATTGTCATCAAAAAAGAGTGAACAAAGTTGTTGAATACAGTTATTCTGAAAAGCTGTTTTCTCATTTTTCAAGTCAATCTGTTGACAGAAAAGTACTTCCAAACCTGCAAAATCCCAGATCATGAATAGTCTGTGAGAGATTTCCAAGCAAAGGAGGTGGTGAATATATTTGCACCAGTAAACTGGTTTGCTGTGGAATTAATCTTATCCATTAGAAATCAAATCCTTTAATTCAATTCTATATTTCAAGATAATAATCTTCAACACAGAAACTACAGAGAAACCAAATTATTCTCAAGTATGGATTGGATTAAAAAAAAAAATCCCTTCAAAATCAGGTATACTCAGGGTGTGGAGCAATAATGTAATTGCAATCAACTTGAATATAAGGGAGAAACAAAATTAAACGCACTAAGAAGTTTTACAAAACATGATGTAGTTGTTAGACAGCTAAACTAGAAGAAGGAAAATATTAAATGATTTTTCCAAGTCCTTTTATACTGATGAGTAGGTCTGTACAGTGCAAACTTCTTTCTTAGAAATACTTGTAAACTATCACATCTGTCGTACAGACTGCATTAACTGAAGTTACTTTGGTTCCAAATGGTAAACTTTGACTTCACCAAAGTATTCATAGTCCTCACATGTATAATTTTTTGTTTAATCACTGCATTACCTTCTAATGCAGTGCTGCATTCTTGTCCCAGCTGGGAGAAGATTCAGCTTCACAAAACAGAAGAACATTTAATTAAGTAAAAAATGTCATGGTTTTAAAATCAGGTGCCATAAAGTCTTTCAGAAAGAGGGAAGCTACACAACTCTATTCCATTCTCTATTTATTTTTATTTTATTGACAAATAACTTTTTATTTAGATATGAATCACTGTTACTGATAGCAGAAATGAATGAGCTGGAATCTCCTAATTAACTGTAACAGCTTTTTTTGTTGTCATTTGGTCTAATCTAATCTAGTTTTAATGTAACAGAATTTTGATGTAGTGATTTCTCTGGCTATAGGGACAAAAAATGTGCAATTAGGGGCATGTGAATTGGACCAGTTGGGAGAACCAGTTAGAGAGCAAGTACGATTTTACCACAATATAAAACCGGTAGCCAGATCAAAATACATCTGAAAAAAACAGAAAACAAATAGCTGTGTACTGCATACATACATACATACTGTGTGTGTGTGTATATATATATGCATGCTTATACTGATTTTTAAGTCCAAAATGACATTTGTAATGGGAATTTTTATAGTTTTTTGCTTAAAAAAAATAAAAATCAATCTATCTAATCAGTTATTTTATACATGTAAAAAACATCTGTTCACCATGTTACAAAAACCATCTGATATTCTAAACCAAAATAATGTTAAATAATTTTGACCACTGTTGTTTATTTTCATCAATATGCACAAAGCGCTGGACCAACCATTAATCGCATCAGATTTTTGTTGCCAATTCATAATGACTTCATGAAGTAAAACATTTAAGACTAAATAATCTTTTCTTATTCTTATTCCTATTTCCTTCTGTGTGGGAAATACTAACAAAAATCCCCTTCAACAGAGCTAGGGGATCCTGTCAGGAGTACTCTATTTCTCTCAATCTCTCTCTCTCTGTTAAAATCTGTATAAACTAATGACTTTACAGACAGCTTGTTAGTAGATAGATAAATTCAGGCTTCCAGCACTTGTCTTTGTTTTTCAAATGAGTATCAGCAACCACTATGTAAAATCAGCAGCATACAAGTTAAACAGAAGTAGCAGATGGGTGAATTTCACACAGTCTATTCAAAATTAATATGGATGGGTGTGGGGGGAAAGAGAGGGAAGCATGGGAAATTATAGTGTTTTGTTGGTATAAAATGATGGAGTTGAAAAACATTTGCTGTTTCACAGGAATAGAAAATGTAGAAAATGGGAAAAGATTAAGGCCTAAATGAAATGATCTGAATAGTGGCTTTTACCTACTTTGGCAGATGGGAGGGAGAAATTTTCTGTGCTGCTACTATTTTTTACTTTTCTCTGTATTAGGAATAAAAGCATGGAAAACTTACATTCAAGCTCTCCTTCCATTACCATGTAAGAAAGACATAATAGAAAATTATTAGGTTTTAAATATTTTTTTAACAACTGCTGATGGAGTGAAAATTAACCTTATTTGGTTACCATGTATCTTGCAAAGTCTTTCACTGTGTGAAAAAGACTTGATAATTTACTGTTGATAATAACATCAGCTGTCACTCAACTAGTTTGAACAGCATAACGCACGCACCAAGAGACAGAATTTTGCTTTATTACTATTTTTAAATACTCTATGCCTAAGACACTCAGTTAAATATGGCTAGCTCAATCATCATGCATATGCAGATAATAGGTAATATACAATGTACTGTACATTTTCTCACATTCTTTTCTTTGCCAAATGAAACCAGGGTAGCTGAACTTACACTTTGGCAAAATTGCCCCTAAGGTCTAACGTTTGGCAAAATTGCCTCTAATGTCTAATGTTTCCAAATAATGTTTTGTGACTGTTAAGACTCAGGTTCTTTCTTATTCATATGACAGTTTCAACAATCAAGGAGCGGTGTATTTGTATAATGAAAAAAGAACTGCAGTAGGTAATAGAACTTCATAGTGCAGCGTATTTAGGTAAAGACAACGTAAACTACAAAAGCACAGAGAGGAGCAGAAAGTATGTACTTTCTGGATACCATTATTGAGTATTTAGAAGCACAAAATGGATCATTTAGAGAACTCACAAGTAAATGTTCATAGCACAGTAACCATCTTGTGATGTTTGAGCGTTGTCATGGTGTACACTGATTGCTTACCACCGAACTGGGGAGCCATTCATATGATGACGTTGCTATGTCTTGCAAGGCTATGCTTTGAATACTGACCAAAAGGTAGCTCTTGATTAAACTGCTGGCTTTGAACTTGTGGAGAATGACAGACTTACTTGCCTTTGATATTGGCCCATAAGGTGTAATGACAATGAGGCAAGAAAGGGAGAGGAAAACTGAAGATAAACACTTGAGCTTCAAGATGACGCCAAGACACTCTACAACTACCTTACAGCTATACTTTCCATGCCTGTCTGGAGTGAAAGAATAAGCTCAGAGTTTGGCTAATTCCTAGTATTAAAAAATAAGGGCACTTTCAAATAGTAAAAACTTATCTGAAATTAGTGTACAGACTATTAAACAAGACTTCATGCAGCAGTTCTTCATTTCACCTTCAGCTTAGTTGGGATTTGGGATAAATTACCAAGTTTTCTCTCATGCTATGATGAGAAAAGTAATAATAGTTAATTAGAGTCTGTATGAATTAATTCGCCTTAGAGTTTTATAGATTTTTGATGACGTATGTATGTATATTAAATTACATATTTTGCTTAGAACCATAAAGCTTTTTTTTTTGTCCTTTCTCTTATCAGTTGCCACCACAGCTAATGTGAGTTATGATGAATAGATTCCCTGCTTAAGGATGGACTGCCCTTGCTTTCAAGCTTATGGATTTCTTATGTGATGTATTGAGCTTTCTCTAAATAAGAACTCTGGCATTATTTCTTCAACATTAGTTTTTCATGTATCCATCAGCTGCTGTTTTCAGAATTTCACTTTACTGTGTGTTTGATACCTGTAACTCTCTAAAAGAGCACATATGAATAAGAATCATATTTTATGTAACTTGTGTGAGAATGTTGCTAGAAAATATAAAATCACTATACTCCAACATCCTACTATGGGAGCCCCTCTCTCCTCCAAATACTGGCATTAAGGTATTTTGCATTTCTGTTAAGTGTAGCTAATCAGTAGCTTTACTTTAATTAGAATTTAAATGCTACAACAAAACACATTTCAGAAATATGAAGCATAATTCACGCCTTTGATGTGTCTAGAAATAAAAGCAGAAAGGAAACGTAGAAACGCAGGAAAATGGAAATCCTGTCAAAGAGTTAGTACCTGAAATTCTCTGCAGAGATGAAAAGCAGGTAAAAGCCTTATGCAAAACCCAATATCTTGCTGACTAAAACCAGGCTACACAGCTCATTACAGTGTCCGTGGTTATTATGCAGATTCCTTAACCAAATGTATACTCTAAAATATTTTCTCTCTGTTCAAAATCTAAAGGCTGACATGGAATACACAAGGAGCATTTGACATGGGGAATCTATGCAGGAAGGACTTGGCAGAATCAGCTTGACAATACGTTTAATCAGTTGCAATGGTGTGAGGAGTCTGCATATGGGTTATTCATTCTGTTTGGTATTGGGGAATTGCTACATGTATCTGTCAGACAGAATTCTGTTCTGAATTTAAGGTTTGGTTGCCTTCAGTTCTGTACTGTGTATCTATATTTTGCTGCAAAGTCAATAGGAAGTGACATGAAAAAATACTGCACCTGTCAAAGCGATCATAATGGAACGCCATTAAATACAGTTTTTCATTCAGTCAAACAGAGATCTTATGAATAAATGGTCAGCTATCATGCAGAGCAAACTGGATTTTTACATTTAAATGACAGTGTTGTTATTAATGAGGAATTATATAAACCTGACGGGAGTCTCCTTTTAAAAGAATGTGCATCAGGTTGTCTTCCTCCTCATATTAGGTAGAACTGGACACAAAATAAAATTCAAAAGTCTAAATCTGAGTAAAAGAGTAGGAGAGGCACAAAGATGCTGAGAAGTCACACACTTCTGGAGATATATCTTCAATGCTATAGAGGACTATGTTCTAGGCCCGTGAAATGTTTGAGATTTCTGAGGGCAAATAGACATTCATTAGTCCTATTTCCTCATAGTAACTAAGTGAGGTAGGAGTGGGTCGCAGTGCCCTTGCGACACTTTCCTGTCGATTTGCTTCGGTTGCCACATGCCACTGAAGAGGTGAGCTGTAAACCCAGGATACCTCTCAAGGTTGAAGCCGTGGACAAGAGAATGTGCTTATGCTCTTCATTGCAGGGTGCCAAGTATCAGCACTGCTTCAGAGAGCTTGCTAATTTGTTTTGTAAAGAAGAAATGGACAGAGGACCTGTGTTCAGGGCACAGGCCAGAAGGAGAAAAAAAAAAGTCTTCCAATCTGCCTGCATCAAAGGATATTTCAGAATACATTATATTAGCTGAGAGACACGAGACTTAACCTCAGTGGATTTCTGGGTGGCCCGATTGGACAGCTTTGCCACAATTACACAGTCGTTCTGTTGATTCACCTGCAGCCTTTAATTTTGGTGAGAAACGCTGCATTTGTTTTCCTATTGCACTGCATAGTTGTTTTACCTTTTCACCTTAGGGATTCTGCATAATACATGGAGCTATTCCTCACTGCCATATTATTAGTGGTGTGGGTGAGTGAAACAGCCAAATGAGCCTAGAATAAGTTAGCAACTTGCTCTTTAAATAAAAAACTGACTGGTCATGTTTAAAATAAATTAATATACTTAAAAATTATCTTTACAGAATGCCCCTTGTAAACCAATTCAGATACAAATTTCAGTTTAGGTTACAAGACAGTGGTGGTCATTTAACAGTGCAGGTAGTTTAGGCCATTGTCGGCACCATGAGGAAGGCACCTTTGTACACCTAAATGTTTCCTGAATCTTTCACTATTTGAAGCAGGTTTTGTACTGAGTGTCCCTGTGCGCTGTTTGTAATGAAATTCTGGAGAAGCAGTGCAGATATCAAGGTTCCAGAAACCTTGAAACTTACTTATCTAAAGATTTGGAAAGACATTTGGAATGGCATAAGAAACAAAGAAAGAATAAGAAGTTCCCAGACAGGATTTAATTAGTATAAAAGTAAGACACCCCACCCCCCAAGTAAAGGGTTAAAAGCCTATTAAACCATAGCAGCATAATTGTAATTTCTGTATCATGGCATCTGATTCCCTTACTGGAACGAGTTTTGTCAACAAATTAGCCTTGCGGACAAGAATTGCATCCATTTTTCACCAGGATTTAGATGAGGTCTTTAACCATTGCACCATCCTTCCAGCCTGAAGCTGACTGGTGGGATGAACTGACTAATAAACCAGAAAAAAGGTAATATTTTTTGCATGCTGGGAGACATTTTACTGACCTTAGATAAGATTCCAATGAAAAAGCAGCAACATGTGTCTAATTTCCACTGCTTATAAATAACCAGGGGGTTATAGTAAGGGGGAGAAATTGCTTGTAGAAATCTCATTAATCTTGCATTAGATGACTTCATGAAAAGAAAAAGAATGTTTTTTAAAAGTTACTAACATAAATATTTTGTTGAATCAGACCCATAGTCCCTGATCCCACAGACACTTGCACTGGTGCAGAGGACTAATCAGACGCTGAAGTCATTTTCAGTACCTTTGTCCTTCTCAAATGCTTGTTCAATTGGAAATGTAAGGATTGCTTTAGCAGACATATAAAATGATCACCTACTGCTCTTTTCTAGCAAGAAAAAACCACTAAGATTTTGAGTTTTGAGGATAAGGTTGCCAAGGATTTGAGTTTTGAGGATCTGTTTTCCAAGAGTATAACAGGTGCACCCTAGACTTTTGTCACTTCAAGGTAGCATAGATGACTCTACCGTAACAGAGGTAGTTGGCTTACTGTTCTAAGTGAAAATCTATGGAATGCAAATATTTCTGGAGTTATTAATAAGAAGTGCAAGTCATTCCAATGCTACAAGAGTGAGAACAGGACACTAGCAGCATTAAAACCTCATTGTAAATCCTCATGCAAAATTAAATAATACAAACATTGCTGGAAGACTCTGTGAAGAATGAGGTCAAACTGAGAGAGACAGTTAGGAAAAGTAATTCCACAGGCTTTTTATAAAATTTGAGAAGTTAATGCCTGCATTACTAACTATACTTACTAAAGACCGTAAATAAGATGGACTCATTGTGCTTAGATCTGCACAAACCCCCAAATTTCTACGGTCCCAGAATAAACAGTTTACAAGTTGCAACTCAGATTCTTCAGCAGCCTCCCTGATAATGGCCCTTGGAAGGAATTGGTTGTATCCTTTTTCTTGAGAAATCATACTATGTGTTTTTGTCTAGTGTAGTCATTCCTCTTCTGTTTCATTCTTTTCCAGTTTTCCTCATGTAGACAGAGTTTAAATATTTTTTACATAGGATCCCACAATGGCTCCAATAATGAAACAGTCAGCCATGATCTTTTTATGGAGAAGGCTTGTCCTGTCTTGTAAAGACAGGTTGGAGATCCAAAAGGCTCAGTGGTTTTCTTTCCAAACTTCCATCTTTCTGTCATAAATGGAGCAGTGAAAGAAATTTTGACCAAAGTTTTCACATTTTTAAAAATTGCTTGAAATGAAATACTTAGTATAGTGTTCATATAAATCTAGAACACAAACACTGTGGAAAAAGAAAATTTTATTTCAATACTTCAAACCTTCATTTTGATAACATCCAATATGTAACTTTGCAAAATATAACACATCTATTTGCCAATATTGACTAATTTTTTAAAAAATCAATATATTTTGCATTACATTTCATATATATACTCTATATAATATGTGTTAAATTTAATATGATATGCAAGTTGAACAGAAATCAGGTAAGATGTGATGTTGACACAAACACTGTTGCCATACATATAACATTACCAAAATAAAACATTTTTACATTACTGAAACAAACAAATACTGAAACAAATGAATCCGCAATACTGAAATATTTTGTAAATCCCAAATTGATATTGTTTCCGGGGAGAATTTCAAATTTTCATTATTTGCATGTTGACTCAAAACTAAAAAAACCTACAACAGAAACATTTGGCTTAGATAGCTAGAGTGTCCAAATGTGCAAGGCCTTAATAAAGCACATTTTGATGCCATTTGCTTTAAAATGCTAGCTTTAATAAAAGCAGTCATTCGAGCAGTCTAGAGCTTGCACTGAGTCTGAACCTGCTATGGAAATTATAGAACAGAATGAAAATTATTTGTAGGACACCATTTTGAATGAAGGTCTTTGGAGAGTTAAAATGTTCAGGAGAGGAATTTCGAATTCAAGGTACGTGATACCACTCCCTGAATTTCCCGGACCAAAGGCAGGATTTTCACATACATTTTTGACACACTAAGTAGGAAAAAGTCATCTTACTACCAGCTCTGCGTACACACAGTGACATCCAACCACAAAAGGCAGCAAGGAGCATCAACAGATGTCCTGGTTCAGAAGGTGATGGCAGAGTCTTTACTGCTGTCCCCTCTCTGAACAGGAGTGCCTCTGTGCCGGCACATTGTTTTCTGCCACCTTTGCTACAACATGAGAAACTCCAGTAGAATAGTGGGGTGAGCGTTTAAAAATACTGAGCGAGTGGTATTGGCCAAGCTGATTTTTACACACCTTGAATTTTACCACCACATCTGTCCACCGGACCTCAGGTCAGGAGGCAGCACCTTCATCAGACTTCACTTTATCTTCTGTATGTTGGTCATGCCCTGAGATGCTAAACTGCAGAAGCCTGCATAGTGTTTTTAAAAAGTACCTACCACCTGCAGTAACACCAAAGGGCTGGATTCTTAACTGGTGTAATAGAATGTAGCTTCGTTCAGGCAAAGGATAGCTTCTGCGAAATCCCTGCATGTCCACTACTTCAGGATCCACTCCTTAAATACATAAGTAATGAAAATGTGATATGTCCCAAATGAAATCTGGTATGTTTACTAATAGAAGCTGAAATGAAAACAGGTGTTTTCTCCCTTTTGTTGAGGCAGATTCCAAGTGCATCTTAATTAAATCAGAACTTCTTGAATATTTATTTTGAACATCCAGAGATAACATTCAACTTCTCACATAATTTTGCTAGGTTTAAAAGCAGGAAAAGAACCAAGGCCAAGCAATGTTTCCAGTCATCAGAGCTGAGCTGAGGATGCTGAAAAAACAATAAAAATGGGAACACTCTGATTTGAAGGTTGGGTTTTGCTGCCTGGTTTCTCTCATTCATGCCATTGTATCAGTCTACATTCTAATGAAATGTTAACACAGAAACCGCGTATGTGCAAAAACCTGCTGTGGTTTCCTTGAGACCAGCTTTCACTGTCAAATCTTTTGTGTGGGAGGCTAGCTTTTAATGTGATGGTCTGATTTAATGTGAATTGTTCCTAACCGCCTAGATGCCACAACCCCCGAAGAGTGCTTGTCAAGAGATCGCTGACAAAGACAGGCTAGACAAAGCTGAACAGCCCAGGAGCTCTGTGTGCTCAGATCAGATCAGGCTTGGTGAACCGATGGAAAAAGAGCCCAGTCAAGCCTGCCAGTCTTGCTGAACTCCAGGGTCATGTGTTTTGTAGTCTGTCTACTTTAGAAAACAAAAAACGCAAAACTGTTGGAAGTTTTCTGAGGTTTCTTCTGGGTTTCTTCTGCCTGTTTGAGAAGGAGTTCCTTTCCTAGGGAGGGAATGGAGGTGTGCATTTTCATTGCTGTGGAAGACTACTTCTTAAAAGTGCCAAGCAATTTCAGTGCACGGTTTCCTGAGCAGGAGTGCAGTCCTTGTCATCAGGACATTACCAGGTTTGCCAGGCATTTGCTGTGGGTATGGTTTCTCATAGGTTAAATTGCACTGTCAAACTCTTCAGCATATTAAGCCACTCTACTACTATTTAGAGCTTCTTTTATTGTTGCTGTTGCAAACAGTCACAGTATGTATTGACTGGAACAGTAACTAGCCAATTCTTCTCCCACTGCTGCAAATCCTCTACTCAAATACAACTATTTGCTGGCAGAAAAGAAAATACTTGTCAAGTTTTCAGCAACAGTTTCTGAATTTCAGGCATCTGTTTGTTTCGTATTCAGGATTGTGCTGTTGGTTTCCTGCTGCTAAATGAAGTCAACAGCTAGGTCCTTCACTTTGCCTCGGTACAGGATGGATTCCTAAGTACACGGTCCTGAGCACTGAAACTACTTATACGTCTTTCCATCCTCCCTAGCTTCCTTATGGTGCAATATTGTGATGTTTGCCCACAACTATGTTTTTCTGCTTATTTGCGATAGCTTCAAATTTTACAAGAAAATAAAGAATCTCCTTTTATGAAAGTACAGATCTTTAAATATTGTCCAGTTTTGATTCAGCAAAGTCCATGAAGGCTGAATAGTGTCATGTCCTTAATATTGAATGTATTCATGTGTGTTTCGAGGTAAAGAGATTGTGCAGTCGTTTGATAGGGTGCATTGGCTTGACATCCATTAAAGGCGATGTGAACTGGGCCATGGGAACCTTGCACATTATATTGAGATGTATTCTATAGATTGTGTATGTGTTAATAGTATATTAGATATTTCTGTCATTTGGGGCAAATGTTTAGAATTGTAAAAGTAAGGTGTTTGAAAAGTGAAGCCCATACTTCATTGTTCTCTATGTCCCAATCCACACTTCTCTGTAACACCCCATCATAATTACTGGCATTTTAATATATTACATCTCTGCATTCGTTCAGTTCCTCTGCAGCGAAACTTCTCAAGTCGGGAAAGCTTGAGAATAACAGTGTTTTCATGAATATCAAATGCAACAAAACCTTTATATGTAAAGGTAAAAAACTATGGTTTAGCCGCATTTGTCCTTCAAGAGAAAGTGAGACAAGGAAGAGAAAAATGGAACAGCCTTTCCTTGACTTGTATGTATATAGCCATATAGCTTTTTATCATCAGTGATATACTAAGAAATCACTCCAGTACTTTTCAGCGTAGCACAGCATTAGCTAGATCAGCCCTTCTCTGTCCTCCCTTCTAACTGCATTAACCCGTTGTCCTTGAATTTCTCCTTCAAGTTGTGAACAAAGAGCTCTTCAGCTTGGGTGGAAGTGGAAAATGTGGTTATTGATTTAGTCATGAATAAATGAATGTGTGCTTGAATATATGAACTGATAAATGGATGGATGTTATTAGTACTGTATATTGTAGACAACTTCTTCATTTAGGGAAATATGCACAAGAATGCCAAGAGTCACACACACACATAGATTACTTTTGAGTCTTTATAACCTTTTGAGACTATCAGTACTTATGTGCTGGAGTATGCTGCAGAGCATTATAGAGCCAGATACCTCTCAAAGCACACTGCAGTCCTTTCTGGAGGAGCACACAGGGGTGGAAACCAGACACACTTGGGAGGAGACACACTTGTGAGGATGTTTCACCCTGAGAAAATGAGAATGCACCTGCAGAGCATATCCTGGGAAAGCTGCGGGCTGGGTGAGGTAGATGCAGTCTCCGAGTCCCCTTCTATACCACGATCATAAACACAACATTTTTTTGAAGTGGCCTATTTCAGTTTTTAGGTGAAATATGTGACTTACAGTTATGCCTTCACATAACAAAGTCATATTTACCTATGCCTGGTTGCCTTTACTTGTCCTAGCACATCTTCATTTCACTGAAATCTGCGCTTTCTGGAGGCTTCTCTACACAGTACTTCTAGTTATCCTACTAGCTGTATAGTTAATGTGTTGTAGAGTGTAAAAAAACCATACCGTTACATTATTAATGCAGCACAAAGTAAAATGTGCTTATATCAGGGCAGCTTATTTTGATACTAAATGGAAGTGCATTTGTCTGGTAAGAGACAATCTAACACTAGCTAGTTAAAATCAAAATTGAAGGTTTATTTGATTAACTTGGTAAAAGCAGCCTCCTGATAGCAAAATTAAACTGGTGCAAAAGGTACGTGTAGACCAGCCTCAAAGTGAAAAAAAATGAATTGCATATTCATACAGGCATGATTTTCTGATATTAACTGAGTATTAGCCAAACCAAATGCCCAGTAGCTGAAAGTCAGGCATTATGTGTAGAGGGAGAAATGTCATTACACAGCCTCCTACAAGTTTCTTTTCCAAAGAACGTAACAGCTAAAATGGAATTAATAGCTATTTTAACAGCTGGATGTTTTCCTTTGCTTTAGATGGTAAATTTTGAAATCTAAAGAAAAGGAGAACAGAGGATGTTTCCTCAGCATGGTTGAGTGAAACAGTGCCACTAAACAACAGCAAGCAATTTGCGTTAGCTGTGGCAAAGAAGCTTGTTGCTGAGCCCTGGCCGCTCTAGTATTAATGTTACCGAGTCAGGGAGATGAAGGAAACCATACAGATTAAAGCTGATTATAGTTTTTCACCAGAAATGCACAAAGGCTTCTGATAGGTACGCTTCAGTGTTAGACAATGTTTACCAAGGCAAACGTATCAGATTTAGACCTGTGCTTCTTCCATCCTGATGTTTCACCAGTTACAGAGGAAAAATGCCGTTGCCATCATAGCTGGGGGAGACAAGCGGAGTGGATTTGGTAACTGAGGAGTCAGGGAGTGCAATTGTATTGTTGCCTTGTCCATTATTTGTCAGGAAAGTAAATGAAGCTTCACTTACCTGATTAAATTTCCAACAAACGAAGGAAAGAATTAAAGGAATATAATGAAATCTGAAGCTGTTGTAATCCCTTTGGAAATTACAGTATTGCAAATTGTAATAATCCAAAACCTTGATTGCCACCCCTCTCCCATTCCGTTCAATCAAACCAACGAAGTAGAAATAGTGGGCTGGTTTTGTTTGCCTCTTTATTCTTTTGACTTTCTGGGAGATATTTACTCTGAAATCTGTGAGAGATCACTATAGAACTTTTTTCAGGTTTCTGCGTATTTAGAAGTGATGACAGTTCATCTTAATGTATATATCGTAATGAAGGAATAAGAACGTAATCCTTTAAGAAGTATATATGAATATCTATTTCAAAAGAATCTTTTTAAAGACTAATATTTTAAAAACAGTCATTTATTAAGCTGACCAAACTAAAACTGTTGTTGTCTTTGAGCTGAATTTATGAGTCCTTATATTTCCCTTACCTGGGATAATAGACCTAGCTGAAGGACAAAAAGGATGATATTATTTATATACCACTCTTTCTAAACAGATAACTGATAACACAAACAGATAAATTAGAGTGCTTCAGATGCTTTGCTCTTTCCCTTTTGAGGTTTAGTCTATTGATTTGTCTCATTTGTTTTCATTTTCTTCTTAAGGGTATTGCGTCCATATTGGTAATCTCTTACTGACTAATTCTGTAGCAGAAGGTAGAAGTAACTGAAAGCATCCACCAGCTCAGTATTCTACATTGACTATATTCTGCAGGTCAGATCAACCTCCTCTGCTACTCTTAAGGCTTCTAAATATTAATCTTTCTGTGTATTTTTCCCCTTTTTCTTCTTCAGAGTTGTATCTTTGTTCTCTAAAGGGTGCCCAATGCAAATTTTGTTCTTAGGAGATTTTAGATTATTTGTTATTAAAGATTTTAGATTAAGATTTTAGTTTTGTAGTTATTAAAGATTTGATTATTTGTCACCCAGTACCACCTGATACACTGTCAGTTCCAAAGCGTCCCCTATTTATGTTATATTAGAAAAGTTTGATAGTTTGACACATCCACTTATAAGCAAAATGAATTTTTTGCTATCTGATGCCATGTAGGCACTAGATTTCAATGCAAAAATCTATTTCTTTGGCAATCTGTGGCATCCTCGACAGTGCTGAAGTAAGGTGGTTTTGGTCCCCTCCCTGGATTTCTGCCCTGCAACATATATGGCCTTCTTTTAACCTTCACTCAATGTCTTAGATTAAAATGCAAGATTTAAGCATAATTATAAAATGCCAGCTTTGTAATTTACCTTAAACTACTAATATGTACTCTCAGTAGCAACTCCATTTTAATTTAGGTTTTGTCAGGGAATCATTATGCCTACAGATAATTATCTAATATGTTTCCCAGGCTGTGTAATAGATACAGTCATCACAGCATCTCAGCTTTGTTGTTCAGTGTCAGGTGAATTACATTTCTCTCTGAGGCAGTTACCGTTAAAGACCTTGAAATGAAGCTTTCATTATTTGCTGATTGCTTTCACTGTAACAAAATAAAACTCCAAACATTTTATTTATTCTTTGTTGTCCACATACTAAAAATTAAATAAAGTGATCTCTTTGCCATTCTGGCATAATGAACATTCATGTTTTAAGGGCAGTTAAAGCAATGATGCTTTAGAATACCTTTTAGGACCACCAGCTTAATCAGAGAAGTGTTAGTGAAAATACAGACCTAATTTGGTGCACCCTGATGTAATATTCATACACATAAAATTAATTAGAAGTTAGCATCTCGATATTTTGGAAGATGACATCTGTAAGACGACCTTGTCTGTTCATTCCTACCTGTCCTCCCTTTTAATGCCTTGCATGCCTCTGCTATCAGAAGGCTGCATATGTTACGTACATATGCATGACCCATACATCGCAAATCAAGCCCTTGCCTGCGACACAGCTGCGGATGCAGCGAGGTGGCCACCTCTCCCCAGGACCTGGGCAACCCTCAGATGTTTGCACAGACTCAAAGCTGCCGTAAGCCTGACCTTGCCCCTTATATCTGCCAAACTGTAAAAACCCACATTTTGTCGTTGGATCACTTGGCGACACATGGGAGTTTTATTCACTCGTGAATGGGAAGTAAGTTACGTTAGCGTTACTGTCCTGAGCCCATGCGCTCGTCTTCCCATGGGCTAAAGATCATTCCTTGCAGCTTACCGAGAATATTAAGAGGTCTTTGTACTGTAAATCCTTTCACCTCCTTCACTAATATTACTTCACATAGGGACTTAGTTGCTACATCTGTCTCCTGGGCAACATATTGGTTAAAATCCTGCTTCTTCTAAGAGGGCCCCTGGGAACTGGTTTCCTGTCAGAGCCTGTTGATTTCTGAGCTCAGCCCTTCTCGTGTCAGCTAATGGGTACAAATTGAGGAAATGGGCAGCATGTTAGAGCAGTGTGAATAAAGGAAGTTTTGCTAAATGAGGTGGGTGGTGGAACCATCTGGACATTTGAAAACTTGCCTATTTCTCAGCTAGATAATTATCTAATTTCACTATTATTAGGCATGCAGCGTCCAAACGGCAACATCTTTGCCTGTGACTTAAAATACAACATTGAAATGCCGGGGTTTTTTACATGTTAAGCTGGCATTTTTCTCTGCTGCATTATTTTGTAGTTGTACTTTTTATTGATGCTTCTTGTGCTTTTGCTAATAGCTATATGCAAGTTATGACCTTTTCCCTTTCCTTTAATAATGTTTAAAAAAGCCTTTTACATCCACTTACAAATTAACAATGGTTTTGAAGGTTTTCTGGAGAATGTGCCTTAGTGCTTGTTCACTATTTTAAATTTTGAGTAGTATGAAAACAGTTGTGGAACACTTTTATTACGGGATCCAGTCTCTAAACCCCACCACAAAATCAGGCATAGCTGCAAGATATATTGGAGAGGAGCGGTGAAACAGAACGTCTTTTAGCCCTGTTGGTCCAGCACACAGAGCATTTTCCTGGAATCAGCCTAAAATTCTACTCTTTGTTGCTATTTCTATGTGAATTCATATGGAGACAAATTTTCCAACTGAATAATAAGTTGTAGGGCTTTTACTGGCTTGACAGCAGTTGTTTTTCAGCTGAGAAACTTGATAACATTGAAAGAGAAGGCCAAATATATAAACATGGTGTAGATGCACTTTGCATCTTTAAATCCTTGCATCATTTCTGGGAAACATGATATTTAGATAGTGCCCATTGTTTATTTATTCACTGAACTTTACTAGAAACTCTTTGCAGTGAAAAACAGATTTTCCTTCAAAATGCATTTACGTAAACTTTTATTTTAGATTTTTTAATGGAGAACTCCAAATGAAACATTTTAGACATCTTGTCAAGGGAGAGGAAAGAAGGACAGAGCAAGAAGGAAAATGCCAGAGGACAGCAAGAACAAAAAGTCAGAGTCTGAGGTTAATAGTACTGAAAATGGAAAAAAAGAAATCTTTCTTTTAATTTTTTTTTTTAAACACTTTGCACCTTCAAGTTAAGAGTTCCTTACTATTGTGTAATTCTTGGTAAAATTGAATGAAAATTAGCAGTGAATGTTCCAAATTTGATTATTTATTATCATTATTAACTAGCTGCATGGATATTAAAATCACGTATGGTCACTATGGATTGTTTGCAATTTCAGTATTAAAAAAACAGTAATACTTCTATTCCATCAATTTGTGGGACTTGATTACTCAGACACTGAGAAAAGAGATTCTCTTTTCTTCAACAGAATGCCTTTTCTTCTGTTGCATACAGAAGTATGCATGCAGACCCCAAAACCACATGAACAATATAGTGGGGTGTTCTCTGAAGATGCAATTTACTTGTGTGTAAGAAAGAAGGGAAGATCATGTCTTTAGTAACAAATTTCTATCATGCTATGCAAATTTAATGTTGCTTTGAATACTTCCCTATTCCAGGTCACTTGCTATCTGATTGGTTACATCCAAACTTGACATTACTTACTTAATGAAGAACACTAACAAAAAAGAATTAAGATATTAGAAGATTCTGTCAGCTGGGACTCTGTGGGGTCTTTGCCTTGTTCTGGTGCCCCCATCTTTATGTCAGTGTAGCACAAAGGGGTAACAGCTACTGGAAGATTATTGCTGTCTGTAAAGGCAGCACAATAGAACAGTCTGGCTTACGTTGAATTTGAAATATGAGGAATTGCACTGGCCTCAGAGGGAAGGCAGACATAGGTGGTTTTTATGTAAGTAATGAAAGCAAGCTACACTCCTTTTTCTTTTTAAGAACAAATAAATATGAATTTCTGTCTCTTTTTCCCTCGCTCCCTTATGGGTCCAGAGAAGTCAGCATCTTCAGTGGTGCATTACTCAGAATTTTGCCAATGCTGGTTCCTCAGGGACTTCTATCGTATCTCAGGGCAGTCCACCTAAAGAGCTACTTTTTGCCCAACTTGTGAATAATTAGTTTAATTAATGCCTCACATTGTTGATAGCAAACCACCTATGGCATAAAGTGGCAGAGTCCAACTCTTGAGAATCTAAAGGTGAAAATATAAAAAAAATTTGTTGGGTTATTGTTGTTGTTGTTATTATTATCATCATCATCATCATCATCATCATAATCATCATTGTGGTTTAACCCCAGCCGGCAACTAAGCACCATGCAGCCGCTCAATCACTCCCCCATGGTGGGATGGGGGAGAGAACTGCAAGGGTAAAAATGAGAAAACTCGTGGGCTGAGATAAAGACAGTTTAATAGGTAAAGCAAAAGCTGCACATGCAAGCAAAACAAAACCAGGAATTCATTCACTGCTCCCCACGGGCAGGCAGGACTTCAGCCATCTCCAGGGAAGCAGGGCTCCATCATCCCTAACAGTGACTTGGGAAGACAAACGCCATCGCTCCGAACGTCCCCCCTTCCTCCTTCTTCCCCCAGCTTTATAAACTGAGCATGACGTCCTATGGTGTGGGATATCCCTTGGGTCAGTCGGGGTCAGCTGTCCCGGCTGTGTCCCCTCCCAGCGCCTTGTGCCCCCCCAGCCTGCTCGCTGGTGGGGTGGGGGGAGAAGCAGAAAAGCCCTTGGCTCTGGGTGAGCCCTGCTCAGCAACAGCTAAAACTTCCCTGTGTTATCAACACTGATTTCAGCACAAATCCAAAACACAGCCTCATACCAACTACTATGAAGAAAACTAACTAACTGAGCCAAAACCAGCACAAATGGGAAAAATGAGACAGCAAAAGCCCTACTCTCAACTGAGACATAACAAAAAGCCATGCACATTTAAGGGAATTTAAAAAAAACATTCAAGAAAATAACACACTGTTATTCATATGCATTCTTTCTAATGAATAACAGAAGAAAACAAAAGGGACTTGTATTCCTTCATCAGAAGAGCTCCCAGAGGTGATAAATCATACAGGATTAGGCAGAAATTTCAGGCTTTTTATATCCTCTCTGCAGTTCAAGTAAATCAACAGAGTTGTGAATGAATTTGTCCCAGGAAGAGGACAAGGCAGTTTTTTTTAGCTGTCTGCCGGTAAAGTCTCCGATATCACCGAGGTGAATTTCTGCTCCTGCTGGCTGCCCGGAGCAGCTTGAGCACTTGCCAAGAAGAGGGAGACCCCCGTTCAGTGCCTCTCCCCTACCCCCCACCTATGCTAAATGCCCAAATCTCTCTTATCCCCCTCCTGCGTTTCCTATTTTGCCCTCAGGGTATTGATGCAATTTCACTGCAAAGGGCACTTCCACATATGCTCCACAGAGAACTGCAGCAACAAACTCCAATCGGTTAGTCTTTTAGAGGACTATCTAAACTGTCGTAGGGTCAGCCAAGTTTACACTAGTGAATCCAAGTCTTACAGGTGCCATAGCCCTTCCACTCTTGACTGCACCTTCTGTCTCATGTCAGGAGGATGTCAGTCAGCCTTAGTGCATAACCAGAAAAAAATGCTAGCACACAGATGTACAATTTTTCTAGGTTTCTCAGACTGATTAATGAACCTTAATTTCAGCACATTCTGAAAACATAGCCCAAGTCACCTTTTTGTTTCCTTAGAGTTACTTGTGTTTGACTGTCAGGTCTTATTCTATAGTCAAAAAGGGAAATCTTGGCTTTGTTTTTCCATTTTTGATTTACTTTCATACACCTTGGTGGTGCTCATGACAAATAACTTTGGGAATTCCATTCTGGACGGTGCTAGTTCAGAATCACACTATTAAAGACACAGGTGTATACAAGATGATTTTTGTAATGAAGTTTCCGATGAACACGAGTGAACCAAGCAGAGGAAGAAGGAGAGGTTGAGAACGATAGGAAGCAAATCGCAATCTGTAAAAGAAGCAATGGTGTCAGGGATATTGATAGCCCGGTGGACTGTGACAGGTGTAGTTATGCTCAGTCTCAGTGGGAGATCTATGGATACAGCTGGATGCTCTGGAAGAAAAGCTGGGCGAACTAGCTGTACAGTGAGATTTGCAGAATCTCAAGGCAAAGCTTGTTGATTTTCTTTGAACTGCAACTGCTGGGCAAGTCAGGACAGGTTACATGTGGAAGATAGACAGGTTTAAGATGTAGCAGTTTTAAAGCAGATGTAAATCCATTTCTTATTTGTATGGTCTCTGCATTTGGCGTGGAACAGGTTTGTGCTGGGCTTTTGGGAATTTTAGACAGAAGGCTCCCTTAAGCTGTAGCTGTGAAATACGTATATGTTAACTCCTATTTCCCTGTGTACAACAGTGAGAACTTGCATAGTTACCAATATTTTAACCCTCTAGTCTCACTTTTGAACTGATTTTTAGTTCAATATAAATGTTATCAATCAGAAAGAGTTATGACAAATTATCAGATTCTGAGCCCCCAACTTCTACCTGGATCCACCTTTTTGGTTCCTGCCCCTATCTGCCAATGTCTACAACAGTCGCAGTTCTCATTTTTAAAGAGAACAACTACGTGGCCTGTCCAGTGAAACAACATATGCCAGTGGAGTCACAAAGACGCCTAAGATTTTTGGGTATTGTCCCTCTGCCTCCAGACAAGCTTTCTTCCCCCAGAATTTCCTAATTTTTTTTGCTAAAAGTTGTTTTTGTTCTGAAATTAGTGATGGAATATTGCTACATATTATATGCTATGTGCAGTGACAATAGATCATGACAGCAACAGGTAGTTAGTTTTTAAAGAATCAAGTTTTGAAAGTTGAAAGTATTAATTTTTTTATGTATTATTAACATATACAGACAGCATATAGTATTTATAGATTAGCCTCTGGGCACATTTAAGGTTTGGTTGATTAAAAGTCCTTGTTGCCTCTAGGCAAAAATTTGTTTAGTCCAAAAAAATGTATGTGAGGACAGGACTACGAGGAAACACTTCTAGGGATGCCTGCTAATAAGGTTAAAATTTTATTTATTGAAGTTAGTGCAGTTGAGTAATTGTTACTGTTCAACAGGAAACCTTTTAACATCTCAACTGTAACATTAAAATAAAAATAATATGAAAATCTGCTGAAGCTTTTGGCTAAAAGTATCTCATTAAAACACCTAGGTGTTGCTCCAGAAGGGACTTGGGCTTTCTCAGCCAAACAGTGCTCAATTTTGAGGCTACAAAACTGAGATCCAGGATGCTTAGATAGGTACTGAAGCTCCTTGTGAGATTTTTTTTAAAGACTTGGCTACCTAGGCTTAACCAACAGGGAAACAATTTCCACTACTCACCTCTAGGAAAGCAATTCCGTGGCCTAAACATTACTGTTTGCTGTCTAGTGCTGTCTTAATTTCTCCAGAGTGCTTGAGGTCCCTGCACAGAGCTTGCAGGTATGGTCCAGGATTTGCAGGAGAGCTGCCCCCCGCTCCCCGTAGCAGCATCTGGACACGTGCTGAATGCACTGGGGTGTTCAAATGGCATCACCCCCATTGGCTTGACAGCTGGATCCTGGGTTTCTTCTCCTTTCTTCCTGAACCCAGGCAGAGATCAGTCTTTCAAGTAGAAATACTGCTGGTGTCTTCCCTTTCTTGTCAAGGTTTTTGTGATTAAGATACTCACTGATGGTTTCAGAGACACAAGTTCTCTGATTAGGATCCTTAGACACATCTTCAAGAGTGTCTTAATCACCCAGCAGTCCTGGAGAGAAGAGGCAGGATTTGGCGTGTCAAGTTGTTTCTCTTTTTTTTTCCCCAGAAAATAATTGAGGATTCTCCAAGAAAGAAGAAGGAAAAAGAAGCACATTTCTGTGTACGACTGGTTAGAGCACTCTGCGGGGATTACAGACACTTGGATGCTGGTTTCCAGATTTTTTTTTTTTTTGGTCAATGATTGTTTACAGAGTGAGCGAAGAACAAATAAGAAGGAAATGTTATACTAAGTGCTATTAAAATGCAAAAGCAGTGTGAAATACATTCAAGGACTACTTATTTAGACAAATGCTATCACTTGAGTTTTATCTCATTAAAAGATACTTAGAAGTTTGTTAAAAGAATACTTCTTAATTCAGGCTATGCAATTACTAATGAAAACTAGCCTAAATTTGGCTAAAATAGTTTAAGCTTAATAGACAGTTCAGACATAGTTCTTTCAGCTAGGATTAAGACTGAACAAAAAGTGTTCACAATTAAACAGAAATTAATAAAAGAGCAAGAAGTCTCCCAGTGTCCATTAAAGCTTGCATGTAAATATAGTAGGAAGCTACATGCCTGCTGTAATTCAGTGACTTCCTTGGAGTTATATGAAGCAGCAAGTTGTGTAAATTGTTGATTCTGAACAGCCTTAATTTACATTCAAGGTAAACCCAGCTGCTAGGAAAAATAATACCTATTTTACTGGAGAAGGAATTTGAACTTTTAGTGCTGAGTCTGATATAATTTCAGTATCATTTCAGCTCATAATGGCTTTTGGTCTCCACATAATAATATTTTTCCTAGAAATCCCATTAACAGGCATAATTAAATCATTGAGTAATTGCCAGAATTCGAATGAGCACTAAGTACAGCTAACTCATTTTAAAAGCTTTGAAGGAGCAGCACTTTTCAGAGCCGTTATCTGAGTGTTGACTCAGGGGTAGACTCTTACCTAGGCAAAGCCGGCTGTGGTGATCAAAGTGTTAACTTCCCTCTCACAGATAGCACAGAAACAGGTTTAGAGGGGAGAGGAGAAGAAAGAGGTACCTGAGGAAGCTGTAGCTCCCACTGCATCAGCTGGTAGTGTGTGTCCTGGTAGTAATGTGTCCCTTGGGTATAGTGGTGCTATCCAAGTACTCCGGCTGAAGAACTGTGGAAGGGAATGAGATGAGTAAAGTCTAGACTCCTCTTGTTTTGGGAAAGAGTATCTGCATTGGCATACAACATGAAATATTAATCAAGTAGCTTGCTCTCCTTACTTCGTCCAGAACGAAAATTTGAGAAGGGTCAAGCACAGCCACGAACAAGACATCGGTCCTCTCATTACAGCAGCATCAGTAAACTCAGCAGAGCCAGGACTCTGGCTTGAGCACTGTCACGCAATCATCCTCCACAATCCTCCTCAGAGTTTGACGACACACTTCTTGATAGAGCTTTTGGTTGTACTAACACATTTCCAGATAGCACCCATGCTTGCTTCAAAGATACCATGATCAGGACCTATTCCCAATAAGTGGCGTAGACAAGACTGCCCGTTTTGGGGCATGAAAGGGTTTAGCTATAGGGACACAAGCTCTGCTTGCCAGTTACTCCCAGGGCTAAAGGCCTTGCCCTTTTTATTTAGCAAAACAGTTGTAGTTTCTTGGACCAGGAATAGATGAACCTGCTTGCAGTTATTTCACATTCCTACATTTTAGCAATGGCAGGAATAAATAACACTAGGGGTTTTGTGGCATATACAGCTTATGATCCTATTTTGTTACCTCCAGTTCCATAGATTTTTGCTATTGTTTAATATCACAATGAGATGGTTTGGTGCATATGGCAGTGCATATCAAAAGAATCCCATTTATAACACTACTCTGCCTCCATCACTGAACTACTGATAACAATATTTTGATGGCTGTTTCTGATAACTGTGTTATTGTTTGTAGAATCATTCATCTAATTTCAAGGAACATTACTTCCAGAAGTGAACTCGATCATTTAAAAAATGTTCCAAACAGTTTATTAAAGATTTCAAAATGTGGGACATAAGCATAAGATTCAGACAGATTTTATTAAGTTTGCCATTAAACCAAGAAACATTACACTGTGAGGTCTAGAAACATATATATTCAGGCAAAGCTCATCTTCTTCCTCTTTGTAGGGGTCCTGCTCTAGTATGACACTCAGCTGCTTAAGTACTTTCTGGTTTATTTTTCCATTTCCTGTAACCTGCACATTTATGCCTTTGCAAATTGGAAAATCAAGTTATGATTTCTCTTTTGGTAGCTTTCAACAGTCAGTTGGCAGGTCGTATTCTTCTGTCTACGGCCTCGTTTCTCACTCTGGTCCTCTCTCTGCTCTGTTTGGCTTCTGGCTGATTCTTCCGGCCTCTTAGCTGGGTGATATGCCTCTTACAGGTAGATTTAAGCAGTTTGTATCCGTGAGTGAATACTGCTTGATAAACCTCCTACTACTCTGCCTCCTAAGATTTAATGCATGTCACAGACCTACAGGCACTGCTGCAATAGGATCACTGAATAATTGAATAGAATGCCCTGAATTCTGCAAACAGGAACTGTAGTACTCCTTCTTATGCCCTGAATTCTAACAGAATATAAGAATGTGTATTTTATATTTATTTGTGGAATCTTTTATGAGGCTGAATATGGTATTTTATCTAAAGTATAGGCTACAGCATGGGTTGTAAAACAGAGATCAAATATGTAGCTCCTGTGTAAGTTCTGCAATTTGTGTGGGGACTGGAAATGTGACCTCAATAACATGCACGGTAGTTATTAGCACTTCCAACAGTATGCATCATAGGGGCGGCACCATCAGCTTGCAGTTAGTTTTCCAGGCAAGTAACTGAAAAAGAAACCCAGAAAGCCAGTAATTTAAATAGATATAATACATCAGGTAGCCAAGAGTGACAAGGGTCACTGGAAGGACAGGTAGAATATTAAAGGACTAAAAGACAAGGGAACATAATTTGAGGAAATGAAATTGGAGCAGAAACTATAAGCATAAATTAATGTTAGCAGGCTGACAGAAGGAAGGGGTTTGTAAGGATAGGAGCTGAAGGATGAGAATTATAGTGGGCTGTGTGATACACAGAGGATCAGTAGCCAAACAGAAGCTTTACAACATCAAACCATGTGTGGGAGAAAGAGACAAATCTCTCTGTACAGCTAGGAGTTCAGGGCATAATACTGCAGAAGAGCAGATATTGCATATGTAAGCACTGAAAGAGCTTAAAAAACTGTTACAACATAAGGAAAGATGAAAACGTAGCAGCAACTATAGTGGTCCGTGTTACCTAATAGCCTAACTTTACTGGCCAATGTAAGATTTTAAAGAAAGAGAATAAGAAATGGGAAAGTACAGAAAAATACTTCCTCTGGAAAGTCTAGAAATCATTGGTTTAGGGACCACCAGAGTTCAGACTGAATTGAATCAGCAGTCCAGGGCTAAATCTCTCATGACTTTTCCTTGAAGTAAATCTTCCTGAAGTTCTGAATTCTGGAAATAATTCTTTTTTCATGACTGAACAGTTCTTGATACTGTTTACACCTTGACTTCTCTCACATGTCTTTCTTATTGGTTCAAAGTTATTATGCTGTCTTATCATTGGTTAACATTTGCACAGTTAGTCACAACTCAGCTCTTCTGCCAAAAGGACACGTATGCCTTTTCTTGTGGTCGACACTTCATCAAAACTTGTTTATCTTGCAGTTGTTCTTGTTCCTGTTTGTTCTCTCACAGGTAGACTGGAATCTTCTCAAGGTCAAAGTCATCCTGTCCAGGGGCCTCAGTCCAGCTGAGGTCCCCCCCAAGTATCACCATTTGATTACTTGTCAAAAGAAAAAATACTCCCTAATGATTTCTTTTAAGTCTTATTTTTTGCAAATTTTTGGTTGTCCACCAGTCCTTGCATTATGAAAAAGACAAAACCCTCTTCCCTATTCCTCTTTTCCATATAATTTTTTACCTTATAGATTCCTGCATCTTCTGATTTCAAAGAAAAGCCATCCTGGTGGTCTGTTTCTCCTCAATTTTGATGGATGTCGTTCCTTACTTCTGGTCATTGTAGTCAACCTTTTCTAAATTTACTTTATTCTTTTTGAGATGGGGCAGCCAGAATTGCAAATTACTAACCAATATGGAGGCATTTCTTTTCTTTCTGCATTTCTCTCTTAACAGTTCCTAGCATTCTGTTTGTCTTTCTGATCACTAATGATAACCACTATATCTTCAGAGGACCATCAACAATATTTGCAACATCTCTTTCTGGTATGGCAACAGATAATTTAATGCATCATGTACGTATGGATAGAATTGTTTTTCTCCATGTATGGTACTTTGCATGCTTTTTTATTGGTCACTGAAATAAAAGGTGAAATTCAATCCCTTAATAACAAGGCTTCCTTCATTCACTCTTTACTGTCAGCTTTATTTTTTATTACTGTGAATAATTTTGAAATTGTGAATACCAATCATTTATTCTTGGCCTCTGAAGCTTCTTCTGGCTTTAGGTGAAAGACATTTCCAAGAGCTCTTTGGAGTTCCAGTTCCCTGTTTCATCCATTTCACTCATCTCCCATGCTCACTGAGTTTATCAAAATGCCCTCTAATAATTTTGTGAAGTCTGATTAAAAAAATAGTGTCGAATCTTCACTATAGTTACTATGGGTCTACTAATTTCATTCTGTGTTTTACTATCAAAGTGTTGGCTAGAAATTGGGTATACTGGAGTGCTTCAGAAATTGGCATTATTAGTATTATTACCTGTTGTCCTCTGATACTGAGAGTGGTTTGAATGACAGCTCAGTGCTTTCCTACTTTAATTCCTAGAGAAACTGATGTATTCAGTTTGTGGTGGATTTTTTACTATTCTTTTTCTGAGTCCTTCCAAAACCTTTTCCATAGATATTTCAACTGAGCAAGTTCTTCTGATGCCTTCCCCTTCAAATTAAAATTCGAGTTTTGGAACCTTCGTAAACTGTTTTACTGTCAACATTGATGCAAAGAAGTAATTTAGTTTTTTCCTCTGACCTTATTATCAGCGAGTGTACTTTTTACACCTTGCTTATCTGTCAGCCCCACTGTGTGTTTGCGAGGTTTCCTGCTGGTGTTGAGGCCATGATGAACATCTGGTACTTGATATGGAAAGAGATCAGAAGCCAGAACAGGGATGTAGGCAGACGAGAAACACGATTGTAATAAAAATAAAGGAGATAAAAGTATTTTTGGTCTTTGATGAGTGCTATGTACAAATTGCTGAAGCAAGCAAAAAGAGGGGTTTGGTAAACGAGAAGGGAGCTGGCAAGGTCCTAGAAACAAATGAGGCAAGATTTAGAGACTTACAGAGAAAGGATGGAGGCAGTGATTCTGAAAATGAATATATTTTGTTATTCAAAAAAATGGGTCACTGTTTCCAAAGTGTTCACTTTCCTAACTCTGAACATGGGACCAAGCCAATTGGCGAGAGAACTTTTTCTATTGTACCAGCTCATCTAATCATCAGGTTTATGACACACGGAACAAACAAGTGATGTCTCCTGAGGGCCATCCTTGCACCCTAATAAGCTTCTGCCTTTCTGTTGTTGATGATGGCAGACCCATGCACAGCTGTTTGACCCTGTTGGTTAGTATGAAATCAATGAGATTAGTTGGTATTTGTCATCTCTGGTAATCAAGCCATGTGTCTAACATCTAAGGATGGTTTGTAAGAGAGAAAAGCTCTAGGTATTTTAGTTTAAGCATTTTTCTTAGTCTTGTAAGTATCTCAGTTTCTTCTTTTGCAGAATATGGGTGATAATATTGACCTATTTTCAAGGAACTGTCAATTTCTACTCTGTTATTTTTAGTTGTTGGGTCCAAATGATTCCCTGGAGGAATGTTAATATTCATAATGCTCAAAATGGAAAGGCCTGTACAAATGTTGAATACTTTTCTTTTTGATTCTTCATCACCAAGACAGATTATATGGTTTGGAAGTGCCCAGGCTAATATGGGGTTACTGTTCAGAACATTGCACTTTCAAAATATAATTGCCTGACTTCTTCTACCCTTTGCATTTCACTTCAAGTATGAATATCAGCAAAGGTTGTAAAGAGCTTGTGAAAGGGCAGAATAGCGGATTGCAATGTCAAACAGTGGAAGGTGAGTACTTGCTCAACATGGAAAAAGAATGATGGGGGGAAAGAAAGATTAAAATCTAGTTGGCACTTTCAGCTAGTAATAATCCAGAGAGGTATATAGACAGCTGAGCTTCTGGAAGCCTGATGTAAATGCACTCTTCATATCTCGGCTTTCTGCTGAGTTTCTTATGCTCCTGAGCTGTTCTCAGTGTAGCCTGTCTACTTCTGCCATCCAGCCTTACTGCATATAGATCTTGTTACCCAGGGAGGATTTTTGCTGGAGGATTATGTTGGCAAAAAGACATGTGACTTTTTTTTGCCTAAGCGCTGAGTCTAAAGCTGTTCTACTTGCCCACTGAAGGAGATGGCCTTATTTTGGCAGGGTAAATAGCATTCTGGGCTCAAATCCCCAACATGTTTCAGAGCAGAAGACAAATACATACAGTGCTAACAAATTATTAAATATTCTGATGTCTGTGACCTTTGTTTCTATTCTCTTTTTCCTCCTCTCCCTCCTACCTCCACCCTTTTCCTTAAGTAGTATTATGGAACAAATGCCAACTCTCAGAACGGTTAACTTCTTGTCGTGGTTTCAGCCCAGCCGGTAACAAAGGACCACGCAGCCGCTCGCTCACTCCTCCCGCTCCCCTCCGATAGGATGGGGAGGAGAATCAGAAAGGAGAAAAGAAAAAAAAGAACAGAACCTCGTGGGTTGAGATAAGGACAATTTACTGGGACAACACAAAAAGAGAAGTTACAACAACAACAACAGTACTGATAAAAGAATATACAAAATGAGTGACGCGTAGTGCAACTGCTTACCACCCGGAGTTTAGGTCAGCTGTCCTGGCTGTGCCCCCTCCCAGGTTCCTGTGAAAATTAACTCTATCCCACCTGAGCTGAGGACACTTGTACCTAGGTTGTTAAGTTCCTGAACAAGATAAACTGTAAAGGATCCATAGAGAATAAAGATACTTTTTTTCTAAATATTAAAAGAAGATAGAATTTATAAATCAGGTAGTCTGCCTTTATTATTTTTTATTGCTGGACATAATTCACTTACAGAAGAAACACTCATTTCATTCCTTTGTAGACTAGGCTGAGTTTTTAGGCTGGTTTTAGGCTAGGAACCTCTTTTTTTGTTCTGTGTTTCAGAAGTCAGACTTGGATAAAGGTTAAACTTCATAAAAGCAACAATGTTTCTTTTATTTTTTTTCTGTATTACACCTTTATCATTGAAGGTTAAGGGGTCTGGCAATCTTCTGATCCTAAACCAAAACCAAAATAAATTTTATACATGCAAGCTATGAATTTTTTTATTTTTTAGTGAAATATTATTGTAACTATGTATCTATACCTGCTGAAGTCCTGATCTTGTCAGTAATTTTATTTGTGTGTTCACTCCATATCCATAGTTCAAGTTTCTGGAAGTACTGTGTTCTACCGTTCACAGTTAAAGAAATTAGTAAATGTTGGCAAAATGAGGGTGCGGATGCAGTGACTTCTTTTTCTCTTACTATTTCTTTTTGTTAATGTAATAGTTTACTCCTGGAGAGTACTTAGTGTTGTGCTAAAAATTGAAATTGCTTGGCTGTTTACGTTTAACTCCTCTGATATTATTTTGGTGGAATTGTTTAGTGCCATAGATGTCCAGTAGTGCCAGTCATGCCAGGTGATGATTTCAAATTATTTTCTATATATCTGTATTAACTATCATAACACGAATCTTTAAAATAAGTATTTTCCTTATCCAGTTCTGTTCTTACTAGTGTTGTTCTTTACAGTAGAAGGGCTTAACTCATTCTTCAGAATGTTCCATGTCATCAGATGTTTTGTCCTGAGAATGTGGGCCTGAAGATGTGGTTCTGCACATGGAAAAGCTGGTAGCCTTTTAGTGACTTTAACTGAGAATGTATGGTCATGTCATTTTTAGAATTTAGTCCCAGTCCCCTTCCTGTTGTTTGTACAGATACTGAAAGCTACTGAAATGATGTGTGTTAGTGGAACTGAGATGGTACCTTTAGAGGTAAAGCACACAGATTGTGCCTCAGATCCCTCCCGTGGCTTGCTTTACAACTTGGATAAACTCCTGTGATCTTTTCATGCCTTTATTACTCTCAAGTTCTGAATGTCATTCAAACCCTCCTATTTATAATGTACTAATTTAAAAGCTAGCAACCATTGCTGCTTTTGCAGAGAGAAGACCACTTTATGCATGCAGCAAAGCCAGATGATGCGCTCTCATTTTCCTTACCCTAAAGCAGATTAAGAAGACACTCCCAAAGAGTTAGATTCAGCCTCCTTCACTTCAGCTACCAATAAATTCGGGTGGCAGAAACTTGTGCCACTTGCTCAAATTCAAAAGATTATTTCAGCTACCAACAGGTCATTGATTTCAAAGATGAATAAGCATCTTAACTACTTGGGGGAATCAGAACATCAACAGAAGGTAGCAGAATTTGGACCAAAGGTTTATCATGCTGCTCTTGGTAGCCTAATACAGTCATCTCCTTTCTGTTAAAAGGAGGCCTTCAGCCAGTTATTTTCAACCTAGCATATAGACTGGTGTCAGTGAAAGAGCTGAAGATGGTTAATATCTCTGAGAATCAGTTGATATCATTATCAACTGTTGCAGCTTCTGGATTTTCAATCTGAGATTTATTTTCTCAGTTGTTTTCATCTGATTATAAAAATATGTTATTTCATTTAGCGGAAGTCTATGCAGCTGTGACAAATTAAAGCAAACAAATGACTCTCCCTAGCTTGGGGTGGCAGTTGGGAGAGCTCAGAGGAGCAAAAGGAGTGATGAAGGCCTCCTAATTTGTCCTTAGGAAACTTGCAAACTGAGCTTTGGTCCAGAGAAGTCTGTGCAAAAGGCTCCTTTACAGTGAAATAGCCTGATTTTGCACCCTGTGAAGTCAATCGACCCTTGGCTGCAATCATACTGTGTAAAAGTTTTATAGATATCCAAATACTTGAGATAATTTGCAAAATTACCTTTCACTGTGTGAAATTAGGGGAATTATTTTTTCTTTTTTTGGGGTCAGTCAGCCCAGCAGTAAGTTAAATACAGTGTGGTTGCTACTACAAAGTAGAGTTGATTGAAATATTTCAGAAGCTTTATTTTTGTTGCTTTTTTATTTTCTTGTTTTTCAGCCACCTATAGAATTGACCTTTTTTAATTGAAATTTTGATGTGGGTTTCTGAAAATCAAAGACATGTTTGATCCTTTCACATTTATGTTAACCAGTTCCATGGAAAAACAGGTGTGATTGCCAAGCTGATTGTTCCTAGGCAAATAAATGGCATTTACAAAAGCCTTTTTAAAAGCTAATCCGATTTAGAAACTTATTCTGGAAATGTTTCCTTTCTCTTTAGAATAGAGGATTCTTAGAAGTTTGGGGTTTTTTTTAGTTGTTAATCTATTAGTGTTAATATATTTATTTAGTAATCTATTATATTATTCATGGGCAGTAGAGAAAAAAAAGATAGAACATCCCAGAAGGACAGTGCACTTGTGAGTGCTTATTACATTTACTAAAGTTTAATTCTTTCAAGGTATTCAACATAGTAGTATGGTCCCCAGAACTGTCGCCGATAGTTCTGATGATATTTGATTTGCAGATTTAAGATTTATGGTGCTTTTCTCTCAAGTCCATTCATGCTCTGTGTTTGTCTTCATGGCATGCTTGTGTTGTCTGGCATAGTAAGGACCTGATATTGTCTGAAGTCTTCTGGGTCCTATTGCATTTTCAAAAATAACAAGAGAAGACTGTAATCACAGTTAAATATCTAATTTAGCCATAATTATTATGTTGCAAATAATCGTTGTACATCTCACCTCTGTAAAATATTGTTCAATAGTAAAATGCTTTGATAAGCTTTTTAAATGCAGCGTAAACTGGGAATAAATAATGGACATCATGGTATTTTGACAAAATGTTTCTTCCAGGATTTAGCTAAATAGCTCTGAACTTGACTCTTAGGGATTTACAAAATACATCTGTGTTATTACCTGCTCAATGTTAAAAGTCATGAACAGAGACTGTACCCACAGGCACAATTGTGTAATTGTGATTTTGCATGCCTCATTAGTGTCATTGATTAGTGTGCATTATTCTACTTTATTTCCACTCCTTCAGAAGTTATATCTTATCACAATTTTCCTTTCACTGCATTTTTAGTATAAATGCAGTTCTGTGTTTGGTTTGTGTTTTGGTTTGTTTTTTTTTTTTTCCTGAGTAGTAATTCTTTGAAATGTGTTTAGGCACAGTTTTGTCATGATAAGATACCTTTTAAAATTGTGTTAAGGCAAGTAAAAGGATAATAATTTACTGATATGAAACCTGAGGCAAGATATAAAAAGTAGCTGTTATAAAGAACAGTGCAGCTGAGCAAGCTTGAAAATGTACAGGTGACTTCAATAGTGTGAACCACACAAGCAGTTTTGCTGAAAGACTGGAAAGCTGCCACCGCCACATATAGATACACCCCGGTTTTCAGCTGGAGAAGGTCAGAGACAAACAAACCTTGAGCCTTGGATTTATGCATACACAGATGACACTTGTCTCCTGAAGGAGTTACTACGAAAGAGTGGACAAAGTCAAACTGATATTAGTCCAACAGTGCAATCCTGGCCCAGCCAGTCACTTTCTTTTTAAACCTGTCAGAGTGCCACAGCATGCAGGCAAAATGTAGTCCAGTCATACCAAACGGTGAAATAAAGGTGTGGGCTCAGCAATATGGTGAAAAGCTTTCAGGATGCCTACGCAGCCGCGGGTTGCGTTTGTGTGGTGTGGGGAGTTACGAGCATCACTCCCTTGCTCCTCTCCAGCTAGAGCCGTATCCAAGGATGGAATAATCTTGTGAATTAATTTAGTTTCAGCTCTTTAAAAATTAGGCAGCTAGTCTGAGCTAGATGCGTAGTTCCCTCTCTAATCAGGGAAAAATTAAATAGGCAAATCCAAGATGCAATTCATGTCTTATACTTGGCCTTAGTGCAAGAAACCAAAACATAGAATAAAATGAAAAAGAGCCCTCACAACCTCCAGAAGCTGGGAAGAAAAAGATTACAAAAGAACTGTATATACCTGCAGCACAAAAAACATGAGAAATAAAAAAAGAATGAAAATAGTTTGGGGAGCAGCTGAAATTTTCCCTGCTGATTTTAAAGCCAACCTAAATTGAGATTGCATTTTTCCCCCCATTTTTCTCACAGGACAGCTCTAAATTGAGAAAAATATGGTGTAGTCAAGAGAATTTTCTTTAACACATATGACAGACACATCTGAATTAATTACTGAGATTAACTTTAAAGGTCTTGGAGAAAGGATTTGGGGAGCTGAAAAACAAGTACCTGTGGCTTAGATGAAAAAGAAAGCTATTGTCACTCGCAGTATTAGCATTTTAGCATGTCTGAATTCCTTGTAAAATAGGAAGCTTTTTGTGTACCCATAAATAATAAAAATATGTTGAACTTGTTCTAGCATCTCATGGGTCTGTGTATAAAAAACGCAGTTTTCTTAAGGTTCTACTAAATTCATAAAAGGGCCTGAATTTGCTTATTAGCAACTTTTCTTTGTTGGCAGGAGTAGACTTAGTGTAACACTTTGGAACTCACAGTTTAGGGATTAATACAGAATCCAATGCTCTGTGGTGAAGAAGTAACTCCTGTCTAACACTGGTGAACATGATACTCTCATACTAATTTGACCTGTTATTTATTTACACCAGTAAAAGTAATGCTTTTAGGAGAATCTGCTTTCTCATCTGGATATCATCAAAACTGATACCCAATCTCTGCTTGAAAAATTCTTGACTGGAAAACCATCACGCATTAGTTGCCCCCGGTTTAACGTTCTGGGGTGCCTTTGTGCACACTCTCTCAACATAGACTCTCCAACAAAGTGTGCGTGTTTGTCTCTCTGCACTGGTTGTGTTAATTCCCTGTTCTCAAGCTGCCATTTGGTACACCCGTGGAGTGCATGGGAAGGGTCTGTAGGTCTGGCCACAGCAGGTCATAAGCAGACGTGCCAATGTGGGGCTGGCCAGCAGTTGCCCTGACGTCTCTGGTTTGGCTCTTGCTGAGCAGCTAGGACTTGCTATGAATTTTATGAAGTTGATTGGTATAGGCAGAGGGGTCGTTTGGGAAGGATTTGTAGACAATATGTGCCCTGAGCGGCTGGGTATCTGAAACTCTGCTAGATTAACACCCAGATTGCCCTGTAAAAGGGAAAACTTTAGCCATGGTTAAAAAGCATTTCCTGAGAATCAGATCTTTCAGTGTGAGGGACATTCTTTCCAAGTCAGATGAAACCTCAAAGCATTTGTCATCCTATTTCTAATACATGTTTAATGCTTTAAATTACTTTGTACTCTTGGACATACTGATTGTATAATTGCAAGGTATTTTACGCCGGCTATAATGGAGCATGATTTCTGTCATAATCATTGGAGTTATATGTGGCTAAATATGGACCATGGTGGTTATATTTCTAGCATTGACTGCAGTTTAATATAATTTTTGTTTTGTTCTGGTTTTTGGTCAAGCAGACCAAGTGTGAGATTCAGTGCCAGAATATGCTATCTGTAGGGCGTTTGAGTTCCCCATGTGGTCAATGGAGTCTAGAAAGTAATTCAGCCTATCTATCCAAAGAAGACACCCAGTGGTTAGTTACTGAGTCATTTTCTACATTTCATTAACTGCAATAGGTTAGCCTCCAAGCTCTCGTACAGATACCTATTGTAGGTGTTTAAACCCTGAAGTAAGTCCCACCCACAGTCTTTCTTCTTGCGACAATACCTTTACTGCAAGTAGGAAAACTGCAGTTTGCTGTTCTAGCATTTCGTATTGCAATGAATGTAAGCAAATAAGCAGTAGCAGCAATAATTTGAGCCATTACTTTTATAGCTCTTTTGTTTCATGCACCTTCTGGGGATTTTCAAACGTTCAGGTTTTTAAACAGCCTCTCTACGGATGTATTCTGTCATTTGAGATGTAGTTTCAAAGAATGGGGAAAAAAATAACAGTAAATACATTAAAAAATATGGGCTATCTCTTGACCTACTAGCTAACATGCTCAACCCTTCTGAATATTTATGAAGTCCAAAGATTGTTCTTAAAATACAAGACGAAATTGGTGTTGTAAAAAAAATTTACTACTTGACAGTTCTTATTATATAGTTAAGTATAATTAACTAAATGTGAGCTGGCCTGTGGCATCTGGTTTTTCTCCCAGTGATTAGACATGACAGGAAGTTATCTCCAACTGTGAGATGGAAGATAATTCAGTTTTCACAGAACTTTTATGTGATGCTGATTGAATTAGTATTTAAGATATGTGTCATGTCTTGTGTGGGGCATTATATGCTCACTGCTTTTATTTATGACTGAGATGTTTTACTACCTTCTAGGTATTCACAAGTGTGATAGGTCCAGAGAGAGATTTGCAATGAATAGTGGAAAGTACACTCTGCAGTTTGGAGCTTTTAGTGTTATCTTCTGCATTTTCTTTAGTGTTTTGTGGAGAACACTGTCTTTAAAACATAAACATAAATGATAAAAATGTTTTGCCATCATAAAAAAACTGTGGTTCTACATAGGTCAATTTGGAACTATGTGCAGAAAGGTGGACTTTATAAGACAGTATTTGTAAATGGAGGGGAATGAAGACTCAAACTCAGCATTTTGCTGACAGATGCAGTAGGTAAATAACTGCTTCATTGCGGCACAAAATTATTAAGAGTTCTGAAATACATGATAGCATGTATAGGGAAGGAATAATTGTTAACATAATAGTTCCATTTCAGAAAATGAAAACCTCAGTTTAATGTCCCCTCTGCTAAATTTATTTCTCAGCAGTTCATTAAGAACAATGAAGGACAATAAAGGTTACTGTCTTGTTTCATGTCCAGGGTGATTTTAGTGAAGTAAAGGTTTGTGGAAATAGCAGTTCTCTGTAATTCAGACACCAGCATGTGTAGACAGAATCTGTCTACTGTTTTGGATTCTAAACTTTGATTTCATGCTTTTTTATATTTGACATGTTTTCAGATGTTCATTTATGAAACTATTAGCATTATTTATTTATTGTAGTTTAACCTACGTACATTATTAAGATTCAAATTAACAGTCCTTTTTTCAGTGTCTGGCATGTGAAAACATTTACATGCTGTTAACATGACTGCGTCAGACCTATAAAACAGGAGGTATTTTAGTGTGTACCCCAGGAGAGTTCCACGGGAAACTTAGCAGACCACAGAGAAATCTTCCTTGCTTCTGTCTTAGCTTTGGAAGCATTTTATGTCTTTTAAGACATTCTTCATAGCAGTCTTGCCTTTCTCTTGTTATGAAATCCCCATCAGTTTTCTAAACAGAGTAAGTAGAACTGTATTTGCCTGTATTCTGTGGTAAGAAACAGAGTTAAACCACATTTTTTGAATTCTTTACAGAGAGACTAAATGCCTCCATCTGATGGGACACGGGGGATTTTTCAAGCGGGACACTTGTGCACCTTTGCCTTCCCATTCTTGAGAGCCCTCATGAACTCTGTGACAGAAGCAAACAAGGGCTTAGCAAGGCTGTTGCCATTGGTTTTCACCGATAGACCGACTAGCTGAGCTGTATTGATGAAATTTCAAGTGGGTCACCACAGAGAATGAAAATCATGCAGTAAGTCAGTGCATGAGGGGATTTTGGGTCCACTGGTGAGTCTGGCAGAGATCAAAAGAAATTTCTCACTTCTTTCATAACATTAATCAATAGGAAGATGTGCTAGGAGGGTGAACTCTTGATTTTTTTCAGCTTAGAGAACAGACTAATGTAAGTCCTAGCAGTCAGAGCCTGGTGCAATTGGATGGCAAATAGAGCATCTTCAGATGTAAAAGATGCTTTGATATGTTGGTGGACTTTGAAGAAAGGGCTATAGCCAGTATATAGCTGGAAATACCAGGATCCAAATGGGGGTTTTTGTGCTTTGGAACAGAGATGGACAATACCTTCTCAACAGCAGCGAGTCTGTTTCTGACACTATATTCTAGCACCTAATTACTGACTCCAGCACCTAATTACTGACTGAACACTTATTCAGCACAGTTGAGATGGTTTTCTTTATCTTTATGACTGATTCTCAGAAAGCCGGGCACCTCCCTTTACATTTGGTTGTATTTCCTAGAATTTTGAAATGTTCCTTTCCTCTTGATAGAGGAAAGGAGACCACCATTTTAAGGTGTCTCAAGCTGATTGTGCAAAAGAATGACTCACTTGATACCAATTTTTTAAAAGTGAGTCATGGTTTTATTTATAAGGAGCAGGTGGGAGGATATGAGAACTCCTCAAGTCCCCTTAGACTTTAGGAAACCCACAGTGAAAACAACTTTTAGTTGTCGGATCTGGGCAAATACTGGAACCATCCGTTTTTTCCTGGTACCTCAATAAACTTCCATTCTTACTTCATGTTTTGCTAATTTGGAGAAAAAGAAGGGAAGGATGGGAAACTATCAAGTAGTAAAAGTGGGAAAAGAAACATTTTGCAATCACTCAGCACCCCTTTTTCAGACTGTCTTCGAAACAGATTCAGCTCTGATGAGGAGCTGAATTCCAAGCCATCTGTGAATCCTCAAACTTGCACACCCACAGTGGAAGATGGGTATAATTTGTTTCTATAGCTGCTTATGGGAACTGCCAAACTTTTTTTTCTCTTTCAGTTGCTTCTCTTCTCTATCTACATCCGTCTTCATCCTTATTTTCTCTGAATTTTTGACCAGTAAGAAGAGGAAAGAAGCACCATCTGTTCTTAAAAAGCTCTAAGTTTGGCTTCTTCTGCTGTTAATCAGCAGCAAATCAGACTACAGCACAGCATTTGGTATTCCTCAATTATAATGTATCTAACAGCAAATGTGAGCAAACCTAAATGGATGAGTGTTTTGTTACTAAACTAAGTATAGCATGGCTACTGTGGGATTGTTGTTTAATTACTTCACAAATACATTGTCCAATCCAGATTTTTTTCCCCTGAGGATATTGTTAACTGTAATCCAACTATACCTGAATATTTTTCATTCTTTATGGTATTTTGTTCGGAGTATATACCTAGGTATAATTTATATAACTGTCTATAGTCCCAATAACTTCTTTCACCAACAGCAGTATTAAATGTTATTTTGCAGCAAGTAGAAACCACTGTAAAAACTGTGAAGATTCTTTTCTTACTCTTTGTAAGAGTCTATTGGACAGACTGGTCTAAAGTAATATGTAACAGATGTCACACTGTAATTATAAAAATTAGGTTTTGTTGTAAGAAAGACAACATGGCTGTTAAAACTCCACCTGGTGAATTAGAGCAATAAACACGTTAGTGAGTTTTACCTTCTGAGCATTGGGAGTTCATAACTCATTGGTGACCGTGGGTCATTAGATGCAAATGAGTCAAAATAATTCAGTAGTGTGCATAGCATCATCAAGAAATCTGATGAAAATTGCTGTTTTAATCTAAGTAGTCTGCTGATTTTTGTGCTATGACATTTGAAGACTGAAAATGCATGTATATGGAATACACATTCCTCCCCTTGCAAAAATGGAGGAGTAAATCTTAGCAGTGTTTTGTCATGACTCAATCTTAATTTCTGATCCTCTGCTTTTATTGCTACAGCATATCCTATCTTTTTGCAAACCAATACAAACAAAAGCAGCACAGTCAGTCCCTGGTTTCTGATGTTATGACAAACCGCAGAGAAGGCCCGTTATTCTCTCTCCTTTCAGTGAGCAGTAGCCGAAGGAGGAATTTCACCCGAAGTGTTTTTTTCCCTGGAATCTCCAGATGGTCTGGTGTTACAGTGCTGCATCCGACGCACTGACAAATAGGCTGTCAGGGAAGATTTTTCCTGTAATGTACACTGTGAAACTAAACCATCTATTTGTTGATATACATTGTTTGAAGTGTGTGCAGTTTGCCATGAGACATCATGAGAAGGTGACACGTCTTTGCCTCTATATGAATGCAATACTTGATTGAAATAAAACTGATGTGGTTATTCTGTATAGTGGGCTGTCAAATGAAGTCATGTGCCAGTGAAGTAGCTATGCAGAATTAAATCAAAAGTATTTCTCGTCTTTTACAGGGTGACATTTTCTCTGTGTAGCCCCTCTGTAGGTTTTCTTATGTGAGTGGTCTGACTAGATGTAATTAGCTGAGCCCATCAGATTTTGGTCACCTACCTTTCACTGAAAGAATAGGTACAGTGATCTCCATAAATGCTTAATAATAAAAGAGGAAGACCACAAAGAACAATTTCTTAGCTGGCTGGTAGAAATGATACTCAGCTCCTGGTTGGATTGAAAGCTACTGCAACACTGTTGATTTAGCCCTGTCATTTAGAAGCCTAAGTAAAGAGGAGGAATTGGGGTCTTAACCTGTTACTTCACTTGAAATGATTTATTTTCCCTCACGTTGCTACTGCTGTTGATTTTGACCACGGAAGTCTTCACGTTACTGACTAATTTGCATGTTGATGACTAATTAGTTTCAACAAATCACATACTTTTTTCTTGGCTTTGTTGTTTTAAAGTGAGTCCTAGTTCAGCGTGATCAGCATGGGGCTGCCTTTAATCTCACAGAGTTTAAGGTTCTATTTGTTGGCAGATAATTCGGCTTTCAAACTACTTCATTCATAATCTGTGTGTATGTCATTGGTACACTGCAGAAGAGGATCATTTACCAGGAATAGGTGTACTTTTATTTTATGTGTGTGAAATTCTTCCAAAAAGATGTGTTCCTTGATAAGGCAACCTAAAAGATACCATGAAAAGCAGTCTTTCACTACCCCATCTACCATTCTGTGTATGGGGGGTAGTTTATTGAGTTTTCAGGGTTAAGAATAAGACACATACTAGATGTAGCCAAACAGAACCTAAATACTGCCACTACCTACCAAAAGCTTCCCATGAAGCAATTCTATTGCTTCATTTCACTCATTATACACGTAAAAGAAATGTATGGCCTAATTTCTTATTGTATTTTTAATTAAGCTCAAATAAGTAGTTTCAGAAGTTCAGAGTTCATTGTCCTGAATAGTTCTGAGGGAAATCCTGTAGTTTCCCAGGTTAGTTTATAAAACTGAGAACCTACGTATTTATGTGTTTAGATTTAATTTCAGATCCTTCATTTTAGTTGGAAATTAAGATCTATAAATAGGTAACTTACGCAGCTTTGTATGCATGTGGTGAACTGCTGCATGCTCATTACATCTTTTAGTAAGATTTCACAGTATCAGTGCTTTTGACATGGCTTTTTGCTTTTTCTTTTTTCCCGAGTACCAGTCTGCTTAATTAATAATTAATTACTGCAGACAGATTCTGCTACAATTCAGTATTCAGTGGTTTGGATGCCAGCTACAGTGAATGCACATATAGGCTAACAGCAAATAACTTAGTGGGACTTATTGTGGTCTCCCTACAGAAACAACCAAATCTGCAAGTACTCTGCGTACGTAAAACAGGCAATTTCACTTCTAAGAAAGACAAGGAGATGAGTGGGAATGAGGTGGGCAAATATGGTTTGCATATAAATAATGTTACTATTCTTGTGTTAGTATAAAAGTACCTTAGAAAAATAGAAAGGTACTGGTGGGGCTGGCAGCAGGTGACTACTTTCTGAGCCACGTGTCAGTTGTTGACTGTGTGATCTGAAACATTAGAGACTGATATTTTATTCCAATTGACTGAATTTATATCGGTTCAGTTCATTTAATTTCAAGAAAAAGGCTAGGGTCATAAGTCTTTTTAAAAGCTCACAGATTCAGAGCAGGATAATAGACATTACAGGATGTTGAGAGATATCTGTGCTAGAGAGGAATCTTCTGCTACCTTTGTAAAATTCCATCCAGATTTGGCCAAGTGGCAAAAATCCTAGTTTGCATATGCTCAGTGGCAATTTCTGGACTCGAACTAGCTGATACCTCCCAGGAGACTGGCCTAATAACCTAAAATAAGAGTGCTTAATCTGTCCTGTGATCTCAGGACTGCTCTGCTCAGACAAAGCAGCGTTGAACACATCTCTGAAGGCTAAAGTACTTTGAAAAATTAGATGTTAGGCACCTTGAGTTCGTTACCCAATGTTGAAAGCCTTTCACTTAGATACCTCTTTTTTGCCTAGATGGAAGTTCACTAAATCCTAACCTCATTGAATAGGTGCTGACGAAGAAAAAAAAGTCTTTTCAAACACTCCTGTGCTGTACAGAAAATCACTCCAAAATCCTGCAAGGAACGACCAATTGTGCCTTCAAAGGAGGTCTGAAAAATACACAATAAATAAGGCCCTATATTAAAAAATTTAAGAAAAAGAAAGTACTGGATGGTCATTTAATGAGCAAAGTATGTATGCATTGAATGTAGCAGGGTCTATATGAGAGAAAAATTGATACTGTCATAATATGCATGTCCAGGAGAGCATATTTAACATTACCCTTTCCTGGCTTTATGGGGCATGACTTAACTTTAATAAAACTTAACATATTTTTCAGGTCTGTAATATAGTGTAAAGTATAACCTTTAAGATCATATTGTATTTCCTCAAATTTAATACAATGCGTGGCATTACATTAAAAATGGATTGCAAATGTGTACTAGTATAGATAAAAGTGTGTGAACATAGACAGTAAGAGTTTTAAAATATATTTGGAAATATATAGATATTATAAGTTACTTTGTTATATATTTTAAAAGCATTATCAAGTTTCTGCTTCAATTCTCGTTTGATTAGTTATCCAAGGGAAGTTAATGTAGAAGAATACATTATTTCATATTTACTTATGCTGTGTTTTTAAAATGTGAATATCTGCATATTCACATATTATTTAAATGACTCATGTTTTATTTTGACCAACACTGAAAGACAGGATCAAAGATACTGATTCATTCTGGTAGTTTCTGAATTACAACAAAATGTGTATCGAGGAGAACTGAAAATCATCTTTCCTTGAAAATGATCTGTTTGTGTAGTATTTTCCTTCAGACTTAATGAAGAAAAGTCTTGTTAAAAATCCAGCTTTTTCCAAGCAACAAAATTTCTCAAGGACTTCCACAGTTTTCCTCTAAATGTTTTGTTCAGCTACCTCCAGAAAGGATCAAATATGATTACAAAGAGTTAAAATGCACCTAGAAGCATCAGCCCTGTATTTTGCTAACATGTCATCATCTGATTATGCAGTATGTACTGTGTCTTTAATGCTTGCCTTATAATCCACTTATAGCTATTTTATACAGGAAATGGAAGACTGGAACATTAAGATTTAAGAAATGAGGAAAACACATGATACCAGGGGAGCTTAGAAAGCAATAAAAATGAATTCTGGCAAAAAAATAATAATCATATTGTAAAAAAAGGTAATTTCTTTTCATCTGTCATTACTACGATAAAGAGGTTAATTCAGTGTTCAGAACATCAGCCAAAGTGTTCATATCCACAGAGGACATGAAAGGAAAATAAAGTTACAATTACCTGTAACATAAGTAGGACTATTGCGAATACTATATCATACAAAATGTGTATGGACTGTGTATGTACATATATATCCAGGTAAATTTCAACTCATAAACTATTGTGCAGTATCTGGCTGGCTGGATTACCATAGTCGGAAAATGATCTAAACCACCCTCTCTGACTAATTAGCATCAGAAGGACCTAATTGTACTGCAATGTTACCTTCTAGAAACAAAATGATGCCTGAATTTGGCAAAAAACCCTAGCAATTGCTTCAGTGACTTGAAGATAGGGCAGAATGGCTTCACTATACTAAAAGTAAATTTTAAACTGTTATGTAATTTGCATGCTAGCCAAATGGAGAGCTATGATGTGAATTCATTGATAAATTCAGACTGTTTTGAAACTTCCTGAAGTAAAATCTCAGCTTTGCTTTTGGGGTTTGTTCTTTGTTTCTTGTCAAATGGTTTGAACAGGAAGGTATGTCTCATCACAAAGGGTTGTTTATGCAGAAGTTATTTATGCAGAGATGTTATTTGTGTCATCCACTTCAGGCAGCACAGGTGCCCTGAAATTCTACTGGCTGTGTAGGGAGCTTACTACTCAGCTAAGGCTCCTTAACTACATGCTTACTTTTCAGTGGTATGGGCTCTATCTAGATTAGGCCCTTTTCCTTTCTGCCCTTATAAAATTCTCTCTCTTTTCCATGCCTGTTGCCTTTCAAAGTTCTTTTTGTCCTTTTTTTTGCTTGTGCTATCATTTTGCTTTTGCTCCCTCTTTGTCCTCCTAGCACCAGCATTTCCTCCTGTGTCAACACTTAGAACTAGGAGGTAAGGTTACAAGCCAGACTGAGTAACCCAGCTGATTCTGCAACTTTTTCTCTGTCTGTAACCAGTTTTTAAATAGCACGAGCTGGCTGTACTAGGAACTTACTCCCCTAAGTTTATTTTTCCACCATTTGTGTTTAGCTGGTCTGGCTTCCTACACAGTAGTATCAGTCTCCTAAGTGTCCCCATGATTCTGAGCTAAACAGCCATGAAAAGGAAAAGCAAAAGGGGTTTTGAATCTTTCCTACCTGTTTAGAGATTATAATCTTAGTAGATGGGAAGGAGCTGAGGGGAAAAACTTATTGCTTGCTTTAGCTTCACTAATCATAATCAAATCAAAGCTCCTCTCATTCTAGGTTCTTAGAATATAGTAAACAAGTATAAAGGTGATCTTTAGCTTGAAATTTTCCCAATGTGTCTTTTGAGGAGACCTGGTCTTTGAATTTAGTAGAGGCTGTGCTTCAAAGTGGCTCTTCGGCAGCCGCTGACTGTGTTTCCCTGCCTTCTGTGGGGGCCCATTCCTACTTCCAATGTATTGGCACTTTTATGCCAGTGCCTTTCTTTGCACAGATCACTGGCCGTCAGGGGAAATCCACTCAGACCAAACGAGATCTCGTTCTCTGAATTTACAGTCCATACTTCATATGACAAGAGCAACGTTCATAGAATTAATGCCCCATGCCCCACTTTTGAAAGATACCACTTTAGTGTATTTTAGGTCCATCGAATGGTGTTTCATGATTTGGTGGGTAAGGGAATGCATATTAAGTTGAGCAAGAATGAATGGATTGAGGGTTTAGGGTGGAAAGGCTGATGGACTTGGCAAGGACCTTACTTAGGTAGAGTCAGGTGGGTTGGCAGTAAGTAGAAACATATTTTATTTTCTGGCAGGAAAGCTGTTATGCTCAGGGAATATCATATGTCTTGTTGACTGAGGTGGAAAATTTTGGAGACATCCTCTTTTAAAATTTCTGGAATTATATCACAGCCTTTGTCAAAACGTAAATAATTCAGGATTGCAAAGTCATCTGGAGAACAATCAGGAAAAGAAAGCAGGGATTTTTTGATCATGATGCTTCTCTTGTATTCAGAAGAAAATAGTTCCTTGATCACTTTTATATAAGCATTGGGATTGTTCCAGCCAATGAGGTGCTGGTTCTAAACCATAAAACAAAATGCTATGCAAGAAAGAAAGACGCCCAAATCATTACTCCCTATGAAAAAGAAAAAAAAAGAAAAAGAAAAGAAGCATTTGACTTACTGAAATGACCACTGCTTTCTCACATTGTCTTCACATTTCATTTATGTCTTTAATAATGAATGGTGTCACTAAATCACATCTCTTCAGTCTGTTCTCTTGCCACTTACTTTTGTTTAGAAACAAGGTTTCAAGGAATTTTTAATCTGTGGTACTAAAGTAGAAAACATAGCTGTGAAACCTTAATACAATTCAGTTTTGGACAGTGTTTTTGTTCTAACTTTATAGTAAGTGTACAATAAGGCATCAAGACTAACTTTCATGAGTGGATTATTGCACACTAAAGTTATGTTTAAATTAGATTTGATTTCAGGTTTCATTTGACATCTTTAATGGAGATACATGAAATACTGCTTGCTGTATTTAAACTTTTTTTTTTAATTCTGGAGTGACTGCTTTTTCTAGAATGCTTACTATTTCTTTGGCATTTGATTAACCTACTGGTTAGAACATTTGTTGTTCAATACAATTGTGTTTGTTTAATTTCAATATGCAATTTGGGTAGACATGGCAGGGGGGAACTTCTGAGGGGCCTTCCTTCATCTCTTTCCTACCCTTCTGGATTGCAATGAGTGGACCTGATTGGTCTTAAATACCAGCAATGGACTATTTAGCCTATACACCAGGTGATCATGGAATCATAGACTAGTTTGAGTTGGAAGGGACCTTTAAAGGTCATCTAGTCCAACCCCCCCCTGCAATAAGCAAGGACATCTTCCACTAGATCAGGTTGCTCAGAGCCCCGTCCAACCTGGCCTTGAATGTTTCCAGGGATGGGGCATCTACCACCTCTCTGGGCAACCTGCTCCAGTGTTTCACCACCCTCATCGTAAAAAATGTCTTCCTTATATCTAGTCTAAATCTACCCTATTTTAGTATAAAACCATTACCCCTTGGATATTTTATGGTGACAAAAATATTTGTACTTAGTCGCTGAAGGTAGGATAGATACTTAACTGTGGCAATGTAGCTCATCACATACCCACAGATGTTTCTATATGAATATGGGTATATGTGCTTACATATGTGTACATGTATGTGCTTTTATACAGACAAGATTATGTATAAATGTATGAAGTAATATGCATCTGTGTAATGCACATTTCCTACCCTGAGTGGGTATTTAATGCTCTCTTTCTATGCCCAAAACCAGCTGAGATCCTGTGATAAGGATAGTCTAAAGATCTCCTCACTGGGAATATGTGAAAAAGTGATCTATGTGACTAGTTATATGGGCTGTAGAAATTTGTTTGGCTAAAGGTATATAGGAAAGTTGAGTAAGCATAAAAAAAAGTTCAGATCAAAAAGTTTTTTTGAAGTGATGAGTATCAAAGCACAGAAACTCAGAAGCATATAATTTCTTTAGAAAGCTAAAATGTTAACAGTGGTATATTTGTTATGAGTATAATTTATTTCTCTGAAAACAGTGTACATTGAAGCACTAAGATTAATCAAATAGCAACATATGATTTTTCACACATGCACCACACACAAAGTAAAAATTCTGTCCCCATTCTGTTTGTCAAAATTCTTATTATTTAGTTGAAATTGAGTTTCAGAATAGAATAAGGAGCTATGTTTTTCTGGCATTAAATGGGAAAAGGTTTGATTTGTACATGCAAAGTAATCTCTCAGTCAATCATAACAATGGGGTTTTAAGCTCATTTTACAGCTGCTTTCAGGGTACGTATTGCATCAACGTTGAGAATCATTCTATTTTGCTAGCTTTAAAATAACATTTTATGTACTCCTACATATTGAATATAGGTTTGGGACTTGGTCTTTCAGAGTTTTTTTTCCCCAGGCTGCATTAGAAGTTAATGGGGAAATAAGCAACTTCTTGATGCAAGCTTTACACATTTTGATGTACTGACTACAACTGGTCAGGAATGCTCAGTTAGACTACTTTTTCTATAACAAAAAGTGTTTTCTATGGAAAACTGAAACCTTTTGATATAATCTTCTCTCTCTCTTTTTTTTTTTTTTTAAGGAACAATAGATTTTCCGTTGTCTAGTCATGTCTGACACTGTAAACGAAAAGAAATATAATTTTTCTGTGCCTGCTGTGCCGCAGTCATGTTTCTTCCTGATTACAATGATTTCGGTCTTGTGATGCACCAAAATGCTGCCTAGTCAACTTTATTTTCTTCAAAGAGAACACAACATTGTGAAACCATTAGGCACATAAACGTCATAAAATTAGTTGGGGGTTCAGCTTTGTTCAGAGACTGCTATGTAGAGAAAAGGTTGTGCATGGTGATATTGTTCGAACTCTTTTATGGAAAAAAAACCCCACAGGTTTCTTAGAGATCAAATTTAAACTGCAAGCAAGCAATTTATTATTACGTAAAATGCACAAACATGAGTCTTGTAAATGATAAATGCTGAACTATAAAGGTTTCTTCTTAATATGCCTACATCAGTAGATTTTGTTTAAAAAATGAACATCTTCAGTTGCTAAAACCAAAGATATTTATTTTAGTGCAAACTAGATAGTTTTTATGAACATCTTCTGTCTTTCATAAAGGCCGTGGAGGTTCCATGAAGTATTCTTGCAACCAAAAAAAAGGATAAACTGAGTGAAGTGTTCTGGAAGTCAAAATGAAAGACCATGATACTGGGATTTTGTCTGATTTTTCCCCCCCCCTTTTTTTCAGTCCCTGCTTAGGGAATAGAACTTCTATGGATTTTCCAGATTGCAGAGTCCCAAACCTATAATGCTGATTTAAATTTAGGGTTAAGTTTTGTTTCTCTTGAAAGAAAAAGCCCCAAAGCTATAAACATGTTGTTAGCTCTGTTATATCTCTCATAACAAAAGCTTTACCTATGATTCTGTAAAATCAGAGGTATTCCTTCTTTTCTATGATTCTGTAAAATAATTAAATATCAATATTTATGGAATGTTACAATGTCTAAACAAGTGTGGTTTTGCTGAATGAAAACTGACATATGTAATTCTAATTTTTCAAAATAAAACATTTGAAAGCTACGACTGTATGTCTTATGGTTCTACTGCTATTCCTTACAAATATTACAGTAACACATGGCTCAGCGAGGAGATGCTGAGCTGGCCTGACAGCTCCCATCCAACACACCTTTACATCCATCTGTTTTCAGATAAATAATTATTTTCATTTCTGAATTTTAGAAAGAGAATAAAAATGAGTCTGAAAAACAGAAAAGTGGTTTATTCTTTTATATACCGGTATTACAAGTAGTGTCATAATAGAGGCTTAGACCTGTGTCTTTTTCTGAATCCAAGTGTTGAGTTGAAGGCTGGGGAAAGGCTGGGGAAAATACGTCAAGTGCAGCTAAGAGAGTTCTAAATATTGTTTTAACTCATATACTGAAGGAAGTGAAAATATGACTTAAGTCAAGACTGGCCCTGCTAGGATGTGTTCCTTCATGACACATTTCTTCTGCATCACCTTTTACTGCCTGGATCTGGTTCTGCAAGACCTTGCACACATCAGTGGTCTCGCTAAACATGACAGGACGGCTGGAAGAGTTGGCAGACCCGGAGCCAATTGGCGTCACAGATCCCCAGCACTGCAGTGAAACCGGCTGAGTGTCAAGGGACATTGGTGGTTCAGACCTTAAACCCTCCTTCCAGGTTGTTTTCGTACTGTTTTATGTGTTTTAAATGTATTGCCTTGTTTTCCCGTTGCCCTCAAAACCCATGAACATTGCTTTCCTCTCTACCCACTTCAGCTTTCTTCCTCTGTCTCCTATCTTTGATCGGGGGAATAAAAAAGAGAAGAAAAAGCACATTGAGTAGTCTCTGATACTATATATACAGCAAACAATGCAGTAAAAGAAACCGTAATTTTTGTGTATTTATTTGGCTAACCTGTGCCAGGAAGTCTGAACAGCTTTGTCTCAAGCCGTTCCAAGCACGGCTATAACATAATTGTTTAGCAGTGCATGCTTAGTGAGCGTGTTCACTGTAATACACACTGCCAGGGCTTGTTTGGGGGTGGGTAATAAAGATTAAAAATAATACCACAGTGTTATTGTTACAGAAATTTAAAGCTATTATAAAGAAAAGAAGTCAATATTGATATTGTTTCGTACATGATTAATATGGACAGGAATAGCCCCTGCCCAGAAACTGGATCTGTGAGAACAGGGCCGTGTCTCAAGAGTCTCAATGAAAGGCTCCAAGGAGTCTAATAAGAAACAACTGGAAAGCAAAACAAAAACAAACAAACAAAACCCACAAAACCCAAAACACCAAGAAAGCAGCTGATTCTTTGGGGGATAGGATGAATTCGGAAGACTTGAGTTATACCAGATATAAAATATTGAATTGTTGTCTGATTTTGGTGTCAGGTTGGTATTTGATTAATCTCATACTCAATAACATCTTACATTAGAATACACAAGTGGAGAAAGCTATTATGTATAATAATACAGGACAACATCTGGGAAGAAGAGATACTTAATTTTCCAAATTGACCAGTACAATGGAATGAGAAAAAATATTTCTAATAAGAAATTAGAAATGATTTCTTTTTCATTTCATCTTTTTAATTTAAATGCTTTAGAAGGGATAGTCCGGTGTTTTGTTAAGTCCAGTGTTAAATTTGATGTTTCTTCTGTATCAATCAGAACATCAGTTTAAAATCTTTCTGTACTCCGTAGGTTATAGTGATTTTGCAGTAGCAACAATGCAGGAGGAAATGAACTTGCCCATTCATATGGCCAGACTGTGATTTTCTTTTATTCTTTCCTTTTTCACATGGCATGCTACTGCAACATCAGTAATTTTACAGCAATTAGCTGAGAATGTGTCTAACATCCCGTTCACCAGGTCATGAACAGCACCTTGTTGTGCTGGGATCAAGCTTTTAACTAACAACACATTTAAGAGCTGGGAAAAGCAAGTAACATCATGGAGAGTTTTTGTTTAAACAGATCTGTAGTTTGAGAATGCCCTGTTGCTGTACAAAAAAGCTTTTTTACATGGTGTTAACGTTCAGAGAAATTTCACTTCCTTCCCTCCCCTGTATGAGGAGTGGACTTCACCACTTTTTTTTTCATGAGATGTTCTACAAATGTTCTCAGAGTGGATTTCTTAGTGAAGTTAGTTTGGGGGATATTGACAGAAAAACTAATGCACAAATGTAAAAATATTAGAGGCAGAATGTGAAATCAATTCAATCCCCTTTTCAGAGGCAATTAATGATTAAATTTGTACACTGCACAGAAGTTTCTTTTGCTACGCTTGCTGAGAAGTGTTTTATACTGTGGTTTTGTATGGTTATGGATCAACCTAGCATTTGCACACCCTTCTTGAAAACACATTTGTAGACTTTCTAGAGACTAAGTATCTCCTGTTTTCAGGTGAGAGCTGTGCCTGTATGAGTTGTGGGGTATTTTTAGCTGTTTCTTGGGTATTTAAAAAAAATGCTGACATTAATTGAATGATTGTCTTTCTATATTTCTCACACATTTTTCCTTCCTGTTCATGGTCAGCAACCTAAAAGACGCATCTTCGTCAGGAAAAATCTAATGGTCTTAGCTTACATAAACTAATGTAAAAGTGAAATCTCAATGCCATTAAGTGATTTATTGTTTTCATAGTCATTCAGTGCTAACAAAGAAACATTATGGGAAGGTTAAAGTTACCGACTGTCATGTTTTCACCTCAATTCCACTCCCCAAGATAAGGCTTTAGATCATGCTGTCTTCGTTAGAGCTGCTCCTTTGTTACAGTCTGAACACTGGTGACTGGAAATGGTGAATCTAGGGCAGCAGCCCAGGAAAAAAAAAAGGCAACTCAAAAGTAAAAAAATATAACTTGTATGAATAGTTCGTGTGTTTATTGTATGCAGAATCTGACTTTTAATAGGGAGGGAGTAGAATAACAGTGGACTTGGTCGAGTCAATTTAAGGTAGAAGACCTGTAACGTGTTTTCTCACTTCACTGACTTCCATCCATAATGTGAACGTAAACTCACCAGTATCATTGTAGGCTGTCAGTTTGTATGGAGCACAGAGGAAGTATTTTGTATAGGAGTCAGTGGTCGAAATTCTCCCAAGACTTAACCTATCTTCACATAATGGCTTAAACCCCATGTCTTCCAGTGTTTGGGGGGGGGGGGGGGGGTAGGAATCTGTTTTTGAACATACTTTTTTCATTCCTGATTGCTGCCAACATTTCAGTCATTTATTTCCACTCTTTTTCTCTTACATCTCTCTCCTTGAACAGAAAATTATGCTTTTCAAAATTTCTTGTGACTGGTTATGATCCATTAGTATATTTTATTCCCCTTTCCATTCCCACCTCAAAAAAATTATAGCGTTCAGGTATCCATTCCCTGTGCACCCTAATCTTCACACCAGTTGTGGTGAGAAAAAAAGTTAATAAATAAAACTTACAAGCCAATGAGAAAAAAAAAAATCTAAGTATGTTAGCAAAGCATGGATGGTATCCTTATTTCCTTACACCTCTATTCATGAGATTATAGGATAATTTAAGAGCATCACACCAGTTGTAGCTTTGTATATTTTGTAGTATTTTGCTTTGTGCACAGTGAATTCTCATCTTACAGAAACTTTTTACTACGCAACTGTGCATGGATGCAGTGAGTGCAGAAGTGAAGAACTGGGTCATCTTGCTACTGCACAAAGTCCCTTTGAACTAATTTGGATTTTTGCATGAACAAGATGGGAGCAGCGTGCTGAACTGCTTTAATTTTCTTTACACATTGGCCATAAACTTTAAACCAGCATGCATATAAATGGAGCAAAATTAACACTTTGATATGGGTATGGTAATCTTTGCTCCATTTATACATGCACTGCATAAACAGCTTTTAAATATGCTATTATAATATACAGGAGTCTATTTCTGTCTGTGATATTCCTGTGAGAATATCACAGATATTCCTGAGAGGGAAAAATGATGGGCTGAAAGGTGCAGCTGAGTGGGAGAAACAACTTTGTAAATTACTGTGGGTAACAGGGAGCTGAGAACCATGGTCTTGCTGGTTAAGAATAACCTCTAACACACACTCTTCAGCATTTTGGCAGAAGTAGAAGCAATTGTCTTAGCTTTCCAGGGGTCTGGCAAGGCCAGCAGTAGAGTTATGGATGTCTGTGCCTATAGTCAGCTCCCCTCACTCTGTCGCCCATGTTGTTATGCATAGGCTAGACCTGAGTCCGCATTCGTTAGCACACTGTGTGCCATTACACAGTGTTGGTATCCGAGCTGGACTGGTCTTTCACACCATGTGACTGCTTTTCTGACTGGCAACTTGTGCTGAAATTTGACTTGTATCCCAGTTGAAATTAACTTTATATGTATGGACGACTTCTTGTTGAACTGCCACCCTCCTAATGAGGTGAGGCAAGGTCCACAACTGTCCATTACACAGCCTATACTTTTAGCACGGAAGGCTGATCCTCCAAGCTTAGTTGTTATGATCACAAGTCAAAAACGATATCAGGTGTTTCTCCAAACTCTTACCTTGGGCCACAGTATTTGTATGGAAGGCCACTTAGGCCAGGTTTGTCCATGATACTCCGGGGCAAGAAGGCCACCTAGTAGGAAGTCAATGTCATTTCCCATTCGATCATTCTTTCAACAGTTTCTGGAATAAATAAATAACTACATAAATGACCAATATGTTCTTTATAGCTACAGTCCATATACTTGCAATAGACTGAATATCCATTATATGTGATGAGTACATTACTAGAGAATGTTCCATCTGAGAGGACACTGTAAGAATTTAGTCGGTTTATGGGGGTGCAGATTTAAGTTATGGTAATGGCAATGCAGACCAGCAACAAACTTGCATAAGCACAGGTACTGGTTAACCCTAGAAACACACTAGTAACGTATCATTGTTTTGAGATAATTGTAAGAATGGATTTAAGATATATAATATAAGAACAGCCATATTGAAATATTGCTCAATTTTTGCTGTTTCTATGTCTATTCTGACTCATGAACCCATTCCAATGCTGCAGTCTTGCCATATTGCATCCTATTGTATCATGTGCCAAGAGCAATAACGTAAACCCTTTGTTTTTCCTACATGCTCCATTTAATCTCTAAAAGCAGGACTCAGCTCAATGGACTGTGTGTATATATACCAGCATTACACCAGTCCCATTCTGGAACCACAACAGCTCTTGCTCATAAATTTCTAGACCACAGCAATGCACAAATGAGACGTATAGGTGAAATCTATGAGAAGTTTAGTATCTAGTAAATTGAACAGTCACTTTGTGTAGCATTTGCAGTAAACCTCTTCTAGTTGATTATATATTAAAGCTACATGCTCTAAAGAGATTTAGCCTTGTCTTGGCAATAGCTGAAAGAATAGGATATAAAGTGTACAGAATTTTATATTGCATTTCAGTAAGCTGATTCATTTCTTATTAGTTCTGGGCCAGTGTGTGTGGGGGAGGAGGGAAAGGGGAGGATGCACTTAGTTCTAAGAATATAAAATAAAAAAAGTCAAACTATAAACATGGTATTTGAGTATAAATATAGACTGTCATATTTTCAACGACACTCTTACAGTAATTAGCACATTTTGAAAGTATATTATTTGCCTCCAGAAGGGGAAAATATGGCTTTACTGGAGCTGCATGCAAACAGTCTCAAGTGCAAGTTGACATGATTTTTCCAAATAAAAAATTCTAGAATAGACTAATACCCAACAGTGCTTGACAGAAAAGCTACTGTTGATGCATACATAATGTGCTTTCTAGAAAGCTAAGAAAGCCAGTGAATAGTAAGCTAAGATAGGACCTATGTTGCCTAACTTTAGAAAATTACAGTGTAATGGGCTAGACTTGCCCGAAAACATCATTTCAGAGGAGCAGACACTTAGAAGGGGTAGTTAATCACTTCCCAATGTACATGCCTACTTCACAGGTAACTCAAGTTCAGTGAAATGTATGCCACTCCAAATGACCACCATATCTATTTTCCACCCATTGCTAACATCTTCCGGTAACCCAACTATAATTTTCTCTTTAGAGAAATTCAGCTTTTCAGCGCTTTGTATACCAAACTTATAAAACTAATCTGTTTCAACCATCTTTCCTCCTATGCTCCAAATACACACTACCAGTGCAAGCTTAATATAGTGATCTGAATGTGCTAGCAGGAAAGAGCTTGCAAAATGGGATACAGGACATCTGGCACTCCTAAATGAGTAGAATTAAAGGAAATAGTCATGCTTCATGGTACCTGTGGCTGAAGTAACATGTGGCTGTCAGGTACAAGAACAGAATGTATTTGTTAAATTATTTGTTTTTTAATTTTCTTAACCCAGTGACACATCCATAGTTTTAAATCATTGTACTTGTTTGTTTCCTTTTGCTTTTAATATCGCAAGCAGTAGTTGTCATGGCATATAAAATTCTGCATGCTTTTCATTTGTGGTCTCTCAAGCATTGAAGGATGCTTTCAGTAACGTATGTCTGATAAACCTACTGTTGCTAATCAAAGCAGTAGTCCATCTTCAGTGGGCACTTGCATGTTGTTCAGGCTTCTTGCGAACAAGCTCAGTAAGTCATGTAACAACTCTGCTTGACAAAGAAAATCCACTTTTAGGCTCCCCCATCTCTAGTTTTGCCCACTGTTGGTTGGCATTGCAGATGTGAGGAGGACTGGAAGAATCAGAAACAGAAGCAGTAAAAATAATAGAGTAGAAAGGAAATGCTTCAGTTTTTCAAATATTATCAGGTTTGAGATAAAAATTAAAACCAGGCACAGCCTAATCGGTGCTTGTCATTTAGGTTTTTCAGCTTTATAGAGACAGTTGCTAATTTCCTAACCACATGTGCTCACTGTAATTCAAGCATTATTCAGCATTTACATCCAGTAATAAAATGTGATCCTAGCAACCTCGTGAAGAAAAACTCCCTGCCCTTTCCTAAATCCTGTATTACAGGAGTCAGCATTTCTTTAGTTCATCAGAAAGCTGTAGAGAAGCTGCGTGAGTCCCCTTTCTAGAAAAAAACCCATAGAGATTCCTGTAAGTTTGCCTCCTAAGATAAGCTTCCAGGGTGGGTTTTCTGTGAGCCCTTTAGCTTCCCTGTGGCCTTACCAGTTAAAAACATGAGTTGACATTGATGAAGACATTGCATAGAATAAAATGATTGAGGCCTAAAATCAGAAAATAATTAATCTCTGTGTTGGGACACAATAAATCACGAAACCTGTACAAGAAGCAAAGATGAGAGGAGGGAAAAACGTACTCAATCATCCCATTAAAATGAAAGTGTAAGGGAACGAGATAAAGATTCCTCAAAGGAAAAAGAGAACGATTTCTCCAAGTAGACAGGCCATGTTGGAAGCCTCCTTCTCTCAAAAAGCTTTCACATATACTTTTGCAATTTATGAAACTTTTTTCAACAGGAGGACCATATATTCTTGTTTACATTTATCAACGTTACTCAAATGGCAGGGCAGTATATATATTTTTTTTTTCCATTTACTTAATATTCAGTCAATTTTTTTATAAATGTATAAGTGTGGCATTATCAAGACAGCTAAAAAGAATAAAACTTCAGCATGCCATTCAGTGAAAAATAGAATACGTAAACTTTGGTATTTTATGTATTACACACTGTGTGCCCGGTTACATATGTTTTTTAATCTTTAAGAAATGTAAAAACCCCTACCTATCCAGACTCAACAGTTCATTGCCTCAATTGATCTTGAGCACAGGCTTCAAAAATACAGTGTTTATTGTCAAACCAGGCACTGTGGAGTGTGAGAAAGATAGCAGGGGAGTTGCAGAAAAGAAGTTGGAAAAAGAGCACAAACAGAAATCTGTTAAAAATAGTTGAGACAAAGCCTCCCTGCTCTTGAAGATGATGTACTGTACTTTCTGTTATATAATACAAAGGAAAGTGATTATAGCAAATTGGTTGTAAAAACACAGACCAGTAACATTTTGTTCTTGTTTTGTTGTGGGATAAAGTGTATTGTGGGCTCCAGGGAGTTGAAAGGAAGTACATTGGGGGAGACCTGCAGGAAGGAGCGGTTGAGAGATGAGTTTCCGACCTGCTAAAGAAAATAAAAAATGAGCAAACCTAAAAAAAGAAATGTGAAGAAAAGAGCAAGATGCACAACAGGAGAACCAAAGATGGTGCAAAACCAGTTAAGCTTCTTTCAGAAGAAAAGAACAAGAAACAATGACAGATTGGGATGATTATTCAAATCCACCTCTTTTCTCACATTTTGATTCTTCATATTACTAAGGGTGTTTCTTCTTCTTCTCTTTTTGTAGCAAGTGTAGGAAATAAAGTATATGCTCCGTTTTTAGGGTCTCTATATTTGGCACCGCACAGGAAACATGAAGTGTCAATAGACTCCTTTGTTATACTGAAGTTGGCAAAAGAAAGAAATTTTGAAAGCAACTGATGAGACAGAAAATTATCATCTTCCCTTTAACTGATGGGAAAAAATGAGATTAATATTGGCTCTCATTTTAGGGGAGAGACCAACCTTAACTGAAAAAATGATGTTAAAGCTTTAAAGAATAATAATACCATAAAAGCTACCAAGTGCACAACTTCACATAGTGTCACACATAGTCCGCTAAAATCCTAGGCTATCTGCATGAAGAAACGTGGAGAATAAAGATTCAGGAATTTCTAATTTTAAATTCTCTGATCAAGTCCCTCAGAGTCTGCTGAAAAAATTACTGTGAAACTGTAACTAAACTTTTTATTGTCCTTTGACTTAAAGTCTTCAGCATTGCTGAAAAGGACATGGGGGTCCTGGTGGACACCAGGGTGAACATGAGCCACCAAAATGCCCTTGCTGCAAAGAAGGCTAATGGTACCCTGGGCTGCATCTGCCAAAGTATTACCAGCAGGTCGAGGGGGGTGATCTTTCTCCTCTCCTCAGCACTGGTGAGGCCATACCTGGAGTGTCGTGTCCAGTTCTGGGCTCCCACTACAAGAAAGACATGGATGTAATGGAGAGAGTCCAGGGCAGTGCCATTAAGGTGATAAAGGGACTGGAGTATATTTCCTGTGAGGAAAGGCTGAGAGAGCTGGGACTGTTCAGCCTGGAGAAGAGAAGGCTCAGGGGGATCTTATTAATGTATATAAATACCTGAAGGGAGGGTGCAAAGAAGACAGAGCCAGGCTCTTTTCAGTGGTGCTCAGTGACAAGCCCAGAGGCAGTGGGCACAAACTGAAACACAGGAGGTTCCCTCTGAACATCAGGAAACACTTTTTCACTGTGGGGGTGACCAAGCCCTGGCACAGGTTGCCCAGGGAGGTTGTGGAGTCTCCGTCCTTGGAGACGTTCAAAAGCTGCCTGGACACAGTCCCATGCAACCAGCTCTAGGTGGTCCTGCTTGAGCAGGGGGGTTGGACCAGAGGACCTCCAGAGCTCCCTTCCAACCTCAACCATTTTGTGATTCTGTGATTCTTCAGTCGGTTGATAAGATATGGTTGTCTTTAATGTTTTAGTTCAGCAGCAAGTTTCTTTTCAAGGTGCTGGATAAAATAACATCTTTTTTCTCATACTTTTCAAGGAACTCCTTCTTTCTTCCCTTGAGACTCAGAATAATACCTTCTTATGCTCCCTGGTACTCATTACATTGCACTGACAGCATTATGACAAGGAACTGCTACGCTTGTGAATTCAAAATCAATTCCTAAATTAAAAAAATGTTTAATTGCTACAACGGGCAAAATTACAAACCTTCCTGATTAATAAAGAAGACAAAATGTTTCACGTTCATCAACATGTTTCAAATCAAGAATTTGTAGCTCAAATCAAGTTTATGCTCTGTAGTAGCATGAATCAATGGTAAGTTAGCTCCCTCATAACCCTTTACCTGAAAAGTGAATGCAGTGACTTGTTACAGAAATTCAAAGCAACAGAAACACATGTAGATTAAATACACATGACTGAAATAGTATGCATGTTGTACCAAAATTATGAGAACATTTTTCCTTGATTTTCTTACCAGTTTTGCAGAAATACAGAATTTGCTGTTTTAGCTGCTGAAAAATTCAAGCTAAAGTGCCTGGTTTTCCTCTTGAAAAGGAAAGGACAGGCTTTGCAGACAATGAAATTAATCAGTTTATCAGTGAAAGGAAAAGATACTCATTCAAATTAATAGTTCATAACGTATAGCTAAGGCCCTGTTTAATTTGAGGAGACAAAGAGTAAACAGAAGCAAACCTGTTGCAATATGGAAACATCTATATTATGTGAATAGCTCCTTCAAGCAACTGTCTATTTTAAGAGGAAGTTTAGCCAGCAAGGGACATAGGCTTCTTGTCTTAATAGTTCAAAGTTATTTAACTATATACCAGGAGAAACTGTCAATAATATGATTACTTTCTTAGGAAATAGATAATAAAAACTCTGCTAAAGGTTGATGGAACTATATTTATCGTAATAAATTCAGATTATTTTTATAAATTTATTCTTCAAATATACAGGACTTTTTTTTCCCTTTTGAATGCAGTCTGCCATCAACCCTCTACAGTAGCGCATCTGCAGTTTCTTTGGCTGGCTAGTATAAAAAAGAATAGTTAGCACAGATTTTAAGGGTCAACACTTAAATAAATGATATGGAGTTAGGAAGAAATGTCCATATTCCTATTGTCTCAAGCTTGTGGATTTGTAAGGGTTTTCACATCTTTCCTTGGCCTTTATAGTCTGAATTTGGACATTAAAAAATAAAAGACAGACATTTATTTCCTGCTTTTTATTCCTATAGGCAGATGTAATGGCACTCTAATAATAAACAAATTGAATGAACTTACCTCATAGAACCATACAAATGTTGGTTGGGGGAGACCTCCAGGAGCCCTCTAGTTTCACTGCCCTGTCAAACCACCACTTTCAAGCACTGCACCAGCTCCTTGTGTTTTTCTCTATCTGAGTCTTGGAAAGATACAGATTTCACAATGTCTCATGCTGGCTTGTTCCAGTCATACACTACCCTTCTAGTGAAAAAGTTCTTCCTAAAGTGTGGTTTGAAAGTGAAGGTGACTGCTGTGCTTTGCTTTCTAATACCACTTGCTATTACTTGGGATGAATCTCTCATTTATGTAACTGTTGTTCAAGTAGGCTGCTGTGACTATCTCCTGAGCTCTTTGTCAGAATAAATGAACTCTCAGTTTCTCCTCTTAGGTCTTCATACTTTCTTGCTAACCCTTCCCTGAACTTGCTAACCCTTCCTCTGGTTTCTGGACAGCCTTCTTGAACTTGGATGGCTCAGAACTCAACATACAGTATGTGTTGCTCAACTAAGCTATAATCTTGACTTTTAACATTTAGGCTGACCTGAAGGAGAATATTTTATTTACTGTAATGCAGTTTTAACAATGTGTATAACACATGTAAAAGCCCTTGGTGAAATGAACATTTTACAATTACTTTGTACAGTAATATTTAAAAGAAGACAGATACTTTTTAATGTGAATGATTCACGTAGACAAAATAAAAAATTAAGGGGCCTGTGATGTGCTGTCCCTAAGTACTGATAAGTGACTCAATTTAGAAGGGCATTTTCATGCACATTTTAGCTAAAGTACATTTGAATTTTCATACAGGAAAATTATATATTGCATGTCAGAATCTTAAAAGAAAGGTGTTATTTTTAGTCTTTTTAGAAGTATTTTACAGTGTATCTCATCTTAACCACCTGCTTTTATATTCTAGGTAAACATTGGCCTTCTTTTCGTCCTTATTTTTAGCTAGTGTATTGCTTGTGTGACCATGAGAGAGAATGCTTGCTTTGATTTCTCATGAGACTGATTCCAATCCATTGCTCTAAGTTCGCTCATAGACTGCTGAAATAATATTGCCTTATCAGGAATGTATGTCATCAAAATTATATTAAAAAGTGAGATGGAGAGGGAAAGAGAACAGAACACACTGTTGTGAATTTTTTTCCAAGATCTGTGCATGAAATCCCTGCTGCTTTAGCAATATTCTTACTTCGACATTTCTTTGCTGAGTAGAAAGTAAGAATCCAACACATCCTACAGAGGGTCAAACAGTGGTGTTTTTACTGAACGAACCAGTTAATTCAGAGCATGAAGCAGTGGTGTAAGGAGTTTGCACAAGAAACTGATCCAGGCGATACCATGCATCAGTGACATGGTTGTATATTAGGCATCATGCCCACTTTTATCCACATTACCAAAACAGGATCTGTGTGCTGAGTCTTAAGCAGTGAGACATTGCTGCCTTGAACTTAACTGCTCTTGTAGGTCCTGCGTTTGCCTTCAAGGCTACAGTAGGCAGTCTGAATTTGCTCCATCTAATCTCTGTTGATTTGAAGAACTTGGTTGGGGACCTTCAGTGATAGTAAGTTTGACTGACATCAACTAACTTGACTAGTACAAGAGGACCTGGGGAATATAAACATGTTTAGGAAACTTTGCTGTCTAAAAAAATATTGAGGAGAACTTGTAGTGGATTGTTTCTTCAAAACAACTAGTATATAAATTTTTTCCTAGAAGACCTGAGGGCCTTTTGAACAAGAAAATAATTGTTATCCCTTGAAAACTGAGCCTAGGCAGGCCTGGAGCAAAGGAAGCAAGTGCTATTTTTGTGACTATCCATCCAGCAGTATGATTTTGCTGTTGGTAGTGGTGATATCATCTGTTTTTAATGAGTGATGTTACTTTGCAGGAATGCTATCTTAAAAATACTACTGGTGTTATTCAGGTGTTAGGCCAAAGTGTCTTGTTCTCTCTCCCTACAAGACACAGAGGGAGAGAAGAACATTGTATTATATGCAAGAAAGCATCAAGAAGAAATAGTTTCAGTGACCATCTGCTAAGTGCATTACAAACAGTAAATATTAAGAAAACTATATAAATTCAGAGTATGTAGTAAAAGCCTATCCCAAGTGGTAAGCTGTAAGTCAACCTATTTTGTTTTTCTGTCTTCTGGAAGAACAGGGTATTATTAGCAAACACACAATAAGCACTTACCACAAATCTCTGGTGCTCCTTAAAAGTTCTTAGAAGAGTAGTTATTAGTCACCAGCTTTATCTTTAAAGCCATCTTCAGCATCTACCTTGGAGATGCTCTTTCCCCTTCCGTGTTCTCTGAAGTAGCCAGGCAGAGCGCATGATCCTGCTCCTTACTGGTGAAGACTTCTCCTGGCTTCAGAAGTAAGTTCAGTCTGTATCCAGCAAGCGGCATCTTTTCTATAACTTTGTAATTACTAAATAAATAAAAAAAAAGTGAAGCTATTGGATTTTAGTCTCTAAAAAATGTGTTATTTGTTTTAATTTACAGGACTCTTCATCTGCCGATTCTGTATCTGTCAGCAGACATTCTCCTGTAAGCCACAGTCGCATGCTGTCACTAGAGAGTCGCTGGACATTAAGGCTGCTTGAGTAGTTTGAAAGAAAAAGCATGAGGCGACAGCTGTTCTTTGTAAAGTTCAGTAAAGCAGAGACAGCCTTGAAGCAGAAACCTCTGTTTGATCTCAAGTTATTTTCCCTCTTCAGCATCCACCCAGTTTATCTCAAGCAGAGGTGTATGTTACTTCAAATTGTTTGAGACAAGCAGGTATTATAAGTAGATGCGTAGAGGATGTACACAAAGGAGAACATGCCCTGTCTGCCATAATGGACTTGAACTGATGAGAAAAGGAAATCAAAGTTCAACTTGCAGAGCAGAAGAAAAGCCAGTTCTGGACCCTGGAGCAAGTATGTGACTTTCTTCCATGCTATACTCACATCTTCTTACCAAAATTTATCTGTGCAAGGAAATGCTGAAAGAATATCAGTGAGAATGAAGTCTTGGATGAAAATCTCAGGTCAGTGAAGAAACAGTCAAACCCAATAAATTATCTTTCAAGTTAACTTCATGTTTTTACCTATGAATTTTGGGGGTCAGTGATTTTAGCTAGTTTGGAAAAAGGCAATTTTTATAGCAGAGCATCTTGCATGTTCCAAGGGGAGTTATCTTCTCTGTTGGCCAATCCTATGAGGACTGCTGCAAGTATGGTTCATAGCCGACTCCTTTAAAAAAAAAGGAAGTAGCAAGGAACTCATGATCATGATGCATGTAATTTTGCACATTTTATTCTGATACTCCTTTTGTAATGTTATTTCAAAAAGCAAAATAAAAGTTTTCTTTTCATTATGGCTTCTATGAGTTTTTTTTTCCATTGAAAAAAACCCATGATTAGATAAAATATCATTTCCCATTGTTTTAGTAACTCAAAGTTTTCACTTAGCTGCTCTTTTTTCATGTTGCTCTTTCCACCTGTCCTAAGCTATCCTGACAGGAAAATATCTGTGTTTAAACCACAATAAATATCAAATAGTACATAAAAATTAACAATCACATGCTAAACCATCAAAAAATCTATTGGGCAGGCATATATATCATGGAGGTAATTAATTGTATAGGCAATATGTGTGCAAATATACATATATGTGGAAAGAGAGAGAGAGAGAGAAATTTTGCATGTTGACTTGTTGGAAGGAGGAGGTAAGCAGGAAGGATTCAGGAGGATCGTTCAGTATCAGAGTTAAAGTCTTATGTTCAAACCTCTAGCCTAGTGATAAGGCCTCATATGCAAAAAATGTTACATGCCAGAAGTTTACTTCCAAGCTGATTACTAAATTCTGAACAACCATAATTGCGCTATTTGATTTAGTCAATCTCATTTGCATTGTATGATGGGATAGTTACCTAGAGAAAACAGATAACATTTTTGGGCGCTGAGGTGGGATTTTCATTTTTGTTTGTTCTGTTTGTACTACTAGTGTTAGAGAACCTAGGAAATCTACTTTTCATGACAATAAAAAGAAAAGGTAAACAACATAGCCTGACTCTGTTTAAAAGTAACAAACACCCCTATTTTGCAGTCCATCTCATAGGGTAATATGTAAAATACCAGTGATGAGAAAAACCTCATACATTGGCAAGGTCAATTACACTCGTATCCCTAAAATGCAAGATGCTTGATGGAATGCTGTCCCTTTAATAAAAAAAATTGCTGTGAACTTCTTCTTTTTCTACAAAACCCCTTCATTATCTGTTGGTTTTGGATGAGCTTTCTGAAAGTTAACAGTCAGTGGACTACTGACTTATTCTGAGGGAATGTAAATCTGGGGAAACACAAATATATATATCTGTATAAAAATATAAATCTGTCTTTGCACACAAACCATTATGCTACCAGAAAAAAAGAAAAAAGAAAAAAAAGATGTAAAACCTCATGGGTTTAAATTTACTATTTTATTTGGGGAGGAGAAGGCACTTTATGTTGAAAGTTTAGAATAAAAACCCAACTAACCTTTTAGATGCAAAAATGCTAGGAGAATATTTAAAGTGGTTAGAAGGGGAGGAATGTCCTCTTAATGGAGCGTACTTTAGAGATAATACTTATTTACTGAGAGTCACACTGAAAATTATTGCAACAGGGAAGATAGCAACTGTACTTCACAATTCATGAACCAATAAAGGGATTCCCAAGCTGACAGGTTGCTCCTAGAGGGATGCAGTTCTGCAAGGAGGCAGAGCATTGCTTCTGTGCTGCTAAGGCTCCAAGCATGAAGGAGCCAGCAGCGTACAACAGTAGTTTGTTTTTCCACTGATGAGAAATGCAAAAAGGCAATAGACGGGATAGCAAAGTATATCACACTGGTACTGTGGAGGAAATAAAGCAGAGATGAAAAAAGGGGAGGAGTTTGTAATAAAACAACCAGAGCAAAGATGTGAGCTTTTGAAAGACTTAGAGAAAAATTAATCAATAGCAACAGATGGTCTCAGATGTGTCAGAAGAAGGAAATATCTGGAAAGCCTAGGGTCAATGTTCTTTCATATCTGTTGCTAAACCATTAAATAGTATCTGTATTTAATCAAAAAATGCTTAGAATTAAAGAAAAACACCACCAAACTTTTGGATTGAGTTTATGTTGGATTGATAGCTAAAGGTTTGGGTGACATTTTTAACGTACTTGCTGTTTTTCTGTCCCTTCCACATGTAGGACCTGATTGCAGTCTCCAAAGGGTAGAAAATTTGATGTGAATTAATTTTAAAAGAGGCTAAGCCAGCTGCAGTGTCCTAGAAAAGTGTTTCTTTATGTGGGTCTTGTCAGCCCAGCTTAGAGCCAGCGCTTCCTTTACTTCAAGTGTGTGGTCTAGTAAACATGCTTTGTCTGTTCCCAGTGCATTTGGGAATTATATCTGAGTGCACTCTCAGCTAAAGAGAGAGCCTTCATTCAGAAGAAAACTTTTCTTCATGTTTTATTTGTGATCCATAAGTTATTACCGCATTATCTAATGAAATGAAAGCATTGATGTCCCATAGGTGGAAAGTGATCTTGTTTCCCGAGTTTTGAGGAAAGGGTTGGTTCTTTATTTTAGAGGTGGTAAACTTATTCTTAACTGCAAGTTCAAGTCAAGGGTACCTTGACTTGTGTAAGGGCATTGACATGCTCCCACACAACATTCTTGTCACTAAATTGGAGAGATGTGGGTTTGATGGATGGACCATTCATTGGATAAGGTATTGTCTGGATGGCTGCATCCAACAAATTGCAGTCAGTGGCTCAATGTCCAAATGGAGACCACTAACAAGCAGTGTCCCTCAGGGGTCCATATTGGGACCGGAACTGTTCAGTATCTTTTTTAATGACACAGACAGTGGGATTGAGTGCACCCTCAGCAAGTCTGTGGATGACACCAAGCTGAGTGGTGCAGTTGATATGCTTGAGGGAAGGGATGCAACCAGAGGGACCTTGACAGGCTTGAGGTGTGGGCCCATGTAAATCTCATGAAGTTCAACAAGGCCAAGTGTAAGGTCCTGCAACTGGGTTGGGGCAATCCACCACATCAGTACATACTGCGGGAATAAATGGATTGAGAGCAGCCCTGCCAAGAAGGACTCGGGGATATCAGTGGATGAAAAATTGTATATGAGCCGGCAATGTGTGCTTGGAGTCCACAAAATCAATCATGTCCTGGACTGCATAAAAAGCATGACCAGCAGGTTGAGGGAGGTGATTCTCCTCCTCTACTTGGCTCCCATGAGACCCCACCTGGAGTACTGCGTCCAAATCTGGGATTGCCAGCATAAGACAGACATTGACCTGTTAAAGCAGGTCCAGAGGAGGACCAGCAGGTCCAGAGGAGGCCACAAAAATGATCAGAGGGCTGGAACACCTCTCCTGTGAAGAAAGGCTGAGAGAGTTGGCGTTGTTCAGCCTGGAGAAGAAGAGGCTCCGTGGAGACCTTATTGCAGCTTTTTTGTACTTAAAGCAGGCTTTTAAGCAAGATGGAGGGAGAGTTTTTACCAAGGACTGTAGTGACAGGACAAGAGGTAACAGTTTTAAACTGAAAGAGGGCAGATTTAGAATGGACAGAAGGAGGAAATTTATTACGATGAGGGTGGCGAGACACTAGAACAGGTTGCCCAGAGAAGTTGTGGATGCCCCATCCCTAGAACTGTTCAAGGTCAGGCTGCATGGGGCTTTGAGCAACCTGATTTAGTGAAAGATGTCTGTGCCCACAGCAGAGAGGGTGCTTTAGATGATCTTTAAAGGTCCCTTCCAACTGAAACCATTCTATGATTCTATATATTTTAAAAATGACCACCGCATATACACATTATACAGAAAGGTTTTAAGGCGGGTTATTTTTTTCTAGTTTTGCCTTTCTTCACCTAGCAAAATGTGTAGGATTCAGTCCTCAGTTTCTACTTCCACATTTTGCTTCTTTTTTAGATTGTTGTGCTTGTGAGTCTTAAGACATCTGGAAAGACTTCATATTTCAATTATTAGTGAATTTAGTAATAAGTCCTGTTGACAAAGGCTAAGGACTTCCTATTCTCTTTCATAAATTAATTGCATTCTGTAGGCAAGGAGTCATTCACAACCCATATCAGAAATTTCTCTTGAATGGAGAGGAAGACAGCTATTTGGTGCACCTGAGGTCTGATTAAAACCAGCTGGTTTAGGGAACACAAGAAAAGCCCTATTCTCCTCCCATGGACAATATTTATTTGCAAAAAAATGCCAGAGAATATCTGATAAACAGATTGGTTGCTTTATCTCTTAGCCAAACAACAAGAAAAAGAACAAGAAAAATGTTTATTTTTGTTTCTACACTGCCTCATTGTTTTTCTGTGGACTTTTTACCACCTACAGCACTCGTTTATCTTGGTATGCAGAAATTGTTAAAAATGATTATGCTAATATACAAAGAGCCCAAGTATGAGAACAATCTCCTAGCTGCCTAAAAATTCTTACAGCATTTTATAAACAGTGATACTGAATGACTTTGAAGTCAGTGGATCCACAGAAAAGCTGGGAGTTGGTGCTGCAGATCTGTTTCATGTATTCCACGGAAAGGAAAAAAAAAAATCCAAAACTTTACACAGAGGAACGTGCAATGGGGTGATGGAGAGGTAGATTGAGTTCCTCAGCCTTTTTCAAAGTAGCAGGTCAGTTCAATAAGTCTTACCAAATTTGCTTGTGCATTTTTCATATTCCAGTGTGGGTTCATTTTTGTTTGTACAATAGTCCTACTGCTGTGAATGTTATCTCAGGAGGTAGTACGCTAAACTAGAAAGAAAAAGACCATTGCAAGGAAACACTGCAGTGCATGGTACATTGAGGGGAGTTGTGGGGGTTTTGTTTGTTTATTTGGGAAAATAGAGTCATCTGACCTAATATATGCATGAAATCCCCACCTTTTCAACATCCTGTCTGTTTCTATATGGCTTCTGAATGTGTCAAGAAAGTTAAATTAATGGAAAATGTTCTATAAATAGAGTTGTTAGGTGATAATAAGAATAGTAAATATAAATGTTGACAAATTCCGAAGGGAAATAGGATGCTAGAGAGGGAATGTTTGAACCTCAGGAAAGTACACATTTATTCACTGTACCTGTTTTCCCCCCTGTTCTACAGGCTTACAATTATTTACGTTTCAGAGCAGAAAGAAATAACGAATTTATGGCTAAGCACACATGATTTCCTTAAAACAAGTAATCCATTTTAAGTTAATGGAACTGTTCTTTAAAAGGTGAAGAGGAATTGCCCCCAAAATGTGTGTGTTTGGGAAAGATCATATCAAGACATCGATACTTGTTACATACCAATGGCTCTTATAGGATCATCAGTCTTGAAATACTAAAGATAAAACCAATGTTTGTTTCAAAACTGCTTTTTCTTGTCACTAATCTTCCTTTTGGTCTTCCCTTGTTTTCTATAAAAAATATTCTCCTGGGCTAAATGAGGATTTTGGCTCTTTTGAGCATTAAAGGTTAAGCTGTCAAATTAGATACGTTTGCTTATTTGTGATGATGACTTGGAGGTGGGAAAAATGAAACAACCTTAATCTGATATGATCCACATACTTGTGAAATGGAATTTATCTTAATCACCTAGTACATTTTAAAATATTTTTGCTGAATTATAGAAGAATATTGGCTTTTTTAAATGGGGCATTTTCTTTACTTTGATTAACATGTTGTAGAAATGGAAATTCCTTCTTAGTCTGAGGAGGTTTCAGTAGAAAATTGGGTGAGTTAAACAAATGATTAACACTCGTGACTGTAGAGTTTACTGCCTGGCTGTCTGTCTTTCAGCAATAATATCACTGTGTTTATGAACAAGGACCTAATTAAAATCGTGAAGAGAAAAGAAATAGTATAAAGTTAATGGAGAAAATTAGGGTACTCTTGAAAAATAAAACAGTCACATCCCAGTTCGGCAAAATCATTGAGTCTGAACCTAAACTATATTTCTAGTGTCAGACATGATAATGAAATACATTCTTAACATGTACTTGGACAGAGCTCTCCTCAGCTGCCTTGAAAATTTTTAATTCTCTCTCTGTTCACCGTTATACGTCCTTGGTGAATCTTGAGTCCTCCAAATATGTGCATGCATAGGTTTTGTATAATAAATGGCTATGACCAAATTCTCAAGTAAAATATGTGTATATTGTTATCAATCCAAATTTTTTCTTTAATGATGAGAAAAATAACAGGCTTTAAGCACCCAGACTAATGACTGAATTCCAAAGAATTTTATTGTGACTTAAAAAAAAAAAAACAACTTTGATCTTTATTTATATACTTTCACAATCTTTAAGGCTTAATCTCAAGCAAACTTGATTATGCTTCTCTCTACTATTTGACTGTTACCTTTGTAATACCACCTCCCACCAGTGTGATTATACACAGATTCAGTATTTACTTTTTAAAATAATAAAAAAGAACATTAACTATCACACAGCTTCATTTTATTTTTAGTCTTTTTCTGGAAATTAAAAAAAAAAAAAAGAAATAAAAGGTGAGACTTTTACTCCAAAAAATCTTTTAGCTCTTCCAATAGAAAAATTGGACAGGTCCAATTTTAGCAATCACACAATTTAAATATAGCCTAGACAAGAAGAAAATGTGACATCACTTAAAAGTATAAAATGAAACTCTCAGATTAAATCTACTAGAAGGAATTAATTTGGTTGTAATGTCACTGCAGAAAACCTCTTTTTGCATGTAATGAATGAATAGAAAAACATTTTACTGATTGTAAAGCTCCAATTAATTTTTCTGTAAACATCTTTTCATATATACATCAGCTGTCTAAATAGAAGTTGAAGATGGGATTTTTTTTTTTATTTTTTTTTTTTACAGCTCTTTAGTATTTTCTTGGTGATTTCTGAGTAGCAGAGTTAGGCAAAACCATAATTAAGGAACTGAGAAGAAGACAGTGTTGCAGGCCTTGAGCCTGCAAGTGTGTATGCTTGCATTTAATTCTCTGCATGTGAGGAGCTCTGTTACACTGCAAATCCTGCTTAAGTGTAGAAGGCTAATCACAGTCACGTGTGTGTGAAGGAATTAGACCTTGTTTTCCCACTGAGGTTAAATTCTACATTTTTCTCTGCTAACTCAGGTTTTGTTAGCTTTGAAATATTTTAGATTAAGCTTTGCCTCAGGCACGTGGTAAGCAAGGTGATTTACCTTCCTTTAATTGTCACTGAAGCAGTGGAGGGAAATAACGTATGATCTAGAAGCTATCTGGCTCCTTAATAGATTGGCAAGATTATGCAATATGTAAACTGGTCGAAAGTAGCCAAGTTTATCCAAGCAGCTGCAAAATATATTTTTATTTACTTTTTCTTGCCTCCATTCAGGAATTTAAACCTCTGAAAGGTCTTTATCCCATGTCTGTCTCCAAGGTCTGAAATGAGCAGTTTCAAGTAAAGCGATGTCCCCGTGGCAGCTGCAGCATCTCTGTTCACAGCACCCGTGCTGGGCTCCGCTCAGCTCAGAACTTCTTTAGTCTTGAGAAACCTGTCACTTACCTTCTTTTCTAACTCCTTCATCTAGGGTTTGGCCTTTTAAAACAGAAATGAAGTAACCTGCATCCAGTGATCATTTCTCAAGTTCTTACTGATTTTTCTTAGGGCTAAATTCTGCCTTTTAGAAAACAAACTTCTGTCTCCTGACACCTAATAAAAAGAGGTTTGATCTTCCTTTGCTTCTATGCAGTCTGAGTTTTAATGGGATAACAAGACAGGTGTCTGGTGTTTCTGCTTGGATCCAGGTAAGATAGACTCTGGTTAGGTGAAGTTCATGGTCATGTAGTTTTTCACCTTGAGACATTGGGAAGGTTTCTGGGTCCTCCAATATTATCAAAGTTAATGAAGAAACTGAGAGTTAGGGCATCCCCACCCCATGAGATCAAGTGTAGTAACTCTCGCTGTAAGACTGCAGGTTTGATGGGAGCTGTTGGATTGTTTCCATGACTTTCCCACACAACAGCCTCTGCTCTTATTTCTTTCTGACATCTCAGACAAAGCATACTTAAAGTGGCAGCAAAATGATTCTCTAATAATTTGAAAATAGACTCTATTCACACTGGAGAATTTCCTTTGACTTATTCTGAATGCTTTATCTCTTTTTGTTGAAAAAGCTGCCTGTCCCTCAGACTTGTTTAAGGGAACTGTACTTACTCACCTGCACTGATGAAGGCACGGGTGTTGCACAGGACACACAGAAGCCTCAAGATACAATCGTATGATCAAACATTTTCAGGGAAAGAGTGCCATACCTCTGTGCTACTGTTTAGCGACTTGCAGGGAAATGTTACAGCAAATAAAGAAGGCTGCGTTTTCTCAGTGGTCCTTGAAGTCCCACAAACTGGAACTTCATGATGAAAGGCTTCATTAATTTCTGTAGGGTCAAAATGAAGGGGAATGAAGCAAGATGAACAACCCGGGGGAAAGTAACAATCTGAGAAAGCCGTGAATACCTTGGTTTTCTCCAGCAATGGCTGACAGTGCTGGGTGGATGGATGGCAAAGGGGAAAGCAGGCTTTGCACAGTGAGTGCTTGACAGAAATAGAGCAAATGGTCTTCAGGAGGAACAGGACAATTTCTGAACAATGCAAACAATGTCATGTGGTTAAACTGAATTGGCAGGTGAATAGCTGCCTCCCAGCCATACCGCAGTTCCTAACAATTTTTTCATTTCTAACCTTGTATTTCCAATAAGTCTTTCCACTCTCTTGTCCATATAAATATCAAATCAGTTACTCACATTACATAAAATCAGCTTCAGCATGGAATCAACCTTGTTAATTTTAGTTTCTTCTGCTTGCGATTTTGACTCATAAATAATATTAAGTGATCAAATTATAATGTACTGAATATTTCATATGTCAGAGTGTCCTCTGAGTCTGTCCTGGTGATATTTTAATCAAGAAATTTATCATAATCCATTAGCAGAATAGCCAAGAGGTTCCTAGCAGTCCTCTAGAACCTTAAAAAGGTCCCCGTCAGTTTGTGGGAGCACAGCTATCAAATGAGCCTTAAGAAAACCTGGAAAGCTAAGTACTAAAGCTGATCAGAATGCTTCCTCTGGAAGATTATATTTCACTGAAAAATCATGGTTTTGTAGGGTCATTTAGGCAGGAAGGGACCTCAGGAGGTCTCTTGTGCACCCCTGCTCCAAGCAGGGCCAGCTGCAGGACCGGGTGAGGTTGCTCAGGGCTTTGCCCAGCTGAGTCTTAACCCCCCGCAAGGATGGAGCCCACCCAATCTCCCTGGGCAGCCTGTCCCCATGGGGGAAAGGCTTCGGGACCCAGCCCGAAGCTCTCGTTTCGGTTCATGCCTGCTGTACCTTGTTGCCCTGCCACGCGCGGCTGTGAAGGGCCCCGCCATCCCCTCTCCATCCCCCCGCCGTAGGCACTGGGGTGGCTCTGAGGTGTCCCCGAAGCCGTCCCTGCCCCAGGCTGGACAAGCCCCACTGCCCCGGTCTCTGCTCATGAGGACACCCTCCGTGCCCGAGCATCACAGGGGTGAACCAGCTCCCACTTATTGGTGTCTTTCCTGCACTGGGGGACACCAGACTGGCCGTGGCATCTGGATGCGGTCTAACGACAAGTGCTGGGCGGAGGGGACAACCCCTGCCCCAAGCTCCTGGCTGTGTTCCCGATGCTGCTGGCCGTATCTGCTGCCAGGGCTTGCTGCCGGCTCCTGCCCGGGGCCCCCGGTGTCAAAAGCCTGGCTGAAGGGCAGGTAAATGGCATCCACTGCTCTCTCTTTGTCCACAGAGGTACTCATTTTAGCGCGCAAGGCAATTGGGTAGGTTATGCATGATTTATCCTTGGGAAATCCATCCAGACTGTTCCCAGTCATCTCCTTCATGTGTCCAATCAGTAGCTCTGTCAGACCTGAAGAAAGGTGTGAGAACAGAGGAAGGAAATTCTGGCTTTAATTAGATGGTTAAATTCTGACTTAGAGAAGTGAGGAGTAGTTGAAAGCTTTTTTCTATTGATCTGAAATGAAAAATTCTGCTGTGAATCAGGCAGCGCATGGACTTGAACTGGCGACTTTTACAAAGCCACCCCAAATGCCGAGGAGGACATTTTTTTCCCCACAGTGCTCTGTTTTATGGAAAACTGTACCCCGCAAAATGCTGTTTTAACTAACATGCTCAAAATGCATCTGTTTCACTAAGAAACAAAGATAATTCTGAAAACCTCAGAAGTTGCCCAGGAAAACCATTTCTGTCCTTGGTTCAACTCTTGTGAATGTTAAATGAAGATTTGGTATCATGGCATTTGGCAGAGAAAACTATGACACAAGGCAACAGTCACACAAAGTAACATGGATTTAAAAGGACCCCGCAACAGCTTCGATTATTTGAACTTGTTATTTTTCTGTACGTGTGTTTCAAACAGTTTCCTACTGAAGAGGTTACAGAATCTTTGATATCTGCTTGAGTCTGAGGGACAGCATGCTTCATGTGGGATATATATAGATTTTTTCTGGCTGTTTAATCTGCAAATTTCTCCAAAGAGCTGAGGAGCAGAAAGGTATTTGATAAACCTCTACTGAGGCTACAGAAATGGGAAGGAAGGGAAAGACATGTGAAAGGATAAAGTCTTGTCAAATATATATTTCCAAGAAAGTAGTCATGAAAGAGTGATTTCAAGTTAAAAAACAAACACCCCTCCCTGAAAAACCCAAACTAGAACCCCGCATAATATATCTGAGGAAATTATAAAGTGACTTTGGCTGCCTGGGTTAAATAGGGAGATTTAGGAAGGAATAATTGTGTGGTGGTGGTTGACTCAGGAAAAAAGCAATGCTTGTCAACACAAATTACTATCATGAAAGAAATATAAGGTTTATTGGCATTTAAATTGTGTGGATCAGTGAAGCTCTTTGAAGACCTACTGCATATTTCATGGAAAGGGTTCTGTGCTTTTAATTTGTGGGGTTTTTAAATGAAAAATACTGAGGAAATAATTTTAATGTTTTTGTGTGAAAAATAATATGCACACCTGTGTAGATGCACACAAAAGCTTTGAGTGCTTTAGTCACTGCTTGGACTGCATGCTTTAGAAAATCTTGCAAACTGACAACAAAATTTTAGATAATGGTCATTCCCTAAATATGTTATGTTGACGGGATAATGAGGATATTAAAAAAGGTTGTTTAAAAATAATTTTTGGGATGCCCTTGCATGAAGGTTTAAAACACTGCATAAAAATCTTGCATTTGAAAAGAACAAACAAAATTACCTGAAGCAACTGCACGGTCTTATTACTTTTTTGTTATGTAAAATACTTCTGCAAATTTATTTTAGCTCATTATCTCTTCAATTTGTCATATTCATGCAAACACATTTTTATTAGTACATATTTAATATTGTGAAACATATTTTATGGAATGTTACAAGGTTTTAACATTTCACAGTCTTTTGAAACGCAAAATAAGTTAGATAAAAGGCCATTCTGCCTAGAATAAAAACACTTAACAAATCATTAGTGGTCTAAATTTCTAACAACGGAGCTGCCATAGATCAGTTGCTGTGTCCACTCCATATGATGCTGGTGGGAAAGGGGAAAATCATTCAGACCCACCCACCTGCCAGACCCTACACACACACATGCACGCCTTAATGAAAATAGTAGAAGATGCTCTGTGAAATGGAGTTTAGAGTTCAGGTTGCCTGCAAATCAAGTGATAGAAGTGCAAATTAAGTGATTTAAAACATCAAATGATTTATTAAGAAATTGACCTGTACATGAAGCCCGGTTTTCTATCTTTTTTACTCTTTTTTGAAACGAGAACTTGTGTTAGATAAAAGCACCGGAGTTCTGTTAGACTCTTAATAGGCTTCCATCAATTTGGTATGAAAAATAGCCAGTCTGTGCTAGCAAAGCAGTTGGTAGAGGTCATTTCTCCTATTTCCTTAAAAAACCCCGAAACCAAAACAAAAAACTCCCTCTTTTGCATCTTTTTGAAATACAGGTTTTGCCTTTAGAACAGTTTTTAAGTGTGTAAGAAATCTATATGGACTGTCTGGCAAGATGTAGTCTCATGGCTTTTAAGTCCAGCTTTTCCCACAAAGGAATACACTGACAGTGTGAATACCTCAAGGTATACAGCTGTTCTTAACAGAACACTTAACAGAGTCCTACCTATAGAGAAATATGCCTTGTGCTCAGGTGCTTTGCAAGATGGCAGGCACAGTAATGCTTCATGCTATGGACTAGAGCTGAGAACTTAACCATTGCTATAAGGTAAGAATAGGTGAGCCATGCTTCAGTTTATATATGCACACAGCCAATTCCGTCTTTTTCTTTCCCTATTCTTTCACACCTCTGGCAGCTTTGGAAAATCTAGTCAATGTAGACTGATGAGGTACTAATGTGTAAGAGACCAGGAAGATAATATCTTGGCTATTGTCCTGCTTGTTATATCTGAACATATTGGAGGTATAATTAATCTTTTCATGCAGGAAGAGCAAAAGCATCTTGATTACTTTCATCAGTCCTCGGAAGATATTACTGGCCCAATTTTCTTTTTACATGTGTGTGCGTATGTATCCAGTTTACTACAGTATAAATAAACACTTTAAAATACTTGATCTAACTTTCTGGCAGGAAATTGTGTTTATTGGTGGGAGACAGAGGGATGAGAGAAAAAGGGAAGTGTAAAAGGTGTTTTGGTTTGCCCTGTGGAGTCAATGGGAACATTAGGAACTGTCAGGAACAGCAGTTCTCAGGAAAGAGAATAGTTAGCAGTGACCGTGACTGCCAAGGAATGAAACTGGTCCTGCCACACAGCCAGGACCATTGCTTGGCCCTACTTTTCCTTGCCTGGGTAAACTGGCGCCAGGCTCCTCCTGTCCCATGGAATGCTTGAGACTTGGTAGGTGAGCACCACTAAATAACTAAAAGTTACCATGCACCTCTATACACTCTATAGAAATAAGCATACATACCTCGTATTCCTTTCTTCCCTTACTCTTTCTGAACAAGTTTTCTGTTTTTCTCCAGAGTTCCTTGGTTTTAAGCTCTCACATAAAAGTTCAAGAAATAGCTTTGCTTTTTACATGGAATTGCTTCTGGCTTCTTGTAATGAAAATGCAGTTCCTACTGGCTAACGAATTTTGACTGGACTTATGTTAAACTCTGAGAAAAAAAGAAATAATAGTAAAAAACCTGAAAATTAATAAGCCATCACACAAAGTCTTGACCTCCATTATAAGTTTTTCTAATAATTGTCATAGTAAGTATCATAATAAAAAAAAAAGGAGCCTGAGTATTCTGTTTTATTTTAATCAGACAGCAGCTGACAAATTATTGTAATGGAATCAAGCTGGTATGATATTTAATCTCTCAAGGTGCTCATTTCCTTTCATATCTTCCCAAACTCACTCCTGAAATCCCATATGCCAGAGGAAATATTCATGTATTCTCTATGTAATTAGAAAATTTCAGACCTAATTTGGTTGTATAAAGCATAGTAATTAGCTTAGTAAAGGATATTTCTTTTCTGCTGTCTTGGTTGTTTTCTTTATGTGCTGCCTGAGTTTTACTGAAACAACCCGATATGCTTTGAAAAATTACAGACCCTTTGATTTCAGAAAATGCCCACTTAGGAAGGGGAAAAAAGACATGTGCACACATATGTACAAAGGGAAGAACCACTGTGAAGCTTTGAAGATTTTATTAATATTTTTGAACTTATTCTGTATTGTGCTATTCTTGTTATTTTCTGTATAGATCATGTATTTTCTTTTTGATAGCAATGTAATAAAAAAAAGGCTAAAGGTGAGAATATGTGGAGTGTTCACCTCTGTATGTTTATCAAACTACTAAAACTAAAAATCCTTTTGCAAATGATTTCATGGTCATTTCTTTGGAAGCCCTTTGACAGGAAGCCATATAAACAAGTTGAGAGAACTTTCTGTAGCCAGCCTTCGTCGAGTTGCAGACGTGTGAGTTCAGCACCATTGAAAAGTGACAGATGACCTCAGTGAGAGTTGGTGGCACTAAACAATGTCCAGGGAATGCTTCGGAGTCATAATATGTATTTTAGCACACGTGCATAGTGCTGAAGAATCTTAAGAGTTTTTCTTTTGCACTTCTCAGCTGTATTTGCATTTATGGTGTAGATAAAAATAAGCATTTTTTAACTGAGTGAAGACACCTGGTTTTGAGTTATATTGCTGGTAAACTACAAGCAGAATCACTAGAAAACTAGAAATCACTGGCTTGAAAAGAAACAGGAATAAGTAACTATTAATGTATGTCTGGTGTGTGACTCATAATCCAATGTTTTCAGTATCTGTCTTAACCAGCTCCTTTGTATCTAGATAAATGATTCTGTTACTGTCAGAGAGTAAAACAGAGTGTTTAGCATTCAAGTATTGAGACTGAGTTTTCTCTGGCTAACTGAGAATAATGTCCACAAGAGAGAAAAAAACCAGCAGGTGTTTGTATAAATGACAAATGTAATGCTACCTGTTAAGAGCTATGGGATGGGAATGAAATAGATGGTATTTACATAGGACATATATAGTGACAATTGTAGCTTAAAGTTAGCTCAAATCTAACTCTACAATTCCCGTTCTTTCTCTCAGTTGAAGCTAGCTGACTTTCCTACACAGCTAGATAACATGCTCTCAAGCTTGCAATCTGTGGTTTAAAAGAAAAAAAAAGGAAAAAAAAAAAAAAGAAGATCTAATTTATGTAATGAAGAAAGGTATATTTATATTTAGTAATTCCTACCAGTGACCCAGGCAAAGCTGAACTCCGTTAAAGCATAAAATGTAGCTCACTGTTGTTGCTGTGGCTTGGCAGACCTAGATTTTTGTGAAACTGATAAAGTGGTTTTCTTTGGAAAGTATTTTGAAGATGTGCTGTGGCAGAAGGTGGTCAGTAAGTTGGAAAAATACCCCAAACATAAAGTTTTAATTAATTTTTTTTTCATTCTTCCCACCACTCTCAATTCCTCACATAGACTATTTTGCTTTCTATTTAAAATGTGAGCAGCAATTTTGTTAAAAGGTTTTGTGTCTCTTGATAAATCTCTGCCCAGCCACTCTTCTAGAAATTGTAAATACCTTATGGTCAGAAGTCTTTTTCCTTTAGTCTGAAAAGTACAGTCTCATACTTAATACATCTGTATTGCTGCTTCTGCTACCAGCTGTATTATTATTGTTTTACAGTTTAGCGGCCGTCCATCACAAGCTTTCCATTTTCCTTGTTTTGGTGATATTTAAGGTGTCTGGGCTTCTCTGATTCAGAATAAGGTGGATGCATTGCCATCTTGTGTTTGAGAACTTAGTTCCTCGTCCAGACTAAAGCATCCTTAGATGTCTTGGTGGCAAGGTTGGAATAAATATGTGGGTTGATACACATGTACTGAATACAGATCAGCTTCTATCCCATGAGAAAGCCTCTGGAATGGTAACCCTGGGCAGATCATCTTCGTTCATGCCTCTAGTTTTGTAGGCAAAATCTTTCAGTTCTAGGCTACATATCAGATGTGCAGAAAATTGTGACTAAAACATTTTTTTTTTATTCCTATAAACTCCTCTTTGTTTGCTAACATTTTTATAGGCAGACTGACATCTCTTCTTTCTTAACACGTACTTAACTGAATATAAATAAATCATGAATGGCCTCACTTCATATCTGTAAATGTATACTGAAACCCAGATACAAGACATACATTTTGTTAATGCAGGAAGCATAAATGCTGTGGAATTAATTTAGTGTCTAAGTGTTCATTTTCAATAACCTCTGTTTCATAAGTCTATAATAATTACCTAAATAATGTCTCTGGTTATTGGGTGATTAACACATTATAATGATGAGAAGATTCATTCATTAAAAACAAATGTGTGTTTTTCCTTATGGCATGATTCGTGTTCCTTCCTTGGTCAGAGTGAATAAAAAGAATAACAAAATTCAGACAAGTATAGCACTGTTCAGCAGAACAAACAAATGTTCATGGTCCCCCATTAACCTGCTTCTCTCCATTCACACTCCTTTTACAACCGAAGAAAAAACCTCTGCCTCGGTAGTGCCTCAACATGCTAAAATACTACTTGGCCTCAGCTGTGCTCCCAGTCTGCAACTCCATATTTGGAGTGAATGCAGAGCCTTTCTGTCTCCATGGGTTTGGAGGAAGTTTCATAGCAAATAAAGAGTGAAGTATGGGATCTGTGCCACTGACTCCATCACAGGTCACTGTGATGCAGAGAGAGCTTGAACAGCAGATTACAGCTTAATAAATCAGTTCATAGGTACCATTGTAGGATTTTTGTCCACCATAGTATAGTGCTTAGAGGATCCCAAACTTCCTTGTTTTAGTTCTGGAATATGTTGGAAAGGGAAGGTTCGTGTGGATCTGAATGTGCCTCCTTGTTAGTTTGATTTTTTAAAGCTGAGAGTTTTTCCTGATTCTTATTTTTGCAATACTGGATCATGATCATTTGCTGGTTCCACCAACATGCTCCGACATCTCCTGCTAAAGAGCCGTCTTCTAATATGGGTGCTGAAGCCAGACACAACTGGACCTTCTGCCAGGGCCTTCAGCATGATATTACAGTAGAGAAGGATCTTACCCTTAGTTTTAACAAATTAAACACAAATTTATTCATATTCTAAATTACAGGGTTCTGGAAGACAAGGAGGTGGCATGACTAAATGTAAGATGACTCACTAAACCCCTTTGATTTAAAATTAGAGTTTTGTAGGCAGCCGTCCCCCCAAATAAATAAATTGAACTATTGAAGTTATATGTATTAACAGAAACATCAATATTCATCACAATACCAGTCTTAAATCATTAATTCAATACCATCATAACTCCCAACTGTGGTAATACATTATTGACATTAACATACTAATTTTTACCTGTTCTTCAGCATCAGATAATCTCCCCACTCCCCAGATATAATACACCTGGGGTTTGACATATCATAAATAGAGATGAGGTCCCATTTTCCTTAAGGTGCAGCAAAGATTACCCAATTTGTAATAAGAAAAATTCTCTGTCTCAGTTATTAAAGGATGACTTAAACTTTAATTGTTTCATACACTCTGTATGTTCAAGGTCAGAAATATTGTTAAAGAGTTCTTATTAAAAAATGTATATGTGTTTCTACCTGAATTTTTAAATAAATTCAGGATTAATGCTAAGCAGATAATCAATTTTTAATTCAGTAGCTAAAACAAAATTAAGAAAAACAGGAAATCTCTTGAACTGGAACGTATTTTTTTTTCTAAGATTTTGTTATAAAAATCAACAAAACTACTTTGGGTAAATGCAGAGAGGATGCTTCATTTCATTTTTATAGCCTCTTAAAATATTTTTTCAAGATCAAAAAAATCATATTTTTTGATGTTTCAAATTTTAAAAAGAGTTTTGTTTTGCTAATTTTGAAACATTTTATGGTAATGAAATTAAGCATTTCATTTTGAACAAAGCTAGTATGAAATGGTTTTAACATTTTCAGAAGTTCTTCTAATTCCTCTTTTTTTTTTATTCTGAATCTTTTTCTGTTGTTATTGTGAATTAGTGCTACAAATGTTTTAAATCATCCTGCATTAGATAACTTTTGTCTAAAGCACAGAGCTTGTGCTGAAGACACTTGTTCTGTTCTTCTGTATTCTTTCTGCACAGCCACTTCAGGTCCAGAGAAGTCTTCTTATGCCCCAGTCATTCATTGTGTTTCTGCTGTACAACGAACGCCTTGTTTTCATTGACCTGTTTTTCTAAAATCTTAGGAAAAATGTTATATAAACAAGAAAGTTATTTGGGTTCACCTCCGCTGTTAGATGAACTACCTCATAGATACTTCCTGTACCACGAAATCAGATTTAACCTGACAATTAATAGTGCCATGTATTTTTTATAAAAATCCAACTGCTCCTGGATATGTATGTGAAAGTGTTATTTCAGACTTAGATGTTTCTGAAAATATATCGGGAAGCTAGGATTATTTGCTTATTATACTTAAGACACATTGACTGTACCGCCTTCTCATCCACTAACAGACACATCTTTATTCTTTCACAGTAAATCAGAGCAGGCTAAGATGTATCCAAGTCAGTTGACTGCATTTACTTGAGATGATTTTGGCAATGTATGAAATGGAAAAAATGTGGAAGGAAAAAGGACAGCATAGTCTGTATAAATACAACTGGGTGAATGAAAAACTTATTTTCTTGACTTCCTCACTGCTTTTTGAGACCTAACTACCATACTGCATATTCCTCATGCCTCTGACTGGATTTTGAACAGGGTTATGTGGTCATTTCATGAAGGGAAGGTAGAAGAATAACCAGTACAATTGCCAGTGCAACTTTCTCTGTTTGTCTGTCTCCTTTCTCTAAAGGGCATGAGCTGTCTGCTGTAGGCATAAGCTGCTTGTTATCTGAGTTCAGCAGCAGGTCAGTTCTTTTCTCAGTACTTTTCACTACAGTCAGATTCAGCTACCACAGGGTTTTTTTTGGTTCCTTTCCCAAGAGGAGTGTGGTGGGTTGACCCTGGCTGGACACTAGGTGCCCACCAAAGCCGTTCTATCACTCCCCCTCCTCAGCTGGACAGGGGAGAGAAAATATAACAAAGGGCTGGTGGGTTGAGATAAGGATAGGAGAGATCACTCACCAATTACCATCACCAGCAAAACAGACTCAGCTTCGGGAAAATTAACTCAATTTATTACCAATAAACCAGAATAGGGTAATGAGAAATAAAACCAAATCTCAAAACACCTTCCCTCCTCCCCTCCCTTCTTCCCAGGCACAACTTCACTCCCAGACTCTCTACCTACCCCCCCAGCAGTGCAGGGGGACGAGGAATGGGGTTTACAGTCAGTTCATCACACGTTATCTCTGCCGCTTCATCCTCTTCAGGGGCAGGACTCATCATACTCTTCCCCTGCTCCAGCGTGGGGTCCCTCCCACGGGAGACAGTCCTCCATCAACTTCTCCAACGTGGGTCCTTCCCACGGGCCACAGTTCTTCATGAACTGCTCCAGCATGGGTCCCTTCCACGGCGTGCAGTCCTTCAGGAGCACACTGCTCCAGCGTGGGTCCCCCGCGGGGCCACAAGTCCTGCCAGAAAACCTGCTCCGTGGGCTCCTCTCTCCACGGGGCCACAGGTCCTGCCAGGAGCCTGCTCCAGCACGGGCTTCCCACGGGGTCACAGCCTCCTTTGGGCACCCACCTGCTCCGGCGTGGGGTCCTCCCCGGGCTGCAGGCGGAGATCTGCTCCACCGTGGACCTCCGTGGGCTGCAGGGGGACAGCCTGCCTCACCATGGTCTTCCCCACGGGCTGCAGGGGAATCTCTGCTCCGGCGCCTGGAGCACCTCCTCCCCTCCTTCTGCACTGACCCGGGGGTCTGCAGGGCTGTTTCTCTTACATGTTCTCACTCCTCTCTCTGGCTGCTGTTTCTGTGCCACAGCAACTTTTTTTCCTTCTTAAATATGTTATCACAGAGGCGCTACCACTATTGCTGATTGGCTCGGCCTTGGCCAGCAGCGGGTCCATCTTGGAGCCGGCTGGCATTGGCTCTGTCGGACACAGGGGAAGCTTCCAGCAGCTCCTCACAGAAGTCACCCCTGTAACCCCCCTGCTACCAAAACCTTGCCACACAAAGCCAATACAAGGAGAAAGTAAAGAAATCTAAAATCACAATTAAGGTTAAACAGGGGGATGGGGACCAAGGGAGCAGTTCTGCAAAATAGCATGTTGGCCAATGTTTGTACCATATTTTGGAAATACTCTCCACAGAAGTGGAGCTTTGAGACAACAGTAGTGATGTATATGCAAATTCTGAAGAAATAGGTGGCTATTTCAAATCTTCTCATAATCCAAAACAAGTTCAAACCCACTGACAACATCTTTGAGGATTACACCATCCTATCTACTACAACAAGCTCTAATTTATCCATGTTTACTATCCTAAGCTACTTCCCCAAGGGGGCAGGGTATACTTCCTCATTTTATATATATATATATATAAAAAATATATATGTATGTATGTATGTATGTATGTTTATATATATTAAAAGATTCAGACCTCTTCATGCCCATATTTTAGGAAGGAAACTACCCTCCCCTGGCACTTTTTTTGAGCTTGCATCCTGGAACTTTCTCTTCTCTTCCTCCAGTTCATTTATGTTCATTACTGGGTTTTCTCCCTCCAGTCCTAATAGAAAAGATCATACAACACTTCTCCCATCTCTTCTGACACAAAGTCAAACATAACAATCATTTCATCTTAATCAGGTATAAGACACTAGTGACTAAAAGGATTCCAGAGACTGAGCTCCCTGATTCTCTGCTTGTTATCCCTCCCACTGACCTTTTTGAAGGTTGCCTTGTTTCTCTTTCCCTACCTTTTATTCTTCTGCCACATTTTTGCTTTTTGGCAGTGTTTTTGCTTTTAATAACAGGTTGTTATACCACCTATCTTTAAAATCTAGGGAGGAAATGACCTCACTGCAGTTAATGGGAGTCCTAAACTAATTCTATTAAGCGGCTTTACTGACTGGGGTCAGTATTTTATTTCATTAAGCTTTGTCTTTCTTCTCTCATGTTCAGAAGTGTGTGAGGAGGTTCTCTAGCGTTCCACTGTTTTTCTAGAGGTTGATAATGCCATACCTTTCACTAGGAAGGAAATTGGGAGCAAGACTAAGAGTTAAGTACTTTCCTTACACCCCACTAGCACCAGAAGTTTCTGTAATCAGTGCTAAGTCTCTCACATTATTTACCTGCAAGTAGCAATGTCAGCTCATCACAGTGTCAGCGTTGGGCAAACTGGAATTTCTGCCTATTATGAGAAAGTAAATAGCATAATGTAGGCTTTTTTCACTGAATTCTCATCATCGCTAATAATGAAGTTTTCTGCATTTCTTATATATGCCTAATATGTATATATTTTTCTTATCCAAGATTACTTTGGGGTGGTTTTGGTTTTTTTTTGTCAATTTCCTCAATAGCAAGCCCAGAAAGTGGCATAACATAAAAGACAAATATTAGCTTGTATAAGTGTGGGATGAGTACATCATTTGGATAAATAAAGAATACCTCACTGATGTCACACACCTTATGATAAGATTAAAATTTTTTTATTTCTGGTATTGAAATAGGTTTGGACTGAGTTTGAAATATTTCCCAAAGTTTATGTGCCCATAGTTTATAAATTTATGGCTTGCATACATGTCTATGGACATTAATTACAGTCTTATCTAATAACCTTTTCTCATATTGATGGGATCTTTGCCTGAGTGGTGACTACTCAACTGAGAGGTGATTAAAAACATGTAGTATAATTTAAAATTGCCAAAATACTTTTAAAATCCAGGAAAACAAAGCCAGAATCTATTTGAAGGAAATGAGGTTGCTTAGAGTGGGCCATTAGATCCACTAACGTCAGCAGGACTTTTGTCATTCATATCAAAGGAACATTTCCAGATGCCAGGCTAATTATTCAGGCTTTAGGTCTGTATGGATGCAAAATAGAAGTGGAGTGGGTTTTTTTGTTTCCCAATACAACTATGTTGCATTGGTATGCACTCTAATTATATTGCACAAATACCTAACACTTGTTGAGGAATATGTACTGATGCATAAATTTGGAGGTTGGCTGCAATATAATCAGTTCCATTAGCTATAAGAAAAAATTAATTGTACAGATATTCATTGTGCCAATAGAAAAACAAATAAAATCAGTCCTTCAAATGTGTGTTCATGTGTCCTGTTTCCTTCTTTTAATGTAAGAGATTTTATTTGGGTAGTTCTTTGACAAAAGAAAACAATTTGCTATTGATGTACTATTACTTTAAAAAAGTTTCATTTTAAGACTTTTTATGAAACCATTTTGGTATTAGTCTGTCTAGTTGGGATCTGGTCATGACACTTGGAGTGTGAACAGTGTTGAGAAAGTGATTCCTTTGGCCCTCTGGGCTCATTAAAAAGAGAGAACCCAGCAAGGGCAAGGGAAAATTGATCCACAAAGGACTGTTGCATACTGGAATATGTGGCTTATGTGGTCTCACAGAACACTGGCAGTTCCTCATTATTAAAATCAGCCTATATTCATAGTCCAGTCTTTTCTCTAGAATGACTGTCTTGGCTCCTTTAGAAACAGGAAAGATAGAAAGTTGTCATCACTAGAAGTTTTACATAGTAACTGTCATAAAACAAATATAGGAAAGAAGAAGGGACACTGAGGTTCATATTAGATGGTTTTGCCTTTTCTTTCTTCTGACATTCAGTGATAGTTAATTTAATACTTATGCTGCCATCACGGAAAACTGATGACTTCCTCAAAAATAATATTTTTCTGGCCATTCACAATGTCCTGATACTGAGTTGCTGATCTAATACACATATAAAGGTAATATGAATCTTAATATCTGCTCAGGGGAATTAGACTACTACCAGGAAGCAACATTCAACCGAACAGAAACATCTCCTGCAAGAAATCTAAGGCCTGAAAACAAGAAGTCCAGCTTGCCAACAAGATGAATAATACTCATCTTTGAGGCTGATAACTACTGCACAACCTTAACTTGACCAAATACATTTTCTTACTGAAAAAAACCTGAAAACATTGCTTGTTTCACCAGATCATCAACCTCTATGAGGAGACACTTCAGATCATGTTCTAGGGATAGCATTGCCATAACAATGGTGGTTAGGTATGTGGGAAATAAAATATTATGATGTTCTGAACATGAGTTAAACTGTTACATAATTATAATGAAATTATTTTTTAAAAAAACATAAGAAAGGCTCACTGTCATTATGAATGGATCTTCAGATGTGAATATAATGGCTGTTGTGTAAAAGGAATTTGTATATTATATTAAGGGATGCGAGTGCAGGTAAACCTTCATTGCTATTAGTGACTGTCAATGGGATTTACAAATTGGCAGCATTTTGACTGAAGGGACTTTAAGGTTAGTTATCCTTTTCTCTCATTTCTAATAGCAACCATGGAGATGGTACAATATGGAATAAGGAAAGAAGGCAGACTACAGCTAAAGCTTTTATTTCTTACTAGCCAACAGCAAAATGACAAAGTGGTCTGGCATATAGACCATTTATAATTATAAGGTAGTTAAAAGTAGGGAAATTGTCAGTAACTGCAGAGTGTTTGGACAAAACCCCTGCAATTTGAGTTAATTATCTCTCCAGAGTTCTTGTTCTGAGCAAAACACATGTTTATGCAATACTATTGTATTAGGGCTTTATTTATACTTGCTTTTTACATAGCCTTATTAAAAATAAAAATAGAGAGATCCAGAAACAGTGTTTGAAAAGTTTGTTAAAATAGATCAGCTGTGATTAAATAGACATTGGAATACAAAGCATTTCTAAGAGTCTGTTTTCAAGTAGCAAGGGCAAAACGCAGAACCGAGGAGGGGGACATGAGGCGTGTTGTATAATCCTGTCTGCATCCTAAAGCAGTGCAAGTAGCTCAGCTGAACCCAGTGGAGCTCAACCTGCTCTAAGCATCTGAGCTTCTGGATAATTATGATTTAAAGCAGTGCTGTTGTCTCGCCTTGTTTTTGTTTCCCCATTCTTTTAAGAACTGCCTTGTTTGTAAAAGTGTGGAAACCTCAGGAGCTTTGAATTTTTGAGTGATGTCATTTTTTTAACATAACCAGATGTTATGAATGTCTCCAGAAAATGCAAGTAAATTGGAGGAATCACTTGTTTTAATGTAAATATAAGTAAGCAGACCTAAATATTGCATGCTACAGTGATAAACCCAGAACTGCTAATTCCCTGTTTGAGCTAAGGTGGCAAAACTTTTAAAGCACACAGTAAACTTTAAAAATAAAGTTCAGTAGAAACTATGTAAAGTGTTTGTGAATTTAGCAGCTATCCATGATTGAAAAGATATTGTCTTCTATTATGTATAGGAGCATTGCCATTCTGATGAACTGTAAACTGTAATTATAATCAATATGCAGCAAGTATAACTAGAAAGTATAAAATTAAACCATAAAAAAGCATCTTTCTAAAAGATTTCTAGCTTTTATTTATGATCATAAATGACAAGTCCTGATCTAGAAGCATGAAAAAAAATAACATACTCCTGCCTGAGATAACCAGGCAAACAAAAAGCCCTAGGTAGAAGAGCAAAGCAATCTTTTTTTTGGTCAGATCTTAACCACAAAAGCAGTGGCAATTACAGAAAAAATGAACTGAGGGATGTTTTCTTTTTTCCCCTATTGCCCTTCAATGCTATCTCCACGTCTTTCAATAACTGAGGGCTGGACTCAAAAGGAACAGCAGACTGTAGTAGGACAAAGCTATTTATCTTTCTGCTACAGCTGCTGGTGGCTAGTTACACAGTATTTGGGCATATTAGTAGCCTGATTTAATTTTTTTTATAGAGTGCAGCAATTAGAGCTCTATTTTACAATCTATAGACCAATGTGTTACTCGTTTATGTTTCAATGTCACTGATACTGTCTCTGCTCCTTCTAGTGTAATCCTTCAAGTGAACAAGGCAATGTTCTTGTTCATTCCCTGTTCTCCTGAGAGGGCCCCTCACATTCAAGTTTGTCCTCTCAGCCTGTGCAATCCTACATAGGTCACAGCCTGTTCTTGGGGTGTTCTTGGTCTGCTGACATTAGCATTTTTGTTCAGGTCAGACATGCACTTTTGAAGTAATCACCCAGTACTTGCTGGCTGGTTTTGTGATCTCACAGTGGAGTCCTTTCAAGTAAAACTAAACAGCAAGATACAATCCAGAAGCTCTCCTAGTGCACTCCGACCGCTAATGGATGCTCCAGTTATAGGACCACACCAGAGCTATTCAAGAGTAAACTTCCCCTGAATCACGTGCAGTGTGGTGATCAGGTCCACTCTACCAACTATTCTGCACTACGGATCCACTGCTGTTGCACCACATTAATCGCTAACGAAGATACAGTCTGCAAAGTCAACATCTGGAAGAAAGGTTTCAGCAAGAGGGGTTGGAATCACTTGAGGATAAGGGTGAATCTTTTATTTATCTGAGGCTGTAGCAGAATCTGAACCCTAGGCCAGGGACCTGATGAAAACTTTCTAATCTTCAAGCTATTACATTGGCACAAGCAAAAAGCACTCTGCCCCTAACTGACAAAAAAACCTTATGTGGATGTCAACAACAAGTCATTGCCATGTTTTTAGCTTAGGTTATTTACGCTAGAAAGGCATAGCTTTTAGAGAGAAAAACCCTACGCTTCCGTTACGGCAGTCTTTTGGAACAGGGAATGTGTTTCCTTGTTTTGCAATGGAAAGTGTCTAACCATGTCACATAGCAGGGAAGCCAAACAAATCAGGCCTGCTGAAGGGCAAAGAGTGTAGCAGCATGGATGTGCACTCTTGGGTCTCAAGCTGATAAATTCCTTTAGGTATTGATGTAACGTGCCGTGTGTTGCTCTGATCCCTGAAGTGCCTGTCTTTATATATATCTTGTATATTCGAATGTTGCTTGTCTTTTGCCATCATGGATATCTTCTCCAACTTGTAATATGTTGGATTTTCCATTTTGCCTTTGTTTGGCTATACTGTCTTTCGTTCCTTACCAGTCTGCTGAGAACTGCTCAGGCTATTGTGGGTGAACTTTCAATGATTTAGTATTTCATTATCATGGTATTTCTCAAGCAATTAAGTTCTCTTTTCTATTTCTTTTCCTAAATTAATGTGGTTGTATTGTTGCGACACTGCAGTTCTGAATGGGCGACTTGTAGCAGTATTAGCTACAAGGCAAATACAAGGCAAACTGAACTCATGCTTGTGTTGTTCAGATTAGTCTTCTGCCTATAAGTGAGAAGGTACTGTGCAGGGGTTTCTTTAGATAGGCTGGGTGGTCTGGCATGCCGTTATACCTGATTTTATATACATGCTTGCGCTACTTCCATACCCACATCAGGCCTGCTATCACATTGTCTACAGATGGTAATCAAAGACTTTTTGTGTCTACCAGGTTCAACTCGGACAGCTTCATTCATTTCTGGGTATTGAACCCTGTAAACAAAATTAAACAACAGCAAAAAAGTAAGCCAACCCCCTCTCAAAAGAAAAGTAAGGTAAGAAAGGTTGGAGATTTTCTAGTTCAGATCAGTTCAGTCTCAAATGATCAATTCTGTTGGCATAGTTTCTTTGGGAGGGTGAAAAGTATTTCTGATGTCCAGAAAAGAGAGCAGTGGAACTGTGCTGACCTTTACTGTAGTAAGTATAACTGAAGAGAGCTGAAACTACACTTGAGCTCAAAGGGTGATAGCCATACTGATGTGGATTTCCTCTTCAATGTCTATCTGCTAGGACTGTTAGAACCCACCAGTCCATCTTAGGCTGTATAGCTGTGTAAATCAATGTTCTCTAAAGATGAACAAAACAAGGCTCTTGAGCTGGAAGGGATCTGCAGAAGGAATTCCGTGCACCAACCATCACATATATTGTTTGGATATCTTTTTTGTTGTTGTTGCATTTAGAGATCTTGATTCCACTCTGTTTTATGACAACTAAATGATCTGCGAAAGCAAGTCATGACCTGTTGCTACTGCTGAATACCTCTACTGAAATTGCAAATGGTCTCAGTCTGATAAACTTTGCCAATTCTTACAGGTTCTGATATATTACAAAAAAGTTCAAATACAGCACAAATAGCCAGGTACCAGTGGGCATGGATGCAATTAATTGGGAAAGAATTTTAGACAAACAACTAGTCATCTTAAATGACAGTTTATCATAAAGAGTAAGGTTTAAAAAGTATCTCAGAGCATGGGAATAATCAGCACTGAATGCTCATTAGCTCTATGGAGGAGCAGGGCTTAAATGCTCAGGTGTTGTGTCATGAAGTTGTGGCTCTAATATCTTTTAAACCCCAAATTTCTCCTGTGTGGTGTAGACATGGTGTTTCAGTTAGAGAAAAAGGGGATTTCTGCAATGTTCTTCCTTTCATGGGGTAGAAGGGTTGTCCCTGTTAGATGAAACTGGCAGTCTCTCACCAGCAGAAAGTGGTTTGTAACAGCTTGCTAGGAAAAAAAAAAAAAAAAAGATATTTAAGATAAGCACATTTTTTAGACTGCCTATAGGCTGCTGTATGGATGTTTGTGCCAAGCATGTATTTTCCTGGTGTGATTTTACATAAAATTCTTCAGTAATATGACTTTATTCTATGATAGACTAAAGAGAACTTTGTTCATCAGTTAATTTGGGACCTTCCTTTTCCTCCATAGGAAGAAAAGGAGAAACTCTGAAGTATCTTGTTCTGGCATTTTGATACAAAATAAATATTTTTTGCTTTCAAGCAAGACTTCTGTCTACAAAGATGCCAAAATTCAGATTAAAGATGTCTCAAAAGATTTTTTTCTCTTTTATGAAGAAATGCCCCATAAAGAATTTTTTCCATCTTGCTTGAAATATTTATTTTAGCTTCCTGCCTTTTTTTTTTTTCCTGTTACCCTTACTCTAGTGAGTGACTAGTGAACTGAAAAATTAATTATTTGCAGAGCCATAGGGGTGAGTGAACAGCAGAGCTCTGGGTTCTTCTTCCTGTGGAGTTTGTAAAATAAGAGTGAGAAGCTTTTTTAAAATTTCATTCATTTAATGTACTCTCTTAACAAATCTAGTCAGGCATGACATGCCAAAGAGTTTGCAAACTTTTTAGTCGGTTTAGTGGTTTACCTTCTTTGAATGCCAAAGGTGGGTTGTTTAAAACTTTATGAAATAATTTTATTCTCTTAAGTTACAATTAGATGTTCCCTCCTTTTTTTACATCGGTTTTAAAAAAGAAAATTTAATTTCTTCATGTAATATATCTCAACATTGTTTCCTACTGCAACTGCTTTAATTCCATTTAATTATGATGGATATTTCCTCAGTTTCAGAATTTACATTGTTGCCATTGATTTATCAACCTTTTGAGTAAAAAAGATCCTTTGCATTTTCCCCGTTTACAGTAGAAACATTGATAAAGTTCTTTTTCCTGAAATTCCTTTCAGATTTCTTTAATGTAAAAAATATATTCGTGTGTTGGCATAAATATGTGTGTATATGATGTCTGTGATAGATGTTAGTAACATCTGTCTGTAGCTTTCTTCTTAATAAGATGGTTTTTAAAAGCTGAAGTAATTTGTTTTTTCTCCCCACCATTCACAGTTTTGTCTACTGGAACCCCATAAGTAGTGGTGGAGTCTTTCAGTTAGATATTTACATTTATCAAAACCACAAAGGGGTGGATACTTGCAAATTCTTGGCTTTTTGTATCTGTTTTTGTTATTTCACTTTGGAAGGATTTTTAACTTTTATTTTTTAAAACATTTTGAGACAATGCCAAGCTTATACTTCTAAACTTTTTGAGTCTTAGGAGGCAAATTAAAAAATATGGTTTTTTCATTTTCCGATTCCTTAAGTCGCTCCTTAACACTTACAAAAAAGCTTTTCATTCTGTTAATGGATGGCACTATGTTCCCTCCAAAAAGTGCATAGTCATGTATCTTAATATTTAAACAAAATTTACGTGTAAGCCATTTTTACTTCAGCTTTGAATAAATACAAATTTGTGGGTTAAGTGCAAGTATTTGAGTTTCAAAAAATGTCTAAACAATTATCTGTAGCTTACAGCACCCTCTTATTTCAAAACAAAACCTTGTGTCTTTCAGAAAATATTCCTCCCTTTGTTTGAAAGGTTTTGCTTTCTAGTAAATTTTCTGATATGTCATCTGCTGTTTTGTAAAGCATTTTTAATGAATTATTTCTTTAGGTTCACATAACATACTGCATTCAATTTCTTGCAACATTTCTTATTTATTTTTAATCTTTTAAGCAAAATATTGGAAACAATAATTTTGGCTACCTCTCTGCAGGAAGTGTTTCCAGTGAGTGATGGTCTCCGTATGAAAATTTGTCTCTATAGTGAGGAGAGGAAGGAATAATATGTTAAAAACCTGGGTTTGTGCGTGCATGTGCGTGTGTGTGTGTATGGATATATGTTTATTATCATGTGGTGTAGTACTTGACTTGGCGGTAGCATCCCAGTTTGGAGCTGGCAGTAAATTCCTTTGTCTAGTGTTTCAGTTTTTGTTAGAAATACCCATTAACCTTCTTTCCTTTTAATGTGTTCTGGCATGGCAGCACCTTGACTCTTGTTTTACATGTTTTGCACAAACTGTTGCAAGCTGTTGTGGGTCAGGATGTTGTATGACTCGTGTTTGTGTGTCCTTCCCTGGGCCACAGCTACAGTTTGCCAGCTTTTGGGTATATTTCACATTTTCTGAGCTGTCCTTTCAGACACTCATTTTTCTTTAGTTTTGGCACAATCTAAAATTTTGCATACATATCAAATGTTCATATATTCACCTATTTTTCCAAAAACTTTATTTAAGGCGTTTTAAGTTTTGATGTCTAGCTTGAGCCATATTATAGGAATCTTATTTTCTGAACTGAAGAGCAATTCTATCACAGAAATGTGTGCTTCGCTAATTTGTGCCTTTCTAATTTGTATCAACTTGTATGTTATTGTATTGTTGCTGCCAGGATTCGGTTCTTGTAAATCTATTCTGACAGTGTCTCATCATTTCTTATTCCATCTGGTTTTGAGTTTCATGGCTCTTGTTAGTTGTGTTTTTTTTTTTCTTGTATGCTTCCCTCATACTCCAATTACTGCTATATAATTATTAATTATATCTAGCTGTTAGTTTGGCTACTGATCACCTGGAAACTAATTTGCAATCAAAAAATGTGTTAAATTTATAGATATTTTCTAGACATTCATAGTGCCACCTATTGGTTAAAATGTAGAAATGCAGCTGCAACTCCAGCATAAAAGCAAAGCCAGCTCTGGGAATAACTATTGAAGCCATGTATTAATTAGTTAATTACTAAAATTCTTATGTGTATACGAGGCTATGTCAGACTCATTATTTAGAGACATATGCTAACTTGAAGTATGTATCGATAATATGTAGATTACTAAAGAGAACACATGTTACTACGTTCTAGTAACTTTATAAAGTTTTAAAGTATTTAAAAGATTCAATAAATATCAACACTCCTTCTCGATTGCAAACTTCACCGATTAAACATTGTGAAAGCTGGATATGGCAGCTCCCGATTCTTTCTGTTAATTTCTTTTCTGTTAATTTGGCATTTTTATTAAGGAGTGTGTATGAATTTTAAGCACATTTCCCATAACAGCAGTTGTGTAGACTCATTTCATTATAAAATATAAACTCCATCTAATCAGTGATTTGAAATAGACTTTTTTATGTGGATATAAACATACATATAGGCTTTTTTCTCTTTAATATACAGTCTTACTGGAGAGAGAAAATTTTTTGCAGAAAACTATTAAATTACTGATTTATGTGGGGAATGCAACTTCATGTATTCTACCAACCAGGTCAAAGTAGAGAGCACCAAGGGAGTCCAGTGTAGTGCATTTCAGAGCACAGAAGTTTTTACTTTACAGACAGTGTAGAAATGGTGAATTTACAGAGCTGCAAATATGGAGTCAGAAATGGAGTTGGCCCATTCACTCTGACCCTAGATCCCAGTCTGATACAAAGAGACAATGAGTCCATCTGTGGCTATGGAGCAGATCTCGTAGGTGGTTCTAGAAACATAAAGATGCCTGGAAAATTCCTGTATCCCAAAGAAGCATCATTTCCCCAAGCAGCACCCCACGGCAAGAGGGATTTAGGAATGGCACAGTGTCGTTTCGAGGCTGTTAGAAGATTCCCTGCCCAAGGTATTCATCACTTATCAGTGATTCAAGGCTCACTTAATGAAGCTGAATATAAAGCACCAAGTCTTTCATAAACATAGATACTGAAAACATCATGGGAATGAACAGTTGAGGGCTTGGTTGGGCTTTTTCCTCCCCTGTTGGTTTTGTATTATGGGAGATTATTTTGGTTCATTTGTTTACTTGTGACACACTTCTGTCGGATTATACCATCTTGTGGCCCTGCCTTAGTTATAAGTTAAGTTGGATTTGTGCGATTAAGTCTGTGTTAATGAGAGGAATTTTTGCATAATTGTGGTTGACAAGTCCTGGCAATGATGATAGATGATTAATTACCATTAAGTACTCTCTTGATATACCTACACTACAAAATCAATTTTGTTTCATAAATACATAATATTTAATTAGATGAATTACCTAATTGTTTCATTCTCATCTAGAGTAAAATCTGACTTGATTCCTGAACTTGTTTGACCTCTTAAGGGTCTACAAGTAGATATTATATCTGTTGGATAGTGTGCTTCTCTCTAAGAGATAGCATTTGAAAGTTAAGCTGAACAAGAAGTATTACTGGAAGTCTGAGATAAAGCCCTGCATGAGTTGTTGCTTCTTCAGAAAAATCCATAAACAAAGCAAAGTTCAGAAAGCCTTACTCTTTTATCCTTTGTGATTACTTTATCTACTCTCATTGTTTTCTAAGAGTAGAAAATTGTACCACACTCAATTTTCCAATTTATTAGAATGTCAAACCAAAAGTACCTAACCATTGGACCTTCTGTGCTTTACAGATAGGAAAAATACAGCCACTGCAGGTGTGTTTGTAGTTTAAAGCCATGTTAGCACAGGTTTAGAAAAACAGGGAGCCTGCCTCTAACTTTTTGCGTGGCTTTAGATATGTTATTCTGTTCTTATTGTAGTCCTTTAGTTCTTGCTCTGCATTTTTGAACTCGTAAGTTCTTGAAGGCAGTGTCCAGTGCAATGGTCTGTCCTCCAAAATGGGTAGTGGAAATGCATAACCTTTATGCAAGCAGTACTTCTCCATAACTATAACAGGTTGGATTACAAAATAATGCTAGTGAAAGGTAAGGTCTAGTGAAATGATACGTAGTCGTGACCTGCTCTTGACCAAGATATATTTTAATTGGGGACTATTTCTTGTAATCATTAACCTGTATTCTCAACACCTGGGCTGCTCGATTTGCATTGCACATTTTGCCTCTATGATGCATCCACAAAATTAACTGGGAGATAAATTGTGTGTTACATGAATTCTTGTGCTTATTTTACTCCCATGCAAGAAGGCAGACTTTAGTTCTGCAGTAACCTGCTTTCACTGAAAGGAAGTATCTTAAAACTGGTTTTGTTCCCAAAATGAATTGCAGGATCATGGCCTCTTCTCATGTAACGGGCCTGTTCCTTAGGTGTAGAATAGAAAAGGCAAACCTATTTATGTTAATGTCAGAAACAGTTTTGCTTCTTTCTCTCCCTCAGTCCCCACAGACAAGTACAGAGGATTTGCCTCTTGCTCCTCCCTGCTGCCTGGGCTGAGGTCAGAGCCCGCCGTACGTACGCCGCAGACCGGCCAAGGCCGTTAGCAAGTGTCGCTCAGACCGCAGCAGAAACGCAGGGAGGCCACCACAGACCAAAAGGCCTTGCTGGAACCACAAAATGCGTAGGACATAGTGGAACTGAAGGAAAGGACTTTGCGAAGGAAAAATTTTAGGGAGGAGGTATGAAGAGGCAGGGTGTCTACTCCTGCAACAGCGCAACCTACCCCAGGCAGGCTGTCCCCTCTCTGCCAGCGTAAAAGCCCAGCTTGCAGGCCTGGCTTTTGACGAGCAGTATCACTGAGGAATCGAAAACATAAAGCACCCTAATACCAACCCCCGGTTTATGTTTTCCAGCCAGAATAATGCTTTAACCTCTCTGCATATGTTAAACGGGGCTCAGGATAATTACTTCCTTTCCTCACAGGGGTATTGTGAGAATTAATTAGTTAACGTTTGTATGGGCGTCCAAGATACAAAGTGCTATACATGTGCTAATTAGTTTGATTATTATTAGCTGTATGTCATTTGCACCGTCAGGAAACCCGTACATGAATAATCCAGCCCAACAGTTCAGTTTTATATACTGCATCCTAGCCAATGGATTAGAAATGCCTCTCGCAAAAGAAACAGTAGAAGAAATAAAGGTGTGCCTTGCGTAGCTAAAGAGGTTTGCCACCCAAGAGTGACATTTTCTTCTCATAAACATTAACAAAATATTGCTGTAGTGGGTTTTAATTCTCAAAGAAACCATGAAAACCATTTTGCCACCAAGGCGTTCTGGACTCTGGATCTTCAATTACAGGGAAAATTTAAAAGTATGTAGAAAGATGGCCTTTGGATAGGAGGTAGCATCCCACCAGATATGAATGCGTCTATAGTCAGGCTCTTGGATTTGGATGTAATTAAGCAATTGGCAGTGAATCTCCCTGTTAGTACATGTTTCCAGCAGTATCGTTCATAAGGCTTGAGGCTAAAGCTGCTTTATAATGACCTTACATACCCAAGAAGAGCAAGAGTTCTCTGAATGTATGTCCCAAGGTAGCAAGTAGGAAAAAGAATGTATTAAAAGGAAAAGAATAAATAAATAATAAAGAACTATAACACATGAAAACTTATTTCCTAGAGATGTGTGGTTTTACCTCGAAGTCAGTCAAAGTATCTTTTTAACAAGCAAAGACCAAAGCAATATTATGGATATACTAAGTGGGGAAAGAAGAGAAATACCTTATATAAATCACTCCAAAAAGCAAGTCTGCCAAATTAAGTTCTTATAATAAGTGATGGTCCCTATACTATGCTCTTTCATGAAATCGTCATAATCAGTAGTAAGGGCAACTCATTCCTCTCTTCACTCTCTCTGGGCTTCCCAGCATCTTATTCAATTCCCCTCGCCTAGTCTCATCACTTCTGTGTAACTCTTCCATTTATTCTATATTATCCTCATCCTGTTATTATTCATCCTGTTTCTTGGTGTTACTATGCTTTTCCTTTTCTTCTCTGTAATGCCTTTGTGTGTCTACAATTTTCTGCTATTCATGCTTTCCTGAGACTGCTTTGTGGTTTTTTTTCTCCATTCTTTTATATTCTTTTCCCTGGCATGAATCTGAATCTTTTTTCGTCTCTTTTTTTTCTTTCCCCCCTTTTCTCCCTTTCCCCCCCTTCCACCTTTTCCTTTTCCTTTTCCTTTTCCTTTTCCTTTTCCTTTTTCCTTTTCCTTTTTCCTTTTCCTTCCCTTCCCTTCTTCCCACACATCATAAATAAGATGACTCTCCTGTAATACTACCGTATTTCATGGAATACTAATATCATTGTGTGTTATGCTTTTATGTGTTGAAAGCACTTAGAGTTGTGGGAGGAGAACACTTTATAGTCATAAACCCTCTGTAACTGGGAATATAATTCCTCTCCCAGCTCCGTGCCTAAGCTATCTCTGACTTCAATCAGGGTAACCACATGCTTAAGGGTGAGGTACTTGCTACAGTGTTCTGCTGAAACAGCACTTCCCTGATAAGCCCACCTCAGTCCAACATTGTGAATCCCTAGTATGTTTGGTTGATTTATGTACAATAAAAGGTAACCGAGTAGTAAGAAAGCCTTTTTGGTTGTGAAGATTTCTTCCCAAATAGTTCAGCTGAACCTGCTATTATACAAACTGCTCACCCTCTAAGATACAATCTTCATTTCATAAATTGTGCTAGCAGCCACACCATTACTCAACCTCAGTTCCTGGATTGCCCTTTTGAAAAGGAGGAGGAAGGACTGAAAAGGAACTGGTGACTTCTGTGGGCACTGTTAATAAAGTTGATTTACTACCAGTCATTCAATGCAAAGATGCTTCATCATCCGGAATATGATACAATGTGGTGATCATGGTGGAAATCCATCACCTAGAGGTGGCTGCTGGCATCTGTACTGTAGGGAGCAAATACCTGTGCAAGCTGGGAACTGGCTAGGCTGACTCTCCTAGCTCTGTAAGAGGTCTGTGGCTGTAATCTGACTTTTCAGTTGTTTCTTACAAGTGTGTTGAATGTTTTCTGACATGCTGATCAAACCTCCTTTCCTCCTTCCCCACCTTTTTGTGTTCTTGCACTTCTGCAGAGCTAGGAAAAAGAGAAATAAAAGTAATACAGAGTGCATGCTTGTCCATCTCATCATGAAGGTGTGCATCTGTGTGTCTGTATATATATATATATACACACATGTTTAAATTTGGCTGTCAGAATGCAAGATGGGAATCTAATTTAATATCCAGGTACTATTCACACAGTCCAAAGGAGTAACTTTTTATTGTGGTTACTATTAGAAATACCCAGTCATTATTGTGTCTCACCTTTCTGATTAGCTGAGGACTTTTCAATAAATCCTTTTGACTTTTGGCAAAATGGGAGAAGGATATGATGAAGTAGCTTCTTTAAAAATACAAAGAAAAGTGACCTCAGACTAGCTGCAAGTCAGTGAAAAGGAAACAAATTATTTTTCCAGTGGCTGAGTCCCCTGGAAGATTTCTAATGAAATCTTTGTTCATGTGAGAATCATTTTCAGGAAACATATTTTATGATGTCACACCCCCAGTTACTGAGATTTCTGGAACTCATCTTTGGTTTTAGTTTTTCAACTGGTGAGTCACAGTCTTTGGAATATTTATTTTTCAGTCCAAACCCAGGATATTTATGCTAAAAAGACAGAGTTTGGTTCGTATGAATTCTTGATGCTTTCTCATGCATAGTATTATCTTCACTGCATACGTCAGTAATTTAAGTCACATTTAAGCACTTATGAATGTTAAATACCTGCTCTTTGTGTTCAGTCACATATCTTTTTGTGTATGGCTCTATGTCTAATTAGAAAAATAACCATCAGGTTTCCCATCTTGTGAAGTAAATCTGAATATCCTTACAATCAAATGGAGCCTTCAGAGAAAAATGTGAATACTTTATTAAAAATAAAAAATAGTAGTGGTACAAAAGTTGATTAACAACAGTTGTCTCCCTGAAGATCCTGCTCTCTACAATGCCAGTATTAAGCACCTCCAAGAAATGTGGAAGGAAATTCTCCTTTTAGCAAGCGAAGGACTACCTGAGTAAAGGTATAGCTGCAGAAGACTCATGCATTTCAAAGCCAACTTTTTTTGTTGCAAAAATTTTCTGGGTTCCTACTAAAAGGCCACTAACTTCAATTCTTTTCTAGTGCTTACCTTTTTAAAATTTGCTACATTTTTCTGTCTCCTTGCTTGCTTGATAGTTAATTTCCTATGGGTTTATGGTAATTTCACATATTTTACATTCTTGATCATCTTTTTGCTTTTGAGAAGTACATACGAATGTGTTATGATTTAGATGGTAGCAGCCAATTTGATTTTTTTAGGAGACCTACAGGAATTAGTTATGCCTTTGGCCTCAACAGTGGGCAGACCACTATAATTTCAACACCAGAAAGACTGAAGTCTTATTGTGCAGATTTCTATGTAGCATTACAGCAGTGCTGCTGATGGAGTTGACCTTTGCTCACTAGCTATTAAATATGCAAATGTTTTCTAAACCTACTGTAGAGAAAAGTTCTAAGCTTCAATTTCGCCCTCATATATATACTTCACATGTTCTAACAGATTTTGTGCTAATAGCTAAGATTAGTTCCTTTTGAACCCTCATCTGTATGGACTTGTATTATATTAAAGCCATGGATAACAGGAAACACTGCCAGAGCAGGGATTTAACTTAAAACCAAAAATGGCCTAACATTATGGATTCTCAGAATAAGAGAAAACACAGAAATATTAAGCCAAAATTGTAGTTTGTCAGTGCTTAATCTTTTTATGACTACATCAGTAGAAAGATAAATACTGTGATGTTACTGGACTTACACAATATTATTGTGTATATTGTTCACTTTGTTCAAGCACTGGAGAATCTCTCCTCTTTCTTCTTGAAGATAGCTTTAAAATTAAGGGAGGCAGACTTCCTTTTCTGCCAAACATACATACACAAAACCTTTATTAATATAGATAGATTTGGATTGTTTCTCAAAGAATAGTCTTGCTTAATGTCGCCTTCCCAGGGAAACTGGACAGTAATGAATTGCGTTTGTAAGCAACAGCCAAAAAATGGCCAAAAAAAAGGGAGAAAAAAAAGAAAAAAAAAGGGGGAGAAAGAGACAAATAAAAAACAGAGGAAAAAAGGCAGACCTAGAGAAAACATTTTCATGCCTGCTGCAAAATGCTAAAGCCAGAGCTTTTGTGGAAACCATAACCGTACACAAGACTGTTCTTCACTGAAATTGGTTGATACACAAACAATGAAGATACATGATGGAAAGTCTTTTAGAATGGAAGTGTATTATCTGCCTTTTCATCATCTTTCCAAAAATCTACCTTCAACTTTGACCCTTTTCATAAGGTAGAATAAAATGCAATTTATTTTACAAAATAATAATAAAAAAAAGTCTGAACAGATCAGGAATTTTAGTAAAACATACAATAAAAATGACTAAGTAACCTTGATTAGTGTAGCATTTATCGTGACTTTTGTATTTTGTAGGAGTTCTGCCTGAATTAAAAGGTGGGTAAGGAAATTTGGATTTACTGTAGAATGAATGCATATAAAAGGCTGATTTTTAACAAGTGAGTGCAGGCAATTAGAACCTGTGGATATTCTAATCTTAGTTGTGGGAAAAGCACTGATGGTAATTTTGAGGTAGCATGCATCACAATTCTTTTATGAGTGATCAAGTATATTTTCTTGATCATTGCCTTTAAAACATTTCTTTGAACAAAGCGGGCTATAATGGAAAAGAGGTATGTTTTGTTTTTTCTTCACTGTACAATTTCAAAGTGAATATGTTGTTGAAAACCAGAAAAGAGCACATTTCAACCTGTGAAGCTTTCTTCTGTTTTACATTTTGTGGCAAAATTACATTTCTCCATTTTTAGTGGAAATTATGAAATATTTGGAAAGCTTTTTCAAACTGTTCTCTCGTTCTGAAAAAGAGTTAGGTAATTTGGAGAAATACTGCAATTATTTCACAGAGACAGTTTTTCAGATTTTGAGAGCCAGTTCTTCAAATTATCCATCAGTGAGTTATTATGTGTTCCTTTTATAACACATTTAGATTTTATTCACATTGATTCAGAAAGCCTGCTGCTATTATTGTTTTCCAGGAAACATAAATCTGGAATTTCTTCAGAGTTAAAGACAACTTAAAAATAACATTTAAATGCTTCTAAGCTAGAGCCAGCTTCTCCCTTCTAGCTGTTGTTTGCTTCAGGAAGGACTTTCCCACATAATAAATCAAATATGAATATCCGATATGTCATGCCAAGATACCAGGAGGCAGTCAAGGAGGCTGAAGGTATTCACACATGCTGATCTATACACAGGCTTAGAGACCTTGAGTCAAAGGCAAATATAGTTCAACAGGTGCAATCTTGGCCTCATGGACACTGGTAACAAAATTTCTGTTAACTTCGGTAGAAATGAACACTCCTGCATCATTATTTAGGCTGTGGTATCTTACAGGTGCGGCTGCTCTAAGACATGCTGTGCCCAGAAGGATGATATTGCTCCGCATCACCACACGTTTCTGCCACCTTCTTTGTTTAAGTACAGTTGAACGTTCAGACGTGGTGAGCGGGACTGAGCAGAAACATTTACAAAATGAAGTTGTTATTGTTAAGTTGCATCAGGCACTCCCCACGAGAGACATGATTGATTAGGAGGGATACAGGAGCATGTCATTGGGAGCTATTTTGGCACCAGCATGGCTGAGACTGGCTTTAAGTGCCTCACAAAAATCAAAAGTTCTACAGTGCATGTGCTGGATAACTGTTAATTGGGTGAATATGCTTCCTTAAATTTCTAAGTGTGTGAATATTCAAATTCCACAGCAGCCCGCAAGATCTTATTCAAACACACTGTGCTGGGATAGACATTGGCATGTGCTGCAGTGAAAACAAGTCACAGTTTTCATTTCACCTCCCTTCAAAATCAGCAAAAAGTTGACCCATCATGCTCCTTTTCTTCCATCCTAAACTGAAGGATTTTGAGGAATAGTTAGGTTTGCACTTAAAAAAGGATGGCATTTTAATTTGACAGCAAAGCATGTCTCTAGCCATTCACACACCCTCCAAGCTCAGTTATTCTTTCAGTTAAGGGACATATTTTGGCTGGAATGTGGTTCATAAATCTATGTTAATGACACATTGGATTTTAACTTAAGTGTTATAGACCATATTGCACACATGTACAAAAATTTGGTCAAATAAATTTTTCTTTAATCTTCTGCCCTTTTTTCCTAAAAAGTTAAATATTTTTTGTTTTGTTCAAGTACTAACTTCATTATGGAATTCAGACAGCAAAATTCTATAGTATTTAGAGTTGATGGGATTTGTGATGGTCATTTGAAATCCAGTCACATTTTTGATCCACATTAAAACAATTTTGGTTTTAATTATTACTTTTTTCCCCAAGGAAAATTTCTGAAATCATCTTGTTTCCTGGTACTATTTTATTTGATCAAGGATCAGTCAAGCTACTCCCAATTTATTGCACCTTTAAAAAATCTCCCATAATTTTTGAAGTTTTGGGAAGGAATTCCTGTTCCTATGGCTGAGTAGATGTTTCTCCTTAAGGAAGTTCCTTTGTTTAATTGTTTTCCTTACATCACACTTCTGCAAATTAATATAGTGACGTTAACATGTATCCTGTGTGCTTCCTCACTGAAGTCACATTCTCTAAACTAATTTAATCACTTTTATTGCATACAGGATCACGATCTGGACCTTGTTCCACAGTTGATTCGGTGGTTTACCTCCTCTGACCTGTCTGAATTAGCGTGAGCAAAAACTGGTGAAACAATACGGAACACCCTATAGGAGGTTTAATTAAGTTAATGTGGCATGCAGTGTGACAGCAGCTGGCTTTAAGGATGTGATATGTGCTTCCACTTCTTACAATCTCATATATTTACATTCTTAAGTCCTAACATCTGCGTGTTTCTAATTAAAGAAATTTAAAATGTGAATTATTGGTTAAAATGTCCTCTGGGGAAAAAAAATAATATATGGAGGTGTTTCCATAAAACAAGAACACCTGAATCATGCTTTGTGCTCTTTTGAGCAGGCTCTGGCCAAAAGGAAGATGTGAAAGAAAAACCACAAGAAGATTTTCTCATTCGCACAAAATCCTTGTGTATCTGTACTGTCTTCCATGAAGTACGGCAGGGAATGTTTCCCCTCACGGTGCATAAAAGGAGCCCAGCGATAACTGGGGTAAATCTTGTTTGCCGTCTCCCACTGAAATACAAACAAGGACCAGGACGCTAGATGGGTTCTTGCGCAGGAGACAGTATAGCAGGAACAGCTGTTTCTGCCCCAGGAGCTCCTGCACACTGCTGGACAATTTCCAGCACAGACCCCAAATAGTGAATAAAACAAGCAGATATTTAGTCAACTACTACTGCTTGCCATAACTGTCTGCCATACTGGTAGGTTTGTTGCCCATATGCCAGAGCAATTGTTTTACCACATTTTTAATAACCACTTCATTCTTGCTATCCCCATGAAACATTGTCTTTTGACATGAAGTCCTCCCTGGAGGTCGCATACCTGTTTACTCCCCACAGTCCAAGGGAGTGTGCCTTAGGCCTTGCCAGCATTTGCAAATTTAGCATTTGTAATTGCAACAATGCCAGCAATAAGTGTAACAGCAGGACTGACTTTTGCAGAGACAAAGTTCATCATACGTCTTTAGCACAACCAAGAAACTTCTGAAATACAGGGCTCTAGCTCTGCTATTCGCATATTGTTGCTATGCTGCTGTTGCTGCTGTAAGATGGATATTATTTCTTCTTAGCAAATTGGCATAAGTGACTTCCCCCCTATCCCCCTCCCCTCCGCTGCCGACAGATGGAACAACAGTCTTGCTATACTCGGTAGGAGATTTGGGAATTAGTAGAAGTCATCTAGCTGTGCCATCAGGGAATGTGCTGTTGATGCTTGAACTAGAGCATCAGTATTTTTGCTGTACTGAGTTTGTAACTAGCACTTCTTTTGCCAGCGGCTGTTTTTGTATTTGTTGCTGAAATTTTAAATTCCTTCTAGCCGCTCCATTTCCTAGAGCAGCGGTAGAAGCTTTCACAGACTGCTGAGAAACCTGTCAGATCCTTGCAAGGCTGATAAACTTTTCATTGGTGTCTTGGAGGTTTCACCTTCATCAATGCATGGAAATGTTCTAGAGGATGAAATACCGCACTATCTCGTGGATGAAAATTTAAAATTCTACATGGCCTTTACAGTTTATAATGTCTGAACAGAATTTGGAAGGAAAAGCCAGTACTTGCACCCGGCACCTGAAGGCAATGTAATGCTTTGAACCTGCAAACACATATGAATGGGTGTTGTCCCACTGGATTTCCGTGCTGGTTGAATTCAGGCTACTCGTGAGCATAAAGGTTCTCATACAGGTAACTGCTTGCAGGGTTTGAGCATCAGTCCTGCATACAGGTTTGCATTTGTGCATAATATAGAGGCAGGACAAAAATGAAGTATTTTTGATGGTTTTATTTTATTTTCTGCTTTAGGTTTGTGACTTCCAGGCAATTCTGAACACGATTTATAGTTGCAGCCATGTCAGTGGAAGTTAAAAGAATTTAATGCCCTCATTTGTTCTCACAGAAGTCAGGTTTTATGTGACATGAGATCTATAATGATGCTGTGCATTAAAATGGAAGTGCAAGGAGATTCCTTGGGATGCAATTCCTTTACAGCTCACTGCTTCTGATTGATTTGAAAGGCTGCTTTACACATTATAAATGGATTTTGACTATAGCAACATTGCGTTCTCTACTACTAAAAGCTGGATTTCCTGTACAGTGCCAGCTTTGTGGCTTGCCAGAATAACTGACCTTGGGTATGAATCCCTGTGTCAGCCTATTACAAGATCATAACATGCATAGTCAAATAGCAGAAGCTAAGTTCCTTGTCAAGAAGTCCTTTGAGGAATATGGCACAGAGGGATGAACTCAGCTGTTCTTAACGGTCAGTCCAAGAGGAATGGTAAAAGACAGAGAGGGCTGACTGACCACTGAGGGGATGGAAATCAGGGATATTCTTTTGGGTGGGTACCTCTGCAGTCATCGTTCATTCATAATTCACAGTAGGACTTCTCTCATAAAATGCTGTGAAAACATAGTCTTTCCACCAAATGTCTGCATTTTGGTCAGAGATCTCACTTGCTTACATTGCTAATAGTATAAACATTGCATGGGGGCAGGAAAAAAACACAGAAACAAACAATTTCATATTGTAAAAAGGAGGTCAAGAATATCTTGGCAGTGACTGGTTTATCATTTACTGCCTCAGGTTCCCTTGCCAGCATTTAAATTAAACTGGACTAGAATCAAATCAGTTCTATCAGTACCCTGCACTAACCTTTGGTTAAGCTGCTAATTTTCAGCTTGTTAAAATGTTTAAGCTATATCAAAACTGCATCACACTATCACTCCTTGGCACATTTGTGCGACTGGTGAATAGGACCCTACCCAGCATGATTTTCTTGCAGTTACAGAATATTAATTCCATGATCTCTTTATGAGCCACTTGGTGCTGTCAGTTGCCTAGTGTAGAGATGCAAAACATTTTTTCTCCTCCCGAGAAATGTGATTTATCAGATTATTATCCAAACAGAATGCCATTTCAATAGTGGCAAATGTGCACCATTCAAGAGAAACAGACATTCACAGGGAAAAGATCTTCACCACTACAGTCAAGCTCTGAGTCTATGGTCTGCGAAGTCACATTTAATTCAATTCCAAAGCCTCCCTTCCAAATAGTCCAAGAAATGTCTGCTTGTATTAATCCCTCTTGCTCAGCGTTGTCACTGGTGACACATTTGTCAATACCTGATGGCCACACTGATTCACAGAATAATGGCCAAAGGCCAGAAAAAAAAAAAAAAAGACTTCCACAGCAATCTCTCCTACTTTCTGTGACATGCTATAGTTTCATCTGCATCTTTAGAAATTGTAGTAAGTATTAAAAAAGAAATTTTGATTATTCTATTTAAAATTCATGTGAAAATCAAGAGATATTTTCACTGAATTTGTTACCAAATAAAATGATAGTTCAGAGTGATCCCAGTTCTATAAAATAAGGAATTCAGTGAGTTAATTTTATTAGTGTCAGACAGCTCAGGCAATCACAAAAGAGGTAATACAAGAAAACAAATTTCTTTGGGAGAGAATATTGCATCCTATGAATACACAGCAAAATGTTAAATAAGTTGCATTTTCTATTTGTTTCAGTATTTCTATTTGTGAAGTGCAGTTATAGAGGAACATGTGCTAGTTTTCTTTAAAAAAAAAAGTACTCTCAGAGCTGTAAGCTCTTTCTTAACAGAGAAGCTAGCTAGGAGATTTCTTTTGACTGTTGCATGTTATTCACTATCACCTGACCTCAAACCACCTCTTGGAGAGGAAAGCCAAAAAAAATTGGAAAGCACATTTCTCAGCTCTCAAGAATTTCAAAATATGTGTAATATAAGAAATAATCTCGGGGCAGGAGTGAAAAGGCTGAGAGAGGGATCATCCTTCATACTAGGCAGGCTTTGAAAAAAGGGTTAAATCACCTTTACTCAGCCAAAGAGTGAAGAAATTGGAAAAATCATTGGAGTTAGAAAACATAAAATGTCAAAAGTACCATCTATATATTCCTGTGACTATACCTGCAGATCTTTCATTTGTTGCTATTTCAGCTTTGTTGCAGCTGGCTTCTCAACAGATAGATTGGAAGCAGATTCCAGTGTCGATTCCCCTTCTCACCTCTCCAGTTCAGGTGTCCTTGCGCTGCTGCTTTCACACTTGATGCTTGATTTGATGTATATTTTCTAGGGGCATGAAGGAACTTCAGCATTTTCTGAAAATTTACTGGGGAAAATTACTTCGTTAAACTGTGGGCATGCCTTGAGTATAAACTAGATGCCTTCTGTTGGTGGACTTTATAAGAAAAGACCCCCCTAAGACATTTAACAGTGAAGAAAAAAGAAAGCAGTGTAGAAGATTCTACTTCTGCTGTGTAGATTTTACTTTTGCTGTGTGTTGTGTCTCTACCCAGCAGAAACATGAAGATTTTATCAAACACCATGTGTTTGTTGTTGCAGTCTTTGCAATGACTATTTGTGGAAGAGACAATAAATCAAAGGCAAACATATCCAATTTAGTGTAGTATCATGCTTTCAATTTTACCATTGGGAAGGTGGATTTGGGTCCTTTTTAGGTGAGTCTTTGACTGCATAGCCTGCATTTTTTAACATATATGCCCAGATGAACTCTAACTAAAATCATTGCCACCTTGTTGTACCAAGCTGTTACCAAATTTCAGTTCCTAGAATATGTATCTAGTAGGAGAGCGCCATTCATGGTCCCAGATGGATTTTTAAAATTTCCCTTCTTCTGTGTTGTGCCTTAAAAATACATATATTTTTTTTTAAATTTCAGGTGGCCAATGATAGCTTAAAGGCTGTTGCTCCAAATATTCTGCCAGCTAGAACTCCTTTTGGATAGGGATACTTTAAAAAAAAAATCCCTTTCAACACTTTTTAACAGAAAAGTGAGGCTTTTGCTTTAAAAACACTTAAGTTGATGTGTTCTAGGTACTTTTTCCCCAGTGCAGTTCCTTTTCTGTTTTTATCAATGTTTTATGAGAGAGGATGGAAAAATGACATGGAGAATACTTTTATCAACACCTCCACAGCTTGACAAGGAATACATATTAGAGAAAGCACCAAATAGCTTGTTAGGTATGAAACAACAATAATACATGCACTTCTCTGCTCCAGTCTTTTCAGTCTTGTCCAAGGATATTAATAGAACCTTCTCACATATATTATACACAATTTCTGCTTAAGAAACAAGGGATTCTATTGAAAACTGTCTTCTTATCTTTCCCTGTGATTTCCTCACCATGGCAGCTCATCCCAGTGTGAAGCTGTTAGATGCCTTGAGTTTGGATGAAAATTACTATTACAGTTACATTTTAGCAGTATTTCTATTCTAGTTCTATTCTCATTAACTCACTTTTACTTAAAATGGTAATATTTGAGCTAAAAGTTTCCACAGGCACTTCCTGATTCATTTGTCCTCCCTGGAAACTATGAGCAAAAGTATAGGTCTGTTATTAAAAATGTGAAGACTGTTTTGTGCTACATACCTATTTCTGATGTATACTCTTAGTAAGTGAAACAACAGAGCAGCTGGGGGTAGAAAGTACAAATTGCGCCAGGAAATAGTCTTCAGTGGGAAGGATTTTCTTCTGTTCTGTTGATACTAAAATTTTGTTTCACTTATCAAAAATCCCTCCATGCATTTGGCTTATGGTGTGTTTGGTTGCATTATGCTTGTATGGCTGCACGTATCATAAACTGCCTAGGAAGGTAAGCATATAGGTAAGTGAACCACATAATAAAGGCTCATGTGATGAGTGTTTATACTTACTGAGTGATTTTCTTCTTTCTAAGTTTTTTTTTCTAAGGTGATTGTAGGCATCAAGGTTGTGCTGGGCTCATGCTTGGAAAATAGGCCCCGTGGCATCTTTGGATGCAGGTTGCCCTTCTTCCTGGGGTCTGCAGCGCGTGGGAACTGGGGAGGTTTCAGAGTGTGAGGAGTTCTGAGGAGCCAGCCGTGTGCACTGCCACGCTGACAAATTGAGTTTATCAGGAAGCACAGACCCGATTAGCAGATGGATACAAGCAATAGGATTGTGTTGGAAAATACTGCGGAACAATTCTGGGAGTGAATACAGCACAGGAAATTCTGAAACTTCAGTTATTTTTTAATCCCCAAAGGTGCTTGTTGCTGTGCCTTGGATGAGAAGGTTTAAATGAACAGGACGTATTTGGATATACATTGAACTGGACAGAACGTCACCCACCAGAGATCTCTATGTTTTTCTGAACAGAATAAGTCCCTACACTGTAAATTTAAGCTTTCAAGTTTCCTTTTTTTTCCCTTCAAATACTCACCTCAGATTTTTAATAACACGTGCAACATATTGAAGAAATAAGAAACAAATTTGTGTTGGCAGTTTCCAAATACCTGACAACTTTTCAAAGAACATGATTGAATTAACTATGGGCATAAAACAGTTGTGCAGCTTTGCTTATTTTTGGTAAGGAAAAACTAGGAAAGGGGAGACTAATAAAGGTGATGTTCTTTTATCTTTTGATGACAGGAAAGATGTCCTTCACGGTTACCCAAGAAGAGATGGCAGGGCCTGACAGTGAGGTTAATAGGGCCCTGCAAGCAAGGAGCAGGCTGTGATAAATGATGGTTCCTTTCCCACAGTGGAAGGGCAGTCCAGAAGGCTTTGGGAAAGTCAATAGAGAGTGGGATAAAATATCATTTGAACAATCTTCTGACTTTTGGGGAAGGTTTTTTATGTTTTGTGTTATTTTTCTCCAAAGCATGGAATGTTATTGGGATTTTTTTCTTCCAACGGTATCTTGATTAGACAAACAATATTTGTTCCTCTAAGTTGACATACCTACACAAGAGTAGTTAAACCTTTAGTTAGAAAAATACAATACCTTTATGTTTCAAATAATTTAATTTTTTTTTGATTTAAAGGGAAGGAAGGAGAAACTTCAGTTTGAATTAAAAATCAAGCAAAACCTCATGCAATCTAGATGTAAATGTATACTAGTTCAAGAACTAGGAAGTAATTCAATATTTATCTATTTCTTCTTTTTCAGTAACTTTTCTGATAAGAATTAAGGGAAGTGTGTTTCACAGTTACTGATTTTTAGTGTATTCCACATCTCCGTACTGTTGATATTGAAATGTTGATAATGAAAATTTGTGTGCACAGTGTTGACTTAGTTTAGTTTATCTCATTAAATCAGATGTCTTTACCAGTTTAAATTGCAGAGCTGGAATATAGGTATGAACTATATGGTTTAGTTTATTAAATGAAGTCTATTTAATGCCAAGGTCCAGAAATACAGATCATACTTGAGGACTCCCGGAGCAGGCATACCTGGAAAAACAAATTTTAACATGTATAAGCCTATTGAGCAAAGTCAGGAAAACCCTAAGCAAACTGGAGAAGTTTAAGTAAAAAAAAAGTAACATAAGTCTTTTGAATTTTTTTCCCAGTGCCAGATGACTATAGCTAATTGGAAATTAAATAAAGTTCTCAATTGTTCTAATTTCACATAATTGTGTATCAAGGTAAAAAATAAAAATAGACTCCTTTATGTCATTAAAAATAATACAGAAGTATCACTACTAAAATGAAATGTAATTAAGGTTTATTATTTGTGGGGGTTTTTTTAGACTTTGACAAATAGTATTTTTTCAGTATAGAGCTCTTCCTTTTCTTTTCCACCTGTTCATTCCATTAGTTGTCTCTAAAAAGTTCAGAATATGCCTCTGTCTGTATATGAACTGAAAACTTTCAAAAGCTTAAATTTATGGGTTGTCCTTTTTAGCCAGCAAATATTATGTCACACAAAAGATTAAACTTAAAACTTGGTTCTCAGAAGATGAATGCTGCTGTTGTAACACGAGAATTCAGGCAACCTTGGTTATTTAGGTTTATGTCACTACCACACCATTACTCTGTGGTGCCTGGTGGGATCTTTTTTGTTATTGCACATCTGAAGAAATACAGCTGTTCTAATTGTTGTAATTGGTACCTACTTTATAAAGCTGATTTCTTAGTAGCAGAGATAGTAGTGTCTGTAACAGTTTGTCGGAGCAAGTTTGCATATTTACAAGGCAATATTTTTTACCCTGTAGGGTATGGTTTTTGCCATGTCATTTTAAAGAGTTACCTTAAGCTGTTGTAGGCTGGTCAACACTGTTATTGCATAGCTTCACAAAAGGACCCTGCTGCCTGGGTAGTTTTCAGTTCTGAGTAGATGTTTGCTTTGCCATTTCTCTTCTTCCAGCAGTACAGGAAAAGAAAAATGCTACTGTAGATATATCATATTTAAGCAATAAGGCCAGCGTAAGCCTTTTATCATTTAGATAAGGACAGATGGGTTAGTTAAGGTCCCCTGGTACTTTAGACGTTTTGATCCTTATCTGACATTAAAAAAAGCCCCAAACTGCCATAAAGCTCTTCTTATTGTTTCAAGCTAGCATTTTAAAGAGAAAATGATTGACACTTTTCTGTTTCGATTTTTCTGTATTTTTTCACATCTAGGTTGCACTTAAAACAAGCTGGCACTTAAAACAAGCTAGCAGTCACTAAGCACAGAATAACTTAGAACTGAGGCAGTCAGTGCAGTAATTATCTGTTCCTGGAACAAGTGGAGGGCAGGCTGGGGCTTTCATCCATACACAAAATATATGAAGAAATGAGGAATAAAATGAATGAGCCGAGTAACTGATTTTTGTTTGCGTTATTTTTATCAAGGAAGCATGAATTTGAGTAATGACATTCCAGTCACTTCTGCTCCCTTGTTTATATACAGTTGTGCACCAAGTTTATCCTGAAATAAATGAGACTTTAGTTTTTCTTGTGAGCTACATTAATTATGCTGCTTTTATGTTTTTTACTAATTGTGACTATTACTGTATTAGGTAATACATGCTCACATTAGAAACCAGCATTTACAAATACCTTTATTAGGTGAGCACTTCACAATCATTAATAATGAGAACCACCATGATTGTTTATTAAGAAGTGTCATGCCACACAGTTCACTGGTTTACCTGGTACAGTCTGCAGGTTTAGCAAGTGGAAGTATTGGATGTTTCCTAGCAAACAAAATGAAATTGTGATGCACTCACTTGCAGATGTAGATTTACTGTTGCCCATGTATGCAAAGTACCAAATCTCTCCAGAAGTCTCTGGGAGTATGTTGCAGATGTGCTCACCTGTCTTTGAAGTTTTAAAGATAAACCAGACATTTTTCCTTCTTTCTTATCACTCAAGACAAAATGCTTCATCTTTATCTCCCCTGTTGCAAGCAGATTGTGATGAAACTTATTATTATAGTTTGTCCTGCCTACAATCGTTAATTATTTTATTAAATTTGTATTTCAAAAGAAATTACTTTCATTTGCTCTGACAGTAAATGAGGAGTAGAACTGTCCTGAATGGAGTTAGGAAATGTCAGGAAATTTTAGATTTTATTTTGGTCTGACGGTCTATCGAGCAGAGGGCTGCAGATGCAGGACTCTCATTCATGGCTTGAGGACAAGGTCACCCTACAGCCAAGGACTCCAGTCCTATGGCTCAAGCCAGATGCAAAAGGAGACTCCCAGACGAGGAATTCCAGGACTTGAGTACTGCAAGCAGATGTACTGGATGATAAGGAAAGCCAAAAGCATTGATTTCCCAGGCTTAGACAGTTCTCCAAAATGCATGGCAGAATTTTGCTTGAAATACTGTTTGGGTTTTGTCAAACTGAATTTTCCCAACACCATTTCACATAATTTCTGACTAGACCTAATCCATAGTGGCAAATATGTAGTGTCTGGCAGGCTTTTGCTCCGGGAAAACATTTCAGTTTGACACCTGACTGTAGCCATTTCTGCTCACAGATAGATGATTGCACCATAAACCTGATTGTGGATGCAACATTACTATGAATAGATTTATTCATGTATACTGTTAAACAATATTATGATTATGAGACAGGAAAAAAAAAGTCTCTCTTTTCTAATCAGCAGAGTTGTTATCTAAATCAATTTTATATATTTAAGACATAAATGCTGGTTAAAGGAAGCATAATCCTGTGGTTTTGCTTTAAAAATCCTGATGGCACAGCTCACCCTGAAAGCTAGAAAAGATTTGTCGATGGGTGAAAAAGGAAGTTGTGCAGATGTGTACATCGCTCTGGATGTTGTTCCTCTGTAGATGTCAAAGCAGGTCATGATCGTTAGAGTGGAATGATCCCTTAGGTGATTTGTGCCACATCCATTAGGACTTTGAAGATGACTTGTTTGTTTCTTATGTATTCAGTGAAGTACAAATTATAACCATTAAAGTGGGTTATATCCGTTTATGCGATTTTTTAGAGGAAAGTGGTGGAAGTATGCTGTAGGTAGCCTTTGCATACTCAGATTTAACACGGATCTCAACGTAAGTTCCAGCGTATTTCTTGCAGATGTCTTTTGTTTATCTGTTGTCACTGGTACCATCCCTTAGGTACGAGAGAAATGGACCTTCTGAAGAACATGGGTGGTCTAGGGAAAGAACGGTTCTTGCTATATCCCTTCTCCAAGGACTTTTATTAAACATGGCCAGAAGTCTAGCATTTGGGGTAAAAAGCTATGATCCTGTCAGTTTGATTCTTTCAAGGAGTGGGCCTGGGAAACAAAGTATAATTTTAAATGGATGTATTTTCAGTTTCTTCATTCCTATGTTATTTTTACTGGTTACTTAGTTCAGACTAGTTCTCAACCATATTGGAAGCCTCCCTATACTCAACAGTTGCTTTATTGGGAAAGTTATGATCCGTTGTGTTTCCTGAGGGAACATTTCCTAAGTTAATAGGGATTAGAAAGAAAGGAAGGAAAATACTTATGAGGTAAAGTGAAAGGTCAGAATTTATTTGGACTGAATTTAATGGCACATTATTTTGTAGGAGGCTTGGTTTAGTCCCCTCCTTATTTCTAGAATATCTCAAGTATTGCAATTTCTAATTCACCAACTTTTGTTGCCATGCATGCATAACCATTCCAAAAGGTTCTCTCTCTCTCTCTTTCGCTTTCACTCCTCTCCTTCCAAATCAACATCTATTCAGCAACAGATTGGGTACCTCTGTCCATTTAGTTGATGATGTGTTCCCTGACTGCATAAGACAGGGATTCTTAGAGTGGAAATTTTCTTTGATCACAGAACAACATGACCTGGGGAAAGAAGTCTTCTTTCTGATTTGGTCATCAGGTTCTGTCACTGTTTTTTTCCAATGTTTCCTTTGATCACATTATGGTTGCTGAATGAATTTAGAAGGGTGATTTTACAAGTCAACATTTAAACAATATCCCAGAAACCAATTCATAGAAATGATCAATGAAGGGTTTTTTCTATAGCTTGGAAGCTGACTACAAATATCCGTGTGTGAATTTTTGAAGGGTCTCTTCTAGTACTTGTTACTGGAGTGTTGTGTTAATAATTCAGCAGTAAAGGATTTCAATACCATTTGTGATTCCCTCTCCTCCCCCAACCCTTGACCTGAGTTTATTGGTCTTTACATCACAGTCAATTCTTTGAATCTAAATATGTGTTTAATATGTACAACATACATAAGCAATAAATCCCACTCCCGGAAAGAAATTGGCTTACTCTAGCAGTGATTGCATCAAATCCCAGGCTCTCAGTGCTCAGAATTAAGGATGGATATGATTGTTCAGCTTCTCCATACAAGGAGCTGTTTTCCAAATTTCTAAGTTGTTGGTTATTGTTATTTGCTCCCATATTTACAAGCCAATTTAATGTAATTACCAGATATTTCTTGTCAGGAAATAGGAAACAATTTTCCTCTGGGCAGATGGGCAGAGATCATTAGGGAAGTGACTGCATTCACTTCTGGATAACAAATTCTCTGCACTTCAGCAATTCAATGCATTACTGGCAACGTTCTTATCTCCTGCTCTTTTTCCGATACCTCGAGGCATGCTGTCCTTTGTATAGTAGTCTTGAAAGTGTCATATTTTAGAGGTGTCTCATGCCTTTATTGTACAGAAGATAATAGGGTAGAAGTTCTGCAGAATGTTTTTGAGTTCCGTTCCTATTGCATTGTTTCCCACAGTTCCAGGAGACTGGATCTGGTGGCTGATGCAGTCCTTTCAAGCCCTGAATTTAATGTCTTGAGGCATTAAGGAATTTGGGCTTACAAAAATAAGAATACCTGGGTACAACTTCTGCCTATGCAACATGCAAGATTACAAATATGTGATTTTAATTGACCTTTATATCTCACTGAAAGTGAACTTTAATACCACTTAAAACTGCAAGGTTTTGATCCTGTGTCCCTTGAATACAGTGTTGCTACCTTTTCAGGTTGAGATTTCAAAATATTTTTCAAAAGAAAACACCTTAATTTTGTAGGCATTGGTTTTCCTGCTAATATTTTAGCTGGTGGAACACAATAACAATTAGCATTTTTAGCCTCCAGAAACCAGCGTTTTAACCATAGATAGCAAGATATGAGGTATGTCTATGATTGTTCTGGACATTTTTCATATACAACAAAATCAGTAAGAGTTAAGGTAAAAAGAGAGCTTTAGCACACCGAATAGTAATATTTAGAGAGCAGGAGATATTAGAAAGCAGAAGATGTCAGAATTCTGTACCTGTACTTCCCAGCATGACATCCCAGGAAAGACATTGTGCAGCAACCCTTACAGGGATTGTTTGATAGTGTTTAAGGGTATAAACACACCGATGATATATAATTATGAATGTAAGTATTTAACACTTGGAGTGAAACATCTGAAATGCTTTTCAACAAAGTCAATATTGCATCTGAATGAGCTTTCGCTTCTTCCTTTTAACAATGAAGTTTGTTCACAGAAATTAAAACAAAAAAATTTGGACTTTGGCAGTTTTGCAGAAACTGCCTGCTGGCCTAAAAGTAATTGTGATTTGTTCAGAAAAAAGGGGGCAGAAAAAATATGATCAGCTGTCTGTTTTGCAACTGAAACCTGAGCTATTTAATTTAAGACTCGAGTACAATTTTTCAAACTTCCCTAAAAGAAATACAGTAAAGGAATAATTCTTTTCATTTGAAATTAAAAACTTTTCTAGACCAAGTCTAAAGTGGGATAATTCCAGCAGAATTCTACTCAGGGAAGTAAAGTAAATTTTTTTTAGGTTCATAGATTATGATTCAGACATATACATGAGACACATAATAGTCTTCTGCAGAGAATCTGCCTATAAAAACCTGGATCTTACTAAAGTGGCAGATATGATTTAAAATGTTCTGCTCTTATTATCTGCCTCCCTTTCAGCTATACTGATGAAAATCCGCTAGTACTGTAAACGGGATGCAGGACTGCTTTGATCTTAGCTCAGCTGGGGCAAAACCGGTCTACAAGAGGTTTGCCTGAATCTGTGCGTCTGTGCTAGAGACATTTGTCATCCCAGTCATGCTTGGCAAGCAATGAAGTTTACTCTTTTTGTTTCTTACTTTTGTGGAAATGAGCAAAATCAGTCTGATTTAATCTATGAATGATTGGTGTTTCTTACAAGACCTGCTGAGATGTCTTTATTTCTTTGTATAGCCTTACACATGGTGTGAAGATACTTTTATTGATGGAAAAGACCTCTCAAATTTTAAAGTGTATAAATAAATCATCCACTAACAAATTACCTTTGTAGCTTGTACCAGTGAAAATCTTCATGAAAATCAAACCTCAGTGGTAAATTATTTGTACTTCAAGCGTTTATCATTTCCAACTATTTTAAACAGCAGTGAAATGTAAGCTTAATGGCCCACATTGAAAATATATACTTAAGATTTTCATACTGTATTGAGGTATTCTGCATCATACATCAAATCTATCACAAATACCAGTATGAAATGCAATATATAAAATATCATTATTATAATAAACTAATGCCATCTATTGACTTGAAACTGAAATAAAACTTCTGCTGTATTGTGGGAAATACTTAGCACCAATGTTCTACCTTTAGAAATTTATTTAAGATTACAGATGGAATTTCATATCTGTCAATTTGCAGGATATAGCTCAAGACTAAATTTCTAAAAAAGAGTATAGAATGTAATGAATGGGAATGAAGAGAAAGTAAAATATACTGTAAAATGTTGATATATTTAGAATGTTGATGCTTGCAGCGCAAGTTATATCATGTTCTACTCCTTTGCTCTTTGCCTTTTCTTTTGTTTCTTTAGTAGTCTCTCTACAGATTTCCCTTCATTTATTTTTTTTTTAGTTTTCTTCTTGTCCTGTTCCATCTACCCTCCTTTCCTTTGGTTACAAGTTGCACAGAAAAAAGTGTTCAAAAATCCTTTTTTTCCCTATTAATTCTTTTGCCTTGATTGTTTTATTGTGTTCTGTTTTTCTTCTCCTCAACTTTTCTAAGCCTTGTTATTCATTATTATTTCACAGTTTTCTCTTTCTTCTTGCATTTTTCTCATCTATCTCATGTAAATAATACTCTCTGCCACTACCTTCCTCTCAGATTCACCCTTCTTTCTTTTTCTTTTTTCTGTTTTTCTCTTGTCTTTTCCTACTTCTCATCCTTAATCTATTATCTTTCCCTGTACTTTTCTTCTGTTTCCAGTCAGTAATTGATTATTTGTCTGCTACCCACAACTCATCTTCTAAAAGATGGATTTTAGAAGACTGTTCTAAATCTAGATCAATAGCAAAATATTGGTTGAAAGTTATAACCCCACTGGTTTTATGTTACATTCATATTGGTTGTAGGCTATAACCAAACACTCCAGAATACTTTTATTATCTAATATTTATATTGTAGTGGAGCACAAACACCTCATTCCTGGATAAGAAGCTTAGGACAAGTACTTGGACTACTAGGTATGGTAAAAGTATAGAATGAGAAAAAATAAGAAATAAGAGGCAATAACATGATTTTTCTTCAGGAGCTGTTTCTTTTATTTTCTGTCCTCTCATCTCTTCTTTCACTGTGCTCTGGTGGATCATGCTACAGAGTGATTAAAAATAAATATTCAGGGAGATGAATGAAATATATTCAGATGCAATCACAGATTAAAGTGTGATTCAAGTTTCAAGTTTCTATTGTCACTCAAGATGGTACTTAATGTGAGCCATGCACTGAGATCAAGGTGAAGCTCTATAGTCAACAGCAGGGATGAGAGCTTTTTAAGTCTTAATTTGTGTATAATTGTGTCTGAATAGCAGCTTTTTTTCCCCCCTTTTATTCCTCTGATTTACTAATAGTACAGATAACCAAATGAAGAATGTGAATCTAGTGCTGTGTGGAAAGCAGAAGGAGGACCTGGAAACCAGCAGAGAATTAAAGAGAGCTCTCATTCACTAATTTTCTTTGCAGAGTCAACTGTTTGAAAACCAGTAGAGAAAGTAGATAAGCAGTCTCACCGAAAATGAGCACATTATCAATTTGCTCATGTACGTTAAGATTCAGATTACTTAATACTGATTTTTAAAATTTTGTTTGTCAGTGGTGGTGGTTTATTAACTGTTTTTAAAAATTAATTGAATACATATAATGAACCCCATTCAACAGGTCACATGGGGTTTAGGGAACTCTTTAGAAGGACATGTAGATCCATCACTTTAAAATTTAAAAGGTTCTCCTACAGGGGAATTACAGACAGGCAATAATGCAGAGAGATATGAGGACGGATGAAGATCTAGCAGGTCCCTCCTTCCAGTTGTTGCCGAGATGAACAGCGGACAGGGAGGAATGACCTGTTAAGTAACGCTGTCCAGCCCTTGTAAGCAGCTGGAGAGGAAGCCTGCCCTGGTGCCATTCTGCAGTTCTGTCGTTCGTGTGGCAGAGTGAGGTTGCACCTCCCCAGAGGCACCTGAATCTGGGGGTTACAGGACCTGGGGATCTCCGCTGGCCCCAGGTCCAGCCTTCTGCAAGGCTGAGCGCCCACTCCCAGCAGAGACATATGCACAGTACGAACATGGCTAGGTGCGCAGACCGACAAGGACAGAAGAGCATGTCTTTCTCAGCACAGCTCTCATCCCAACACAAGCACCACAGGCCGTTCCTCTGCTCCAGATTATCAGGATTGATGTCCGCTAGTGGAGTATACATGCACACACACACGCCATACGCAAGTCCCTTGTGTGGCTAGCTTTACATGGTCAATCCACTTGGTAGCAGGCCCTTAGACTGCACCTTCCTTGAGGTGCACCTGGGCGCCCAGGACCCTCCGGGTTGTGGCCTCTCATTCTTGTTGCACTTGGCCAGCCCATGTTGTCACCTCTTCCCTCACACTTGTTCTCCCGGATCCACCTTGATCCCTTCCTTTCCCCATCTTTGACTTTGCTCCTTTGTGGGAGCAGCTCGGAACACCTGGCATTTGTTTTCAAGAGCGAACGTTAGAATTTGTTGTGCTGCATGTTTACCAAGCCTTTGAAGAACTAGTTGTACGAGGTCAGGTTGGAGGATGGCCTTGTGGCCTGGGAAGATGTGGCTGAAGACAGTCATGAGTATGTGTATGGAATCTTTTTATCTTTAACTGTTCTGAGGACTGCCAAACATCCCAGCCGAGCCAGATATGCCCTCCTGTGTTAGTAACATGTAAGTATGCTGTAAGAGACAATAAAGAGTTCCTTTTTTGCCGTTGCTTCGGAACCATCTCGTGGTCATCCCGAGTGCCTCTTTCATCACTGCACTCCTTAACATCACCTAATGAGTTTCTTACATCCCACAATCCCCTGAAAAACATCTTTTGATAAGATTTATGCCTCCCCCCAAAGCTTTTCTGCCAGTAAGTCCCACGCCCGTTGAGACAGCAAGCCTCTTCAGTTGCATGTCATGCCATTACAGGGACAAAGTTCCTTTCTGTGACTCCCTTTGACAAGGGACAATGGTCTAACCGGTCTCCTTGTGTGGTCTTAGGGATTAACTATTTCTGTGTGCTCTCTTTGCAGTGATTATTAGGTTATGAGGGCCCCTCTGTCTTTCATTGTTCCTCTGATTCTCCCCACCTCTTTGTTTTTGCTAGGATTAGCCTTTAATTGGATAATTTAAGAAAAATGACTCCCACATTTCAGGCAGGATTCTTCATACATAATAATACACATAGATAAGCTGCACAGATAGTTTAAGCTAGTCATATCTGAGGAGAAAAGTAATTATAAAAGCATACCTGTCTTGAGACATCTCTTAAAGGATTTGCTATTTGACCTCTAGAGACTGTCTCTCTTCATTCACCATAGAGATAACTTGGATGACTGGTTTTATGCAGATGTCAAACTTTCAGATGGCTAAAAAGGTACTATGACCCATATATGTATTTTTATATATATATTTATAAAAACAGTAAATAAATAATAAGTAAATAATTTACTGATTGATGAAAGGTAATTGGATGGAAGTCTAGTCCTATGAGGAGGACAAACTGATATTTGAAGTTAGTATAGCTTTGGTTGTTTGAGATACGACTTTTACCACTAGTTATTTTGTAATAACATGTCAAATATTAGTGAAAACTTTTAAGTCATATTTTATTAAAGAGGTTATCTCCATGAAATATTCGATATGGATCAATTTATGCTTTTTATTTAGGTCAGGATGAATAAAATAAATGGAATTACAATTATACAAGTAAATGTTATTTCCAGCCCTCTAGCAGCAGGAAATAGCTTCATAACAAAATTACGTAACAGCTGTTATCACTAGTGATCAGCATGATAATGTTTTCTCTCTTTCTCATGTAGCAACAAGAGTTATTTAACAGTATTGTCTTCAATGGGTTGTATAGTGAGGAAAAAAAAAGCAGATGCAGGGGGACACATGTAAATATGGAAGTGGTAAGACAGTCTAAGTCCTTTCATTTTGACCTGGAAATGTCTTCTTTGTACAGTAAGTCAGTGTTGTTGCCTAGTTTTTTGTTTTATTTTTGATCACTAGAATGACAAATGATCCTTCAGGCCCTAATGAAATAAACACTTGGTTTACATAGCATCAATGCTTGTGAAAGACTGAAAATTCTGTCTGCAAACCAGAAATAAGATGATTTTCTCAGAGTTACATTTTATTTTTGGATTGCAACGTAGCTATGTAGTTAAAACCAGCATAGTTATGTAGTTACAGCTGCTGGAAAGTGAAGGCAATTTGGTTTCTTTGGGTCAGTTAAGTTATGAACAAAACTGGAAATAAGTATTAGTCAAGAAAAAAAAAAAGTATGATATTTTCCAAAGAAATAAAGAACATCATGAGTACTGAGCAACACTGCAACTACAATGTGGTACAGTGAGGAGGGTATTAATGCAAGTATTTTGAGACCTATGTGCTGGCAAACACTGATGGAACACAGAGGGGAAAAAAAAGATTTTGCCCACAAACTTCTGTATACAATAAATTCTGTAAAATAAATTCTGTAAAAGAAATTGCTAAAGGAAGTACTGTACAAAACATTTGTAAGCTCAGGATCAGTGGAATTCATTTTAGAAAAAGAGTTAATTTGATCCTAAGAAATCATATTTACAAGGTGTAATATGGTATTTATTACTCTTTGCCCAAGTAGTGGTTTCTCAGTCCATGGACAGGTCTGACTTTTGTTGGAGAAAGTCTTTATGCTAGAATTCCTGTATTCATGCTTTAAATACATTGCTGTTAATAATATGTACACAGATCTTCTTGTTTTTCAGGCAAGACATACCTCAGGCAACCTTTTAAAAGTTTAGCTGTTACCTTGAATTCATTCTAGCCGTAGCTACCAGAGGAATTTTTTATTTCTAGACACCCTCCCATTGGAGCTGGGAGAAACGTGCAATAGCATTTTTGCAAAAACAATTTTGTTCACATGTTTTTTTCCTTTAAAAATAAATTAAAAGTCAATCAAGTCTACGTGTCAACTTCTAGTGAAAAGTCAGAAATCTATCATCATTTTACATGTTTTGTTTGGCACTAACTTAGTATTTCTCACAAAATTCCTGAGTAGCATATTACTTACCTTCTGAGCAGTAATTTTTGTGCACACTTACAGTCTGATTTCTCAGTGGAGGAGAAAACAGAGATAGAGTCTGTATATATTCTAAGAATGAGTAACTTGTTTCCCTTTATGTATATTTTCAGTCTAGAATGAATAGAATTGAAGAGAAAGGAAGGAATTTATATCTTATCTACAGTAGCAAGACCTAGACTGCTAGGAGTAGCTTTGCTCAAGAGTTCAAGGGCTGACTTAAGTTAGAGATGAAGGCAAAGGATAAATTCTCCTCTGTCAGATCCTTTTTGCCCTGAAGTCTTGCATAAAAAAACCCACCCTATTAACATTGCAGTACATCTGGTAAGACAAAAAATTCCACGTTCATTACAAAAAAGAACTTTTATTTCTTTGTAATTCAGCCATATGTCAGTCATTGCTATCAGATATATTTTATTATTTAGGGACTTTTCTCTCATCCTTCTCTCTCCCCTCCCCTTCCTTTTTTTTTTTTTTTTTTTTTGTGAGTGGCTGTTGAAATAGAAGGAAGAGTTAGCGATGGCATTCACAGCTGTCAGGAGAAAGCATATAGCAAATAGACTGCATAAATAGTAAGCCTAAAGAGTCCTACAGTCCCCTGAGGAACAGAGGCAATAGAAGACATTGCTTCTGACTCACACAATTAAAAAATAATTTAAGAAATGTGTCCAGGTGGAGAAAGCAGCCTGAAATGCTGCAGAGAGTTCTAGTTACAACAAGAGAGGACAAAAAATAATAGATTTGGAAATTAAATCAAATCTACAAACACATTAAGAACTGCTTCACCTTTAAAGAATAATAATCTCATTCCTTGTGTCAGAGCAACTTCCCCCAAACTATAAATTCCACTCCTGACACACAGTCCTGGCTGAAAGTTCAAGGACCCCATCCCTGAAACATGGTAGGGTATCACAGAATCACAAGATAATTCAGGTTGTCAGAGACCTCTGGTGTTCCTTGAGCCCAGTCACACGCTCAAAGCAGAGCTAACTTCAAAGGACATCAGGTTGCTCAAGACTTCTGCTTCAGTTATGAAAATCTCCAGGAGCCTCTCTCGGTGATACAGCCTGATGTTTAAACACTTGCACTTGGAGTTTTTTTCTTTCCCTTTTCTCCAGTCAGAACTTGCCTTGCTACAGCCCGTCACCTCTTTTTGTTTTCTCGTGCACCTCAGAGAAGAGCCTCGTTCTGTCTTTTCTATACCCCACTTTCTGTAGTGGATGACAGTGCTTTATAAAGTCACAGGTTGTGCAGGCAAGTTCTATAGCCCTTCAGGGTAAGGGACAGCATCAATCTAGCTGAAGGTCTCCCTTCCAGTGTGAAAGTTACAATTCTTTCCCAGCCCCATCACAGTCAGAATAGGATTTCTGCTGGGTATTTTACAATCATCTTATATTAATTTGCCAAGAAGAAAATCTTAAGACTCCCATCCCAAAATGCCCTGGCATCCTCCTCCTGCCCTTTCCAGAGGATACCATTTCACTCACCACTGAAAAAGTTATTATTTTTTCTCCCCCCCCCCCCCCCTTCTACTACACAGCCATAGCATATAAAAATCCATCTTTTTTCTCAAGAATTACAAAACTGATATTTTTTGAGTCTCATGTGATCATGATTATTTGTACCTGAAGTCATTTCAGTACTGCCCTGGAGCATAGATGCAGTTGGCATAAGTTTTTCTCAAAGCACATTGCAAGATAGAGTTGGCTCTGGTGTTTCTGATTTCCCAGCCTGCTTGTTTGACTAATTAGATGTTGGGCTCTGTAGATGGTTTTGAATTTGTTTATTCCCTGTCTAATGACATTACATGTGTCACAGCAACTGGTAACGTGAGGTGATCGGCTTAGGAAAAATACAGGAAACAGCTGGGGTTAGCCACTGCCAGTCTGCAGAGAGCCTTGTTTTCTCATTACTCACAAAAAATATCCTCCAAAGGGAGGGAAAGAAGGGGAAAAAAGCAGCAATATATTAATACTCAAGTGTCCATTAAATATATTGCTAATATCTATTCAATGTCTCAGAGAGAGGAAACAAAGCCACTAGCTCTGGTTCTGCACATCTTCACCTATAATTAGTTCTGTAATTTTGGCTTGCAGCTTTTTATTCAACTTTGGGCAATACCTACTTTTCTTTTAAGTTTCTAGCAGATATCCTACTAGACTGTAGACAAAAATAAATGCATAGTTTTGTAAAAAACAAATGATAGCTTTGTGCTTTCCTGTGGATTCTTGATTTATTTCACACCTTTCTTCTAAAGTAGTTTCATATTCCAAATGATCACATCTGGCAGCCGCCCAGGTAAACAAGCCCTGCCAGCTCAAAGATGCATGGCCAGGACATTAATATTCATGCTGCATTTTGCCCTTCTCATTTGTGTACTTAACTCTCGGAGACACAGGGAGATCTGTGGGGAACACTGATGTGGGAGCTCCAGCCAGTTGTGCATCAGAACTTCACTGAAAAAACAGAGAAGAATACAAATTTTAGAAGCACAGGTCCACTCTTGCCCTTCGAGAGGTTTATTAAATAATAGCTAGCAAGCATCAGGTGAGACTGTATCCTGACAGTTGCTGAAGCTGTCGACTTTCCTAGCTTTAAACCAGAAGAAAACGATAAGTTTGTGCAACAGTTTCTGGAAGATACTTGAGAAAATGTAATCCAGTGCCTACAGACATCTATACCAAGGAAAATGAAATATGCTGCACTGTACAATCAAAAGAAATCCACTGGCAAGTCTTTTTTTTTAGCTATCAGAAATTACATTTGATGAGCTTAGGGTGTATGAGTTTATAAAAGGAGAGTCCAATACACCTATTCTAAATGAAATTTATTAGAAATTGCTTTATTGATTTTGTCAGTTTTTTTTTAAATACACTCATTATAATATAATAAATGAGAGAAATAATTACTAGAACAATTGCTTGAAGGTAAATTTATGTGTGATGCTATTAGCATTCCCAAAATTAATTCTTGCCTCCTCCATACCTTCAGGAATCTCTTTTGTTATGCTGTCTGTGAAAAGTAAGCCAGTATATAATAGCTAGAGGGTATTTAGAGGAAGTTTTTAGGTTTATGTTACAAAAAATAGTGGTCCAAACCTTCAAAGTGTTCCTAGAACTCCAGTTAAACCTAAAGGTAGTTGAAAATCATCAGCATTGCAGAAACTCCTCTAGTAAAATAATATTCTAGGTGTGGAGAAAGGCTATGTTTTTCCTCTACTTCATTCTAAATGGATTGGTTTTCAACACACAGATAACCACCTTGTATAGGCAGAGTAGGTTAGTATGTTTTTTCTTGCCAAGAACATCATGGTTTAGCATGGCCACACATGAGGAAAGGGAGGTAAAGAGTGAGGGCCCAGCTCATTTCTTGCTGATCACATTCAGCACATTATTGTTCTTTTCTCTAGCAAGCTGCAGGTTATCAGCCAAACATTTTTTCCTCCATCAGGTAAAAGCACTTGCCTTCCAGTTTAAGGAAGAATTCAGTACATTTTAGAATGTAGCCACAAGATTGACCAAATAATCCCTGATCATTGCTCCTGTGGTCTGTTACTTTAACCCCTTATTGTTTGTCTCCTTTACATAGAGATAAAATATTTAGCTACCCAGTAATTTCTTTTTGGCTGAAGTTATAAAAAAAAGAAAAGAGAATTACAGAAACTAGCTTGTTGCATATAGGGAAGTTTGGAGAATGGCTTTGATTCCAGCTAGGATTCACTTCAACTGAAATGCTCATGGTAAACAAAAATTCTGGGAACGGGACATGTTATGTTATAAAAAAAAAATTTGCAGAGATCTTAAATAGATTTTGCCAAAATACAAACAGTGGGGTGTAAAAGAAATGGCATCTTCCCAGATGAAACTTTTTTTACTTCAAAATTTTGGACAGATTTAGCAAAATTTTTGGACAGACCAAGAGAATTATAGAAGTATTGGTCCTTCATTCTAGCAGAGGGCAGAAGAACAGGTCAGGGCTACAGGCAGCTTCTAGGACAAGGTAACTCAGTCCCTCTGAGCCTGAACATCTTCTCTGCCTAACAGTACAGAGCAGGGATTTTTATGACTGCTTAACCTCGTGCCAACCTTTGTGAAGAGTGCACAGCAAGTAATCATGAACTTTTGGAGCTTATGTATCACAGAAAACCAAGCATTCTTTAGGCTGAATAAGCCTCTTCTAATAATTTAGATTTTTCACCTAAAAATGCAGTGGATGAGCAACTAATAAGACATACAGAAGAGCATAAAATTTGCCCACTATTGCTGTGACAAATTCAGCTTGCGTTACAAACTAAAAAGAATCCATTTTGGTCCCCAGTTGGTTTGAAAAAGTGACAGTAATTTCAGACTATGTGCAAAGATGATTTTTATTCAATGCTGAACATGCAAGCACATTAGAAGAAAGGTTGAAGACCCATTTGCTCTTCTGCTGTTCTGGTCAGTCACAAAAGAACACTTTTCTATTGCACCGTTGCAGAGAAGCCCTAGTCCCAGATCAGAAATACAGTTTTTTTAAATCAAGGAATTGCATTGTGTACTTTCCTATTACATATCATAAACTGCATGGCATAACTTTTGATATCAACTAGTAGAATAGAGGCAGAAAAATCTAATAAATTCTAATGCTAAACAGTCTCGTCTATATACACACATACCCATATGCTGTGGAAATATCTACAGAAACACAAGGATGAATTGACTCATCTCAGACACATATGCATATGCAATTACATATGTACTTTCAGATATTCATGACATTCTCTAGACCAAGATCTCATTTGCTTATCTTGAAACACTTTTCCGGAGAAAATCCAACTCTCATTTTCCTGTACTAGGTTGTGTCAAATGGATTGACATTATGTCTTTGGCTACACAAAATTGAACACTCACTCTGCAGAACTGGTATTGTTCTGCTGCTGTAGCACTCTGGAGGGGTACTTAGAAGGGTAAATCCTTAAATAATTATGCAATCAACAAAATGATCGATTGATATGTCTAGTTGCTACCAAAAAAAAATTATAGCATAGCAACCATCTTTTAAAATAAAATTGTTTTTTTTTCAGCTCATTCATAAGCTCTGTGTACCTGTATTATTAAAACAAAGCCTTGTTAATTACTTGTATCCTATGATAGTAGCAGTTCAGGGTTTTCCTCTGAATATCCACATCTATGTTCCATAACTCCATGTCTCCAGAGCTCAAAGGCAGATAGTTGCCATTCGTTCTGCCTTAATACAGTAGCTGCATTCCTGCTCAGGTATTCCACACCAAGCTGTATGGGTAAATTGAAATTCTGGCCTGCAGCTGCCTGATTTTGCATTGCAAAGGAATGAGGACCTTTACTTCACTCCACAAACAGCAATATTTTTCATTATCCCTTAACATGGCATACAGCCAGAAGAGGAGAACCACAGTGGTGGACAACAGCTCTGAATGTGGTGTAACTAGCAAAGACGATGCTACATCACAACTCCCTCTCAAAACTTAAGTGTGTACAGGTGGCAGGGTTCATATCATGATACAGTAGCCTACCATCCACCTCACTACCAAAATCTCCTGAGTTTTTCAAAACAGTGAAAATTATGCACTAGAAAATACATTTAACCATTTTTTGAATGACTAACCTTTCCTGGAAGACATTTCTTCACTCCCACTGCTCCATGTTGTACAGTAAAGTGTGTGTCTTTTGGACTTAGTACCTTACAGATGACATAAGACATGCTGCAAGAAGTAACATGGTTGTACAGTAAAAGGTCAGAGATAAATAAAATGTGCAGTGGAACTAATGGTAAAAATTTTTTTGTAAAATTACAGCATGCATTTAATTTAAAATTATATAAATTTGTGGAGTATGACATTTCTTAGGACCAGAAGTACCGCAGAATTGTTATTAAACAAATGCTTTCAAAATAAAAGAAATATTTTTTGTTGATTTGTCCACTTTCTGCATTCTTTCATCAGAAAAACCTAACCCCAAAACTGTAATACTTAAAATGACTCTCGTCTCATAAAATCAAACCTAAAAATTCTTCCTTTTAACTACTCTTGAAAGTATTTGCATGACAAATGAAAAGAAATTTCTTATTTTTAAAAAAAAAAGTCTTTTCAAGTTTCTTGGGAAACAGCAGTTTCAGCTTGGTTTGCTATTTCTGCAGCTCAAATACTTATAATTTAAATATTTGTAAAGAGTGAGAAAAATAACTCCATTTTCTATAGCTGTTTCTGAAACCTTTGTTCCTTTTCTTTGGATAGGCATAGACAAACATGTAATTTGTCCTGGCTTTTGTCTAACTGCAAAGATTAGGTACAGCTGAACATGCAAAGGGAAAGACAAAAGCAAGCATTGTCAAGCACTTTCCATTAGCTGGATTTTTTTTCTGAAAATGCCGTAGTGCAGCAAAGCTTTTCTTCCCTGTAATAATCATATCCAGTGGGTATGGCTATCTTGTTAGCTCTCTCTCAAGGAAATTGAAAGGTCAAGGCACATAGACACTTATGGTTGGGGTGATGTCATAGGCTTGTACATCTTCTGCTGGAAGCAAGGCTTTTGGATCACAGCTAAGATGTAAAAAGCCTAATTGTTTGAGTCAAAATCCAGGTGGTTTTGAGATACTATTTCCACCAGACCTGAAAAAGCCTTCTTCGGTATATCAAAAATGGAGAAGTAGAGAGAAGGAGGAAACCATTCAGAAGACTAAAGAAGTTCTTGTGCAGCCCCCCCCCCCCCCAAAAAAAAAAGAAAAAGCGCTAACATTTTAAAAAATTATATTTCTCATGCCTGTTTGTGGAATAATTCATTCCCTGGCATTTTCTGTTTTCTTACTGAAGTAAAACCTCCTATTGCTCTTTTAAGATTTTATAATGTACCACAACTTCCACAGCTTACATTCATTCTTCTAGTATAACTCGATATTTGTTTTATTCTTCAGCAACTGCTGTTTCCTTTTCTTATCTGTGTCTGTAGCCTTTCTGTTCTGTTATGCTGTACCGTGCTGCACTCTACCTTCAATTCACTCATAAACAAACACACAAACAAACCCAAAGGAAAAAAAATGCGTTTTTCCAGTTACAGTGCTAGCTTTTCCTGTCTGCTCTCTGTACTACAAATTTTATCAGAGTGCCTTCTGTGCCTGTTGATACAGATAGACGCTTTCATATTCTGACACATATTGGTACAAAAGACAGACACACATCAAAACCTAAATTCAGTGCTTTCAACTTGCTGTATTAATAAGTAGGTAAAGTTATTCTAATTGTACTCGTCAGAGTTACTGTCTTTTGGTTCTGTTGTATTGAGAGAAGGTGGCTTAGTAAAAGGGCACCAAGAGCAATTCAGTGGATTAATGGATGGGTGGGATGGCACAGCACTTGTAAGCATGGTAATACTGTAAATGGACATTTATTCCTAAATCACCTCACCTCACATTTCTTTTTCTTTTTCTTTTTTTTTTTTTTTTCCCCTGACTTTGGGGCAGATTTTTTATCTGTGTAACCCCACCTGAGCACAACAGAGTTCCTTTTCATATATTAAAAAAATCTCCAGCAAGAACAAAAAGGCTTGGATAGGTCAAGCAGGGAACAGCTGCAGCTCACGATACTTTTGTATTGGCTGGTGTGCATAAAATCTTCTTGCACTGTAATGCGGAAGCAGGAAGAAAATTATAGAAAATTGTACTGCAAGGCAGATTTTATATAACAGAATCATACCCCACAACAACCCTTGTGCAACTTTTGCTTGTAAAACATACCAGCTTTTCAACCCCCAAACATATAAATTACACCAGATTTACTTAAAATACACTTCTTTGACAGATTTCCTTATATCTTGACCACATTTTGTAATAGAGATCAGATGCTGTCCTTAGGAGTCTGACCCTTTATTTTTTGATCAGATCACAAGTTCACACACCTGCTATTAAAATTTTATGTGGGGGAAACAAGCAGCTTAATATAAAATTCAAGGAGCATAAAATGACTACTGAGATATCATAGTAAAGTGCTGTTTAGTTTTAGAGAAAAAACCAAATACATATCTTAATTTGATACCCATACTCTAAGGTTAACTTATTTGTTGTAGTTTTACTACATGGAAAAGTTTCTGATTCTTGAAAAACTGTGGGAAAATCCCATATTTTAGTTTAAAATAAGGCACACTATTTTCAACCATTCTTATTGAACTTCTGGATAAAAGTGTTGTTCCCAGTTAAGTTGGGTAACTGATAATTACAAAGTTCATCAACAACAAAGGAAAGGATGTTTCATTTCTCTCCTATGTTCTTTGGAGACATGAATCCAGCACTCCATAGAGTTAATGATCCTTCTTGTTGGAATTGTTATATTTCATATAAAACAGGTTTTTAATAAAACAGTAATTTCAGAGACAAAGTATGTGATTTCCTACCCTGTAACCAGTCCCCACCACACAAGATTTTAATTTTGTTAAATAAAATCTTAGCAACCAGACAAATAAATTTCTGCCTACTCTACTGTATGAGTGAATAATATAAAAAAAAGCAGGCTTTTTACTCTACCAATTACTTCATTTGAAAGAAAAAACCCCAAACTAATTCTACTAGTTCTAATTTTAGTAGTAGAATTCATTGGCATGAAAAGAGACTCAAAAATCTGCTCTTAGGAATATTTCTTAGAAGGTTTGGATTGAAATGCTGTCAGGCAAGACAGCAAAAATAAAAATTGCCTTTCACAGTGATTGTGAATGGCTCTAATCCCTGATGTGCCAAGTGGAGGGGTCACTTCGCCTCACCTCTGAACCTTGCTGTGTCTGAGCATTTGTTTTTCCCCAAATGAAAGTCTATGATAATTTCAGTCAAATGCGTACACAATTTTGTGATGTTGATGGCACGTTTTGGAAAAGGCATACTTTGGTTAATTTAGTGTTTGTAAATATAACCTTCTTCCAACTTCAGCACATCTGCACGCCAGTTAAACTAACAGCAAAAAATCTGCCCAGTGCGCAGTACCTGGCACATGTATATGTCATCTGTAAAGGAATATTTTAAAAGTGTATCAATGTGTTAAAGGTTATACATGTGCATTTGTCTTCCCTTAGCAATTGAGTAATTAGGAAGAAAAATGTTCCATCTAACTCTATTTAGTTGTTTTGAATAGCAGAATTTGTTGGTATGAAAGCATAGGCATGGTATACTGTTTTGCTAAAGCAGAACAGACATTGTGAAAGTGATCATGAGATTAAATGGTGTATTAAAAACAGATGAGATTTGGCACGCAAAGTGGCTTTCCTGGGTTCCTGGTATCACTTTGATTCCTCTGCTCAGCAGAGCATGAATAAGGACTGCAGTGCTGTGTTTCTTTTTACAGTGAGATAAATAACAGTTTAGATTTTCCTTAGTCAAATCGCTATCTGAATTAGAAACTACATCCTGTACTGGGGAAATATGGAGTCTGCTAATTAATATATGGTTAGATATAATCTAATTAGAAATGCTTTTAGAAATAGGAGGGTAGTTTGATAAGGTTGAAGAGCAGAAAAGCAGACACTATACAAAGTTCAAATTCAGGTTTACGTGGCAGGTTTCTGTCTGAAGCTTGTCACAATCAAGCCCTGCTCATTCGTGAATGCTGAAATAAGGGGGATTTCTTGAAAAACTCTGAGCAAGGATGTTGTTGTTTTATATGCCATCAAATCCATTGTGAATCTCGCTTTGGAAGACAGGTAGCTTGGAAACTGAAGCAGTGAATAATTCCTATTCTGCATGAATGAGACTTAGCAAGACTGCCTTAGCAACCACCAGGCAACTATCAGATCTAATGTCGAGGATAGCTGGCAACATGGAACAGCTTGCTAGCCCCTGAGATCTGATGGTTTGTAATGTGTAGGATGTGATTACTAATTCAGAATAAGAAGCATTGGCACATGCTTGTTTAAGATAGGGAAGACACAATGTTAGCACCAGAAACCATCACATTTCCTAGACTCGCATAGCAGCCTCACCAAATAGACTCATTGGGTCAATTGTTGCCACCACAAGAAAATGAAATCCTACAGCAAGTGAAATGATGAGTTGTATAAAGTCAATAAGCATTTCTATCTCTAAGTACATGTGGTAAGAGTGCTGGTGTGAATTTTTTCCGTTTCCCTCAGCTTTAAAGGCAAGAAGTTCCTAAACTGTTTTCCTGTAGGACTCTATTAGAGCCTGTCAGATGCTGTTACTGCCAGGCTTTGTCTCATACAAACCTGTCACACATACTCAACTGCTTTGACTGTGGCTCCTCCTGAAAGGTGAGTGCTGGAAGAGAAAATGACCCATGAAAATACCTCCTCATGACTGCACCTGCCTGTGCTGCTCCTAGTAAAGGAGAACATCAACACCCCACAGCTCTTCCCTGTGTACCTACCTTCGTGGCCTCTGGTTTCAGCTGGGATATAGAGTTCACTGTCTTCCTAGTAGCTGGTACGGTGCTATGTTTTGAGTTCAGTATGTGAAGAATGTTGATAACACTGATGTTTGCAGTTGCTGCTAGTAGTGTTTAGACTAATGTCAAGGATTTTTCAGCTTCTCATGCCCAGCCAGCGAGAAAGCTTCAGGGGCACAAGAAGTTGGCACAGGACACAGCCAGGGCACCTGACCCAAACTGGCCAACGGGGTATTCCATACCATGGACGTCCCATCCAGTATAGGAACTGGGGAGTGGGGGCGGGGAATCGCTGCTCGGGGACTAGCGGGGTGCCGGTCGGCGGGTGGTGAGCAATTGCACTGCGCATCATTTGTACATTCCAATCCTTTCATTATTGCTGTTGTCAATTTATTAGTGTTATCATTATCATTATTAGTTTCTTCTTTTCTGTTCTATTAAACTGTTCTTATCTCAACCCGTGGGTTTTGCTTCTTTTTCCCGATTTTCTCCCCCACCCCACTGGGTGGGGGGGAAGTGAGTGAGCGGCTGCGTGGTGCTTAGTTGCTGGCTGGGGTTAAACCACGACACCTCTTTTTTACCCTGGCTCTCAGCTTTTGTATTTGGGGTCTGTTGTATAAATTAGATGACGTGTTTTCAAGCTGGGCCATGTTGGGGTTAGGGAAGGAAGAAGCAGGAAGGTATCTTCAGCAGGGATGGAGAATGAAGCCCCAGCAAAAGTTGCACAGCTTTTGACTTTCTCTTCGTTCCTTCACGTCTCTCTTCCTCGGTGAAAATGTTTCTTTCTGTGGTAGCAAAGTTAACAGGTGCAGGGTGTGAAGAGATGAGCAGGGACAGTTGGTTACAGCACAGGCTGGCATGTACTCCTTGTATATAGTAGTAGCTGATTTGTTGGGACGTGGATTTCAAGGAAAGGTCAACCAATTTAAAATATGAGAATCACCTATATAGCAATGCTGGAGCTAAATTGGTATGAGCTTTCTAGCACTGAGAGGATAGCCTTTAGCTGCCGGCTATTTTCATCAGCTAACTTTCTCCTTTCTGTTGCTTTCTTGAAATAATCCTGAAAATCATGTAGTCTGCTTATAGAAAATAAATACTCTACTTGTACAAGGATGTCAGGTTAAACCATTCTGAGTTTGGGTTACCAAATAACAAACTGATTAGAGTAGATCAATAAATTACAGAACTGAACATCAGATATCCTACTAATCCACATGCCTGCATGTTCCCAAATGTGCTGTTTATTTTCTTCACTTTACTAATGATTAAAAAAAATATATCCATACAAAATAAGTAATTTTCCCAATGGACATTATGTCCAATTTTCTGGCCTTAACTCAGTCAATTAACTATACTGGATTGTCTGTAATAGTTATACTAAAGATGAGAAAAACAATATTTGAAAGTGTATTAAACTGTCTTTAACCATTTAGATTTTTAACCAGTTAGATTTTAAAGAAATTTTTACCATGAGTGCGATTCAAGTACTGCTGTGCTGATGAGTTTCTCGTACTTCCCTTTCAAACATTTTCTGCGGACCGTTACTGCCTATGATTTCTACCATAACTCAGAGTGTAATGACAGCATCAGTAAGCATACTAGCACTCTTTTAAATCCTTCTAGCTTAAAAAAAACAAAACCAAACCCAAAACCAAAAAAACCCCAACAACAACAAAAAAACCCCAAACCAGATGCAAAAAATCCTCAGCAGTATGGTATTCACTGTGGACTAGTATTCCCAGTCTCTGACAGGTTTGTATAAACCCATCTTGACACATTCTCACAGCATTTGTTCCTTAAACTAGACAGTTCATATTTAATTTTAGTACTTCCATAAGTGCAGTAAGTGTTCTCCCAACTGCAGTCTATACCTATGGTCAGTGACAAGACACTAAACTCTCTGAATGTTCTGGTCTGATCCAGCAAGGTGTTAACTTTTCTGTTCTAACCTGCTTTGAGGAATGAGTACTAGGTCTCTCAGCAGGTTTGTCTATAAAAATCTGAGAAATGTAGACATTACGGTAGTAAAGGAAAGTTAATTTGGTTTGTTGGCTTGTTTGTTTTTGTAACTTTTCCCCTGTTAAAATAAAAGTCTCCCAGAGTTTTGGGAATTAGAAATCAGCAATTACCTAGCTGTTAAAAGTAGGAGTTGCAACCAACGTCCCTTCACCTTGACTGCTATGCGGCAGAGTTGAGATACCGCTGTAAGGAGGATGTCGTAAAAGCACAAACCACAGGGAAGGTGGAAGGGTAAGGCTGGTAAAGGCATACTGAGGCTTTACAGACAAAGCTTCAGAGTGATACAGCAGATGTGGTGATGTTCAGCTTTACAGAGGCTTCGGTCGCACAGCAGCGATTGCAGGCTTTTGGCTCCACAGATCAAATGGAGAATCATTTGTCTAAGGTTGCCTGGTCAGGTCCAAGTACACTGGCTATGTATAAATGTGAAGCAGAAAATGTGTGCTAAAAATAATATTTGTGGGTTTGATATTTAAAGACCCAATTAATCCCATTTAAAACTGTAATTAAAATCTTTTGTGTCTATTCAATTTAAATTTCTCTCCTAGCATTTCTTCTAAATAAAATGGATTCTTTTTTAAGTGCGTAATCATAACATGAGTTTTTTAGCAACATTTTATTTTATGGAAAACATTTATATCCAGGGGTGGCTGGAAGTTTTAATTGGTTTTTCACACTTCAGTGCAGTCAGTTTTTGCAAATACTTCTTGCTCGTTCTCAGTAGTGTCCCAAACCCAGATTTAATTTTGATGTGGTAAGGGGGTTACTGTGCCTAGAATTCCAATATATTATTTAAAACATTTTTCGAGTTTAATGTCACATAAAGTATGTTTATTCATTCTGTGGTTGTTAAACTTCAGCTTATGTGTTCCAAGTATCTCCTGAGTTTTAAGCTGTTTGCATAGCATGAATGGTGGGATAGATTCTGCATTTCTAGCCTCACTAGTATCTTGCTTTTCAAATCATCTCAATGAAAACAGAAAGACTACTTAAAGAACAGGTTTTTGATCCTGAAACATCTAACCCCATTTGATTTTAAGCAGGGGAATTCTCACTGAAATAACTTTTGATGTTTTATCCATATGACCTATATGTGTATGAGGATTTACAGGATTTAGCTTACTATATGTCTCAGAAGGAAAGCCTGATACAATATCTGGCCAACAGTTCATATTCAGTAGATGATTTAAAAGGTACTTCATGTTTTCAACTGCCATCATATAGCTGACAGTATACTGGACTAGAATTTCCTGGGTTTAGCTGTTAAAGGTTATGAGAAATAGGATACATGAAAATAAAAATGTATAATATTCTGTGTTAGCAGATTTTCCCATGATTGACATATGACAGCTATTGTTGCACTATTAATATTTAAGTATATTTTTACTCTTCCTTTCTATTATATTATGGGTTGCAATACAATCAATATAATTTGCTCGCTCAAAGATGAAACCTGTGAGTATTTATGAAATGAGGTCTAATATTATACTTTGGCTGTGTTAAAGGGTACAAGTCAATGTGCATCACCAAGCAATGTATCAGAAGGGTTTGGTAAGGGGAGAGTTAAGGGGTAATATGCCTTTTCTCTCAGGCCAATACTGTCACTGAGGAGAAAAATTTGCTCTTTAGACTGTGGCAAAAGCATATGTTTTTCCTTCACCCCTTCCCATCCCACTCCAGCAGCAAATTCAAGCAGAAGCTCTAATCTTTATTGGTTTTGTGTCTGCTGGGCAAATTTTAGGATCATAGCTTTAAAACTGAGAACAAACTTGGAGAAAATATAAGCTGTGGAGGAGTGACAGTGACTGGAAAAATAGCGTGTTATTTCTTCGCAGGTTGCACACATGGGAGTTGGTAGTCTTTTGTACACATAGGATTCAGCAGTTTATCATCAGAACCACAGAGGCAAGGGGGAGCCCAGCTTTTGCTGCCTGAGGACATCTTCCTGCAGAAGAAGTTTAATTAAAATGTGTCCTGCACTGTATTTTATCTTGTGAAAGGCCAGCCAATGTTTCAGTTAATACCCCTGTAAATTCCTTTGCCAAGTGTCATTAATTTGACAATAGCCTTGGGAAGCAAGGGGTCCTAAGGTCAAGTATATTTTGCCTCCCTGGGAATCTGGAAGTGCCCTCAACAGCAGCAGCTGGAAGGAGAAGAGAGCAAACAGGACTTATACAGAGGATCTCTAGTGACAAATATTGAATAATTGGTTTTATAGGATCATTTTCAAAACATATCTTAATCGCTATAAAGAAAATTCATTGTTCACCCTAAAAGGTCTTTTATGTCACCAAGTTTCTGTTTGGGAAACAAAATTCTGCTTCTCCCTGATATATACATATTTACAGCAATATTGAATTCCATGTTAAAATAAATTGTATATCCAGGGAATTTGATGTTCGCTTTATTGAAGTTAAAACATATGTCAAATGCCAAATGACAGGGTTAGCGCTCCAAAGCTAAGGAGCTTCTTGAGCTGATGCATTCAGTGCCAGATCAGCTTATATTCGTTGAAGTGAAAGAAACTTTGGAATTATGTATCAGTTGAGAAGCTGAGGTTATATATTTTCCTCTGCACTTGGACAACTCTCATTTAGATTATAAAAGAAGGGAGAGACACTGATGAAAATGCAAATAGTTGAGTAATGTCCCGAACATGAAGCTCCTGTAATAAAATAGCTGAAGCTAATTAACTCTAGCGCTAAAAAAAGAAAAGAACAAATTTGCCAATGAAGAAAGTAGCTCTTAGAAAGCGAATGGACTCAGCCTGTTAACTGTATGGATCTGAGCCATGCCTAGGGAAAGCAAGCTTCCTTTAGCACAGGAATGACTTATCTTCTCTGGGCTTCTGCCCCATATTTGTCCATCCTCTTCTGACAGCTTGCTTTATTGCTTATGAGATCTGGGGAAGGGAACAGAGGCTTAATTAAAGATTGCCATTACTCTAAAACTTAGTGAGCATGATGTACTTTAATTGCTGCAAAATGATTTATTTCACTGCCTATTACTATTTCACTTAGTTTCCAAAATTTCATGTTGCCTATCAGATTGTCAGAGCAATTAATTTTAAGTAACCGAAGAAGTAACCTTAAAAAGTAATCTAGTTTCATAGTTTATTTTTACAGAAAAAAAAATCCTCTTTCAACTTAGTTCCCAATGTGTTACATTTGAACAGTTTTCTCAAATTTAACAAACAAAACTCATTTTTGAGATGAGAATAAGGAATAGAAAATTTAATCTGGAAAGAATTTTTTGTCAGAAATAAATGAGCAAATAAAATAAATATGGAATTCCTAGAGTAGAGTGAGAAAATTTTGAAAGATGATGCTTCAAAACAAGAAGGAGGAGACTTTTCAAAGTATATAAATACTCTCATTTTTCAAAATCGTGACCCACATAATCTGAATTAATTTCAAATTCTCCAAGTATTTACCATTGCCTAAAGATCCAATATCAATGAATTCTCATCAGAAAGGATCAAGGAATTCATAATTAGACCTAGATAATGGCAACTGTAATGACAAACTGACTAGTATCTTACTTAATGGTTTGATGAGTAAAAAGTATAGTTCAGTACAGTGAATTAGCTAATACAGGAATACTTGGGCACTTAAATGATTTAAATTGAATATAGTTTATGTGGGTTTATTTCAATACATCAGTTGTACTGCAAGTGTAAGATGATGAATTGCCTTTCAACTCTTCTCTCCTTGGGAGAAGTTCCATTGTTCAGAGAGAGCCACAGCAAAGCCAGTTGGCAGCTAGACTAAGAAATAATCACCCCCAAATGGACAAAATAACAACAGTAATTTTAGGCTTTACTAATAGTGAGATGCAGTATTAGTTACATATGAAACTAACACAGCTTGATCTTGAATCCTAAATACTCCTGACCTTATGGACTTGTCCATAAAAGGTCTATAAAAGAATGTATGAGACTTTAAACTGTCATATATGGATATTTACAGATTTTGATTAGGATTAAAAGCAATTTCAGATAGCTATTAAAGCTACCTTACTGTTTCCTCATGTCTTCAGCTCTGATTCTCCAGATGATCCCTTTTCAGCAAACTATTTAAGCATGTGGTTTAAATCTCTGTTAAATGCATACTCCTTGAAAGCAACAGAAAATATTCTTGTAATATCCATATGTTCCTCTTGACTTGAATACTGAGATATAGTGAAATTTGGTCCGCAGAACATACTGAAGTTATAAATGTGTATCCTAAGTCATTAGTGAAGACTGTCTTACCAGTTAATGTGAATTCTCATAAAGGTTTCATGGTCTTCTTAAAATTAGAAACCTTGGTAAGTGTGGGGTACATAGGCAAAGAAAGGATATTTCACAGAAATAATGTGTGCATGTACTTGCCTAGATTAGAGATAAAACTTGGTAAACCAAGTAACTTACTACAGTTATAAATCCACATGCAAATATCACCGTAAGGAATTGCACCCACATTTTCCAAGCAGACACTGTGTTGTGATGCTATTATTGTACCAGTTCTATTGTAATTCCTAAAAACTATTTTAAAGGCACCAGTACTGGACTGCTACCAGATAAAACAGTTGGCAACACTGTGCCATGGTCACTACAAGGACACAGGGCAGACAACTGAGTAGCACAATGAAATGTATTTCCTTTTAAAGACAATGACTTGCACAGTTTGTGAATGACTGTGTCACTACTCCCTGCGATCACGTTCAGTCAAATTAATGTAAAGTTATTAATGTGGGTCATGTATATTTTGACTTCTGCGCCAAGATCAGGGGAAGACCATCGTGCCAGTGTGAATATTCTCACTGGCTGCTATCTCCATGCTTTAGCTTATTCATTATCCCTCTTCTGTCTGCTTGGCACTTAGATTGAAAGATAATAACTATGATTGTAAAAAGACTGAGATAGGGTTTTAGAATCAGCTTTCTGAGCACAGGAATACAGTTGTTCTGCTGTTGTAGCTGGACTTAAAACAAGTATTTTTCTTGCAAGATTTCCGCCCCACACCCCCAGCAAATTCAGACATTATATCCCATTTTTCTTTAAGCATGATGTGCAGAATGATAAGTAGTTTCTCACAGAAAATGGAATTATTATTAGACAATAAGATTCAGATTGCTTGTTTCAAAATATTTGTACCACAGATAGGACAAAGGTAATGTAAAGTTGATACAGAATCCTGCTTTGAGTCATTTCACCTGTCATCCAAAGATTAGGTTCAAAGAGAAATGTATGAGAAAAACTTAAGACTTTTGGAAATGGGTTTCATACACATCAGGAGGATGAAAACAGGGCCACGTATTCAAGATCCATTTTGTTAAGGTATTCAAAGCTTTAGAGTTGTGGTTCAGCACATGACGTATTGCTTAGTGTAAAGTTTCATAAGGTTTTAATGATTTCATTTTGGTTAAACATAAATAAATAGCATGTTTTAAGCATGGTCTTGCAGATTCAGAGACATAAATTAGAACTGTGCTCCAGACTTAAAAAGCTACTCTCAGTCATCCTAATAGTGAGTGGGTAGCTGGCCAGGAAATCAAATTCCTTTCTTGAATACCTTCAGTTATAGAGAATAATCTAGTGATCTCTCCAGTTTTAGGTTTGGTTTGGGATTGAGGCTGGGTTGGATTTTTAAAGGCAGGATGGATGAACAGTGAATTTCTGATAGGATAAATATTTAGTTTCTCATGGTTTTGTGTCAGCTCATGTGGACAATCAAAGAAAAGAGGTACTGGAAAGGAACTTATGGAGTCACCTCAACTATGCCAGCACTGTGCCTTGTTCAGTTTGACATAAACGTGGTAGAGAGCCTAATGCATTTCTGAGACATGTCAGGACAGATCCATCCATTCAGTCTTGCGGAAGACTGCCTTGTGGCAGGCAGTATCCTAGCTCTGCCAGGGAAGTTTGTAATGATCTCATCCTCTACCAAGCTTTATTCATGTGGCATCACCAATAGATAGATGGGACACTTGTAGGTTGTCACCTAGAGCCAGGTGACGTAACACCGGGACGGGTCCAAGCAGTAAGCGTACACTGCTGTTCTACTGAGCCTTTTGGGTGTTCATCTTGTTCAACAAGAAGTAAACCTTGTGTGCAGCCCTGGGAATAATTGCTATGAACGACCTATACATTTTCCCTGGAGCCTGTCTTCAAGACTGTTCTTGATCTAGAAGTGGCCTTAATCAATACCCCATGTCTTGGGGATTAGGTTCAAGTGTGTATCTAAATGCTGTACAGGACCAGGTTGCAAAGCTGGGCTCTTTGCAAAATGTAATTGCTTCCCAGAGCAGGACCACGGAAGCAGGAGGGAGCATATGAGCATTCCTGTAAAAGCCTGCAAAGAGTTAGGAACTGAGTGACCAAAATATCATTAATCAAATAGTGGTTGTACGTGTCTTCCTTTTGTTGTATGAAAACACAGCTAATGGCAAAATCTAAAGCCAGAAGAAAATTTTGTACTATTGTTTCCATTTCATTCTTTTTCTTCCATTTTTTCATACTGGCTTTTAACATCTGCTAGAGAAATTTGTACAAAGTAGTTAGGCATCTAATAATCAGTGGAATGGCCTTGTTTGGACAAATGGCCTAATTTAATGCCACACTGCTATTGTGTTATTCTTTCTATTAATCATTTCCAATAGATTGCAAAGCAAATTGACCTCTAAAAAGTAGGGAATCACTTTTATTATATTCTATTATTCATGCTTTGAATATTCCTCTTTCAGATTAAAAAAAAAAAAAAAAGGAGACTCAGGAAGAAGGAAGTACTTATTACTGTGAAATTCTGTTCTAAAATACTGTTTAAGTAACATTCTAGCAACGATTCCAACAACTGAATGCCAGAATGATGAGCTTTTTTCATATGGAAAAGCTGCTTAATTGTGTATTCCATAATGCTCTAAAATTAGTTGGATAGCCTCTTTTCTGATTATGTATCATTTTTCAAAACATGTTCTCTAGTATAATTCTTGGTGTCATAATGATCATGACTACCTGTTTACAAAGAATTAGTGGAACAGCATCAGTTGCTGTCAGAATATACAGCATTTTCCCACTGAAACAACTGAAATCTCAGCTTTACTTTTACTTTTGCAAAGAACAGTGATGGCTAGGAGAGGTACAGAGGAGTGCTGATTGTTGATAACGGTTGTGTGTACAATGACTTTATGATCTATAATGTGCAAAATTCTTTCTTTAGTGTAGCTGGCATATGGAAAGGATACAATTATAGTCCTTCCCCTACTCCTCTTAGATATATTGCTTTAATCTATCTAGCCTATCTACTTCAACATAAGCACGCCAAGTTAAAAGAAGATTATTTTCAGAGGGAGGTAACTGTTCTTTGTATCCAGTGGGGATAGGAACAAGGAGTGGTGGCTTAACACTGCATCTCTTCTGAAATGTCAGCAAAGCCCTGCCAGAGATTAGGAAGGTTGTGGCACCACCATCCTGACGAGCAGTTTGAAGAAGGATATCTTAAGAGTGGTGGAAGTATTTCTGACCCTGCTGTGAGGTTCTATGTTTCTGAGTACAGACTGACATGGGAGTAATCCCAAACTCACCTTGTTTGAATCAAGTTCAGCCCCTTTATTTTTGTGATCAAGGATCTACATTGTCACTTCTATGGGGCAGAATCTTTTTCCTCCTATTTTTCCTACCTGGACAGCAAAATATTTGTCTGAAGATATTATGCTCTATATTCCTCTGATTTTTTTTCTTTATTTCTCTGTGTATTTGTCCATTTTCTTGAGGTACCTAGAGCCCTCTGCCAGTGCCTGGCCACTTCAGGAATATCTCCTGTGGTTTTGGCATGACAGAGAGTGCTGTGTTTGCCAGAGGTTGTCACGTGTGTGTAGTTGTTTGTCTGCATATTGTACTGCATAGTTTGCTTCTCCTCCATATGTGTGTTTTTTCAAGAAGCTAAGGACCATATAACTTATGAACAGTTGCCGTAATACCCATCCATATAGTCCATAGCAAGGGGTTTGTGGCTTTACCTCTGCAAGCACAGGGGAAGTGATTTACTTCATTTCCACAATCACCAGGGATTCCCAGGCTGCCTGATTGCTCCAGAGCCTTTGATTTGATCAGAGCTGTGCCTTTCCTTCCTGAAAGCATCTTTAATGAAAAGAATATTTTGGGAGCTATGAAGGAACTCCTCAAGAAAAGTGACAACACAGGGAGGGAGGAAAGAGTGAGGAGACAGTCTTGCCAGGATGCTGAGAAGAAGTGAAAGAGCACTGTTAGGAGAGGGTAGAAATATGATTATGCAGCACCAGAACTGCAGTAGCCTCTGCAGAACAGAGAGAATAATAGAAGCAACACAAGAAGACAGAATTTCCCCTTTGAAGTCACAGATGGGAGACTCCCTACATGGGCATGCAGATCTTTCTCTATTTTATCTTTCACAGGTGAATTATTAATTGCAGTGCATTTGAGAAAGCTTTTGCAGGAGGGGGCATAAATCCTACTTTTAATTTTGTTTATCGAAAGGGAATGCCCAGTCTGTGTGCAATCAATTTCATTTTCTTGTTAATATCAATGTCCAATTAAGAAATCTATTAGAAGTCTATAATGCTAATTTAACTGGGTAAATCTTGGAATTATTTTTTGGAAAGGAATACTACAGATTCTTATGGGTTTCCTTATCAGACATTTCCACTGGCTACAATAGTTAATGTTTTCACAGTAGTTCTGTCTCAAGTACGAGTTCCTTGGCTGATCTATATTCTGCTAAATCTGCAAAGCAATACATTTTGTTAATCCTCCTATTATCATTAAAAGCAAGAAGATGGTTTGTGATAGCCACTTTTAGAACATTATAAGATCTTCCATTTATTCAGTCAGGACAATAATTCTGAACGTAGAGAACTTGTATTAGGTGTTTTCCCAAAAAATTCTTGGAACAACAAGAAATTCAGTGTGATACTTCTGAAATAAAACCAGTATTAAAGAAACAGCTATTATAGCATATTGGGATGAAGGCTTTGTTGTAGGCACATGCACAATTAATTAGCATTACAAGCTTGATATTTTGAGTTCCTTTATCCTCTTCTGAAAACTGTAAAAATAAATATGTTTATACAGGATGTCTAAACCTACAGTTGGAAACAAATAACTGAATAGTAATCTAATATCCTGGCTAACTGGTATTACACATAAGCTCCAGGACAGATGGTGGTTTGTTATCTAAATCTGGCATAAGGACCATGGTATGGACACCACTCCGGCAGGAGCCCAACAAGGCATTTTGCACCATGGAGATGCAAAAATCTGTCTTAATACAGAGGGTGCACATCCCATCACTCCCTCGCTGGAGATGTCCTCTTTCTTTTGCAAGGTGGTCATATTTTTGTGTAAATGGGGTGGGCTTTCCACCACCTCACCTTTTTCCCACCAGTTCTCAGACACAGTAATTCTAACCTGATTGAGAAAAGAATAAGATTAATTTCTCCACCTCTATTTGGGAGTTGAGAGAAAGGGATAAGAGAGCAACAACAGGATTCTTGCTTACATGCCCCTACACAATCAGTTCTTTCTACCTGTCTCACTAAAGCTACGTTATATACTGCAGTTCTGCACGGTGGACAGTTTTTACTGGAGTTTTTTGCACAGCTTGTGCACATACTAAATCACTTTTTATTTCATATATGAAGCAAGAGAACTCATGTGACAAGCTGATTTCTTCATGGAAGACTGTGTTTATACCAAGTTTATAGGTTGAACCAATTCTGAGTATCCAAAAATAGGTCACAACCTGGTTTTGTAGTAGAAGTATGTTTTCTTCCTATTTATATAATCTGAAAAGGATTGGGCCAAGTTTGTTCAAGCATGATTTTAAAGACTTTCTGTACATGACTTATCATGAAAATTTTAAGGACCTGTTCTCTCCTCAAAACATGTCTTTTTTTAAATTTTATTTTTCTGGTTTTAAATGGTGTGAGAAGTTAACAGTTACCACTGAAAGTACCTTTATGATATTCTAGTATTTCAGTTCATGAATGTCTTGAAACTTGAGGGCATGTGACTATGCTAAGAATATGAAGACAGGTAACACCGGAATTAAGAATATGAAGACAGGTAACACCAGAATTTCTGTACTTACCTCCTGTGATGAACAAGATTAGCTAGAATTCAGGACTTCTGGTGTAGCTTTTTACTCCAGAAAAAGAAGAAAAAATGCGTATCTCGCTATTTCTCTGGCATGTCTTATGTTGGCTTACATTAGTCGTCTTCTGCAGAGACTGCTATCTAGTGTCTTTTCCAGCAACAGCTTGATTTCCATTGCAATTGTTAGTCTTCTGTTACTGAATTTTCCACTTCCATTTCATGTTTTCTCATGATATTGAGAAAAAAAGCTTTGTGTAGCTTCCTCAACAGCTTCAGGGCTAAAGGCACAATAACTACACTTATCTGTCTGAAGCTGGGATTTCATCTTTCATTCAAAATGGTCAAAAAGTGGATCCAGATACAGAATTGTTCCAACTACCTGCTGACGTCAATACCTATTGATGACTGCCACCTTTCGAGAAATTTTTTTGGTGATTGGGGGGGGAGTTTCTGAACTGTCAGAACATACACAACTAAATTTTATTCCAGTTTAATACTAAACTGTCTTAACTTATTTCTTATGTGAGGAACAATGAATATGCCTTTTTTGTGTATGTATTTGTGCATTTACTTGCATAGAATTACAGGGACAGATTCTTCAGTCTTCCCTTTATTATATCCCCACATCAAAATACAATGCCTTCCTGTATTTTTTTTCCCAGTCACACAGATGTCTCACACACCTACAAATTCACTTATTATAGTTTCTCCTAAGAAGAACATAAACATATCTATTTTAGTTATATTTGAGGAACCTCATAGTGAAGGTGGTTTGATACTAGAAAAAAAACAAGTTTTCTTATCATTTCTAGCTGTGGAAAATAACTTGGAATGTCCTTGTGGTGAAACTTTATGTTACTTTAAAGACTGCATGATGCAACTGTGTCCCAAAATGTGGAAAAAGCCCTACATGAATTGCAATGAATATATAGGAGGGAAGAATGTTCCTATGAACATCACAGATGTGGCACGCACAGGTTAGCACTGGCATACAAGAAAACCACAGCCAAGAATGGCTGCAGCATGTCCATTTTTGTTATCTATAGCTGGTAGTTTATCTGAACTTTACTCTTATCACTATATATTAGGAGTGAAAGTTTCAGTGGCCAGAAAAAGCCTTGGCTTTGCAACAAAACCTACCATATGCATTTATAGCTTTCTAAATATAATTATTCCCAGTTCTTTTTCAAAGAATTAGGAGGGAAAAATCTAACCACAGTTACCAATATGAGGCAAGCAGACATACCTCAGTTACATTCAATACAGATTTCAGTACTGGCCATTCAGACAATGGTCAGATATGGTCTTGTGACTCCAGTTCTCACTGCTGCTGCTTTTCTGTTATTGACACTTGCATTCATTTTATTAAGGCTAAGCCAAGTGTGATAAAGCATCAGTGTAGACAAGTCCCCAGACCTGGATTATACAATCTTATTCCTCATGTTTTCTCCAGCTTCCTCACATTTAGTATTTTACTTCAAGAGTACTCCCAATTAAATTAATGAATAATGCTCCGTAGTAGTAGTAGTAGTCCCATAGACTGCCCACATAAGAATGGACTATTTAGCTCAATTAAGAATGAAGGTGTTGTTTGATCCATTTACTTTCTGGTTTACAGTGTAGTCCAATGAGAATGCTTCCAAAGCAGTCCTTCTCATCCCCCCCAACCTCTTCTCACTCTCCCCCACTCACACATAGATATAGCAGTAAAGCTCTGAAAAGATCATTTAAAAGACCAGAAAAATAAGCTTCCTAATTGAATTTGTCTTATGGTACTAGACTCTACAGAAGTGAAACAATTCGTGAAATATGTGTGTATAAACGTATATATATAGGGGTATATATCTAAATGTATGTGCATATGTATGCACACACATATCTACATATATGTTACTGCATTATGACATGGAGTGGTAAGAAAATTTTACTATCCTATTTCATTTAACATTTTCTGCTTATCATTTCATGGACATCTTTTAGCTACATATTTTTTATTTGCTTTTTTCTGAGGTTGACATGAAACAATCCCTCCCAAACACTGCTGTAGCTTTTAAAATTATTATTATTATTATTATTATCTTTACTGTTTTACAACAAGTTATCTTGGATATACTTTCACAAAGTGAATTGGGTGATGGATACAAAACATAAACAACAAAATCCCATGCAGGTTAAATGGAAAGTTTCAAGATCTAAGAGTGTTCCTGCTTCATCCCCATGATGAAATGAGACCTGTCAAAGATTTCTGTTTATTTGTTTAAATGGAAAAAAAAAAAAAAAAAAAAAAAAATCCAGTATGTTCAGCAGTCCTTGGTCAGGGGTGTCCCTGAGATTCAGGAGGCTGAGGCTCAAATTTCAACCTGAAACAGACTGTGTGAAAACTATAATTCTCCTGTGTCTACTAGGTGAGTACCAATGGATGCTGGCTGTTCAAGACCAGCTGCCTCTCAGCCAAACCTTTCCTGACAAAATATTGCAAAGACATAGTAGATTTCTATGAAAATTGCAGGTTAAACATAACATTAAACATTTGCTGACAATATCAATTCCATCAGGAATTTTCCAGATAACTCGGATCATTTTATACAGCAGAGAAATCAGCATCACAAAACCGCTGGTTCGAAACATACTCAATTTATTGTAAAAATTGTATATAATTTCTTTATTTTTTTTCAGTAAAATATGATTGTTGAATGCTTCCAAGTGATGGCAAATATTTCAAGGTAGCAAAGTTTAACATTCTGACATACGAATTTGGGGATAACTTACAAACTGAGATGTTTAATCATTTATTCATTTCAAAGCATTGAAAAGGAGTGCTAAAGTGCTCAGAATACAGACTGTGCTTTATTTTGACTCTGTTTAGAACAGCAAGTTTGAATAAGTCAATTTCAGTAACCTGTCTTAAAAATCCATCTTTGAAAGAAATTTTTGTTATGATATGTCTGTCCATTGACTAAAAGGGAGACTTAGCTCAGACTTGGATACCTGACACTTGAATGCCTAATTTAGAGTGAGTGAAACCCACTAGTGTTTCTAGTTCTGCATCCTTTGTGATTCAGATGATCTGGATTAGACAGCACAAGAGAAATATAAGATAAAAACAATAATTCAAAGGAAAAATACTGAGATCTAGGTTAAAAGTCAAGTAGTCTGAATGACGTTTTCATCAACTGATCTATTTCCCAAACTACTAGATGCTGCTACTGTAACACTGTATGATTGGTTCTCAACTGTTCTGTTTGCATTCCTCACAAATGTACTTGCAAAACCATTTAGAGAGTGGAATTTAATTTTTCAGGGTTTTTTTCCCCCTATTCATTAAAATTTAAATTTGATGTTCACAGCTGGTATGGGGCTATCAGGGTACACAAGGTATCTGACCCTAAAGAAATGCTTTCCCAAGCTGGGTCTTCAATGCCAAATCTAAAACAGAAGAAAATTTTCACAGCTGAGTTTTAATCCTTGAAAAACTGGGTTTACAGTGGAAATGGTGACAGACCCTTAAGTATGACAGTGCTAGTGGGTACCTAGAATTATTGTATACAGCGTAAGAGCATTAGACTTATAGCTGTGAGCAGTTTCGTTAAAATGCCAAATTTGTCTTTCCAGATTTTTCCCATTTCACTCGTTCAAAATTCTCAGTCTTCGTCAACAACACTTATTTAAGGAAAAATATTATAATAATTATAAAAAAATTTAATCTTACTGTTGATATTATTTTTATTACTGTTTTTATTACTGAAAGTTAAAGTTGCTATGTAATATGAATTAATGGGAGAATTTCAGGGAAAAAATCAGGCAAGTTTCTGTCCTATTTCTGGGTTCCTGTCAGTGTCTGAGGAGCTGAAACTTGGGATGAGTTCTGGTCTTAAAGTAGGTTAAGCAACAGTCTTTCCCACTTTATCGAGGAGATAACTATCTACCAAGCTGGTGTATGTATCTGTTGGAAGTAATTCCTTAAAAAGTATTTTCTGACATATAGAAGCCTTTATTTATCCAATATTTTCTAGAGTTTTCTTAATGAACTCCCAGCATTTTTATATCTCAAAAATGAACATATTTTCCAAACTGGAAAACTAAAATTCCAGGGAAGATTTATATAGCAAGGTTGGTATAAACTGTGAGGATTTGATTTTCTAAGATAATTTGCTCAAACTATTATGACAGTAAAGCAACTTGATCCTTTAATTCAATTTAGATGAACTTGTAGATACTGTATAAGTCAGTGTGAAGCTGTCGGTGAGTACAGTTCATATCAGTCACACCGTATTTAAAAGAAGATGTTCACAAACAGACTTGTTTTTATCTGTTTCTCACTTAACCAGTGAACAGGCATCTTTGGTTCACATGCAAGGAATGAAAAAAATGCATTTGGCTTACTAGTTTTGGCCTCATTTTTCAATTATAGGATATTTTAGCCTAGGTTTGCCTTGAGGTAGGCTCTGCGCTTTATGATACTGTAATTGTCTAATGACAGTTGGACGATTGTCTAATTGTGCAAAGCTAAAATTCTTTAGATTTTAAGGTAATACAATAAGTATACTGGTGAAAAGACAGGAAGGAAAGAAGAGAGAGAGGGAGGGAATGAGAAAGGGAGGAAAGGAGGCCTTGAAGGATCTAAGAAACCTTGCTTTAGTTCTACGTTTATCTTGGAAACCATTACTTACCTAATGCAGAAGTATTATGCAAGAGGTCCTCTGTCCTCATCTTGACCTACCCTTGGTCAAGTCACACCTTCAACATAGAATAATCTCCTCCATAACTTTTGTGACCTTCAGTAATTTCAATCCATCTAGAGATTTGCTGCTTCTATTGCACGTTGGCCATGATTATTCCTTCTGCTGCCTTACCATTCACCTTTTAGCCAAGTGTTTTCTTGTTAGCTGGCTCAGTGCAGGCATGACTTTGGCTCCTATGCTGAAATATGGTAATGTCAGAGTTGTGCTATGGTCTGCATTAGTAACAGTCTTATGTTGGAGTAGCCCAGTTCCCTCCCCGGACCTTTGGAGCAAGACCCAGGCACCTCTCGAAGAGCTCGAGATTCACTTTAGGTGGTAGGCAGCCAAAAGATAATAATTATAGCACTTTATTCTACCATTTCTTTCCTTTATGTCCTCTAAATTTTTCCTTGGCCTTGTAGCATTGCAAGGACTTGCAAATAAGTTGTATGCTCTTACGTTAAGATCCTTACAGGTAGTCTTCTCTTCTTCTGTCATAGAACCTGTTTTTAGATGCCCTGTGAGGTGTCAGTGTAACAATACGAACAGTATGCAGTTAAACCACTAATATTTTCACTGAATGACTCTCGGGAGTTTTGTATTCAATCTGCCTCTGTCTTCCCAATGGTAGCTGGAAATGCTCTGTCTCAGACTTTGACTCAAACTTCGTGAAGGTGGGGACATTGCTGGCCCTTGACAAAAAGGCCCCTGTAACCACAGCTGATAGAATGGGAAAGTGGGAGTAAGCCCTATGTGTGTCTGGGTGATGTGGGGGGCACCCAAAAGGGCCTTTGCCCCACACTGATCAGACTGAAGTGGAAGATAACCGTCAGCAAAATTCAACCGCAAGCAGAGAATTCCAAAGAGATTTCTGACACAGCGGCAGTCACCTTGCCCCAGAGGGGTAATAATAGGTCGGCCATCCCGCCAGGGCACGGGGCTTGCTCGCCAGCACGTGGGTCGGGGGGTGCAGGGTACAGCACAGGGACAGCCCCACGTCGGGGCACCCACTTGTCCCACAGGAGGGGGGACACACAACAGGGACCCACTCCTGGGGGGGGCGGGAGCTTCTGACCCCCACGGCTGAGGGGACCCTCACCGCGGTGGGGGGGTGTACAACTTCTTGGGATGAGAAATAAATTGCATTTAGAAATCTGAAGGTATGTGCTACGATCTTGCAAGTGTCTATTACGGTGTTTTGTTTTGTTTCTGATCCTGTTCCCGAGCATAGTGTTTGCTGGTTAATTACATGTCATTAGTAAATCAATAAATTTCTTTGACCCTGATTTGATTTAAAGTGTGTGAATTGTTCAGTTTTCCCCAGGGTCAACATCTAACCCATTAAAAAACTAGCAGCTCTGCTTCAGGCTGATGAATGGGCTAGGTTAGTGGGAAGGTTTACTGAGTCATCTATGGGAAAAGGAAAGAGAAAATAAATCGTTGTTCTGATGGTGAAACAGATTACAGTTCCAAATAGGCTATAATTCCAATTGAATGGCAAAATTTAAATATTTTCATAATTAATATTCCACAAAATTTAGTCCATGCAGTGGCAGTTCTTTCTGTCAAGAAAGTTTATATATAAGCAAATTGCAGATAACACTCTGGATTCATACACATTTTGTGTATTAATTCCAAGACGAAAGTGCGTTCCCAGCCTCTTTAGGTAGGATTTCTTAATCTGTGTTTTTAAAAATGCACGTTTAGTATGAATGTGATATTTCATTCTCTAGGGACTATTTTAATGATTAATCACTAGGAAAAAGTCTGCCTTCACTTCAGAAAAAATATTCCCCATTTATGAGATCTGGAGTACCCTGGGGTTAGCTTAATAAAATGTTATAGCTCAGATAGTGTAATAATATATCATGAAGATGAACTACAGATAACTATTCCTAGCACTCTCCACAGTAGCATTTTTATTGTTTGTATTGTTTTGCAGTTTTTATTAAAGGTCCCGAAGACCTTTATACATCCTTAATAGTTAAAATGCACACACACACACAGAAGCAGAGGTACAGCAACAAAAAAAATTCACAGGCTGTCAATATGTATGTGTTTCAAGAAAAGCACTAGATGTTTGATCATCTCTTCACTAGGGAAACGTTAAGTTAGATTTTTCTCATTTTCTAAAAGGATGTGGCTTTATTTATGCTTCCACATCACAAAAAATCATGGGGGGGGGGGGGGGGGGGGGGGGGAGGCACTGGAAAAAACCAACTAAGTGAACCAACCAGTCCATAATAGAGAGCACAGGGTGTTTTCTGGGGCTTCCTCTTAGACTCAGTTGCATGCACTACAAACTGGTTAGAAAAGACAGGAGAAAACATTTGCTCTCAGGAATACAGAAGAATGATCTTGGTTTTCAAACAAAAGAATAAAAATTAAAAATAAGTAGCAAAAGAACACAATGGAGACTGAAAAAAAAGATGATCATAAGATTCATAGTCTTCCCCTCTCCACCATGCTGTTTACACTTGTCTATCTAATTTGAACACAACTAATGTCTCTGTTTTAGATACAGCTCCTTCTTCTTTCAGCCATTACCCTTTCAAAATTAAAGTCAAATTTTGTCTATGTAGGAAAGTATGCCTTTGTTTTATCAGTGGAAAATACTCTGCAGAAATGCCTAGCTAAAAAGTTCATGTCCTTCAGTAATTATTGTTGGTGTTACTCTAGAAGAAAAGGCATATTGAATACATGAAGTTAAATTTTGCAGAGGAGATAGGAGATAAAAAGGTCAGTATTAGTTCGACAAATAATGAGGGAGGCGAGTGCAGACACAGGTGAAAGCTTACTCATGGTAAGAAGTGTTGGACATAAAGATTCAACAGTAAATAGTGACTAAACTTTACCTTTACACTGCTTGGAAACAACACTATAATGTTTTTACCTGCTATGTCTTTCCCCAACGCATCCTCAGTTTATTATATAAAACGCATATTAGCAGTAGAGTACAGAAGGTGCAAACTGACTGGAAAGCAGAGGCTCAAAGAAATCACAAGGAGTCTGTGTAGGTTCCTGGGCAGCAAGTAGGGGATGTTACTTCAGTGATGCAGTGCAGCATGCTGAGTCCGCGTCCTTTGCTTCGGGGTAGTAAGAGTTCATAAAATCGAGCCAGTTGCACAGCTATAGATCCTCCATACTGTAACATTTATTTTTCTTTGCCCGGGGCAATAGATTTGCTATTACTGAACGTGAACTAATGAACTAGCAGAGCAAGTCGAAGTTATCAACACCTGTTGACTGTAAGAGGTAGGACAGCTGAGGGGATGGTGTGCCACCTGCCTGACACCGAGGTGGGTTTCAGCTCCGAGGATGCTCTCTGTGTTCGTGCTACCGGCTGCGGTCGCTCCTGTCCTCTTGAAGCACGTTGTAAGCACGCCCAGTGCACAAATCTTCTCAGCCCACACAGGGATGTGACAGCTACTTAACAAACCAAGTAGCATTACACAGCAATCCAGGAAATAAATTTTCAAGCAATCTCGTTAGATGTATTTATAGACTGCCTTTCCACAAACAGAAAGCTGGTCTGACCACCAAAGCTGAAAGTCTGCGGGCACCCTACCACTCTGAACCTTGCTCGGGCAGTCGTGCCAAGGTAAAGTGAGTCAAAAAGGACATAAAATCCTACTCTTCTGGTGAGGCAGCATCTGCTACTCACTTCTTACAGATGTCACAGATGTCAAGTTACGGTCTCTACATGTGAAACTAAAGAACCTGAATTAGGAAGGCAGGGGGTTTAGTTTGCTGCTTCTCTCTCTTAAACGTGTGCCCTAACTACTGGGTTGCTGGATGTTCGGGTATGGCTTGGAATGGTTCCCTGCCTGGTTTTAACCAGAAATTTCATCTTGGATTTTGATCATCAAGAAACTGCTGAATATATTCCCACATAAAATAGCTGGGAATATAATTGTAAGATTAATGTGAAACAATCCCACACAGCAAAGTTAGTATTTCTGACCATAAGGAACACTAGTTTCTGACTAGTGACAGCAATTTTTATTGCATTCTGTCTAGAAGAGGTCGTGTCAAATGCAGCTTCAATCTGGACAGAGAGAATTGTGCAGAGAATTGCCTTGCCAACAGATCTTTGATTACATGCCAACAAAGGACTTGAGGACATACTTATAAATGCACCTCTTAAATCATAGAAAATAGAATCATGGAAAAATAGAGTAATTTATTCAGTATGCACTACAAGCCTGCAATAGTTTTAGAAGGTATTTTGCATGTATTTTCATCCACAGAGGCTTTTAAAGAACCTTAATATGATAAGCTTAGACATTTTCATAATCCTTTACTAAATTTCTAACATACCTATATTTCTTAAAGTACTTTGTGAAGATTCACACATGTTTAGGTGAATCAGATTTTACTGTGGTTCTTGAGGAAATGAAGCCTGTATAAATTTGCTTTCACTATCTCTGACTTTCCTCCCCCCTTAATTTTAGAATCTCCTGCCAATTTTAGTCAAATCCAATAAAAGATTAAGTGCCTCAAAGGTAGTATGTTACACAAGTATCGTGCAAGTTGGTGGAGAGAGGGGAGCATTCCCACTGAATATGTCCATGGATGGAAAGATGGAAAGTGAGCTCAGCAGTTCCCTGTCCTCAAACCAGTCAGCGGCTTCTCCCAGAGCCAGTGCGTACGCTGCCATGGGTCCAGCTCTGGTTAGAGGATAAAAGAGGGAGGTGTGTACGCTGGGATATGTTTTAGGGGACACGGAGAAAGCTGGAGCAGGGATATATGAGGGAATTACCAACTTTGTGGTGCAAAAGCTAGTGAGATGGAAAAAAGCATGGAGCTGTTATAGTGATGTGACTTAAAAGGATATTGTATATAAATCCAAAAGACAACAAGCTTCATTAGTTCCTGTGCATGGAAAACAAATTGTTTTTTATGTATCCAGTGTAACAAACTGCTATGGGTTCTGGTGATACATCATACTTAGAAACAGACCCCAGTTTGCTTAAATTACATTCAGTGATTGCTTTTGCTGTCTACAGAATGGACAGGCTGATAAAAGTTAATGTTAGGAGATGAAATGCCTTAGGAATATAATTGCATTTATTAAGAGATATTATTAGCTAAAATCCAGCTAGTGGTAGGTATTATATTGTTCTGCTTATATATTTGATGACATCAAAAAATAGGATTAAATAGATTTACCTCATTCAGTCCTGCTTGAGGACTCAGACTGTAGCCATTACATGTGGAGCGCACTGCATGCCAGGTTAAGACTGTTGATCCGTAGTAGCCCTAAAATATGAGAAGGAAAGTTTTGTAAAGTGTCTGTACTGTAACCATCTGAACTAGAACTCAAACCCTACTGTTCAGGGAAAACACTTTGTCCTCGTTTGCTATATTGGACTTTGTTGACCAAGAGCCTGTCAGCAGTTAGTGCTCTACATCCTGCAACTATTTTCAGTCTCTTCCATGACACAAACTTCAGCTGAACTACACAGTGATTTCCTGTCCCTCAATCTATTATGTATGAGCCAAGCCAAAAAAGGAATCCATGCTGTTCCAAACGCTGCAATGAGCTGGCAGAGTTACACAGCAGATTATATTCAGCTACATGAAATGTGGAAAACCTGTGGCACTTCTGGGTCTCCTCATTAGCCTAGCATCATAGCTTTAGTTGCAGATTGCAAGGAGAGGAAAGCCCAGTGTGAGAACAAAATAAACAATTTCTTCTTCAAGTGTCAATACAGGTACATGTAGTACTATTCAGGGTCAGTTAATCCATCTGACTGTAGTGGTGGTCTTCCAGGAGTTAATGTACAGTTGAACAATACAAATGAAAAGCCATATGTAATTCTAGTTTAATCTAAACCACATCACTCAGATCAAGACATTGGAGTCTGATGTACTGTGATGCAGCGGGCCACCCTAACCATTAACCATGAGCTTGGATACATCCAATCTGAGAACAGCAGTCTATGTATTTTCTTTGCCTGTTTCAGTATTTTGGGGGTGTATTGAACGTTTCTGCAGCAGTTTAGCTCTACTGGAATTATCTTTCAACTGTTATGTAAGAGCGTAGAAATGGAGAGTTTTATAATCTATTTTTATAGATCTTTGCTTTTTAGTGCTTGGGTATATGTAGGCTTTCAACACATAAATGTATGCCATCATCTGCTCAGATGGGTATTCTCTTTTATGGATGTGTAATTGTTTGCTGTTTAATTTCACTGTCAGAATTGTTTGCTGTTTAATTTCACTATCACAAACAATCTGTACATGCCAACTTTCTCCTTTTAGGTGGTAAACAGGGTGATGTTTCATCATTTTTTTTTACCCCTAGGCTTATTTTGCAGCACAGTTGTGGAGAAATTAAAGATAACAGCCTTGACCTGTCTCTCCACTCCACTATGGTTTTTGTTTTTGTTTTTAATTCAGAGGATAATATTAATGAAAAGCACTGGGGAAAAAGCTTTTTTTTTTTTTTTTTTTTTTTCAGGTTGGGAAGGTGATATTTGGCTGGATCAGCCAAAATGCAGTCAGATGTTCCTTTTAATGCTCATGCAGAGGTGGAATGTGGTTAGGAAACACTAACACATATCTGACTCCTGCAGTTGGGATCCACCACTTCTTTGAAACAGAGCCACTGCATTTTTACCCTCTGTTACATGGATGGTAAACAGCATAACACTCACAATGAAGCCTGGAATAAGGACATTCTTGTTTCATTTGGAAATGCTTTGTTTCCTCTGTGGAAGAAGGAAGCAGTTAACTTAGAGAAAAAAGCACAGTAAATAGGATTTAAAAATTCCATTTAGAGGATTCTATATACCAAGTACTTTTTTCCTAAAAATCGAAGGAGAAATGTCTGGACAAAAACTCTTACAAAAAAGCATGCCTATTAAAATGTAGGTATATGATACTGAAGAATAAAAGAGCCTTGCATTCAAAAGCAGCCAGTTAAGAAGTCTTCAGCTTTATGAAGTGCCATGAAATGTTATGTATAATTTTTTATGCTCTGTGCCAAAAAGAACATTGACTGAATTGTGTTATTCCTTTTCTAAAGGCCAAAACAAAGCACTTAAGAAATATATTCTCCTTCTCTGTCCTAACTTTTTCTCCTTCCCGTGATACTTTTTCACTCCTTTCATTGTGGGAAAAAAGAAAAGCTCTTACTTCATTGAAGTGGAAAATAAGCAAATATGAAGGCAGCTTCTTACCTTCCTTATAGTCATAAGACCTATTCAGTATTTGAATAAATGTTTCATTTGCTCACTAAGACCATAAATTAGAGTTACTTGCAGATGTTCTACTAAATATGCCCCCAAAGCTCTTTTGGGTCATTTTGTCTTGTAGTATTGCTGTATGCGCAAATTCTAAATGCAACTATCCTGTTCAAAGTAAATTAATCAGCTTAAAAAATGTCCTATCAGAAAAGATAGCTCATTAGATTTTATTCATGTTTCAGTTACATGATTCAAGCTCTTCCAATTTGATTCTGAGTATGATTCAGCTGGTGAGTTAGAAGGGTATAATGAAATGCCAATATACCAATGAGACAAGGGAAAAAAGGATCAGTCTCTCAAAATAAGACCTTTATTAACTATGAAGTAGATTTAGCTCTTAAATTACTGAAAGAAAATGGATGATTTTCAGTATGATTTTCATTCCAGATTTCCTGACATATATATATTTCATAAACTTACTAAATTTGAAAATCTTCAGTTGTATCTTGAGGGAAGTGCTAGACTAACAAACAGTAGCTTCAAATTAGGGAAACATAAGTAAGCATGACCTCAGAGGCAAATTTAAAATTCATTTGATGAGCATTCCATGAAAATATTGAATCTACAAATCAAATGGATGAAGAACCATTATGCATTTATTTAGATGCATTTAAAAAGAAAAGTTTCAAAGCTCTCTATATAATAGCTTTTAATGTTGTCACAGAAATAATCTCTTCATTTTTCTGAAGTGTTTAGCTAGGTCAAAACACAGATGCATATTTTTAAATAACAAAGGAACAGAAACAAACACGTCTTTCAAATTCAGGGGTTACACTCAGTTAAACCACTTTTGAACTAATATGTTAAATCTGGTTACAAGTGCATTACTTAAAATATTTAGTTACAGATTTATGGATGTTTCAGTTGTGCCTCAGTTCAACGATGATAGTCAGTTTTGTGTATAGAAGAGACTGTTTCTGTCCCAAAGTACTTGTAGTCTATGGATGCAATGAAAAACAAATGCCAGGTGATTGTGATTTGGTTTATAAGCTTCAGTCATTGCATAGCAATTGCTCATCCACTAGCAAATATTTTACAAGCATCTCTCCCTCATGGCAGTATGGGAGTGACTCTGCTGTTCCTGTGAAAAAGTGATTTCATCTTCATGATGTCTCAGTGATTCTTCACATCTCAATGACTTCCCAATTAAAATGTGTTTGCAAGAGGAACAACACACGTATATATATTTTTTTCAGTTGGCATACATAGAAACTCAGCCTGTGATTCAAAAAGTCAACTTTTGTTCTTTTATTTTTCTATATAAATCCATCAATAGTTATTACTCTAGCTTCATACAATTATACCAGAGCAGCTGATTTTTATGTGGATCATACAGATAAAATGAAGTTGTTATTTACAGTAATCTGCTTCCCCTATCGTTCTTCACTGCTGCTGCAATAACTGGAATGGTGAAAATACTCCTATACTAATGAGGCTGACATTTAATCATGATGTTGTAAACTAAGTTCAAAGAAAGACATCATTCTTAATTTGCAGGTGTTTCCTGACTAATATTACTAGAATGAGTAAGAAATTTCAGTGGAGAAAGATAATATAGACAAGGATCAAATCAATTAACAATTCTACTAATGGGTATCACAAGGAAAATTCTTGTCTCATTTCTTTATAAACACTACATTGTTACTGAGAGTATTAAAAAGCCAACAACAATAAAAATAACACTTCTTACTTTTGCTGTTAGAGAAAGACACAACCCTGAGGATAAATAAACATTAGATTTACTTGATGAAAAAGGGTCATTTTTGTATAGTCACTTCTTTACAACATCATGTGTGGATTCCTTAAAAGACTTCTTATTAAAACTATAGCTTAGGATAAAAATAAAAAAAAATCTAGCCATATCAACTATCAAATTAAGAAGTTGAGGTTCACTGGAGCTTGTCTGGAAGTAGAAATATAGCAGAGAAGGAAATAATCCTGTGAGTAGAATACATCAAGAAATGTACAGTGTTACTTTTCTGAGTATGATTATATACAGAATGCTTGTAAGGCTGTTAGGTTTTTCTTTTATGAAGAGAAGTAATATAAACATTAAGAAATTCTTGAAATTTCAAATAGTACCAGTAAAAAAAATGCAAACTTTTTTGTTTCATTGATTTTTTTTTGTTTTGTTTTGGGTGTAGAGTTTGGTTTTTGGTTGGTTTTTTTTAGAAACACATATATATGTAAGTTGGGGTGAGATATTTCTAAGGGACAAGAGAATATGTATTCTGCTGTGAAACAAGTGGCTATTATACATTGTGCCGAATTTGCATCCAGTGGTTGTCCTTTCCAGATTTGAACATCATTAATGTCAAGGAAATTGGGGAATGTGGGTAGGAGGGAAGATGAAGAATGAAGCAAAAAGCTGTTAAAAGCTAATATTGTAAGCTCAGCCTGGCTAGGAAGATAAATCAAGCAGAACTGTTGGACTTCTTTCAGAATCATACCCTCTTCTTCTGCCCATTAGTTCTTCATCTAATCCAGCAAGGTATCTATAATCTGTGCCTGCATACCATCATTTACTTTAAAGCTGTGCTCTGAAAATCTAAACGTGATAGCTTCTGTGTGAGAAGTTTCAGCCTACTTCAATAGTAAAATCCTGCAAACTGTGCTTCTTGTTTTCTGGAATAACACCCATCTCTTGGCTGCAGAACCTGCCAAACAGTTAGAGGCAAAATGAAAAGGAAACATGAAAATTAACTTAGAACTACATTTCTGTGCTGAATGCCTCCTACACCAAAATCACAGGCACATTCCACAGAGGAGTTATTTTAGATATTTAAGAAATGTTTGTCTTTCTGTGTTTCCTAGTTGGTACCTACTTTATGCACATGGCTGACACATCCGGTGGAATATTGTGAAAATCCTGGGGTAGGATTAGATTCTACAATATACATGACTGCATCTGAACTAATTCTATAAAATCCCTTCATAGTCAACATAGAGAAGTAGACACTACGTGAGTTCAACTGATTTGCCTTGTAGGATCAGATATGATGTGATTTTTTCTCTTTAATGTCTACAGAAAAAGTCTCAACAGCTAACACAGATGTACACATCTATTTTGTAGGTGTGATATTTATTCCATCTGTCTTTTTTAGGATGCCAAAATTTCAAAGTTTCATGAATAACAGCAGTGATGACAAAAAAAAAAAAAAAAAAAAAGGAAAGTCTCAGTTGTTTTTTAGAACTTGGATTAGGAGAAAAGAATATGCAAAGCAAAAGACTTGGAGGAACAGAACCTTGGGCAGAATATTGCTGTTAAAAGGAATGTTAACTTCTGATCCTTTTGCTCAGTTCAATTGCCTTTTCAGGCCTAGTGCTGCTTGAGTAGTTTAAGTGATAAACAATAGTTTTAGAAATACACAGGGTCCAAGGCAAATGAGATCAAATTACCTGCTTTGCTAAGATTTCCAAGCTTGGAAACTGAAATCAGCCAACTGCTCTCATGACTCTGGTTCCTGATGCAGGAAACAAGCTGCGCTGTGGAATGATGCTAAATAGGCTGTTCATTTGCGTACATAAGATGAGGCATGGATGTGTTGCCTTGCATTTGTCGGCATGAAGTTATATTAACGTTGCTGAAATTTTGCTTGTAACTAAGGTTCACCTGGTGCTGGCAGAGCCTAAGACACAGTCCAGAAAGTGGGAGGAATTGTTTCTTCCATCGGACCCTGTGGGTTCTATTGCATTACGCCTCCCAGCTGGACTGCCAGGTGCCCCTGTATCAGCCATGGGCGTGCTGCTTCTTGCTCCCGGTAATGCTCTTGTGCAGACGCTACAAGCTAGTTTTAACTTCCCAGTTAGTACTGAAACACCTCATTTCTGCAGTGGACAAGACTGGTAAATGATGTACATCATATTACTTATCGGCTATTTGAAATGTTTCTTTATTTACTTTATTTACTTGACGGATATAAACATAGCCAGAAATGTTGCTGTTAAATGCAAGCTGTAACTCTACATGCTGGCTTCTCTTTCTCAGCGCTCATAAATATTTACCCTGGGTTCAGTGTCTACTATGCTCCTAGTTGAGGAAGGGGAAAAGTAGACAGTGAAATTTGAAGCTGTTGTGTGGCAATAAAGTTCTTTCTCTCAAAGAGAATTGTGACAGGAAAAAAACCAAACATTTTGCAATTAAGCCTTGCCTCTGGAAGAAGTAGGCTTTGATTAGAGCAAGTAGTTATCTTCTGAATATTGAAATACTGCAAACTGAGGAAGCACTAGTAGAGCCCGTGTGCTTCTTTATATGATGTCCTTTTCTGCTTGGCATGCAGAAGAAAGAGTTTCTGTGCTTGTGAACATGGCTCATTTATGCGCAGTATAAGGTGTGAAGAAGCTGAGGACATACTTCTGCAGTTTCTGGAAACAGAAAAAAGACTGAAGGAGCCCACTGCAAGTTGTGCAGTGGGAAACCTGGCTCTGATCTGCTTTCCAGAGCTCTGAAGTTTGGCAGCAGGGAGGCTCTAGGCAGTGGCCTCCAAGGGTGCCTTGGGCTGAGTCCAGCCCCCCGCTACTCAGCAAACTCTGAAGTAGATGATGGTGCTTGATTTCTGCAGAGCTTTGGTGTCTTGGAGAGAGGAATCCTTCCGTTCAAATGTTGCACCTTTTATCTATCCTTTCGTCAAACCCAACACACACATGAATGCTTACACAGTGACAGAATCCCTTCCTTCCAAAACTAAAATTAGCATGTCCATGTAATTTCTTGCTTATAGATGGCAAATGAGGTCAAAAGAGAAAAACTGACTTCCCCAAATAATGCAGCATGTAATATGATTGCTAATTTTGATCACATTAGGGGTATATGTGTATTGATTTATGAGACCAAAAGCCAAGAGTGAAAAATGACAGTAAATAAAAAGGAGATCTTTTAGACATAAATTTGAGGGTGAGGGGTTTTTTTGTATAAAACATAATTTTACCTTTTGTGGCAATAAAAGGATTTGCAAATAATGTAGAAATCATTTAACACAATAGTCTAACAAGAACTGAGACAGATACAGAAAAACAGTAGTTACAAATAATTTATCTCTAAGATTTCAGAATAAGAACAAAGTCCCAAAATCTCTGAGGTTACTTTTGATTACTAATGTCATCAAGCCCAAGCTTGCCAGTTCTTTCAGTTAATTATAGCATTCTACAGCTCTCAATTTGCACGCCAATTTCTGATTTCATTTGACGGTTCTTTTTATCCCTGCAAAAACTCTGCCTGGGAACTGCTCTCATTCAGTACTAAATCGGATGCAAGGTTCCCAATCTTCATTGTGCCTGCAGCTCTATGCTTGATGAAAATCACCTTTCTTCTGGAATACTTTATTTTACTAAAAAACCCCTCTTTACACTTTGGTACTTCAAAGCTGGGCCTCTAAATCTGTGAGTTGATGTTCTTGCATTATTAAAAGTACTTAATATATGGATGTTTCTCTTTGCCCTACACATAAGACAAACACTTAACTCTCTCTGCAAGTATATTTTATGTTCTTCTCTCCTTTCCAATAACAGTCAATCATGGATGTTAACTCCAAGATTCATATAGAAAGGGACTATAATTGCCTTTACTGAAATGTTAAAATAGAGTCACAAACTAGAAGTCCAGAGGACTAGTATGGCTATGTATGCAAACAGAGCTCATGGGACTTCACTCAATCCATTACTATCAGAGCTAGTGAACGTGCATTTGGAAACCAAACTGAAGTAAAAAAGTTCCCAAGAATTCAAAAATCTCATCGACCATTTCAACAGAAAAGTTAAAGAGCCACTAAAAATTTTACTAGAAGTTTATCATGATTCAACAAAAGTGCTTTTTCAATCCTCTGTGAGATTCTACTCAACTTTCACTTTCAAGCATTGGGTCTGGTTGTATTAACTTATAAATCAGGTGTGATTCATTAATTATTTAATTTCAGTGTGATGAATTACATAGATTTTGGGGTGAATGTTGCTGAATCGACGTTAATGGCATGTTTTACAGTCCATTCATCATTCTGGATCCTTGTTTCTGAACTGTCTCCAATTGTTTTTCATTACTCTCTTTAAACTGCTTGCAAAATGATCTTAGTACCACTAAAAATAAATGGATAAAATAACTGACCCATGCCTAATTAATATTTCCCTTGTTCAGTTATCCAAGGACTGTGACAGTCTTTTTGGTAGTGCCACACTAGAATCTATATTCCATTAATTACCCTCATGACTATACATTACATGTAATTAAATTGAGTATCTGAAAAGCAAACTTAGACAAATGTGAGCTAGAAACAAAAGCCATACAATTTATATTCTGGTTTACGTAGCAGCTATATCCCTAATTTGAAAAGACCTATGAATATGGTGTTGACTCTACTAACCTAATCAGTCTTTTTTGTTATCTCATTAAAAAGAAAGGGAAATATCAAAGAAGCTGAGCAAGCTATATTTTCCATTACCCTATGTTGTCTGGCATAAATTGTATTAACCTTTCTCAGAATCATAAACTAACGACCTAATTAACCTGGATTAGAAGGGTTTACCTCTGTTTTACTGTTTATACAAGCTATTCATGGCTTTCCACTAAAAGTAACGTTTCCACGGTTTTGTGCTGTCAGAAGCTATCAAAACCTAACAGTGAATTTGATCTAGAGACCTCTTCCATTTTAAATTCCATTTGATAAATTATAGTTAGGTTAACAACATATTTCCAAAATTCTGTATGCCAAAATGAAACCTGACATTAAATAAACATTAAATTCCTTCAACATTTACTCCAGGAAGCTAGCAGGCAAGACTAGGCAAGCATTTGATAAATATCATTCTCAATTTAATCTAAAAGAGCATTAGCAGTATTTAGCAAGCATCTTGGAAGGAAATTCAGGAGTGAACAATGGATGAAGAAGAGAGAAATTCAATAACAGAATCTTATAACTGAGGAAGAAATTATTTGGAGGAATAATCCAAACATACTCTGAACATTTGTCAGTTTTGCTTATATCATAACAGATAGTCAGAAGGGAACTCATTGTCATAGAACAACTAGTAATAGTGTCTTGTTTAATTGACATTTTTCCGCAATGGTCCCCAAGAAATTTGTTTTGAGTATGCTGTTGCTGCTGCTCCTCATGTTCATATTTTGGACTCTCAGTATTGTATTTCTGAGATCGGAGGCTGCAGACTACAAAGACAAATGAAATTCTGTGAACAGGAGTCCCATGGCACTGTTGCAACTCTTAAAAGCTCAGACTTTCCTGACGAGAAGATTGTTGAATAAAAAGGACATTTATGTAAGATCAAGCAGATACACAAAAGCAAGGGAAAAGAAAGAAAAAACAATGAAGTTCATTCTTTCTTTGTCCTCATTATTATTATTATTCAGGTACTTAACACTGAGACATTTCTTCTGTTAGCTGCAACAAGATAGTGACTTCAGTTAGCTGTCAGGGATACTCTCTGGAGGAAGGAAGGAATGTTTTGGCATTCCTACACAGTTGTCCTTCACACTTGCTGTTAATAACTTGCACTTCATTCCATTGCTGTTCATGTGCTTGCTTCAAATATGAATTCTGGTAGTAGTTGTGGTTGGAAAGGACTTCAGAAATTACTCCTTCTGTAGTATATAGACTTCAGGTGATGGAGAATTTAAAGCACCCTGTGCAGTGTTGTTCCACTGTTGATTTACCTTCTCTTCATTGATTTTAAGATTCACGTGTGCAATTGATTTAAAAATCCTTTAATACTGTACCTCAGTGATATCAGATAACCCATGAAATCAGGATGATTTTGATGCCTAAGTGTATAACTAAACCTGAGTAAACAACTGAAGGTTTTATGAAGAACGTCAAGGTTTCAGAATTTGTGTTCATTCAAATATAAAAATGAGATGCTTGGATTTAAAAAATGCTCTGCCAAAACAGAAATCCACTACACTGAATCTTTTTGGAGGAACATTCTCATCATCCATTTTAGTTGCCCTACTATTTTACACAGTGTCTTTGCTGTCAGGAAAAAATGAATGACAGAGATAGAGGAGTAGCCAAAGGACAGTTTGTAATACTCCACTCCTATCACCTTTTTTCCCCAATGGATTGCAAAAGGGACTGAGGAAGTTTTACATGCTACATTAGGTCCCCACAGATAAGTGATACAAATATTCCTCCTTCTTTTATTTCAGTAATTATGGAACGGAGTTCTCCTAGGCAGAAAACAATTTTGTGAAGGCCCTAGGTGATGCTGGAGTCCAATAGATCATGTATATGACTTTCTGCAAGCCTTGACCATATGGCGCTCTCCTCAGTGGACTTTAAGGGGATGCAACAAGGGTTGCAGCATATTTACTTCTTAATTCTTAGTTTAACTAGTTTTTACAGAAAACAGGATTTCCAAAGCACACAGTTCCCTGGAAGCTGGACAGTTTCAGAGTTTACAGGCTCAAGAAAAACATATCTAGGAGGCTAAGTGGGCTGCTGGGAAATGAATGACCTGACAGAGATGCTAACAAGGTGAGATTCAAGGAGTATTTTATGAAAAGACATCCCAGATTATAGTGTCTTCAGTCTACTGATCTCTCAAATTTTTAGGTAAGTTTTTTAGAATACAGTAAGTTCCTTTCCATAGATCACTTGGATAGCACCAACAGGACATTTTACAAAGAAACAAAAATTCCTCAGAAAATGTCCTGTTGAAAGTATTTTTGTGTCCTAACAGACAGCTGACTAATGAAAAGTATCTCCATCATATCAATATGCTTGTGCTTGTTTTCAGTAACCGAGGTATTTGTTTAATAAGTTGTAATTTCAAAGCAGAACTCCTCAGTGATTTTCAAATGCTGTGTTGCTATAAAATTTATTCTGCATTTTAAGGATTCATATGTAGAGAGATGTGAAGGAGTGAAAGTGGGTGTGCTGTCAAATTAGCATTCTGTTCATAAAAACAGTGGTAGACTGCTAAATGCTAATGTGGACTGTAGAAGGTCCTAAGAAAGATTCAATGTGAAATCAATTTATGTTGATAATTCATAGCTTCTGTCTGCCGCTAAATTGTCTTCTTGAGACTGAATACTAGTGCATGTGAACTTTACACTAGTTTGAACTTGGAGATCATCACTGAAAAAATGTAACTTTTTATTTTCTTTTGCCTGGCTTATTTTACAAAGTCATTGCTGTTTCAGCAGCTTAGATCTTGGCAGCTGTCTTCATGAAGAGATGAGATGGTGTATGCTAGTGATGACATGAGTATTTAACCAGAGAGAAAGTGAGAGACAGAGGAAAGCACTGGCAGCTTTAAAATGTTGATATTATAGAGGGGTTGGTGGGGGAGAAGGGTTGTTTTTTGGTGGTTTTTTTTGTTGTGGGTTTTTCTGTTGGGTTTTTTTTTTTTTTTTTTTTTTTTGTCTTGCAGTAGACTATGAGTAGGAGGGGAGAACTGTGCAACCACTTCTATTTAGGAAAGTGTAGACTGGGATTGGGTTATAATTTTCCTGACATCCAAATATACTCTTCTGGTAGGATAAATAGCAAAGAAATCTGATGACTCACACAGTTCATAAGTTTTCTGAGGAGGAATAGTGAAGAAATTCTTTCTTTGTGTGTCTTTTCACTTTGCACTTCACATGCTAAAATTAGAATAATCATGGCCTACCTGCCTTCCAGGAGGAAACCCATGGAAATATGCGTAAAAATGTCAGCCACAAATAGAAAAAAGCAACTGTCAAAATCTGCAAAGGTGCCTTTATTTCTGCATTTTCTCAGTTGGCCATTGTTTCATAACATGATGCAGTTTAACCATTTTTTTAGAGATAGCGCATTAGAAAAGAGCATAACCATATTTCATTAGCTATTGTTCACAGCCACATAGAATGTAGGAAAATTGTATGTACATAGTTCAGGAAACATACAGAAGATTGATTGAGTGACAAGATAACTAGGCTGGTCTTTTTTCTATCAATAATTAGTGTTATAAGAAATGGAATAAACAATATTGTTAAAGAGAACAATGGAATAAAAAGGACTCAATAAGGTAAACCAGAGTAGTTGATACCACTGTCATAGCATCCTGTTGAACAGGTTTAATAAGGCTACTACAAACAGAGCTACATAGCACATTCTACAAAAACGGAGATGGCTGCTTGTTTTATTGGAATTCTTGCAAAAGTGTCCAGTTGTTTTGGGCAGTTTATGATATCATGGTGACAGGAATGTTTCAAATAGCAGGATGAATTGAGAAAGAAGGAACGGGTGAGTCTGAATGAACTGAAATATTTGTACTGAAATAATTTGAAATGTAGTCTTCTGTTACTTTTTCCCATACTAGTGAAAATCAGTGAGACTGAGAATTGACTGTAGTGGCCTGAATCCCAGGAGTGCTTGTGTGTCTTTCCAAACCAGAACCTGTTCTGATAAAGTCTGCTAGACTTCATAAACTTTGATTTATAAATCTTGACTTCTTTGCTAAAATATTGCAATGTTTGCGTACATATTTGTTGTCCTTAGACAGCATCCAGTCTCATAATGCCCTATCATATAAACTCTACAGCTAACTGAGGCTCAAAAGCAGAGTGCCAGCCAGACTTTATTAACTACAGATGTGATGAATCAGTCACAGATATCAAACTGTTGAAAAGAGCACATTCTATTATTTCAGCGATCTAGTTATATGGCATTGACCCTTAATATGCTAGACTTAATGAACAATTGCTTTTGTGACTGATTATTATGTAAATTGTTTAAGACGTTATTTTTAATTGTGGCAGCTTTGAGAAAACAAAGAAATACTGCTGCATAATCTGCCTTCTGCCTCACAGGTATTTCCCGGTAAAAATGATCATGAGAAATGTAAAGTTTTTAAAATGATGTTATATGCAGAAAGCAGGAAGGCCCTTTAATTATGCCCTTAAGTACAGAATATTTGCTTAATTGCTTAGTAGCCCTTGTATCCTGAAAATTTAATTAAGTGATGATTAACTATTCATTATAATATTTTCCTGTTATTATTCAGTACAAGCTGCACATTAACTTTTAAAGTCTTTATCATGTTTGGAATTAAGCAACCCCAATTCTCATCAACTGCAAAGACCGACTGTGATACTGCAATAACTTATCTACTTCCCTTGCTCAATTAATAATACCTGATGCATCAGGCAAATCGGAATGGCCCGTGGAAAAAGGCTAGCAGCTTAAGCAGTGGCAGCTAATCCTGTTTTCTGCATTAGACCCCTATTAGGCAACGTGCTCGGTTGACCTGGCCCAACCGATTCAGTCTGGAAGGCTATGATACGATACAGCCTGCTCCAGGTCGGGCCCCAGAAGAGAATACGTGGGGTTTAGAGGCCCTTAACCTCTATCTGAATGTGAATGTCCATGCAGAAAAAAACAGAGGAAAAGATGGTGGTCTTTTTATACAATAACTGATGGGATCCCACTACTTGGGACATTGGAAACCAAGTTAGGTATCCACCTCCATCCTGAAGTAATCCCAGCTGACTTCTCACTTCTCTGGAGAACATCTTCATCCTGGGAAATGTGCCACTGGAGGGGAAGCTCTCCACACCTCCCTTTGAAGCTGTGCTGCTATCTGCTGTGAACTCCAGGAAGAGTTCAAGGTCAGCCATCAGCAGATCATTGCCTGGCGTGAGGAGCTGACCTGAGCAGCTCTGAGATCCAAACCTAGGCCAAAAGATTTTTACATTAGTTCATTTTTGGAGCTGAGGTTAGCATATTGGACCCCTTGTTTTTGTTGTTACCACTAGATAAACTCAGAATTTTGTTCCAGGTGCCACCCATGCTTTCTACCCCAATGAATTATAATTGCCATCTGGAGAGTGGAGGGGTATCAGAAGGATTCCTCTCCTGGAATAATTTAATGATCTGGAAGAGGAGAGGTCAGTTTGACCCCATTCACCTCCCACCCACTCTGAAAAGCATTAGTTTCATTAGTTGATTTGCAGGAGTCAAAGGAAGAGGAAAATACTTTTGTGGCCGCCAATAGCTGTGCTCAACTGGTCACCTGGTGCATTACTTACTGTGATGATGCTACATGTCAGGTAATTTTAGAACTAAGGGACTGAATTTCTGGCAATTGGAATACTGGAAAGTTGAGGTGTTTATAGGGATAGATAGTATGAGGATTTTTTAAATCTTTAAGGCTCTTTTTTAGACTTTATCTAGACTGTATCCTCACCAACCTTTTCAAGTAATGGGCCACTCCTGAAAAACTCTGGAATTAAAAAACTTCTGAGGACATGACTTTGCAATTTTAGTGCTGTTGCAATGACATATTCTTTACATAATAATTTGCATACATGTTGAACCCAGAAATGCCTTACTCATGGTGCTAAACTTCTGTGTGTGGTAGGCAAGTGAAAACAGAAGTGAAAGGAAGCAGTGGAAACTGGTTCATTCAGAAGCTTTCCTGTGAATTGGTGAAGGAAGAGATTTTCTTTGACAGAAAGCTTGGTTCTTAAAGTCTTAGTAAAATTCTTATTTCTCATTCTTGTTTTGAACCTGAACCTGCAGGGTGCCTGATCTAGAATTGGTGGGAGGCTTCTTTTGGGAAATTTCACACCTGTCCCTTAAATAATTTTGAATAACAACTTTATTAGATAGAATTAACATGTTAGAAAATTATTTTACGTTATATATCGTATTATGATTGATGGTATCAATCATGGAGTTTAACACACAGTAGACTATGCATATGACTAGCTGATACATGAAGTATATTTGGAGAATTTTTATTTAATCTTTTTATCTTAATATTTGTATCTTAATAATTAAAAGCATTTAATATTAATATTTGATAGTATCTTAATATTTAATAACATTAATATCATACACACATTCTGGCAGAGGGAAACCTAGACACCTCTCACATTTTTGGACCTGTCTACAGTCAGGACTGCCTAAGGGCAAATCTACATTCATTGTTGTTTCTGGATTTTACTGTAAGGTTTACTTATAAAGAAGGGCATCATTAAAAAGTTTGGTTTTGATAAACACTGCACAAAAAAGGCCATAATGTTGTAGCTCAGTAATGGTTTTTGATCTAAGTACTTAATAGAGATGAGATTTATATAAGAAAAGAAATTGTAACTTATTTTTCTAGCAGGGTTTTTTTTAGAGATGACCTGTCAAGCATACTGTTAGATTTATTTTTTTTTTTTCTCTTTTCCAGTTGGTGCTTTATTTGACTTCTACAGCCCACAACTTTTCTAAAGGAATGTTTTAGGTGTTTTCTTTGCCTGTTAGTGATTGGGACACAATTCTCCAGACACTTACTAATCAAAGGAACTGCTCATTTGATGATGGCATTAATCTCTGTGCAGGCAGCTAAAACAACAATGATTTTAATCACAAGCTGAGGCAAATGTGGCGCGTACACTTCTCTAGAAGAGAAAATCCCCCTGTAAAAAGCACTATCCTTGTTAAGAAATTGCAGTACTCAGCTCACTGAGACATAACTCACCATAGCTGACACATATTTTCAAGCGATATCTAAAGCATGAAAATATTCATAAGAAACTTTACAGTAGAAAAGTTTCTTAAAGTTGTAAGTACACTAAGACGTGGTAGTGGTTAAACCTGTCGAGAACTCTTAATGATTGCTTCTTTATTCTACAAAATTGAATAAAGGCTCTGCAGTAAAAAAAAATAATCTATGGCTATGTCTTCTCAGGTGTTGGCCAGGTTTTGCTTTGTGTGGGTGTGTACCATACTGCAAAATGCAAACTAATAAGATTCAGAACCCAAACTAAGAAGATAAGCTTGCTGATGCTCTAGCCAAAGTGTTATTAAAGTGTCTAATTACTTTTTACTAATATAGAGTCACTAGGAGTGCTAAAATGCACTATTTTTAATGCTTCTAGGAAGGCAACCAGGCACAACACAATTGATGAAGTTTTAATTTCATATGGGTGGCAATTATGTGTGAGACCATATTTAATAAAGGTACTAATATTATAGTTGAACATTTGGTTAACTCTTGCAGAAAACATGATGATTACAGTATCATACTTGGGTTAACAATTACTTAAAGAGACAATGTTCTGATCCCAAGTAATATATGAATTCATATATGAATATATGAATATAGGCACTTTTAAAATCATGATTCTTGTGAGTGTCCTGGTTTCAGCTGGGATAGAGTTAATTGTCTTCCTAGTAGCTGGTATGGTGCTATGTTTTGAGTTCAGTATGAGAAGAATGTTGATAACACTGATGTTTTCAGTTGTTGCTAAGTAGTGTTTAGACTAATGTCAAGGATTTTTCAGCTTCCCATGCCCAGCCAGCAGGAAGGCTGGAGGGGCACAAGAAGTTGGGAGGGGACACAACCAGGGCAGCTGACCCAAACTGGCCAACAGGGTATTCCATACCGTGTGACGTCATGGCCAGTATATAAACTGGGGGGGAGTGGGGGCGGGGAATTGCCACTCGGGGACTAGCTGGGTGTCGATCAGCAGGTGGTGAGCAATTGCACTGCACATCATTTGTACATTCCAATCCTTTTATTATTACTGCTGTCACTTTATTAGTGTTATCATTATCATTATTAGTTTCTTCTTTTCTGTTCTATTAAACTGTTCTTATCTCAACCCATGAGTTTTCCCGATTTTTTTACTTCTTTTCCCAATTTTCTCCCCCATCCCACTGGGTGGGGGGGAAGTGAGTGAGCAGCTGCGTGGTGCTTAGTTGCTGGCTGGGGTTAAACCACGACAGTCCATTTTGGCACCCAACGTGGGGCTCGAGGGGTTGAGATAACGACAAACCTGACCAAAGCTTGTTAAAAGCATTCATTATATTGGTCTAATAGTTGCTGGTCACTATGTTGATTTATGTGTTCTCAGAGTTGTTGCTCTGGTTTTTAAAGTTCTGTTATGTATCACCTCGCTTGCTGTATGTAGTCCCTCTTCTGCTGCTTATCATCTGTGGGAGGTGGATTAAGGTTTTCGCTTTGATGTATTGTATAACACTGGTGTATGGTATGATAATGTTATCGGTTGTGGGATTAATCTGGTATTTGCACTCAGCATTGTCACCTCTATCCTTCGGGAGCCATCTGTGGGAAACTATTAATAATTACACCATTTACCTTTCCTCCTTGGAAAGTCAGTCTATGGGTGGGGTACCTTTCTTCCCCTCTCCTTTCTCCTTCAGTCCAGTTACAATGGTGTTTGAGAATTTTGAAAAAATTGAATACTCTTGGGATGTTGAGACCAGCACGGTCCTAGCCCTACTGCTGGGAATTAGCATGCTCCTGAATGTGGTCCAGCTCTTGTTTAAGGTTAAACAACTATTTAAGAAGATCACCCAGAGATCTGCCCTGAGGCTGAGTAATTATGAGTGGCAGGGTGTGTGGGGTAGTATGGGCAAGTACGTAGAAAAGTGGGCATCTCCAGTGTTTTGGAACTTCACCCCTGAACAAGTGAAGAATCTGGAATAACTAGTAAAATATTTGGAAAAGGCATGCTATCACCCTGGCAACTCCAGAGAGATACAAATCACTGCAACGTGCTGGGGCCTGGCCCACGCCTATCGAGCCCTGTTCGACACAACTCAGCACCTTCAAGGGGAAGAGAAAGTCTCTGGATCTACCAACAAAATGATGAGCACTGCGGCTACCCGACCCTCGGCAACGGGCACTGTGGTCCCTCCAGCCCCAGCAATGAGCGCTGCAGCTACCTGAACCCCGTCGACAGACACTGCAGTTACCCAAAACCCATTGAGCGGTACTGCAACTGAACCAGTGGACCAACGTGCACCAGTATCAGTTGCCCCCATACAGAAGAAGAAATATACAAGAAAATCAGTTCGCTTAGCGAAGGAGGAAGATGAGCCAGGGTCATCATGGGAACAGGAGGAAGAGGCAGAACCAGAGGTAATAACCCGATCCCTATCCTTGAGTGAGCTGTGGGATATGTGAAAAGATTTCAGCCGCCATATAAGTAAGCATATTATCACCTGGCTTCTTCGATGCTGGGACAATGGGGCTAATAGCTTGGAATTAGAAGGTAGGGAAGCTAAGCAGCTGGGATCACTTGCCAGGGAAGGTGGCATTGACAAGGCAATTGGAAAAGGGACACAAGCCATCAGCCTCTGGAGGTGACTCCTGTCAAGCGTGAAGGAAAGGTACCCCTTTAAGGAAGATGTTATATGTCAATCAAGCAAGTGGACCACCATGGAAAGAGGTATCCAATATCTGAGGGAATTAGCCATGCTAGAGACGATTCATTATGAGCTGGACAACCCACAACTACCCAAAGATCCAGATGAAGTCCCATGCACACAACCCATGTGGCGGAAGTTTGTATGGAGTGCACCATCGTCCTATGCCAACTCACTGGCACTAACAACCTGGAAAGACAAAGAGGCACCAATGGTGGATGAAGTGGCTCACCAACTCCGGCAATACGAAGAAAATCTCTCTTCCTCCCTACAAGCCTGCATTTAGGCTGTGGAGAATCTGTCCGAGGATTTCCAGCAATTCAAAGAGGATATGTTCTACACCCCATCTGTAAGGACCAATGTCTCAGCTATTAGGAGTAAGCATTCCTCTGCCCAGGAGAGACAATATAGAAGGTACACACCGCGAGGTGCCCTGTGGTTTTACCTATGTGATCATGGAGAGGACATGAGGAAATGGGATGGAAAACCTACCGCAGTCCTAAATGCATAGGTACGTGAGTTGCGAGGAAAAACCACCACAAAAGGGGATTCTACCAGGAAAAATGCCACTCCAGTTTCCAAACAGAGTAGAAGGGCTGATCTTATTTCTGATCCTCTTGAAGGGACTTCTGAGCCAATTTTATGAGAAGTGAGTACTGGATACTCTGACCAGAATTAGAGGGGCCCTGCCTCCAGCCAGGTGGAGGAAAGGGATAACCGGGTCTATTGGACTGTGTGGAGTTGATGGCCTGGCACGTTAGACCCACGGGAGCATAAGGCTCTAGTAGACACCGGTGCACAGTGTACTCTAATGCCATCAAGTTATAAAGGAGCAGAACCCATCTGTATTTCTGGTGTGACAGGGGGATCCCAAGAGTTAACTGTATTGGAGGCTGAAGTAAGCCTAACTGGGAATGAATGGCAGAAACACCCCATTGTGACTGGTCCAGAGGCTCTGTGTATCCTTGGCATAGACTATCTCAGGAGAGGGTATTTTAAGGACCTGAAGGGGTATCGATGGTATAGCTTTTGGTATAGCTGCCTTGGAGAAGGAGGGAATTGAACAGCTGTCTACCCTGCTTGGTCTCTCTCAAGACCCTTCGGTTGTGGGGTTGCTGAGGGTCAAAGAACAACAAGTGCCAATTTCTACCACGACGGTGCACCGGCGGCAATATCGTACCAACTGAGACTCTCTGATTCCCATCCACAAGTTGATTCACCAACTGGAGACCCAAGGAGTGATCAGCAAAACTTGCTCACCCTTTAATAGTCCCATATGGCCAGTGTGAAGGTCTAATGGGGAGTGGAGACTAACAGTTGACTATCGTGGCCTGAATGAAGTTACGCCACCGCTGAGTGCTGCCGTTCCAGATATACTAGAACTTCAATACGAACTAGAGTCAAAGGCAGCCAAGTGGTATGCCACAATTGACATTGCTAATGAGTTTTTCTCAATCCCTCTGGCAACAGTGTGTCGTACACAATTTGCCTTTACTTGGAGGGACGTCCAGTACACTTGGAATCGATTGCCCCAGGGGTGGAAACACAGCCCCACCATTTGCCATGGACTGATCCCGGCTGCACTGGAAAAAGGTGAAGCTCTGGAACACCTGCAATACATTGATGACATCATCGTATGGGGCAACACGGCAGAAGTGGTCTTTGAGAAAGGGAAGAAAATAACCCAAATCCTTCTGAAAGCTGGTTTAGCCATAAAAGTAGGTAAGGTCAAGGGACCTGCACAGGAGATCCAGTTTTTAGGAATAAAATGGCACGATGGACATCATCAGATCCCAATGGACGTGATCAACAAAATAGCAGCTATGTCTCCACCGACCAATAAAAAGGAAACACAGGCCTTCTTAGGTGTTGTGGGGTTTTGGAGAATGCATATTCCAAATTACAGTCTGATTGTAAGCCCTCTCTATCAAGTGACCGGGAAGAAGAATGATTTTAAATGGGGCCCTGAACAACAACAAGCCTTTGAACAAACGGGAGATTGTTCATGCAGTAGCCGCGGGGCCAGTCCGGGCAGGACAAGATGTTAAAAATGTGCCCTACACTGCAGCTGGGGAGAATGGCCCCACCTGGAGCCTCTGGCAGAAAGCACCTAGGGAGACCCGAGGTCGACCCCTGGGGTTTTGGAGTCGGGGATACAGAGGATCCAAGGCTCGCTATACTCCAACTGAAAAAGAGATAGTGGCAGCATATGAAGGAGTTCGAGCTGCCTCAGAAGTGGTTGGTACTGAAACACAGCTCCTCTTAGCGCCCCGACTGCCAGTGCTGGGCTGGGTGTTCAAAGGGAAAGTCTCCTCTACACATCACGCGACTGATGCCACGTGGAGTAAGTGGATTGCATTGATCACACAATGGGCTCACATAGGAAATCCCAGTCGCCCAGGAATTGTGGAAGTGATCATGGACTGGCCAGAAGGCAAAGATTTTGGAATGTTGCCAGAGGAGGAGGTGACACGGGCTGAAGAGGCCCTGCTGTATAATAAACTGCCAGAAAATGAGAGGCAATATGCCCTGTTCACTGACGGATCCTGTCGCATTGTGGGAAAACATCGGAGGTGGAAGGCTGCTGTATGGAGTCCTACACGACAAGTCGCAGAAACTGCTGAAGGAGAAGGTGAATCAAGTCAATTTGCAGAGGTGAAAGCCATCCAGCTGGCTTTAGACAAAGCTGAATGAGAAAAATGGCCAGCACTCTATCTCTATACCGATTCATGGATGGTGGCAAATGCCCTGTGGGGGTGGTTGCTGCAATGGAAGCAGAGCAACTGGCAGCACAGAGGTAAACCCATTTGGGCTGCCGCACTGTGGCAAGATATTGCGTCTTGGCTAGAGAACCTGGTTGTGAAAGTACATCATGCAGATGCTCACATACCCAAGAGTCGGGCCACTGAAAAACATCAAAACAACCAACAGGTAGACAAGGCTGCTAAGATTGAAGTGGCTTAGGTAAATCTGGACTGGCAAAATAAAGGTGAATTATTTATGGCTTTGTGGGCCCATGACACCTCAGGCCATCAGGGAAGAGATGCAACAGACAGATGGGCTCGTGACCGAGGGGTGGACTTGACTGTTGATGCCATTGAACAGGTTATCCATGAACATGAAACGTGCTGCAATTAAGCAAGCCGAGCAGTTGAAGCCCCTGTGGTATGGAGGGCAATGACTGAAATATAAATATGGGGAAGCCTGGCAGATTGACTATATCACACTCCTACAAACTCGCCAAGGCAAGTGCTATGTGCTTACAGTGGTGGAAGCAACCACCGGATGGCTGGAAACATATTCTGTACCCCATGCCACTGCTCGGAACATTATCCTGGGCCTTGAAAAGCAGGTCTTGTGGTGACATGGCACCCCAGAAAGAATTGAGTCAGACAACAGGACTCATTTTCGAAACAACCTCACAGGCACCTGGGCCAAAGAGCATGGCATTGAGTGGGTGTATCACATCCCCTATCATGCACCAGCCTCTGGGAAAATGGAACGATACAATGGACTGTTAAAACTACATTGAGAGCAATGGGGGGTGGAAACTTCAAACATTGGGATACACATTTAGCAAAAGCCACGTGGTTAGTCAACACCAGAGGATCTGCCAATCGGGGTGGCCCTACCCAGTCAGAATTTTTACATACTGTAGAAGGGGATAAAGTCCCTGTAGTGCACATAAAAAATATGTTAGGGAAGACAGTCTGGGTTACTCCTGCCTCAGGCAAAGGTAAACCCATTCGTGGGATTGCTTTTGCTCAAGGGCCTGGGTGCACTTGGTGGGTGATGCGAAAAGATGGGGAAGTCCGATGTGTGCCTCAAGGGGATTTGATTTTAGGTGAGAATAGCCAGAATTAACCTGTATGATATTAGTTGCTATATAACCCTGCTACTGTATGTTATCATTACTATAATTGTTATATGCTATATCCATAGTACTACAGTAAGAATCACTTAGATCAAGCAAGAATGATAAAACTGAGCAAAGCGCAGTAGTGATGGAACCAGAACTGACTCCAGCATGCAACAATCCAATGGTGCACACCATCCTCCTGCTGCGTCAAATGTCACCTGCTCGTCACACCGCACTGAAGCCCAATCCTGCTCTACTGACTGAGAGGACTTTGCACCATCCCTCCTGCCCAGAAAGACTGGTATGACAGATGGAGCCCAGAGTCGGAAACTAAATGAGCTCAACAAACATTTTATGAACACGACCCATAAACTGAAGGAATGATACCTCTGTGTGTGTATACATATATACATATATATCATTGTTTATATGTCTCAAAGGGACAGAAAAGGTGATGATGATTGACTGGGATGTAACTGAAGGTATGGGAACTGAGCATGACATCAATCATATAGAATAAGGGGTGGATGCTGTCCTGGTTTCAGCTGGGATATAGAGTTAATTGTCTTCCTAATAGCTGGTATGGTGCTATGTTTTGAGTTCAGTATGTGAAGAATGTTGATAACACCGATGTTTTCAGTTGCTGCTAGTAGTGTTTAGACTAATGTCAAGGATTTTTCAGCTTCTCATGCCCAGCCAGCGAGAAAGCTGGAGGGGCACAAGAAGTTGGCACAGGACACAGCCAGGGCACCTGACCCAAACTGGCCAACAGGGTATTCCATACCGTGGGACGTCCCATCCAGTATAGGAACTGGGGAGTGGGGGCGGGGAATCGCTGCTTGGGGACTAGCAGGGTGCCGGTCGGCGGGTGGTGAGCAATTGCACTGCGCATCATTTGTACATTCCAATCCTTTTATTATTACTGCTGTCATTTTATTAGTGTTATCATTATCATTATTAGTTTCTTCTTTTCTGTTCTATTAAACCGTTCTTATCTCAACCCACAAGTTTTACTTCTTTTCCCAATTTTCTCCCCCATCCCACTGGGTGGGGGGGAAGTGAGTGAGCAGCTGCATGGTGCTTAGTTACTGTCTGGGGTTAAACCATGACAGTGAGAAATTCATCAAAGCTGAAAATACTTTATATTTACATTCTTCCTTCTCACATTCATGCCAGCTCTGTGAAAATGCATCCTATTTCTGTGGAATATTCAGGGCAGAAATGACTTAAAAACTGCATGCAGATTTCACTGCTCTTAGGTACTTTCATTGTCTGCCTATGGAAACTCCAAGGTCTCATGCAATTTCCCTTTCTAAGATGGTTTAACTGGGACTGATCCCAGAATTTAATTCCCAGGCCATTGACTTGAATCCCTGGCTAGCAATGTGTTTTCTACATCGTCAGGAGTCCCAAGCTGGAACAGCTTGAGGCTGAGTTTACATTTCAGGAAAAAGGCTGTTGCCTGGTGGTTCTGTCCTTGTTAGTCAGTAAAAAAAAAAAAAGCAGTGACTCTGTTCTTTTATAAATCTGAATTAGTAACACTGTAATGATATATCCTTGGAATGGGTTACTTAGGAATTGATTTGCTCACATTTTGAAGGATCTATCCTCCAATGATTTTGTTATTTAGAGCTTTTCTTGTCAGAGCTCTTTCTTGCCTTTCTAGGCTTTGAAAGAAATCAGTGTCCTGAAATCAAAGCTGTTGTCTAGTTTCAGTCAGAAAACTGAGTGTGCTTTTGACTTTTTTTGTTTATTCATCATTTTATTGGAAAACATTTGTTCTGAAGGTTAACAATCCTCTACCTATGAGAGATACAGAAATTTGTATGTGTGTGTGGAGTTTAATCTAATGCAATGAGTGAAAAGTCATTTAAAATTGTTTTTATCATTCTACATTTTTGTCTCTCAGAGAAATGAAAAGCCAGGATAAACTGTTGTAGAGTAAACAAAATATTAATATTAAGAAAAGTTATTTTCATAAATCAGATGCCAAATACCGGGGACAATCCTAAGTAAGAGAAAAACACCTTTGCAAAAATATTCCCTCAGATTTAAGTGTATAGTTTCACTTAACTAGAAGCCATTTTTTTGCAGCAAAATTGGTATTTTTATATATATGTATACATATACATAATATCAGTTGGCTACAAAATTAAATTAAGTATGGTAAATGTTAGACTTGTTGCTCATCTTACTATTTAGAACAAAAATATATGTATTGGTAAATATGTTTCATATTTTTCTTAATTACTTGATTATGGAGGTGATTGACTAGGTCTACCTTACTATAGCAGTCTAACTAATCTTCCTTTACATGATGCTTTCCTACCCCTTCTCTTGACTTCCATGCATGTTTTATACCACTAAAAACCTGTGAGAATATAGACAAAAACATTCAACACCACAGCCTGCACTTCCTTAGCTGGTTAGTTTGAGACCAGTCCAGCTGTATTTACATGTCAGTAACCACCCTGTAATTATACTTCTGTAAGTCTAAGTTTAGGTAACTATTGTTCAACTATTGAGAGGGAAAGGGAGTAACTTACTGTAGTAATGCCTTATCACTTCTACCCATCCTAGGATCCCAGTGTTTAATTTCCTTGCCATGACACATAAATGTTCTGACTTTTAACTATGAGAGACTTCAAAGCTACACAGCAGTAGACAAAGCATGACCAGAAAGAGGTGGGGACGGGCCACCACAGCGCTCCTGTCCACCTCACTAAAATCACTCACTCTCCAAAGGGGGTGGCCATGTTCAGGTTGCCTCTTTGGACCGGTTGCTGGCCCGTGCTGAGGAATTATTTGGGAAAGCTGTAGGTGCATGGGCCAAAGCCCACACCAGAGGCCACGTTACCCCTTCTGCAGCCTGTGGAGCAGTGTCCAGACCTCAGCTCATGCACTGGCAGTCTTAAGTTGACATGTACTGATATAGCCTGATCATTTCTGGGACTATACTCTCTCAGGCCTATGTCACTTTGGTTTAGGTTTCCAGACGTATACTGGATATCTCAAAGCCAGTTCTAGTACACAAAGTGTTTTCTTAAAATACTTGCTGTGCCTATCAACTACTGAGATATAACAGGAGCACATTTTAAAGTTTTCTCTATTAGGAGAGTAACATATGTTGATTACATAAGGTTTAATTTGGAAGAAGACTATTCTACTTGAATTAATTAATTTTAAACTGAATTTTAGGTCACTAACAATTTGAACATTTAACAAAATGTTTCTGTTTCCCCTGGAGACTCCTGACCTATCAGAAGCAAAAACACCCAAACCCAAAACTACAAAAAAAACAGAGCTACAGTATCAGTCCTGTTCCTTTCCACAGCTCTGCTTATGGAAAATTTTCGCAAATTAATGCAAAGCAAGCTTTTATGTGCTTGCTGTGCTTTATGTTGTTGTGATTCTAATGCACATATTTTTAATAATGGATTATTTTCATTTAATGTCCTAAAATTTTTATGTCCCAAAGTTCATTTACTTATATGATCAACATAAAAGTGTTCTGCAAAAGAAAACAGAAAACAAAAGAAGTGATATGGTGTTTTCCAAGCTTTGAGGGAGTAGGGAGGGTAATAACTATGTATTTTCTTTTTAATTTTGTGCCATTACCCAGACAAATTTGTTTAATGGGTAGAAAGGGTAAGTATCACATCTTTTGTTTTTCTTGGTCTGTGCTTGTTTCTTTTTACTAGTAGAGCAAAGAGTTTGCACCACTAAATTATTTCAAAAGTGGCAGTTGAAAAGAGAATTATTACTTGGAAACCACTTCAAGTTAAGATTTTATTCAGTAGGTATTCTCGGCTTGCAGTATTTCAGTCTTGTAAAAGGAGCTAAGTCATGAAATTCACTCATTTAAATTTTGAAAGGACGTGTTTTCCTTACATTGTCCTCTTGATCGCAAAGATATTAAAATGCAATTGTGCAGTGCAAAGATATTAAAATACTAATTATGTTTATCAGGATTTTAGGAGGTAATCAGATGGTAATGGGTGTGCCAGACTAGGTTTGAAGTGACTAATAAAAGATAAAAGTGACAGCTTTCAAAATGCTGCTTTAGAGGGGCAAAGGAAAAGCATTTTTTGACCTTGATCTGTGTTAGTAGTGTCAAGGTGCTAGTTCAGAGTACGATCACTGAAGGCACTCCAGTTAGAAATTGCAAACAGATGCAAACACAGATACATAAATGAGAGCATTACTGAGATAGTGGCTTTAGGTATGGAAAGTGATTTTTTTAGGTGAAAAGTTTAGGTGACTTATTACCTTGCCATTTTAATAATAATAGTATCTTATTTTACGTAGTTAGGAATTCTATCTAAGGAAAATTTATGATCATGGATTTTCTCCTTTAATGTTAACTCAATTTCCCTAGGGAGAGTTTCTGTCATTCTGGGCTGCCCAGTTGGGCATAATATCACTGCACCTTAATAATACACACAGATTCACAAGCAAATCAATGAACACCAGTTTACAATGTGCTGCTTACAGAAAAGAAAAGGATTTTCATGAATTAATAATGCATTTTGTAATAGTTACGTTTGAGCTGGATGAAGATATATTCTTCAGAACAATTTTAGGTTTAAGCAAAGGGGTATACATTGCCCAAAAGATACTGTTATAATAGCTCAGAGAGAAAAAAGTATAGGAACTTTACAAACATGTGTGAGAGTCAATGAAAAATAATTTGCCTCAATGATAAATAAGGTATTATTATTATTATTAAATGATTAATGATTAATAAATTAATAATTGCATCTGTATTTGTGTTTGGATCATCGCTAATGATTTCAGTGAGGATTGCCTTCTCGGCATGCACTGAATTACTCTCTGATTTGCTCTGGGAATGGCTTAGCTGGGAAGAGTTGCCCCTTGCAGCATTGCTTTCCAGCTGCAAAACCCCTCTCCGTTATCTCTCTGCATCTACTACTAGCATAGCTCAGACGCTTGGGTGACAGCTCCTAAACTGTTGCAAATTGCAGTCTGGTGAATTAAGGAAAACTGAAATTGAGGGCTTGTTTACTTTAGAAAGTAGGGCTGTAAATTGGTTCATGAGCCACTGAGCCATCCCTATGTGAAAGACATGACTTTCAATAAGGACCTGGGAATAAAGTTAGCTGAAAGTAGGAACCACTGGAATTGCCACAGCTAAACTTTACTGATCTGTCAGGCAGATCTTTAAGACTTTTCCCTGAAGGACTGCATGAATATAATTAGATGCACTCAGCAATCTTGGAATTTTTGAACTCAATTGTTAAAAGAGCCTATAAAAACCAAACAGTTACCCATACTTTATGATGGACAAAATCTTTGTGAGACAATCGATCACAGTTATTGTCTTCTTTTTATTTTGGTTTGATAAAAGCTAAAAAGCAAACAATAAAATATCTCTGATAAAGCTAAATAATAAGAACAATTTGGGACTTTTGGACATCATTCCCTTAATAAAATGTTACTCTCTCTGTACTTGCAGATACTTTATATTAAAAAACCCCAACCAAACAAGATAAATATATAGCTTCTTGTTACACCAGCGGTAAGAACAGTTTTTAAAAATACCAAAGAATTTGTCATTCAAGCAACATAGGGTTAGGTTGCTGGATTAAAATGACATTCAATCTAAACCATTTGGTTTTGGCTTTTGGCATTTTCTATATGTTTTTCTTCTTAATTAATTTTATCTTTATTTCCAAATGAAATATTTGCTTGGATACAAGAATTGATTTTTTTTTCCAGCTAAAGTTATTTGCAAATTTGGCAGAAACTTATGATTCATTTTGAATGTCCCAAAGTATCACATTTTTACACTATTTTTCAGGGCAAGATGTTTCTTCAGCTGTAATGATAAATCCTGCAGTTCTCTACTGAAAATGAAATATATTCTTAGTTTGGAAGTAAATTTGATGTCTTTATAGTTTCAGTAGTTAATATAGCTAGTAATGCAGTTCTGCCTCAAGGTCACAGGAAGATTATGCCTCCTAGTGCTTTAAATGTGCAAAGATTTAATGGCCTGAAGAATTTTGTCTTGGTTACTGATTTCATTTATGTGTAAATTCAAGATCACTTAAGTGCAAAGAAGCCAGCTGCAAATAAAATCTTTATAGCTGGAAAAATATTTTAAAGTATGCTGTAGAAATACCTCTTATTTAAGTGTCTATGAGCTGTCTAAGTGCATAATAGGAAAAGGTTTTGTCTTTTCTTTCACATAAAGAAAAGCCACAAAGCTATTTGAAGTCATATTTTTTAAGAAAAGAACAGTGAGGTCTTGATATACTTTCTAAAATGTAAAATGCTGATGAATTGTGAATGTCAGCTAATGCAGGTGGCATATTGTGTTGAAAAATGACAACGAAGAAAATTTCATTCATCTTCATAATGTCATGCTTCAGGGAATAAACAGATCAGTGCTTAGATCAAGAAATAATATTTGTCTCTTCATCCAGCATTACACAGTTGACCATATGTATCCTGACTTTTTTCTTCTCTTCTTGGTCTTAAGGTGGAACCCACTAAAACCCCTTCAGTGCTTTTGTGCCCTTCAGTAGTACATGACCTTAGGTCTTTCACATCCTCAGCCAGCAAGTGTCCTAACCACAAGAGCGTAGAGCCAAGCTGCTTCCTTTAAACACGTGTCTCTATTTAGAATTAAGCATTACGGCATATGGACATTTTTGCGTGAACATTCAGGAGGACTGAGATTAGGTCCAATCCAAAAAATATGTACCCTATTTCCTGTGTTTAAGAGCATGATTTTAAATCCCAAATGTATATTTAAATATTGCCTTTCAGCAGACAATACTCCGCTATAAAAAAAAAAAAAGTTTGGAAACCTTGGAAATAGATATGAAAGGGAATTATTAACACACGATTAACTATGTTGACTTACTTGTAATAACTACCTAAAAACATAAAGTTGTAACTAATGTGCTACAGTACTTCCATAATAGCGAGTGTCTGTTTTGTCATATGGACAACTACTGTAGAAAATGTAGAATTATTTTTACTTGTGATTTTAGTAGGAAGTAACCATCTGCTATGTCTGTTTGTTTCAACTCCACAGAGGCTTTTCATTTATAAATTAGCAAATAATTTTGCATAGAAAAGAAAACCACCACAATCGAATCCTGATCTTGACAGAGATCCACATTGATATAAATTTTTAATACTAATACTATTCATACTATATTAATTACATAGAGTAGATATTGTCATTATACCATAAACCATTAGCTTTAAAAAATAAAAAGAGCATTTTTGTCATATTGCCTGAAAATTCTCCCCACACATGTCTGCATTGTGCAACGAGATGTAATACTAATAGTGAACTAGCTCCAGACTGATTGACACAAGCTAGTCCACACAGCACAGTGTGGTAACTGTAATTATTGAACTTGGTCAAAAGTTTATCTGCAGTACTTTAGATGTTATCTGGAATAACTTAATTTCTATGTGACTGTAAGCTGTCATCAAACAGGGCAGTTTTCTTCTATTCCCTTCAATCTGGGTGTTCTTGATGAGATAAATTTTCTGATCTGTCTCACCACAAAGTTATACCACAGCTAATGCCAGCACAAAAGAGATCGTTGGAAGGTGAAGACCTCTTCCATCACCAAACTACTTCTCTGTTGCTTTTGACTGTTAATGGAACTGAATCTCAAGCTCTGCCTAAGAGAAGGGATATTTTTCTACAGGGATATCACTGTGGTCATGTGATCCAAATGCTGTCCATTTCATACAGCGATAGCACAATATCTGTTAGTCATGCTAGATCTGTCTTTTCCTAGTTGTGCATTTAAATATGCCCCTTGACCAAAACAGTTTTCTTCTCCCGTAAGGAGACAGAACATCCTTTCCCCAAATTACATCTATTTTTTTGCCTGACATTATTGTCTTGTAATGAACCTTTGATCAAAATGAAACCAAGTAAAAAATATTCTATCATAGATGATACTTTGGCAGGGGAGGAAAGGAATATATGTGTATTTACTCTGAAACTAACAAAAAAAAATATCTTCAGTATTGTTTTTTAAGCACTTGGGATACATATCCAATACAACAGCAAAATGTTCTTGGGCATTAGGACTCTGCAGTTTAATGAACAGTATATTTAATGTGCCCATGCCCTTCTGAGAGAAGAGGGCCACTCTGAAACAAATCCTAAATAGGATTACTGTGAATAGCATGTTGCTACTAGGTAAGAAGGATGACTGATTATAATATAGAGCAAGAAGTAGCCAACCTCTGTCCTACCATGTATATGTGGTTCAGATGGCTCCCACAGAGAGTTCAAAGGTGAGACGAGCATAGTGTTAGGGTCAAGCTCAAAAAGACCTCACTGGTATATCCATATCATATGGCTATACCACTCACTGTTATATTTGTATCATTTACTGTAGTTTTAGAGACTGCCCATGTTTTTGACTGGAAACATACACCTGACAGTAAGATCAAGGAGCCTTTGCTCCATGATCATTGGCTGCTTTGCAGCATGAGCAGAGCTCTGCTACAGGAACATGGAATTCCAATGAGCTCCAGCAGTGGCAGCAGCCCTAGACTCCTGGAAAAGAGCTGCCAGAGCTTTACAGCCTTTGTCATCATCACCAGTCCATACACACTAATGGAGCTGGGTCAGGGAACAGACTGCACGCTGCCTAAAAAAGCTTTGGTTTTTTACAAATGTCCATCAAAAGATTGATGTCTAGGAATATTCTGCGGAAGCTGTACAGTACTGCTGCACATAGCACAGGATCTCTGGAGGCTGCTAGAAGGAGCTCAATATCTCCCCTGCTATACACAGTCATTTCAAAACTTGATCAATCTCTAAAAGCATACAAAAATAGATTGAGGTTGTTCTTTGTTCAACTGTCCTAGAAATCTATGCCAGCATGTATTGGTGAAATGGAACTGTTAAACAGAAATACTTTGTTTTATTTGGGTAAATCAGTCAGATGGAGAATGTTATGTCAGATGATGTCAGTAGCAGTGGGACCAAAAAGAGTATCTATACGATTCAATGTATAAATGCTTCTTCAAAGTTATCTGCACATTTGTGCATTCTCTTGCCTGTTTCATGTCTGGTTTTGAGGTCCTGCAATGAAGACATACGGACTCTGTGAGTTGTTGTTGTTGGGATGAGATTGCTGAGTGGTTAAACATAACCTGAGCAGCTGAAAAATGGCTATTAGACCACTCTTATAAGCTAATAGCAGCTTTCCCCTATCCAAGAAACTGTAGCATTCATGCAGATTGTTGTGAATCCAGGTTAATTATCAATGAATTTACAAAGCTTCCTTCCTAAATCAGTAGCTGCAAAAAAATGAAGAGAAAGAGATGTAGTTCTGCTTTATGGAAATATCCAGATTTTATTACTCTCTTTTTTCATTAAAATTTCAGATGAGGTCTGCAAATGGTTCTTGGGCTCAGCACAGTCCTGTGTAATGAAGCAGAAATGTCCATTGGAGAATGAAAAGCAAAAGAAAGTATAATTGCTTTCTACGATCTTTGAAATTAGGGTGACAGGCATTAACTCTGCATGTTAGAAAGCATGGTTTTCATGTTCACTGCCATTCTTACTGGCATTTGTGAATGCGTGGGTAAGTGATCTGTGCTGATGGAATCAGTCATTCTTCATCCTTTCCATTCCCAAGGACCCTGAGTAGCAGGCTTAGATGGAGTAAACTCCTGACCTCCAAACAAAGCACGATGCTCAACAGAGTGAAAAGAGTAACAGTGAATTTCAGGATGAGAACAATCAAAAATGGATTGTCCATTAGCTATAACTTTTAAAGCTCTGGTGTACCCAACTTGCAGTAAAATTGTTAATAATATGTTGTGGTTTAACCCCAGCCAGCAACTAAGCACCACGCAGCTGCTCACTCACTTCCCCCCCACCCAGTGGGATGGGGGAGAAAATCGGGAAAAGAAGTAAAACTCGTGGGTTGAGATAAGAACGGTTTAATAGAACAGAAAAGAAGAAACTAATAATGATAACACTAATAAAATGACAGCAGTAACAATAAAAGGATTGGAATGTACAAATGATGCGCAGTGCAATTGCTCACCACCCGCCGACCGGCACCCCGCTAGTCCCCGAGCAGCGATTCCCCGCCCCCACTCCCCAGTTCCTATACTGGATGGGACGTCCCACGGTATGGAATACCCTGTTGGCCAGTTTGGGTCAGGTGCCCTGGCTGTGTCCTGTGCCAACTTCTTGTGCCCCTCCAGCTTTCTCGCTGGCTGGGCATGAGAAGCTGAAAAATCCTTGACATTAGTCTAAACACTACTTAGCAACAACTGAAAACATCAGTGTTATCAACATTCTTCACATACTGAACTCAAAACATAGCACCGTACCAGCTACTAGGAAGACAATTAACTCTATCCCAGCTGAAACCAGGACATAATAAAAAAATTTTAAAAAAAGGTTTTTTGTAGGTTTTAGTCCTAACTGTAACAACCTCTATCTTGACGGTGTTGCTTTGCATGATTGGTTCCATTATGTCTAGTGCTGAGAGGCTGAATACTTTCATCTGCATAATGCTGTGGAGTATAATTAGCAAAATGCTATTTTGAGTCTGAAGTAGCTTTCTGTTGCCCTACCCCTCTCAAAACTATTGTCTCATTAAGGAGCTGAAAATGATGTCGTGTCTTCTGTCAGCAGTTCAACTTTTGTTATATTTGACCAAGTGAGCTAAAATGTAGTGAATTAAAGTAGCATATTGAAACACTTTCCTAAACACTCTTTTAATACAGCCATCCCAGAGAGCATAGTCTCCTAAATAGCTCAGAAAGAGCAGTTCACATCTGCGGTTATAAAATGTCTGCAGTTCACTGAAATACCACTCAAATTCTTGTTGCATGTATGCATCCTCAAAGACCTTACAAGAATGACCTGTTAGCTGATGTTAGTTACTCTGTAGTCATTATTAGCCATTATTAGACTATTCCATTAGTCCAATGCTGGTTATGGGATCTTGCTGTCAGGCAGATCAAGTGATCACCTGGCTTTTATGAATGAGTTCCCAGTTCATTCACAGCATGAGCTGCTATATTCTTTATCCTGCCCTAAGGGTTAGGGAATGCTCAGGATGTCACCTCCTCAACCCCCGTGCCTCAGAGGAGGATACTTATGGTATAGCTTAGTGAATATAGCCACAGCGCAGCTGTGAACAGGTGAACAACAACTCAAAGGAGTGTATCACACTTGAAATACTGTGATATAATTACAACATCTTTCTAGAACTAGCACTTCTAATAACCTTCTCAGGAAAATAAGGATCAGATGTCCTTATCTGATTACAGTAAATAACCTACAGGCATCCCAGTTAAGCGAATTACTATCCCAATTAAGCAGCAGTTCTTGCTGATAAGTATCATTAGGTTTAATTCCATTCCTTGGGAAATGTCCTGATTAAGACTATTTCTCAATTTAGTGGTATGTAATCTAATAGTTAAAAAAAAAAAAAGTGACATTTGAAGCAGAAATGAGAAAGAAAAGTCGAATAAATTGGTAATATGAGCATAGGTTTGGATGAAACACATCCCAGTAAGCTCTGAAAAAACAAAAGAAATATTGTCACAATTGCTTCTGTTAGTTTTGGTATCTCACAGAGAATAAAAGAGTAAGTCCTATGAAATGTGGGTTTTTTCTTTCCTTTAAGATAGTATCAGTTTATTATAAGAAAATCAAATGCCTGATCATAGAGAAAAATTTAGAAGATTGTTAGAAACCGGGGAGAAAGAAAAATACCAGCTACTTGAAGAAGAAACTTTTCATAGGGGCACTTCATAGGAGAGATTTCTTGTAGCTGAGGTAGAATTTCTTATTGAAATAAAAGAGTTACCATAAGGCTATGCAGACAGCATGTTTGACCTGGTGAAAACGTGGAAGCAGGAGATTGAACACAAGTTCAGTAGAATATGTTGAGTTACAGCAAAGCTGGATCTCCCATATTTAACTCAGCAGCACCTGTTTATTATGTTATTATACACTAATGTATAATGGGGGGGGAGGGATGAGGAATGACTTGTCCTGGAACATTTCAGGAGTTCCCAAGATTTTTTTTTTCTTTCTGGTACTTTACAAACCAATTCTAAAATAAAGTGTTACTATTTAAAACTCAGAAAGTTTTATTTCCTGAAAAGAGGAAAAATAAATAGAAGTGCAAGTAGGAAGATGGAGCATGGTAGGTAAGGAGAGCCGTAGGAGCAGAAGGAGAAATACCAGTATCGAAGCAAGGTCTTGCGAAGAGGGGAGCAGAAGGCAGCTAAGTACACAGCCTCTATTTAGGGAGTAATGCTATTAGGAGGAGTGGTGCTGGCCAGTAATTTCTAACCCTTTCCCTTAGCCTTTTTCAAGAACTGCAGTGACTTTACCAGTATATTAAAAAGAAATGCATTCAGTACAGCTAAAATATTATACCCCTAAGAGCTTACTGTTTATACCAAGGATGTTATAGATTAGGAGCTTCTAATTTTTAAAGCACCTAGCAAATGTCCTAGAAAAACTGCCAGGAATCTTCTTTTCTGCTGTGGCAGTATAGATTTAGGGACAGCGGGAGTTTTCTGAGGTCTCCTGGTCGCCCCCCTGCTCCAAGCAAGGGTAATGATAGGTCAGGTTGCTCAGGGCTATGCCCTAGTACTAACTGTGAAAAGGAGGTGATGGCAAAAGATTCGTGAAGATACTTTATGAGCTATCAAACCCCACAATTCTCTCATACTACCAAAGGACAAAAAACCAATGCTTCCTTTAATTTGTGTTCTTACTGAATCTCTGAAATATTTAAACAGATGGTTTACTCCTGTGTAAGATTTGTCTATTCCAAAGGGTATTTTAAGCTGGGTAAAGGCTTACCTCAATTTGGGGAACTCTGGAAATGTCAAAAGATGTATATTATCATGTAATTTAAGCATAGTCTGTCTTCCATAACATGAAATATTTCTACATCCAAAAGCTCACCGAAATAAATGTGACCATATTAAACATAGCCTCTGGTCTACCTGAGACAAATTCTTAGTAAAATTGAGATGATAAGCCTGCTAGTGGTTCAGTGTGAAAAGATTTACTTTTTATAGCGGAGAGAAAAAAAAAAACCTAACACCCTCCCCCAACCCCCAACCTATGCATACTCTCCAATACCTGGTTAGTGTCTGTATTTTTCTGCATCAAGCACTACAAAAGGGATTTGAACATTTTGAAATAACTTTTTCTAGTCAATTGGTGTTGCTCTGTTTTACTCACTGCTGTGTCTAAAGCCTTCCTGGAAAAGTGGAATCCCTAAAGTATATACTGTACCACGTAAAACTAGTAGCAAAATGCATGGGCAAAAGCATGTGCTTTTATCTAATAACAGTGCATATAATAGTCTGGAGAGCAATAGGATATCTTGCATAACAGATGTCAACAGTTATACAAGCAGCAGAATACTTGAGACTTCCAGAAATGTATAGTGCAGCATGTGAAGTATAAATTCCAGTGTATTGCTGCTAGTTAAAAAAAATAATGAAAAGACTGCTTGTAAACTAGAATCCAATTTCCCAGGCAATCTAAGCAACTGTAAAAAAAATACTCCAATAGAGAGTGGTACGGTCAGAGACGAAAACATAATCAAATCCATCACTGCACATAACTTTCTGCAGGATGTGACACACTATAAAGGTCATTATGCCCATCACTACAGCCTAACACTTTGTAGCAGGGTGTGATCTTCCTTGTTTGTGAAGGATATGCTAAAGAGAAAGGGAGTGGGGAGTTGGTTGTTATTTAAAGCTGACAGCCAAAATAACCCTCAGTGCTTTGCCTTCAACTCCAGGTGACCAAATTTTCAAAGGTATGCTTGAGGGACCTATAGCTGCAGGGTTTGTGAATAGGTATCAAGGCTGACAATCCTACATAGGATCCATCCTTGTGCTTTTTCACTCCTTGTCTTCTTACTCGTAGTTGCTTTTTTTTTTCCCCCAACAATGTGGTTAAATAAACATACTTAAAGTCCACTCCTTTTGTAAAAGTAAAACTTTTGTTTCAAAGAAAGAACTCTTCTTGAATTTCAGGCTGCCTTGAAACACCACGGATTCCCCTCATGTTGAATGGTCTCTGAATTGTCCACATCTGTTTACTTTCCATAATAGAAAGCTAAGTGGCTTTCTAACCTTCACAAAAATCTGCATGTTGGTATCACCTCTTTGCTGCAATCAGGAAGCTTTCATCTAAACAAAGCTCAACTTAATTGCTGTTAACTTCTGAATGCTACATTTGTTTGTTTATTTATTTATTTATTTTCTGAGAGAGAAATGAAAGTGTTTTGGTTTTAACACTGATACTAAGTCATAAGCAATTTATCAGTTTTAAGATAAAACCATCCCTAAGCAGTACTGAAAAATTGCTAATGGTTTAAATAATAAAACATACTCTAACTCTCTCAGAGGGCACTGGAACTAGATAAGTAGGCAGCACAGGAATAAGTATTACAAATTTAAAATAGCACAGCACTTTATAGATTAGGGAAGCATACTGAGAAAGTGCCTAAGATTCGTGGTACAATCAATAAAAAAAACAGAGGCAAATAATTTGAACAACAAACCTAATGCATAATTTTCTAAAGCATGAAACCTACAGCATGTAGACCTTGAATATAATGGGCAAATCAGACTGTGGTTTTAAATCCACCTGAGCCTCATTAAATTTTTGGAACTGGATAATTGCTTGCCTCTGCCTTTCACAACTACAGAATATCAATACAGTGGCCCTTGAGTACTCCAAGTGAATGCTTTGGGGAAAAGATAGCTAACATTCTTTAACTGAAATCATTAGGTAAATACTTACAGTGAACGGATTGTCGTTTAGAGTCAGGATCAAATAATGACTTGTTAAATAAGTTATGCTAAGGGACCGATCCACCCAATTATTGCATGTGGAAATCATGTTTCTAATGTTAAACAAGCTCTTCTGCTGATATAAAACTGCTGTTAAAATAGCCCAAATATTGAGCTTGGTGTGTTTAAATTTTGCAAAGTTAAGACTTTAAGTGTGTGGCAAAGTAGTACAGAGTTATCTTCACAGTTCTGCTTAAAAAATACCTCTTAAAAAAATACAGATACATAATGACTAGTAACAGCTATTGCAGAGTAGCAGGGTTATAAGATAAAATGGGTGCAAATAAGCAGGTATATGGCAGATCAGTAGTAATGGTGTATTAAAACATGTAGTGCCTTAGGGATGGAGGAACTATTCCAACCTGAGCACCACCTTCCTTCATTACAGTTACCAAATGAAGTTAGAAGTTAAGGATCTGCCATTAAAAAGTTCCCTGCTGCCAAGAATTTTGCTCTTCATGTGGAGTGTCTTTGGGAAGTCATGGCCAGAGGAGGCCCTGGGGGAGGAGGGGTAAGGAATCAGTGAAGGAAGCTGTTGGGGTCTTGTGACATTATCTGTTGAGGTCCATGAACATCTGTTTTTTGAAAAGTTTCTTCTGTAATGAAAAGTGAACTGTATGAGAGGATGTGGGATCTTCTTAAGAGGAAAATGGATTTCAGATCTCACAATTTTTATCACAAAGGATTTACCTGAGCATGAATACGAGAACACTGCTTAATTTTTGTGAAGGTGAAGTGGTGACTTGGGGGTTGCATGAGCAGAGGGGTGCATAACACAGCAGTTCTCATCAGGGAGGTTCTTTGGGACGTACAGTGTGACTAATGATGACCATCAAGGTAAAGGGTGACAGGACTAATAATTTTACTCATGTTTAATGAGCATAAATAAATGATGGCTAGTGCTGACAGACAGCGGAAATGTGGGATCATAGTTACAAAAAATAGCCGAGATATTCATTGCATCCCAGTTCTGTATTTTCTCTGGCACCCAACAGTAACATAAGAAAGTGGTGGGGGACTGCTTTTGGTCTTTGGTTCATGATCTTTTTCTGTATTTTCTGTGAGACCCAGTTAGTTTAGAACCCAGAGCTTCCAGGAACGTGTCCTAAACTTTACGCTACAGTTGTCATCGTATTTCTGCTTTTGTCTTGGTCCAGTGAATTTCAAATTATTTCAAATTATTTAGTTATCACAGCATAGAAGAGATAAAATGTGTCACTTCTTTCCCATGTATGACATTCCTTGAATGGTCTATGACCTGGTTGTGTAGGACTCTTGACAGGAGTGAATGAAGCAGAGAATAGAGGAAACATGGGTCTAAATTCTATTAGAAAGAAAAGGTGGTCTTCTCACATGTCCTGTCTGAGTTTTGCAACCACTAGTTAGGACCTCCTCATTAAAAAAAATAAAAGTAAAATTGAAGTTGCAGCTTAAATTTGATGTGTCAAATTCTATCAGAGTTTAGTAAGCATGTTGAACTTGGAAAAGCATAGTAAATTAAAATAAATTTGATAAATCAAGAAATCAGAAAACCTGCTTTAAAAAAATCCCTTCCCAAGGGTTGGTGCCTATAATTATGTTTAAAAGACAGGGATAGGATTTACGCTTTGATTATAAAATAGAGATAAGAAGTGAAACCATCAACCTCTGATAAAACTAGTGAGACATTTGTCTAAGAAATAGGGGATCTGGGTTCTATCTTTTTCTCAACTTGGAGAATTCAGACTCACATTTCATCAGAGAAGGCTAATATATGAGTCTGGTGACGACTACTCTCAACATGCTATTGTGAAATCAAAAAAGCAAGTCCACAGTTTACATCTTAGAGGGCAAGGCACATAGCAATGATGGAATAGCATTTGGTTTCCAGTCCCAGCTCATGTCTTTAATCTACTGACTACTAAAAAATCCTCTCTAGTTGTTTTAATTGCACAAAATAGGCAACTTTGAAGCCAAAGATCCAAGCAAAAGTAATTTAATCTTTTTTATGCCTTTTCTTATTTAATGGTGAGCTTGAAGGTAGTGAGTTGTTAAAATATGCCCAATTGTAGCTTTTGTTGTTCTGCACTATGCTGAATTCCTGTTTCTTATAAGGCAGCAAACAATTATTCTTTACTGCCAGAGAACATCCGAGAGTGGAGAATCCTTTTCTACTATATCACCTGGCATGCAGAAATTTTCTGGTGCAGGCTTGCCTCCTAGTTCTACTAGATAAAAGTAATAGAAAGCTTTATGCAATTCAGACTGTGACACGATGATACTTCGCACATGTTTGCATATACTCTTCAGAGGCTTTAGCATGGGAACATGTATTGCCAACTTACCTTCCCACAAATGGGTTTGTTCAGCTTCCTCTCTTTTAGAGGCAGTGTCATTTCAGAGCTGTAATGACCCTGACAGCTAAATAAAGATGTATTAAATATAAATAAGAGTAACTAAAAACTCATTCTTTAGTCACTATCCCCAAATTTTGTGGGATTCATGACAATTTTGAAGATAGGAATAAAATATCTTTTTTCTCTCTCCTCAGCTTCTGAGATGAGCTCAGTTGCCACTTCCATCCCCTGCCTAGTCACTGAAGTCACTATACTTTGTGCCTTTCCATCTCCCACTTGTGCGCCCCAGCAATTCACTCATGGCTCCCCTTTTACCCTATCTCACCCCCAAAACCCTTTCCTTATATAATAGACAAGTAAATTTATTTTTTTTTTTTTGTTACTTAAAGGCATTCTCAAAACTTATTAATTTCTGATTTATGTTTGTAGAGTTTTACACAGCATAATAATAGAATTATCCAAGCTCCTCACACACAAAACTGATGTGAAGTTTTTACTGTATTTTATAGGTTCATGATGATTTCATTTTGCACTACCACAGCTAATAAATGGGGACACAAAACACTGTTGACAGAAACACGTTCTATGTGCTTTTTTTCTTTTTTCCTTAATAATACCACAATTTTATCTTAAGCCTTGCAACCTCTTACAGGCATTTTATATAATGTATGAAGCTGAATTGAAAGTACGTATGGATGATCCAAAAAATGGCAAAATATGTTGTTAAGTTTCCCTCAGTATGTTTTAATGGGAAACTTTTCCTGTGAAAATCATGCATAAATTTTGCAACTTTTTAGCCTTTTTTTAAACTAACTTGAAAGAAATTTCTATGCAGAGATTAAACATGAAAGAGTCTCCTTTTTTCTTTATCATTTAACGTTCATCTTCTTTACACCTTTTAGGGCACATCTGTTTCACACAATGAACACAATAAAACAATCTGCAGAACTGTTAACAATGTATTATGACTAAGCCCATTAGCTGTACTAAGGAGGTTTTACTGCTTGCAAGATTGGAAAGAGCCCTGTCTAGGGGTACAGAGCTGAACCACATGAACAAGCTAACCGAGACTGGTGTTAGCTCAGACAGCTCAATCACACGCAATTTCCCACTGTAGGCTTAGGTAATGCCTTTGAAAGAGTGGATAAGTTCATATCTGATTCAGCACTTATGAATTTTCTTTATGTTTCGTTGCTCGGTGAATGTCAGAACCAGGTGAGCCTTTTTTAGGTTAATTTGGGATGGTCAGGTACTTATGATGATAAGGGATCAGGTATTTTTACTGTTTTTATTATAACTTAAGAACAAGAGATAAGAATGAATCTTCATTGTATGAAACAGTTAACAAGGAAACGTAACAGGTCAAAATGTAAAACTGAAGAAGATGAAAAAGATGGCAAACTACAATAACTAACGTAGAACCCCATCCCCAAATACTGAGCTAGTTCTTTTTTTTTCCCTTGTTTTTCCCCCTCTATCTGTTCATTGAATGTGTTTTCACACAGTCTAGTTCTTTTTACGAAAAGCAAGATTTTACCTGCCTGTCTTAGTCTAGTCCCACTGGCAGCATTGGCGCTTACAAAGGTTTTCCATGCCCTCCCTACTTCTTCTCTTGGCTACGTCTACTTGAATGTGTTTTAATTTGCCATGTAATCCTTATGGATGACAATAAGAAAACATGTTTGAACATAATTTGTATGTAGGCAAGTGTGTTTCGGAGAAACAAAGAGCACGGGAGAGAACATGAATTCAGAGTATGCCAAGAGAGAGAATATACTTTACTCTTTGAGTGTAAACATATGACTATGTAAACAATTTACCTTATTTGCTGATCATTCAGTAGATAGATACTTGATGCATCAATGGAAAGTTAAGACCTCTTCTGATTGAACTGAACAGTTTTACAATTAAACATTTTCATGGTTTAACCCCAGGCAGCAACTAAGCACCACACAGCTGCTTGCTCCCTCCCTCCCCCCCACCCCAGTGGGATGGGGGAGAGAATCGCGGGGGGGGGGAAGTAAAACTTGTGGGCTGAGATAAAGACAGTTTAATAGGACAGAAAGGAAGAAAATAATAATGGTAATAATAATAAAATGACAATAATAAAAATAAAAAGATTGGAATATACAAGTGGTGCACAATGCAATTGCTCACCACCTGCCGACTGGTGCCCAGTTAGTTCCCGAGCAGCAATCCCCCCCCAGGCCAACTCCCCCCAGTTTATATACTGGACGTGACGTCACATGGTATGGAATACCCGTTTGGCCAGTTTGGGTCAGCTGCCCTGGTTGTGTCCCCTCCCAACTTCTTGTGCCCCTCCAGCCTTCTTGCTGGCTGGGCATGGGAAGCTGAAAAATCCTTGACTTAGTCTAAAAACGACTCAGCAACAACTGAAAACATCAGTGTGTTATCAACATTCTTCTCATACTGAACCCAAACCACAACACTGTACCAGCTACTAGGAAGAAAATTAACTGTATCCCAGCCAAAACCAGGACAAACATATACTAATATATTCATGAATAGTCTGTGGGCTGCTAGCATACCTGTTACTGGCATTAGCATTTGATCAGCTTTAGCACCAGCCTTTGTACGCACTCCCATTTACCATTGCTACAACCATAGTCACTTGAATTTGGGCCCGCCGGTGTAGAAGATTTCACTCTTCCTCACGACTGTTGTGGAGTCCTGATACAGCTGTCATTAGACAGGAGGCATGGAGAGAAGTTACCACCTCTTCCATTTGCCTTCCTGCGGGTTCTCACCTGGGGACAGGCACATTAAAAGTAATATCTCCTCCACTTGGCAACGATTAACTAGATTGTCAGGGGGAGTTGTTTTGTTTTGTATTTTTTAAACACAATTTTGGTTTCACCTTGTGAAGGCAGGAACTGAAATGCAGTCTTTAGAACACAGCACTCCCTGAGAGTGTGGTTATTTGCAAAATGATATGGGCAATACTATACTTAAAGGCTGTATGTAGGAGTATGGCTCTTAAGTAGATAGTCTAATTCCGTATTTTTTTTAGCAGAAATGTGGTGCTGTAATCTAATACAGCCAGTAAAAACACAAAAGGATGAAATATATTTATCTATTTTTATTTTCTGAGGCTTTCTATGATTCTACCAAAGAAAGTATAGTATTTTTTCTGGTGTTGTTATTTAAGTATCAGATTCTTTGAGCCTGTCTTACTTCTTTAAGGAAAAGAAATTATGAAGTATCCTAGAGATTAATTAAATATGCAGATTCTTCATTTAAGTAATACTGGGAAACATTGAGGAGTTAAACCACAAAGATCCTAGCAAAAAATCCTGTAGTCGAATGATCGAAAATAAATCTAGAGAACTAATTTATTATGTTGTTATGGCAACTGACTATTCAGATTTAATTTTATGTAAGCAGAACTTCAAGGATTATCCTGGGCAAATACAGTAAACATATTTGCAAACAAATTAAATAATCCCATCCAGATATTCTATTTCTAGTAATCATCAGTTATGTTTACTGTAGAATTATCTAATGTTTTGGATTCCCAATAACTTTATCATTAATCTGGTTTTGTACATTTTTTTTTATTTTATGTGTTTGGCAGCTGACCACTCATCCTTCATGTTATCCAGTCTGATTTCAGCTACTGCTGGGTTTAGATTTTATTTTTCTCTACTGCAGTTGTTTGCTTGCTTCAGCTGTTGCTTTAAACAACAGCTATTTCCCTCTCATCTGTACACTAAGCTGCCTTTTGTTTTCATGCCCTATGATCAGAGTATGAGTCCTTTATTCCTCCACTTTTTTCTTACACCAGGGCAATCTCTGATGCTAGCAACAATTTATGGCAGTATATGTGAACTGAGGACCTAGCTTAATGTGGTTAAGATTATTCTGTGCTGATGGAATTTATAAGAAGCCTGTCTTTATAAGGTGATCCCTGGTGTTTATTTAGTTTCTCTTCAAATGCTTAAAGCAGGGGTTTTTTTCTCCAATGCCACAATGTAGTTGAGCAAATGCTGAATATACTTAGCACCCAAAGAACACTATTATTTTCAGTTAAATAGGAAATCAGATAAAATATGATTTTTATATGCAGTTTTCAATACTGACTTTGTTTAATATTACACCTTTAACTGAATTTGTCATTTGCAGTATCACATTTAATAAGAAAGTGCATTTCAAATGTAGTCAATCACTGGATCATGAGAAAATTAGAATTTGGGTGAATTAACTGCTCTCTAATATATATTGCCTTGTAATTAGTAACTTCATGTACTAATGCAACTGTGTTTTCTAAGCAGTGATTTGCTCCTTTAGTAGTGGCTGGCTCAAAAGGTGCAAAATTTGACCACCTTTGAGCATTAATCTTCACTACTGTGTGCCAGATCTCATTCTTTCATTCAGTTTCGTGTTCTCAGCTTCAGTAGTGTTTCTGTTTCTCAGTTAAGAACATTTTCCCTACTTGCAGAAGAAAAAAAATGGAAAAAACCTTGCAAGAGAAATCACATTGTTTTCCATGTGCATTGTGATAAACAGTCATTAAATATATTTGCAAATTTTCCTCTAGGGCAAAGTATACTTGAGCAGAATAAATCTTTCAAATTTTTCCATGCAGCAGGAAGGCAAAAATATTATACAGTCTACCTTAGCGAGCTGGAGAAGTGTGTGTCTGTCAATTAACCTGGTTTACAGATACACAGGCAAAAAGAAACAACTCACCAAAACCAAGCAGAGAACTCATTGTTGAATAAATAACTAGCACTACATCCAAGGTAGGGCAGAGATTTCTGTAAGTTCATGACGCCTTGTTTCAAGCTCAAATAGATTAAAACAAACGGCTGCAATTCCTGTATAATAGACTTGCTTATCTGATAAAACAATCTTCAATAGTCTTGCAATAGCTTATTTTAAAATAAAACACATGTAAATCATAAATATGAACAACCAGGGAGATAGCTGCTATAATGTTAGCTATGCTATAATTTTAGCTATGTTATAATAACTTGAGCTGAAACAGTCTTAAACTGACTTCTATCTGATAGTCATGAGATTTTTGACATAAGATATATGAAGATATTTTCATATTGCATTATATAGTCTTTCAATGACATATTAGTGTCTGGCTGTTGCGGCTTCCAGCATGTGGCACACATAAAATGCAGTACACCGCTTAAAATATTTGGGTAACTTTTGTTACTGAAATGTTTGTGTTTTCATTTGTGATTGCCTAATATTTCGAGCAATCTTAGTAAAAAAGCTAGATCGATTTTTGTGAGTTAAAAGATCAGAATTTTATGATAAAAGATAAATTTTTTGTAAAATCCCAGAGTTAAACACTGGCACTCTGTTATCATAGGGCTAATAAATCACTAAGTGTAATCATAGTTTACATGTTATGTTTATAGAAGTTTATTATTTCATTTCAAAATATCATCCTCATTTCATCATTTTTGATATATGATTTATTAGTAATAACTGCATCAGGTGGAATCAATGAACCATATAAATTAACATCAACGGTAGTCAGTGCTAGATGTTCATATTAAATAGGAGGAAAACTTACAGTGGATAATTGTGAAATAGCTACTGCATCTAAGAAGATTCTTCATAGTCTCAACACTTAGTGAGTACACTAAATAATGTGAATTTAAACTCCTTAAAATTTGGCTCATTTTCCATATCAAATTACTACATGTACATTGAGATCTTTTAGAAAGGAACTTTTGAATTTATAACAAGCATTAGTATCTTTCCAATGTGTCTTCAATTTAAGAGTCTCTGAAACTCAGGACTTAAGTACAATTTTAGCTGATTTCCAAGCTGAAATATTGAATACTGAGAGCTGTTCTTTTGATCATTATTTGTTATTGTTTATTGCCATTTATATTGACAAAATGGCTTGTGTGTAACAAGCCAGGTGTTAATCAGTTTCTGATTTGAATAATGCAGTTTAAGAACATTTAAATACAGACTACAGTGTAAAATAATACTAGTATGCATAGAACCATTCATTTTAATGAACACTGAGAATTTTTTAACAATAGCCTCTGTCTCTCTGCACACTTCAAGCAGATTTCAGGCATGTTCTCACAAATCATCAAATGATTTCTGTGGTTAGTAATGTACTTCCCCAGAGTAAGTTCTGTTTGAGATGATATTAGGCTATAAATGCTCAGAGATTGCTTTGAGTGGTCGAATCAACAGCTGCCAAATTAGTTTATAAAAACAATAATGAATCTTCAGTCTCAATAATCTATTCTTTTGAATACTAAAAAGTAATTTAGCCAACTCTTTGTAAACACAGGCACCCAAAATAGCACAGTAATTTTACTAAAATAACTCTTTGGCAAAACCTCCTATTAATTCCAACAGAATGTCTTTGCTCTCTGTATAAACTCCAGCAATTGGTTGTATTCATTGAGCTAGACATCTTGATAACTCTATCAACTAGTTGGACAAAATAATAGTCTGGACCAAAACTGAAGGAAGCTTCATAGTTTTAAGAAAAACGTAATACGTAATTGAAAGGATATTCAGAAATAATTTTCCAATACTTTCTTCAGTGTAGATCCATAATTAACTCTTAATTTTAAGTATCCCCAAATTAAGATATTCAAATATATTTTTCTAAACTACCATCATTGTCTCAGGCCTAACTGAGCAGCATGCCCTCTGATTTTGTCCAATAGAGTTCCCTTTGCAGAAGGAAACTCTTCTTGTTACCATCTTCTGTTTCGCTTATTTAAAAATTCCCCTAGAGAAAGAAGAAACAATGAATATGTTAAAGTTTCTGTGCGTGTCTGTACTGGGTGTTTGTTTTGGGAAAAGATAGAAGCTGTAATACTCTTACTGTTCAAAGATAAATTCTGTCGAACCTTCAGGTACAAGTTGTTCCTCAGGACTGTTAAGACTCTAGTTTGATGTCTAGTATTTACTAGCAGTAATCCTCATTTCCCACACACATCTCCAGCTCCTTGCTCTGTTGTTTTTGTGGAATTTATCACCACTTTTCTTTCTCTCCTCTCTCCCCATATTCTTGTACATGGAACAGTCCTGTATCACAACAGGAAAGGAGGAAAAATCATATTGGCTTTTTGACTTTCCTATAACATGACAAAGATCTAGTGGTTTGAGTAGCTTTAACTTTGGCCTTCCTTCACTATCCCCAGTTGTGAGTATTAGTAGAATGTAGTCTATTCACTTTAATTCTTGGACATTAACTTGCTCTAAAAATTTAGAAGACGTAATCTTTTGGTATTTTAATACTATTGAAACACTATTGAATTTAGTAATATTTAATAATTCAGTACAGTTATCATTATTATTTAATTATATTTCATTTTGATCCTGTGTTTGCTTTATTTTCCATTTCTGGTTGCTATAAGGGGAGCTGTAAATTGATCTCAGTAGACTATGTTCTCTGTGGAAGACAGAGAAATCTGTGTACCATAGCAGGGCCTTATCCCACGTTACCCTGAATGAAAGGAAGGTCTCTTATTGATTTTAGCATTATTTTGATTCTGCCATTACTGGTAAATGCATGTAATTACAGATGTGCACAGATACAGTTCCGAAGGACTGATTTCAAAGGAGCGGCTGCTGCAAAGCTCAGAGTTGATCCCCAATTCCAATTATCGCTGCAGTCGCGGTAGAACCTCTGAGGCCAATATCATATTCTCCCGAAATTTTTAGTATTAGGTTTGTAACTGCACTGATTTTTTTTTTTTTTAAATAGGCAGTCAAATATTAGAGGAAAGAGTTTGTGAGGGTTGTCTGATTCTGTCACTTGTTACCAGTAACTCACTCTAATAACCACTCTGAGTCAGAACATTTTGGGGAGTTTATATTTCAGCTTAAATCTCTTAAAAGAGCCAGTCACCACTGTAATCAGGAGATAAGAAATATTCATTGACTGTGTATAAAATATTGAGTGGGCTGCATTCACACCCTAGGCTTCTGGCCAAAACCAGATGTAACAGCTGGTGTTGTTCGGTCCATCTGTAAATTGGCTATAATGTGATAACTTCATTCCCCCAAACGACCTGCAGCTGAATTGCCACAGCCTACAAAACTGAGTATAATGGCTTGTGAAAATAAGCAAGACAAAAGAACTTAAAGATTTTTTTCAAAATTAAATAGGCTTTGATAATGACCACAGTATTTTAAAGTCCTTCAGTAGTGTACTATGCAAGCGACATGACTAACACATTGCCAGGAAAGGCAGAATTGGATGTGATACATGGTGTAGTATATTCTTCAAGATTTTTTTTTTTTATTTCTATCGATATTATTTGTTCCTACACAGTACTGTGTGTTAGAGAAAGCAAGTTTTTAGAACTGTCTTGTATTTCAAGAGAATTCTGCATGTCTTCCTCTGCTGTAGTTATCTGCTTCAGACATGGACTTAGGTGGATAACAGACACTGCACTTGCAATGTTGTGTGTTTCTATTTGTCTGCATGAAATAACCAGACAGTGAGAAATACTGATTAGTAGCCTTTGAGCTGTAATAAACCGTAATCAGTATTATTTTTTTTTAATTGTGGCAATATCTAGAGATTCCAATCATATAGGAATGGCTCATGATTTATAGACATGATACATCATGGGAGGCAGTATACCCAGTTTTTCGTACTACTACATTCATATTTCTTTCCTTTTTATAAAGGTTGCATGAAAGTTTGGTAGTTGTTTGTTTTGTTTTTCTCCTCAGCCAGCCAAACACATCTTTTTTTTTTGTGACTGCCTTGGTTCAGTATCTGTTATTTTTGTTGAAGACTTCCTACGGTAAAATATATGTGACTTAGAAATTTGTAATCATGCACTTCTTTTACATGTGAAATCAAATACATATGAAAACTGGTCATATATGTTTTTTGGTCGCTAATAACATGGCTCACCTCAAACCACTGATGAGAAGGAAAAGCATTCCATCCTATGCCATTGCCAATCCTAAAGTCTGGCCTTCTTCTATTTGTACAATATGAAAAATCTCATCTTAAGCCTTACTGCTCAGCCAAGTGGTCTATATAATAACATATTATTTCCACATATAATGCTTTTCCACTAATGTCCTTGAGAACAAAGAAATTGCTGCTAAAAAATATATTATACTGGAATGTTTAGTGTATTGTTTCTATCAGTAATTTACTATTTTTGAAAGCATCTCCAAGCAAGCAAAATCTGCTAAGTAAAATTAAATTATATTGTTACTTCATGCTGAATACGTGCAACTATAAATGAGTTAGACATAGACACCCATTATCTTCATGAAGTGGTATCTTTTGCCATCTTGTTCAAAGAAGCATTTAGATTACTAGTCTTTGAAGGTTTCTCAAATATATAGTAAGTGTTTTAACTGCCAAATAGTTACATCTTCACACTTGTAATGATGCCTTATAAGAACAGTATGAAGCAAATGTGATGATGCAGTAGAGCAAGTCAATAGATTTTGAAATCCCTGAAGCCATAAGACTTGTCACTTTGTTTGGCAATGAGCTTACATAAGGTCCCATTTCTTGGGTATTCATTCTCAATCCCTGAACTCTGACAGTCATGAGGTAGTAATATTTGAATTGTCATACTGATTAATTTTTTTCAGTCTTAGCAGAGAACCTCTTGATTGCCTATATCTCCTTATCTGAATGTTGATATCCTTAACAAGAATTCATTTTGATTATTTTTTTTTATGGCAATCTCCAGGTTTTCTATATTTCTGAAAAAAAATTTTAGTTCAGACTGGCTCAATGGCATTGAATTTCAAAGAGATTCCATTTTTTACAAAACGCTAAAAAACTGGACAGGGAAAGGACAGAATTTTACCATTATTCCTGAACTGGATTTTCCTACATACTGCTCAAGCAGTTGCAAGTTTTATTCTGTAGGAAGAATTTTGGCAATGTATTTTCTGCTATATATAAATTTTAGTGATAATTTACTTTGTTTTTCTCTAACCTTCTGGTTAATCTCTTACCTTCTGTGATGTATGCATTTCTATTCTTTCTATTTTGTTTTAAAAAGAGATACGTAAAATAAATGGTTAACGGTGTGCATTTCTCAATGAGCCATATTAATCCACTGAACTCAAACAATCTGTACATATCACTGATGTTGCATCTTCACTAGTATTTTACAGAGGAGTAAAATGTATTGGAAAAAATCTGAGATTGTATTTTGAACCAGTGTGAACTTAAGGATTTAGAATAAAAATATCTTTCTAAACTGATTTCTATTATGGAAGATCTTAACTTTTCTTTCAAGGTTTTAGACACGTTCCTTCAAGAAAGTCATTATTTGGAACACTGCAACATGCAGCTAAGGAATAGAAATCACTAGTAAATTGTGAGGAAACACATCTGCTAGCCTAGTGTGTACAGTATCAACAGAAGAAAAGACACAAGGAGAAAATAAAAAAAATACTTCTTTGATAATATGAGAAAATACCCACCCCCCCCCAAAAAAACCCAAACAAAATACCCTGATGGTTTCAGTTTCTTGCAACAGAACACACTTGAAATAAAAGATAAACATCTTGAATAAGTCTCAGTTTTATGCTGGTGCATCTGCTTTCTAAATCAGCTGTTGGAAAGCTAAGCATAGCAATAAGAAGCTGTGTTTAGAAACAAATCTCTGATATTTGTAGGTCAATTATATATCTTTAGGCTAGTCTTAGTGATAGTTTGCCATTATATATACATTTTAGGCTTGAATTATAAACAGACAAAAGAGGATCAAAGGAAGGGAAATATCACTACCTTCATTTTACTAACAGGAAGAAGTGATACAGAGGTTTAAGTGATTTCTCAGTTATTTGCCTCCAGTCAACATAGCTGCAAGACTGTGAAAGGCTTCTCCATCTTCCAAGGATGGATATACTCTCATCTCTCTCTCACAACCCTACATTCAGGTTACATCTGTGCGTATATCCATCTCCCAGCCCCACAGCTGAGGAACAAAAGCTTTGGTTCCTACAGAGAAAAAAAACTATTTAACACACTGCACAGCTCTCATGTGATACTCCAGACAGGACCCAGCTGGGAAACCGCAGTGATGGTGCATGTTGTTAAACCTAGCTCCTGTGAATGAAATTCAGTCTTAAGAAAATACCTTTTCTGTATGACATAAGGGAAAACCAAGTTGCTTCAGATTGGGATCCACAAGAGGATCTGAAGTAGGAGTAAGTAATAATAAGTTATGTGCAGGGCTGAAAATCAAGCTCTGCCACCTTGTACTGGTTCCTTTAACCACTACCTTTCAGACACATATACTTCCTTAGCCTCCTACCATCCTTATTGCCTTGCACTCCCATTGTTAACGTTCCTTCTTCTAACAGTCAATAAGAGGATGGAGAGACTGATTTCTGCCTGTACGCAGAGTTTGGGCTGCAGTACCGACTTTGGAGTCTTACCACCTGTAAGGTCTATTTCTATGGAAACTAATTTGTAGGTACCTACACCATCTATAAGATCATTTCAAATCTTTATGATCCAACTTTCAATGGAAAGCTAACTTCCTTTAAAAAGTCCAATGCTACGTTAAGAAGGACATAAGTTTGAAAAGCTGGTTTTATTATCAGCTTGCTTTTCAAGTACTATTGTTAATTTTGCTCTTTAGTCACCCTTATTCTCCTTCTTGAGAGAATGCCTCAAGCTTGTTCTTTTCACAGAATATCGTGATTTCCTTGTTCCATCCTCTGCTCGGGAAGAATGGATTTTATTCAGAGTACAGACTCCTGTGAAGTGTATTTTCCCAATTCTTAATATTATTTGTTTACAATGATCATGAGCTGCTGGAGAGCGGAACTGAATAAGGTTTGCTGTCAGCCTTGGATGTTGCATAAATTGGAATTTCTTAATTCTTGATACCAAGCTATTGTACTTCACAGCGGGTGGGCTGTAAAACCTCTCTTTCATGTATTGGAAAGTAAGTATGAAGTAAATAAGTAAATATGACATCCATATTGGAATGCCACATTTGCTAAATTTCTTAGCACATAGTATGTGCACATCTTAAGAATGAAAGTACATCTTAAAAATGAAAGCCTATCTGACTTGAAGGAGGTGTATTGCAAAGAAATAAGAATTAGGAAGTTTTTGGAGAAGATTACAGAATAAGTTTAAACACCCCCAGTTTTTCAGACTTAAAAATAATTCCTATCATGAGGATAAGGAGGAAATTAAATGCGGGGGGGGGGGGGGTAATGAAGAAATTGTTAATTTTTCTGAAATATTTTAGGGAGAGTTTGATGATGATGATATTCCTAAAAAGCCTGTCCAGCTTTCTAGATTGCTTTCACTAGCCCTTGAACCTAGCTCTTGGTAAACCCTAGATTATTGGTCTCAGCTGCTTCTAATACTGTTCAAGAATGATTTTATAAATTTAACTTTTATTTTTGACTCACAGAAGGCTGAAGAATCAATATCTAATGAAGCTAAAAAGAGCTGTGTGAAATGCTTTTAGGAATGTCATAGTCATTTGCTTTGCATAAGCAGTTGCTTGAGAAGATCTCCATAAAAGAGTTCATTAAGACTGAAAGAAGAAAACATTTCAGAGATAATTTGCATCCAGTGAGAATTCTGACATATCTTAGTTTTAGAGTTTTGAATTAGAAAAAAAACCATGAATGAACTCCTAACTTTATTGTAGACAAAATGGCATGATAAGGGTGAAGTCATTTAGTAGAAAGGGAGAGATAAAAGCCTTTGTTTTGAATTTATTGAATCAACTAATGCAGCATGACTGAATATGATGGTGTATAATTTATTCTTAAAATGTAAAGTAATCGTGTGTAAATTTTAATTAGTCATTGTTAAGTTGTAATTTATACTCCTACAGGTAATCTTAGGTAACTGGCAATATATTGAAATGGAAGCAGTACTGAAAAATTACAAAGAATAGGCATACAAACTTGATAGTATTAACAGAAAGCAAAAAAAAAAAAAGGGATGCTGGGCTTCTAGCAGGCTTTTTCTCATTTGTTCCCCTGCCAGGTAAGGACACCTGCTGGATTGCAGTGCCTCTTAAGAAACCACCCACCCAGGAGCTGCAGCCTGCTCCTAGATAGTCACTCACCTGTGGGCTGGCAAGGAGGAGACCTCCGTGCCCTCCAGGCAGCGAGTCGGCAAAGCTGAGATGTCTCCTTCTTTAACTGGGGAGATGGAGAGCAGACCTGCTCTGGCAGAAGGCAGGGTGGCCAACAAGGGGGATGGGGCAGCCGTCCTCCGGGTGCTCAGTCCACAACCCCCCCGTCTGCTTGAGTTTCCTAAAAACAGCCATTTCTTAGGACTTTCTCGCTGCAAACGCTGCTTCTGAGAACAATTATTGAATCATTTGGGGTGCCACATGTTCACATTGTTAAAAGGAATATTGGGAGTTATTAGTCTGCCATAATTATCTAAACCATTGCTAGGGTTGTTCCCCTTCCTTTCACTTCTTAGTTTATATCTGAAAATATTGTTTCTTTTACTTTAGTTGACTACTTAATCACTTGAACGCATTTACTTTACACAGTATTCCCAGATATTGCTTCTGACTGCTCGATTCCATATAAAACCCTTTTCCCCCAATTGCAACTAGTTTATGTGAATTCCACTTAACTTCCTTTTAAGCTAATAAGTACATTTTATGGTTGTAATTCTTCTAAACATTAATGATACATAGAAAAATTAAGCAAAAAACCAAAACCCACCATCTTTTTATCTGAATAATAGATATATTACTCTTGTGTCTATTCTTGTTAGGCCAGGATTTTATTCTTGCAAAGCTGAAAATCTTCTAAGCTAATTAACGGATCCCTGAAATCTAAGATTTTTCCCTTATACTTTTTAATTCATGAAAAGGAAACTTCAGGAAAAAAATCTCTGAAGTACTGTGCAAGTCTGACTGTAAATTAGAGACTTTCAGCATGAAAATTTTATGTTTTGTTTCATAACAAATAGAATATTCCTGGGAATAAGAAGCAAAAATTTCTTGGTTTAAGTCAAAAATTAAAAAATCAAAAAATCTCAGAAATTTATAGTAAAAATGTGGTTTGCAAAGTTTCAGGAAAGTCCCTATGTATATCCACATAAAACTGGATCATATATGGTGATGTGGAATTTAAGACCATTAACAGCAGGTAAAATTTGAAGCCCAGGATAGAGTTTGCAGATAGTACTTCAGTTGTGTAATTTTTTTTTTTTTTCCTAAGGTTCTCCCAAAGTTCTGGGATCAGAATTGCCCCAGGTGACCATATGAAAACTCTTCCAAAATAGAGAGGTACTTTTTCACTGACCACTCTTGTTTCTCCTTTAGTCCGTAAGAACTAACACACAGGTCTGAGATGGAGTTTATATCCTACTACTCTAGACATCTGCACTTGACACAGTAAGTTATGGACAGAAAACACTAATTTATCTTAAATACTCATGAATTCAAAGAAAATTATGGTGTTTCAGATGGCACTGAAGTAAGATCAATCCCATCTCTGTCTTTAGTATGACCTCCAATATATAGGCAGTAGTCAGGTCTTGAGAAGAAAGGTACCTTCCTCTTCACCTAAGCATCCTTTTTCTCACAGTGCTTTGGGCAACAGGCCATACAATAACAGGAAGCAAGGTTTTAGAAGGTAATTTCTTGTTATTGATTTAATTTTATTAAAAATACAAAACAAATACAGTGAAAGACAGATATACACTATACCAATTACTATGATAAGTAACAGTATGGGCTCATTATAACAGAGTTACAAAAGTTAATCAGATAATGCAAAGGATCATGTTAATCTGTGCACAAAACACTATTCATATTATCAGCAAAAATGTGAAGCAAAATAGCGTAAATTTTATCATAATCCCCAGCTTTCCTGACCACACACCACACACAAAAAACGCTTAAAAAAGAAATGTGTTCACAGTTTGAGGCGTTTCCTTTCAGTCAGCGAAGAAACTGTGGGCATTATGAAGGTCATCTGCAGTAAAAATCAATGGCTTTCCTTAAGTTTCAGAGAAGAAAAAGATTTTAATGATAACCAAGAATTGCACATGAGAATAGACTTACTGGGTCTTTGGGACCATTCATCAGTATAGTGCAAGGGCAATTTAAAAACTATCCTAACAAATTTGGATTAATGAGGGTCTCAAGAGGCTGACACAATGCATGAGGTTCAGGAAAGCCTTAGCCATGCCTTCAGAGCCAGCAGTCACAACTGAAATGTAATAGCATATTATTTATCTAAACAGCTGTATTGAATATTGTATCTCAGAACAGTGCTGTTGTAGCTATCATGGCTTAAGCAGATAAGAAGAAATAGTAAAGAAAAAAAAATCACTGAATTAATAGAGATACTAGTGTTTAATATCTCTAAAAAGCAGCCTTCCTCCAACACCAATAACTCTATATACTTTTCTCTCTCTCTCCCCCCTATAACATAACTTTAGCACACCTCTTTCCCTCACTTCTTTGCTCCTTCTCCCTGCATCATCTCTTTTATTCTACTGGTACCAATTACCTTTTCTTCCAGAGGACATTTTGTTAGTACATTATTTGCTAAACTCTGACAAAATCTGCTCCAGAATTGTAGCTATTCCCTCTATTTCAGATCTGAAGAAAGGCATATGCACCCAAAAGCTTGTCTAATTTTTTTCCCCAGCTATACTACTTCGGTCTAATAAAAGATTTGTCCTTTATTACAAGCCTTGCTTACTTGCACTGCATATGTGGCCTGGCACATGTAATAGTGAAGCTACACATATTGCAGTATAAAGTCAAGGGCAGTCCAAGTTATTAGTACTTTTTACCAAGGTTGTTTCCTTTTTTTTTTTTTTTTATATAAGGATTACCCTGTAGTGACTGCTTTTTTATTTTATTTACATCTGTTAAACTTTAGAAAATTGTGCTTCCAAATTATGTAAGACTGAAGCTGCAGCGGGTGGCAGACACTGTGAAAAAGGTAACTTTTCTGTCTTCAGCATTTAGAAAAATATCTAGCTTTGTTTCACTTGTGTTCTCCCAAACTCTTAGAAATCACAAATGTCTTTTGTGTTCACCTGTCCCTCTGTAACTCTCTCCCTGCTCCCCTTCCCGTAGATCATTCTCTCCTTTCTTCCCCTTCTCAGGCTACAGGGGAGCTGTAAATTCCTGGAGGAACAGGAGAAAGAAAGTGCTATAATTACCAGCACAAGTACTTATGCAAGCCAGGTAGTAACTACCTACCTTTGATTACTAACAGCAATGTGGCTGCTTTAAAGTGGAGGAGGAAAAACTTTATATAACTACTAGCTGGAAGTATAAGCTTTCATTGGCCAGGCAAAATGAGCTGAGCTGGTGCCAAGCATAAAGGGAGCTAAGCTTTCCCTGGTCTGTGCGAGCAGTTTGTGGCCCTCTTTAACACTTGGGTAGAGTGCTGAGGAATACTCCTTTCCATCGGAATTTGCAAAAGGAAACAATGCAATGCTAGAATTAGTTTGTGAAATTCACTGGTTTTACTGGTGGTTTTAAAGGACCCCTTTAATATTAGAAGTTTATAGTTTTCTGTAAACCTCTTTGCCCTCTTGCTCTTTTTTTTCTTTGCTCTGCTGTATGCAGTTTTGGTTGGTTGCTTTTGAGCAAATTATAGCTGACAAATAGTTTGTCACAGTGGGCATGAGGAAATGAGGGAGTATAAATGCCAGCCACCCATGAACACATAAAGATGACAAAGGAAACCAATGAACTAAGTCAGAAAATGTCACCTGTTTGACTCAGATGAGACCACAGTACTGCTGCTGTGTGAGGCTCCAACATAGGACCTTCAAAATAGGACCTTTCAGGAAATAGCATTGCCTTGTCTTACATCTGGGGGAAAGAAAAATATCAGAAAAATGAAAGTATTCCCTGAAGGTAAAGGAGATTGACTGTGGCTTTGGTTTTTTTCACTTTTTTTTTTTCCCTCTCTCTCTTTTTTTTCCCCCCTCCCTTGCAGTCTATGAAGAGGAAAATAGAAGAAACTAATTTTGCACATTTGCAACTCAGTTGGTTCTGCCTTTATCTTTCCCTTGGAGAGTTCCTAAAAAGTTTTAGTCAAAATAACTAAATCCTTCCCTTTGTCATTTTCTTCCTTGAGAATGAGTTGTTTCAGCACACAAACAAAAAAACTTGGAGGACGGCAAAGGCTGTTTTGACTGTGTTCTTAGTACAAGCTAACTTATTAAAAATGTACAGAAAGTGAATGCCAGACATAGCCTACATTTCCTGCTACACTTTGGTCCTTTGCTTTCAAGGAATTTATGTAGAGTACATGTGGAACGTCCTTTATCTACGTTGCACATCTTGTGTTACTCCTCATATTCTATTCTATGGAAGACAATCTCTTTCCAAAGGATATCTAAAATGAAGATGTATCTCACAGATTGAAGCTGCCTGCTGCTGTGCCTGCTGTCACTGCTCCTATCACCAACATAAATGCTAGCAATCAGAGTTACAGTGAGGGAGACAGAGATGGTCACAAAAGCAATAGTGTCAGGAAAAGAAGCAGCAGTAGTGCCACATCTCCAGTTGCCATAATTTACCTGTATGGGGAAAACTCAGCTTATGCACTGCTGTATTTTAAAGCCTGGAAAATAAGGGATTGCTTATCTTTTTAGTGCCTCATCTTATGAAGTGTGAAGTGTGTGTTCAGCTTCCTACACTTCAAGTAGAACCTGACTTCAGAAAGGCTGTTCACAGAGCATTAAGTTAACAATTAACGTGTGCGCACAGACTCCCTTCCTTATGCACAAGAAAATCCTTTCTTAAACACAAACCCAATCTGATCAGTTATCCTGCATGTTCAGTGAACACCCTGCATGTTTAGTGAAATGATGACAACTTATTTTTCAAATTGTATGGAGGGGAAAAAAAAACCAAAAGGAAGAAAAAGCAACAGAGCTATATCACAATGTTGTAATAACATTTTAAACATGCAAATCAAATAAAAAGTGCCAACTGGTGCTTAGGGGTTCAAAGTACATTTATGAATGCAATTATCTGTTTCTCATATTTTTGTGTTAAATTGTTCAGTTGTAACTTTAGTATAACTTTAGAGCTAAATTTAAAAGAGAAATAGAATTAGCAAAAGATTTTTTTTTCTTTTTCAGATACAGAATCAAATAAACTAGGCAACTTAATTCCATACAGAAATTCTGTACTGTGCTAAAAGCTGATGAAGAACCTAAAATTAGAAAACTGGACTGAAGACTGCTATAAAAAAAGAAAGTTTTAAAGAGAATGTCCAAGTAACTAAAAAGAAAAATAAAAAAAGAAAGAGCTTGTGTAACAGTTAATTTGAACATTGCAAGGTGCTCATTAGCTGACTGAAAAAGTTTTAAAGTTCACTCGGTTTTATAGTCCATACCCTGAAATGTCCTCTATTTCAGGCTAACCATAATGGGACTTGATTCTTAAACTGTGCTGGATTCAAAATGTCCAAGTTCAGTTTCCAGATCTCCTATGAAGATCTTCATTGCTTTCAGCAAGTCTGAACCTCAATTTGTCATCATTAAAATGGAACATAATGCTTTTCCCAGTCTCCTGAAATAAGGGAAGGGGTTGTTTTTATGATATGCTGCAAGATGTCTAGCACAAAGGATTCCCAATCTCCTTTAATATCTCTTGGCTCTATTACAAAATAGAGAAGTAACCTCATAACTATGTTTGGGGTTGTCCAGCATTGCCTGAACATTTCCAGGAGCCACTCTTGAGGAGACTGATTCCCTTCTTGCTTAGCTACCTGTTGTACCTCCCACGAGTCCCATATGGGCCAAGAGCCCACAGGTTATGAAGCCAACAGGAGCAGCTCTTTTGTGGAGTCCACCTATTCCTGCTCCCACTGCAAATGTGTGAAAATAGTTGGCGTAAGAGTGCAAGGGGAATCCTCTTTACGTTTAAAATAAGCAAGATCTGCTCACTTAGCTAACTTAGTCACCTCCAAAGACATAAATTCAAGTAGGTGACATTTAGGAAGCTTCCCGAAAGTCACAATTTATGTACATCCCATGGTCATCTCAAAACTGAGTCAAGTGAGAGTTTCTGTTCAACCACAGATCTTGAAAGAGTAGGGACAGGGAATTGGGACATCGTAACATTGCCAGACATTAAAAAGCTTATAGTGTGCATACCTCCAAACCAGTGTGTTTCCTTTCATCTACAAGGATACGCAAAGATAACTCATGAATAACAGGTAAAAAAAGGAAATTCCTGAAGCCCATAAAAGATGCATTTTCCAAAAGCTTTTTTTGGCCTGGAGTAACAATGGCAAATCTTACAACCTTCTTCTCTATAGCAGTAACAATGAATCAAAAACTGAGCAAATCAGAAACATATATTGCTGGTATCCTGCCTAGTGTTAGCTCATGTGTGATCCATAATACCTGCAAACCATACAGTATTTAAAGCTGCAGATCCCCTGACTGAACCTAGATGCTCAAAAGAGAATTCATTTGCCTGCTTTCCACATCTTCCTTTTTCTCTGTCATCCTACCTCCTCCCTTTGAATGTGTTTATGGGAAAATTTATCCATCCAGCAAAATATTTTGATTTAGACCTTTTCTGTATTCTTCATGAAAAAAGAATTCCTGCTTTAGGCAGGACATTGCCAGCAGGTCAAGTGAGGTGATCCTCCCCCTCTGCTCAGCACTGGTGAAGCACATCAGGAGTGCTGCATATGGGCATGGGCTCTCTAGTACAGGAGAGACATGGACTTATTATAGCAAGTCCAGCACAGGGCCACAAAGATGATGAAGGGACCGGTGCATTTGTCATATAAGAAGAGGCTGAGAGAGCCGGGACAGTTCAGCCTGGAGAAGAGAAGGCACGGGGAGATCTCATCAATGTGTATAAATCTCTGATGGCGTGAATTGACCTCTCCTCTGAGCGGTTTCATATTCAATTAAACAGTTTTAACAATGTCAAACATTTTCTACCAATTAACCAACAGGGCATTAACTTGAAACAAAAGAGAATGAGGTTCAATTTGTTAGTGTGCATTGTTAAGAATTTGAAATTTGATCTCCTAAAAGCCACAGAGTTTCCAAATGTCTGATTTATTGGCTGTTCAGGAATGATTTTTCCTCCATGTGTTTCTTGCTGAAAATCCTATGTTTGTCAAAAGCCTCACATATGTACTTTTAGCCAACCTAGATTTTCTAGGAAAAAAATATTAGAAGAATTGCAACCAGCTTTCCTCTGAAGTGCTATGTAGAGATGTCCATATCACTATGAACTGCTGTCTCTTCTTTTCCCATCTGACCACTTGTTTTTGCCTTTTAATCTGCTGGGTCCTCTTCCTGCATTTCATTAAGAATGCACCTATGAGCCTGGCAAAAGCTATCAAAACCTTCAGTTCGCATCTCCCTGAACATATTTTTCACAGCTTCCTGACACTCACTGAGAAAGACCAACAAACAAACAACTACATTTACATTTAGCATATTAAAGAATTTCCTTGAGATTCTTCTCGCTCTACTCACTGGTATTTCCCAGATCCCTCTTGATATTATCTTACATAACAATGTATATTTATATATATATATATTCATGCCATTTTGTTATTGTAAACAGAAATCTCCAAAAAGTAATCTCCTGTTACATAACAACTTGAAGGTCTCCCCATGGCTTGTAGTATTATTTTACTTGACCTTTAGTTAAAGATCTGACAGTCGTTAGGAACAGTCTTTGTTAGTCCTTTGGGTGATCACTGACAAAGCTTTTATAGTGTGCTTTATATTTATATTCCTTAACATCAGGCTATAAAACACAAGCTTGTGAAAGCCTATAATTTACTGGGAGATAACAAGTATTCATGTCTTTTATTCTTGTATTTATTTTGAATGCCATAAATCAAACCTGGCACAAGATGAAGCAGCAGCTTATTTTAGGGTGTATGTAGAAGGAGAATTAACACTGAAGACTATAAATTTTCAATATATTTACAGGACTGTTTTTCTTTGGGTTTTTTTTTTTCCCCCCCTTTTTTTTTTTTTTTCTTGACAAGGACTGTTTCAAATGCAGTAACCCAGGACAGACATGAATGACATATCCAGATTTTTGGTTCTAACATGAATGTATAACATTAACTAATATATAATATATGGAAAAATTATAAACTTAATTTCTTCAAAGCCATGCATATTAAAGTGATGTCCTTGTGAAGATTTTATTACCATTATGTGCAACAGTCTCTGGGATGTATTTTTCCTTATTGTCACAGAATGTGTTGCTCAATCCAGTTTAACCTTCTGAGATACTCTTAGAAACTGAACTCAATGACTGGTAGAGTGGAACCAAGTTCTTCAGTGCAATATGTTCAAACCTGAGTGATTCAAACAGGCCCCTAAACTTTGTGTATGTACACAAAATCTAGTTTCAAGACATTCTGCAGAGTCATTGATCCCCATTCAAATTAATAAGTACTCACACTCCAGAAAACTCAAATCATTTTTACTAATATTGCTTTACATTAATGTAGCTAAAGCCTTGAACAATGTTGTTAATGTAACTGACGTGCTTTTTGTGGTGATAGAATTTCAAAAGAGCTTTGCTGCAAGATAAGCAGGTATGCTAATTTTTGTTGCTGGGTTGACTGCAGTTAATATAACAATGAAAATATGTGCAGATGGCGTTTTACCATACTTTCAGATATTTTTAAATTACTTCATGCTACCATTCACAGTTCATTGCCAGATGTCTCACCTGGTAACATGAATTTACCAATATACTCTGTCAACATTGCAGATCGAACTAGGTTTTTTTAAGATTCTTGTTGCCAGTCTGGTATCTGTTTCTACATTAGCCCAGTTTCTCTGGTGCAATTTTCTAATTCATGCACACAAAGCAAAATTTTGCTAGTCTATAACATTTTTTGGTAATACCAGAAAAGACTGCAGATGTACTATCTGTCACAAATCCAATGTACAGTCTTAAAAAACATCTACTAGGAAACAACTTATCATCAGATATATAGCTATGGATGTTTAGTAAAGTAGAATTTGAATTTTTTTAATTTTTTTTTAGATCAGGAATAATATGTCTGTCTTAAACTGTATATATTCTGTAAACATGTCTGTAGTAGTACTATAGAGAAAATAAGCTACTAAGAACACAGCATTGTCTGGTAAGAAAGCTGGGAAAGAAGGAAAGGAAAGGAAGAAAAGGTAGAGGAAGAAAGCTACTTCCAGAAAACTGCTTATAAACATTTTATTTAAATTTCTCCTTCTAGTTTGTAATACAATAAATAACACAAAACAAATGTTAATTTATAATGCTACAAGCTTCTTGTATCTTCCAATAGTGTCAGCCATTGGAGATGAGGTTTACACTCTAATCACATAGCTTGATTATTCAGCAGATTGAGAATTTTATCCATAAAAAGTAGCATATTCAATATGAAAAAATGGTCTACTGGTTTTGTTCTATGGCAGGTGTATATCACAAATGTACAAATAACTGATGACAGGGTCAGAATGATTTTTTTTGCCTGGTAGCAGAGGGAGACATGTTGTGAGGAACAGAAGTTTGACTCCTTGTTGATTTTCACCAAGTAATTCATCTAAGTGGAAAAATCCTGATGTGTGTTCTATATGGAAGATGTAAATAAGTACTCCAATTCATTCTCTTTGGAGCTACAGAACTTCTTTCTATTCCTCAGCTCCAAATAGTCACAATATCTACTAACAACCTCTTAGCTGACTTGATCAGTCCAGGGTTATCACCTTCTTGCTCCTCTCTGCCCATTTTGCTGTCGCATGCTAAAAGATTGCTCAAAGGCTGAGCTTGCCTCAAGCACATTTCACAGATTCCTACTTCAGCCTCCTCACAGGGACACATCTGAAAGAGATGAAGCTCACACTGGTTACCTCAAATGTTGGTTGGAAAACTAAATCTAGAGAAACAGAAGAAAAGGACTTTTAAGGAGGAATTACAGTTGATGTAAATGAATAATAAGTTTTATTCTTGTAAGACAGCCTCTTGAGAGGTTTCAAAGGCCTTTGAAAGACTAGATAGAGATAGATGTGTCTGATTGTCTGTATCATTAACACATAAGTTTTTGTTCAAGTAATCAATTGGTGGAAATGGAGGTTATTCCACAATAAAGGTGCCTGAACTGGGTTAGGATGATGGCATCACAAAATGCAGCTAACATTAAAATGGTCATGACTCATAGTAGGTGGGTGTCAGACTTTTGTTCACTCCTTCCACCTGGGTGAATGCACGCCACTGTCATTTTAGCCTGCCATACTTAGCAGTCATCTATTGTCATTATATACTTCTTGTGCACTTGGAGGCTTGAAAAAACACTCTGTATAAAGGAGTTTTTAGTTCTTTCTTTTTAGATTGTTACTTTCAAGCTGAGCAGACTGAAGAATCTTTTCCTTCATGATATAATCCACAAAGTTGCTAGTAGTGTCGTAACATTTTTCAGATTCACAAACAAGTCTAAAAATAGAAGTGATATAACAACAAAAAACCCCCCCCACTCATAGATTACATCAATAAATGGTTACAACAACAACAGCAACAACAAGGTATTTCCAGGCTTACACAAGATATGAAGTGGTCTGACCAGAGAAATACATTTCTATCACTCAGTTACAGCATTCAAGCACTTCACGTGATACTCTGAGATTAAACTCTTTCTCCTGAGCTTGTCCCTGAATCTCTGATTCTTTCTGCCAGAAGAATGTCAGGAACGGTGACTTCTTCCTTGAAGCATCTGACCATCTCCCTACTTCTCTCTGTCCTAAAAACCTTGTCCTTTGTAAACTGTGATTTCTTTCTGTTATTTATGGTATGACATTCATTATCATAATAAGTGTATTAGAGCAAAATTGCATTCAGAATTTAACAATGCACTGCCTATTCAAGTGTGCCTTGTCTGTGACCTTCATGCATCAGCTACTGTCCCACGTAGCAATGAGTTCACAGTAGGAGTAGATGAAAAGAGTGTAGAAGGTAAGGATGGAAAAAGATTCAAGCCACAAGGTTTTGAAACTGGATAACATGCCTATTACTATGGTATATAGGAGTTAGTGAACACCAGAAGACTATTCACAGAAGACAGCATGCTGAGAAAGAATGCTTTTTTTGTAGAGGAAAATAACCTGCAGTGGTTTTTGGTATTTGAAGAGATGCCCACAGAGCTTACTCTTCAGTGGGAGACATGTAGTATAAAATTTCATCAGTTGTTTCACCTCCAAGCATTCTTCTAAGTATGGCAGTTCTGTTTTAAATTTGCAGGTAAGTCAAGAGTAGAGTGAAAACCACTTCAGAGGCTCTTTTTTTTTTTTTTTTCCCTCAAATATAAATACATAATTTTGAATCCGGAATTAGGGGGAAAAAGCAGAACCAACAAACATGTTTTTGCATGATGTTTCCTTTTTTTGGTATGAAGTATACTAAGTATATTGAGTTAGCTCAGTGTTGGTGTGAAATTTTTCAACTTGCCACTTTTAGTTTAGAAAATAGCCTTTTGCTGAGAGCAGAACCTTTTAAGGAAATGTAACTCCATTGTCCTGAATGAAATTTCTGGTTATAACAAAGAAAAATTCTCCCCTGCTCACTCCCAACTCTAAAACAGCCAGGACAGCAAGCAAGACAAACATTCAGGAAATGGCAGGCTCAGATTCTTCTTCTTGTTCATCCTTATATGTAAAAAAAAAAGACAGAAACAGATTTCTTACACCCCATCTGAATACTCTAACAACTAGTACTGGACTTGTTTTCAGCCTGAAATGGTATCAGTTTCATCACAATATGGAATGGAAATAATTTTTTAAAAAATTATTCTTTCCATAAAATGATAAAAATATATATCTAGCCAGCTATATATTGTATTTTCAAGTCAAGGCAAGAGAATAGGCTGGTTAAGAAAATTCTGTAAGGCTCTTTAGACATCCTTTTCTGAGAACTGTATCATTTAGTACCATCTGGTTTATTAGAAGTGTAAGTATTTCCTCTTCAGAAGTACTACTTTGTATGATAGAGATGATAATTTAGCAATTTCCTGAGTGAAAAGATGAGGTATATCAGAAGAAGGCAAATGACCCAATTTACCTGAAAACTTAAAAGCCAGGCTTTTCAGAATCCTTTCCAACTTCTCAGACTCACGTGTAGGATATTGTACATAGAGAATGACTGTCTTTGGAGGAACAGATACAAGAAGTGGAAACTGTGCTTCCCTAGTCTGCTTTGTCATGCCCAAGTACACTTAGAAATAACATGTAATGGATAGTCTGCATCTGAGGAAAAGGACGGGTACAGGAGGTGCAGTTAATGAGAAAAAACTGGAACATCTTTGTCTATGGAACAGCATAAGAATGGCAGTTAAAATAATTCCTAAACCAATTCATTTCTCCTTAAGTGATGATTTCTACTTTGTGCAGGAAATACGAATAAGAACAAGTGACTCAAATTCAGTCTAGAAATTCAAGGCTGGTTTAAATGAAGCTTACTGCTTACATACAGAGACTTGCAGTTCAATAATTTAACTTGGTTTAACTTCATATGAATGCAGTTCAATTTTACACTTGAAAAGAGTGAGGAAATAAATTGATCTTTTAACATCATTTGACGAATAATTCTTTTAGTTCATCTTAATTAGAAAGTTAAAGAAGGAGTTTTCTTCAGAAGGAGTGATGGGCTTTAATTTTTTCCACTTCTCTTGCATCACACAGTAATGTAAAAATAGTATCTTTTAATGATAAGTGTATGTAATCTTTAATACAGAAATAACCATATCTAATACTTTATGTTGGAGGACTTAAAAATGCAGAATAACAACTTATTCACTAAGAAGGAAAAACCAGGACATGGCTGACTTTCTTTCCTAGATTGTCTCAGAATTTTAAACATGTGGCTGCACTTAAAGGAAATATGTAGTCCTTGAAAATCATCATGGTACCATTTATTACAGCCCTGACTGTTTTGCTTGAAAGGTTTGTATTTAGACAAAATGACATCTGTTGGTATACTCCCACATTAAGTTTTGAATTAATTTTAAGTTTTTAACTTATAGTGGGGCTGAATGGATATTCCAAGCATCTTCTGTGAGGTACTTCAAGCTCTTGACTCCCATTTAATGTAATAGCACTTGAGGGTGTCCAGCACTTTTCAGGATCAGAACTTGTATTTCATAGAAATTTGTAATGCTTAAACAGTTGTTAATGACAAAATATCACCTACAGTATAGCTCTTCTCAACAACATTTCACTGCCTATACTGAAAACAGCATGGTGGCAGAAATCCACAGATACTAAACTCTTCTTTGAAGTGTTTCTTTTCTTGGTAGTGAGTGGTTGCCAATTCAGACAAAATCTGTGAATCATTAAATCAGTGTTTCCTAAGGTTAGAGTTTTGAGAAAAAGGACATACAAGCACATTGAAAACATACTATTTACCATTTAGGTTGTGGAAACATTTTAATTCCCATATTTAAAGTGAATTCAGGGAACAAGAGCAGATGCTTCTTTTTTGCAGTCTAAACTATGCCATAGCATATGATTCAGTAGCTCGAATTGCAGATCTTCCATTTCCATCTGAGCTTTTACGTGTAAAATCTTGGAAGTGTTTCAACTGTTCAAACCAATTACAATTGCGACTGCTAAATTAAATTTGAATATAGCTTGTTTTACAGTCCGTTGCTTCCTTTTTTTTTTTTTTTTTTGGTTTGGAGTGTGTAACATTTCTGCAGTACTACTAGGGTGAATGGAGAAGACAGTAAATGAATGCACAGACAAACTACCTGCACAGAACTCTGAAACAGTCATCATTAAAGAAAGAAGAAAAGGAAAAGGAGAAGTAGAAGGAAAAGGAAAAGGAAAAGGAAAAGGAAAAGGAAAAGGGGAGAAGGGAAAAAAAGGACACCCCCCCCCCCCCCATTTACTGTTATACAAGGATGTTAAAAATATCACAAGTTGCCCTTGAAAATGTTGACCATGGATGAATCAAATGACAAATTGTCAACAGCATGCCAGTAATTATGTCAAATAATTGTTTTTCTTTCATGCAAATAAAAATGGAAATCAACATACTTAACAGAGGATTGTATGCAGTTTAAGAGAGGGAGAAAACACTTTGAACTGGCTCAGTGTATTTACCCCTAAACTGCAAGTAATTAAACAAAAACTATTTGGACATTTCTGTTGATCCAATCATTAGGAAAAAATGTCTTGCATACTAAAAAAAAAAAGATCTCTGATCTTGCTTGACTCCCCATTCAAAGTAATTTTTTCACTGCCTGGCAAACAGAGATTCAGAGTTACTACCTTGAAAATTATTACCATTTCATGTTCTGATACTCAGAAATGAAGAACAAATTATTTACCTTGACAATAGTTTTAAGGACAGTACTCTATTCCTCCATGATTAGGGATATTCATGTCAGTGTGCCTACTCAAATGGAGAAATATAATTGTATGCAGGCTTAGAAAAGCCCAAGAAATATCAGAATCTCCTGATCTCAGATTTCAATTAACTCGGTATTAGCTATGCAAATTGGCAGGAACAAAGTATGCATTTTAAAGAGCAGTTGTCTGTGATAGAATAGAGGTAATCTACCCTAAATACTTTTTTTGCCCATGCAGTCTTTCAGGAGTGTTTCCATAGAAGTTATGTCTTTTAATTACTTGTTACATAGATTTATAGCTAATAGCCTACAACGCCTATCAATATTCATTCCATTCTCATATGAAAACTACCATGAGCACATGAAGTAGACAAAACCAGCATTAGCTTAAGGATGCATGTATATAATTATTTCATATATAATATGCACATCAAATAATGAAATGGCTTTTTAAGATATTACAAATGCATTAGCAGCATCTCATAGGGATGTCTCTTTTGTTTTATAAAAGCAGTTATGACTGCAGCCTCATTTTGTAGACAGTGCATCACTTTAAGCATTTTCCCCACATAAATTAGTTTCTCAGTGTGTTTTCCACATCCTTTGTATTCCTCACTTTACCGCTACTATAAAATAGTTTAGCATAGTCAGCCTACTCTCATCGGTCTAGACTTAAATTTTCTTTTTCTCCTGTGATTTCATTGAGGCTGCTACAGCTACTGCTAGTGACAGATTCTCTTTGAGATCTTGTAGCTACGTGTCTATAAGGAACAAAGACAGATAAAGATTTTTTCATTTCCTTATCTCGTATCCAAACAGATTATGGGCTACCTGACCTTGGATTATATATTCAGAAATTATTGTAATTTGAAATTAATAATTCTTATAGGAGATTATTTGGTATCTCCAGCATCGATTGAACTCGACAAAAACACACTTTCTATTTTCTGCTGTCCAAATGGAAGGATGGCTATTTTGATGATGGCTTTATTCAAAACTTGATTCAAAATCATTGAGCTCTGGCAGTTCCTACTGACATGAGTAGAAACTGAAGATGCTTACAGCCTGTCTCAAGAAAGCTAACAGGTTGTTTTTCTCCTCAGGTTTAGCATAATCTGTTTCTCAAAGTATTACTTCCAAAGGGAGGTTATATTAAAGAAGGATGACATATTTACAGTGTTGAAATGAAACACTCACTTGTTCTTGGGTGGTACTATAATTCCTGATTTAGAATATGCCACCAAAGGCTCAGCTAGTTTTGCCATGTTAAAATGGGATTGAAGCAAACCAGTATCGTTTTATGGTTATGTTCACAAACAGCCTGCAATGTTTTATTTAGAGCTATGGGTTAGATATTTTAAAAATAAACTGAAAGAAAATCAACTAATGCAGATCACGAGAACAGCTTTATTCTCTAGCACTTAGTTTTTTCTGAATTCAACGCTTCCTGAAATCAGAAGTGCAGATAACTGCTGGTTTGGGTATATACTGTCCCCTCATAAGCATATAATCTGTATTTAAGCAATTCATAACTGACTAGCTTTTGTACCTAAGAATCCTTAGAAGTATTTACTGACCATAACATCGCTTATCTATTCAGTTGTCACTCCTAACTTTATTTCTATTGACTTTATGCAAAGGATTAATACTCTTTTCATTCAAACAATAAGCCATCTATGGCCAGTCCTAGTATAGGCCCTTTAAGTACCTGGCATCCCTCATTAAGTGAACAGTCAACAAATTTGAGGAGCTTCAAACATTTCTTAACTGATTCAGGACTTTGGGAGCACGTGAGCATGGTCCCAAACAGAATTAGTAAAATGTCTTAACAAGCCAAATATATATAAAGAGAGGTTCTTCTCCACTCTTTGCTTCTTACTGCACTAGGCCCTCTGATCTCAGCAGGCTGTCTTTTATGTTTTTTCAGGAACTTTTCACAACTACCTTAAACCCGGGGATTAGTTTTAATCCTCCTACTTTCTCATAACTGCATTCTTTGGCTTCATTGTAGCTTAATTACAAAATTTTCTAGCGATCCAATCTTGTAGGCCTTCTGTGTTTACAAGTCATGTCTTCAGGGATGTCTGTTAATGGACGCAAACAAGTATGCACAGGTTCAAGAAAGAAAACACATTTTACAGTAGATAGCTCAGGAGTTTTCTAGCTAGGAAATAAATATTAGACATGTTGAGGAATGTGTTGCCTTTTGCTTCTTAGCATCTTTTACACTTAAAAAATATTTTATTACCCAAACTCCTCCCTTTTCCTTGGCTAGTTCCATAGTCCAACATGATGAAAGTCTATTTTGTTGTTCCTTTCTGCTGCTTGTTATTCTGATTTTGACAAAGTACTGTTTCGTCAAAGCATCTCGTTTTCTGTAGAAATGCTTCCTTGCATTCTGTCTCTCCCTGCTTGTTGGGCAGCCATCAGTCTTTTGCTGTGGATCTTGGAGAAACATCACACATCCCTGACAATTCATAGACTGATGTCTACATAATGCCAAGGTGTTACACAATGGGACCATTTCATAACCTCCACCAGAGTTCATTAAAAAGTTCTCTTAGCCCCATCCCCCCTTCTCTTAGCTGCCCCGTCTAGTGCTCTGTTACACACTGAACAGTTAAACTTGTTCTAGGGATTTGTCTTTAGTCAAGAAAAGGACTTAAATAATGAAAAATATTTTTTCCTTTTTCAGCACTGAAATTTCAAAACTTTTCCTATACAAAGTCTGTCTTATTCAAAAAAGAGTCAAGGATATGCTGAAATATTTCTATAAAGTTGGTTGATATATCTCTTATTGTTTCAAGTGAAAAATAATCAAGATAACTTCTTTAAAATACTGGCACTTAGATCATTGCAGCAATGAACTGTGAGAATTTGCTAGTGGCTGCTATATTCTGTAGGTGTTATTCAAAACAAGTATTTATTGTCATGTTTCTTCATTTAAGTCATGGCATTGTATATATTGTCTTTAGTCTTTCCATCTCACTGTGTGGAACAAATGAAATGCCTTAGATTTTGTGCCAAGAAAAGGTTTAAAATAAAAGCATTCTTTTCTGATCACAGATTCAATCATTTTTTAATTGAATGTTAGCCTGCAAATTCTGCTTTACGTCAGTTGTTGACTTGAACAAAAATCAAATTTCAGCTACTTCATGTTATGTGTGAAATAATTCCATCTATGTCAGTATACCAACATGTTTTGAAATGTATACTGGGCAACCAAGATTGGAATGTAACCCATTTTCTTTTTATCCTTGTTCAGACATGGTACCAAAGGATGTCATTCAACGGTGTGTTTTCTCTGGCAGAAAAGCCATTTTAAGAACAGCTGGACACTCATTCCTGTGTTCATGTAACAAGCTATTGTCTTTTCTGCTGTGCCTATTGTTAGTGAAACTCTGCAGTAAACAAAATATCTGAAATAACTCAGCTAAAAATCAAAATTAAAATAAACACAAAATATTTCACTGCTCAGATTCACATAGTGGTAAAATAAGAGTTCCATTTGTATAATGGAGGGAATGGAAAAGGGCAGGGAACTACGAAGCAAATTAATTCATTTCTTTTTTGGAGTAAAGAATAACTATTCATCAAATCTTTTAGGTTCTGACTTGATTTTCATCCTCTCCTTATAAACAAAAATGACCGGTTAACCCATTGTTTTTCCCTAGTACTAGTTTTTCATGATTTTTTTCCTTCATTGGAATCAAAAGCAAGTTAATTCTCTTTACTAAATCTAATTGAGCAACATTATTTGGATTTAATTCATGTAGTAATGTTTATTTCTGAAAAAAACCACCAACAAATAGATATGAAGCAGGTATGTGGGCACCCCTCCACCCCCCGAAAACTATCTACGGGTCTTAGACATACATTACTAAATTCTTTCAGGGCAAATTCTACTTATTCAGAATGACATCTGTGTGTTATAAATTCATGTTTGTGTTTCTTAGAAAGAGACACACTCCTAACACTTGAAGATGAACAGCAAATAGCTTTCCCCTAGCATAGTCTCTTGTTGTTTTATTATGTTTGGTAACTGGGCAGTCCATTTATAATCAGGAAGGTATTAGCATTACATTTTCCACCTCATTTTCCCCAGTCGGTTCTTACTACTTCAGTAAAAAGAAGCTAAGAAAACATTCCACATCCCACAGAAAAATAAAGATAAAAACAAGCTGTTTCTGTTGAAAGTCAACCAGGAATCCAGTATGGAGCAAAGTATGTAATTCAGCCAACATATGCCTTAAGCAACAGCATTAGGAATGAAAAAGAGAAGGAGGAAGGAAAGTAGGAAGGAAGGACAGAAGAAGAGAGGGAGGGAGGGAGATTACATTTGTGTGTATGTGTGGTCTTGTGGTATCTGTTTTGTACCATGAAAATACTGAAGAGTTAGAGAACGTGCACATCTTTTTATTCCTGATGTAGGTACATTATTTTTAAAGAACCACTCTACATGCAACATCTCATTAAGATGAAAGAAAATCTTTAGAAAATTTCACTTCCTGATCAGTTATGCTAAATGTTCTTGCTCTTTTGTATCACAGAAGGTTATGATTATTTTCCTCAGTTTAAAACCTGAATCTGGATCATGTATGAATATATCTGTTCTTTCATCTGTTTCTTCTCCATGTCATTTCTGCAAGATATTTCCATGGCAAGGATAAATGGTTGCTGTGGTGTTGATGGACATGGTTTCAAGACTGAAATCATGCTGTAGCAGGCTACCTTTCACTTGTAGTAAATCTCAATACTCAGTTGATTTGGAAGTGAATGGAGAATCATTTTCCCACCCATGAAACTTCCATAATTCAAAAAATATTATTGTTCTGCATCGTGGTGATAAAGAAGACTTTCAAACTATGAAAGAAAAATGCACAGGACTTAACTGGGGTACAGAATATCCTTTTCAGGTCCCTCTTCAGAGAGACTGAGAGGAAAGACTTATGCCCAGGTCTTCTGTTTATCTGTTATTAGCTTAGTGTGAAAAAGAATGTCTTAGTATATAAGAGGTGTTTACTACGGAGCTAAGAAACATATTCCAATGACTTTTTTCTTCACACTGATAAGTTTTCATAGAGTTATTTGATATGCATGAACCGGCATTTTCCAAAAAGGAACAAAAGTAGAAAATTCCCATACAGTTTAGACAGCTGGTATGGATTGCATCATTGCCACATAGCTCTGTTTGATACACTTATACCTGTGTGCATTTAGGTGTTAATTATTGCATGATCAAGTTTAAGCCATTTATTTTATGCACTGAAGAGCTTTTTTAATCACAGCATTGATACAGCAAAGGATATTCCGTAAGTTAAAACAAAAATTAATCATTTCATGCATGAATAATCAGACTTTATGTTCTAATGTAATCATGCAGGAGAGAGTCAGAGAGGTCTAATACATTCAGGGTTGACAAGAGAGACAAGGAGGTAGAACAATGATGAATTATTGCTTCTGTTCCATTTATTTAAGAGAGCAGGCTAAAACACTGTCAACTAAATGGGTCATCTGACTTCTCACTCGAGACTAATTTTTCCCTCTGATTTCTTTTTCCTGAGGTTTCCCATCAGTGCCTATTGTACCTCATCTTTTCACAGCCCTGCAGCTGAGAGGTTGTTAATGGGATTTCTTAGCTATCTCAAGATGTTTTCACATGCTGCAAGCTCTGCCTGTTCACCTGCACAAGCATATGTCTCTTCCCCCATCCTGTGGCCTTCGATTCAGAGTCCTTCTCAGAATCTGCACAGGCTTCCCACTTAGCTGTGCATCATGCTGTTAGTTCACACTGTTCACCACAAAGCCCTTTTTCTCCCCTGCTCTTTTGGCCTTTTTTCTAATATCTCTAACTAGCAATGATACAATGGATATATTATTTAAGTGTTACTTTTACAGTAAATGGTAGCACATTAGTGTTAAATCCTAAAGCAGATTTGAAAAACATAATGGCAGATATTTCATCATCATATATGTTGACTGATTTTAGAAAGCAATATGTATTTATTATATTTGCAAATCATGAGCTACAGTATTGAAAATAAGTGTTAGAATCCTTAAGTGAAAATGGACTAGTATATAAGGAATCATAATCAGGCCCTGCTTTTTCCCATTCTTGTATAGCATAACAAACACAGAAACAAAACCATTAAATATAAATATATACACATAAGTATTTACATTACTTAAAGGTCTAGCCGGGATTTGAGTTTCATTATACCTAGAGACAAACTTTTTACTTCTGTGTGTGTGCTTTAAAGGCAAAACTAGATTGTTTGAAAAGGGGTTATGTAATTTGGGGACCAGTAATAGCTTTCTTCAGCTGCCAGCCTGTCTGTTCACCACAGTCTCTTTAGGCAGGAACTAAATCTGTCTCTCTGTGAAGGCAATGCCTATCACAGCCAGTATCCAATCCTAAAGCAGGACCTGTGGGTGCTTTTATAATAGAACTATTAAGTAATAATAGCTTTTCAACTAAGAAAATAAAATTGTAGTTCTCATGTCATAAAATAGCCACCATGGGGCTTAAGAGGAATTCTGGCTTTATCACATGCACCATGCTTTGATGTGATCTCACCATCCTTTTTGTGGTGGAGGAGTGAAGCCGGCAAGCTTCAGCCATTGTGACACAGCCATGAGATGAGGAAAAAGTATTTTACTAATGAAGGAAGGAAGAGTCCGTTCCCTTCCTGCTTCTGCTGCTGACTCCAAAACACTCTTAAGGTCTTTCCCCAGGCAGAAAACTTACTCGGTCCCCAGTAGCTGTATCCAGTAGCTGGCCTCTGGCTCCCCATTGTCTCCCTAGTTGCTGGCATCTGGGCATGCCAGCCACCGAAGCCCACAACCCCTCTCCTGTTGCCAGAACTCAGACCTGCACACACACACACACACACACGCTCCCATGTGCTATAGATCCCTACAGTCACCCAATCTGTACCTGGATCCTCTCGTGTCCTCACACACAGGGACACAGATTTACAAAAAAGACTTGCCAGTAGCAGGACCAGACCCATGGCCATACCAGTAGATGACCCTCTATCTCTGTGGTCTCCCTATTAGCTGACTCGGGCCTCCTGGCCCATCCAGTAGCCAACTTGCTGATCCTTTTGTCTCTCCAGTGTTTGGCCCAGACTTACGGTTGCTCCAATACTTTGCTCTCAAACCTCTTATCCTACTTGCCAGCTAGTCCAACTTGATTTTCCCCAGCAATCACATGCTGGCACACACACCCCCAACTCAACATGCAGGCTCATTGGCCTCTCTAGTTGCTGGCACCACAGACCGACGGACAAACAGACAGACAGACCTCCTGCTCTGACTCCAGTTGCTGGCATGCACACCTCCAAACACACATGCAAACGGAACAGAGTCCTCTCGTGCAGGAAAGGAATTGGAAATGTAGTTCAGTGAGAAGACAGGACAAACCGCTGATCAGGTGCAGGGCATGGCCTGACCCGCCACTTGTTTGCATGGTTTGCGTGTGACCAATGCTCTTTAACCCTTATCCCTCCCTTTCACATGTTTGTTCCACTTCGATCCTGCTCTTTCTCCATGTTTGGTTCCTCCCAAACATCCCGTAATTTCTTGTGCAAACCTGAAACACTCTTTCCCTGCATCCCATAAGGGGTCTCACACCCCTAGACAGTGAGCCCTTTCAGTCCAAAAGATGATCAAGCAAAGCATCTCCCATGGACTCATCATGGGTTTCTGTGGGGCTGGAGGCTCCCTTGGGACAGCTGGCGGGGGGGATCATGTCTCTGGCTCAGTTATTGGGTTCTCCGTCTGCTGTCATGCCTCGGTGTTCCTTTGTGTGTTTGGAGGAGCTGACACCTTCCACTGAAACATGTTTTGAAGTTATATAGATACACTTAATAAAGCTTGGGTCTCTAAGCCTGCAACATGGTAGAAATACACATTAAGAAAATGGTCAATCACACAAGTCAACTAAATTAGCATACTGGAGGTGGCTAAATTGGAGTAATATAGAACGGTCAAGTTTACTTCAGCAAAGAGGACAGGAACAAGAGGACATACATGTTTCATAAAAAAATTAAGTCAATTAAAAAAATAAAAACTCTTAAATGAAGAAGAAACCCTCCGCTTTGGCTAGCAGGAGGTACATATATCTCTCACTAAGAAATTACTATGCTGGTCATCTGCATTCTGCTCCTTTCCCAGTAAAAACAAGATTATGATGTTTTGACCTGAATAAGTCTCTATTCAGCTTTGTATCCTGTCTAATCACTACTGTAAGGTTATTGAAATGCCTCCAACTAACCTAACATTATTTTCACTGGCACAGAGCTGCTAATGTGACTTTATGTTATCAAGCTCAAGTAATTCACATAAAGAGAGGGCCAAACATTACAGTCAAACTTCCAAGAATCCTGAGAGTTTGGGGGGGGATGTTGTTCTTGTTTGTTTTTTTTTTTTTTTTCTCATGACTTAAAAACTAATAAATTGTTAGTATTCTCTGGCTGTCACCTTGGAAACTGCCTGCTTTTTTGTATTCCCTAAAATTACTTTTTCCTTCCTGAATCCAACATATGGAAACTTACTTAATATCTTATACTACTCAGTGAGGAAAGATCTTCAAGCAAATAATTTTTTTCCTTTCTGTCTTCTTTGACAGTATATTGTCAGCAGTCACAGTGCTTCTAACACAACTTGATGAAAATAACTATTTTTAGGGAATGGGAAGACTTTTTCAGGAAAAGGAACTTAATTATATCTTTAATCAGTGCACCACAAAATATATGCACCTGACATCCAGCAGTGAAAATTGTGGCATAGGAACAATGGAAATAGTAGTAGTAGTAGTAGTAATCATCATCGTCATAATAATTACTATTATTATTATTATTATCATTAGTGTTCATAATAATTCACAATGAATAATTAATCTGATAAATTTAGCCACTCTTTCTGCTCCTGGAATATCTGCAAGCAGAATAAGATTTCCCTGGTTATGGTATTTTCATCAATTTATCTTTCAGCACCCAGAGAGTTTTGAGTTAAGTAATAGGAACAAGTAGTCCTCAGGAGACAAGCCATATTTTTTTTTTTTTCACCTATTGGAAAGGTATTGGTGGTTAAGCCACAGCAGTAAGAACAGCATTAAATATTCTTTGCTTACAGGAGCAAAATAAGTTTTCCATTCACACATGTGAATGCAAAATTTTGAAACTCATGTTCCACAAGTATCCATTGCACAAATATCCATAAGAAGTTGAAATATGTTTTATTTATAGTTTATTTATTGTTACTCTTCCCTTAACATTCCTTTTGATTTCAATAACATTGTCATTATTATATCCTACGTAGTATACAATAATATAATACATGACGGGAATAGTAATGAGCCTTATTTTATGCACAAGGTTAGGAAAAAAGTGACAAGACAAGCTGGAGGCAGAGATGGTGTCATATAAGCATTCAGACTAGAAGGGAGCTCAGGAGGTCTATAGTGCAGTCCTGCTCAAAGCAGGACCAGTTGTGAGATCTGACCAGGTTGTTCAGGTCTTTGTTCAGTTGGGTCTTGAAAACCTGCAAGGATGGAACCTGCACAACCTCCCTGAGCAATCGAGCCTTGCGATCCATCCCTAGTGCATATCTCAAACTGCTTCTAAACTAGTCATTTTTGCTGAAAATGGACTCTATCAACTCAACTCTATCGTAGTTGTTTCATCATGGAGAAACATCCATCGATATTTCAAGAGTATGTTGTTCTGCTTCTCTGCTTATATTTCACCTTGACCAAGCACACTTCACATAAGCCACATGGAGCGTATGCAGAATTTTCTCCATTCTTATTACTGGACCTCCTCAGTTGGTCTGTGTGTAGTGAGGGGAAAGGGTGCAATAGGTGGGTTAGTGTGCAACCACCTTTGAGTTATCATATATCCTGAGCAGATCATTCCACAATAACATAACCTATTCACTAAGCTATTATATATCTCAAGTTAATTGTTCCACAGTAACATAATCTATACTGAAAAGAAAGCAGCTATATCATGTCATTAAAAGGTATTGGACTGACAAAGCTAAGATTTTTCATCTGCCCTGGAAGCTCACACAGCACAGATTTTACCATCCAGGCAGAATTCTCTGCCAAACCCATTCTAAGCTCTTATTTCTAAAAAGAAAGAAAATAGATATTTTCTCTTTTATTCCCATTTACCTGTCACTAGCAAAGTTCTTGATCATGGATGCTAATTTCAAAACAATGCCTGGTCATAGTAGGACTGAACTTGTATGGGTTGCACTCTGTGACTTGATGATTTCAAAGTTGAATGGCCTTATTAGGAGAATTTCTATAGTTTAACCCAGTGCTTTTGGGAGATCATGTAATCAGCAATTCTTCTCTATCCAGCAAGTGTGAAGTGTACTCTTTCTGACTTTTCCTCTTGTTACTGTTGATTCCGGAGACCGTAATAAACTTGTACAGTGAATAAGTAGTGTTCTTCCTTGCCTCCTTTCATTTACAAGGGCTACAAATACAGTACATAACAGTACTGAAACATTTTTCTCTTCAAGTCCTGTCTAGCGTTACTTCCTCCTGCATGTAGTTTCTCAGCTCAAGGATAAATTCAAAATGAAATGCATCTGTTGAGTTGTGTGAACTGTGACTGCATAGGACATGGCTCTGTAGAGCAGTAATAAAAGTAACATTACCTAGCACTTTATTTGGAGTTATTTAATTCCTCATTGTTTATCAGGAGTGTCAAGGTCTGTTTTCCAAATCCCTGACTGCTGAAAGCTAGGGTTATTGAGTATAGTCAGTGGAACTTTCTACTTCTTGTTTTTCTAAGTGTACTCTTTATTCACACAAAGAAAAGATGTATGTGTTAAGGCCCAGGCCTATTCCGTCCAACCTTAGACACTTAACTGAGTGTGTAAACTAGGAATCTAGCATTGTTTAATGGAAAAGAGATAGCCTACCTAAAATTAGTCTCTCAAACAGTCTACCTCTTTTCAATAGCTATGATGAGAGCTCCCACTCGCAGCACAGGCACTTAAAGAATGTGTCTCCATTTAAAACTTGATGAACTCAAACATCAGTGCTTGACAACATTTGTGATAACTGATGAAATAAAATAAAAACATGTTGGAATCAGAATTCCATTAAAATAAGATAATGATACTTAATAGCTTACCTGAAAAAAGTTATTTTCCAACTGAAGAAATCAAAGTGCCACACAACAGAAGTCAAAGTTATATTTGCTTGCCTAAGTTCACTCTTGAGGCCAAAGGAAAGACCTGAAAGACTTATATTTCTTGGATTATTGAAAGATGGTTTAAATTGGGGTTTTTCAAACTTTATTGTCTGTTGTCCAGTTTGGGGTTAAATAATAAACTTTCCTCTATTTTTTAAAAAAAATATAAAATGGTGGGAAAAATAAGTCTAATTTTTTTTCCCAGTCTCTTCTCTCTCCTTCTGGTCCATAGATGCATATTTGTAATATATCTTTCTTGCTGATGGGAGGGCCTCTTCTCTCTTTCTATCTTGAGAGATACTATTTTGACAGGTCAACATTTAAAAAGTGTTAAGAAACTATGATGATAATATTATGACTATTTTTTCCAAACATTGTTTGAAACAGCTAAGTAATCAGGGAAGACTAGATTCTAAGAAGGCTGCAAATGGGAGTTAGTTTTAAGAACACAGGAAGACTTCATTAATTTTTAATTCATACATTATCCCTTTTTAATTGCTGGAAGAAATTCTCTCTTTGCAATCTATATGCCAAAAGTAGTTCTTGAGCATTTAACAAAGTTAAAACCCAAGCTAGATCTTCCTCATTTTGATTCTGTGCATTAAAGGGAGATCTGAAATAACACCAAGGAACTATTGTAACACATCTTTCCACAAAGTATGTGGTATGCCATGTTCTTGATCTGTTTACTCCAAGTTTAGTGACTTTCTTGTTGCTATTTCAGTTTTGCAATTTTTTTTTTTTTTTTTTAAATCAGTCTTCATCCTATTCACCATCAGTTTACCAAATATCTCAGTGTAAACAGTGGTGCTGGCTAGGGATGCTGATCGGTTACAAGCAATTAAATTCTGTATGACAGCTGTGTCTTGTATATAAGGTTTATATTCCCATCCTCTGCATATTGGAAGGTTTTAATTGCAGACACACATTCATATCTTGTCAGAAACATTCTCTGAAGATCATAAAAATTCCTGAGGTAATCAGAAGGAAATTTACAAATATTTATGGATCTATTTGTCTGTTCTATTGTCTGTTCATTCTGGTGTACAAAAAAGCTTCATTATTCTTATGCCAACTTAAGAGGGATTTTGTGATGATTACTTAGGTAATGTGGCACAGTTTAGCATGAGCAAGGTATTTAGCATCTCACATTATAAAATATGACAAAACTTCCACCTTCTAATAAGATTTTAACAAGTTTAGAAGCAAGTGAATTTTTAATAACAAATAATTTATGTGACTTTAATGACATTCATTATTTTGAAATATCTTACGTTCAGCATTTGTGGTGGAGCCACAACTTTTCTTTTGTTTAGTGTACACAGTGCAAAGAAAGTTTACCTGTTTGTCAGCTACAGACATTTCTGACGAAAACTTATATCTGGAATGGTAACGTTTGGATTTCCTGTTTTTAATATGTGTGATTGTATACTGGAATACAAAAACATCTCACCATTTTGTATTCATCTAGGCATTAATTCTGTCATGCAATCCTGGAAAAAGAGCATTTTGAGATTGTTCTTTCCCCCTCATCATTTCCTTTTCCTCTTTGGATGGGATCTATAAAGTCTGGTCATCTTGGAAGATTATTATTATGGGCTTTTCTGCTGTTTTCAGGGATAGTGGTGGTGGACTATATCTTTAAGGGTTTTCAGTATAAGAGTGTGAACCATTTTCTCAAATACCTTCCCACATCTGAGAGCCTGAGACACCGGTCAGTATTGTGGTACTTCTCCTCTCACTGTTCGTTCCTTAGGTGTTTCCTTCCCTTTTGTCATAGATGTACCATAGTGGTGGGGGAGAAGGAATTAATAAGGTTTTCTATTACACCAAATAAATCATCAGTTTCCTTTATCTAAATTCATGCTTGCTTATGGACTTTGTTTAACCATTCATAATCTCTGATTTCTTTTGAAAGGGAGGGAGGAAGCTGGGCTGGGCAGGTGTGAGAGAGAATGGACTCTATTGACCATGTAGCCAGCAATATCTTATTTTTGTTCTTGTGAGAAAAGTAGTTTATCATCTTGCAGCCTTAGCTTCTGCTCCCAGACAATATTGAAATCTAAATTTCTCATGGGTTATGAGAAATTTCTCAAACAAAAGAACCATTACATGGAAACTAACTATTTGAGTGGAAACTATAATTATTTCTTTGCTGTTTATCAAGAAAAAAGGGTTAGAAATTTTCAGTTGTCATTGATGTATGGCAAAATCCTTTGTTAATTAGAGAAAAAAAATTTTACACTAGCATTTGTTGGTATAAGGAAACATATTTTTCTTGGTCTTCTTTTTTTAACATAAAACACATAAAACACTACTCTTTTTTTCTCAGTTCTCTCCTTAGAATCCTTTTCTTCCTTAAAACCTTAGAGAAAATAGCTACCTAATGCTTTTATTTCTAATGGAAGGCAGAATGTAATGTTCTTCCTGCATCATGCCTTGCACTATTCCTGCTGAATAACCATGTACTTTCATGGATGTTGGTTTCATCTGCCATTCTGTGTCCTAATATCTTGTTACTCCCCCTGTTGTACTGAATCCAAAGTTTCTTTATAAGCTGCTCAAGAAGAAGTCTTTTTTGCCTCTACAGAGGAGCATCATCTTCCCCAACATGTGTAAATCAACTCCTGATTTTTTTAGCTTAATTAGAAAAAAAACTTACTGCCTTCATGTCATCTTTTCCTTTGTGGAGACTGGAAAGGAGGCAAAATACTTATACCAAACAAGTGGTCCTGTGGTTCTTTTTTTCCCTGTATGTATAAATGTGAGTTAGATACTTAATATCTGTATCAGGGTCTCTGCATGAAGCATTAGTGCTACAGGATTTTTCCACTAAAGTAATAAAAAAACCCACAACACATTTAGGGATTTTTTATGTGACGGACTCATGTGGAGAGACCAAAAGGGCAGTTGTGACAGAACCTTTGTCCCTTGTTTGAGCTCTGTAATTTCTTCTTTTCGAGTATTACCTAGTACTACAAAAACTTATTGCTATAACTGTATGATATCCAAATTTACGTTACATCATACATCATTGAAAAACCATTGAAGTCAGAATTTTTCCTTTAGGCATGTGCAAACACATCAATGCCAAGTGAAAATTTATGAAATACAATACCTTAGGTGCAGCTGTGAATATTTATTTCTTTTCTTCTCCATTCCTACTTTTAATATTGATAATCTACTGATGGTTAATCCTAGCTGGAATCTTAATATTCCCTCCTGTTCACAATACTGTAACTACTTTTGCCAATGAATAGAAAAATGAGACAGATTTTCCCTTTCTCCTTCCATATACTACAGTGGCTTCGATCATTTGATCCAGCAATATGCAGGGGACTGAGTACTTGTATTTAAAACTTGAAAAATCAAGAATCTAAGACGGGCTAAGCAGCATGGGTGTACACTAGGTTTCACCTCTGCTTGCTCTTATTGTTAAATCACAACTGAATCATAATTAAACAACTATCTTACCTAGTCTGTTTTTCATACTTGAATATAAAGTTTCTCAGTGCCTTTATTTGATTTAGGAGCTTAATGGGTTTCTTTTTTCTTTCTCTTGTTCTGCCTTTTGTTGAAGTACACCGTACACTTTGGGTGGCCATAACTGTTGGTTTGAATGTATGAAGGAATCAAAAATCAGGTAGTTTTATAATACAGATTTTCATTGTGATTGCTTTGAGTATAGTACATCTGATAAAAGATACAATGAAAGTTCAGGGATCGCAAAAATGACCGAGGCAAAAAAATGCCCTCTTAACAACTTCAGCTTGCATGCTTCTTCTCATTACAAAGACTCTATACAGGTACTTTATTGTTAAACCTTAAAATCTCGTGGAGGTAGAAGCAAGAGAAAGCACCATAAAAGAAGAAAATGTTGTTACATGTTCAAAATTACCATAAAGGCAATGTATGTAGTAAAATCACACAATATGGTATACAATGGAAAACCACATGCTAATGACCCTTAGGAAATGGCTGCAGAATTGAGGAGATAAATGAAGTTTTCACAGTGACTTATATTCATGCCAATGATACTCAACAGTCGCAATACAAAGATTTCATGGCTGCTTCACTTAAATTTCACAGTATTAATGCAGCTCTTTTCAAGACAATTATTTTTCTTGGGCGTCTGAAAGGATTTGTTTTTTCTATCTTATGACTTTTGAGTTCTCCTGTTATTGGGATATGCCCAAAATTATACTGCTGGGGCAAGCGGATGTAGTAGCCCCCTGATCTGTTCAAAGGCACTGTGAATTTGTGGAATTCCATTCTAAGACAATTCCAGGTCTGATTAGAAAATGTCTACAGAAGAAATGGACAAAGACAGAGGCATCACAAGGAATACTTATGATAAAATAATGTAAAAAGCTCATGTCGGAGACAGCAAATAGTAAATTCCTGAGTATAGTCATGGCAGGGGTGGGGGGCAGAGAAAGAGGAAGGCAGGGGAAAGTCTTTCTAAAGAGAAAGTATGTATTTGAAAATACAAAATACTAACATGTCCCAGACAATTCTCATATAAACACAGGATGGGTTTTGTGCATATATATGTATGAATGCATACATGTATATATATAAAATAAAAATACATGGTAGGAACTGGAACAGTTACTAGCACTAACCATCTTCATGGGGTCCAGGAAAAAACTGCAAGATATTTCCCTGTGTCAGATTTAGACCTGTGTGAGGACTATTCACTTCTTTTTAGCTTTTTTTGTTTGTCCACTGCAACAAACCTCTGTGTACAATTTCATTTTGCATATATCTGCATTTCTCCAGAAGCAATACTTTTTGAGGATTCAGATGCCTGCCTTGTGATTGTTGTATTTATCTCACAACTGAACCAAATTAAGGATGCTACATAACAATTCTAGCAACAAAACTGGTTTTTTTGAATATCATCTATGTTCCTAACATCTATCATAATGTAGTCTTTGAAGTTCCCATCCTTTCAAAGTCTCATACCTGTCAGAACTTCTTTTTTTTTTTTTTTCTGTTCACTTTGCATTGACAGAAACTATTGCACAATAGGGCAGTCAGTCCTCGAAAGCCTAAAATTAAACCCTGTATGGTTCTCTTAGATGTTGGGTTGACCCTGGCTAGCAGCCAAACACCCATCCAGTTGCTCAGTCCTACCCACCACAGGATGCGGAAAAAAATATGAAGACCAGTAGTGAAAAAACTCGTGGGTCAAAATAAAGACAGGGAAGTCACTCACCAGTTACTGCCACAGGCAAAACAGACTCAACTTGGGGAATTTAATTTAATTTATTGCCAATTAACATAAACATTTAAATACTGACTGAGGTATTCAGAAAGAAATACAAATATTTAAACAATTACAGAAAACACCTCTCCTCCCCACTTCCTAATCTCTAGTCCCTTGTCACTACTGCAGGTTACACTCAGTCCCTTCAGTGGATGGCAGGAGGTTGGTGTCAGCGTGTAGCAGTTTCTTTCTGCCGCTCCTGTTCCCCACTCTTTTCTTCCACTGCTCCTTCCTTCTTACTCATTTCCACTGCTCCGGCGTGGGTCCTCCACAGGCTGCACGTCCTTCAGGGAAGTACCTGTTCCAGCATGTGTCTTCCAGAGGCTGCAGTCCCTTTGGGGGTGTTACCACCTCCGCCATGGAGCACCTCCTATTCCTCTGGCCTCGGTGTTCTCTCATTCCCCCGTTCCCCCTGCTCCTGGTGTTTTGCCCTTTCTTGAATACATTTCCCAGAAGCACCACGCACTTGGCCGAAGGGCTGAGCCGTGCCCCGTGGTGGGGCCAGTGGGGCCATCTGGAGCTGGCTGTATTTGGCATGGGGCAGCCCCTGGCATCTTCTTACAAAGACCACTTCTGCAGTCCCCCCACTGTCAAAACCTACAGCTTGTTACGGGATCCCATCGGGGAACATCCAAACCTGATAAAAACATGAATTCAATTACATCTAACTCTTCGGCAAGAGACAGTTAGTAAAGAGCAAGAGGATTTGGGGGTTTTGTTGGTAGGGTTTTTTTGGTGGTGGTGGTTTGGGGTTTTTTGTTGGCTTTGTTTTTAAATGGTTAAACTGTACCATGCATATGAAGAGCCAGACTCATTTAGGGAGCAAAGAAAAAAAGAAAAGAGCAGCTAAAGTATTGGAATCAGAGGCTAAATAAGGGAACAATAAAATGTTCTTTTTTCCAGTTAAACAAAATTTAATCAATCAGCTTTAGATTTTTTTTAATCAGATACTGCTATGTGTGCTCTAAAATGCTGGGGATACCTTTATTCCATTTACTCAAGAAAAATCAAATTATTCTAGCTCCACCAAGTACAGTATAAGTTTCTGCATCATCCTCTCTTTCTTTGCTGAATAACAGTGCCTGTGTGTCAATTCATATGACACCTTATAAAATAATTTTCCTCTCTCTTGGTGATCTCAGATAGGGTGCATACAAGTGAAAAAAAGCATTTGTCTGTTTCTTTTTTCCTTCCATCCCCCCTTTTTTCTCCCCCCTCCCTCTTCTTTTTGCCATTTTGTGATAAAATTAAGGACTATGTCACAAATTTTATATTCATCCTTGTCTAAAGCTACAACATTGGTTAACCTTCTTTTCAGACATTGTGTTTGTTCACCGAATCTTGAGTCCCAATGTTATAAAAGCAGTCATTGTTTTCTCATCTATAATCATGTTTGACTTAGAAATTAGGAATTGTTACTATTGGATTGTTATGTGAATCCAGATGTTGATATCATGTTGCATTCTCAATTCCCACCTATGTGTTAACCTTTTTCAGGGCTGTTTTTTGTTTGCAAAGGAAAGCTATGCTGTTTACACTGCAGCTGACAAAAATGGCCAGTTTCACCTCCAGGCAAATAAAGTCTTTAAAGCAAGTGTAAAACAAATGCCTACTCTCACTGTTTAATAATATTCTACTTGTTTTTCAGATAGGTTGCATGTAGTTATACACAATAAAATACTCTTCAATTAAAAACCCATTTGGAACATGTAACAATATTTCAATATGCTCACAGGTCACTGGATGTTCAAGTTCTTCTTTACTGAAAATCAAGGATTACTTTTTTAATTGCTTTTGAAATGTTTACCCAGTGCAGTTCCAAAACTACTTATCTGAAAGAAGTGGATATTAAGCTCCTCTCCTATAAGCTGGAAGATAAGCTTATTTTATATTTGCTTACGAGGGATTTAAGCAGTTAGTGTTTACTGAAGTTTATGAAAACAAAATATCTTTCCATAAAAACATGACATTGTATCTTCAGTTTTGAACATGGAAAACTGCCAGGTTGTGCAAATGCTGTGTGAGTAGGAATTTTTTCTACACAATATTTTTTTTCAAAAATAAAAAAATGCCATGAGTCTCATGAGGGAACTCATGACTGGGCCTTCCTGTCACTGTACCTCAGAAACAGCTGTAACTGGGTTTTAGGTAAGAAGATTGCATAGGAATTTCAAGAAGTCCATAGCTTTAACTGCACAGTAAAACCATACCCTGGTTTTAATAGAAGGCATAGGGGTCCCCCAACTTGAAGAGTGACAGTTGCATCGACAGCAAGAGGGGATGCAGCTAATATGTGAAGGGCAGTTAATCTCAGTGTCCAGATCCCAGATCTAGATTAAGGTCTTTCTGAGAGGCAGTTACTGACTTAGAGAACAATAGATGGACATCTTGCTCCAGAACCAAGGTGTCTCACTGATTGTCTGGCTTGAAACCTAAGAAAAAAGAGGGTTTTCTGGAGGGAAGTAACTGAGGATGTCATTTATAAGGTATAGCCATTCTGATGGGGCCATGTTTTATAAGTACTTTGAATGCAAATTGCATTGTATGGTACAAAATCTAAGTGTATAAAGATTTACCTAGCTGAGGATGGCTACTGCATTCACACTGTTTTGAAAAAAATGCTTTCCTTGTAAAGTTTCTGTAAGGCTTTTTTTTCTAAAAGAATATATGTTATGTCATTTATGATCACACATAAAAAGAACAAAAAGAAACCAATCTATTACTGTTTATTTTCTTTCTAAACTTGTAAAAATAGAGGTTTTCAGTGATTTCATAAATTTATCTACACTTACTTTGTGGTGAGTTCAGCCACTGGAAGCCAGAATGAATGGCAAAGGGCAAGATCCACAAATGGATTTGGGTACCTACATTCTCCTTTAAAAACCAAAGTCCAAGAGCAGTTCTCAGTGCTCTGGAAATGGTCAAGTTCTTTAAGGTACTTAAAGTTTTAGTGAGAAGTATGTGAACAGCCACAGCTTGATGAAGTTGACCAATTTAACACCCCTCTCCCATTGCATTTCCTTAATCAGAGGTCCTCTTGGCTACCTACTGGATGTTTCCAGAGCTTGTCTACAGGAAAACATGCTTTCATCTGGTTTATTTTTTGGAAAAAAATGATTAAATATTGAACTAGGAAATCACTAAATACCTTGCATAAAGAAGTCATTGGTCCCGGTCCCTGTTCTGAATGACGTTCAAATACATTGTAGTATAAGTAAGACTGTGAAAGAGACCCAACTCCTTAAACCTTGAATATGCCAAGTCAGAGATGTGGGTTGAAATACCTAGATGTAACTACCTACTGCAAATGTCAGAGGAGGGCAGCTTTGAACCAGGTTTTTCCTACATAAGCAATGAGTTCTCTGAGTGCTGAATTACTGCATAGAAAGAAGTCAAGACCTTTTTTTTCTCCATTTCAGGGTGAGTTCATCAATTTGCATGCCTGAACACAAAGAATATAGTCCATAGATAAGAATCTTTAATTCAGGTAGACATTTTTTTCTAGACCATTATTAAATTATCCCAGACAGGGAAAGTGTTAGTAATACTCATTTCCAGTACTCATTGTTGAGATCACTCACAGCTTGCTGGCTTCTGTAAATCTCATTTTTAGTGTTTGACCTTTCTTAAAGCATCATTAAGATGGCATGGATTCCTGACCTTGAAACTTTAGATTTCATTAGGTTAGTCTGGTAAAGCTGAGTCTAATGTCTCTTGGAGACTGAGACTTGTTTGGATGCTAAATGGAAGATGCCAGATTTAGAGATTCTCAAGATGATGACGGAATGGGAGAAATTAAACAAAAAAGTTTACATTCCAGCATTGACCCAATGCCTCTTAAATTCAGTGGGATTATAGAACAGACATGTAGTTATAGAACATGTGATCAGTTCTGCAGAAGTATCTAGTCTACACTAAAGAGGGAGTTCTGTAAGCTCAGAAAACTGAGCCATGTGAAAGCTTATTATTTCACTTACAGGATGTACCTAGGACCATGGAAGCCACTTGAGGCTTCCAGCACATCATTCACCTACAATGCTTTGCTGGCTGCAAAAGTCAGAATCAAATCTTTTGTGTTCTAGTAGCATTTTCAATGTAAATTTTCCCATTAAAGGCAAACAATGCAATAATAGAAAATGGACATATTTTTTCATTCTTTGCAGTGCTTCCTTCCCACAAATCTTGATTCTTTATTGCACTGGAAATATTTTGGACTCACTTACGGAGGTTACTGAAACACCTCTAATTTTAGACTTCAGTGATAAACATTATTAAGAAATTGTTTTAAAAATATTCTCTGTATTTTTATCAGAAAGGCAGACCAGTGTAATGATACATATTTTTTATTTCCAGGAATACAAATATCTCATAAAAAAACCCTGACTACTTTAAAGGCAATGGTTTTCTAGATGGAATGATGTTTTTGGTTTTTTTTTTCTGTGGGAGCAATTAATGCTGATAATAATACTCTATCAAATCATTCCCACTTGGATGCTAGTGCAAATTACAAATTCACACATTACATGTTCAGAAATGTTGTGAATTATTTCTGCCCTCTGTTTTCTCTTTCTACTCCTGTTTTATTCCCCAAAGCCAATAGAAAAGACCTGAACTGCAGAATTTATATCAAGAATGAGAGAACTTGTAATTCATACAGTGCAGTAAGAAGTGCCATTCATCATTAATGTGATGAAGATAAATGTTGCTGGCCACAAAAAGGAACCTTATGAAGATGACTGTGGCTTGCAGAAAAAAGGAATATTCATTTATCTTGACTGAACATAATAGTCTGAGGATTCTGGAAGAACTAGGACATTGTTTACATTCCTTTAAAAATATCTTTAAGTCAGTTTTCAGCTGCTACTGTTAGCATCCTTTAGGATCTATGGAATCCTTTTAAGAAAAGGAAATCAGTTGCTGGTCCCTTTTTTAAATTGGTGCACTGGGGATTTCCCCTGGAAGAGCATTAAAGGTCAGAAAATTGTAAACAGTTAAGCTCTACTTTGAAACAGTAAAATAAAAATTCTGATAAGTTGGGTGCATGGAGATACATTTTGAAATACTGTCATAAATTAAAGAGACCATCCCTATACACACATTTTGTACACTTAGTCTAGGATACATGACATCATTGTCAGTTCACAGATTTGGAGGCATTTGTATCGGCCAAGTCACTTGTTGGTTCAGGAGAATTAAACACATTGTATGTTCTGAATCTCTGTGAAATCCATCAAAGAGGAGGTCTGGAAGAAGGTTTAGATTTCCAGCTGTGTTTTAACAGGTAACTCCCTTTTTCTAACTACCCAAATACATTTAAGTTTCTCACCATGTGATCTGTGTCATAGTTCATCTTATCTGAAAGGAATTTGCCCACTTAGAATAATGGCTTGCCAATGCACAGGGATGCAAGATGCATCAGCAGTTTCTCTCTGTTGTGGTCTGGTCTTTGATTACCACCAAACTCAAAGAAACTAGTTGAGTTTAATTCAAATTAAGTAATGGTCCGTCAACATAAATTTGAATGCTCTAATCTGCATGTGAGAAGTTCTGGACAGCATGTTCGCCTCCTGACACAACTACAGAGGGTTCAAACAAACATAATATTACTGTATAGACTATAGCAGGGAATTGGAAGTCAACTTGAATAAAAAACCCTAGTGAAGACGGACTTTAGTTCTCCTATACTTTGAAAATTAGTATTTTGATATCCACTCTTCATTTTCTTTGGCACTGTAAAAAGGTATGTGTTCTTAAAGCAGCTCTTTCACTGAGCTAGAGGTTGTTTGGTGTGGGCTGAGCTGGACTGGGTTAGTTCTATGTAGTTTCTGTCACTACCATTGAATTGCCATGCCAAAGACCAAACAGTTAATTTACTCACTAAGATATTTTTTGAGATATTTATCACTTATTTGCTTTAAATTAAAATCATGGACTTGGGCTTGGAAAGTTAATTACTGCATTTGTTTTTCTTATTTGCTACGAAGTATTATGGGCATCTCTTTCAGAACTGACAGAATTGGAGCTTTTTTAACTCTTTTACAATAATTAGTGTGAAGCAAAATTTGGCAAGTTGGGTCATGACTGTTCCTAAATAATTTTCACACTCAGTTGTACAGTATGTTCAGTTGTTGAACGAAAGGATATTATTTCCAGCTTTGCAATATAAATTGAGAGTTAGCTAATTTCTGTTTATTGCAAACTTAATCTCCCTCAAGAGACAGGAAATAGGTCTGGGCACATTTGTTTTCTCAAATCTATTATGAAATTCTAAAAGATTGTGAGATCTCATATTAAAACTAATCTGAAGTAGTTAAAGGCTTAGTTTTACAGCATTTAGCAGAGAATAATTTCCCTCACTTTTAAACAAAACTCAGTACTTTTCTGCATATACAGCACTTCAATAAAGCTAGCTAGCTTGGAATTAATTTAATAAATGCTTGATTCTGAAAGAAAATAGCTAGAAAATATATTTTAAAGGAGGTTGTAGCGAGGTGGGTGTGGGTCTTTTCTCCCACGTAACAAGCGATAGGACAAGAGGAAATGGCCTCAAGTTGCACCAGGGGAGGTTTAGATTGGATAATAGGAAAAATTTCTTCACTGAAAGGGTTATCAAGCATTGGAACAGGCTGCCCGGGGAGGTGGTTAAGTCACCATCCCTGGAGGTATTTAAAAGATGTGTAGATGTGGTGCTTAGGGACATGGTTTAGTGGTGGACTTGGTGGTGTTAAGTTAATGGCTGGACTCCATGATCTTAAAGGTCTTTTCCAACCTAAATAATTCTATGATTCTGTGGTATCTGAATGTCTCTGCATTACTCACTGTAATGCTTGTCCATACTTGCATACTGCTTTTCACTTCTTCATCTTGGCTGATAAAAGTGTTGGTAGCACTTGAAATGGCTATAATAACAAAAATAAGATGTCCCATTATGAGGCTCATCTTCAAAAACATCATAGCGAACATGTTCCGGCAAAGTAAAAGAAAAGACCTAGTTGGGTCATGTCTAGTTATACTGGGGTAGATAAAATTGAGGGAAAACTGTTTTATACATAGATTTTTGAAGGACCAGAGGTAGCAGCTTATTAGTTTCATAAACTTTTCAATTTTGTTTTATGTTTATGTTTATAGGAACTTTTCACCCCAAGTCTGAGATGTGGGCACTATCCTGGAGAAAAATGAATGTTTGGATATTGTGTCTTATCTTCAGGCTGTTTAATCACTGTTGCGATATATACGGCCCTTTCTATGAAGCAGTTCACGGAAGTCCAGCTCCTCAGTGTCACACAAGATTGTGGGACCTAGTGCGTAGTTCACTCCTTCACAAAATGGAGAATTGCTATTCTGCAGGACAGCCTACTAAGGAAAGGGAAATCATTACAGTGTTGGACTTGGCACCAGGGTATTGAGTTTTAGGAAAAAATTCTCTGCCCTAGGTCTATTGTCATTGACTCCTGGAAGCCAAAGGATCCATCCTGGAAGAAAGAGACTAAAGGGGCTGCCCTGGAGTTCAGGAGTCCCCCTGTAACCACCACGGATTCAGCCGGAGACTGATGCATTAACTGTTCAGCTTTCAATTCCCAGCCAGCTCTGCTGGCAGGTTTCAAGCATGGTGTGAACATAGAATTGGCAGAAGACTTACCAGCTCCACTCTGGTGCAATACGAAGCATGGCGTAGGAAACTATTTCATTATAGTTGGTATTGTAACTGAGGACTAGGTGCTAGTTACTACAGATTTACCAAAACTTTAGGATAGTTGTTATAGCAGATTAATTTTCCCATTTTGTTAATCTTTTTGTGGATATTTAGTTACCAATTGATTTTTCAAGGCAGGAGGTCTATTATGGTGTTCTGAACTAGGCAATTGCCAAACTCAGAGGATTAAGGAAGACAGCAAGAAACAGGTCTATATTTCAGACTTCTTTCTTTTTGAAGGACTTTCTATTTGAAACTTGTAATAATTTTGTGGACCCAGAGAAAACATCCATTCATTGTAGCTCTTACTGGGTTTTTTTTGAGATTATTGAATAATTCTTTGACTAACTGGTCCTCAGTCAAGAAAGACAGTCTCCTTTTTAATAAAATTATTGTAATTTGTGTTAACCTCAGAAAACTTAGAATACTTTACTGAACTCTGTAAGACACAATATAGCTAATTTTACTTCTAGAGATAACTTTGGAAAGGAAGGGAAGTAAACTGTACTTTTTACTTCCAAATCTTACTGGATTATCTGCTAATGATGTGAGAACAGAGGCAATGTTAACGACAAGGCTATACCAGTTAGAGCTGCACGTCATACAGACACCAACATTAACAACAATGCTGGACTTTGCGTAGAATGGATTTTCTCTTTTTCTTCCACCTCTGTTTAATTTATAACAACCTTTAGGAGTTCTTCAAGCTGGAACAGGAGCCATTTCAACTACTTTTGTAATGGGAGACAGCAACATGCAATCTTCCCTTGTGAATAACTACGGAGCAAACATTTATTTTTACTCTTGCAAACAGAGAGAGAGGATGAAACAAAAACTAATACATATTTCTGCAAGATGATTTTGTTTGGTTAGGGAAGATTTAAACAAAACAGAATAAAAAGGTTTTAGAAGTTAGAGAGGAAAGTAGATACCTAATTTGTAATTTAAAAAACCTTTTAATCGGTTCATTTACTTTTAGATTTTTTTTTTTCCACTGAATGTAAGATAATATATTTTTTATAATTCCCAACTTGCTAGAATTGGTTTGTTGTCTCTGTTTGTTTCCTAGTGTGCCTTAATATTTCTATCAGGGATACTTCCATGCACAAACTGTGAGGTCATCTTTATAAATTTCAGGGATATTAAAGAATTGATTTTTTTTCAGGTAAAAATAGTTTAAAAAAATCAACATATGTTCACAAATATACAACTACATTTGGATGATACATCTGCTGAAAACTGTGACTCAGGGGAGCATAAAACAACAGTTTGAATTGTGTCCACAATTACTACAGGCACAAATTGATTGCTAATGAATTATTCTTAGTGATTAGGTAAACTGAGAACTCCTACTAGCCTGGTTATGAGCTTGTAGAGGTTTCCTCACTGTGAGATATCACAAACTGTGTGGCCACTGCATATTTTTTATCCCCTGAATTAAATTTTCATTTTAGCATCAAACAAAAATGCACAAAATTAAAACTGAGGTTCAGAAGACCCAGCCAGGTATCCAATGTCAATTATATGCCAGGATTTATCTTTACACAAATTAGCTCCAGCAACCTCTGCAGAACAGCACCGCTCTTAATTGGTACAGTATTTTAATGAAATGTGGACATTTAAAATAAGATTTGGTATGTTAACATACATATCTAGGACTGCATGTATATGCATGTGTTTATATGTACGCATATATATACATGTGTTTATAAAAACATAATAATTGGACCTAGATTCTGCCAAGGAATATTCTTATTCATACTCTGAAAGACATTTTTATTTTCAAAATATTAGAAAGCTAGTCATTACTAGTGAAATGTTAGTCCAATGTAAGTAATCCCATTTCATAAAAGGATTCAGGTTAAACAAACTGAAATCACCATTTGATATGACCAGAGTTGTATGAAGATGAAATCCTCACTTGTGTAGAGTACAACTAATAAATAAACCTAAAAATCCTTTCATCTTTTATCCCAATATGATATGAACTGAGCTAATATTAGACTCTACAGTTTTTACTGATGAACTGCCTTTGACAGGAAAAAACTGGGAGAAAACATCTCAAATTTCCATTTCACTTTATTGTTACTTAGGAAAATTGAAACAGTTATGTTGTTTTCCTGACCGTGTGCTGCCATATGGCATACAAAGGAAAGAGAAATCTTTATTACAGACTTTATATATAAAAATAATAAATTTATAAAAAAACCCAAACAAACCAAACCAAAAAAAAAACCCAAACAAAACCCAAGCCAGAAAGAAAATGCAACGAAGACATAAATGTTGTAGTAGAAATAACATTTCCAGTTAGGAAAGATTTTATTTCTTAGTGTAAATATTCCATGAAATTACTTTTCTCCTAATAAAAGATGATTAACAGATCCCACTTACACAGCAAGAATGAAATTTTAATTTTACCCTTGTAGCTTCAGATCAGAAAGGACTGCACATATATCAAAATTAAGTGTTAACATATTTGTCAGCAGTTCCGTTTCAAAGGACTATGGTTTGTCTAAAGCTCTGATTCTCATTTTTATAAAACCATTGGATCACAACAAACATATATTGGCAAGGTGCCATACCTATTACTCTCATTTCTTTACACACCTATTTTATATGTTTCTCTGCCTGTCTGCTTATGCTTTGGGGCTTTTACTATGTAATGTTTTTGAAGCTGGAGTCCTATCAATTTTTGTTAGTTATCAGAATGATAGCCGCTTCCCATCAGAAATAAGCAGTAAATAAAATTACTAGGCTTCACAGTGGGAGCCATTTAACCTATACACAGACCTTTCTAAACCATCCACCAGACTCCACAATTATGTGTTCAGTATATGGCACTGGATTTACAGAAAAGAATATTAGAGAGTTATTAAACTGTATGGTGATTTAATTTATGCTTTCATTCTTTCACCTGAAAAACTGTCTGTGAATACCATGATAGATTCAGCTCATTACTTCAGACTGTCTGTTCTTCTGTTTCTTAATAGCCCAATATCGATGCTACTCTGCAGACTTTTCTTCTCACAGCCTCTACAGGACCATTAGAAAATGACTTATACTTGTGAGAAAGAGTGTAAATCTTTACATATACTTCAGGTGTGCTACTTCATTAAAGATTTCCTGAAGAGGTCTAAATGAATAATCAATATTTAAGGTTTTGTTTGTTGGGGTTTTTTAAGCAAAAAAAAAAAAAAAAACCAAACCAACCTCAGTATTCTAGACCTATGTTTGTATTTTCCTTCAATAGCATTTTCAGAGGATTTTATTTGCTCAAAGCAACCGCATCCACATTTCCTACTGAACTTGGTGATGTGAAGCCATTCCTCAGGGACTGCAGGCTGGGAAACCAAACTTGTGAGTTGGCCAAGATGTTTCGAGGTACTCTGAAATAAAGCGTTGATGGTAATAATAGTCGGTGCACATGTTTAGCTTTCTCAATGATGCTGGTTGCCCGGCAACTAGCAAAAGGCATATGTCAGAGAAGAGCTCAAATGAAACAGCTGACATCAATCTCTGCAGGGTAAGGAAAGGGAAAACCACTGATTAGCTCACCCAGATTGGAATATATAGGAATCCTGACATGTTTTCATATCATTGAATATCTAAGCTGATTCCAGACAACGTTTGTGGTAGTTCTTAATTAGGGACGGTATTTGTGTCTTTTAAAAGATGATTTTAAATGTTTATTTGCAGAAGGTGCCTAGTGCCGCTGCTCAGTAGCATGTATTGGAAAAATATTGTTTGCTTTGTTCTGCCACTGGCTGGGTGGCAGCTTTTTTATTTTATCACAAAGTCACACTGTATTTTGCATGTGGAGTCACTGGACCTTCAAAGACAAAGGTCAGCTGTGCTGCATGGGAAGTCACAGGGCCAGAGACACATTTTCAAATATCTCATTTCAGCAGTTGTTTTCTTTGGTATATTGCTCCGGTTGAGCCTTTTATTCTAAACCAAAAAGTAGGCAAGAGTTCCAGTAACGTTTTTAACCTTGTTTTTTTCAAATATTCTGAAAACTATATTTGTCTGTACCTAAACATTACAAGAAACTCACTAATTACAGTTAGATACTCATTTTTGCCTGCAGGCCACTAGGATCCACATTTTCTGTGATGTCTTCTCATTTCTTCCTGGAATTCATGGGCAAATATAAAGTTTCCATTGGGATTTTTTTTCAGGAGGTTGTGGTAATTTTAGTCCACTATTTTACTTATTTAAAAACTCTAAAGTATTTATCTTTTCAGGGTCTTTTTCAGAGTAAATGATACTTTTCATACAGAAAATCAGACATCATTATTAACAACAAGATTTTTAGACTAAAGATTTTATTCTAATGGTTTTCCAAAATTACGAATCACTGTTGAATTAATCTGTTTTATAATATCCACCTAACACTTGTGTGTTTAGCCTAAGCTTGTCATCTCACTGCCCTCTGTTGTCAATGTAGGGGGCAGCACACCTTTCTTAGATCCTGCCAAACTGCCATTGAAGGGTGCTAATTGTTTCCATTAGCCATGAATGAAGTAGATAACTATCACAGGTTAAAAACCTATTCTTTAAACATCAAGTATCAGATGGATCAAACCCACCATTTATGGTGCCTTTTTTTTGTTTGTTTTTCTTTGAGTAAGTAACAATAATATGATAGGAATAACCATTTCACATTTCAGTTGCTAATGCTCATTATTAAAACCAAAATTGCTAATCCAGAAAATAGGAAAAGCTATTAGTAAGCATTTCTAAAAGTCTTTGGTTTAGGTGACTTGCTCATCACCAGGGCAATACTGTCATGAAAAAGATCCAGCCATGCTATTCATCTCTCTCATACATGAGATCAGCTACACACAAAATTATTTTCCTTTTTTTCCTGAAAATTCCTGAAATCATTGCTCCATACACCACACATTTTTCAAGGCCTGCAAAAAACTATGTTTCTAAAGTGGGGCCACTATCATTTCTCTTCTGCATATATGACTTTATCCTTTTACATTCTCTTCCTCTTTCACTGCCAAAGCATCCACAAGACTGGCAGTGAGAGCATGAGAGGAGGACCTCAGATCTCATGTCAGGGAGATGAATTCCCACATGGTTACAGAGATGTTGGAATGAGCAGTTCTAAGGAAAGTCCCTTAAGTTCTCACATCCTGGGGATGAAACAGTCTTAAAGAGTCTGTGGAGGTGCCACCTCTTGGCTTGCTGAAGGAATGTTTATTGCAGACTGATCCTGGGGAGAGACTTTAATTAATCTAACTCTGTGTAATCTAAAATTTTTGTGTTAGAGATTAATGACTTCAGCAAATTTGGATATATTTCAAGGGAAGACAAGAGGCATAATGGTAATACAAAAGACACCATTTAGTCATTGCGATGGAGCGGGTCCCTGCTCTGAAGCAGTGAGATCCTAGATGTCCTCAGTGAACTTGATGATCCACAATGTCATTCTGAGAAATGAATGAAGAATTTCACTAGAATCGAAATAAAGATTTCTCTTCAGTTATAGCTTACAAAGAATATTCTAGCCTGAGCAATGGAAGATTAATGTAGTTAAAATGGGGGGGAGGGAGGGTCGACAGGACAGCGACACTTTTTAAGGGAACTTTAAATAGCATCTGGGAGCACAGAAAGGGGAGGAAGAACCTGGGTGACTGAGCCTAATCCCCGGAAATTGCAGTCAGCTATGAAATGGATATGTTGTTGAAAAAAATCATTAACGCACTTTTTTCCACATACAGCATAAGCCATAAATTGCATCTTTTGCCACTTAAGTAGTGAGCCTTGATCAGAATGGTTAGAAAAAATAATTATATTATTGGTTTCTTATCCTTGGTTTAAATAACAATGCAGCATAAAAAAATGTTTTAAATAGAGAGTAACATCTTATTTGACAGTGTATTTCAGATGTGTTCTTCATTGAATTTACACTTCTCAGTCTGGGAAATTAAAAATAAAAAGGTTAGCTTGATTTGTACTTAGAATCACTATCCAGTGCTTTTCAAGTCTGAACTTGAAATACACAGTACTGCAAAATTTTGACTGCAAGCACCCAAGGGAAAAAAAATTGCTTTGTTTTTTTGTTTGGGTTTGGGTTCCCCCCCCCCCCCCAGTTTGGATGGTTTCTCACTGGATAAACAATGAGTGAAAAGAACAACAAAAAAGGTTTGTTGGCCTTAAATCTGCTTTAGGTGGTTATCTTCTGAATAATCCCATAGAGATGTGGCTACTACTTGCATAAGAGCGGGATTCAGAGTGAATCTCCTCAATTTTAATAACTTACTTGATAAAACTGAAGTCTTAATCCTATTACATCAAAATCAGTGGAGAAAATCCCACTGGTTTCAGTTCAGGTAGGAACAAAGCAGTGTGTTTTTCCCAAATTTACTAACAATGTCCCTTTAACCATAATAAACTTCTCTGATATTCTTAATACCACAAGGAGACACTATCATTGAGAAAAAATAGCCTCTTTTCTGCCAAAGGCTAATAAAATTATTGTTTTTTCTTCACAGAGAAAATGTGGTGGGAGCAGTCTAGGATTTCAACTTTTATTTTTATTTGATTTCAGAAACTCTCTTTAAAAATATCTTTAGAAATTACCTATCTATTTCCTTTTATTTATTCCATGAATTTCTTTAGGCATTATTGATGATGCCAGCTTCCTCTGAACTCTCTCTCAGAGCTCTTTGAAAGTGCAGAGGAATTCCTCCTTGCTCTCCAGATCCAGACATTTTTTCTTTTCTGAAGCAGTTTGATAGCTGGGAGAAGTCTGTGTCTCACATATATTCACTTTTGTACTTAACACAAAGGGCACCTTGAACAGAAAAGCACAAATAAAATATTCAAGTTTTGATAGACATAGTCGCTTCCGAATTTTGTATAAAATACAGTTTTATGATTAAAACATGTTATCCTATTTCTTTTCTGCAAGCAGTTAGATTCCTTCACTAAGAACATAGTTATTTACTCAGGTTTTGCTATTTTCTAGTGTTATTCACTTTAAATACTGATGTACCGAGGTTTACATATATTATTACTGAAACCAGACGTTTACTACACTGTTCAAATTTACTGAAGCCCTCCGAACATTTGTCTGATTCTTCTTTTCAGTTACAGAACAGATGACCAGAGGGCAATAGCTTGCAATGCAAACTGCCACTATTATCACAATGGTCACCACTCGAATTGTAAAGCTAGTATTCTTTGGAGCTTTGCAGTGTAAGAAAGTGGCAGCCTATCTTATAGGAAGATGTAGAAGTCTAAGAGGTAGAAATGTAAAAGACTGATCATCTAACCCATCTTTCTGATAAAATGCTTGTTGTCTACCATTGCTCTCTTCAAACTCACTTTGACTAGAAAAGCTAACCACTTACTTGTCATTTTGATACTGTAAAAATAATTTCTGGGGCTAGGAGATTAATGGGTCTCTGAAATTGGATTTAAAGCTACAAGGAGCTTTTTTAAAATTTTTTTCCTCACAAATTTTGCCTCAAAATTCATTTATTTCTGTAGGATTTCAATGGAGGTTACCAGTGAATTGTCATTATGAGTGATCAGTAACTTGACAAGACTGGTATTTTATTAGTTAGCTATATAGTATCAGAATCTTGGGTTGTAAATCTTATTTTCTTCACAGAAACCAGTTTAGTCAAAAAATGCATCTGATAAAAAACCCCATTACTTACTTTGTCCATGAGTAGTCTATAGAGAGAATATGTGACTTCTCATTTAAATTCACTGGACTCTGATTCATCATAATTTAGCAGTACTTTGGGAGTAGGTTTCATTCAGTGTTTAAGAGCAACTTAGTGTTTTCCAGCTAAGGATCTAGTGTTTTCTAATTAAAGAAGTAAACTTTGTGGGGAACAGCTATAGTAGACTTGCATACCTACCCCCTATGCTAACGATACTACTGATTTGCCTTTTTAAATCCAAAATATTTTCTTATTAGGTCCATCTAAATTCCCTGTTTATTTGCTATCTAAAGTATATCTCTGATATCAAGCGTTCACTTTCACTGCTTTTTGATCTTGCCAAAATCCAAACAGATGTCCTTCCCTTTTTCATACATCACATCCTCAGTTCACATTTCTGCAAGACTTTTCCCTGTGTCTGGAGAATCTTGGGGCTTCTGGATGGAGCAAATTAGACATTCTGTTCTGCTTCCTGGACTGTGCCATGATTTCATATCCATGATATAATAATGAATTTAACAGTTTCAGACTTACAAAATTGCTGATGTCCTCCCAGTGCTCTTCTTTCATCTGTACTTGGAATGATTGTATAGGTTAGGAGTTGCCCATGCTGCCTTTTTTGAAAGAAATTGCTGATGTGTCCCAGGTAGGACACTTGTCTTGCTACGCTTCATTCATACATGGCGGAAAGAGATGGTACTTTAAAAGGTGATTCTGAGAAGGATCCTATATCTTCGTTCACTGCATTAAGTTCTGGATGGAAAAGTCTCTGTTGGGAGTATCAACAAACAAGCTTTCTGACCCGCACACCTAACCTAACTTCTTAAAGTTAGATAATGTGAAAGTCTCCTTATAGCGTGGGTATGATGATCAGGCTTTGGTGTCCCCCTGTGCTCCTGTGACGCAATGGCTTCCTGGCAGTTAGGAGACAGGTGGGGCAACTGAAATAGGATATACCATTAAACTAAGATACAACTTAATTACTACATTCTGGCTGTTTTAAAAAATATATTACCTTTTATTGTGATTGAATTTATTATGTGTTCAGCTCCTGTAAATATTCTAGCAAATTAATTTAGCTCCAGAAACTATCATCAGTCACATACTAGAGATCTTTATAGGAAAGCGGTTTTTTCAAAACATAGACATTTTCTCTGTTGTGCATGTGAAATTCATTCTGCTGTTTATGTCCAGTAAAAACTAGCCACTGCAGTGTCTGTTTGAATTTTCATCTCCTACCTCAATTACCTTAAGAAGCTATTTTGTAAAAGATTTTAATAAACATTTGAGAAAAATGTAAACCATTTGCAAATAGCTCAGGTGAAATCAGACTTTCATTTAATTTCATTTCATCATGATGGAAGTAAACATTACTGAATTTTATAAATAGTAATATTAATTAAACTTTGCTTATTCGTACTTGTATAGGTATATACAACTTCCTGTTTTCCTGCAAATTTTATAACATAACTTTGTTTTTAATCTATTCTGGATATGTTCATGTGAGTCTCCTCTGAATTCAATATTAAATCCCATGACAAAGCAAAGAATTGAAAATATTGAACCACAATCTTAAATTAAAGCCAAAAAGAAAGCAAAGACCTTTTTTTAAGAGCAAAATTCTGGAACTACAAATCAGGATAGCATACAGGCAAGTGTATGAGTAAATTTTATGAATTTGCACACATAATTTGCACAATTGCATACACAAATGCATAGCAGTCCTTGAAAAAATGATTGTATCAGCAAATAGTTTGTCAGATGCATACACATTTTCCTGGCTTAAAGGCTGATTCCTAGGTGTTAAATCTCGGTGATTAGCACCTTGGTGCTTGTATTGTGTTCTTCAGCTTGAATTGTGGTAAGTTTTACTATACCACTAGATTTTAGCTTGCATTTCTAATGAAAATCCACACACCCATGTGTTGCTTTTTGTCTTGAAGCATGTACGTCAATTGAAGAAAACAGCAGCAGACAGGCAGGCAGATGAAGTTGACAATGGCCTGTTGAAGTATTAAGGATAAATTATGTGCAATTCTGAAGATTTTGGCACTGCTGAGTAATGAAAAACATCAGTAACCAGTTTTGCTGGAAGGAGTTGTACACATGCTCAAAACCTCTTCCTTACCTCAAGCCACCAGCCATGAAGTACCCTGGCAACTGCCATGTGTGTGTGTTTGTGAAAAGCAAGATGAAACCTGTATTTACCACTTATTTACTTTTATTGTTGTAAGAGTATCACATTTTTGTATACCCTTTATTATAGCATAACGTCTTTGTGACAGTTTTCTTACAATAAAAGAGACATTTAGACATCTCCAGCAGGCAATAGGTACTCTTGTGTTTTGTATTGTGTTTGTGAAGTGGATACAAGTAGAAGCGGGCAGCTGAGGTTGCAGGACAGGTTCTCAAAAAATAATTTCTTGGATCTTTTTTCAGTATCCAGATACTAGCTCTTAACAGGAGAGCTCTAAGGCCTGGGACTCTTTCTTTAAAGTTAATAGAAAATTTTCTATTTTTTAAAGATTTCAGAAGGTTTTGAATCCAGTCTATTTCTACTGTTAAGACCATGAATGAACTGCAAGGTGCATTTGCAATACTGCAATTCCATCAGGTCTTCATACTCGCCCTGTTACAACAGACAAAACCGAAAATAATTTTGGAACTACTCACAAAAATTGAGACTCGGGTAAGACTTAACTTGCTCGGAGATACACAAAGTGCAAGTCAATCCATCCTACAAGCTATTGGTATTGTCACCTCTCCCTGAGAAGTATCCTGCAATGTTTCTTCAGGTGGAGCGAAGTATATTAAATTAAAAAAAAGTTCTCCGTTGTAGTTAACCACAACTTTGTACGAGAGGTGAATGGTGTGTCAGCAATAAATATGTAGCTGAATCTTTATGACCACTAACTATTATTGTTCTTTTATTGGGAAGGAAGACCAAAATGCCAGGCTGGAGATTAAAGTTCATGTTCCTTTCAGCATACCTTTTACTATGAAAAAAACAGGAAAGACTTCAGAGAATGGGAGTTGAAAATATATTTATTTATGTAGGGGGAAGTTACTGAGTACTAGAAGATTCTTCAGTTGTATAGACAAAAATGAAATCAACAGAATAACAGTGATATATGTATTGTGCTAAATTACCTTGTGACAAATTTTCTACTGTGTGATCTCTTCAAAACCAGACCAAAGATCTTTCCCTGTACAGTCATAAACCATTAGCTGGGTGCAGTAGTTCCTGTGTAAGTATAATGCCTTTACCACATAGGATTCTGCTCTGATTGATTGTTCTGTTCTCATAAATTAGTAGCTGTTTTTAATAAGTTAGAGAATTAAGTAGTCAGTTTGCATTTTGAAGTCATTTTGAAATTGAGCCTACTTGGAGGCACGCAAGGTACAGCTGCAATCGATAAAGATATCATAAATATCTTACTGAAAAGTTGGAAGCACAGTCTAGCCTTATTCTTCTTTTATTTTCCCAGGTGACAACGTATTTACACAGGACAACAGTTCTTTATATATAGCTAGGTATATAGACATATACATGTATAATATATACATATTTTACACAACTTAACATTTCTAAAATTATTGCCTCCTTAAAAGATTGATTTTCTTTTCTTCCTGCCCTTATCAAAAAATATGTGTATTTTGTAGTAACAGTTAGATACCATTTTAGCACAAAAGACACCATTAAGTTATATTACATTAATATCTAAGTATTAGCTTTTATGTGACCTGATAGATATGATACATTATCTCTCTTATCTTATTACACTCCATGCCTCTGTGCTTTGATGGTATGTTACAGTCAAAGTGTTCTGAGTTTTAAGAAGCTTTGAAGTATTTCAAAGTATTAAGAAAAGGGCAATTACAAAATTGCATACCACCAAGGCCAAAATAAAATAATGATACAGTTGACCCTCTTTCTTTCTTTTAGAAAATATAGGTTTAAAATTTTTTACAGTGATCAAAGTGAGAAACAAGCGCAATACGCTTCAGCTACTCATAATCCCAGGATAGCTGGGTATACTAGATAAAGTCCTTTTAATATCATTACTGATAGATTTCTTATTTGATTTGCAAAATATAAAATGAGAGAAACCACAGTAATGTCAAACCTATATCTAAACATGATATTTTGTATGCAAATAGACCAACAAAAAGGAAGTAAGGTAATGCTTTTTCACACTAAAACTTCCTTCTCCTTTTTTTTTTTTTTAAATGCTGTCCCAAGACTGTAAAAAATATTGCATTGCAGTTTGCCAATTCAACCTAGTTTCTTCATTCTCAAATTGTTTAAATCTCGTTTCTTGGTGATGTCCCTCCATTACCCATAGCACTACTTGGGTTTCTAATGCTACTTAAGAAGAGAAGGAATAAAAATAAATTATGCAGACTGTTCTTTTTCCTTGAACTCACTCTTTCCTTAATAATCTGCAGATAAAACTCTCTGGTATGTAATTGAGTAAAACTTTTCTGAGGACCAACTAAATAGAGCTCATTTATCACAGCAGAGTTCAGTCCTGCCTGCAAGGGAGTGTAAGAGGGTGTCCTGTAGAAGTCAATACACTTAAGCCACATTACTAACAGTGGTGACTTCTGATCAAGTAGGAAGAGAGGAGACCTTTCTCCTTGGAAGTCTTACCACTTGGGAGGGAAGGGGAAGCAAATCAGCTCCATGGAGCCAGAATATCCTTCTGTCATTTAACAATGTTGGAAAACATTTTTATTTCAAGGCTTTTGCACAGATCTAGGCACATTTTCCTAGCTATTCTTATATTTTAGAAGAATAGGGATGTTATTTACATATTTTTTAAAAAGTAATTAAATGTTTGAAAGAGTCCCAATTCTTTAACTTCTGTCTCTGGTTATCCTTTGCAAATATTGTGGATATGACGTTCTGTTTTTCATGTACAAAATCTGTCATTGATGGAAACATTGTAGAAATAGAGCTTATATGTTTCTACTTTCAGGAAAAATATAAACCATTCTGAAAACCTTGTAAGTGGCACTTGAGGATAATTTAGAGGTCTAGATAGCAGTTGTTTATAAGTTTGTTACCTATCTACAGTAGTGTGAAGGGTTGTTTCCACAAGTTGCTGAAAGTCAGCTTAAATGGAAACTTCTTTCATGTTCCAATTGTTTAGGAGGAGAGATATAATCTTTACTAAGGCTGGTTATAGAAAATAAGACCTGTCTGTGATAGTCTTACTCCTCAGAAATTTTTTAGGAAAAAATCTTCAAAAAAGAAGTCAAGGTTTTCTTCACAAAGGAACAAGATACCTGTGAAATTGTGCAGAAGTGCATGCAGATCTTGTTTTTGGAGAGGACATCTGGATCAAATGGTACAGTGAACTGATGCTACTACACTGGAGGGTTGACACGTAAAGTAAACGGGTTTGTCACCAGAAGAAATCACAGAGAAACCACCTGTTAATGGAAATGCTGCTGCACTGCCACACATACAGATTTATAAAGGCACTTAAACTAATACTATGTCAAATTTATTGGTCTAAGTCCAAGACTATAATCTTAAACCCATATACTTAGCTTCTAGCTTCCTAAGATTCTACTGCTAAATACAGCGTATGCTTAAGGATCATCAGTTCTTGTACAGAAATAACTGTCCTGAAATCACTGAGCAGCTCAGTACCTCTTTCGTTTTAAGATCCTTCAACCAGATGTGCATTCTCATTTCTTATATATCCAGAGGGATGTAACATAATTGGTGCACTCAGATTTTCCTTAATAAACATTGACGTGATCGAGTGCTGTACAAGGTGCACTGGGCATGGCCATACTAATTTCACTTGTGCTTTTAGATGGAGCACTACTATTGGAGCTTGTCCAGTAACTGCAATTACTGCACTAATACAGTATTTGGGAGAACTGAGTTCTCTGTCTCTGTCACCTGTGAGGTGATTCTCATACACTTTTCTTAACCCTTTGCCTTTAGCTGGGCTGGGGTATACACGAGTGTTGTATGCTCACTACTCTTTGTGTCACTTTGAGTAATAATGCTATCGATAGTAACAGTAATAACCCAGATTCAGACAAAAGCGAAATGCTTCCGTAATTCGGTAGTTAGTGCACACTAGGAAAAAGAAGAGGGGTCTAGGTCATGGTCTTCACTGCAAGGCTTGCTTGCGTGTTTTATGGGGTGTAAACAAATCTCAGAGAACAGGTGGAAACTGCATAGATACAAAACAAATTGTCTATCAAAAGAGCATTTGCAAATTGCTCTGTGTTTCCCTGTACTTCACCATGCTTGAATTTGTTCATTATATTGTGGTGTTTGGACAACAGGAATCAAATCAATTGCATTTTTGTGTTGATTGGGTTGTTTGGGGTTTTTTTTTAATTGAGGCTGTTACAGAATGTCTTAACTCAGCTTCTGTGTGTCTCTTGAAAACAAGTTGAATAAGTACCTGGATAGGCACAGTTAGAAAAAACTATGCCTTGTATCATCTGCCTGCAGCACAAAAAATAGGTCATATAGCAACTTTATCCTTAGTTAGAATACAAAGGCTGATATTGAGAAATGTTAATCACATCTCAGCTTCTTTTTCCTCTTAATTTTATGCTCATCAGTTTTATATAGATCCTGAAATGAGGATTAAAAAGGTGCTCTAAATCATTCATATTAACTGAACATTAATCCTTTCTGGGCTTCCTCAGAACATTTTTCTTTCTTTATTCCTTCCTTTATACTTTCTTACTGCTGTCTCTTCTTCAGGAAAGTTTTCTCAAATGATGTTGTCAAAGAATCTGTGTTCTTTGTGCCTACATTCATCTTTTTGTTTCCCATTTAGCAGAACATTTGCTATGTATTGGGTATCAATGCTCTACAAACCTTCGAAGAGATCCCAGAGAGATTGCAGTAAGAGATGTTCCCTGGTCTGAAAAGCTTAGGTTCTAAGTAGGCAAGAGAGAGAAGAAAGGTGTAAAGGAAGCATTACTAGCTATATTTTTAGGGAAAGGGAGTTGAGTCTCAGGTAGGCTTAGAAACTTGCCCAAGCAATACAGAATGTTACTCAGAACAGAGACTGTAAAGTCATCTCTTACATTCCCTACTTACCCAGTTCATAAAAAGCAAAAATCTCAGTTCTGCTTTTTCAACTAGGTTCACATGACCAAAATCTGAAAGATGCTGAGCAACTTCTCACAAAACTAATTCCAACACTTTCTCACTTCTTCCTGTTTTTCTAGAAGTTGATAGCATAGTATGTAAACAGTATGCAAATGCTGTGGCATGATAGAGATTTCACTTTCTAGCATCTATGAGGTTGTTCAGACTCTTGTACAAGTATACATAGACTTGCTTTTTATGAATGAACAAATAAGTGATCCCAAGAAAACAAAGGTTCCCCATGGTATTTTTTTCCAAGTTTGAAGACTTATTTACCCTCATTCTCCCATATCTCCAAAAGTCTCTATTTGTTTTCCTGAAAATTCTGTTAGTCATCCCAAATGCAATGTTTTTCCTGACTCTGCAGAGAGGGTATAATAAAACAAAGGTGAAAGCCAGAATGAGGAAAACAGCAAAAGTGAACACCTTGTCACTTTACACCAAGTAGTGTAATGGAAAAGAACTATAATATGAGGCACAAAAATGCATACTTCCTTTTCTTTTTTTTCACTGTATTCTACTTAGAAACTTCAGGTAATTTTGAGGAAACAATCACTGGGATTTACTACTGCATTGCAGATTTTATCTTAGGATATTTGAAGGTGCTATTTGTTTTAATTCTGTTTCCTTCAATATAACAGATACTGCCATTTCCAAGGAATGGTTATTTTCTGGTTATCACTCAGCAGATTTACTTTATGGCACTCAGTAAGCTGTCCTTTTGTCATGGCTTTCAAACAAATCGTGTATACACCTCTTCACTCATGCACACATCAAAAAAAGCTAGCTAAAGCGTATAACACAGAGTGCATTGGATTACCATATACTGGCCTGATCCCACTGGGGCAGTACTTTCAATCCTAAGTGGCCTTGTTGACTTTTATAGGTTTATCAATTTTCATAAAGTTGTGGAGGAACGAATTTCTAGGGCTGAGATCTAAAATAGTAAGAGGTCTTCTAAGAGTACGTTGAAGCTTTTGTAGCCAGCTGCCTAAGGGTCACAACCATCCATTGGGAATATTTACTATATACGTGGATAGCTGGTTTCTTTTTCAAACTCCAGTTTGCTGAGAATGTGAACCAGATTTTCAGTCTTGGCCTGCTGTGATTACTGTGCCAGCACTGGAAACTAGTTTTGTGCCTTGTAAATGTAATTGTATGAGATTCAAATACTGACCACAATGGTCTCTTATTCATACAGTATTCATAAAAAAACCCAACCCAACCCAACCCAAAACCTTGGTAGATCAGGTGGTGTAAAATTACTCGAGCAGCTGTCTGTCCTTTTGCACCTCCTTCTCCTTGTTTCCCAAGCTTACTTCCAGATCTTCTGTTTCTTCTGATTGGTTGATTTCATGTAGCTTTATATATATGAACAAATGTTTCCTCACCTGATCTTCAAATCAGAGTAATGCAAAGGTTATCTTTACTCCCTGTGGACAGATCCATAAATTCCCTGCCGATGAATAAGTAGGTTGTAATTTATTTTCCTTGTGAGTTCATGTAAGCTCCAAGGTGACTGGGGACACAGAAAGCTTTCTCCTCACAGATGTTTTTGAGCATCAGATGGAGACATGACACTTTCCAACTGTGGTATGTTATTAGAAACATTTGCCCACTCAATATATAATAAGGAACAGGAAGGAATTAATATAATTAATCAGAAAATCTGACTGAAATTGAAAGTTTGGGGGTTAGCTGTGTTGTTGCACCTGTTTTTTTCTTTTTTTCTGTTTTTTTCCCCTCTGCCTCTCTGCAGAGAAAGTGTTTAGTTAGGATTAGTGCAACACTGCTCCTGTCAGGTAAAAATATCTATGATGTTTAACACACAATGAGCTATCTAGCATAGACACTTTGGGGGCACTTAAAAATGTAAACGGTGCAGCTTGCTCATGTAGATGAGGAATTCAGTTGCCCAAGAGATGCCATTGTTTATATGGAAATCATAAAACCTGTGGTCATGTACTAGATTTCATACACATTTAGGTTACCCAGTACATTTTCAGGTATTTCTTCTTTATCTTACAATTTTTAAATTTTTGTTTGTTAATATTTGACAACTTAGATCAATCGTATATGAAAAGGTGTATTATTCATTTATTTTTTATTCTAGTGATTATTCATTCTACTTTGTTGGAATTTTTCCATGTAATCTGTCACATTTCTGAAAGCCCTGTAGCAGTGGTTTTGCACTGAAATGGAGAATTTATATATTGCCTCAATCCTATAGGCATTAAATGATAATGATCACACATATTCCAGCTACACACTCAGTTTTTCTTAATAGAACATTTGTCATGAACTTGACATAAAGTAGCGCTGGATGTGAAGACCTGCTTTACAAAAAATTTGAAGTAAGCATGACTTTTATTTCAGCAATTAACATATTTGCTGACAGGTAGTTTTAATTATGCCAAAAATGTGTTCAAACTAGTATTAAATTTACCAGAACATCTCATCTAGGAAAAAGAAGAGAGTCACAAGAGTAAGTTGTTTTTCACTCCTACTCTCTTTTACTAATCAATAATGTGAAACACTTTCAATATAATAACTGAGGAAGCCTGACACTCCTTGTTCCAAGTCTAAAATTTAAGAGTAGGCCTTAATCCACAAGTTAGGAAACACTTTCTGGTTGTCAGAGAAATGTATTTAAAACTATCAGCTGTCTAATTTGCCCCAGACATTTGAACAAATCACTACAGTTCTCACCTGAAAGTCCTAGCCTGCAGTTATGAAGTAGGCTGGGATGGGTCTTCTTGTTTTGCTCCTGCTGGAGCTCTTTCCATTCTATAAAACTCTTAAGTGTTTATGCAGTGAGAAAGCAGAAGAGGGTCGCTCAGTTAGCACAGATTGGTTTTGAAAAAGAGCCAAGACTGAAAGCATTCCCCTCTCAAAAATAATTTGAAGCTCAATGTCTAGAATATTCTTGTAGAGTATGGGAGATGTAAGTTTCAGGCAGAAGAAGAAACCGAACCTGGGGTTTCCATAACCTCCGGGTTTCTGTAAAATGAAAGAATATTAAATTTCTAGATCAGTATTTCTTCTTTTACAAATACCCAATTGTTTCTTTCCAGCTTGAATATCATGCTATGTTTGATACAAAGGAAGCATTTTCAAATTTTTATGTCTCAGGAAAAAATACCCACAACATTTTAGTGTTCAACCTGAAATGGTTATTATATATTAGATTTTACTTTTTTTACCTGCCAACAGAAGTATCAGTTTGAACAACCCTAGATCAGACTGCAGATGTGCTTGTGTTCTAATGATTTTCAGCATCCAGAAATCACTTGCCTTTGACATGCATCACAATCCAGTTGTTCTTATAAAAATTATCACCTAGAAGCTTTTCTAATACAATGCAATGTATTTACCTTGCATAAAAGCTACTATATGAACGCAAATTTTGAAAATCCACAAAACAAACATAAAGTTATCAGTTTGCCTTCTGATGTTATTTAAAGGTTAAAACAAGGTAGAAAACAAGAAAGAAAATAAGAAAAGAAATCGAAATACTTTCAAAGCAGGTGAGCTCTTTAGATTTGCTGTCTTCTACATTGACTGCAATGAGATCCACATACTCCAAAGCTGACAAAGGAAACTTAAATATTTCAAGTGCCATCACCCACCAGTAGTATGTTTTAGAAATCTTCTGAAGATTTCCTATCACTTAGAGAGGGGAGTTCCATTATGATAAAATTTACTTTTTTGTCTTCCAGCTTATCTACACTATGAAACAATTGCAATTGTATGTTCTTAGGTATCACTGAAAACTTTTTGTTCATAAACTGACTTTTAATTTATTTCTATCTTAATGTAATTTAGGTAAAACCTAACCCTATAGTAAAAAGATTTCAATCTCTTGCAGGAGAAGTTGAAAATTTTTTTTGAACATAAATGCTACATGGAATATTATCTTCCCTGCTAAAGGGTATCTTTGGAGAGAATAAAGATACAAAGTTTTATTTAATGATTGATAAATGTCCAAAGTGATTTTTCCCTCCTTAATAGATGGCAGTAAATTGAAAGCAGTGGTATGGGGCTGAAAGTGTGGTAGGAAGAAGTAACACCCCCTAAAAGCAGAGGTTTCCTCTAAAAATATATCTGTCTCACAGAATCTAGTTCTGTCCATGAACACATATGTTTCGTGAGTAGAGTTTAGCTTTGCCATAGGAATGACCCTAGCAGAGAGATGGTGGGTAGGAGAGGACCCTCAGTAAAGATCCTTCTGAGGGACAGGGGCATGGGGAGGTTTTGCCAGGCTTCCTGGGGCACTTGTCCGGAGGCTGGAAGGACCTCGGGAGTTAATGGTAGGGAATGCCCTCAGGAAGGGAAGATGAAAATTGAGGGCTACCATCTAGATGTTGGGGGTCAAAATTCTGTGTGGTCCCAGCTGTGGAAAAAACATATGGAGCTGCCGTTGTTAAGGGAGCATGCTGCCCGAGCATCCACGCACCGATCAAGGAGTCACACACACAGACCACCCGAGGCTTTACCTGCTCAGACCAGAGTTCCTTCGCAGTGGGCAACTCCAGCAAGCCTATGGTTGCCCCGTCCCACTCCTCACACCCACACACTCACCCTTGGGTACTTCTTCTTCCCTCAGGCTCGACTCTAGGTTCTCTGAAGCAGAATCTCTAATCAAGGCCTTCAAAATAAAAAGCGTAATTTATTACATCTATGGTGCACAAATTTAGACAGCTCGAGCTGGGTGCCTCTGGAGAGGGACCCCAAACACTAAACTCCCTGGGCAATTATACCCTTACAGTCTAAGTTCCTGCCCCTCACCCCATAGTCTGGTCCAACAGTAATATTTGGGTCTGGGGTCTTCTTTTCTCTCACTGGGTCCTTTTTCTCATCTCTAGGCGGGTTCTTTCTCTTTCCTGTTTTTAGGCTAGTGGTTACTATGTCTCCTTTCCCTGGCTCAAACTGGCTCTGGGGCTTGCTGAGTCTTCTTATTCCTCCAATCAGAGGTCAAAGTTAAGTAAAAGCGTTAAGCAAGCTATGAGTTCTGCTTTATCATGAAGCAGCTAAATAAAGTCCTTAAAGCCCTCCAAAGCATATTAACAGCCTCTGTAATTTATATGCATTCCTGTACTGTTATAGCCTCACAATCTTATCCTGTTATTGCCACGTGCTGTTTACGTCTCATTCAGGTGTGGTCTGCATGCTCATGTAGCTCAGCTTTGCCACCTTCCACAACGCAGTCAGCCTATGCTTGTGCTGTACGGAGGGGGATGTTTAGTGAATACAGTCTCTATTTATTTGTCTTTCTATTCTTTGCATAGAAGTTAAGCTTGAAAGAAAAATTCTGGACATGGCTTGGCTTGGCTTCTATTGTATACCGTAGTGGTTTATGAAGATAATCTATCTATCTTAATAAAACTTTTTTGTGTCTAAAAAACCCTATAAGGAGAACAAGGACAGGAAAGAAAATTGAGAGGGAGGGAAAGAGAGCAAGGTAAACCAAAGCACTATTTAATTTGAAAAAAAAAGAAAATTGAAATGAATGGGCAAGAGTGAAAAACATGTATAGGTCTTTATTTTAATTGAAGGAAAGATAAACTGGAATACAAGTAAGGTAGCGGTATTAACAGTTATTACTGTCATTTCAGTGCTTTGTTTTGAAAAAGAGGAAACCTCATCTGCTTTTGGCATTCACTAATTTAGTAGAAAATGGAAAATAATTGGAAATTATTATAATAATTTAAGTATCCCTGACTACTGATGTTCATAATGATAATAATTACAGAATTTTGGAGTGTAAGTGAATATATGTGTAGACCCACTCACACATCTATATCCATATATACACAGATAAGTACATACTCTTTATTTATTTATACATATTTCATGCACACATGTGTATCTGTGTTTTTATAAATGCATACACATTGTATATGGATAGTCTATGTTTGAATACTGTCTAATTTTGCAGACTTGAAATTTATTCATGAATTAACTTCTGTATTTGTAGACAGATTGGGTACAAGATATAAATATGTATATGCTTGGAAGGTTTGTGATGTAATGGAATATTACAGTTAAAAATAAATAGCAATTTTTTTACAGGAAAATAGGAAGAATTACACAAAGAACAAGAGAGGTAAGAATTTGGTTGAGATAGAGTGTGTCTAGGAGTGTGGGTTGTGGTACCATTCTCCAACGAATATCCCCTGGATTTGGGAATAAATAGCTTAAGGTTGCTGTGAGTTATCAAGTAATGACTCTGTAGCTTAATTAAGGTTACTTTATTGTTTTAAGTGGAGTTTCATATTCAAGATCTTAAAGTAATGGGGTAAAAAAGAAAAAAGTACAATAGTTTATGGTTTAAATTATTTGAAGGGGTTAACCTGTCCAGAAAGATGAAAATAAATGTAACTAAGGAAATTCTACAGTATTTCAGTCCTCTTCTGATCTGTTAAGGACACCTCACAAACTGCATCACCTCATCAAATTTAAACACATCCTCTGCCAGGCTTGGGAGCAGAAAGAAGGAAGGCTGAACACCAGTTTCTCATTACTCCCTTTACGGATTCTTGCAAAGGTGATATTCTGAAGTAAACACTTGGAGTCATTTCTAGAACAAGAGGCATAAGTGCGAGCTATGCTTTCCGTTCCCAAATATCTTTTGTTCGTATTATTGAAGTGATAATAAAGTAAGCCAAATCCATTGGTTCTCTACAAGCTTTTTGTGTCCCTTTCTGATCGTCATTGTCCAGCCTCCCTATTACTCCTTGCATTAATGCTTTTAGACCTCTGATGCCACTTTACTTCCATATTCAGCTTCCAAGGCACAGGGCTGTGTTGGTGGTGAAAAGCTGAGGTGAGAAGAAAGCCTCACAGAAATGTTCCAAGCAGGTGGGGAGAAGTCCCTGCACTCCCAATGAAAGACTGTGGCTAAAACTGGAATTTTGTCCATGTGACCCAAATATCCTACTAGTGTAAATGATTAATTCAAATGATCAATATTTTGCTATGCTTTGCCACTATTCTTTAACATACACTGGGTATGGTTAATGAAGTACTGTCAACAAAAGAAAAAACTGTCTTCTGCCTCGGACACCAATACTGTGTGCTTAGCTATGTCTCATATCACCTTTCAGTTTTAAATTTCAAGAGAAGACAACTTCTTTGCATGGTTGCTGTTTTGAATTTCCAAGATCAGCCAAGTTGGCAGATATGCAAACCAATTTAATTCTGCTTGGCACCACAGTTCTTCTTTTCCTGGCCCTCAAAGGCATTCTTTGAAAGAACTGAACCACAAGAGCAAAGATTGCTCACTGCTGGACAACCCATGTCTTGTCTGGAAACAAATGTGAGTGTGCCTGCTAGCTGTTAATCAATGTAACACAGAAAAATAAATGATTAAAATACTTGAGAGGCTTGAACGTAAGTAGTAAACTTCAGATCTTAGTAAAATGTACAGCCCTCTTCCCAAATATGGCTCAATGGTCACAACGTTGTTTCTGATCTTATTTTCATATTTCAAGTATGCATTTTTACAAATAAATTCTTTAATCATATTCATTATAAATGTGAAAGCTCTGCGTGATGTTGCCACTCAGCTAAACCAGTGCAGACAAATTGAAAACCTTTATTACACCCCTCTTGTCTCAAGAGGGCCACTGTGGCAGCAGTTGACATGATTTGAATCACTGAAAAGTTACTAGCTGTGAAAACAGAGTTTAAGTAAAGAATGTTTGCTGCATGCTGTGGAACTACCACTGCCTGAATTCTAAATCTTTGTTGGTTCTCTTTGTTACCATGAATTGACACTGTGTTTGATAATTTGTATTTAAAACTGAGCGAGTCAACATTTTCTGAATTTAAAAAAAAAAAAAAAAATTAAAAAAAGCTTCAGAATGGGGCATTAACATTCCAAAAAAGCTGATCAACAGCAGAGTTATTCTGCGGCAATTGCTTTTAGTTACTATATCTTAGATTCCCAGCAATCACCCTGAAATTAAATAAAAGGACTGAAAATTTAAGCAAATCTAATAATAAAAAATTGCCAGTTATATATAAGTATTATACATAGACTCAGATTCTGACACCATACCATGCATAAGTAAACAAAGCAAAGCAAATTTTAAAAAATAGTAAATATTTTGCTATTTGCCTGCCTTTCTATAATTTTAGGTCTAACATTTTTGACAACTTCAATGAAAGTCAAGCTAGAAAAGAAAGAATAGAATAAGATTATATTGGTATGACCAGAATTTAACATAAATATTTTACTGAGATACTATTGAACTGGGGGGCAGAGAGGGTCAGAACTGCTCTTTATGGAAATTTACCAGTTCTCATAATCAACTGGATGTTAGGGAAGTCTGTTCATAGGATAAGGGCAAATAGGGAGCTAGAATTGTTTGAGTCCTTATAAAAAATGGAATGTAATACATGTTTCAGGTTACTTACAGTCCCAGTTTGGTAAAGCATCCTTCAGAAGTTGTATTTGGGCATCAACTAAGTTTTCCCGACTGTGAACAAGAGGTATGTTCACGTAGTCAGCTTCCACCTTTTTACTTCTTCCTAATCATCCCTAGCTGTAGGTGAGGTAAGTCCCAGGTTTCTGGGATCTGTGTAAGGACTGGAAGTTTTGCTTCTTCATGGGAATGTTGTAAAGATAAATTTACGATATTTGGAAAGCACTGAGGTCTGCATTCATGACTTAGGCTTCCCATTCTTGCTCTACCTCTTGCTTGGCCATGGCACTGAAGCTCTTTTCTGAACCTACTGGTCATGATAAATTGTAAATACAATGACACAGAGGTTAGGTAGGTACTGAAAAAAAGTTGGCTACAAAAGGATACCATGTTATCCTGCCATAAAAGAAGATGGCAAAGGCATACATCTGTGTTTTTCTGTTCAACTTCTTTCCGCCATAGCTACAACTACAGCGAGATGTTGAGAATGTTGGCTATGCCACCAGGAAAGCTGTATCACTCAATCAGCACAATGATGAATTTATGAAAGTAAAGCTACAGATATAGGTTCTGCAGATAAATTTTAGTCCTTCCTGGTGAGGAAAAAAAAAGTGTGAGAACTTTGTGAAAGACTTATATGTGATGTGTAGGAAGTTATAAGCCTTCCCCCTCATATTCTGAAGTTAACCTTCAAATTTGTCAGCTGCTTTGAATAACAGTCAATTGACAATAGAAAAAGGAGACCAGCTAGTGTTCTATGAAGGAGAAAACAAAGTGAGATTTAATATCATTTTTCTATTTTCACTGAAGACCTGAAAAATTAGGACTTAAATGATTCCCAAGGATGGGAACAAATGATATTTAATGCCTTTATTTATAGACATTGAAAAAATCTCAGTGGAGAGAGTGATAACTATATAATAAAAATGCATGTGGGCCATTTAGCAAAATATCTCAGGCTTGCTGGGATTAAGTAATCTCATGTTGAAATCCACTTTTTATCTTGTATAGATGTAAAAAAAGTCTTTTTTTCTTCCTTCTGACAAAACAGTTAGAGTAGCAGCAAAGTAAATCACAAGAAGCAAAATATGTGCTATAGCTCAGGCAAGTGAAACAGGGATGGCACAGCCTATTCACTCTACCCATTCTAGCTCTCAGCACAGTAATAATTGCTGTAGACACACCTCTAATAGCACTTTCCCTTTTGCATGTTTCTACAAACCATTTGTAAATTCTCAAAACCAAGCGGTATGTAAAAAAAATAATTTGTGGTTGTCATCTCAAAATCAATTTTTCCCTTGTGCCCATACTGAAACTGATTACAGGTTATATAAATGCAAGTTTTATCATGATAGCAGAACAGAACTGATACAGCATAATAATTTATTCATTAAAGTGTAAATGAGCAAATTATAATAAGAGGTAGTTGCATAGTTTGCTCCTGCTACTCTTGTTGTAAATCTAAATGTGTGTATGCAAAACTGATGGTTGCCCAAGAAAAAGCTTTCCAAATCTTTTAATTTTAATCTGTTCTGCCTTCCTTACAACAGCAGTTACAATATTTTATTAAAGAGATATCAGTCTCCTGCAGTCATCAGATGGTGAGAGCTCATTAAAAGCCATCTGAGTGGGAAAGGAACTAGGGGCAGGGGGAAAGGAAAGGGGGAGAATAAAACTGCAGATCAGCTGGATTACTTGTGCTAAAATTCGTATGGGACTTACTGATTGCAATATACTTTAATTATCAACAATATTTATTAGTAGCCAGCTTAAAACACTATCAAAAAATCAAAACTTTTTTTTTAATTAATTATGGAAACAATGTAAAAATAAAAAGTAGCATAAACATCAGCATTTTCTTTTGGTTTGAGCTTTAAGATTTTGATATATTTTTCCTTATAGAGTTACAACAGTCATAAACTGACTTGCAGATAAGTTTCTATTGTGTTTTGTCCCTACTACATAAACATACAGAATCTATTGAATGGATACTAGCTTCAAGTTTATTAGGCCAAGTTCTAGGGGCTGAGTTAAAAAAATTTAAAATTAATTACTCATGAGATATATCAGTAATAACAAAGAAAAGCAGTTGACAAAGGCAGGCAGTGTTTCTGTTTGTAAAAGAAGTTACAGAGATTCTCTGTTGATATTTCATCAGTGTCCCTACCCATGTTTGACAGGTGAGAGTAACAGACTGAACAAGGGGAGTTATTTGTTCCCCAGTTCTTATACCATCCCCTGAAATTCTCTTAGGTTGCCCAGTGCTGATATAAGAATTTACCTCCAGAAGAAGCCCTGTGAACCTGTATGGAGTTATAGGTATGATCACACATCAAGAAATCCAGCATTTTATCACTGCACCTCAAGAGCAACCCCATTTATTTTCCTGAAGGGCAAAACAGTTTCATAATGCTTTTTATATCTCAATAGCAGAGGGGAAAATAAATAAACTACCACAAAAAAACAACCCCCAAACAAAAATAACCCCCAAGCCCCTGGATCAATTAATCCTTCAAAATCCTTCATAATAGGAAAAACCTGAAACACAGGAGGTTCAATCTGAACATCAGGAAAGACTTTTTCCCTGTGATGGTGACCGAGCACTGGCACAGGTTGCCCAGGGAGGTTGTGGAGTCTCCCTCCTTGGAGATGTTCAAAAGCTGCCTGGACATGGTCCTGGGCAATCAGCTCTAGGTGGCCCTGCTTGAGCAGGGGGGTTGGACCAGAGGACCTCCAGAGCTCCCTTCCAACCTCAACCATTCTCTGATTCTTGATTCTGTGATAAAGGGAGCAAAGAAAGCCTAATTTCTTCTGGTGTTTGTAAAATATGACTAAAAGTATTGTTCACATTCATCTAAGAAAGGATATTGTTAGTACATGAAAAACATCCAGCTTCTTGCATTTGATGCTTGGACTTAATTGGGGGAGTGATGGGGAGAGACTGTAAGTACCAGAGATTTGTCACTGGCAAATATTAGGAGGGAAGCACCATGAGTTTATAATATTAAACACAAAGGCAAAATCTGCACTGTGTATTCCAGTGGGAATTCAAGCTGCTCTTTGAAACGTTCTTTGGCTGGGGTTAAATCATGACAATTATCTTTCGTGGACATTGACAACACTGCACCAAAGATAGTGTCTTCTCAGTGCCTTATAAAAAGCTATTAATATTCTCCCAAGTCTTTAGGATAACTTTGCCTTTATCTTCAGTTGACTTTGCCTTTTTTACAGGCTGAATTGCACTTGAGGTACTCTGTCCAGCTAGTGTAATCAAGCCTTTCTACCGATAGTCATTACCAATAGAAGATCTAATAGTAAAACTATTGTTACTAGTCTTTAATTGCATACCTGTAACTGTAAAATTTCATCCTAGTTCACCTATGCCACTTGAGGACACTCAGTTCCTCCTACATAGTATTTCTGACTATGCATACCCTCTAGCTTAACATTTCCATGGCCTGATGTCATCAACAGAATTACTATGCCTCTCAAGTCTGGTCTTTGAATAATCCCACTAGTAGCATCTCTCCAGTCTTCTGATTCATGACTCCACACAATTCATCAGTGTTTGCTCCAAGGTGGGCAGTTGTGGTTTTGAGCAAGATTTGGAAAACAGGAAAATGCAGAGCTGCATAGCTGAAACTTTGATTGATTGTGCTCTGATCATTGCTTTGTAATTCTTGTGCTACTGCTCTGCTTTCCCAGCCCAATTAGTTCTTCCCCATGTAGTACTATATCAATGCTTTACTGAAGTCTCTGTAGATTAGACTAACCACTAAGATTATTTGGCAGATGACTTATCAAAGATAAATACAAGCTTAGTCTGACATGATCTACCTTTGGTTTAATTTCATTCTCTGTTTACTTCAATGAGTTTAAATGTTCTTTTCATTTGATCTGCTTGATCTAAGATGTAAGTGATCTCCTGAATGGTCGATTTATCTGCATCTTCTCCCCCAGTAGGCTGACTCCTAATTTAGAGCGATTGCTGTATCTGAAAATGTCATCCTGCAGTAGCAGCCCTCCTGGCTGTTCCACTCCTACAGACCACCTCAAACATGCACAACTCTGCTGCTATCTGAAGCCAGCCAGAGTCAAGCTTGTAGCTGCTCTGTTTTAATATGGTAATGGGATGTTAAAGATTTATCTGCATCAGTCAAGCAAAAACATTTAAGTGTCACTGTTGTCTTTATAAAAGGTTAGAAAAATTGTCACTCCATTAAAAATACAAATGTAAAGTGCACTTAAACACTGACCAAGTTGTTACGCTGATGAAACTTAATTACCTGTTGTCCATGAAATGTAACACGCTGCAGAAAAAAACTCAATCACTGAGGCACAGTCAACACTGTTCATGCATTAACCAAATGCATAAACTGGAATGTTAAAGGACTTTCATTCTGTCCTTGTTTATACGATCGTCACACCAAAAAGGAAAATATTTGTGTACTGGTCTGTTGTGGTTTAACCCCAGCCAGCAACTAAGCATCACGCAGCTGCTCACTCACTTCCCCTCACCCAGTGGGATGGGGGAGAGAATCGGAAAAAAAAGTAAGACTCATGGGTTGAGATAAGAATAGTTTAATAGAACAGAAAGGAAAAAAATAATAATGATAATAATAACAATAATAAAATGACAATAATAATAACAAAAGAATTGGAATATACAAGTGATGCACAATGCAATTGTTCACCACTCGCCAACTGATGCCCCGTTAGTTCCCGAGCAGCGATCTCCCCCACGCCAACTCCCCCCATTTTATGTACTGGGTATGACGTCACATGGTATGGAATACCCCATTGGCCAGTTTGCATCAGCTGTCCTGGCTGTGTCCCCTCCCAACTCCTTGTGCCCCTCCAGCCTTCCTGCTGGCTGGGCATGAGAAGCTGAAAAATCCTTGACGTAGTCCAAACACTACTTAGCAACAACTGAAAGCATCAGTGTGTTATCAATGTTCTTCTCATACTGAACCCAAAACATAGCACTGTACCAGCTACTAGAAAGAAAATTAACTCTATCCCAGCTGAAACCAGGACAATAATGAAAGAAAAGCAGAGATGCTTCAGTTCAGCCTCTCCAAGTTCTTTAACCACTGAACTCCTACTGAGGAGCGTAATGCCCACTGAAGTAATTGGTTTCAGTGTAAATGTAAGGCCTAAATAGGAGTTAGGCACACAAATACCTTACAGGATCCAATCCTAAATTTTGTACTTTAGCAAGAGAAGAGCTGAGAATGGATACGACTGCTCTTTCTAAATCCTTCAGGGACATAAACACTTGTGAGGAAGGAGAAACATGTACACAACAGGTAATATTGGTACAAAAAGAAATAGGTACGCACAGGTCATAATAAAGCTAGACTAGAAACAGGTTTCTGACCACCAGAATAACAAAGTTGGGTGGGTGGGGGGAGGCAGGGACAACTACCTTCTGACTCAAATAATAGGGGCGAACACATTTTGCTACATTTATGAATAGGATTGCGAAATATGCTGGCTCGTAACAATAGGGCTTTAGATCAAACCTATTTATGGCCTATTTATTTTGGTCTAAAAACATCTGGAGAGTGGTTGTGAATGTCACTAGTCCTAAATATATCTGATATATCGCTATGTTAAACCTGATCCTTGCTTGGAGCTCAGAGGTGCATGGAAAGAAATTTCACTACCTCTTGATAATGTCCTAAGTCTCCGGTTCTGTATAAAGGTGAGTTGAATCTTAAATAAAAGCAGTAAACTGAGAACAGGGTTTCTAAGGGTTTGTGTTGTTTCTCTTTCATATGAGAAATTACTCTTAACAATTATTGAAAACATCATCCAAAAAATCTGCATGTCAGCAAATTAAAATAATTGTGCATCTGGAAAGTTTTTCTGGATTAAGATTGCAGAATTTCTTCTGTATGTTTTATTTTCACTTTCTGGATCAGTTGCAGCATAATTAAAATAATTATTCAACTATGTCTTCTTTAAAAAAAAAATAGTGTTGAATTTAATGAAAGAATCCCTAAACATATCCATGTAACTTTGCTGCTGCTACAGGTGTCATTCTTGTCTCCTACAGCTTCTGTAGGGGCTACAGAATTGCTAAGGCCTCACTCCTGGAAAAGGTCTTGCAGGACATCTCAACAGTTTGCCTTAGTTTGAAGCAGTAAAATGCTCCCCTAATCCAGAGCAGTGGCAAAGACACTTCTGCTGCTCTGGGTCACGTAAGACAAGAGTCCATCTGTTTTACATCTTTCTTTTCTTTTCTCTATGAAGAAAGTGACTTAACACTGTCACGTTTTGTCCTACGCTGACTTGGTCTGTGAGCTATGAGCCAGATAGAAGGAATGTGCAGCTCAGGATCATTATAAAGGACTTTCTCTTTCTGTGAAAAACCATTGTAAATAGAAAAAGAAAGGAAGGAAGAAAGAAAGAAAATCTGGCCACTGTGATATGTTTCTGTCAATATTATTTGGTTGATGCCAGAGTTTCTTCTGCTTCAAGGGCAAGTTCATGCAAGCATGCTGTTACAAAACCAACTCCAACCACTTTTGCTGCTTTGTGGTAAAGTGCCACTGTGGGGATTGTGCAAGGTTTGTGGATTCTTGGAAAAGAAGCAATTAAAAATGAATTTGAGATATTTGGAAGCCCATTGATTGGGACTGAGATTGGGATAAGTAATAACTCATCCTTTTCTGCTAAAATTTATGTCTCACTGTGCTGTGGAATGCCCTTGGCTAAATGGAAGTCCAGTCTCAGGGAATTTCCTCAGTTTGACTGTTGAAATGGTACCACTGTTTCAGGTGTGCACTCTTCTCTAATGGGCCCCATAGCAGCATTTCAAGCAGGAGTTGGGGTATTCCTACTCCAAATGAATGCATCAGTTATAGCTCATTAGCATTTCACAAAAATATAGCAGAAGTATGTTAATAGGAAGGAGTCAACAGCTTACTTTGAACAAGTTTCACTTATATAATTTTTCTTTTACAAAAGCAGATCAAAATATAGTTTTTGATCAAAGTGCACTGCTGTTTCCAATATAAACCACATGCACATCCTTTTGCCCCCAAGATAAAGCTAGTATGACCTTCTTAACTAATGTGATTACAACAGGGTATTGCAGCTATCTCTAACTCTATTTTGGATACTGAGATATTTCAGCTGAGATATTTAGATAAGACAACACTATTTAAGGATAGAGAGCTACACAATATCCTTAAAACAGTATCTGTTTTTACTGCTGTCACACAAAAAAATATCACTTTCATTACTATGCATTTTGTAGGTTTGACTTAGTGATTCATGAAACAAAAATTATAGGGTCTGTTACACAAACTCCAAATTATTTTAAGCTTCTTATAGTGTTTCTCTTACATGTGCCTTTCATTTTGGCCATTAACATTTGACATTGGAGCCATAATATTTTGATCAGTTTAACCAAAGCATTAGTTTTAAATTAACACAGCATCTAACATAATTTAAACTAAATGATAGGACCTGGATCATTTACAGAAGCATTGCTCCATAAGAAAAAAAAGAATGAAATTAATATAAATTTCCAACAGCATTCAACTGCTGCACTTAATGCCTATTTACTCAGATAAATGGACAACACTTCATCCAAATGATTAGAATTATTTAAAAAATTTCCCCTCAGACTGAATAGTTCTGGAAAACAAAATATCTTTGCTTCAAAATAAGCATAACTCCAGATACTCCCTCCATATGCAGTAGAAAAGCAGTTCAGCTGCCCTATGGTCAAACATGACCCTGATTTAGAGGAGTTTATGTTTCAATCTGAAAGTCAATTTGAAGCATCTGTTCTCACTAAAAGCAGATGATTTTTCTAGGAGGAGGTTTTGCTTTAGCCGCAGTAATGTATAGCCCTCTGCATTACAGAAGCCATTGAAGTCTGCAAAACATAGTCTGAAACCTGATGACGGACTTTTTTAGGAAACTTTTTTTTTTTTTTAAGGAAGTGAAACAGCAGCTAAATATAGATCTATGGACTTCAGACTGAATTTTGGAGTATTTTGTGGTCAAAAAACTTTCTTATAATGAAAAGAATGAGATTACTGTGTCTCTTTGTATGGCAACGGGATGTCCCTATACTTCTGCAGAGGGTATTTGTTATCTTTAGGAACTTTCTGGAGAGAAAGTGTGGCTCCCCCATTTCAGAGGCATGCAGTCAAGTTCACAAGGAATGAGCATGTTGGTATCATATTTCCTGATAAATTGTCTTTAATAAAAGGGCTTTTCAAAAGATTTCAACCCAAATTTCTGAGGCTGTCCCAGGGAAGTGGCATCTGAGCCAAGAGCTGATGATTCCACAGGAAAATCAAGACCTTTGGGAGACTGCACTTGAGATGTACTTGAGAACTGGCAAACACACCCTCAACACAGTGATGAGGCATCCTCTTCTAGAGCACGTTGTTTTCCTGTGAACCTTTGCAGGAGTAAAATATCCTTTTAAAGACAGGGTGTACTAGTACTTGGGTCAGACATGAGAGTGCCTATAATCAACATTCTATGTAAGAGTGGTATAGGTACTGTCTAATGTAGTCATATTGAACTCACCAGACTGAAATATTGGGTGGGGCAGCCAGGACCACTGTTGTCATAAATCCAGCAGAACTTATTTCTGGAGGTGTAGCAGGGTACCTGAACCACTTTGCAAGAGCCTCTCAGAGAAAGTTGTTCCTGTAAAAGACCAAGTAATCCACAAAAGTACTCCCGTTCATTTCCAATACAGCTTCCTTTACAAAACCAGCTGAAGTCCAGACATATAGCCAACCTATATTTTATTTCATAGTTTTCTGAGTAAAGCCAGATGTATTCTAAGCATGCTGGGGTCTGGGGGGGGGGGGGCAGGCAAGGCATGTGCTGCAGCCTGCCCTGCTCACTGCTAAATTAATGTAACTTCAGGGGAAAGTACCAAGATTGCATGATGTTGTATATGAAATACAGGATGCTTCCAGCAAGGAAGACATGTTCCGTGTATATACTGGGACCCTAGCTGCATTTTGGAAACCATTTAAATGCAAAGGTGACCAATCTTCCTGACTCAGGTGTCATATATCAAAACCCTGCGTGAAGACACATACCTCAGCTGAGGAGGCTGTGAAGTGAGGGAGCATTTGATTAGCGGGAGATAAAGAGCCGAATATTCAAAGTTCCCAAAAGTGTCTGTGCCAGCTCAGCTCTGTTGACTGTACGTCACCACCTCATCAGAGGAGCAACCCAAGGGAGCTGTAAGCAAGCTACTTGTGAGCTGCTTAAAAACTCACCAGCTGATGGCTCCTGCTGTAAAGATGCTGATATCCACTGATCTGATGGAGAATGAAATGATTTGAAAAAAAACCTCCCTAAAATCTTGTTTGTATCTCCATGTCCTCAAATGCTCTTAAAAATCTGGTGCTTCGCTAGCTTTTTCATGAGGGTTTCAGTAAAATAGCTCATTCTTTAAGTAAGTGTATTTAGGTAACGTATCTGCTATATTAGTGAATTTCAGAAGAAGGTGAAGCCTCTGCTGTTACGACTTTTGGTGGGCGAAAAAGTCATACTACTTATTAGTATCTAACAGAAACTCTCCTTGAACTTTAGTAGCAATCATGCTGTAGTGGTGGGTGAGTCGCTGAGCAAGACGAAAGGGCTCGTTATACCCTTGGAGAGATGACTGTGCCAAGATTTAAAGATAATCCCAACTTCTTAATAAAAGCAATGGAAAGACAATAGCCTCAAAAAATATGCTGCATAATTTTATGTGTGAATGAATCTACGTATACAAGTGCTGCATATTATATTATACAAGGGCAACTACATAGCCTTTTTACCAATATATTTGATGTTTTTTCTCCTTCGTAGTATGCATTCTGTTTAATAACATAAGCTCCCAGCAGAGATTTAATGTAGCATCAGCCTCCAACAGGCCCTACAGCAACAAGAAAGACAGGGGCCATCTCTGACAGCTGTATTCTATACTGCTGTCAGTCTGCTGCTTTAATACAAAGCATTAGTAAAACTATCTGGAGATTGGCAGGCACAGAATGGTATTCCAAGAAATGTCTTTGCTGCCACTGTAGCGTCTGCCTGTTTCTACCAACTCCTCCAAATCCTGTTCACTATACCTTCCCTGAACCAACTCGTATTTTCTCCCTTTGGACTGCAAGGGACCATGAGAAGAAGGAAGGCTGTTCTGTGCTGGGAAGAATTCTCTACATGGCCTTTGCAATTACAACACCTCTTCCACCTGTTTTCCGGGTCTGGAAAATCCCTGAATCCTGCTAAGTCCCCTTCACTCTTTACATTCACTAGATCTTTTTCCTAGATTTTGTAAGCAAACTGTTTTAAAGACAATAATTTAAGAAAAGTGAATGCTTTACCTGCAAGACCTCCCCTTCTAACTTCTTTCTTGCATAAGTTTTAAGAACATTTGAGGATTTCCTGTGATTCATGAATTGAAACCACTCATTAAAAGGTTTCTGCCTAAAATATCCTTTAAAACACACTAGTAGCTTGATAATAAAGACTTCAAATAGTGCAGAATCTACCACATGCTCTGGTAAATCTTTCCAGTGATAAATTATTCCCTCAGTTAAAATATTATGCTCATTACAACTGCATTTTTCTATTATTACTTTGACTTGTTGCAGGTTAGTATTAAGTGGATTGTGAGCTTTTATGCACATTATTCTTTGATCTGTTTTATTGTACATGGTTAATATTTAATTTCGCAAGGGCTCTGAAAGCCTGGGATTAACACTTTTAGCTTTTATTGTCATCTTGCCAAAAACTGAACTGAAATAATTAAACTATGTCTTTACATCTCTAGATGAGTCAGCTATTGTAGAAAATATATTTTTGATGGAGATCTGGAGGTGAAAATGTGGCAGATGAGAAACATAAAACAAATGTGAAAATAATAAAGTATAAAAGAAAGGATAATGGCAGATAAAACCCCCAGATATTTCTATGGGAACATTTGATGATTGGTTAAAGGAAAAATACAGGAGGCAACTAATGACCAAAAAAAGTCTCAAATAAAGGAGGAGATGAGAAGCAGCAACAAAGCAAGAAAAAAAAACTCCATTAGTGAAAGCCTAAATGAAGATCTATTGCTGCTAAACCAAACATGCTTAGATTTGTATTCTATTTCATACACCTTTCTGTTTACATTGTACAAGTTAAAGGGAAAAGGGTTGGAGTTTTGGAAACCTCTTGCTGAGAAGATAATTATTACTGGCATATAGGGGTCATATAAATTACTGTTAGTGACTTTTTGCTTAATATTTTCAATATAGATTAGCTTAAACTTGCTACTCTTTCCTGTTGTATCTAGTTCCTGACACATTCTCCCAAAATAGTGTACTGACAGAAGTGTTCAGAGGTAGTATATCATAAGAAGCAAAGCATATTTATGCGCAGAATGCAAGAACTGATGGGTGCAAATACTTTTGCAAACATCATTAAAAACATCTGTTCATTTACCAATACTGTTATTCCCATGATACAGGAGGAACAAAGGAACTAAAGCACAGGGAATGAAATTTCCCAAGGCTGCCCAGAAAAGAAAGAGCTGGATTCTTACTTCAGCAGGTTTTGTTTCATAGGATCTTCATCAACAATAGTGATTCGGACTTTAAATTGTACATCTCGAGAGAAAAGAGGTGTTTATGTATATGTAGCTTGGCCATTTATTGGTTATTTTTGACTGTTAATTAAAATTGTAATTACGAAGAAGCATTTGTACTGTATCCATGTGATGTTTGTCTCTTGTTCTTTGGGGTGATAAAGCAAGATACTCAGCTACTCAGCTTGCACAGGTAACAGAAAGGAAAGATTGCATTTTCATTATATTAAAATGGAAGGAGGAAAATATATTCCTGTGCAGACAATCCTAAATACTCTGATTTCTTGAATAAAAAATTTTATAGAAAGATTTTTTTTAAGTAATTTGAATTTGTTTTGCTTTTAAATAAAATGTGCTTCTGCCACAGTTTCTTATTGTCGTATATAACATAGGCATTGTAGGGAGGACACATAAATCATGCCTTCCTATAAAGTAGGCATGAAAATGCCTGAGACAAAAGTGTTCAGGAAGCCTGCAGTCTTTTTTCTTTAGCTAGAGTAATTTAGTAGGAAAATGAAGAGGGTGATATTGTGCAGGTCTTTTATTTCTTCATAATTCACTGCGATGTAAGTACAGACAGCTAACTGAAGCATGTTAGCCTGGGCCAGGCTGTTTCCTCTCACAGTTTCTGCTTATTACGAGGGCACTCTCATCCCTTTAAATGAGGTCCTTCCTCCAGAAGCAGTTCCAGCTCCACCCAGGCCCTATGTGCCAACATTATACCTAATTAATCCTAGGATTAGGGGATGATACTCAACTAGAAATGCACGCAACTTCTTTACAGGGTCTGAGCAAAATTGACACGAGGCTCTGACATGGATTTGGTCCTTCATTTGGTTAGGCTGAGATGTATGAATGGAAAATGATCTGCTCTAGCTTGTGACCGTATTTGTCATTCACAGTGAGCGTCTGAATGACATGAAATTAACAGAACAGAAATGTTTTAAGCTCAAGAAGCTGAACAGAAGGTTTGGAGCAAACTTGCCTGCCTTCTCTTTTTCTCCCCCTCTCTGCAAACATTGCTTCAGTTGGCTGGTTAAGATCCAAAACAGAGAATCGTAAATTTGTTAAATAATTGGGTTTGTTGCCAGTTAAATGAAAGTAAGAGCTCCTCAGCTTTAGTGATGTTTCCTGGGTTTTGTTATGTTTTTCCATGGCAATATTTTTGCATCCTAGGACTCAGGCTCTCTTGTGTTCTGATCTCCAGAACCACATCTGTGTCATCCAGAACAAACACATTGCAAAGCAATTCCTCTGCTTAGGAGGTTGTACTTAAGAGGATAATTCTGTTATTCTTGTAATCAAGGGCCAAATAACAGTTAGCCAACAGAAACAATCTGAGATGTGAAATTAGTCAGAAATCGTTTGTCCAATCATGTCAGCTGGTTTAAATTGGCACATTTCTTCAGAATGCTTTTAGTTTGCTCAAGACGATCAGGAGAAAGCAGGCAAGCCTTCCAAAGTTTTCCTTGCCAGATTCAACTCTGAGAACCTGAAAATGGGGCTGCTGGATTTCTTGGTAGTTCATGGGATCAACAAAATTGGATTTGGAAAAATACAAATGAAAGAGATATCTGCATTGCATTTTGAGGCTGATTTCAGTGTTCCTAGGCTGATATTAAGCTTTGGTGATCATAAAGTGGTCTTCAGGTGCTCTGAGTTCAGCAAACATTCATAACACAACCAAATTGTTAGACAGGGTCATAGGCAGTCTTACATGGCTCCTGCAGAAGCCATACTACTTCAGTTTCACTGCTCTCAACAGACGTGATAGCCAGATTAAAGCTAATACAAGTATCCTCCACATGTTGTGATTGCATTTCATAATTACAGCATACACAAACCTAAGTGATGCTTTAGTTTCATCTTACCTGGCTTGTTTGTGGGAGCAGTTGGAATTCAAGTGTTGATGGCTTTAGATAGTAGCACAATAGTGATGTAGCAAGTTAGATCGTAGTGGTGGAAAACCCTGGCAATTTGCTGATTTAATGGCTAACTCCAATGTAGTCTGAATACTGGATAACCCCAGGCAGCATGCTAATTCTAGCAGATTGTGCTGTGGCTACCTTACCATCCACAACTATTTGTTCTCTGTTTGGTGACAGTAACTACCCACTGCAGCTGGCGTATGAGGCAAGTTCTCCATTTCCACTTCACTTCACAGGATGAGGCTTGTCGTGGTTTAACCCCAGCCAGCAACTAAGCACCACACAGCTGCTCTATCACTCCCCTCCTCCGCCAGACAGGGGAGAGAAAATATAACAAAAGGCTCATGGGTCGAGATAAGGACAGGGAGAAATCACTCACCCAATTACCATCACAGGCAAAACAGACTCCACTTGGGGAATATTAACTTAATTTATTGCCAATCAAACCACAGTAGGGTAATGAGAAATAAAACCAAATCTTAAAACACCTTCCCCCACCCCTCCCTTCTTCCCGGGCACAACTTCACTCCCAAATTCTCTACCTACCCTGCCAGCGGCACAGGGGGATGGGGAATGGGGGTTGCAATCAGTTCATCACACGTTGTATCTGCCGCTCCTTCCTCCTCCGGGGGAGGACTCCTCACTCTTCCCCTGCTCCACCATGGGGTCCCTTCCACAGGCTGCAGTCCTTCAGGCACAGAGTGCTCCAGCATGTGTCCCCCACGGGGTCACAAGTCCTGCCAGAAAACCTGCTCCGTGGGCTCCTCTCTCCACGGGGCCACAGGTCCTGCCAGGAGCCTGCTCCAGCACGGGCTTCCCACAGGGTCAGAGCCTCCTTCGGGCACCCACCTGCTCCGGCGTGGGGTCCTCCCCGGGCTGCAGGAGGAGATCTGCTCCACCGTGGACCCCCCTGGGCTGCAGGAGGACAGCCTGCCTCACCATGGTCTTCCCCACGGGCTGCAGGGGAATCTCTGCTCCGGCGCCTGGAGCACCTCCTCCCCTCCTTCTGCACTGACCCGGGGGTCTGCAGGGCTGTTTCTCTTACATGTTCTCACTCCTCTCTCTGGCTGCTGTTTCTGTGTCTGCCGCAACTTTTTTTCCTTCTTAAATATGTTATCACAGATGTGCTACCACTATCGCTGATGGGCTCGGCCTTGGCCAGCAGTGGGTCCATCTTGGAGCCGGCTGGCATTGGCTCTGTCAGACATAGGGGAAGTTTCTAGCAGCTTCTCACAGAAGCCACCCCTGCAGCCCCCACGCTACTAAAATCTTGCCACGCAAACCCAATATATGGGTCTACAATGTGAATAAGCCGGTCTAAGAACTCTTTGCACCAAAGGGAGCAGTCCTCCTTTGCTCACTTAGAGGTAAAGTTTTCTTTCCTCCTTTGAGCCACCTACACTACTAGGCATCCATTGCTGTTTTAATTTTGTTAGCGTTCCATTGAACGGTCTCATTTTGAGGTCAGATGAGTGTCACAGTCAGCAGCAGGGAGGAGGTGACAGTAGGCATCTAGGATGAGAGAACATGGGAGGAAGGGACAGCCAGTTTTACTGGAAGCGAGCCATTAGATTGGTTCAGCTTTATCACAAATTCTCACCCTCAGAGATGTAAATGTAAAGCTGGAAGTCTCGGTTTAGGCTGCCAGCAAAGGACTTTGTGCCGAAGCAGCTGACAAGCGGGCCAGCATTATCTCTGCTGACTCTGCCATTGACCCCTGTCAGAAGGGCAGAGTCGCCAGCTGGGGGCTGTCGCAAGATTTGTCATCACTTGCCAGTCAGCGTCCTCACTCTGTGTTCCCTCCTGCTGAGTTAGGGACTAACTACTGTGCATTCATTTGGCCTTATTTTTGCACTGAAGCAAAGCTATTTGGCAGAAACCTACAGGATCCCGAAGTTCCTTCTGTATGAGGAAAAGTTTAACAGAATTGCTGTTGCTATTATCACCTTGTTTACTTTTTGGAAAGCAAGACCAAGGTATTATTTGTTTTCTATTCCCAGGAAAAAAGAGTCACAGAGCAAGAGGGGAAATCATGATCACTTTTTTTTGCTCAACCTGTGTGTAAAATGGAACTGGAGATCTAGTTCTAGTTCACTGGCATGTAATTTTCCAACTAAAGTTCATTCTGCAGTCTATACAACACTGGTGAGTTTCAAGGGCAAGATAGTATGATAGCATGAGAAACCTGAAGTCTTAATGATTCAAGCAAGGTTTGATCTCAAACAGAGTAACTCCACTATATTAACAGCTGCTGTGAAAGCTGACCTTCAGTCAGTTTTAATTTGCTTTATTAAAATTAGATTGAAAACCCAGTCATGCTTCATCCATTTTCTGGTTTTGTATGTTCTGGTTTGCATTAAAATATATATGCATTTATATAAATATTTATAAACATAGTTTCTCTCATTACATGGCCACAGAAAAGTAAAAGGGTCCATCCAAATTCTGACAGTAAATCTTTTGTAGAAATGCTAACAAAATACAGATCTACAAACTGCTAAATCTCACTAGTATTGTAGATTACAAATACCGACTATGCACAGCCCTTTCCATAAAGAGAGAAGATGCACGACATTATTTTCATTCTCTCTTCCACTATCTGGGACAGAAGACAAGCAGAGGATGAAAATCCACGAGTGTCTTGTTAGCGTGGTGTGCCACAGTCATTTTAGCTCATTGTATAAAAGTAGCTTAGAGAGATGAAAGTGCCTAGAGATTTTTGCAAAGAGATTATCTGGATCTCATATAATTTTCTGTCCCAGGAGGACTCCTCCTGCCAGTGAACTCAATAGTTCCACTGGGAGAAAAAAATATGTATCAAGTCCAAATAAGTTCATTGGCTGTGATGATATGAATAATTGTCTATACACAATTTACAGATTCTGTTTCGTGAGGTAGAGTTATTACAAAATTCCTCTGCCTTTTTTTTTTTTTTCTAAATTCTTCCATATTAAAGTGCATGCAGTACAGCTGGCAAGGACTACACTGTGTCCCTCCAGACCAGAGACAGTAGTTAAAAGCAAGTTGGGATGATGGGTTAGCAGAAGCCCAGGAGACCCAGTGTTCTCTTCTCTGTCTGTGGGGAAGAGTTTATTTTGAAGCAATGGAAAGTTACCCAAAGCAGAGCAGAGCAGTCTGTGATCTGCTGGGTGTTGTACGCTGGTGGAAGCCTCATCAAAAAAAGGCAGGTAGGGAGGAAAGACAAATAGGAATCTTCAAGAGACAAACCCAGTTCAGAACACGGGGAGCTTAGGCCAAGGTCAGAAATAGCCTGACCTAACTAGACAGCCAAATCAGAAAACTTGATCACCTTCCTAGATGTGATAGGAAGGTTCCACAAATCAGGAAAGAAACCACAAATTTCAGAAGGCATTTAAACAACTTGAGATGGCTCCTGCTGTAGGCTGGCAACTGCTCAGAAGGGTAGGAAGTTGAGACAGAAAGATGAATACAGAAATTATTCTATTCTTATTTCTTACCCTGCTAAGTGTTTCTTATCTTACTAAGCAATAAGCAATGGTGATGGGAAACCCTGTACTGATGTGCATGTTTGATTATACATATTTTGTTCATGTACTTTAGAATGCTGCTATGGTGGGATTTTGGTTTTGGTTTTTTTTTTTTTTTTTTTTTTTTGCTAAGGATATGTTTAAGACTTTGAGAGGTTAGGTAGCAATCCTCACAAGGGGCCCCTGCACACATTTAGCACTGAAATATCTTTACATCCGGCTTTTAACCAGGGGAGGGACCTGCACTGTCCTAGCAAACTAGTGGCTAGCAACGCATTAAACTGAGACTCCATGTAGTGCTATGGAAACAGCCAGATCCCAATTACATCTATGGATCTGCTTCTGCTGTGGGGAAAATTTGACACTATGTTCATAAGAGATGGCACGAAGGAGACAGGCAGTGGTTCTCACAGCAACTGCCTTGTCTTTTGTTCTTGGTTTCTCTTGTCAAAAAGGCAGCAATGCAACTACTGACACAAAAAAAAAAAAAAAAAAAAAGAAAAAAGAAAAAAAAGAAAAAGAGAAAGACTAGTTAATTGTCTCAAATTTAAAAAAAACTTACTTATACAATAAATATATAGCTATTTTTAACCATGCAGGTGCTTTCCTTAGTTTAGTGAGTACTAATGCAATAGCATTAAAGTTTTAATATTTCAATACTAATTGAAGTATCGTGCACCACCTAATGTTAACCTAATGTTAACCTTAAAAATAGTGCCAGTGAAGAAAATCAGGTCTCTCTGAATCCCACATACTGTTGTTTTCAAGCTTTTCATTCTGTCACCCTATACCAAGAACACAATCTCACCTTTTTTTTTCCTAGTGTTTGTTTAAAACAATGTTGAGAATATCAGAATTGAACTAAGCATGAATTTGCACTAAGTAAGTGAACTAAAGTTACAGGACTATTATGTTTTCCCCCATGGTCTAACTAAAATCTTTTATATTGTAACTTAAGCTTATTATTTCCTGATCTATTCTAAAATAACAGCAGCTTTTTCCTCTACAGCCATTTCAGTTGCCTTATATGCAGACACACTTTATTTCTTCTGAGTGAAAAGAAGAATCACCTTCCTTTTACCAGCAGAAAAATTAAGGAGAAATATAACTTTTTGTAGTTTTTGAAAGGCTCTGTGTCTCTGAAAAGGCACTCAGGTGCAACACAAAAGCAAAAGAATTTAATTCAGAAAGTTTTTTTAGAGAAAAGTTATGATACCTGCATGTGGTAAAGGCACTGTGGCCACCAGTTCTATGAAAGAAAATAAGTTTGTCCTTATGAAGAGACCTGAATATCCCTAATTCTTCTGATGTTGTTGTCCAGCTGTACATCAGTGTATTTCTTGAGATACTGCTCACCGCAGTGCTCAGCTTTTTAAAACCACTTCACAATAGCAGAAGAGAAAAGAATACTCAGTGAAGAGTATTTTTAACTTATATTTCCCTTGCAAACTTTCTGGAGACATTATCATTCACCCTTTAGTCTTGTCACTAGTGTGATTACCATGAATGACAGCATCAACATTCGTATTCCAGAGAGACAGACCAAATATCCTCCAGTGGTTGAAAAGGCCTTTTTTTTTAATAAATCTGGTGCTGTGAGGGATTAAATCTGACAGAGCAGGTGAAAGGAAAGTAGTAGATCGTAATGGGAGAGGGAAGGTGGGGAGTGTCAGCTATGTTTTTTTCCCCACGTTCCTTTTCTGTTGATTTTGTATCTCAACAATTTTAACTTCTTTCTCCTTAATGTTTTTATGTTTCCTAAGCACTGCTAAGAATAATTTTCTCTGTGGCCGATAGTGATTTTTTATGGCCTTTCAGGTCTGATGAGTTGAGGACCATGAACATTTCTGCTTACGGGTCTTTTTATGTCCTGGCTTAACTTAACTAGGTTCCTATTAGTCAAAAGTCAGTCAGTGAGTCTTCTCAGGGAGGTCTTTGAAAGTCCTTCATGAGCAAGCATCTTAGGGTCAGGCAAAAATGTTGGGCATAAAACTAGTATTTATATATTTTCCGTACCTTGAGCAGAAGTTTTGTGATTTTATTATTTGTGAGAGCTTTTTGGCATACTCTCTTTCAAGGATTAAGGGGAGGTGTTTATAGATACAGTTCTGCAAAGGGAGTCGTGCAAGTAAAGTCAATGCACCTGTAGGTTTTGAAAAAGAAAAAAATCTTTTGGTGCACATACAGGACTTCATGGCTTAATATTTGGATTTGGGGTGCAGGGGTGGGTGTGCAAGATTAGGTGTGGTTTTACACATCATAGTAGATGTGGTGGAATAGTTTGTTCAGTGATAGCTCTAGTGGTTTTTAGCTGGTGAGGATATTAAGAATATTTTTTTAGTAGATCGGTTTGCATTTCGTGTGTGTGCCTGCACACTTGTATGCATGCATCTATAATGGGGAAAAAATTAAGAGTACAGTATCATAGAAAACAAGAATGGTATAGATTTATTATTTTTTAAGATAATAAGTAACGCTTACAAGACAAAAATATTTAGCTGTCGTACACTGGAGAAGAGAAAAAATGCTAATGACTTTGTAAAGGACCTTGTAACTTTGTCCTGTGCCTCTGTTCCTGCTCAGCCCCAGCTGCTACATGCTCATCTCTGCAAGCCTGAATAGTCAGAGAAGTCACCCCTGAGGGCTACTGCAGTGGGACATTTTTGTGTACTTTGAAACCAGAGGCTTGCAGGTGGAGAGGCTGACCAAGACCTACTCCCAAGAAACATGCTTTTCAGTTCACTCTTGCACTAGTTTGGACATGACAACAGATAGGAGATAAATGAAAATAAGCATGGTCATTAACCTTCAATAGGAATTTCATGAAAAGGGGCATATAGGACAAAATAACAATGTCCTTTGCAAGATAATGTCCATTTTTTCATTTTCCACTTTATAACAACTAAACATTTTGGCCCTATTAATATTACTTTGGAAATGAATAACCTACACAGTTCTTGTTTTGTATGATTCGTTCTCTTAGACCTCCATGGCACTGTGCTGCTACTGGATGTCACTGTTAAGACATAACCTCAAAGAAAGATTTTATCGAGGTCTATAAAACTCTGTTGAGACTGAACCACACTATCTTCAGGTGAGAGTCGTGCCTGATTATATGCAGCTGCAATATCTGCTCCTCTCTGACTTACAGGCTTCATTAGAAAGGACTTAACCACCCCAGTTCCGAGACGGAAGGATTCAATAGGATGCATGATTGAAGTAAATAACATGAAAGCTGAGAATAGTTTTAGGGGTAGCAAAAGTATTTTTAAACTCAGGCTTTGATTACAATTATTATATCCCAAGAACAGGTGGAAAAATGTAAAACTATTATGACCTTTTGACATGTAAGAGTAGTTTTGTTTTAAAAATTTCCTAAATTAAAACAAAGAAAAGAAAAGAAAGAACCTGAGGGTTTTTCTCCTTGATCTCAATGAAATAAAACTCCATTTTGTTCGTCAAAACTACACAGCTCTGCTCTCTATACCTGGTCTATTCCACTACTTTGCAATTTCATTCTGTGTTCAGCTACTGAAAGACAGCTACTGAAGCATGTTGACACCATCTGTGCTTTCAGAAAATAAACTCTTCAATAATAAAAGTAATTTTTAGTTTGGAGACAATCGATGTACCATTTTCCATTCCACAGATAACCTTATCTTAGAACTCCTCTCACAGACACCTCAGAAATTCCCGGAAAAGAGGCTCCCCACTTCAGACTCATCATGGTTAAGTGTTTTGTTTACCAGTTTTAGAACTGCCACTGACTTGATATATGAAATCGTGATAGTTCTGTTTTATAATTTATTTTGTATTTAGCAACTTTGGAAAAAGTTGGATGAGTAGAACCTTGAGACACAGCACTGCATTATTTAGTCTTTACAATAAAGTAGTGTTGTAACTCTACAGAATTATTAGTCCATGAATTACAGTACCCTGAGCCTAGCAATATGATAGAAGAAGTGAGTGTGAAATTATAATTTTGTGTGGATTCTGTTGCAGAACAGGAGCTTAAGAAAGCTTGCTTAACTTCAGATATCTTAGATATAGGCACAATAAATTATCTGTATGTGTAATCTAGGAAACATTACAGTGCTGTAGTAAAACTCTCTGTAGCAGTTTGAAAGGTTGTACTTTAAAATACAGACAGAATTAAACAACCAACTCTGGAAGTTTTCTGTCATCTTCTAGCAAAGTTTAGCAAAGAATTCAACTTAAGTCCATTAGTTTTTCCCATTATTATCCAGATTTGCTGGAAAGATCGATTACAAACAATTTGATCTTACCAGCTCATTGCACAGTTCTGTCACTCTGATTTCTTTTAGAGTTTCTAGCAAAAGTTACACATTTGGTAAACTGCATTTCACAATACCATTGCTCAATAGAGTAAATAATTGTGATATAGTGATTATATTAAGCATCATCTTTCTTTCTAAATTATCAAAATGCTTATTTTTACTTAGGCTATTCTCACTTCATAAACAGTATAAGTTTTTATTTGTTTCCTATGGAATCAGAATACTCATTGAAATGAAAATCACAGTTGCAACCTCATTCAATGGAGAGGCAGAATGATGAACAGATGGCACAAAAGAACAAGTTCTTGGTAGAAGCCTCTTCGTGTATTTGGGAGAATTATGTTAACATAAATATTTTTTTTTCCTCTTGTTTTATATTATATTTTATTCATTGTCATAGGATTTGAATTCAGAACAGTCTCATATTCAGTTTGAAAGATGCAGTTCAGTAGTTTGTATACAAATATCCAGAAATTATTTGGAAAGGAAATGCATTCTCAAACGGTAGTGTTACTATAGTTACTGGTAATCCCTAACCTTAAGTGAAAATATGAAGAATCATCCAGACAGTAAGGAGAATTCCCCTCAGGTTTTTATGATTATCCCATAGATTGTTAGATAATTTTGAGTGGATGGTGAAGTTCTAATAGATTTCAAAAGCATCAATACTTCCTATGTTTGCTAATTGAATTGAGGTTTTATTTTCAGATTTCTCATGGTCTCCTGATCATCCAGACATTTTTCACCTTCACAAGACTTCATTTGCAACAATTCTCAAATATCAAGCTCCTTTTCAGTACAGTTCAGGTGAACAGGAAATTAAAGGTGCTCAGTTTTATTTTTCTAAAGCTCTGAAGGTTCCATGCTCTAAAACATGAATATAACCTCTATCTTGTCTCAGCCATAAGAAAAGCAATATCATTATTTTTTAACTATAAAATCATTGCAACACTAAGTCCTGTTATCTAGCAGAAATCTTTCTGCTTTAATATAAAAACACTATCCACAGACGTGTAGTGAAAGTAAGATGTAAAGTGGTAGAAAAACTGGAACCACAACTTAGGTAAACTATAAAAGCAGAACTGCAGGAAAAAGAATTTTAATTTTGGACATTCCCAAATGTCTTTTCTGGCTTCCAGTACTGAAGACATGAACAGAGAAATATTCTAGCTTTACACTTAGATAATTAAATCAGTTTTGAGTATCATGTTCAGTAAGCTAACAGAAATGTATTTGAGTGTATATTATAATCCATGCAAATATTTTCTACTATACCTTTTAAGAACACACCATATTTCTGAGACACACAGCTGCTTCTGAAAGATCTACAGAACATGAACACTTGACTATTGCTTCTACCAAAATCTTAATTTCTCCATATGTATTTGATTTTGATACATCGAACATTTATTACCTGTGTTGTAATAGGGGCATAAAAGTCAGAGCTGATTCTTCTAGGAGGCAAAGGGATGTCGTGCAAAGTTGATTCTAAATTTCATGTCTCTTTACCACTTACTTCAGTAATACCGAAGGGCTGGATGAAAATATCTTTGTATTAATTCAGAGAAGTTCATCAATTTCTGTGGTGGGTTTATTGGGCTTAGACACACTGACAGATCCAATCCTGCACAGATTCTAATGTGGAAGTCCATCTATATTCAACTATTTTTTTTGCTATGTTCCTAATTCACAAATCAATACATTTCAGCTATTAAAAAATGGCAAAATTATCTGATTAGTTTAGAACTGGGAAGAAATTATCAAAGTAGAGCTTCTTGGGAAGTTATTCTTTCAAAATTTACAATCCCTCGAAATTTTGTAGTGTTTCATATTTATTCAGCTTTCAGTCTCCAAGTTTATTGCAAGGAACAAAATCTATTTTCATTTTCACATCATTCCTGAGTTCATGCTACTTTTCCTTACCATGTTTTCATGTAAGTGATGAAAAAGAATGAAAATTTCCTACTTTCAGTGACAAACAACTTTGGCACAACTTGAAATCCTTGTTTACTCTAGGACTCCCATAAGGAACAATGAAGGTCTTTCAATAAGCCTAAACCCATCATCCTTTGGTATTGAACCTTCAATTTCTGGCTCTGCAAACTATTTTCTTGGCAGCGAAGGAACCTGCTTGAATGGATACCATAATGATCTTCAGTTCATGACAATATTAATATTGTAGTGTGTCACGGTTTTTTGCTGCTCTCGAAGACAGTAGCACAGTAAGCACAACTGAGAAAAAGACAATGAAAAGAATGCTCTTCCCTTTTCTAGAGACACCTAATTAGTGCTGCTTTTTGTGTCTGTGAAACAGTGAAAGCAAATGAATATTTTTCACATAATCAATTTTATTTTAATTAAGATCAAATCAATTAAATAGTTCTGCTTCTCAGAAATTTTCTGCTGCTGCTATCAGTGATGCAAATCCTGCAAATATCACTCTTCTGAATCTCATTTTTACTTGGGCAACCTCACATTAAATTCAAAGGTTGTGTAATTGAGGAAAGATTGACTATAAATAGGGTAAAATTTCAGGATGTGGTCCAGCAGGACTATGTGGCGTAAGTGTTAATGGACTCCATGTAATAACAAATGTATTGAGATTTCTGGATGGTTTTTATCCCAAAGTACTTAGACATGAATCTATCCAATCAATTTGCAGATCCATCTATATCTTAAGTCAGCTGAACCAATTTCTCTCTCAATTTCTTTCTCTTCACCTAGGGAATGTCACTTAGGTGTCTCATTTAAAGCCCTAGTTGAAATGAATCTAGATCTTAGGATTTTGAGAATTCAGCCATGAGGTCCTTTTTCATACTATTCTTGTTCTCATAATGACAGTGATGGCCACCCAGGTCATGTTATGCTTAAGGCAAGGAGCACTTTGTTACAGAAAAAAAAAATAATATAGCAGTTAAATTATCTGTAAGATTCATGTTGTATATTTTCCTGTGTTTTTATCCACTCCATGGATACAGTGTTTTCCCTGGAGGTAGGAAAAAGGGAGTGCAAATTCTGAGATTCACAGGACAAATACAGCCAAACGGCTGTTACAATATTCCATTCAGCAACATGCCATTAAAATATTCAGAAAATGCTTGAACTGTGCTACTGTTTGGATAGAGCACTGTCCTGGTTTCAGCTGGGATAGAGTTAATTTTCTTTCTAGTAGCTGGTACGGTGCTATGTTTTGGGTTCAGTATGAGAAGAATGTTGATAACACTGATGTTTTCAGTTGTTGCTCAGTAGTGTTTATACCCAGTCAAGGATTTTTCAGCTTCTCATGCCCAGCCAGAGAGAAGGCTGGAGGGGCACAGGAGTTGGCAGGGGACGTAGCCAGGGCAGCTGACCCAAACTGGGCAGAGGGGTATTCCATACAATGTACTCTACATGCCCGGTATATAAACTGAGAGAAGTGGGGGTGGGGGGAATAGCCGCTTGGGAGCTAACTGGACATCGGTCAGTGGATGGTGAACAATTGCATTGTGCATCACTTGGTTTGTATATTCTAATTCTATTTTTTTTTCTTCCTTTTCTGTCCTATTAAACTGCCTTTATCTCAGCCCATGAGTTTTACTTTTTTTTTTCCTGATTCCCTCCCCCATCCCACTGGGTGTGGGGGAGTGAGCAAGCGGCTGTGTGGTGCTTAGTTGCTGGCTGGGGTTAAACCACGACAAGCACAATTAAGATATGCTCAAAAGCAAGTCAAACTCTACATATTGACTGTGACCAGTCATTAGTCTATGCCTTGTCTGTGCCTCCTGCCCTTTTGGATTATTTATCCATCAACATTCATACGACAGTTTTATTGGCACAAACTTTTATAAGCCATAATATCCAAAGCTTAAAACAGAAAAATGTGGGATGTAATTGCGTATTTATTTCTTCAAGGAATAGAAACAGTACCATATAACTCATCTGATCAGAAATCCAAGTTGGCAAGCATGATTTTTTTTTGTCTTCTGTCCATAGCAAGTATTAAAAATATTTCAATACAGTATTTTAAATAATTGATTAATTTGGTAACAGGTATTCTAACCAGAACTATGTATCATAAAATGTTTTAGAGTTGAGTCCTGTTTCTTCTGAAATCAACACAATTTTATCAATAATTTTGAGGGAAAGTTGGAGGCTCAATGTCCTAGGGATCTGTTGCTTGTTGTTGCACCCACAGGATAGAGACCTAATGAACATTCAGTGGAGAACATGAGGAATTGTGACAGGGAAATTGAAGAGCCTTGTTTACTAACATTTGATATTTGATATTGATTTGATCTAGCACAATTGTGTCATGACACTACTTGCCATCCATAAATATTTCTTTAGGGGTTTATGTTTTTGCCTTTTTTTTTTTTTCCTGAAGAAAGAGTCAAATGAAAGTTAATAGGAGAATAATTTTGTATTCTACTTTCTACTTGTCCTGTAGCATAGGGTTATTTTGCATAAATGGTTATTCAGTTCCATAACTGTTCTTTGCTGTTGCTTGGGATATTACAATAATAGCAGTTTCAAGTAGATACATAATTATCAGGGCCACCTCCGTGTAACACATCTATGGTGTTTGTTTTTCAAAGCTGTCTAACACTTCACATAAAACATTTGTAACCTATACTTGAACAACAATGGTAGAGGTAGCTTTGTTGAAATACTCCCTTTATGGTAATTTTTTGTTTGCTTGTTTGTTTTCTACTGTAAATAATATCTTCAGAGAAGGCTAGTATATGGACAACAAAAATTAAATTTATCAGGTTCACCCATTTTCCGTATCTCACAGTTACTTTCTCTGCTACTTACTGATATCATTTGAATCAGTGATAGTTGATGCCCACCCTTTCCCAGATTACATACATTTATTTTTTCTTTACTTTCTACATTATATGCTTCTTTCAAGTGCTTTCATGGCTTTTGTTATCCTTCCTTATGTTTTATAATTATTTCCTTTGGTTTAGAGATAAAATGAATGATGCAATTGCATGCATGCCAGTGCTATGTTTTCCTATTTTTACCTGTGGGGTTATTTTCTGATTTACAGCAGTTAGATTTATTTGAATATTAGGGTTTTTGACCTTCAGAATGCTTAAAACTTGTTTCTATATTTCAAAAATGCAAGTAAGCAAAGAGCTTTATGCATTCACCTCTTGTTTTTTATTTTTTCTACTTCTTGTTTCAAAATTACCAGTAAAGTACATAGATTAACAAGTGGTGTAAATACTTCTTTATTCTCCTAATAATTATATTATTCTAATGTTAACAAGTGACTTTTGAAATGTATGTGATGGATGTGGAGGTACAGACATGCAGAAATAGCAGATTCTCATGAAGCTGAACAACAGATGCTCTAAAGCATTTTTTAATTAATCTTTTTTTTTTTTTTAGCAGAATTCAAAACATCAAAAAAATTGAGGATTGCTCTAGTCTTACCAGAAACATTACCTTTTAACCAAAGAAGAGATTGGACTGATGAGATAATAGGAAGCTATGCAGTGCAGTGCAGTAGCTGATGTTTTGTGTTTTCTTCATCTTTGGGAATACCAGAAGTAGGTCTTTTCTGCATATGGGGAGAAGCAGAATGAGGACTTATCATAAACAGCAAAATGGAGCTGTTTCCTTACACTTCTTTAAGCAAATTACTATAAACCCATGCTTTCTTCATAAACAATAATCATAGTATATATTGGTTCCTCTTTCAAACTCTGTCTTTCTTTAATCAGTTTGGAAGGATTTTCACTGTTCTATGTAGTGAAACAATTAAGTAAGTTACAGAGCTTTCAGATAACTGCTTTCATAATTCAAGAGGATTTATTAGTAAGAACATTTCTGTGAGGAAAATAACTCGGCCAATAAAGAAAAATGATTCCTGACTTCTTCAAAGTACATGAATATCAACATTGCTGTAGTGATGAGTTCATGATGTAACAAAATCTGAACTGGAAAGCAGAGGACACTTACATGGGTTCAGTGAAGAGCTATCCTTTGTCTTAGGAGACACTTAACCTTATTGGCTATTATTGTAGAAAATTTTATCTAGCAAAAACTTCAGGGTACTTATTTTTTCCATGGCAAATTGATCTGAGGAAAAGTTTAAAAGCAAACTACTTTGCATGACTTGAGTAGGTGTATTTCAAAATTACGATATGGAAATATTTCTATACACAGATGAATACCCTCAACAGGGGTTCTCATAACAACATAAATGTGGGTCCCAGTCATAAAGCTTTATTTTTGGCTGACCTTTTTTCAGAGATTAGAAGCCCTTCTTGGTATTCTGAATGAAAAAAATCTCAGTGTAGACATAATTTAATACTAAGCTGTCTTGCACATGTGAGGAATGAAAGAGTAATAAGTAGTTCTGAGATTCCATTAACACAAATGTAGGCACTTGGGAACCCTCAGAAGACATAGTGATGAGAGGGCCACACCTGTCTGATTCTCAGCACCCATTGGTGGGTGCAGACATTCCTGCAAACTCTCCAGTATCTACAGGGCACTGTAAAAGACACTTGGGAAGAAGTTGTCTGGTTTCATAAAATTAATAATTACTTGTTTTAAATAAATCCCCCCCCAGATTTAGGAGAATAATAAGCTTACTCTTAGAAGAATATTCATGAAAAAAGAGATTACTGTTACTCAAAGAAGAAGAAGAATTTTAATTACTTTTAACACAACAGAAAATAAAACATACTTTTAACAGATTTAAAAAATGAAAAATGTTTTGTTTTGTTGCCAGCTGATGAGATACCAAATTGGTGCAACATGATTCTGTGCAATGATAAATTTCTCTGATGTAGAGCAGAAATACTGCAAATGTTACTTAAGTATGGCAGATAGGTCTTTCATAAACTTCTTTTAAAAACTTCATACCATTGTTTTTATTTAAGCAGAGAGGTTTTGGAATTCAGGCAAAACTGTTAGGAATAAACATTTATTAGAATGAATCCAGAAACTAAATGCAATAGTCCTTACAAACAATGCTGTATTTTGCAGGACTTGCATTTTCATGTGTGTAACAGTCTTTCCAGCTGACAGCAACAATACTATTAGTTGACTACATCTGACCAAGGAATAAATTGTCCATGAACGCTGGTCTGTCATTTTGGACTCCCAGGGGCCAAACATTGGACTCAAACCTTGAAAAATCTTATGGTTAGAAGTCTTACAGGTAGAAAGTGGTTTAAGCCAAATTTTCTCATATTAGAGCTGCTTCTCTGTTAGAAGAAATAGAATGAATGCACAATAGCTGTTGTGAGCAATAGGACACAAGAAAAGAGTAAACCCAGGCTTTAAAGCTTAAAAACTGTAAGCTGTGCATATATTTCTAAATTTAAGCACACGGTATGAAGGCACTACTAATCAAAAAAGATGTGGTGAAGTAGCCAGTATACAGTGAGAAGTGATTTTGCCTTTTGGCTCTCCTTGATTAAGCTTACTACCAAAGGAGACATGAATGTTTCAAAGTACATAATTGCCTGGAAGAAGGACTAAGGAATTTCAGACAGCCAATTAAATGTTTAAAGAAAATAAATCTGAGACCCTAGCTAATATTTTTAGGTGCACACTAAAAACTTTGTAGAATTTTCTTACGAGCAACATTCCTCTCAACCTCCCATTTAACAAATTTAACTAATATTTATCTGAATAGGTCTGACACTTCACAGATGATCACTTCTTTTAGCATGCCAAATCTCTACGAAGCAGCATTGCACTTTATATGAACTCCTGTTAAGTGACTCAGGAGTGTGCCATTGGGCAGCTGCATGCCTGAACAACCTACTTACAAGGTTTTTCTGGGTGTGAGCTGATTTAATAACAGATCTGAAGTAGAGCTAATCTCTAATAGAACTGTAATAAAGTCCAGGTAATATTCTTAATTTTATGGACTTGCTCCAATGGTCCTTGAATGCATTGCATTTTCCAACAGGTTTTATACCTGAATAAGTCTTTTTTTTTTCACACACTCTTAATATTGTAAATAAGATCTATATAGTGAGAAATTTCTCCTGGTTTATATAGTCTCCCCTAAAAGCTACTTATCACTATGTTCATTACAGAATAGAAGAAGGTGCACAACAGAAATGTTCATCAACTAGTTGAACTCCACAAAAGGAATTATGGACTCATATAGTGCAATAAAAATTGGGATTTATTTTTACTCTGGTCACATGGTCAGACTTGCATATTGCAGTTGAGAGTGGCAGAAGAATATTAGTACTATTTGGAAGAGAATGCTGTTATGAAAGTAGTAGTGCTTTACGGTTATATTTACACAGATTATTAACATCTACATTTTATCTTCATCCAGTTATTTAAAGGGCTGTGATTGTCACTATTCTGTTTGTAAAGTGATAATGGTTACATGAACCACTAACAGGGAGAAGCTATAAGCAGTTTTTGTCAGCACTCAGGGAAAGGCTGACCTTCAAGAAGTTGCTCTAGCTTCAGACAAATTAAGAACATGTAGCCCAACATCCTTTTTCCAACAGTCAGCAGTGAATGTCCACAGAGGAGTCTAAGAACAGGTCAAGCATATAGGAGTACTTCTCCAGAACATACTCATAGCTTCCAGCAATTTGTGGCTATGGGTTTCTGAAGCTAGAAAGCATATCTTTGTGTTTTACAACTTTTGATGTATTTTTCTGCATAAATTTGCCCTTATAAAACTTCACTTATTGCCTTTCTATGTAAGAATACTGATTACGCAAACGTGACTTTCTCACAATCATAACTTTTAAATTACCTATTGTTCAGCTAGGAATAAATTCTACAGAGCAGTATATTCTTACACTATTTCTCCTTTGTCATATAAGGCAGGGATTAAAATATACAGCTTACACAGACTATGCACAAAAATATTTTTGCCAAACTGGCCAGAGTGATGTAAAACATTACTGTCCCCATCTGTTCAATTACTATTTCTGCATCCTGAACACTACATTATTAAGGAAGCTCTCCTTGTTCATAAGACAAATTAACTTAAATCACCATTCTGTAGTGATTAGACTGAACTTTTTTATGATATGAGATTTTATATTGTGCTCACACTATCAGTTACTGCATCTCAACTGTGATATCCAAAATCTCCGGCGTAGGAGAGGTTGTAAATAGTTTGACTAAAACTGCAAGGGTGTCTATCTGCAAACACAATCTTCCTTGCTTTTGTTTATATATTTTAAAAATAAACTTATGCAGTAATAAAGGACACAGAGTTATTTGCTTTTGGAAGCTGCTTACATGTGCCCAAGATCTGAAATGTGGAGTATTAATGTAGGAAACACTCTCTGAACATTTTATGTTACTTCTACCTAAACAATAAACAAGTATATATGTCCTTTTATCATTAACTCAAGTATACCATTAGTCCAAGAAAAAGGCAAGATAGCTCACAAATTTTATGATATCATCCTGACTTTTTCTTTGCCTTCAGAGTGATTTCAAAGATGTTTATCTAATTTAGGGTTTTAGAACAGAACGGTCACAATGGGTTTTCATTAGGAAAGCAAGATATTTTTTCTGAGGTTCTCCATGGATTTCGTGAAGCTTCAGGTTTTTGCTTGCTCTTACACAGTTTTGGATTCAGTATTAGTGATAGCTCTGAGGTGTAAAGGTTAGCTGTTGGGAAGGATTAACTGGTAAATTTGAGCACAAAGTGAGAGAAATTCCTGCTTTGACCTCACATTTGACATCAATAACTGGTATGGTTAAAGACAAGAGACTAGTACAGATTCTGTTATTTTAGGATTTGTGAATTTTTAACAAATTCTATCTTTTGAGATTTATAGACAAAATACACATAGATACTTACACAAAACTTGCACACATATTTGTCAATACCATCATGAAAACATGACCAGATAAACTGCAGTCCTGCTAATTGAGTAATGTAACAAGAAAATCTTCACTCTTTGAACTCTTAACTGTAGAGATCAGTGACAATAAGATTAGTCATGGACAGAAATGGGTAAGAAATGCTGCAGTACTAGCCTACAAAGCCCTAACAAAAGAATTAAAATTATTAAACAGATATTTAAGATATTTTGATATATTAGTAGGGAAGGGGTTTTTTTAATTTGTTTTTAATTTTCTGTTCAAGGTTAACATCTAGGAAAAATGGCCAAGCTAAAACACAGGAGGTTAAAAGGTACATGAAAATTGCAATAAATCCCAGCTCACATACACCTCAGTGAAATAGGTACTTTAATGTCAATTGGGGATGAATAAGAACAGTATAATCAGAAATTTCCCTATATTCCTACTGTCAAAAAGGACTGAGGTATTAAACTTGATATTAGAACCAATCTTCATAAAAGAAATCCACATATATGCAATTACACAAGTGATGGAAATTACATTAGGCTAAACAGCTGATCCTTTAATCTTTCTGGACTGATCATATAATAAGACTAAGAATTTTGTTTTCAATTCTGAAGTCAATTAGCATTAATCATACCTTAAATATCACAAGAATGCAATTTATCTTCTTTGACCAATACAATTCTTCAGTTCTTGATTGCATGAGCAGTTGGATTTTTTTAATTATTTGCTGGAAAGTGTATGTTCATTTTTGTATAAAAAGAAGTGTGTGTATACACACACAGAGTTACCTATTGCCAATTTATTACAATTTTCACGTACCTTTTAACCTCCTGTTGTGTTTTCACTTGGCCATTTTTCCTAGATGTTAACCTTAAAGAGTAAATTAAAAACAACAGAAAAACCCCACCTTGCTTACTAATACATCAAAATGTTTTGAAAATCTGTTTAATAATTTTAATTCTTCTGTTAGTGCTTTGTAGGCTAGTACTGCAGCACATTTCTTACTCATTTCTGTCCATGACTAATCTTATTGTCACTGATCTCTACAGTTACCCAACATTTCAGTTAATTAATTTCTATTTTACATTCCTTCTTGCTTGACATGATCTGCTTTCTAATTTCTGTTCTATAATAGCTTTATTAGGTAGAAGTCTGAAAATTTCTAAATTTTAAAAAAATTTAAACCATTAAAAAAATCTACCATTTCCTAGGTTAAAGTTTTAATTCCCTTTCAGTCTGGATGCATTAAAAAAAACCAAAAAAGGTTTCAATTACAATAGAATTTTGGCTTGTAAATATGCTGTCTCTAAAAGAAAGGTGTTAGAGGAAAATTAGGGTGGTCTTTCTTACTGTAACATTTATCTTATTTTTTTTTATGTATGACTGAAAAATATTTAAGACAAATTTTTTCATTTAAGAATCTGCTGAGTAAACTGCACTGAAAAAGGTTTAAACTCCACTTTTCTCTATAACTTTTCCATATAATGAATGCCTTTTTAAAATTTATTTATTTTCTAATGCTGATTCACCTAAAGGTAGTCTGACCTGAGTAACAGAGAAGGCTCCCAGGTATTACAGAGTGTGTGAATCTGTGTTGGGCTGTCATTGTCTATATCTAGGAGTGTACAGTCATCTTGAAAAAAATAGAAAAGTTGATGAGTTTGGTGGACATGTATAAACATTCCTCCCACACCAAGCCTTAAGCTATATTATGAACAGGGAGGTTACACAGCCAAATGAAAAAATAACATTCTTCACAATTTCAGGGTGAAAGGATATTTCCCTGTATTTTCCCCATTAGTAGTAACACTTACATAGGTTTTTTTTAAAAAGCTGCTTTTAAAGAGAAAGTGCTGTTATGTGTAAGTAACAAAGTGGGTATATGTAGTGAAAAAAAGAGAGAAGAAACTGTTTTGGGTAGGAGTGCAAAAAGTCAAGGTAAAGAGGCTGCAGTAGAGATTTTTTAACTTTTCTGATTGTGTCCCCATATCTGATTATGCACCCCTTTGGAGTCAGATTTTGAATTGTCTCAGATAATTGAATTTCAGCACAGCCTTTTGGTGCTTCTAACTGGAATCTTATGAGTTTGTTCAGAACCTCCTCTTACATTAAAAAAAAACCAGAATGGTAGTTCGGTATTTTATCTTTTACTGGGTGACCATTGGTTCAAGACCTATTAGATAATCAGTTGAAGTTCATAGCATTTATGAAATAAATGATGATCACTGTGTTCTGAATAGTGTGCCAGGAAACATCACACCCTGTCAGTGCTACTGTTGCTTCCCTAAGTAGTTTTGATTTAAGAATACAGACATTTGTCTATCTGTTTGTTCCTACATAATCTAACACCCCATGTGGAGAAGGAGACTTTTAAACCATGATGCTTGAATTTTATTATGACTTAAAAGAGATAGTTCACTCCTTCAAGTTGCTTCCCAAGTCAAATGCACTGCAAAGAAGAAACATTTAGGGCTTACTTGCCTCAACAACTAATCAAAAGCATGGAAGTATAGTGCAACACACAAAAGCTCACCTAAGGCTTGGGTTAGCCTTTGGAGCCAAGTAATTTTGTAAATATGTGGAATGAATCCAGGTGTCTATCACTGACAGTGCATATCCTTCATTTTGGGTGCACATACTTCTTCTGTCTGGAAAAAGTAAGGAATGGTGATTTGAAATCCCTCTAAATCACAAGTTTATTTTATCAGTAACAGAAAACCTTCAGAGGGGAAAAAAGACTTACAAATTAAGCATTTATATACCTGTTTATCTCACCTAAGTTTTTACAGCCTTTCACTACAGTCCCAGGAGCTACATCTAAACCAGTAATTAAAATAGTCCAAACATAATTTTCTTGTTGTGAGGACAAATGGCTCAGCTCGGACAGTGTTCATACAGCTGACTTCCCACCCACTACCCAGAGTGGCCTTGTGCATACTGCATACTGGGAACAGTCCATCACTCAACACCCCAAATAATTCCTAGGCATTTTCTGAAAGAGTTCGTGTTGATGTAAATCAGATATATACTAGAGACTACTGGCAACTAGCGCGCACAGATGATCTTGCCTCTAGCATTGTTTTATTTAGCCTACCAGTACATAGGTAGCCATAGCATAGCTTCTCTAGGCAGTGCTCATGGGTTCTGTTTTAGTCTGTAAATACCTCCTTCCTGTACTAACAGAACCAAGGAAGCCTCGCCCAGTATTTTTGGTGTCACCTATCATGAGAGGTGTCTTTGTCTGGTTATTTGGTGATTAATTAATGTGCACCAATAAGCAAGGAGGCTCTTCATTGTACCTGCTGTATTCACAATGTTCGGACTGTAACTTTTAAGTAAGCAATAGCTTCTAAGATCTGACAGTGTGACTTTAAAATGGCACTACAACCACAGTCTAGGCTGATGTGGAGATCAGCATGCTGTTTTGCTTCAATAGCTCATGAGCCAATAATCTTTGTTCTAGATGAAGGTAATGGTTTTGAGTAGCATCTGATAGAGGCCCGTAGTCCCAAGGTCAGAGAAACGAAAAGCATGTAAAATGGAATCCACCATTATATTATCATTATATCATTTTTAGATGATCCATTAAGGTTAAAAAAACTCCAAACACCACCAGCAAAATGAGGAGGAACATTCCTGCTCTCCCATCCATCTTCCTATCAGTGCCTTTACACCAGAAAAAGAAAGGGACAACTTAGGCCTCTTGTAAAAGAGGAGGAGGAAATTACATGAATATGCTCATTTCATTTAAAGGTTCAAGTGAACCTTGAAAGTTGAAGATTGCAATTATCTGCTTATTTTGCTTCTCTGAAAGTGACAGGTTTCGCCCTGCCCAAATTGCCACTCCTTCCTTTGAGAGCGATCATTACTGATTTCAGTCTAACAAAGCTTTCTATCCCCACCTGTCTTTCATATAGAAGGGAAGAGAAAAAAAAAGTTCAGACCATCTCTCAGTCAGAGCCATATTAATTACAATTATAACATGTTGAGAAGAGGGAATGAAAGCTGCTTGCTAAATTCATAATCTGCTTCAGATGTATGTGTATTAAGATTCATCTAAGAATAACTTTTTGCCCTTCTCTGATGGAACATTGAGTTCCTTCACTTACTCAAATGAGAACCACCTCTTTTTAACACAGAATGATAAGCCACAATATGGATATGTGCTTTCTATTTATACCCTTGATGTCGTTCATCTGTTGATCACAATAAAAGCCATCAGCCATAAAGTCTGTCTGTTCATTTTTATCAGATACTCTTGAATTTGAAAATAAGATGGGTTATATCTTACTTTATCAACCAAAGAAAAAGAAATAAGGAATCAGGTTAGATTTTTCTATTAGTCATTCTCAATATGGTGTGATAAAGCCAAATACTATTTTCATGAAAGCTCATTTTGATTTTGATTACAATGTGAACAGAATTATATTACCATCCAAGCAATCTTTTACATTTGAACAACCGCATTAAATGACAGAGCAGCTTGAAAGACAGTGATAGGAATCCCTTTTCCAACTAGTAGTAATGTCCACAATATAGTAATAAATATACTGTCATGAACTGGAAATGTATCCCAGCCCCAGTGACTGAACATATTCAGTTATAGTAGTTGTTTAGTAGTACTCTGATTAGTTGTTGTAGAGACAATATGTGTCAGTAAAGTCTAATAACAGCACACAAACAGCAGCAGTTTGGAAAGAGCCTTTTCAGTGACTTGCACACTCATAGACTTATTTATACACCAAATACAAATTCTCTGCTCATACAGGGCATGTTCTTGACATGTTCTCATCAACTCATTTCTACACATTCCTTTCTATAAGTCCTGCTTGATATTCACAGAGTTCCATTCACTTCATTTGTAATTTTTAACTAGTTCTGGTAGGAAAGCAACAGAACTGTCATTTGTACGTGCTATTGTGGAAATTGTACTTAATGTCTATCTGCATCCTCAGATGTTTAAATATCTTGATTCAGACAGCTGTGAAATGTTTGTTTAAGGCCTAGTTTGCTTGTAGCCCAGTTATAATACTGCATAGAAGTACAAAACTATGAAAGTACTCTTAACTTCTTCTGTAGATAAATGATTGTCCCCCAGGACCTTGTGGTAATGTATATAGGAATAAGGTATCTGTTTTAGAAGAGTGAATGGTTAACAGCATGCCAGCTCTTCATAGGCACACAGTATCAGGCACATCTAAATTATAGAATCATAGAATGGTTTGGGTTGGAAGGGACCTTAAAGATCTTCTAGTTCCAGACCCCCTGCCATGGGCAGGGACACCTTCCACTAGACCAGGCCGCTCAAAGCCCCATCCAACCTGGCCTTGAACACTGCCAGGGATGGAGCATCCACAGCCTCTCTGGGCAACCTGTGCCAGTGCCTCACCACCCTCACAGTAATGAACTTCTTCCTTACATCTATCTAAATATTTCCTGTCAATTAGCCAGAGCTTGCATGCTGACATTACACTAAAATTCAAGAGTCTTACTTCTACATCTGGTAGAGGACTTTGTGACTAAGTGTTTTTTTGCTGGATTTAGTCCATCAGAACCTGAACTTCTCATGGAAGCATGTCAGTTCTGGTAAAACTTTCAATAGGTCAAGAAAATTCCAATTGCAGCAGAGTCATAAATTACAGGAATAATTCTATTAGGAGAAAATTAACAGAGCACTATAAGATTCAGCAATTTTAGTCTCTAGGGGTTTAGATAAAAACTGGCTTTGCTTTTGATCCACAGATATTTGCACTTGTCAATACAATTTCTTCAGTTTCAGCTCTAACAAAAAAAACCGCAAACCCACCAGGATCACAAAGCACCCAGTCTAAATCATTTATGTGTATCTTTTGAGACAAGAAAATTGGGACACCAGAGAACAGGGACACAAGGCCCACAGTATGACTTTGAATGAACATATCCAGTATTCTGGAAGGTAATATGAAACTGAGCCTTCAGAGGAAGCTATCCAGCCATTACTTGATCATTTGCAAGTTTTCCCATATGATAATATACATTAATATAATAATGTAAATTTATACATGGAATATTTTATATTTATTAATCTAAATAGTTTGGCTTTCTCTAGTTCTGAAAAGATTAGTTTTAAGGTTCCTGACTTGTCAGTATGAAAACTGAAGGAAAAGATAATCACATTTCTTATTAACGTGAATATACAATATTGATTAATGCACCTTCTAGGTGACAGCTGAATAGGCTCTTATAATCACTGTGCATATAAGTATTGCATCAACATAATGGCTGAGTCATTTTACTAATTTTTTGATGTGATAGCATGGCACTGAATTTATCTTAGTTGTAAGTTTCAGAAACATGATACCACTTTAAAAAAGCAATAAAATTAATTAAGGGAAGACTTTCTCAATAATTTAGTATTTTCTCTTAGTAAGTTGGCAGAAATTTTTCAAGGCAGCTTCTTTAAACTGCAAGAAGAAAATCTTTGTACAAATTTGTGCAGTCAAACAGTTCTTTACAGTAATTTCAGCAAGTTGATTACAAAAATTATAAAAGATTACTATAAAGTGATGATAAATATAAAAAAGCTAAATTAAAACTGAGTTGTATATATTCATATTGAAAGTTTTCTTTATTTATTAGGATAGACAGTTCTGCAGAATTCGTAGGTGTTAGTCACTTTTGCTTGTTGTCATTGAACAACTAAATACATCTTTCAGTATTTGTCTATAGAATTAGACAGAAAGAGGACAGAAGTTCTACAGAAGCTCTATCATTAGGCAGACAGGCAGAAAGTTTTGGAAGTTTGCTGGTATTTTTGATAGACAGAAAATTCATGCAAGTACCACAGAACCCACATCTTTATATGTGTTTTGATGTTCATAAATGTATGCATATATGCTTTGATGTTCATAAACCTGAAATATATTTACTTCTTTTTCTTTATGGCTTGCACATAATCCCATTGAAGTCATTGAGTTACTTGATTGACCTGAGTCTGCTGTCTAGGAGATTTCAAAATCATTGCCATAAGCTCAAGTGGACAATACAGTTAAATAAGCAGAAGTAATTTGAAATATCTTTGTGATAAATAGTCAATAACACCAAACTCCCGACCAGTCTAGCAATTTTTTGAGTGTGTGTCTGACTTGTCAGTAAATAAGAAAAAGTCACTAAGAAAATATTTTTAATTCCTTTTGATCCCAAAACTCTGAAAGTCAGTTAATTTTAAAATGGAAACAAGCAGAAAAATACTTCTCCAGTACGGAATAAAAACATTTTGTTACAGTTTTCATATTCTTTACATGTTCTTAAAATCTTAACCTATTTTTCTTTCACATATACAATGAAGGACCTGATTTCCAAAACCAGCAAGAAATCAGCTACCTACGCTAAATACAGCATTTTCCTTTGATATGAAATACTCAGATGAAACACATCTTTCCATATTCTGTTTCTAAATGACAAGTCAGACATAAATTTGAGATAGAAATACTCAATTTAGAACTCCTGAATCATTTACATGGTAAGAACATTTATAATGTTGTTTGTTCTTTCTAAAACAAATACACATCAACGAGTTTGTTTGGTTTTTTCCTAAGTATACAAGTACTTTGTGATATTTACTACTAAAAAAACCTCACTTAAAATTATATAGCCTTAACTGGTAAGCAAAACTGATTTCAGAAAAAACATAATTTCTGGAAAAATATCAAAGTTGTTGCTATTCTTATTCTTTTTAATTAATTGCAGTAGCATCTGAAGCATATCATGGACCAGAAAGTGCCTCCCCACACCCTGACTTGATAATTAAAATATTATATTCATTTTTCAACCATATTGTATATCATATATATATATATATATACACATAAAAGAGAAGAAGAGAAGAAAATGAAAAAATAATTTATCCTTCATATACCTCAATGTCATAACCAGTAAAATGGGATTAGGCACACTTGTAAAAAGGATGCTAAACTATTAATATTTATAATCTTGGACCACATTAAAATCATCAGCTAAAAGATGTAGCACTTTTATAATTTTTTTTTTTTTCATCATCCCTGAGCACACTGACAAACCAGAATATTGGAACTGACAATCACTTAGTGACTTGAAAACTGCTATTTAATCTTAGGGAGGGCAATAGTATTGTTTCTTAGTCTATGTCCTCTCCAAATCAGGGTGCCTTTCAGCAACCTAATCATTCATAGACATATTTCACAGAGTCTTACAAAATTCTTCAATAACATGTTGACATTTCCTTGGACCTCTAGAATAAGTCAGTCTCAATAAGCCAGACAAATACTTTTCTAGGGGGGGGTAGTTTTATTGGGAAAACGAAATATGAAATAGGTAGAAATGGACATTTCTTATTACTTTACACTACAGAAAACCCGTGTTTCATAAGAATGTGACGTAACTGCAGATGTCACAAAAAACGGGGGCAACAAAATACAACTGTACTCGAAGATAAAGAAGATACAATATTGCAGAGGGCATTGCACTCAATGTGGTAAAAAATACTTCACACAAGAGAATTGGAGGAAATCTTACGAGTGCAACTGAGGTTGTCTCGGCTTTTAGAGATGAGACAGTAATGGAAGTAATAGATACATGCTCTGCTGTTGACTGAGCCTGCGTGTGTGTCATCAGTTGTGCCTCTGTCTTACTTGGGCTAGTCCCTGAGAATAAACGTAGAAGGTCAGGCATGTGGTAATAGTTCAAATGATATAATTTTTGTGAAAAACCTGAGAGGAATGGTGGAACTGTAGAGAGATTCCTTGATAACCATAGGCTGTGTAGTATTGGACAGCACTCTTCAATTATTAATATGGTGACCTGTAAGTTAGATTGTTTCTGAACAGCCTCATTTATTCTGCAGACACTAAATTAGAATTTACAGTACTTCATTAAGGTGGTTGGTACATCTGTCCTGTGCACACCAGCTAAGTCCAAGAGAACAGATTGGTTTCTAGAGTATGTCAAAAACCTAGAGAGGGCTGTTCATCCAAATCTCATGCTTTCTAAATGACATGAGACATCAAACATTTGAAATCAACATGTGCTCTGCTAAGCTGCCAGCAGCTGGTGTGTACAGATTGTTACTTTTGCTGCTTCTGCTGTAAAAATCATGTTAATTGTATATATATTACATGCCATGCTTTTAAAAAGTTATGCAAATGGAACATTAATCCCATTTTTGATAGGACAAGCTGATGTTTTTCATCAGTGCTCTTTGAATTAATAAGCACTAAAGACAGGTTTTGCAGGAACACACACAGATGCTAGGCATCTAACACCCATTGACATAATGAGAATTATGTACTTTGGGGTTTTATAATTCTAAGAATCTGATTCAAATTCTTACTGGAGTTAATGGAAAAACTCCCACTGACTAACAATCAATGATGATCTCAAAAGCCGTTCAGAGATCCAGAATATAACTTCTTAAATTAAAAGCCGGTCTGTAGCCCCTTTTCCCTCCCTCAGTGAATTAAAACTTTTCTAATTAGATACAAATTAATACCAAGCAGTTGAAACAAACTGCTCAACTTCTTTCATAGTTTGTTTTTCATTCATGACCAAAGGTTGAGATAATTTTTTTGTTATACCATGAGCAGGATTGTGGTGCGTCTTTCAAGAGATAGGTGAGACACTGAGAAGTAAAGCTGCAGCTCAGAGGCAGCAGGGTCTGTCCTTCTGAGGCTGAAAAGGACAAGGGAAGAAAGGGTCATAAGTTTAGATGTTCAGAAAGACTCAAAGATTTAGAAAAAGTAAGACTATTGGTGGCATAAGAAGGGCTTTCACAGAGGGAAACTTGCTGAAAAGATAAAGGGAAAACCTTTTCTATATCTCCTGTTGTCAGAGAAATAATGAGTTTAAACTGCAGTAAAGAATGTTTGAATTAGACACAGTGGAAAACTTGCTAATTTTAACGATGATTAAGAATTTGAATCGCTTGCCTAGCCAGAATGCTGGAATCCTTAGGGATTTAAGAATGGATAAAACAAACATCTGTCAAGAATGTGTTAGGAAGGACTGATTCTGTCTTGGGAGAAAAAGTTGATTAAACTCTCAAAATCTCTTTCAGCCTAATTTTATCTGATTTCTTCTTTCCTTTTTCTCATCCAGAAGGACTGACTGTGCAGAACAGACTGTGCCAATATTTTAAGTTCTCGTAAAGCTGCTCATGAAGTGTGCATTCAGGTAGACAGAATGACAATAGAATACACTTAAACAGATGTTTTAGTTCCATATCTAAATAGAGCACTTCTCTGAAAATAGGAATTCAAGGTCGTATCCTTCCATAATTCATCCCTGCTCCCCAGTTTGAGTGAGGAATATCTTCATTTAGTTGGGTGAAATTTCTTCTTACACATGTTATTATCTTTTTTCTACTTAGGTTGAGTTCAGAAACAAAACTTTTCAAAACAGATATAGTGGGGATATCTAGTAATGACAAGAAAAAAAAGAACGGTCATTGGTTTGACATTTTCTGAAGCATTTTATTTTGCATATAGTAATTGCAGCAAGTGATTGTGTTAGAAATTCTATTGCATTCTGCCTGAAGAACTTTCTACATTTTGGCTTTGAATGACAAGGTTGTTGATATATTTGTGCAACTGATAATAAAGGAAATATGAAGTTAGCGGGCCACAGTAAGTAAATGATAACCAAGATATCGTCTGAAAGCCTTGTGACCAAGCAGACTGTAATTCATTACAGAAGAGCTCCTTAGAGATGCAAGAATTTTTTCACTGAACTATTAGAAGGGAAATGGTTGGTTACTGTCAATGTAGTTGCAAAAGTTCAGTAAGTAAGTCACAATATTTTGGGGCACAGGTCTCAGGTCTTCCCTTTTAAATATTGTCTTCCTGATACGAAAAAGCATCAGCATGATATAGTGCACTGAACAATCAAGTCTTTTTTTATGTGTACAATTTTGTTTTGCTGAGGGAGGGAGAATTCTTTTACTAAGCACAGCAGCAACTATGAATTTACTCTCTATATCCACGCTCTTATTTCAAAGTCACCCTTCCCAACAAGACCTATTTCCTGTAACACAGAACTTCTTATTAGTTTTACTCATCTCCTCTAGAATGATTGTTACTCATTAATGTTAATAGTATGTTATCAGGCCAGTTAGTATTATAGTTTTATAAAAGCACCCTGGAATTGATTAAACATGGGGGTTGCAGTAATTGAAAATGATGAGGTGGAGACTGGTTGCTTCACAACAGATGGCCTTTGAATCCTGAATATGCCTAATGTCTAAGAATATCCGGTATTACAGGTCACTTGTTCCTTTGTGATGTCAAATTCTGTTTTTAATGTATTTTATTTGGTACTTTCTGTTTTTCTAGAAATTTGACATTTTATCTAGGAATATAATGCGTGAAAGTATTGCAGATAAGCTCTGAATTTAATTCCTTTTCTTCATTTTCCTAGTTTTAAATATTCTCATATTACTTTGCCATAGAGGACTGTGTTCTTGGGGTATTTCATCAGCTGAGCAAATCTTGTATTGCCCATCCCATGGACTGAATGAGACTCACATTCCTTGGGAAAGTAGGACACCATATCACATTTAACCTCATCAGAAGGTTGTCTAATCAACTTCAGATCTTGTTCTTTGTAGGTTTTGAGTATTTTAATACTATTATTATTGTTTTGATTCAAGGTTCCTTTTGCTATGTTACTTATTACTTCCTTCTTATGACTAGATTTTTTAAAAGAGAACAGGAAAACCAATTCCAAACAGCAAAATTATGTTCACACAGCAATTTTAACTCAGTGTCCTTCTAAATCCAGTGTATTCCAGAAGGAAATGGCTTTTTTCTCCTCTCCTGTACCTTTAGCTGTTTGATCCTTGTCTCTCCTTGCACTGGTATGTTCATGTCCTCATTAAGACATCAAAATACATGTGGGAAAAAAACAACCAAGCAAAAATCCATTCATTTTTGCTAGGTGACACATCAGTTCCCTGGTCTGAGTCTCTTGTGTATGTGCACGGGCAGAGGTGACACCGAACCAGAAAGAGCAGGAACAATGGACCGTTTGTCTCAGTGACAAGAGAGATGTATAAAAAACCAAAGCTGCTGTATAGACATGGCTGACACCCACATGCATCTTCGGTAAGGCTTGCATCTCTAGGGTAGATTGGATCCAGATGAGAGGGTGACCTCAGGCCTGGTGAAGGAGCTGGGGAAGAAGAAACAATACACACTGCCATTAGACAGCAAAACTGTTCATCAGACAGAAGTAAAGACTCAGGATACAGGGAATTGTGTTGGGAAGAGCAGGGCTGACTGGTAAAAACACCTTAGTTAAACAAGAGTCACTAGGTGAAAGCTCAAACTTCTCAATAGACTGTGGCTACAACAGCAAAATGTTCACCTTCTGTTGTGAATGAACTGAGTTGAACTTCTGGGTAGCAAAAGCAAAATGTCTGTATATATTCTTATTTTATCTTGATGACAGTTCTCATTAAAACCTTATTATTATCTCCTGCAGTATTTTGGGTGTTATCAGGAAAATTAGACACTTTCATTTTCTGTAATTTTTTGTTCAGCTCTGAATTTAGACTTAATTTTTACTTCCAAATTTATGTAAAAGTTCTCCTGCTACCTTTTTCCTTCCACTTGCAATATCCTTCCTAGAAATTCAGCTATTCTGTTGTAAATACTCCTACACTTCCTGCTTGCTTCATATCTATTATTTACTGCAGTAGCTCATAAATCATATTTTCTTCTTTGTTAACCAAAATAAGTTAAGAAGGGTGTGAAGGAATTTTCTAACTGCATTTTCCACTCCCACTTTATTTCCTGTAAGCATGCTAGATAGCAACATGAAAGAAATCCACACCTTTAAAATTGAACTTGCTCTTTTTTAAGGAACTACTTCAAGAAAAACTACTATCGCTGCCAGTTCCTCAAACATATGTTCAGACACTACCGGAAGACTGTCTTCAGAGTTATGCTAACAATCATAAAATGATGCTGCAAAGTACCCACTTGTGTTTAGACATGCAAAGAGTCATTATACATACTTTCTGACTGTGGTTCATAATATCTTTTGGTTTCTGAGGAAAATTGTAGCCAATTAATAACACATTCATTCTTTATAATATGAAAGCCCAGATGGGAGAAGGTTTCTCTCAGTGATGATTGCCATTGTGTGCTTATTAAGCTATAGCAGAAAAAAATTCATTAATCAAAACATAATTTGACAAATTCTTGATTATACCAATATGACTAATGGGAAAATAACAGTCATTGAGGAAAAAAGGTACAAATTTAGAATATGACTTTGCATATTTGATTGTGGTTAATAACCAGCTCAATATAAAATCAAAATATAGGCTTTGGAAAGCTAGCTAATTTGTGTTAGTCTGCATGAAAAGCAAAGGTATGTTACAGTAAACAGTGATAATGTATTAGTCAACACTGAATAATCAGAATTTTTTGTCTTCTGAGATTTGCATTAGAACTTCAAGTGCTTTAGCAAAAGACTTTGCAAGATATTGCTTCATAGGTTAATTGTTTTCCAATAGTGTTATTCACAGTGACATTACTTCTGCATGTCCCTACTGATACACGCTGTTAAAGTAATTTTTTTTCATTAAATTTTTAGAGATAAAATTGTCTATGTTTTCTATTGAAGTGTTTTCATTATTGTCTATAGATTTGAAAAAGTGTTCTTTTGGTGTAATGTAAAGTAATAGGTGAGGGATCCAGTTACGTGCATTGTTACTTTCTCTCCCAGAGAACTTTGACTCTGGTGATAAAACACAGTCTTTTTTGAAGGATATAGGGAAGAAGTGATTTAAAACACTCTAAATAATAGAATATATAATTGAACAGTGTAAGAAAATTATTAGCAGAATTGTCTCAATTCTATTGAAAGAGTAATTGTACATTCTGCCATCCCAAACTGATATTTTAAGAAAAAGGTCCTAGAGAAAAGAAAATACAGATACATTCTCACAGGTGTGCAGCTCGATTTAAGACTGTTTTGTAGTGTGGGAGCAAAACACTTCTGGGAAAAGAAATTAAGCAGAAAACCGGAGGAAAAAAGGTGAAAATATTCTGCTTCCTTTCACTTTTTTATCTCTGAACAAGCTCTCACAAATATGATTTCATTTAATACTTTCTTACATTTCATCAGGATTAATACTGATTATTTCCAGTCATAGATGATGACATTCATTAAATTAACATATGTTCAACTGTTGTGCATTTTGTCTCTGTAATTCATAAAAACATTTCATTCTCAAGTGTTGTTTGGTATGTTAGAAAAACTGCAGCTTAATTTCTTCACACTTTTTTGTGCTTTGCAAAACATTTCCAGTGTGGAAAGTTGAAAGGGTTAAAGGTTGGTGTGAAATACACTTGGTTAAAATTTTCTAGTTTACTTTTTGTTGTGGTTTTATGTATATTATGTGAGGTTCTGGAGCCCAGTTGGCTTGGTTTTTCACCAAAAAGCCCACAGCAGCCTAAAATCAAAAAATAACTGGTCTCAAGCCCAAAATTTTGATTTGGCATAGGAGCCACAGCAGCCTGTAAGAGCTGTAGGGCAGATGGATCCTGTCTCCACTCTTCTCCCCAGGAAGGGTGACCTGACCCTCTGTGAAAGTGAAGACCTGGTCCCCAGCTCAAGAGGAAGCAGGAGGCATCGTGGTAATAAGGGCTAACCAACGCTATCAGGGGTTTGTTGGTTCACTGCAAAATTAGAATCCTTTTCCTAACTTTTCACTGTATCTCTTGGCTTGCTTCACCTTTTTTTTTTCTTTTTTTCTCTTTCTTTTTTAAATATATTTCTTCATAGTATCACAAACCACATAAAGGAATGCTTAATACAGAAAACAAAATAATTGTTAGTTAAAGTTAAGTGTATCAACTGTCTTGATATGCTGCACTGTCTGTGGTAGATTGGCCTGTCTTAATATGACTTGGTTCAAAAATGTCAAAAAACATAAGGTTTGAATTGTAAACTCTTCAGCAACTAAAAAATGAGTGAACAACTTCATATAGCAACATGAAAAGAACTAGAGCTGTATTTCATATGGCACTACCAAAGGTAGTCATCACTTGGTCTCAGTTTTTTGGTTAAGTATGGGATCTAGAAATACTCTTCAGAAATGCAGTTTATCTTAAATCTTGATTGTGAACTTGATTTTAGACAAAATACAACCTAACAAAAGATTTGTTGCAATAAAAGGTCAGACTGAAGCATGTGCACAAAAATTCACCGTTCTATGAGAAATCTGTGATTTGCATTAGTAAATTGGATTAATGTGAAGATTTAGGGCCTGTATAGTTGTTTGTTCATATAGTGTGTATGTATCTTCTAATAAATAGGCACAATGAATCTGGTATACCTGAGCTGTGAGCACTGGAGAAGCGCGTGTACGTGAACTACATATGTGTGACCAGACACAGTTGTCTTTGGGGCTCTGTTTTTTTGTGGATTTATTTTTATTTTTTAATTTGTAGATGTCTGTAATTATGAACAGACTTCACTCTGGGTATTAAGAAACCTCTGCCTTTTAAGATGCTAATATCTCTTGCACAGTACTTCTCTATCCAAAATACATGCTAGCCTTGTGTAAATTATTTTGTAATGTAAAGTCTGCTGGAGAAGCTTATGTAGAGGAGCTTTTCAGCTGAACATCCAGAGTCAGGAAATCTGATTTCTGCAGTATTTATGCGTATAGAAATCATTTGGTCATGATGTTTTCCCTATGTCATGTTCAGATTGTGTACTTTTTCCCTTGATTGCCAGAGGCTTTTGAGAGACTGGCTGGCCCTTCTTATGTATCAACTTAATTGCTTGGATGACTACATAAAACACATTAAAAAGTGTAAGGAAAGAGTGTGTGTCATTAATTATAAGGCTTAAAGTTTCAGAGGAGTTGAGTGCGTTTCCATGGATTATCAAAGGCTTTCTTTTACTTTGAAAAAGGTTTTCATTCTCCACCGGAACACAGAACTTGTGATACTTCCCTACTTCATATAGTAATTTTTAAAATTAAAAAGGACTGTAGGTTACATAAGGTTTTGATACTATGATTTGAAGTTTTAAGAGGTATATAAAATTTACAAAATTAAAGAAGTACATTTAGTTTGGAAACCTAACAGAGATTAGAATTTTGCATGCAACTTTTCAAATAATATAAAAACCCTAATATTTTGAATTCTTTGATAAATTCATACTGATGGATGAAGAATGTTTAGAAGGACATTGTAAGATCTCTGGACCAAAGCTGACCAGTTCTTGCAGCTATAATACCGTTATACAATTTGTATGACTAACACAAACAGTGCTTTCATCAAGAATTTGATTTTTTTATTTATTTATTTATTCACCAGGCTAAAAACAGAGGACATAAACTACTATATCAAAAATATTTTCTAAATTATTAGGGGTTTTCTTTTTTACCTTCAAAACCACTCACTTTTCAGTAGATGAAAGATGATTAAACTTTTAAATGTATTTTAATAAAGTCCTGAAAGGGAATAATTAAGTTCAAATATTTTTGGCAGAATCTTTTGCTTCAGATTTTTCTTTTTTTTCCCCAATACATTGTTTGTCAAAAGAAGCTGTAGTATAGGTTCTTCACTTACCTACCATCAGAACATTGAAAACCAAAGCCTTCTTTTCCAGGAATTAAGGGCAGGTTAAGTTAGCAGTGACTGTGGAGTATGTTGGCCTGGCCCTGAAGAATTGACTGAAGTCACACAGAGAGAAAAATCAAATCATATTTTTGCTTTTAATTCCATAGGTACAGGAGAGGGAAAGATGATTTGTTTGGGTTTTTTTGTTTGTAGATAGGGGAAGAGTTTAGTTTTCAACCTCTTTCTTCATTTCTGAAGATCTACAGATCTACAAAAATGAATGTCTAATAATGATCAGGTTATAATGGCTATATTCTTAATGTCAACCCAGTTACTTACTAAAACTGTGAATTAATACTGTATAATCTTCTTGAAAAAATATTTTAGTTCTGTTCTGTTCTCTACTAAGGAAAGGGAACATCTATCCACATTAAGATAAAAAGCAGGTAAGATTTTTTTTCCCCCAATATTTATTACAGTTTTCATTGTAAAACATGCATTGGCTAAGGAAATAGGTGGACCTGACACTTTTCCTTTATTCCAGTATTCCATTACATAGCCAGTTAGTATGAAGGAGTGATAAAGTTAACAAAAATTAGAACCTAAGGTCTACCCTCGAGGCTTTGTCTATACATAATCATTTGACCAATATAACAGTATAAGACACCAATTTAATTTAGTTATTTTACAGCCAGTCTGAGCTTGAATACTAAAAGTAATAATTAGTAGTTTTCTTAGTATGTTTGTTACCAACTTCAGTTACTTTTAATTTACTGACCTTTCTTTTCCAGACCAAAACTATCTATTCTCAGTTTTGTTGCAATCCTAATCTTGGAGTGCAGACGTTTTGTTTTGCACGGGGGAGATCAATTCTTTTAGGATGTCAGTAATAAAAGTGCTGACATTCAAGCTTAGTTAACTGGTTTATTGAGTAAAGGATGGAAATGATAGAAAAGATGTTAGCGACTTTACGTCCCTTCTGGTGCTGGGAACCCTAGCTGTCGTAACATCAGACGAGCCCCTCCTTGTAGACTGCAGCACGCTGCTCAGATCCCACCTGTGGTGAGGTTCTCCAGCCTCAGTGTTCTTCACCTCTTTCTAGCATTCTGACAAGTGGACAGAGGTATCAGGCTTTTACCTGGACAATGCTGAACTTTCTAGATGGCACACCAAGGCTCACGGGGAGCATTACGCTCTTACACAGCTCCATAGGAACAGCTCTTACAAGAAGTATGTATAGATGGTATTGTTAAAGGCAGCACGTGCTCATGTCACGGTATGCGCTCAGGTTATCTAGCAGTCGCTCACACTAACGTATGGGTCTCTGCAAGCAAGGCCTACAGTTAAACTCTGCCTAGATTCTGCTTGAAATCACTGTCTCCTACTGCAATGTCTTCCCTGGTGGCCCACTATACATTTGCTTAGAATAAAATCTTTACTCAAGTGAAAACCCTGCCCCAATGACACATCTTAAAACCTTTTGCCTGGCTTAGCTTTACTGTGATTCTTTCCCTTTCCTGACAGTTTTTAGTAAATGCCTTTTACTACTGTCTTTGAAAATTCCAAACTGTTGTCTGGAGTACCCTGTGGTCTAAAAGATTATCTGAAATTCTCTTAGCTTAAGATCACTTTCATCTCTGACCTGCAGCCAAAGGAGACACTTTCTCTGTGGGAGTTTAAGTTCATCATTCATTCAGCCTGCATGTACCCATAAATGACAGGCCAGCATGGCCATGTAATATATGTACTGCAGTTGTTGTCTTATCATCCAAAGCTTTTTTCAATTTCCAGATCTTCTCCTCCCTTTTTTCCTGTTTTCTGTTGTAAAATATCTGTAATCTCTTCTGTCATTTGATCCATTGATGGGTTTTCAACAATGAATTTGTTCATCCAGCTATACCATCAGTTAGTTTTCTCTGGAAGACTTTCAGCGATACAGGTCTAGTAAGTACTATTTGTAAGGAGAACATCAGAGTAAGGGCATGACTAGTGAAAGCACAAAAAATAGATTCTCCTTTTGTGCAGTTGGGAAGGAGTGAGCTAGAACCCAGATATTTTTATTTCTGGAAGTGAGAATGGGTTATGTCTAGTGCTCTAACTTCATGCCCTTGTATATACACTTGGTTTCTTCCATAACCAAAACTGTTGTATGAGAACCTCTGATGTGGAGGTCCTCCTCTAAAGCCAGCATCTAAATTAGAACATTCATAATTGCTTGCTGCTGAACTCCAGAGGAATTTTGGAGAAATAATTAATTTGAGGTTAGGGAGAGACTCCCTTGACATCTTATGACAGATATTGCAAGCAGTCCTGAGCAGGTAGTTGTCTATATCCATGTCTTTTTTATGGTAAGATCACAGCACACATCCTCTCTTGTATCTACTATATGTTATCCCCAAACACTAGCTGAAATGTCAGAGTTTTCCACCCTCTCAGCTGTGCACACAAACATGGTGCTTGTGTGATCACTTCAAGTCAAAATAAATTAAGTTACAGAAAGAATTAAATCCATATTTATTGACAAATCTGACTAACTTTGACTAAACAGAATATACAAAAGGCCTAGCCAGTAGTTCAAAGGAAGCTGGTTGCTATATGTCAGCCTCTCAAGCAAAGATATTAAGTAAAGATTTTGTCTCTGCATGATACTTCATGGAGGTTAATAACGCCTTCTAATTCCACTTCTAAAATCCAGATTGTTTCTCATTTCCTGTGCATCAAAACTACAGAAGCAGGGAAAGGACCTCTGTTAGCCTTAAAGTGCTTCAATTCTACTGATGTTAACTGGGGTACCTATTTTTCTGGTAGGTGTCTGACTTTTTGAAGGCATTAACAATGGAATTCTGATGGAAATTGAGCAGTAGAAATCCAGGTTTAGATGATGACAATAGCTCCTCAAGACCCTCAGAGCTGTAAAAATAACAGGTCCTGTGCCCTAGCATAAAGCAGGCAGCTCATTTAGTTATATCATTTTCAAAAGGTGTTTTACAGAGCAACTTCAAAGGTATATTCTACTGCTGTTCCAGACCAAAGAAGCAGGGAGGAATGGAAAGAAGAGTTCCTGCCTAGTAACCTCTATTATTAGCTATAATCTTCTTTAGCTGCCTATTAGATAACAAATACTCTGCTACGTCTCAGCTTGCTCTTATATTGTGCCACTAGGGTCCAATATGTTGAATACTTGATTTGATTTTCACATTTTGATGATGTCAGAAGCAAATTTATCTAGTCTGACTTAATTGGAAATTCATATACTTTCCCAGGCAAAGCTGACAGACAGGTAGTATAGAGGAAGCTGTTTAAGGATTTTTCTTTCTGTAAAATGAAAGGGAGACCAGGGGAAGATGATAATTTTAGTAAGTTACATAATGTTATGAAATAATAAAAAATTAACTGTCGTCACCTTGGTCTTGTTATATTTTAATTCACAGTTGAAATGAGCCCAAACTGTCTCATTTATACCAATCAACCTCCTCCACTTCATTCCTGAGCTGAGTGGTTCAGGAAAACAAGACCCAAATCTAGCCAATGACAGAGAAAAGGAAGTATGTAGGCAAAAAGTAAGCAAACTGATATAGTTAAGTTACCCTCCAGTGATGTGGAGCAAGTATTGTCAAGCTCCTGTCTTCAGAGGACTATTTAGCATGCAGGACAGCAAGCTGGGAGCTACTTAAAAAAATCTGTCTCTGTCAGAGTGATGCAGGATACCACACTTCGGGAAGCCTTTTCAAAGTTTTCTTGAGCCTCTGGTGGCCACCAGGATGTGCTTGGGGAATTTCAAATCTGATGTATTCATTAGCGACCCATTCCATGTTGTATAGTGCCATCCTGATTCTCTTTTCTGACCTAAATATATCATTTACTATTGACAGTGAAAGGCAATAGACATGTCCTAGTAGTGTTTAGGAAAGTAAAGAATGTCCAGGGAGGACCAAACATCCATTTAGTTTAGTATTCAGAAGTGGTCATTAGCAAAGTCAGAAAAGGGAGAGAATAAACAACAATTCTTGCTAATACTAGAAATAAACTTTCCTACTATTTTTAGCTCAGGAACTTCCTGGAACAGGAATGGCAAACCTGGGAGAGGGTCGATGATCACAATTCTTGTGGTTTTCAGTTGTTTTCATTTTAGATTATGCAGGACAGGCATCTGATGATAGCAGTGGGAGATGATAAGAACATCAGTGTCATTTAACACTTGACAAATATGGGTTTTTTCATGCTATGTTCTATGCATAAATCCAGAGCCTTCCCATTGTGTGAAATAACTGAAATTAAAGACAGAGAGATAATAAAATGAAATAAAATAAGACTTTGCTATGAAATTAAGAGATGAACAAAAAATTCTGAACTTATTCAGATGGGAAATGGTTTTCTTCAGAGTCCACCTCAAAACTATTTTAAAAGACAATGAAAAAACATTACAACTGAAACAATAAACTTTCATACTATCAAAGGTGCAGTATAAATAACATGAACAAAGGGATTGTACCATTAAGCAGTAAAAGGTATTTTGAGTTTGTCAGATTGTGATGTTTAAGTAGCATTGAAAAAGAAAAATAAATTTCAAACACAATATTTCACTCAAATGTGAAATAAGTTCAATTTCTTTTTTTCTGGCAAACATTATTTTCAGTAATTCAAATCATTATTACCAAAACTATGTATAAATCCACATGCCTTTGTAGCAGTCTTTGCAAGGGATAATCAATGACCATGAATAACTTGAAATTTGAATATGGTTTCTAACAGGAAAGGACAAACCAAGCTGTTATAAAATAAACTGTGTTTTGCCTTGTGTTGGGAATGATTTGAAATGATTAATACCTTGTTAAAATAAACTATTATTATTTTTAACATAGTAAAATTGTGAGCACAATAAGATAAAAGTCTATTGTGGAGAAGCGTAAAAGGGTTCTAGCAATTCAAAGGGACAGGGACCCAAAAGTTCTGTACTTAATAAAATGAGATTTCTCCCACACCTTCCTCTGTCACCAGTAGGTGCCATAGAAAGTAGCCAAAAGGATATTTAAGGTGTCTTTCTAAACTTTAAAAAAATATATAAATAAATAAATAGAAAAGAGTCAGGTCAGAAGTTTATTACAACACTGCTCAAATTTCTGTCACACAAGGTGGGAAATAACCAGCAGTTAACCAAATTTAATTTCATTTGAATTTCATTTATTGATATTTCTGGTGAAATAATTTTAATATGTCTAATCTGATGGAAACCTCACACGGGGGAAATAAGCCAGATTATCAAGTGCTGCAAAGCTTTATTGCCATTAGTGGTGACATCTCTCCATAATTACGTAATAGAATTCAAAAAACAGGGGGCCCCATACTGACCTGCTAATTTTCACCTTTTATTGTGTAACTAGTAAAAACGGGGGGGGGGGGGCAGGGGGTGGGATTCTCCTTCAAAATAATGCACAGATTAAAGAAGGAATTAACTGAGTTTGTTATATTTTTATCTGCAACAGATTTTAAAATAATTGCATAATACATCAGTCCAAGGCTTTTTTGACCAGTTTGGTATTTGTTTTGGACATCCTATATGGCTGTAATTCACGAAGTTCTGGAAATATGTATTACTAATTGTCCTTTTATTGAAGTGATCAAAAATGGAAAGCAGAGGTTTAGTGGACAGTCCCTCAAATATGCCTCAGGAAAAGGTTCAAGGAAGGAAGGAAAGAAGGAAGGGCATAGATCAGGCGTACAGCCGTACACTCTCCTGGCTTTTCTACTCACAGTCAGTGCAAGTTTCAATGCACTGAATGCATTTTTATGTTTTAAAAGGTTTACTTCAGTTTACTTTTAGATGAATAGAAAGAGGTGTAAGGGAAATACCATGCACCGTTTGCAAAAATATTAAAGGGGGTGGGGAAGGTGTGCATTACAGTGCTGCTGAAAACATTGGTGATTACTACAATACTTGTTATACATAATATTATTTTATTTGAAGCTATCTGGAACAAGCATTTCAAATGACAGTTTTTCTAAATTTTGAGTTTTTCTTTAAAAATATTGTCTCCTTTTCTCTTTTTCTATTATTTTCTCAGTTTCTTTACTTCCACTGGGGCAACAAAATGGACCTCTAGGTGTGGGTTTCTTTTCTAATTAGCACAGAAAACATAAGGAAAAATCCCCTGGAGTAGTCAGAGGCAAAGCAGAATAAAGAAGTTATAAGACAATTCCATTTAAAATCAGAGAGGATCATTAATAATTTTAAATAACTTTGCACATTTTAACAAGAGTCTAAGTATTTTCCTTTCTCAGATATATTTTGCGTAAGGATGCCCTATGTAGCTCTGTGCTACATAGCTGTTTGCCACAGCTAAACAAAACCATTTAATTCCTTCTAAACTTTTTAATGCCGAAAGCACTAAACTAGCCAAACAATCCCATTTAATTCCTATTAATCATTGTCATTTTAGAAGTCTGTATCTTTCAGTACCAGTTAAAAAAATAAATGTACTATCTAAATTTATTGGCGGTTAATGAACTTTTCTTCCAGACAAATGTTTATGTCTGTGGTTCTTCTATAGCTCAGTGAGAGGGCCTGGAAGAAGATCAGCTAGGATCTCATCCACTATAATTAATAAATGTCTGCAACATGAGGGGTGAATTTTTCTTGGAAGGTATCTTTCTGTCTCTGTTGGCTTCAGAGGGAGCCTAGGTGATGAGGTTAGCCTAGAAGCCTTAGCCAGTCACTATTTTAATAGTTTTGGAAGTGATGAACTTAATATTAATTATATCTACGCGTATCAAAAGAAAATGACAGCAGAGGGCATTTTCATTTAATCATGCAAATCAGATGAAAGATCCTTGGAAGAGACAGCAAGACATCCGCTAGTCCTCCTGCCTGCTCCGACTCCTGCACAATAAAATGTCCTGGTATAATGTGTCACGTACCCCAGTGCAGTTACCGACCATACGTAGATTCACTGGTGCTGTAGGTGTCATGAGTCCAGTGTCAGCTAGGACTCTGGCTGGACCTTATAATAACCTCTGTGCCTGGGCTTTGGCCAAGAATCTGTAGAACATGTCAACAGGTCTCTCTCTCCATCTGGTGTGTTAATTAACCTTTGTTCTATGACGGGCTGCTTCCACTGCTTAGCGTTACCATAAGCCTAAGAAGAATAAAAATGCTAGCAGTGAAGAGAGGCCGGGGACCGCCAAAGATGCATTTAAGTTCCATAAAAGCATGAGGAAGGACTCTCACAATAAAAGCTCTGTCAGTGTGGCTTTATCACCACAATCTGTCACTGCTCCTGGTATAAGATAATGTTGAGCTTTTGCAAAAACAGAACAACAAATGGAAAAGAAAAAGCAGTTTCATTTCCATCTGAAAATAATTGTATTTTGTCAGAAAACAAGCTTGGATGGACTTGAAATTCATCAGACTCTCACAGGAGCAGTTGATATTCCAGAAAAGTGAACACAGAAAGGCCAAAATGCCGCAACATTTAACTTCTTTAATTTGTCAGAATGTTTGCAAATAATTTTCTATACACACTGCATAGAGGCAAGCTGAATAAGGATGCATCACATCAGAGGCTTGCCTGTGTTATCCCATATAATTATCTCTAATAGAATACTATACAATATAAAATGAGTATATGAATAAATAATAAAATATAACAACAATAGTATTTAGTTTCTTCATTTAGTATTTGAAAGGGAGAATAACTAGTATATTTAATTACAAGTCTAGAAAATAAGTAATGATGTGTTGCAAATCACTGTGAGAATATGGCCCAATACAAGAGGATATTATAAAAGAGAGGTTTTACATGCGTAAGGGAATGTGACAGGAAACAGACTAATGGGTTTGGATGAAAGAAGAAATTCTGGTGCTAGCTAGAAACATAATAGCATATCTTTTGTGTTTTAACACTAAAAATTTTAGGAAAAAACATTAGTTTTAACAAAAACATGTTATGAAACACTGTGCCATATCTAGGCTGAAAAGAGCTGAAAATAAATGTTTACAGTGGTATTCAGAACACCTAATTTTAGGTGACTAACTAAGTTCTAGATTAAGAAGCTAGCCAGGCATGCTGTATATAGCAGAGTAAAGAGACATAGTACTGCAGAGGAAAACCCTAACTTAGTTCTGCATTGCCATCTGTCACAGTCTCTCACCCTTTCTCTTTCTATTGAATATAATGGGAACATAAAATTACACTTCTAATTTCATCACTTCAGTAATTACAATTATATGGAAAAGGATAAATCTTTGAGGTTCAAAGTTGTCTCCAAAACAACATTGAAAGGCTCTTATTTTCATTCTTCTGAGGAAGAGAAGATTGTTTCTTGTAAGATTTATTTTCATTAATACAAATAATAATGTCTTTTCCACTTGGCTCCATTCAAAGATACAAATGCAGAATAAAACAAGCAAAAATTTTATAATACCAGTGTAGACATTCATGGTTGTAATGACATATGGTAGCAGACTATTCAATGAAAAATGCGGCCTGCATATTCTCAGAACAGAAAAGTTAAAATATTCTTAAGAATGACCCATGAGAGTACAGCACAGGTTGAACAGTGAGTTAAGTGAATTAATACTGAAGTCTCAAAGACATATATGTCATTGCTAAGGTCCAACAAAGAAAGATCAGAGATCTATAAATATAAAAAAAAATTATGTTTTTGTAAATGTGATAAGCTCCTTAAGGTTTGGAGTGAGAGGAAATAAATACTAGACTGTACTTAAGTGCCAGAAACAATTTCTAAATAGTGAGATGTATTCAGTGAAGACATACTGTGACATTAAAGTCCTTTGCTATTCAGATATGAAGGAAGGGATCTCAACATTGCATATGATATTAGTAGATATGCAATTGCATATGTACTACCATGGAGCTAAGGAAACAAGGGAGAACGGAGCATGGGCAAGGAGATCTCGTATTATATTTCTACTCAAGACTTTTTACTATTCTTTTCTAGTTGTTTTGTAACTGTAAAATAATGGTTTTTTTCTGCACTCATCAGTATAGGTAAGATGTAGTATATGACAGTGAAGTGTTTTTAAATCTACTTTCCTCTTGACTCTGGAGGGGTTGGTACCTAATATAGTAAAAACAATTCAGACATGGACTTGTAAAATTTTACATGGCTGTTTAGTATTATTGAAGTTCAAGGAGTTGATCACTTCCTTAACTTTTAAACAAATTAAAAGAATAAATTAGATCTTATACTAAACTCTTAAGTATGGGATCGCTTTTCTAAAACACTGAGTATCTAGTAGCTTCCTCTGAGGTCAGCTGACGCTTCTCACTTCTCAGCACATAAAACTATTGACCTGGTTTCTGTCCCACTCTTATTATCATTTGCAAGGGAAAAAGGAATATTGTTTCAATTATTTATCTTTCTGTACAATACCTGGAGTGAATTATTACTAAGGAAAAAAAACCAACAGCAACAGCAACAACAAAACCTAGCTATCTTTATATGCACTGACTGAAAAAAGAATTTTCACCCCTGCCCCCACCCCCCCTCAGTTTCTTCTGCTGTCCTTCAGATTTGAGAGAATTGTTTAACTAGCTGGGCACAGACAGTTTACCTACTATTGAATCTGGCAACCACGTTCTCCTACCTATCGCCTTCTTTTACCTACCACCTCTCCTACGAAGACAGGCTGAGACAGTTGGGGTTGTTCAGCCTGGAGAAGAGAAGGCTCCAGGGACACCTTCCAGCAGCCTTCCAGTACCTAAAGGGGGCCTACAAGAAAGCTGGGGAGGGACTTTTTACAAAGGCATGTAGCGACAGGACAAGGGATAATTGCTTTAAACTGAAAGATGGTGGATTTAGATTAGATGTAAGGAAGAAGTTCTTTACCATGAGGGTGGTGAGGCACTGGCACAGGTTGCCCAGAGAGGCTGTGGATGCCCCATCCCTGGCAGTGTTCAAGGCCAGGTTGGATGGGGCTTTGAGCAACTTGGTCTAGTGGAAGGTGTCCCTGCCCATGGCAGGGGGTCTGGAACTACATGATCTTTAAGGTCCCTTCTAACCCAAACCATGATTTTATGATTCTCTGGTTTGGGTCAAAATGTTCATGTCTGCACTGAGGTGTCACAGGCATTTTAAGACCCTTGAGCTATTTTCTTTCCTGAATAGATGGTCTTGTGTAGCTCCTTAGGCTCAGTTTGACAAGAATCAACACAAATTTCATGAATGAGCTTCAGTTTTCATATCAATGGAGAAATTTTGGCTTGGGGATGTATAGAAAGTTGAAGGAGGAGATTGTCCTTGGGAATATTTTTCTGCATTGCACAGAATAAAGAATGAATTCCAGTATCTCAAAACTATTCTGAATTTCTGCACATATATGTTAAAATAATAGCATTCTCTACCACTGTTGAAATATAAATATGCAAAATTTTATATAATTTTTTTTTTATCTGGTTCTATTGCTTGTCTTTTTAGTTTATAAAAATACCAGCTGACAAATATAACATTAAACAGGAATTGACTTTATGAACATGCATTTATAAACAAATGTGCTTCATGTCATACCCTAAAAAGCAATAGGATTAGTGCTTATCAGGCTCTGAGGACAGCATATTCCAGAGATAAGTGCCTTTCAATACAGATGACCTGCACAGGACATTCTGATTTTGATATAATCATCATGATTCTTCATCTTGTTCTGCACATATACAGTGGTTTACTGTTGTACAGGGATAAAGTTCTTATTTTTGAGGTAATTTTAAAGCATTTTATACATTTGGTTGGCAGAAGAACAGTTCACTAGATGTCAAAGAATGGAGAATTAAGTTAAAAATTATTAAACATTTCCATTAGTCTCAATCATTGTGGCAATAAGTCTTAACTTTTCCAGACTTTGTGCTTGATTCTAGGAAATATAAGAATATTTCATATCTAGAATTCATTGCATGAAGTTCCCTCAGCACACTGAAAACTTTCATAAGCAAAATGAAACAGAGTGAGAAACAACCAGGTGTTTTCCCATTGCATTTTATGTCTTATGGAAGAAAACACTCGAATCTTCCTCCTTTTAATCTGAACTATTCAGTTGCTCAAATGTCATTCCAGCTTTATTTAGCTTTCCACAGTTTGTATTTATGATGAAAGAAGCTGATCAGAATATATCATTAGCACAGCAACAGAATGACCCATTTACTTACTGAATAAAGTTTTCCTTCAGAGAAGTCTGCAGCTCATCTGGGGATTAATGACATAAACAGAAACGGAACGAAGGTAAACACCAAATTTTATAAAATGCATGCAGAAAGCTTCTATTTGCTAAGATAGGCAAGGCAGGATAGGAGCTGTGCTCGCTGCTGTGAGTTAGTTAATTTACCATCAGTGCTTTAGGATTTACTAAAACATTGTATTAGTTGTTGGTTTTATCTTGCTTACTTGTCTAATTAGGTTTTTTGCCTTTTAGTGGGCAAGCTCCTTGGGGCAGGGCTTTGTGCTCTCTCTACATGTATCTTTCTGCAGTGCTTAGCAGAATGAGTTTCCAAGGATTCAGAGCCTCCAAACCACAACTGCTATTATAAATAATCAGTCAACTCAAGCTTCTCAGAAGAATACACAGCACTGATTTACAAACACCCCCCCCCCCCCACCCCTTTTCCTGGAGAGAAGAGAGGAGACTAAAAGCTGATACAAGATAAAGAAAAAGGAGGACTGGTTGGATTTGGCACTCCTGGTCTCCTTCAGGGAAGCAAAAAGTTGAAGGTTATGTTCATAGCTTCCTGGGTAGGTCCTGCTACTAAGCACTGGTTGCCCTCTCTGTGCAGCAGTTTTCTCCCTGCCAGCTGAGTAGTAAACCTGGCTTTTCACGTCTCTGTTTTGGCCAAGTGGGCAATGGGAGGTGAATGCTCTAAGTCTGTGAATTACTTAGTAGCTCTGTAAATAGAAAATAAAATGATGTGTCATACCACATTATCCTGAAATTTCAGGGACAGCAGTCTTGCAATATGCATTTTTTAAAATTTTCTTTTGAAAAAATATTAGTACACAAAGATGTTTGATACTTTCTTCCCAGTCACTGGAATACAATATAGAAATTTCAGAACTTTGTTACTTTTAGATTGTTCCAAACTCTTGTATGATCTTAGGAAGGAAAGGATAGAAAGTCTTTTCTGTATTTTATATCTCACTCCTTAAGAGCTTGGAAATTACAGGGAGAGCTCTGTTTGTGATTTTTAAAATAGCTGTGGAAAGGAGAAAAACTAGGAAACAGTGTTGAGCCAATGCACTAAGTCTCCTTTAGCAAATTGCATTAAGAAAATGAGTCGGGCACCAGGGAGCTTGCAGAAAGTCTTTGCTTCCTCAGATTAGTTTTCCCAGTTTCCTTACTGTTGTGTTCCCCTCTGCTATGATGACTATTTTATTTGTAAAGAAAGTACCCAGTACTTCCAAAGTCTGAAATAGGCTTTTTCATTTAATAGGAGATTGTAAAAATAATTAACAATTAATGAAATAATCTTCGCTGTACAGCAAGGGCAGTATATCTTCACTACATTTCAAGATAATACACTTTTATTATGATGATGATTACTGTTATCCATTATGCACATATTTTTTTCTCCTGTGGTTACCTAATCTGTTTCATATGAGAAATTAACTTGACCTATACCCTATGCTCTGTTTCAGCATATTAATTTTCCAATAGGGCTACTGGGAAAACTTTCCTTCATTTTTTGCATAGAAATTACAAAAGTAGGTTGATGGAGTATAAAGACAAAAAAATTGAGTTAGAAGAAAATTAAGCTTAATGATAGAGATCTTTTCTTAACTTCACCTTGGATGAATGAAGTTTGCTGAACAATATATAGAGTAGATGTAAGCAATCATAATGAAAGAACAATTGTTTTCAACAAGTGTATCCAACTCATCCATATTCTTTTCTTTTTTTAGAGATCATCAAAGTTGATCTTTTCATCCACAGGTCAAGAAAGTATTAGTTACATATGAAATAAAATCTTGATTTGAATTTATATTGGTACTGTGTAAAAAAGAAAGTAGCTAACTTCTGAATTAACACTTCTATAGATAACTTAAGAATTTATTTCATTTATACATAATTTATCTATATCTTAGGCAGTAATATTGGACTAAATTACTGATTATTAGCTTCAAGACATCCTTAACATTGTGGATCTTAAATTTGAATAAAATTTATACACAAAATAAGTACTCTGATTTTTATACTATGAGACAGCTTCATATACTTTGTACAATTAATCGTTAATGTTTTAAAGCTGTAGCATATAACCTTGGAAAATCGTTACTCTAGAGGAACATCATTTTATTTCTTAGAGTAAAGACCAAAGTTTCATTTCTTTTGTTTGGAGTTGAATTTTATATCTACCCTCAGGGTCTTACAGATTAAAACAGGCATTGGACCTTTATGTGGACATAGACCTACACAAAGCTAGATTTTGTAAATGTAGGACAAGTGTTATTAAAGTACATATAATTGCTATTTGTATATATATAGTATATAAGTATATATCATGCATATTTCTAATACATCATAATTATTTAAAATACAAAATTACTTAGTTCTACATTTTATCATCAGTGGAAAATCCTTTGTTATACATATATATCTATATCTTTTATTCAAAGGTAACAGACATCACTATGAGTAAACAATGTCAGTGTTTAGCAGTTTTATTTGTACACATACACGTGCACATGCCATACCTACATGTGCCTGTTGAAATCACACTGAAGATCAACATAAACTGTCCACAAAATTCAGGACTTGTTTGTGTCTGTGTCCTTATTCACAGTACTTCAGAATATGAGTCTACCTTAAGAAAATATTAAGTGTCGCTCAAGTGGGTATGCTACTCACAGAATTTTAATTATGCACTTATTTAAACATGCTGCTACTTTGCTCCTAAATTCATATCTTTGTGCACATTGTTCAGAAAGGTGAGGGCTTTGCTGTCTTACATTGTTTTCCAAAGGAATTCAGATTTCTTGCAGGTAAATTTCACAAGGCATTTTAAAGAAATATTGTAAGAATGTCAGTCCCATGTCCAAACCTTACCTGGGTGAACATATGGGTCAGCTACAAACTCTGACATACAAGAGGTAAGCTGTAAACTGTCATAGAAATTATTGAAATCAAGAGCCAGGTAATAGGAGTAATATCTTGACATCCAGTAGCGGAGAGTTTTAAAACCAGGTTTTTGCTACCCTGTTAAAAACTAACTAAAATTATATTTCTTATTAAAATCACAGAATATTAGCCAATTTGCAATTTTTAATTTTCTATTTTCTTATACCAACTAGAAACAGAATCCTTATAAAACTTAACCTTGTGTCAGGTACTAAACTTATTAAGTATTAAGGAGATTTAAATGAATCCATATTATAGCTAAACTTATTTCACATTTCAGAGATAATATCTTCCTATATTCTTCTCCCATATTGAACAAGTTGAATAGACCTTCAACTAGAAGTGCTCCTGGCACTACACCAGAATATTGATAGTTACTGAAACAATTAAAAGCAGAAGGATTAACATTTGGGGAAGAAAAGTAAAGAAAAGGAAAAAAGGATTTGTGTCCTTCTCTGATGTCATTTTATGTTAATTTTGCTTTTGATTTTCACCAAAAACATCAAGTATCATTAATGAAATGTTTCATTCTCACTAAAATATACAAACCATCTTTACAAACACACTCTGTCTATTAAATCTATTAAACTCTTTTTTTTTTTTTTTATTTAAATAGAGCAGTTCAGGAAAAGCAATGACATCAGAGTTTTATGAAATTTAACAGTCAGTAGGAGATATTTTTCTTATATTTTTTTTTTTAAAAAATCAATGCTGTTAACAGTGTTGTCAACAGAATATTGAATATACTGTTGCAACTTGATTAAGCTAGTATAGCATATCAGTGGAAATTTTCACCTGTTGAGCTTTTTCCTGAATTGCTGTGATATCAAAAAAAACCCCAACCTTAGCATGTAATTTGGTGTTACAGCTGTGCAACCTAAAGGTTAGCTGCTGCAGAAAATGGCAGTCCTCTCTCCACCCTTCATGCTGGCCACATATTTCCTCATCTCCCTTATATTTTGTATCAGAACAAAAACTTGCCGAATGGTTGGTGAACTGTTTCATGGAGTTAAATGCCATAACAAGTTGGGTTTTTTTTTTTATCTTTTTGGGGTCATCGTAATTTTGTACGAGCTTAACTCCCTAAATGGACTCACTGAAGGGTCAGACCAGAGAAGAGTGAGGGAGTAGGAGAGAGGAGGGCAGAAACTGTCTTTTTTGATAGTAGAAACATAGAAAAAAATGGTGGGAAGAGGCTATTGACCATCATCTAGCCCAGCCTCCCACTCACAGCAATGCTGGGGAGTAGCTAGTCAGTAGATCAGATTAGCTGTAACATCAGTCAACACTTTTTGTTAAACCAGCACAAAGTGGTTGTATCAGTATCTGGGAAACTTGCCTGAGTGGCAGATTGTCCATCACTAAATCACAAGGCTGCAAGTCCTGCTTATGCAGCAGCTCTGTATCAGACGTAACCTTGCTGCAACTATACGGACACAACTATACATTATACTGTTCTATGCATTAATGCATCTAGTCACTTAATGCAAATGCAGCTATGCAGAGAGAGAATAAGCAAGGATACTGAGAGGTAGACAGAGAATATTTTGAAGAAAGAGCTAACCAACCTAAAGAGGAGCTACATCCCATCTGTTCCCACCATTCAGCCCTAATGCCTTTCCCTGTCTTGAGGTGGCTTTTGCAGGAGTGGGTAGGGGATCCCTCTGGTTACCTTATCTTCTTGCTTCCGGGCATTTGTATGACAGCGATGTAATGGAGAAAATAACATAGCCATTATAGTGTCCTGCTGAAAGTGGTTATCATATATCTAGGATTACTTTCAGAGAAAGTTTCTGTTTTTCATGACTCAGAACAAGCTGTGAAAGCTTAGCTCATGCTTTATCCTTCCTTGTAATTTATATCTGAGATAACTTTGGTGTTAATCACTATATCTGATTCTCCTTTTCTTCTACGTTTATACAATCAATCTGTACACTAGTGATTGTTCTATCTTCCTCCCTGAAGGAACATACAGATATATATTGAAATAAATTATCTTAAAATATTTTGTAACAGATGGAATATATGGAAATAGTTTCTAGTGATAATTAATCTTCGTGCTATTGTGCTGGTACAGTATATGGCCTCTGTGGTTATACATAACATATCTTTAGGGCATAGATCATTGCTTCATTTTATTTATGTTCCTCTCAGCCTGACTGCATATTACAAGCACTCTTTCTTGCTAATTAACTCCACTGATCCCTTTAAGTCCTGATTAAGTTCTATTATTAAATTATTAAGACCTTTCCCTAGTGTTCTAGGTTTTTTTCCTCTAATTTTAGATGACTTTTTGAAGCAATAAATATTCTTATGAAAAAAAATTTTTCTCTTTTTTTCTTATGCACATATTTCAAGACTGTCAGGCTGTCAAAGTATTAGACGTAGAGCTGATAAAATAAGGGGTTTTACCTGGAATAACTTTGAGAGATGTTTATGGTGATATTTTCATATTCTAAGTTATCTAACATTTTCCAATGGATTGTAGTAATGTTTTAATTCCTAGACATGGAAGCAAAAAAACCCAAAACCACAAACCCCCTGGACTTCCTTTCAAAAGCATGGAATACTTCATGCTGTAGAATTGCTGCAAAAGTAATAAGTTTTTGAAAGAAAGGTGCATATTACACTACACTCTCTTTTAGTTATTCATGTTTTGTTTATTTAATATCTTTGTAGACAGCAAAGGCTTGCATATATGTAAGGGAGGAATAAAAGACATAAGCATGGCACGGAAGTACTCTCTCACACACATACACCCGTATGTGTACACATGCACACACGCTCATCCTCATTGCCACTCATATATACTGTCTCCTATATATTCCTCTGTCAACTTAAAAAGATAATGTTAGTAGAGAATGAATAGGCAATCAAAATTGTTACATTATTTAGATATGAGGAATGAAATCATAGACATTTGACAATAAAGTTTGAAAATTCAAATCATTAATATAATTTTGTGCAAAGTAGATATGGTATATACAAATCAATGGTTTATTTTCTATTTTGCCTAGATCTCTGCAAAAGCATCTGTTCTGACTGACTACATCAAAAACTGGGGGAAAAAAATTTCAGAATTTAGGGATGAAAAACCATAAGCATAAAATTATTTTTTTTCTTTAAAATTTCATTTTAACATCTTACAAGTGTAGCTTTTTTTAAACAAGCACACTAATTCTATATGAAAAGAGATTCAAGTTTTTTACAAGTAAATGAAACAAAACAGTCATTATAGGAAACTTCTTTATAGGCACTGGAGCATGAGGATGTTCTATATTAATATGTAGATACCATATATGCAACTTAGAAGAACCATGAGGTAATATTTAAGAAGGATTTCTTTAAAAAGTAGGTAGAAAAGAAAAATAATTAATAGAACTTAAGATTCATTTAAGAAAATACTTTAATATTCTTTAGACATCTGTGGATCCCTATCAGCTGGGTGGCACTTATTAACTTCCCAGATTTGAAAACAAACAGCAAAGGTCTATAATATTTTAAATTACCTTTTGTGTTAGGAAGAGTTAAACATGAAAGAAGGCTGTGGCAGAAGGAGCTGATCTACAGAGACACAATTTGGTTGTGACACCCAAGAAAGAAGGTGTGAGATAAAACATATATGCAAACCTTTTGGAAAGTTTTAAATTCAAGTAATAGGAAATGTGTATAATGTTTACTTTTAGTACTTTATTGTCTTTAATCTATTGGTTTTGTGTAGAACAAATTAGGTAATTAATCATTTTAACTTTTGATGTACCTGTCCTGACTTAGAACTAGACAAACTGTAAATTGGAGAAAAATTCATTCTGAATCAGTGAAAATATTTTGGTCAAATCTAAGCAGAATATTGATGTCAAATTTTTATTTCTATTCTCCTTTACAGTTGTATCCAATAGTCAATTTATTCAATGTTCTACATAAAAATACCATTTTGAAAGGGAAAATCAAAATGTTTTTTCAATAAAATATCCATACAAAGCTTTTGAATTTAATAATAAACCTCCTTTTTTTTCCAGCTGATACTACTTACTAATTGAAAGTATACAGCTGTGAAAGTTTTCAGTTAATGCAAAATATTTTTTATGAAAACAATCCCTTTCCAAAAATATTGTCTATTCTATTTTTGAGTTGCTGCATTCAGTATTGCTTGTAGGTATCAGTACAGTTCCACAGTTGTTTCCAAAGCAGGCTAGGTAGTGTTTGGTGAGTTAGGTTAAAAACTGGTCAGGAGGATAATCTGGTGACGAGCACAGCCCTGGACAATGAATTATGTTGTTTTATTCAATGAGATGAACAAGCAGACAAACACCTTTCAGAAAACAGAGTCAAAGACAGATTTCAGGGAGGAGCAGGGGATGGTGAGAAGCCAGCCAACTAAATTTTAGACTAATAGCATAGCTCCTTTTATATAACAAGACTCCTGTGAAAGGTTCCTTTTGACTTTTAAGGGTTGCTTTTTATTAATAATTATTTGGACTTCCTGCAGCATCTTTATTATACTGAATAATCTGTCTTAAAACACCGACTGAAATTGGTATGTTAGTTTTACATCCATATCAAAAAGACTAAGCAAATTCCTTTAAGAACTGCAGCTTTTCTGGTTTTTCTGCCTTAAAATTTTAGCTTCAGCTCCATTAAGTGACCTGATGTAAACTTTGGGTTTTGAAGTCCAAGCTTGCCGTTGTGAAGTAAGCACAAATGAAACCACCTGTACACATTTAAAACAGTAATGGGATGTGACAGCACAACATGATTCAATCATGTAAGAAGATGAGAGTTGTATAGAAGGATCAGTCTTGCATTTTCTCATCTTTCTGAATGGCTGTTGCTTTTAACAGTTCTTTCATTGAAGGAGTTGACCCCTTTAGCCTCAAAAAACAGATGGGAAGTTGGGAGTAATATCCAGAAAAAGCAAATTCTGGTCTATTGGAGTAACTGGGACATAGAGAAGGCTAAATATCAGTAGCCTTAAAAGGTGTAGGACCTACTGTAAGGAGTAACTTTCTAATTATATTCATCATAAAATCTGGCACATTATAATACCCAAATACTTATTTATCTCCATCTTTTGCTTATCTCTGGCTCTTTCCCACTTTTGATTTTACTTTTGCATTATTATCTTTAGCTTTGGCCTAACAGTCATGCATTGCATTTAATCAGGCCTTACAGTCATGCATTATATTTAATAGTTCAAGTGACCAGGGCTATAAAAGCTGAAATACACCTGAAGTAACCACAGGAAACATTTCATTCCCTCCATAATAGCTCCCTGCTTTACACTACGGTGGTACTTTCCAGCTGTCCACACCGCCAGGTGATAACACCTCTCGCTGTTTAGCTGTGAATTGTGGGTACGGGAAACAAAGCTTCGGTTGGGCACCCTTTTTCTGCTTCAGATAGGAAGGATTAAGCAGGTAATGCTTTATTCAGTATCCTGTCATTATTAGCCCTCCCAACCCAGGAAAATTCATAACCTGATTTGCAGCCCAAACATTTTTTTATGTTACAGTCATGAATTAATTGTGTTTGAATGAGGACTGAAGCACAAGCTGATGAAGAACAAGCAAAGATATATTGAAAAATGTTGTGCATCTCAACATACCAGCTCCAGAGATGACACTGAAGATCAAAATGGCATAACATGATTAATTTACATAAGAGATCATTTATTTTCCTAGATACTGCTGAAAAAAAGGAGTGGTTTCCTGTAAATACGTTGAGCTGATAGAAAACCTTATAGAAAACAATTTTCATTTGCAGAAACACCAAGTTTTATGTGAATGTCTTGCAAAATGCATTGAAGTGACTGAAAAATTTTACTCATAAAACCCCCTAATATCTATTATTACAAAATAACAACAAAAATGTTAGGTAAGCAAATGACAGAAAATTAAATCAAAGGATGGAAACAAAGTATACTTTGAGGAGGGTTTGGGAGAGAAATTGGAAACATAAACCATAAAAGTATGCAAGGTGTAATCTTTTTAACTAGCAAACAATCTCTTCAACATATTTGCCTGCTTTACATGTGTAAAGTGTGGCCTGTGGAAGCAAATTTGCTGCAATTTTTTTTTACTTTCAACACATAAAAACAATGAATTAAACTACTCCATGTCACAGACAGATTGTATTGGCTTCAGCAATGTTCTACTGGGAGTAGACTGCCTTGTAATATTGCAGAATGAATGAACCTCCCTGGATCTATAATTGCTAACATCCTTCTCTGCAACTCCCTCTTTTGGCCTTTTGGGTTTAGTTTAACCTTAAAATTGTTTTATTTTTTGTAAAAGTTAACACTATGGTGAACTTTCTTCCAGACCTTGAAGAACATGGATGTTTGTTTTTCTTTTTTCCTTTTCTGATTTTAAGTTTAAAACATACTCTCTTGAAATATTGCCTTTTGTTAAAACTTCTTTTTTTTCCTATAGAACACAGAAATGGTTCATTACTAGCCCTTCAAAATGTGCATATAGTTAAACCTGCTTTAAAAAAAAAAAAAAAAAAGAAAAGAAAATCAGCTGTATTTAAAGATAAAAATAAGAAAATAAGTAAAGTTGGTAAGAGTTTTCATTTGGGATAGTCTGTTATACTTATGTCTCCAGAGAACTTCTGTTGGGAGCAGAAGTTGGGAGCAGAAACTACTTGTTCTCAGTAGAAGCAGTTATTTTCAGGTAGTTTTCTTTGATAGAAATACGGAAGACCACACGTGTGAGAACATACTGCACCCTGTTGGCAGATTGTACTTCTTCCTATGGGTATCAACTAGATTATTTTTTTTAAGGTCCCATATATTCATAAATGAGAGTGAAAATTCCAGTTCTAGGCCTGGATTGAAGAATCCTGAAGGAGAAACCAACTCCTACAGATAAGACATTCAAATAGAACTTTTGAAATGATCCCTTTTACAAAGTATTTTGATTTAAGAGATGTTTTATACTTCAGTTTCCTTTATTAAATCGTATCATGTCCCCATATTTGCAACACATTTATATTTGGGCCTGGGCTTATGGAAGAAAATTTTATAAAGGATTGTCGTTTCAAAATTTTCTCTACCAAACTGAAGAGTTAAAAATATCTCCAGCAGGAATTTTAGCCCGTGAAGTATCTGAACTGTCCTTCTGAGCAGTATATCTGTCTCTGCTGATCATAAGAGGGTCCTAAGCCACATGTCTGTACTGGGAAACTAAATTTTGGAGTTTGCTGTGATAACTGAGGTTTTGGCATATGCAATCATAAACTATGAGTGCAAAATTTTGGGGAGATTTTAGGGATTGCTTAAGATGAGAAGTTTGACAATGGTTGTATTAATGTACTCACTCTATGGCACTGACATTATCTGTTTAGAGAGAATTATAAAAATAATACTGTATATCATGCTGATAAGGAAAATCTTTTATGTTCTAGAGGGTTTTGTGCTAGGTCTAGGATAAAGCTATAAAACAAAGTAGAATTATTCTAGCTTGCCCAAACTGTGAACAAGATGCCCTGTATTACATAAAGGTTACCCCCAAGGCAGCATATAAATTCATTCTAAAGCATAAAATGAATCAGTTTTGCTGAATTTAGAATTAATAGAGAACATCTGTTTTCCCCCAGTTGAATGGTAACACATGCTGGCTGAACATAATCATGAGGCAAAACCATGTAAGGCATCTACAGGCAAAATTGCAGAGGTTTTTAAATTCACGCAGACAAGTAGTCTCATAGGCCGAACACAGCTAAGTGCTTTATTGTGTCGTTTTCATTAATTATGTAATCCAGTACCGTATCTTAAGTTTTGCTTGTGGAAATGATGAAATTACATGTTTGACACTGAGAAATGTAGAATCTAATGAAGACGACTGTAAAATCATATAATTCAGAAGCACAACAGCATTGGGGATGCTCAGTAATCTTTTTTTATTACTTTTTACATTAACATTCATTTTAGCAGCAGAGATATTCTGGAATAATATATTCCAAATTGTCCAACTTGTTACAGCTGTAAGAAGTTGTGGTTATACTGAAAATTTCTCTTCTGGGAAGCTTAGCTTCCTTTTAGAGAGTGCATTCCAGGAAAAAAATGTACTACTAGTATTTGCAAATACTTCTTGATTTTTAAAGGATGTTTTGGATAAGATTACATACTTTGACTTTTATTCTTGCTGTGTAATAAGCCAGAATAATAAATGTTCTGTAGATCTCCATAGTTCTGAGGGTACTGCTAAGAAAAGAGTTGTAGAGAAAAAAGTTTTCATTGACAGAATAGTTTCCCTGAAACCTCCTCAATGAGCAAAAATCTTCAGCTTTCCTTCAACGTCCTCCATTACAGGTTCAAGAATTCTAAAAAATTTCAGGAGAGCAAAGAGAAATTGCTTTCCAGGTTTATCTCCTGAGGAATACAACATTTGGGACCAGGAGGAGCACACTGTAACACACCCTACATGTGCAGGTTTCTTTGGGGGCAAGCCAGAATGTCTTAGAAGAGAAAGCAGATATTTCTCCTTGAGCATGTCCACATCCTTCTGCAATATAGAGTCAGGACATAATTTCAGTGTGTGGGGAATACTGAATCCAGAAAAGTTTCTGAGTCCATGTTTTTAGATACAGTCTTCAGTTGAAGGAATGGTATTTGAAACAACAGTTCTCACACAGACTAGAGGGGAGATTACTGGAACCCCCTTTGCCAACAGATTCTGCAGACAGCTAAAGAGCTATGTTCATAGATGTAAATTAATATATATAATATTAATAAGGTCAGAATCACACATTCTTTACCTTCAACACAATGGAACATCTATTCATTGCCTGTATCTCCTTGCTGCTGTAGATCGTGTTGTATCTTATCCATCACACGCAAAAGACCAAAAAAGTGGTGTGTTTGAGCAACCTGAAGGTCCACAGTTATACATCTAAACTTCAAATTTGTACTCATCCAGTTGGAGGTGCACATTGGCTGATACAATAACTGTGAATTAGAGGAACTCATCCAGAAAAGATTCTGTGCCAAGGACATCTACATCTTATTTCTTTTATACTTCTTACATAACAGGAGATGAATCAAATTTCACAAACACATATTTCTTTTCATCGGCTGTAACAAGAAGCTTAGAATGACCTGCTTGTATATTGGTGTTTACAGTGACAGAAGAATTTTAGTTTAGGATGTAGTCTGGCAGCGATAGTCCTTAAACTTCTGCTGGTGTTCACCTAAGCTACTTTTATCCCTATTAAATAAGAAAAGAATTTGTTTGCCTAGTCCTAGAATTTTGATCAATATCAATTTGCTGAGATTTCCTCGTTAAATTTAATTTCTGTCATCTTAGTTTTGTTATAGCATCATATCAGTGTCTCCTGTTTTTTTTAAAGAATGAATTATTTACTTTGTTTTTCTTTAGTTGTATGATATTATATACTGATCAGAGCTTCTGTTGCTATATTCTTCAAGTTTCAAAGCATATCAAATCTTCTTCTGCTTTCATTTTCATTGGAGGACTTTCCTTATATTTGACTTATTTAGGATAACTCTTCACTAGGACAATGTTTCCAGGTAATTATATGAGCTGGAAATTCTAGGGGTGCTTTTTCCTTCAGAGGTACTTCTGTAGAAGTCAGTTTGTAGACTCAAATGTGAAATTCTTGGGTTTCTTTGGCCTTTTTTACTGGGTACTTTAATGTCTCTTGGATTCCATAATCCACCCAAGCACAATATTTTTTCATGGCTTCTTTCTCTTTTTCTTCTCTTACTGATAGCATATGAAATGAAATAAACTGATTCTCACCTGATTCTGAGCATTTGCCTATTGACAGATTGACATCATACCCTATTTATAATTTCAGCAAATTAATTTAATACATCTTGTACTGTGAAGTTTACTATTCCTTTTTTACTTTTTATTTCAGTTAACTAGGTCTCACACACCAAGATGAGCAAAGATATCTCAACCCTTAAATTTAAATAAACAATAATGACTTAAGAAAAGACATAAAAAAAATATCAAGGTGTGATGGCATGATGAAAGTTATTACATCAGATAAAGTTCTTATGAAAATATATATTTTAAACCTTTTAAAACCAATATCCAAATCTTGTGGTTGTTCAGGGTTACATGAAATAACCTGCTGATTATGTCAGTGCTGAAACACTGGAAACAAACAAAGAAAGAAAAGGCTTAAGTGAGGAAATATGCGAACAAGTCATTTTCTTGCTGCTTCTTAGAAGCCCTAGCATAGGCTAAGTGGTCTGTGACTTGGATGTTTCATTATTCAACAAGAGTGTGGATCTGGGTCATCTTGTGCTAGACCACACCATTGATGTAGCATCTTTTGGAAACATCAGTGCTTTTGGAAACATTAGTATTCCAATTCTATAATGTCTTTCCTGGTCTGAATTCTAGTTTTACTTATGTCCCAAAGTCAGAGGGTATCAACAAGGCTTTTCTTCCTAAGATGCCTAGATAAATTATAATACCAGAGCCTTAGCTGATTTATAGTTCTACTATGTCAACTGACAAGCAAATCCATAGTTTCTGATGTTTTACATTAATGAAAGTCAGCGGGTGTCCAGGGTGCACAGAAACAGTTGAAATATTTAGAAAACAATTTCCACATGGTTCTTCTCCTCTCCATGGAGCATTCAACAGAATTTCCTTAAAGTGTACATTTGGAAAAGAGAACATTGCTCTGCCAGGATTACAAAAATTGCTACCTTTCACAAAACTCTAGAAATCATAATATTTTCCATTTAAAATTGATTTGGATAACATATCAGTCATAGTGAGAGAGTGGTTGTCTTTTCCCATCTTTGTATTCCCCTACACATATAATTTCCACAAAACTGTAATAGAGAAATAGTCAAATGCTTACTTACAGAATAGACATTATTAGTTCCAAAAGTATTCCCATTTTTCCTGTATTTTTTCTTTCTCAAAGGTATAGATTATTTCAGAAGGAAAAAAAATTCCATGACTAAACATTTTTAGAGCTGCTTCTGGGCTTGAAGCTAATAGGCAATTGTCCCAGTTTCCCCTTCAGTGTGCCTCAAGCCTGTGTGAGGTAAGATGTCACCAAACCTGGAAGTAGAGAGGAGGGAAGCTGTCCTACCTTACCTCCTTCTTAAATCCCCACAAGTCTATTGTAGGCTCTGGTCATTGTATATCATTTAATTAAAATGAATATGAAAAATATATGCCTTTGTAAAAATAGAAAAATAGCAGAAGTTACAGAATAGCAAGAAATCGTTATTTTATTGTCAGAAAAACATATCAGCATAAGATTCACTACAAGAACTCTGTGTGCTATTGTCATTGCCCTTGTCCTTGTAGAACTTGGGTATTTATTTATTTTTTTAGTTCACGATCTTGAATGGCTTTTCCTTCACATTGTACAAAACAATGATGTGGTAAAAAGTACTTGTGCAAATTCTTTACTGACATGGTAATAGGCTTTGATTACATTCATGGCCTCAAGAAGTGACTGTCTGATAAATGTCCCTGAATTTTTAACAACTTTGTTTTCTTTTCCTAATGTAAAATTTTTTTCAATGGCTGTTTATTAAAGTACTTTTCTGAATACTTATATGTACGTAGAGTGCTTGCTTTCACTGCTTTCAAGTGTTCTGCTCTTTGTATTGTCCTGAGCTTCTGCAATATTATATGAAGATATCCTTGATTTTTTGTTGTTTCCCTGAGCGTCTCATATTTTAACTCACTGAGGACTGCAGAAGCCAAGGACTATTCTATTTTACTCTGCAGCTGAATCTGGAGCGCAGTTGCATTTCAGCAAGTTACATGAAATGTCTCACACACTGACTATATGCACACTACCAAGTTATGCCCAGACTTAGAATGTGACACCTGAAAATCACAAGGCTCACAGATGTTTCCTGAGGTCCTAAGAAATGTGCAGAATATCTGATACTTATAAAAGAAAGCCAGTAAAAGAAAGCCAGGAAGAAAAAGAGCAAGAGAGAAAGCTCTAGATCCTAATTACCCACAGTCTTTAATGGTTAGTTGTCGTCTCAGCTCTGCCCTTGAACTGCTGCAAATACTTAAATCTACCACAAGGGTTGAATAAGCCCTGAGCAGCGTGGATGTGAGCCTGTTGGTGTCCTTTAGTCTTGATCTTTTACTTAGCAGAACAGAGGCTGTCTTTTGTAATATTGGCATTGTTTATATTGTCATCAGGCTTGCTCTCTTGCTTAACAGTCTTTTTAGACCATGAATAAACGAAGAAACGCAGCACGGAATGCATTTGTGGATGGCAGATGTTGTCTCCCAGGGTTATCGGTTAGAGAGCTAATGTCCCTGTTTTCTCCCAGAGGCTGCAGCGGTGTCTCCCAGCAGCAATTCATGCCATGGCAAAATCGTGTCCCTGGTCGTGTGCTCCAGAGCTTAGTGCCAAGTAAGGCGGCAGATGCAGCAGCACCGTTCCTTTCTCACTGCGCTTCGTGGAGTTCATGCTTTGTCAGGCATGACGTGCTGCAGCCTCTGCGTCCCCCTCAGTAAATCCCTGTCTCGAAAGCTAGTTTTTTTCCTAAAGTGTTTTACTTTAGGGGTGCTCTAATCGGATTGCTTACTTTTTGTATCCCATGTTTAAACCACCTTAAACCTGTTAATGTTCGAGACCTGAATTTTACCACGTCTTTCTACTTTGCCTGGTGCTTTTCTCAGACATGGCTGTGAGAGTATATGGTGAAGGCACCGGAGCTTCCTGTGCCTTTGTATTCCTTTGTGCTTTGTTATATAAACTGCTCTTATTAATAACAGGAGGAAATTACATCTGGTGAATCTCTGTTAATGGCATTAGTGAGGGGTTAAGTTGGCATTGTAATTTTCACGGGGGACCTGCTGAAATCAGCACAGAAGAGAGTGCTGTTGTTTAGCACTGCTTTGAACGTCTTTGCTGAAGAATTAAGGCAAAGCGTTTCCTTCCCACCCTCATTTGTTTTTGCTGTGGGAGGAGTAGGGACATTTATTGTGATCCACGGAGGTTACCGCTCTAGAAAGCTACAAAAGAGCATTTCATCAGAGAAAATAAAGATACTTGTAGAAGCAACAGTGAAATTAGATAACCTTTTAACCTATTTATCAAAGGGCCTGCAGTTCCATTTCAAGGCAGGTGAAGGAATACTTAATGAACCCAGAAAATGAATCTACCTCCACAGAACTGAGATAACAGAAAAAGGAGAAAGAAATCAGTGCAAAACCGTTAGCACCTGCCAGCTCTTATTAAGAGATTAGAGTGCTTAAAAAGACAGGGAGCAGCTCAATATTTCCTTTTAAGTTTCTCTTGGCTGATTTCTCATGCGTGCTGCTGTGCACCGCAGTGAAACAAACAGGTCACATTTCAGCTCCTCAGAGCTGCAAAAACTCTTTATGGCATAAATAGCAAGTAGCTTCTCTTCAGACTGTATAAGATTTCTTTAAGCAATCTATCGGTGCGCAAAGGATTGACACTTAGGGAACCGAGCGAGGCTAAGTTGGCAAGAAACTCACTTTCCCAATGTGACAGAAGAGTTACTTTACACATGAATGTCAAGTGATTTAAGAATTTTTCTGGGTTACACTGCAATATCGTACAGTTTCAACAAGTTTCCTCTTTAATCAGTGAAAAACAAGGTTTACAAATAGGCTTCTTGTGAAACAGCGATGAAAGCAGCACTGCTAGTCCTGCAGATCAGAGAGCATAAACCCCAGCGAAGCTGACAGGGGTACAGACACGTGCTTTAAAACGGACAGAGCTATTTCTGATGGAAATGGGTGGCCCACGCCACCTGTGAAATGCTAAAACTTGCAGAGGAAAAGCCAGAGGTCTGCAGCTGCCAGACCGTGGGCCACACGCCGCCTGCCAGGGGACGCTCAGGGCCCCGCTGCAGCTGGTGCTTCATCGCCCTTCGCTTTAATCAGAAGCTGGACCGAACTGGGTTCGGGGGAAATGCAACTCAGGGAAAACTGCCGGATTACCAAAAGAAGGGGGTTACTGCTCTGAGCCGTCCGGGGGCATGCAATATATCCGTGGTGGGGAGCAGAGTGGGGCTTAAGGGGAGCAGTGCCACCAAATAAGAGAGGAGTGGGGTTCGCAGCCTGCCGGTCGCATCCACGGCAGGGGTGGGACTGGGCGAACGGGCAAGGCTGTCATCCTCAAATGGGCAGGGAGATAGGAAGCTTTTCTTCCCCTTATTTCTTCCCCTTAGCAGAAGCCGGCCACCCAGGAACACCTCCAGGCTCCTCCTGGCTGGGCTGACATGACCGGTCCTAACTTTTATCACATTTAGAAAATAAATAGCTGCTGAACCTAGGTGAATAGTGATATCCCTGAACAGCTCTTCCCTTCGCTTCCTGATATTTTTATAGTGTTTATGTTTTTTTAACTCTGAAACCATGAGTTGTTCAGTTTTAATTGAAAGCAGAGATAATAAATACAGAATATGTAAGACTCTGACTGACCAGCGGTCACGTCCAGGTGTAGAATGCACTTGCACAGAAAATGTAGTTGAAAGAAAAAAAAGGCTGCAGTGCAAACTGAAGAACTCTGCAGAGAAATAGTAATACATAAAAAAAAGTAAATGTTTTGAAGCATCCTAACAGTACTGGGAGTTGAAAGTAATCTGTTGTGGTCAAATTAAGAAACCCAAGTGAAAACAGATTTGGTATAGATGGCACATATGACACAGATTAACTACAGTTTGTTTCCCCAGTTCCTGTTCTACACTTTGAAGCTGTACTACAAAAGAAGATTTAACTCTCAGCTTTCTCACTGATGCTTTAGGGCTGAGATAAGCCAAAGTACAGGCCACTCTAGGAGAAAAAGTGAACATGACCTTCAGAATGGAGACAGCACAAGGGACAAAGCAAACCATTTACTAACTGCCTAAGTCTCCTGAATACATTTACACAAATGTCCCTTTGCACACTTTGAAAAATTATTGGAATATACTGCATATTCCTTGTAGGAATGTAAAAGCTCCTCTACAAACATGAGAATTAGCCCCTTTAGTTCAGACCTGTTCAATGAGAAGATATTGATCAGCATCCGGATGTGTGTTGTGATCCCATGATTGGATAATGGCCAGAATACAATGTGGTCCTCAAAGCTGAACAATAATACCTTATTTATTTCCTGGCATCTCTCATTCTTTATTTAAAGCAAACCCATATTTTACCACAAGAATAATTTACAATTAAGCATTAATTGAACATACATTATTGATCTAAGCTTCAAAAGAATTTAGTGAATTTCTCTAAATTTGCTTTCAATCACCTTGTGTTCATTTTAATTAATTACATTGTGTGCCCTCAGCACTTTTGTCTTTAATTAGAAAACAGCAGAGAAAGATTCTGCTTTAAAATCTTGCCTTATATCTTTTGTGAGTGGATGTGGAGCAGTTTAGTCACTGTGAATGAAGTAAAAATAGGCCCCTTCTTTGTGTGCATATGTATTACTTTAAGGGATTAATATTAGGTTCCCATATTTACATTTGCCGACCTTTTACTCTCTACTACTTTTTACACATTGGTCAAACATTTTTCATGTCTCGCTGTGGGTGGTGAGAGTTACCCAGTGTTGACAGTGCCTTTGAGAACTGTGAATTTAGGAGTACAAAGTATCTGTACTGAGCTGTACTGTGCTGCAAATTATTAACATTAAACAATTATTATTAATTCTGTGATGGAATTATGCTTTAAAGTAACAGCATGATACAACTCATGACTGTTAGTAACAAACTCTTTAGCCTTGCTTGTCTTTTGCCACTGCTTGTTTCTCTGCTCTTCAGAAACTTTCCCAATTTGAAAAATTTCCTTCATCTTTTCTAAAGAAACAGAGGAGGAACAACTTTTGGAAAAGACCATATAAGTCTAGCACATCTTGTGCCAGTTGCCATATCTTACAATTTCTATCAATCAAAATTCACAAAATGTAATGCTTTATTTGAAATCTGAAATTACACTGCTGTAAGACTAATCAAATCCTTTGACTAGATAAGAATCTCCTCTTTTGTTCAAAAGCAGTCTATTTGTAGGTTACAGAAGAGTTCAGTGAATTTGTTTAAATTTGCTTTCCATCACCTCAAACTCTTTCAGCAATTACCTTATATGAATTCATCCCTTTTTTGATCAGTATGCAAGGAAAAAAAATTACTATTTTTTGAAAAATCTGAAAAATCTAAGAAAAAAACTGATGGATCAGACTCAATGTTTATCAAGCCTTAAACACTTTCTCTGAATGTGACTGCTAATCGATGAGTAAACATCGAGTGATGGCATCTCTGAAGTTTAGAGGGTCTGATAGCAATCTAACAGTATCTACAGGGAGGTCGGTGAGAAGACAGATCCAGGCTCTTCACAGCAAGAAGAGAACAGACATAACTTAAAACAAAAGAGGTTCCAGAAGATTGTCAGAAAATACTTTTTCCCCAATGAAGATCATCAGCAGTGGGACAGGGAGGCTGCGCAGGCTCCATTCTTGGGGGGTTTCAAGACAAAGCCCTGAGCAACCCGTTCTGATCTCACAGGTGGCCCTGCTTTGAGCAGAGGGGTGCTCTAGAGATGTCCTGAGGCCCTTTCCCACCTGGATTATCCAGTGATCCTAGCCCATGATTCTCTGGACATGCTTCAGTATCACCATATCATAGAGTCTTTAGTGACCATTTCTTCAATGAAAGCAACTTTTCATTCAGTAACTGCCTTATACTTTTTGCTCACAAAAATTGTTGTTGAAACCAGATCCTCAGTCTGATTCTTTGTTTTATGAAAACGAATCCTGAATACACTGGTTTATGAGAGTACATGATAATTAATCTAGCCTTGTGATTTTCTCAGTCTCAATCCTGCATTTTCAAGTGTTTGGAATAGGTAATGTTAAAACATGACCTTGCATATACTTAAAAACACATCACTCCATGATAGCACTGTCTTTTGTTAGCTAAAGAAAATACAAATCAATGAATCAATCAATCAATCCAGTGATTTGTTCTGTGGTCAAGTAAACCAAGCGATTAAATAATAATGTCTGTATAACCTTTGAAATGTGTAAAGTAATTTAAAATTAACAAAAAGTTGATGAATACAGGTAAAGCAATTAGTCATAATGTAAAGCAATTAATCATAGGTATCAAAGCATATAAAAATAAAAACATTGTTCTTGGCTTTTCTTTAACATTTCCTAGCAATTTTTCTTATGTATTTAGTTCCCATCTCTCGTTCTTCGTGTCTTTGATTATAGATTATTTTGCCATGAATAAGAACTGGATGAATGAATGAAGTTCCCAATAAAATAATGAGACATGTTCATCATTGCATTGAAATTCGTTCTTGTCTTTGCCCGTCCTTCAGGAAAAAAAAAAATTAATCAACTGTCTTCATTATAAGATTTGTCAGCATGATAGAGCTAATATTAATGCATTTTAAATTGAAAATAAATAGCAGAGTTGACATTTATATACAATACTAGAATGTGACAGGATACTGTATGCTGTGATGTGTGTCATTGGCTGATGCAGACTGAACACATTATCCCCAGAATTCTTTTTGTGCATAAATCTGTGTAATTATTTAATCTTTAATTTTAAACAACTGCCACTTTGGTCTAGCTCCAGCATCTCATTGTACAGGACTAAGATGGACAGTAGAATTATTTTTACATCTCACAAAGAGGACTTCCTGATGGGGGAAATTATATAGCAAATTTTGACAAGAAATTACTTTGTACACTTTGTCACAAAGTCCTTGGCCTCTCTTTTAACAGGTCATGTTCAATTCAAAAAAGGAATTGGCTGCCAAAAAAGTTGTTCCTGATTTTGTGGCTACAGCACTTTTTGGAATTAGAGTTTACCAGTAATATTGGTACTGGCCAAATCCTAACATGTTTTTGAGCTATTTAGCAGAAGGTTATATTTACAGACAAAAAGTATGTATCCACTTCTCTTCCCTGTGTCCAGATCTAAATCCACAGAGCACAAAGTCTACTTGCTTGTAGAGATGCATGCTCTTTAACAGGACAATCATATTTAAAACAAACAAACAAACCAAAACAACCCCCCCCACAACGGCTAATTTTCCCTATCATAAGCTTCTTTTTGTCGGGAGAATGCCACATTTCCCAAATACAGACATCTCATTGCATTCATTCACTCCATGATCTGTGGATATAAGACAAGACTCCCCAGTAAAATCTATGTTAATAAACTTCCTTTATTTATTTGGGTCTGTTTCCTATCTTTAGAATTAGTAGCAGTTTATCAAAAGAATATGAATTACTTATATCCTCTAATATAGGAGTTCGGAGTAGGGGAGGATAATCTCTCTAAATCTCTGCACCCCTAGGGTAGGTAGGCAGGCTGTTTCAGCAAGTGAGTCACAGTACGAGTCAGTGTGTCTCCATTGATTATACAGAACCCACAGAAAAAGATGACCCTGGCACCTGAAATGCCCAGCTAGTAATGCTTCATTAACATTTAAACAGATATAAGCATCATCTGTGCAATACAAGTACAGCCTTGCTTGAGCTAAGAGTGAGACTTGCTTTTAGAAACTGAAGGCATGAATTCCACCTACACTTCCCTTTCCCACGGCTAAAACACAGCCTAGGATATCTGGTGCTGAGGGGTGTTTGAGACAGCGACTTCCACAAAGCATATCAAGAGAGATTCATGAAAAAATAATTTAATCACATTTGACAAAACAGATCCAAAATGAGAGAGTAAATAATTGTGTGGAGACTTAAATAACTAAAGCTTTAAATTATCATAGCAAAAAGAACAAAGTCTGTTTTGTTGTCCTTTATTTCTGGTTAGTGTATTTTAGACAACAAAAGTGAGGTGACATCAAACTGGGTAGAATTGAGACAGGAAAGTATATCTCTATATTTTGAAGTTATGCCTGCAAGGAATTGAATATAGCTGCAGAGAAAGAGACGTCGTCACATATGCTGCTATATTTCTTAGGTCTCCTCAGCCATTTCTTTCTCTTTCTCTCTTGTATCCCTCTGTCTAATTCTGTTAGCAGAACATACCTTAAAAAAATAAAAAATTAAAAATTAACTCCTGGTCTTGACAACTACATGGTTGGATTCAGTTCGTGAAAGACCCTTCACAAGCCAACCCTTATAGGATTTGCAAATCATACTTATTATTCAGTTTGCAATAGCTCATACAAACTCCTGGCACCAGACGCTGCCTTACTGACATAGAAAACAATGGTCAGAACAGTGGGGTTAACAAGTTTTCTTCCTGAATTGTATCCCGGGATCCTTAACGTACGCCTAGACAGCCGAGCTGCTGTACCGGCGGCAGGCTTCAGAACTTTCCATCTAGTATTTCATACCGCAAGGAGTGGCAAAGGTACGGCGTTTCAGTGTTCGCACCAGGCAGGAAGCCATATGGAAGGACATATGGAGTCTTTAACTTTGACTGACCCTCTGACCAGGTCCTACAGCTTACCACTCTCTTGCAGATTTGGAGTCTCCCACAGAGACACATGCCCATCTCTTCAAGCTGCTTTGAACCACGACTCTTTCCCTCCACTCTGCTCATGTTCTGAGCTTTTCCTCTCCCTCAAAAACACATGGATCTTCTGGGCCTGTATCATCTTCTGATATTTCAAGCCAAGGTTTCCCACAAACAGGATTTTCATGAATTAATGATTAATTAATTGATTAATGCAGAAGCTATTTCCTTAAATATTGTTCCTGTTATTGCTGGTCCAAAGAGCACGGAGATGCAACATGGGACAGAATTGCTCTATGAAAGACATGAGAAAATAGTGCATAAATGCCTTTAATCTAGATAACACAGGAGTGGCAGGGAAGAGTGTAATTCCTGCTCGGGTAACCTCCAAGAGAATGGTTTATTGAGAAATCTTTTCAAAATAGATTATCACGATTCTCAAAAATGAGGTTGAGCTGCACAACTCTGTTCACAATCAACTCTGATTACAACACAGTATAATACCCCAAATCATTGCATAATGTGGCTGCCTATGATGGAACCACTTGTTTATTTGAAGAATAAAAGTTCTGGAAACAAATATAGTGGAAAGAATTTTTATTTAGCATCACAAGGGCAGTTTTTTATTACAGTGATGAGACCACAGCAATACCAACAAAACAGGTATATTCATGAACAGCAGAACCATTGAAGCTTAGCTTCATGTCTTGGGTTGTTAAACTCCTGGGTGACATCTTTGATGTTTAGTAAGGATTAAGTTTGTAATTTGACCTTTCTCTCTGTTGTATTTCTTTACTCTATTCAGTCAACTAATTTTACAAACTTGTGGGAATTCAGTATCTCTGGGGCTTCTGCCTTTGTGAACAGTTTTCCAGCATCATTTTAATTATGTAAAGGCTGCTTTCTATCTAAGAAAGCAGGCATCATCAATTCAATTGCAGTCAATGAGTTCTGTGGAGTTTTAACACCCGTGAAGACTAGATGACTGCAAACAGATTTCATTTTTAAAACTTCAGCTCTAGACTTGTCAGTTGTCTGCTTCAGTGTTGGATTTTGCCCGTTGTACTTAATTCCTAAGTAGCATGACTGGGCCCTGATTCTGACCAGGAATTGTGGCCCCTAGACAAGGTTGTGAACAAAAGGTAATTAAATATGAGTGCATTTAGTGCCAATGAACAAGCAAAAGAAATGAAAGCAAAATATGTAGTAAAAAAAAAATAATTCAGCTAACACAGCATGGTTGGGAAATAATTTAGTAGAAATAAGTCATTAAGAAGGAAAAAAGTAGACAGGGGAGATTTGCTGTTTCCAAGCAGCTTGTTAGCATTCATGAGAGTGGATCTTTAGGAATTATCATGTCACACAGATAGTTCACTGCCTAGATGAAGGATTCTGTATGTCAATCAGTGGAACTGTAATAACCCCAAAAAAGAGATGTCTGAGGCTAGTTTCTGAGATTAACCAACTTTGAAGGAATTTCAACTTTGAAGGCAAAGGAGCACAGGAGCTTAATGTATTATTTTCTCATTCTGCTAAAGAGGAGAACTTTTTAAGAAGATACGCAGGCTTGGCATTGTAAAGATCGTTATTAGTATGGGTGAGATTCCCAGCATGAAGAAGAGCAGCTGATGGCAGAAATTATGGATTTGGTTCTGTGCTCTTTTCCCATTCTATATTCCACAAAATACTATTGTATACAGCACAGGTTGACAGACTATGCTGCCAGTGATGACTTTCCAAGATGCCTTTGATGTTCATAAAGACAGCATCTTCATTAAAAAAAAGAATAAAACCTCTCAATATGAGAAGAAATACAGCTTCATAAAAGGATAATTAACTAGGTCACAGGCTAGCAAAGAAAGATCTGCAATTATTACATTGAGTGCATTCAGGAAAGAGGCACTTTGACAGTCACAGCAGAGCTTCCAGACATAACAGGGTTTCATTAAGGAACAAAAATCATCACAAAATGACAGTGAAAATTTAAAAATAGCTATATGTTTGAAAGTTCTAAAGCATCTAAAGTTCCAAACAGAAATTTAAAGATCAAAAATAACCTATGGCTTAATTTTAACTAATGAGATGTTAATGCCTCTGGTAAAAAAAAAAAAAAAAAAAAAAAAGTTTGTTGCTATTGAACCATTTTGATTACACTTTCTATGTCTTTCTGCATTTTTTCTTCTTCAGTCATTGCTGGGGGAATGTCACACAGGAAACATGGTCTGTCCTGGTGCTGCAGCTGGTCACAAGCCATCTAAAGGTGCAGGTTTAGCCTCCACAGTCACCTGAAGTCTATAAATGAATGGGACCACACAAAAAGACATAGGGCTTCCTTACTCCTCATTCCCAATTAGTGTCTCTCCCATGCTTGCAATTCACAGGGCTGGATCACAGGTCTGATTCAGCTGAGAATTAAGTCAGTAAAGAAAACCTGGGCTGCCTTAAGATATGGCTACACTAATATTATTCCCAGTACAAGAGTGGTAGCAGGAATGTGCATCTACTGTAAAGATGTAAAGATTTTTACAACAGCCTGTATTTATGTTGACTTGCAGTCATCATGGAAACAACGTGAAAGAACAGGGTAATTAGAGAACCTGGGTCTAAACTAAGGACTTGCATTATAAAAAAGCTAATCTGTTTTCTTTTGTAATTTATCCTTCAGGATTTTTTTTTAACTAAACATTTAAGTTCTCCTTTTAGTATATTAAACAGATATCTTTTTACCTTTTATCATTTTATTAAACAATGTGGGCAAATCAGACCATGAATTTCCATTGGCTGCTTTTGTAGGGTTTCCATTAGCTTTGGAGACCAATATGAGTGTCCAGTTCTTGGACACTAGCACATGATTTATTCACTGTTGTCTCCCACTGAAATTAAGAGTAATTCCCTAGAAGGCAACTGTCCACAAGACAACTGTCACTTGCAGGAATTTATCAATAAGCCATCCCATCCACAATCTTGTTTTCACAGTAGTCAGCAATACAGCTTGCATAGGAAGAAGCCGGAAATTTCAGAATAAGCAATAGCACAGAAATTTCCTTATCATTAAATCTGAAAGTGAGAGATTTTCTTAAAGACTTTGTTTCTATTTATACTAGTACTCTTTCTGTTAGCACTATAAGGTATCCAAGCCATCTTGTGTACACCTGCATTTTAAGTATCTAGTGCAGTAGCTCTCCTAAATTAAGTATAAATGCCTTTATATATGCAAAAGTGAGAAATCAAATCAAATCAGTGAGAAATCAGGTTCTTCAAAGACAGTAGCCAGTACACTTAGGTATCTAAGGTGGGCACAGTTTTGCTCCCTAAAGGTCTTCAAAAAACTTTTTTCATCTGTTAACTATACAAAAGAACATATGGCCTTACCTTAGAAAGAATTTTCTGAATCTTATTTGCTTGTTCTCTAGAAAATGTTATTGTATGACTGCCAAGTCTAAGCATTATATGGAAAAATATTTCCCTTTATTATTTCAAAAGTAAGACTTTTCTGGTTTATTACTTCTTTGCCCCCTGGTTCTGGGACATAAAATAAGGAGATCAGAAAATTGTCCCTCTTCTCTACAACACTCATCATTTTTTAGATTTTTCCTTGCCACCATCTCTTTTCTGAAGTTTCATGACTCATTCTTTCAGTCTTTCTTCCAAGGTCCCAGTGATGGAAATGCTGTCTGCTTTTCCCTAATTTTGTGGGTAGGTTTATCTGTTTCTGGGTAGAGTATTTCAGGTAAGCCTGTGGCACTAGCTATGCAGGAGACGACTGCTTCTACCTCACTTCCCAGCATTTGTGCATCCATTTGTTATCTTTTCTGGCTGTAACTGCACAGACATCACTGAACGGTAAGATCCAGATAATTTTCCTGGATCACATACTAAATTTAAAATCCCTTATGGTATACAAGTAGTTTAAATTTCCTTCACAAAGTTTCATTTCTTTCAATTCTTCAGCACTAAACTTCACTCTCTATTCAGCAAGTTTTCAGTTCAGCTGAACTTTTTTTTGGGGGGTGTGATTAACTTTTTTTCTTTCTGTACTCTTGCTTTCTTGTTGTTTAACCCTCTTTCTAATGCATTCATACATTACTAAGCAAAACATAACATATATGAAAACCTGAGACACCCTGCTTTTAAGCTTTTGCACTGATGGAAACCGACTGGTTATTTTTTCCCCTCCCTTTGTTTCCCCTTACCCAGTTTGTATACATGACTGTATACTACTCGCAAGCAGTAATAATCTGTTTACTGCCTTTTCTGGAGATCTTGTTAATGGATTTTTAAAAGGCTAAATAAATTGTCATCAGAATCACATTTTCATTTTTATGCTTTGGAAGAATTCTAATGCATTAGAGAGAGAATTTACCTTTGCAGAAATCACACTTGTTAGCCTTTCTCATATCACCATTTACACTTTGTTTTATTATTCCACTTTGAAATATTGTCTTAACCAACTTATTACCTTCCAAATATGTCTGTGCCTTACTTGTCAGAGAGTCTCTGAATGCCTCAGAGAATCATTCTGAAATACAAAGTACAATATTTTCTACTCTCAAGCCATCTTTTCTTAATGACAGACAGTACAATTTTTGGTAGTGGGTCTGGTGTTTTATTCTCAAGCTCTTTGGTAGTCTTCCAACATTGTCTTCTATTTGCTGAACAAGCTGTAGCAACAGCAAATGAAAGTAAATTTGAAGGGCAAAACTCTGCATCACAATATTTTCGCTGATGTTACTGACCTGTGCAAATTGTTAGGTGTGTCAGCAGATAGTTGCATTCAGACTTGACCCCGTGTAGCACATGAAATCATCTAAGAAAAGCTGCAATGAAGTAAATATTTGAAAATCTGAGAGCAAACAACACTTCTGTTCAGAGAGAAAAAGTTCCCTTTACAACAGCTTGCAGAAATACCAGTTTTGCATAACTCAGGCAGTCCTCTGTGAAAAGAAAGAGGGGACGAACATGCTATTGTGACGGCAAAGTTAAATATATATAATGCCATAAAAATAATGTGGTAGTGATTTCGTGCATTCATTACAAGCTCATCTTGTTTCATTTGTGTGTAACTCTTTTACAATATCACTGTGGAAGACACAGTATCTTTTTGAATATCATTATTACATACCTATCAGTGAAGGAATACAAATGAAATATAAAAAACACTGAGCCCCAAATCCCCTGATTCTCCCTAAGATGGCACCACACTTAACAGGATGCCTCTAAAGGCACATTTTAGCTGGTAGTAAATTGATATTAATGTCTGATGTATAACAAGAATATAGATGTTTAAGCAAAATGCCTGAAATTGAAACAGCATGATATAATCCAACAGGATCAAATAGAAAGAATTTTATAACAAGCACTGCACATTATGATATAGTGTTTTATTCAGTTTCCCAGAAAGATACTGCATAAAGCAGTGAAAGCATTTTGATATTTCAGATAAAAACATATATTTTAAGTTTGATACTATTAAAGATGATGGAAATCTGGCAGAGGAAAAACAAGGCATATTTCTCTTTATGGAGATAGTACAGCATCTCACAGAGTAGTATCACACTAATCATACAACTAGATAAGGCTTTTTTTTTGTTAGCTAAAAATGTTACCTAATGTGACCTGTCTTGTAATTTCCACCTCAGCTAGCCCCAAGAGTCAAGCACAAAACAAAAGCTTTTTCCCTGGACTAGGCATGCAGAACTGATCCAAGTATTAGGCACTGTAAAGATGAGGCATGTTGTATACATTCTGTATGTTATTAAAACCAGCTATTTCTTCTGCAGAAGTGTATAGTAATGCTGAAAGCTGGCCCTTTCGGGCTGGAATCACTGAGACATTCCTGGGTCCTCTCTGGAAGCACAACAAGGTTTGGATCAATTAGACCTATTTTTTCCTTCCAAGAACTGCCAGGCATCCAAACATGAGGACATGTTAGACCACCACTAACATAGAAAAGGATTGGGAAAAGTAAACAAACAATTGTATTTTGGAAATGCAGGATAGGAAAGTAGGAAGAAAATAATGGAAATAGATAGGAAGTGAAAAGAACTATTATTCGCATCTTCTTGACAACTGAGGGAAGCAAACATGCTACACAAGCAAAAAAGAAGCTTTTATAAATTCTATCAGAAAGTCTGGTGAGATTCTTTGTTGCAGAAATACTCAAAGTTAATGTTTTCATTTGCCTGCTTGCTCAACAGCTTTGAATTCTGCATCCGTGATTTGCTTGTGGTCTCACTGTTGAACAATCAGTCAACAACAGTGCAGTCTATGAGCTCTTCGAGACCAGAGACCATCACTAGCAGTAGCTCGTGCCTGTGCACTAATCCCATCATCCAAAAGTTCTTGAGGCTTATTTTCTACTACCAACTCTCATGCCCTGAGACTGAAGCTTTTTCAAAGTAATACCTATCTCATACTCTCCTGGGGAGAGCCTGATGGAGGCCCTCTTCCGCTCTGTATGAGACAGAACTAATGGTCTGGCATGCAAAATTAGGTAGAAGTCACGGACCTGTCTTGTCTTCAGTGGAATCACAATTCAATATCTCATCTTCATATTTGTTCCTTGTAATTGACCAATAATCAAGATTAAGTGGCTTAAAGTGGTAAAGCACCATTACAAGTTAGAGGGATATGAAAGATGTATTAGAATTTAAGTCGCAAAACCTGATAAATATAGGTATTTGAATAAGTATTTCTAGTGTTAATAGTGCTTGTGAAATTCCACTTTAATCTCTGAATGTCAGCGACAATATCTGGCAATAATCTGTGCTTCCAGCATTGCTCTTTGTGTTCAACTGAATCAGCCATCTCTGTCTACATGCATGGCACAGTATATGACTGTAGCATTTGAATAATTGGATAGGGTCTTAAATATCTTAAATTTGTTTTACTTATCTTTATACATGAGTAAATGGAGTAGAAAAGATCAAAAATACACCTCAAATTCTCTCCAAGGTAAACCTGGTTATGGGAGGGTTAATATATAAAAAGAAAAGTTCAAAGACAGCCAATGGACTATGAGCCTGATGATGAAGTATAAATTGCAGAGGCATCATGGGTTTTGTATGCCGGTAAACAACATATACACTAGCTTTCAAGGGATTTCTCAAACTATATTATGGTGAGATTACACAAAGAAAATAGAAAACTGGCAAAAAAAAAAAAAAAAAAAAAAAAAAAAGTAACACGGGCTTCCCAAGGGGGTTGCTTGAGCTTGAAGTCTCATGAATACTGTATTATATGGTGTAAGAGCTCTGAACGCTGAACTTATAGACATGAGCTGTCACTGTGGGCTAAACTGCAGACAGTTTGCACAGATCCTTAGACAGACACTTGATGCTTTCAACTCTTCTGGGAAATCAGAGGTGAGAAGATTGTATTTCAGCCTCTATGCTGGTGATCACCAGATTGGCAGGTGAAATGGCAAAAGGTATGTGCAAGTTGTCCTGTTGCTCTGTAATCTCCTGTGATAACAAGCTTCATTCTGCTGTGGCAAATGTCTAGTCCCTTGCAGAGCCACACCAGACTGGGGAAACTCCTCACTTGGGACACCTGCTCTTGGGTGAAATTATTCTTGAGTTTATTGATGAACTCTTTGGAGAGCTTATTGTGCTCTCCCAGAAAATATGATTTATCGAATACACGATCACAAGCTGTCATGGCTCTGACTGCAATGTGATATATATCCCCATCCAGGCAAGGTTTGGCTACCTGGGGTCAAGCCAGCTTTTGGTGCCGCTGTGTGGCCTCAAACCAGAGCTGTGAGAGAAAAAAAACTGTGAGAAGGGCGGACCTGTCTCCTTTCCTTGGGAGCTGCTTTTAAGCTCAGGCACTCACCATCTTCAGGTGTCTGGATGTGTCACTTCAATGTCATAGCAACAGCATGCAACTCTGAGGTCTTTATGTCAGTCCATACATTAAATGTAAAGGGGAGAGGTAGCACAACTTGAAGACATTGAGTGTAGCAATGTAGAATAGTGCAGTGGCGTCTCCAGTCCTGTTCCTGCATTCAAAAATGTCTAGAGAAAAGAGTAAGGCCAATCTGCTTTGTCTCTAGATAGTTTACAACACAATAAAGTTCTTCTAATAAATTTCAAAAGACCATGATTAAAATAAACTTGTGGCGGTGATACAGACAATATCATTAATAGAGTCTACACTATGACAGGCTCCTTCCATTTTTATGAGTTCTTGGGGTTTTTTGCTATTTTAATAGATTTCAGTTTCTAAAGGATTTGTCTTATCTCTGGTGCCTTAATTTTCTTATTTCTTCTGGATTCATTGGCTCCTTGTCTTGAGCTTTTGTCATCTTATTTACTGAATTTTCAGCTGCTTGTTTGGATTTAGACAGAGAACTTTTCAGCCTGCATGATCAAGATGGAAATTCAGCATCGAAGTTGAATAAGTCTTGTGCTTAAAGAGGTTATAATTCCAAATGGAAAGAGAAAGTCAAGGCACAGAAAATTATTTCTCTGTGTATGTTTATATCAGCCTACGACAAGTCCCCTCATCTGCCAGGAATCTGCAGCAGCTGTTGCAAGTTGATTGGAGGCCCTCTGGGACCATAAGGGGTTCTCTCTTCTGAACAACCCTGGAGCTTTGTAAGGAGAAAAAATCAGGTCCTTAATTTGAGGAAGCAGAGGATATAAAGAGAGAGACTGTCCTGGCCTCCTGCATGCACTGGTAGTCAGCAGTATCAGCCTTCTGAATAACGTCATGTTAAGCTGATTTATATAGACTGCCATCACTTTAAAAGTGATGGAGAGCAGAGTTGAACACAAAGACCTTCCAGCCTTGACAGGTTGCTTGGTTCATGAATTCAGACGTATTTTTAGAACAGACTGTAAAACTTTATAACAGGCTCCTGCCCGTTGCGAACTGACTCAAAGTCAGTGGTCCTAAGATCTTCCAGGGAAGCTGATCAGACACTTAAAAGATTATTCATTTGTTTTATTTTAATCATTTGAACTTTTTAATACAGCATCTGATTAGATGGAGTACTACTAAGCTCACAAAACCAAAGGCTAGTGCCCCCTTTTTGCTTTTTACCAGACCACTTATTTCTGTAATGAGTTATTTAATTTTCAATTTCCTTTAAGCTCACCCAAAAGGATGTTTGTGATCTTCAAAAGAAAGTTTCTTTGTGATATTAAGAGCTAAGACTGAATTCTGATACAGATTATGAGTTCAGGTTTTAGGATATTATAAAACAACAGAGAAGTTAATCATTATGATGACCCCAATTGATTGGATGGCTAAACACCAGAAAGAAAGGACTGATGGATCTGGTTTTTTGCACATCTATTCCTTGCAGAAGCTTAATTTCTTTTGGCAGATAGGAACATTATAGATCTCTTCTATATCTGGGTCTAATTTCTCTTTAAGATTACCAAAGTGACAGTGAGACGTTGATGCCATCTACTCTGCAGTAATTTCTCCATAATCAAAGAAACATATTTGTATTAGGAGCTGGCGTATTTTCATCTTTCTGGTTGTCTTTTCCAATATAAACAACAAAGATGTAAGCAGAGCAGCTTGTCAGTCCTCTCATTTGTATTTGGTCAAAGGAAATCTTGTTATGTAGTATATGAACTGAAGCTAAGATCAACAATGTTCTGGCAAATGAATTGCAACCTTGGTTTACCTTTCCTCTATCTTCAAATAAAATAGCATGTGTGTCTTTCAGATGAAATTATTAATATAATAGGCAAAATAGGGAAAGAAACAAGTTTTCCTATTTAATCTACTGTTCTTTAGGAAACACTAATAGTTTTTGTCTCTTAATACAATAGTTTGCATTCACTAACATCAAGATCTTCTGGATAAATCTTAAAATACTTATCTTATTATATTCCACCCATGAAGATACAGAAAGTCTTTATTATAATAAAATATAAATAAAATCAAAGGTTAAAATAACCACCAGGCAGATATGTTTGCTGCCAAATTACTGTAAATCTCAGGCATGCTTCCGTAATATGAAACAGACACTCTCATATCCTGGTGCAGTCTTTTAACACAAAGAATTTAAAAAATGCATGCAGAATGGAAAAACTGGAAAATATAATGTCTGTTCTACAGGAAGCTCAGATTGCTAATTTGTGTTCATTCTGGATCAGATTTAAAAAAAAAAAAAAACAAATCAAAACCAAAATTAGAATTCCCCAGGAAAAAAATGTTGGGTGTGGGTGCGGGGGTGTGTGCATGTACAAAGCAAGTTCTCCAAAAAGCAGAACAGCTTTGAGTCAAAATTAATGTAATAAAATACAGAAGTGTGATGTGTATTTAAATGAATGTTTTATGAGCAATGTTTGGTTGTATAAACAGAATGACAATAGTTTATTTGGAAAAAAATGTTTGAACCTGTCCTAGTTTCAGCTGGGATAGAGTTAACTGTCTTCCTAGTAGCTGGTACGGTGCTATGTTTTGAGTTCAGTATGTGAAGAATGTTGATAACACTGATGTTTTCAGTTGTTGCTAAGTAGTGTTTAGACTAATGTCAAGGATTTTTCAGCTTCTCATGCCCAGCCAGCGAGAAAGCTGGAGGGGCACAAGAAGTTGGCACAGGACACAGCCAGGGCACCTGACCCAAACTGGCCAACAGGGTATTCCATACCATGGGACGTCCCATCTAGTATAGGAACTGGGGAGTGGGGGTGGGGAATCGCCGCTCGGGGACTAGCGGGGTGCCGGTCGGCGGGTGGTGAGCAATTGCACTGCGCATCATTTGTACATTCCAATCCTTTCATTATTGCTGTTGTCATTTTATTAGTGTTATCATTATCATTATTAGTTTCTTCCTTTCTGTTCTATTAAACTGTTCTTATCTCAACCCGTGGGTTTTGCTTCTTTTTCCCGATTTTCTCCCCCATCCCACTGGGTGGGGGGGGAGTGAGTGAGCGGCTGCGTGGTGCTTAGTTGCTGGCTGGGGTTAAACCACGACAGAACCTTATTGAAAAATATTTCTCCAGTCAAAATTGTTTGATTTTGGTAGTGTTGAAATAAAATTAAAATGATGATAACTTTTTTTAAAAAAAACCTTTTGGCTGTTGAAAGCTTGTTCCTTTGAAATATCTTATTTTCAGCAACTGACATCTTGGAAAGCCCCTTGTTATATATTTTCTACTGCATGTAATGAAGAACGTTTAATCACCTGACGGTACCTCTGACTCTCATTGGCAAAGTCACCTTATGGAGGACTGATCCTCCTACCCGGTCACTATTGCAGCACTATTTGTGTGCGTAGTCAGCCCTATCCTGAGGCTGCCCACAATCTCAGAATGGGACTGGGAACGAAGGCTGGCAGAAGAGGAATGCCACCAGCAGCCCCGCAGCTCTCATGGGCAGAAGGCTTTCTGTAAGAGCTGGTTTTTATTCCATACTACACATGCAAAATGCAGTTTTCCTGAAGTCAGACAGCCCTTACTGCTCAAAACTGACAAAGTTCCTGGCGGAGTTCACATTTGTAACACTATCCTTGTCAGACTTAATCAGGTCTTGTACCAGTTACCCACCTATATTTTGGTTGTGTAGTCTATATAAAATACACTTGTAACCTATCTAAAAGACATCTCTGCTTGTACAACGTGATATCTCAGGTCCTGATGCACAAAGCAGAAGCTGAGATTGACCCAAGTGTTTCTTAAAGAAGATGTACTGTCACTCAAACCAACACATAATACCCTGGTGATCCAAATATAAAAAGCCTTTTAGAGACTGCACTGCACAGACAGTGAGTTAGTTGGTAGGTGACAGTAGCTATTACTTCTCTGCTGTACAGCATGCATAAGATTTAAAGTGAATTTTACAGCAAAAGCTTTAGCACAGGAAGAAATAGGCATGCTCTTCTGAGGTCCCTCACTGCTGGCATGAAACCCATAATTACATTAAGATCTCGTCCCCTTATTTCCTGTATATATTGTTTGATATATTCATCTTTGCCTGGCCAATGTTCAGGCACAGTTCTGAGTGCATGAGTGGATATCTTTATTGGGGTAAGCGAAGGCTTATAAGGTTTTCCAGCCTTTACCAGTAGCTCTTCTCCAACGCTGTTATTGACAACATCTCAGCTCATGAAGAGTACTACTATTTTTAACCCCCTAATATACCTGGTGACCCTACCCTTTAAGGTTGTGAGATACTAAAACAAACTAAAATGAAGTAAAGGAAGTCAGGCTGAATTAAATGTTTTAAAAATGTTTCCAGAAAGGTTGAGATGGAAACCATAGAAGAGACAACATTATTGATTGTGGTAATGTCACAGAATACCACACAGAGACAACAATTCACCCAGAATGAAAAAAAAGGGAATGCATGGGATTTACACTTATGCTCTAACTTTAAATGCACATATAATGCCTTTAAATAGTTCATACATTCATAGGTCTATGAATCAGGCAGAGATTAGACACATGAAGTAGTCATCACCTGTTGCATATAGGCAGCATGTTGCATACTAGAATCTTTAAGGTTACTTTTGGCTACAGAAAAACATATGCTGAAACTGAGGCTGACAGGAAAAGAAGGGTTTTGCTCTCCAAACACTGCTTATTCACTGTTGTTGTTAATGAGTCAGCATGGGCTGGGGACCACTGGGGTGGAACACACCAAAACTTGAAGGCCACTTCACTATTCTGCAACCCAGATTTTATTTTTTTTTTAATGAATGCTGTTTCTGCATCCAGTTCTGCTGAAAAAGCTCAGCTTACATAATAAGTTATTCCATTAATATTCTTGGAAAAATTAATTGTTTAGTCACAGCCTGAGGTACTCCTTAGGATATATAAAGACTGCAGAATTTAGCTCAAAATACTCACAAGCTTTGAGAGAAGCTGAGCTGGAATCATATCACACTGTCTCAAGGCAATATTGTTGATTCCTTTATCCCAAGAAGGTACAGTTTCCTGATGTGATTGAAAATGTCAATGAACAGAATGCCTCTGAAGTTCATGAGGGCCTCTTCCTTTTCAACTGATAGGTGGAATTATTAAGTTGTTCTCTGAAGACTTCATTTTCATACTGAGGAATGAATATGGTTGCAAACATCAGTGCAAAGCAGTTGAAATCTATTTTGATTCAGAAAGTTTACCATTTTGAGAGCGAGCTTCTGTTGTGACTTCTCGCTTCCTACTTTCTTTCCCTCCCACCATCCTCCACATCTACACAGTAAGAGTTATTTGATGATTTCTAGGTTCCCTTTTGTATTATTATTTTGACAAGCCAGCCAGTAACATCAAATTTTTGTTCAGTGAGAAAAAAAAGTTATTTACATGGAGAATAGCTAGAGTAAGTACTTCCTGGAAATTTCACACTGTTCATTAAGAACTGTGATGGCAACGGCAGTCAGGTACGACGGGGGAAGGGACAGAAGAAAGCCGAATTCATCTCTTGAAAACTATGAAGAATTGACAGCCATAGAGAATGAAACCGTTCGAGCTTTTCCATTCTGCTCTGCTGATACTTCTCATGCAGTGTGACTCAGATGGTTCAGGCTACGTACTCAGTCTGTTTTAACAGAAATTAGGCTATTTAGTATTACTTGTATTGTGCTTGTATGAGTGAGTGAGAATGAGAGGGGGAGGGAGAAAGACTGTGGGCATATATGCATAGTAAATACAAATTTATCTTCCCATCATTTTTGCAGTCTTAGTGAATACTGGTCATACAATTAAAGTTAGTTTTGTGCAGTGGCACAGCCAGCTGTAAGTCAGCTAGTGTAATGAGCAGGGCTGTGGTCAGCCAATGCACTGTTCTACCTGGCAGTACTGTACACATTGTGGGCAGCAGCTATTGGCCCCTCTCTAGGCAAGTAATGCAGCTGTCTTACCTAATAGTTCTGTCTGATTGCCTTTCAAGACCAGAAAGAATAACTCTGAGACACTGTCTAACCTCACATGTGATATGAGACACAGAATATCCTAAAAAGAGACAATATCTGGACTGCTATTCCCCACAAAGAGACAAAAATAAGTGTTCTTCCTGATGTCCTGAGGGAAAAAGCACATGCTGCTCTTTTAATTTCCCCAAATTCTCCACACACAACCTTGCTTTCTTCCTTTTAACTCTGAATCCATTTATTATGTGTAATGATTTGACAAGCAAATGCAGTTTAGTGTCTGGTTTGTTTGTGGAGTGTTCATTCCTTGAATTGCTGAAGCTGGGTATTTATGCTTGGTCACTGAAGTCACAGAATATTTTTTCTGCTTCCAGACATTGGCTTGAAACTTATACAGTAGAAATGAAATGAATGCCAAATAATGAATTAATCTGCCTAATTAATATCATATTTTTATCATTTTATTATTTATAATTTTCAAATGCCAAGAAGATTGTGATGATGATTGTCCTGGGTAGGCACTTATGCATATGAATACAGGTATATAAAGCCAGCATTAATTGGTGGACTTTTTCAAAAGTGTAATTTTTAATTTTGTTCCTACAGGAACAAAGGTAGTGTAGGTTTAATTTATTTAGGCGAGCAAAATTACCACTAAACCCTTCTGAGATTTTGTAGTTATGCTTCTGTACATGAAAGATGACCTTATTCTTCTGTGATACTATCTTTCCAACATAATGTCTTGTCTAATAGCCAGGACTGTATCTCTTTCAAATAGAGAGTGCCTAAATCAGAACTTAAATTCACAAAGTATATATTAATAAAAATTATGCTTTTGTCTTCTAAAGCTCTGATTTTTTGTAAAAATCTAGATTTCCTCTTGTTTCTTCAAAAACTGTTGATAGTTGTGTATTCTTATATTTTCTCTATAATTTATATATCTTTCCCAATCTTATAACTCAGTTTAATTCAGTTCATGTTGGGAGTTAGTTTTAGTTTTGTTTTCTTTAGTTGAGGATATGATAAAGTGAAAGCCCCGTCTACTGCTGTCACAGACCCTCTTTGCTTTCCTTGAAAGGTAATCCAAGACATTTGTTTTATTGACTTGAATCTTGAGAAAGTGCATGTTTTGAAGGAGCAAGAATTTTGCTCTAGAAAACTTTACTTAATGGAAAATCTAGAGGATTTTCCATGCCTCTGGCTATTTAACACATAGTCTTCTCCTCACATCCGCCTTCTATCTTTTCCATTGATACACTGAAAATTACATAGGAAAATACTAATAGAATGTAACTTATACTTTATGGTGTTCTATATGTAATATTTTTTAAGATGACCATTTATTCTCATTATAAATTTTGGGGTTTAGCCATTGATGTCCTTTAAGAAAAGAAAAATACCCTCTTATCAAAGCACAGTTTGTAAAGTGCACACCATACTCAAAATACAAGCCAATATGTATTTTCATTGACAGTTTCAGGCCTTGTTTTACAGTGCATGTTTTAAGTGCATTTAGGATTTGCTAGGAGATAGAACAGAATTCCCAACCAACCAAAACGTCTGTTTTCCAGGGTGTAAGAAGGAATACTGGCTGATCCAAGGCCCTAATATCTGCTTTTCTATTAGGAAAATTTCAAGAAATTTCAATACATTTCAGTTCCAAATCATGGGCTTCTAGTTTTTAAGCTAAAGAAGTCACCTTTCACTATCACTGAAACAAAGACAAGACTTTGGACTGCTCTGGATCTACTTAACTCAGTTGGATCAGCCATGGGACTCATGCAAAGGCTGCTGAGCAGTGAGTGGTATGCACAAATACGAGATCAGATCTTCTTCTGCACTCCCTGGTGGGTAGCACATCTTTAGGCACGAAAGGAAGATTTCTGTGTAAAACCTTTGGTGCCTAGAAAGTCTAAGATGTCCAGGAAGGATTGGAGAGGTTATTTGGGGTCTTTGTTGGGAAAGTAGGCACTTAAATCATGTCTGTCCTAGTAAGTAAGAGTGGAGAGGGACTATTCTCTGGTCTACCAGCTAGCCCAGCACAGTTCATCTGCAAACATCTACATTTTTTTTTCTTTTATTCTCCAGAAAACAGCATGGCCATATCAAAACTGTTTCCTGGGTATGGTGCTTGGAATACGCCTTTTCCCAGACAATGGCTGGGCACTGTCTGGAAATATGTGAGTTAGCACAGGCCAAAGCTGTGGAGGCAGTGTGCTAGCAGCTAGGTACTACAGATGAGCCTTCTCTAGTGCTCAAATCTGGCTCTGACCCTATTTTTTTTCCTTATCCAGATGTGACTTAATTCTACCTCAGCTGCACTATAAGTACTCAAGTATTAAATTGGTGTTTTTCCATGTTGTTCATTCCTCCAACTACTCAGGCTATTTTATGCCAGTTCTCAGGCCTGAAAAAGACCTGGAAAAATGGAGGATCTTAGTGGGAAGTGCTGAAGACCAGCATCTCCTATCTCCTAGGCTCGTTTTCAGGACCCCCTAAGGGTTTCACCTACTACTACTTGAACATCTTACAGTGTTCTGCAGAGGTATCTTGTCCCACAGACCTGAAATTTCTTTTGAAGAAACCAGAGCATGGGGGTAGAAAGGCTGATAAGTATCAGCATCTCACCCTGAAGTGGGATATGACCTTAGTTCATATCCAGACAGAACTCTGAAAATCTTACTTTCCATGTAAAGTCATTTGCCAAAACAGAGCAAAATGGGACCAACATATTAAAAATCTTGATGCAGACTGCAGACAAGGTTGAAAGGGGCTGCAATAAAAAGGATACAGAGTGGGAGGCATTTATCTGAGAAATAGATCTCAGGAACAGGTATACTCATGCATTCTTTAAAAATACGGACAAGAGTTCAAATGCAATTTTGAGCCAAAGCTGAGGGCTTGTGAATCAGAGCAGGAAGATGATGTGTACAAACTAAGATTGGATACATAAAAATGTTCACAGAAGCCTATGATTGCATTATTTACTTCTGCTCTTGAATAAACATTTATTTACTGTCTTGCTTAAGTAGACACATGGGTTTGCTCATTTTCTTGTTACCATGCATGGTGTGCTCTTCAATACACTCCCTATAAACTGATGTACATTTTCAAATATGATTCATAAGCCAACTTACTACTCTTAGATCTCTTCTATGAAGAGAACATGTGCATTCATACTAAGCAGGTCTACAGTGTTAGTGATCAGAAAGGAACATCTGTGAATATTTATCTGTTATCAGACCCAGTGTTCCTGTCTCTGAGCAATAGACTAGGCTCACTGACTAATTAAAAACAGAAAAACAATTACTTTATTTCTTTTATTCTTGGAAGTGTCAATATAGCAACTGAAGCATTAAAAATGTGGTGGGGGATATAGTCAACACTGGGAAAACCACTTGCTGTTTAAAAGTTTATTTAAGAACAAAAACTGCACACACCACCTAGTCTTCCTTCTCATTAATCATTTACTGTGGATAAGAAACCTTTGTAAGCAATTTCAATTTGTAATGAAAAAATCATGTTCTACAGAATGCAGTAGGCAAAAGCTACTATCTCTATAAAGAGATAATCACAAAACATAGATTAGTGATAAAGGCTTCACTTTATCACCTAGCAACCCTACCCATACCTGCCACCATTGCAAACAAGCTAAGACAAAAGTTTTGCAATTCTGGGACTAATACATTGAAATTAATTATACAATGTAACCCGCTATTGACACTAATAAAATTATAATTCATGAGATGAAACATACTGAAATCAAACCAAACTCTTAGTTAGATTGCTCTTTTCAGGTGTTAGTTTTTGAATTTTCAGTGCTTCAAAATTTAATCTAAGTTTCCTTTTTTATTAAAAACAGGTCTAGGAAGAAGGAAAACAATCAGCTGACTATATTGCTTTTCAGCCTGTGATAAAGGAAAGGTAGTTACTAAGATTTTCAGATATTCTGAATGAATACAAAAAGGAAATTTTCATTATATAACAACCTAGATAGCAAACACCTAACCAGTAAATAATGTACTTCAAAACAGATAAGTAGAAAATAAAATGGGAAACAAGCAAACCTCTCTGTACTCAGTCATACAGGTTTTTCATCACCTTCATAGCCTGGTGTCCAATCTATTTTTGTATGATCACATGTGAAACTTCTCTGTGTCCAAAAGGCTAGTTTAATTCTTATGACAAAGATCATTGCTCGGAAGAGAATAGGCAAAAGAAACTAAAATCAACATGTTTATTTGTTTTTCTGTTTAAATGATGATAATAGTTGTAATAGTCATAGATCCTGCAGCCATGGCTACACCGCATCAGATGACAGCATCTTTAATGTGTTCCTTTTAGCTCCCAAATATAGGCATTGCTCCTCACTGTTGCAGATTTATCCCCTAGTCTACAGCTGCTGGTGTTCGGGAACCCTAATGTGAGTTTTAATGCTGTTGACTGGATAAGGTTTTATTTGAAGGGAAGCAGCACCATCTATTGCAACCTGATAGCTTAGCTCTAGGTGATACAAAGAACAGAGCTGGCCTGAGCTGAGTTTTAAACTATTTCTTGCATGTACTTTCATAAGTTTTTCCCAGACCAGCTTCAAATGCGTTTGGGATCTCAGTTTGTATATGATAAGGGACAGGGACAGGGGTGTGTGGCATGTGTGCATGCGTCTAATAAAAAGGTGCATCTAAGCGACATACTTGTTTACAAACTAAGATAAAAGAATAGCATAAGCCTAGTCCTGACTAAGTGTTGCTTTTAAATGACTTGGCTGGAGTTTTCATTTCTGAAGTGGGAGGATAGTCAAAAGTTAAGATTATGTTTTACCCAGGTGATATTCTCTCAAAATTTGCTTTCAGAAGCAACGTTAATGTAGGTGTGCAGTACAGTATGTTCTTCTAATAATGACAGTGCTGTTGTCATCCATCTATACTTCTGGTTCTTCTCTTTTTCCAGACTGTCTACAAAGCCTGGCTCTGTTCCCAGTATTTTGAAGTCACACAGTTTCACTGCAGCAACAGAATTCCTTGCAAGCAATACTGTTTGGAGGTTCAGACGAGGTGTCCCTTTATATTACCAGACAATGATGATGTCATCTATGGAGGACTATCAAGTTTCATCTGTACAGGTATAGTACAGAAAAGCTAATTTCACTTGTTTTCATAAATCTAAATGTGAAGGAGAGTGTGGATAATGTTTCTTCCATTAGCTGTAACTGTGAGAGCCTGAAGATATTCCTCATCACAAAGATTTGTCGGAGGTGCTAGGATTTGAGCCCACATTTAGTAATGCACATTTATGCTACAGCTTGCCACAGTCATTAACTTTACAAAATAAAATTACTAGAAGAAATTTGTTCTGGTTATTTTTTACGCTTAATAATTTGGTGGAGGATTTTTGTTGCTCTGTGTCATGCAGTACTCGGAGAAAGAGGGTCTGTGTCATGCAATATTCAGAAAAAAAAGAGAAAGGCAAGTCCAGTTTGTAATATATTCACCTTTGTTCACCTGCTTTCTTATGTCAGATAAATGAAGAATCTGAGGCATAGCACTCAAAACTGTGCAGCAGCTCTTGGAAGGTAAATGTCTAAGGAAAGGTCTTTCACTAGTGAAGAATTTTAAGAATCAGTTGTTCACCTGTGAAGAACTGATCTTTTGGTCTCTTCTTGAGTCTTGTTACATTCTGTGAGTATTTTAATTTTAAAAGGTATTACTAATATATGTCTACGCATTGATTGATAAAATGATTTGGTTCCTTTTTTACATTCCATTCTGCTTCAAACACTATCCCAGAATGACCCAACCAGAGAGGACGTGGTGGGCAAGAAATACTTTTAGTACATCTCAGGTACCTCAGATACTTTTTTTCAGGACTCGCTGGGAGTCATCCACACAAAATTTCATCTCATATCAATGTTATCTGCAGATTTCTGGTGTCTAGAGTATCATCTGAGAATCCTGAAGATATTTAGGCAACTTATTCCCACTAAATCAGTAAAAAGGCATTTCAACACTTAGAGCATTTGACAGCCTGGTCCCAATATCTGAAATTAGGCAGCCTCCACCTTAAATTAGGGCTGCACTGGAAAGCTTGATACCTAATGTGCTACCCAAGGTAAGCTACTTAAAAACAGAGTAAAATATAAAACCCCATAAATGTTCTATACCATCTCAGAGGCAGGCATAATATTTGTGGCAACTCACTTCACCTTATACCCTGTGTTTGGATTTAGGGGGGTTCTGGTAGCAAGATATTTACTGTATTTCTTCTTGAAGATTAAGCCTATTGTGCACAATCGAGCAATATCCATCCATATGCAAAAGACAATATAATGAAATGTAAGCTGAGTTATAATTTGGTAGTCATCAATAAGGTAATGGTGCTTAGCACTTCAATGCATTTCATAAATATTAATAGCCTTCCAATATGCAAACACAGCGAGCAAATGAGCATTATTTTCCAGTTTAAGATAGGACAGTCCTAAGAGGCTTAGGACATTTTTATTTACAACACGTATACAATATATGTGTGTGTGCATACATGTATATACACGTGTGTGCACACTTACACACACAATGGCAAAGAACAAACAAAAAATAAATAAAACCATCTTAGTAATTATTTCAGAAAATCTCACAGGAAATACATATCCACCTCTTCATTCTCCTAGAATATCTCCAAGTCCAAATTCCTTCCTAAAACAGACAAAATAGATGACTTTGCAAAGATTACTGACAGTCAGTAGCTCTGAGTTTGGGATGAAAAGCAGATTTAGGGGAGGATTAAACTCATTTTAGTGCAGGCATTAGTAGCGTGGGTATCTATACATAAACTCTATGACTAAGCTCTCACTAGAGTCACTGAAGATCTGGTGGAGTCAGTAGAGCTGAGCGCTATTTAATTCAACCTAAGTAGGCATCTGCACCTGATGAGCTGACTAGCTCTCTGTGCCCCGCTGACAGTGCTGGCTCCGCTCCATTTGCTGTAGCTGCTGTTAGTGCCCAAGATCTTATTGCGGACACTTAAAACCAGGGTGACCTGAATCTCATCTCAGCAGTATTCGCAAACCCCAAAAGAGTCAGGTCAAAGGTATTTCTATTTGATATTTAGGTGCTGTAGCTGGTTGTCTGGTGTCTCCGTTCGACCTAAGTTTACTGGGAAGCTGGTCGCCATTGAGCTCTGCTATAGGAAACACAGCAGGAGCAAACTTCATGTTCAGGGATTCCTCATGAATGGCATTTTGCCACAGCCTGTCAGTCATTTAAATTAGGCTTGAATATCTCTGCTGCTCCAGGCTCCCATGGCATTCCATGGAGAGAAATGCTACAGGTCCTTTTTTGAAATTTTGATTTACATTTTCAGAGAAATCCAGCAGGAACTGAATTGGGTTATGTCAGTATGAGATTTTTTTCCCCCATGAAACTAATGAAAGACTAGCTGGCTAACTAAGGAACACTGTTAATTATAAAATATTTTCTGGACAAAAAAAAGTGACTCCCTCTGCTTATAGGATGATTTATCTCTGAGAAACTTCAAGAACATGTGGATTCTGATTTTCTTTAATAATGTTTTAGAAGCAATAGTTTTATAAGAAGGGCTTCCCTTCATCCACTCCATGGTAACAGACTATTTCCTCTAAGGTTCAGTAAAGATCTAGGTTAATGGAAAGACAGAGGACTGATTTCTATAAAACATTTCAATACGCAGTGGAAGGCAAGTAACAGGAAAAGGTGTACCGGTGATACTGTTTTTATTTGATATTGATTACAGCACAGAGTGCAGGATGTACATATGAATATTACAGGCCATTTTCCAATTGCAGTTAAATAAGAGGCTGGTGTGGCTTCATGTCACCAGCAGCGGTAGGAGCTGCCGCAGCGGTACCGAGCTGCCGCCTCCCTTCGCCATCCCCATCCCGCCGCAGCGGTGAGCACCTGCTGGGAGTGGGGCCACGGGGGCACCGGTGGACAGGGAACTCACATACTTTTTTTTTCCTTTCAGGGCAGGATTTTCTCGAGGTTGGAGGCTGTAAAAAAAAAAAAAAAAAAGTACTGGAGGTTGTAAAAAGAAATAATAACAGAGGTTTTATCCTTCCCTGGAAGGCCCACGTGATGAGAAAACAGCACTGGCTATTTTTCCCAAGAAATTTTGCAGTCATTGTTATCTTTGACACTATCAAATAAAAAAAAATGTTGTAGTTTATAATATGGATTAATAATGACTTCTTGGAAATTCCTGAAGGACTGGTATAATAAGTAAGAAGTATTCTAGCCTGAGAATGCTGAGAATGTCTTACCTGATTACCTCCAATGAAAGCAGAGAGTGGGAAAAGCAGAGGGGATGCTACACTAGTTGTGTATCACCAGAACTTGTCTTTTGTAAAAAAGCATGTGAGGATGTGAGACCATTGCAGTGCAAAAGGAAGTACTTGGGAGATTAATCAAAACAATCAGAATCACAGTGTGGTTCTGATTATAGAAACATGCAGTTAGCTAGGAAGAAGTTTGTGTTCCCTTCTCCCCGCTTTCTTCCAGGAAATAGAAGAAAAGAAGTCGTTCTTTCCATCAGGTGCTGTTCTGGAACATACTGTTTTTCATATTCGTTAAAATTGAATGGTTGCTTTCAGTTTAGACTTTCAGAGTTTATACCCATATGATTAAAGTTTCCAGTGGTTTCATCTAATGTTTCTTTCTGCAGCTCAGATGTCTAGAATTGCCCGTGCAAGACAAAATCTTATTTAAGGGAGATAATAGTGTTTAGGCATACATACACACAAGTGGCAGATTACAGTGAATGAGTCCCATGAAAAGTTCCGGGTAAAGTTTTTTATGTAGCCATCTTTTCCTTTTTTCCCCCCAGTGTGAATGGAAGATGTGGAAGATTTCTTTCACACATGTTCTCTGAGTGTGAAAAGAGAGCTGAAAGTTGTATGACTCTATGTACAGAGCACTGGGAAGAGACTGGTAATGATTCAAAACTCCTGCTTTTCCCATGCCTTCCAAAGTAATGTGGTCCAGCAGCTGGCCTGGGGACTGGTCCAGCCCATGAACTGTTTCTGTTTGACTTGCTGCCATCTCCCAGTGGAGACAGAAAGAGGATGCAGAGGCCATAAATGTTTTCTTCACAGCCAAAACTATCCATTCAGGCCTGCAGTTTGCTCAACGCAGAAAACATGAGAGCTCAGTTTTCACCAAATGATCAGCAGAGTTGCCCAAAGAGAGGGGAGAAGAGATTACCTCTCCTCCACACACATGGCCCTTCCCGAGCAGCCAGGATATGCCATCAAGACCAACGCTGCAGTTGCATCCACATTAGCAATCTAGTTCAGGAGTGTACTTTTGAAGCAAATCTCCTGTTCACACTCCTTGCTGTTTGACTTGCACTGGGGAGAGGTCTTGGAGGATACAAACTGGGTTCCTTTGGATTAAACTAAACTAGGAGATGTGCTACAGGACCATACCTAGCACGCCCCAACCACTAATGCACAAATGGTCTACAGAATTAGACTAGAGCTAGAGTGAGGTAAAAACCCTCCAAATGTATTTAGGGTTGACACAAGATACTCAGCACCAGCTGTTTCATTATACAGATCTTCCCCTCTTGCCCCAAACTACTTGTTAATATAGATGCAGCCTATTCTGGCTGCTGGGAGTACAGTCCCAAAACTGCTATCTGTGTGCCAAGTCTGGACCACTTTAGAGTGCAGAATTAGGGCTAGCTGTGTTGCTAAGGGCTTTCTTTGTATTGATCAAGACTTACGGTCTCTTTGTGCCTTGTGGCATAACAGGGCCATCACCCAGCAGCAAGTATCAGGCAGGAAAACTCAGCCATGTTCTCACGCTCTTTGCCTGTACAATAGATGTCATGGAATTTAAAGGAGCACTTAAGTTTCTCTGTGAAGGAAAGGAAGGGAATGTAGTGAGCAGCAATAAGGCAGAGATGAGTTGCATCAGCTTCTTCCAAAACCAGCATGGCACCCTCTGGTACTTCCTAAGAGCAGCGTCATCAGAACGAGTCTTCTGTCACCAGGAGGAGAGTCAAATTTGTCTACTTTCCTGTGCTGAACAGACTTCTGATGCTTTTCAGTGTAGAAGGAGAAAGTAAGGGGAGAGAAGAGGTGAGTGGGCAGGTGATTCAGGTGCTTTGAATCACTCATATCTTTCTATTCAGTTCATATTAATTTAGGCTCTTAATTTCATGTGTTCCAATCAACACCTCGGTTGCTTGGAATGTATAGTGTGAATATTCTCTCATATATCAATTTTTGGCAAATATCAGTAACATATTTTTATGTGATCCATGCAAAGTAATACTTCCTCAGAAACTCCTCCTCCTTTAGAGTAAAGAAGAGTATTCACCAGAACACTCAATCATGTTTCATAGCACACACTAATGTTTCTAAGGACATAGTGAGAATTATTACAGAGAATTCTCACCAATCTGTAGAAAGAGTTTGTTGACTAACAAAGCTCAACAAAGGTATTAGGAACAATTCTTTAAACTGCAGCTTCCTCTCAAGGGGTAATATGTGCCTGGGTTTCACCAGTAGGTTTAGCTATAGAGTGTCTGTTTCAAAACAGATGCCCTGATTTTAGTGGAATTTGAAAAGCAATTTCCTTGAGAAAATTTGATATATAAAATGCATCACAATCTTTTCTTTGTAGAACAATTCAAGAAGAGAAAATCTCTGAATTCAATCTGCTTTATGTTGTTCTTGGCAAACTCAAAAAAATTTATATACTTAATCCAAATTCTTACTCTAAAAATAACTCATAATAATGTGTCATTTGCCTCCTGCCTACACTTCTTAGTAGGTCCTAAAATATCAAAATATTAAGCTAACACAGACAGCAGGACAAATCCCATTTTTGTTTGACAAGCGTGGTTTAAATAGTTACTAGCTATGGATCTGCTTACAAGGAAAATTTGACATGGTTTTGCAGCAGAATCTGTCAATTAAATGGCTAATCTTTCTGGCTGTAGTTTTCTTCTAGTCTAGAATATTGGGGCTTTCCCATGAATGAGGTCTCATATCATAATAAGTTTATTAGCTGCAAATGTTCTTCCATAAAAAGCCCCAGGCAATTAACCTATTGATATCCCTGAACTTTCTATAGTAACACAGTACTTTTAGATATGTATGACCCTTTCCTTTCATGTCACAGTAGTAAATAATTTTGATTAAAAATTGTACATAATAGAAGCAAAACTGGAGGGGGAGCTGGGGAAAGCCAAATGCTTGCTAGAAGCAAGTTATCGGACCCTTATCCTGTATCTCAACATAGCAGAGATAAAACATAGCCTTGAGAGTTAGCTATTTACTTATTTTTCTGACCTGCAGCAGCTCAGCTCATGCACTTTTACAGGCATAACACCAACAGGAGGAAATTTGTCCTGTAAATATTTCAGGGAAAAAAAATCCATGCATGGTGAAGAAACACAATGAATTTTTCTTGAATGTGGACACATACACACAGGAAAATATCCCAGAGGCAACTATCTAAAATAGTCACCAACATATAGTGATAAAACAAAATTAAAACAGAGCAACCCAGATTTCCTCCAACCATTGGAATGGAGTCCGAAATGGAAATTAGCCTTTTCAAAAGAGCTGAACAGCCTTATTCACCAGTTTAAGAATAATCTGTTTGACTAAAGAATAATTTATTTCTCTTTAAGCCTTCTTCTACATTTCATTTTATTACTTTTTATAATATGAAGGGTATAAAATACATGTCTAAACAGAAGCATTATAATGTGTCACAGACACAGGAATTTAGAAATTGAGAGGACCATCTGGATAAGATCGAAGAGTGCTGGCTTGCAGATCAGATGTAAGCAAGCAGCGAAATCTAGTCATATAATATCTAATATGTTCTCTTGCCTTCTGTAGTTGGGAAATGTTAATACTGAAATCTCAGAAATAATTCCCCAGAAAGAGAAATGTCATGCAGAGTGTTGGCGTTCACTGTTACAATGATGTCACTGCTGGATGGATCACTCTTGGCAGACATTATTTACTTTGGGCTTCACAATAAAATGGAGCATTCAAAAATTCTGGTATACTGCATCTACTTACCAGGTTTCTTCTTCTAGTTCATGGCCTTTTCTTCAAGCACAAGAAGCTTGGTATGTCTCTCAAAATAATCAGAAATCTATGTTAAAAAGGACCACAGTTTAGAGTTCTACAGAAAGAAAATGAGGAAAAAACATACAGTAAGATCAGGTTTATTTCTGTGGCTTTCCAAAATACTTATCCAGCAACGACAACAAATACATCAACCAGGCCAGTTTCCTTTGATGCAGAATACTCTGGCTCCATAGCTCTTTCTGTAGCAAAGAAACCAAGAAGTGGGCCAAGCCAGACCAGCTGCTGCAGGTACAGATCCAGCTACAAGCATGACACATCCTGAGAAGTGTTGCGGTGAGATGTGGAAATGCAACCACCTCTTTTGCATGCTGGTTCCTGAGCAAAAGAAATGCAAGTGCTCAACAGAAACCAGAGCATTCGCTGAGTTAGCCGGTGATCTAGCTGGTCAGCAGACCACGCATGCATAGACAGTCTTTGTGATTTTAAGTCTTGTAGAAGAACTTATTTGCAGTTTGCTGCTTTTCCCCCAAAGCTGTTTCCGCACAAAGTGAGTAACACGCTCATGCTGTCACACCTTTTTCAGTATGATTCAGCTGAACAGGATACACTAGATTTATCTACAGTCATGTATCCATTAACACAATCTCAGTCAAATGAGTAGCCTTAATTCTTGCATCAGTATTAGTAACACACACTCCCTACAGATATAACTGCTGTGCTGATCATCAAAATGTTTTCTGCATATGAAAAAACTATCCGGTTAAAAAGCAAAGAGATAGCTTTTACATGACCTTCGTGAGCGATAGCATATCTGTCTGGAGAATGGTTTGATACCAAAAGGTATCCTGGCAAATTCTAGATCCTTGATTATGATCAAGGTCCAAGAACCTCCATATGCACTGAGATTTCTGCCGGTGAAAAATAGGTGAGTGCTGGGAAAAGTTGGGAAAGGAAGATCCAGAGCTGAGAATTTTAAGTGAAAAGTGAAAAGCAAAGTAGGTTTTGAGCCAGTAACAGTTGGTAAGTCAGTCTCAGAAATACAATTAATGAACATCCACATATTACAGAGTAATGTTGTCTATAAGCTGAACTGATCCTTTTATTTCTTATCCCAAACTCTGTGTCCATATAAAATGTTTTGATAAAAGAACAAACTAGGTTTTCTCTCCTTAATTTTCCAATGCTGATGTAGCCAGCTTTCCAGGCTTTCTGGCAAGTCACGGGTTTGTAGCCTTCTGTCTGAGTAGACTGACTGATTAGATCCAAGGGGCCAAAACTGATACTTATGGCTACAAACAAATATGTGGTGAAGCACAGTCATAAAGTTTTATTATTTCAGTGCAAAAGCTCTGACTGAATTTATCTAAATGTGCTGCAACTGTCATATGAATAGTGGTTCTGTAGTTAATTGATTATTAAATATGTAACTGCAAATTCAAAACCTAAATTCGATTGCTGAATTGAAAAAAAGAGGAAATGTAATTTTGCATTAAGGAACAAGTTCAATGCAGCTTCTAATGTGGAGTTGCCTTCAATTTATTTATAATTCAGTAAGTGCATACAAACTATTTAAATACCTTATGATTGCCAACTTGTATATATAGGCTTTGATTTCAAAGGAAGTCTGGGTTTTCCTATAACAAGAAAGGCAGGAAATATAGTTTGAAGAGTAAACAAGCCTCAGTGGGATGAAAGTATTAACCATTCTCTGTGTCTCTTCAATTACCGCTAATGGTTTGAGCTACTGCAGTCACAGCACAGATTGTATAATTACCTGCTCTGGGAGGCACTTCCTGTTCGTTACCATGTTTAAAAACACTCTTATGCACACAAACACCAAAAGATGGGTCTCAGAAAATAAGATGTTAGCAATAAGACTGCTTTATTACACTTGCAATAAACAACTGTCCACAAGTTCCAAAATGTAACAGAATCTCTTCAAAAGTATGAAGTACATTTAGTGATGATCTGAGAGAGAATAAATAATTTTCAAGCATTGGTATGCTGCCTTAAGCATCTGACTACATAGGTGCAAAAATGGCCTGATTTCCTACAGAGTAAACCCTGACTTTACAGAAATCAAGCAAGCTGTTCTCATTCCTGTACCTTTATAAACTTGGTTGAATCCAAAAATAGATGCAACTTTATTTGGACTCATGTATAACATAGTAGACTGTTGTGTCAGCTATGTAAAAAAGTACCAGTCTAGGTTTAATCTGCATTTTAACATGCTCAGCATACCTAATGTACTTTTTGTTTAGTTGCAGATAAATATTATGGAAGTAGGAATGAAAGAGTTCAGTTTTATCTTATTTTAAGGTGTGCTGCTTTTCTTTACAGGTTATTCACAAAGTGCAAGCAGTCTGGTGCCTGGACCCAAGACTGTTATGCCTAGACTTGTAGGCATTGCTTTTTGAAAGTAATATCATTGCTGTGATACTTTAGACAAAATGTAATTCTTGTTCCAAGAAGTAAAGTTAATTTATAAATTATAGCAATTATGTAGCTGCTTTCAAAATCTTTATCCTAATATTTCAACACAGATAGTGGTTTTTTTTTTTATAAAACCTAGCACTACCATAGAGTATTTATTGCAAAATTTGTTCCAAGATCAGTTTAAATGGAGAAAAGATGCTTGCCCATTTTGTTAGACATTCTTGCATTTGACTATTTGTTAAACAGCCTAATTAGGTTCTTTTAATTTGTCAGAAAAGAAGATATGTGAGAAGCAAACATAACACTCTGGTTATGTTACTCTCCTATATAACAATGCAGACAGCATTGGCAATTTCCAAAAGGACAGTTGTGTCTTTCGGAAAAGACAGAAATCCTCTAACTGTTCAAAAATTCATAATCAGATCAGGCTGAGTAACTCAGTAACGTTCCAAAGGCAGAAATGGCCTAGATGTATAGTGAGAAATATCAAGAGATCCAATTATTGCATGGTAAGGAAAGATTGTTCTCACCTCTGGGATATGCCGAAGAGAACACCCCAGCTGGAAGAACTCAGCTGAGGTAGGGTAAACAAGTCGACTCTGAACAACTCTGTTTGGAAGCTGTTCCTGTGGAGCTGTTGGGTCTGTATTGGTTTGACAATCAATATTGTCACTATTGTCAGTATATCAATTATTTGCTATTTAATGCCTAACTTTTCATAGACAGTGATACTAGTGGTATGTGCTAGCAGACTGAGGAAGAATTTCAAGATCCTTTCAAATTCTATGGAAATGTCATTTGATTACTTGTTACTTGATCATTAGTTGTTACTTCCCACAAAGGAAGAACTCAAAAATCCTTATCATTCAAACATCAGTAATTACTTTTTAATGCCATTTCTTTACACAAGCATGCTCAGTGTCATACTTCTGTTGAATGATCTTTTGGTGCTGCTTCCTGTTAGACAATGCATATCCCTTCAGCGACTTTAACTATACAAAACGGCAAGTGTTTTGAGGGCCTCAGGCTCAGCCAGAGATGTGCATTCCATAGCTTAGACTAAACGATTGACTGTTCCTTTGAGCCACCAACTTCTGCCAATCTTTTTGTGCCTGATGTTTATTTTTTCTCGTGTTTACCCCACAGGGCTCTATGAAAACTATCCAACCAATGCAGAACCAGAATGCTGTGATGTCAGATGGGGACTATTATCAGATCATCAATCCAAAGGGACTATAAAAACAAGTGGCTCAACAATGTGTCACAGGACATCGCTCACAGTTTCATCAGCATCAAGACTGTGTAACAGCAGACTTAAACTGTGTGTTCTTGTATTAATTCTCTTACATACAGTACTTACAGTCTCAGCAGCACAGAACTCAACAGGACTGGGCTTTGGAGGCATAACAACTTTGGAAGATAATTCAACCAATGAGGAATAAAAGAAAGGATTCATCTTACATGATAGAAACACAAGAGGCCCAAATGACTACAGTCAAAAATAGCAAGGACTGAGTGCTTTGCCCTCAGATCTCTTCTTGAATGACCTTTTGGGTAAAATGAAAAGAATGGGCCACTACCCAAACAACAAGGACACACGAACACAGCTTTTTATTGACTAAAAGGCTGTATGGTGACTTAAATTTCTCACACCATTTTATACACTGTGTTTTAATGTTTGGAGTTTCTTTTTTGTTTGTTTTTTGCACTTGTTAATACAGGATTTTATTTTTGGGACGGTTTCTCAAAGCTAAATTAAGTCTTTTCTCTGTCGATATATTTCTAGTCATTGTGTGTGTTCATCTGATAGTTCTGTCTTTTATGTCCTGTCAGTTTCTATTAGAGGAATGACTGCTATGATTCCATGACATAGCAAAAAAAAAAAAAAAAAAACACAAAAAAAAAACAAAAAAAACAACAAAACACACAAAAAAAAAAACCAACAAAAAAAATCACAAAAAAAACAACAAAACAAAATTTAACAAAAAAAAAAAAAAAAAGAAAAAAAAGCAACCACAAATAAACCCAAACAAACCTAACTGTCCTCTTACCCACGGGAACCATTCATCTCCTTTCCCCTTCCCATCTCCCATCGCAGACAACGTACATTTGCTTCTGTCTGTGTAATCACAATGAATGGGTACACAATTCCAGTGTGCCTCTGCCACTGTTGCACAAACCAGTTGACTGAGCAAACCCAAAAGGAGCATGAAGGGGGTTCCTTTTAGCTGAACAAACAAGTGCTCTCCTTACAAGGTGGGATTGGACAGTTAAAAAATGTAAAGAAATATATAACAAACTGTTGCTCCAATACCCGTTTTGAAGAAGTCCAGTCCTTTCTCACTGGTCAGTTGAACAGGAGCAGCCTTTTTTAGATATGCTATGTAAAACCAGTTATGCTCAGCAAGTTGAGTAGTTGGGAAGCCTTCATATTGGAGGTGAAGGATTGGCATTCATTGTGAATTACTTTTTGAGTTCTCCTGCTGTCACATAACCAGCAGCTTTCCATAAGGAATGGGAGCAAAGAGCTTCCAAAATCCAAGTCTTTTTGTCTCAACAAGATTACACTAGAAGCCTTTGAGCATCTACAATACAAAGTATCCCTTTGGTTTTGATTCCATTGTTTTTCTAATATCTACGTGTTGTTGAAAGTTACTCTAGTTATTAAGGGTGCACAAGAATGTGTTAGCACAGATAAAGAAACTATTTTTTTTAAATATATAGGACAACCGTTTTCATAAATGTGCAATAAAAACAGTAAAGATATACTAGGAATTGAGTAGTCAAGAAAAGATTGTAATATGATTGCTGATTTTTCATTGTTTGGGGTGGTTTTTAATTTGTTTACTTTTATTTTTGTGGGAACATTTCACCTGCTGAGTGTATGAGAATTTGCTTTTTAAAAAGGCTTTTTAGAGTTTACAGTAGAATCAATGGAAGGAAAAGTTAATAAGGGCTGTTTTTAAAAACTTTACATTCCTTCCTATTCTCTAACTACACTTGGGAAGTGCACTTTAGAGATGTTTGTTGTGTAGCTGGGAGATGAAGGAAAACTATAGGAAATGTTGTCTTAGGAAATAAAATATAGTTACCTACTTTCTAACTATGAAATACCCCTTGATAAATATTAATGTTGTAAGAACATTTAATCACTGGTGCATAATGCGTTTTTGTATACACTTTATGGTCTGTTAAATTCTGGAGAAAAACAAAAAGAAGATAACCATGCTGCTTAAGCGGTTCAAGATGCACATGTTAAGCTTCAAAAGCTCAAATATTTTGCAAGAGTATTTGTTTTGATAGTGTTTTACTACAACCTGGACTGAAGAGCCTAAAATGATCTGTGCAAATATGACAACAACAAAAAGCACCAGCTAATGCAAAATTCTTCAGCACTGGTTTGTTTCTATACTTCCTCCCTTCCCTTCCTTGCACATGCTATATTTTGTTCAATAAAACATGGTGCTTTTTAGTTATTTTATTTTCTGTTAGAGGGGCATGTATTAATTATATTGAATTGATGCAAAAAGTGGGGAAAAATGTAGAAATGCAAATGAAAAAGCCTTAACTAATGGTAGAATGTAGACTTTTGAAAGGACAGAGATGTTATTGAAAAGTGATGGAGCAATAACTGGGCAGTGCTCTGGTACTGTACAACAGCTGATGAGTCACACTACTGAGAAAGCTCTTACTAGGTGAGCTCTTGTTCAACTGACCTCTTAATTCTAGTAAGTGTGCGTGGTCAGTAAACAGTTTGTTATAACCTTTATCTACCTCTGCTGTGCAAAGGCCATCCAACATCCATTTCTGTGACGTTCCTCATGGTTTTTTGTTCACACCATTACTCACTGTCATCTATTTTTACACTGTACCAATACAGTAGCAAGTCTGGTTCATCCCGATTGAATTGGCACATGAAGAAGAGTTATTATTTCTGTTTTGCCTCATGGTGAATTAATGTAGAGAGCTATCTTTAAGGCATTTTCTTTCTTCTCTCCTGCTCTTCTTCATTCTTCATCCCTTATTTTTCTATAAAAATGTTTTCAGGTGGTGACAGTGAAAAATATGACTCCTCCACTGCTTGGCTACACTCAGTCACATGTCATACAATATGAGAGAGACATGAGGAAAAACAGTGACAACATCATCACATCCATAAAGTAGCCAAATTAAACTCGGGCAAAATGAAGTGGGAAAAAAAATTACAGACTTTCAATTATTACACAAGTACAAGATGTCATAAATTCCTCCCCCTTTCCCCACCTGGAGTTAGTGCCTGCAGTTCAATGGTCTGTGAATTTTCTCTGTCATCTTTTTGATGTCTATTTCTTTAATTTTTGAAACAAAGAGTCATGTTGCAGAGATGACTACTGCTGGGGTATCCGTTGCCATTTTCACTTCAGCAGTGTGGCATGCAGCTTCTCTTGGTGGCACCTGGGACATCAGGAGTAGACAAAGACTCTTCTATGAAGTTAAGCAACACGTAATCATGTATGATGCAAAATTCCATTCCATCCATTCCTCATTCGTAATAGTTTTCCTGGCACAAACTTAAGCATGCTTGATATTGTGCACATATTACTTTTTTGCCAGAATAAATTTGCATCTTGCCACTGCTATAACTGCCATCTTGTTCCATTTCTCCTTGTACTGTATGCCTAACACATACATGATAAAGAGCTGGCTTAACAAAGAAATAGTACTAAAATATTTCTGCAAATGACTGATGAGATGAAAAAGAAAAAAAAATAGAATAATATTTATTTTATGATCATATGGAAGAGAGAAATTTCCCATGTCTTTTATCGTCTTATTTTCTGCAATAGGGAAAATCCAAATTTTGTGCAATATGTTAATACTGCTAAGCCAAATGTCATATAACATAACTAGAGCTATATGTTATTCCTTATTGCATTTGCATTTGGTAATACATTATACTGACGCTTTTTTTTCATTAAAGAGACAGTATCTTTTTTTTTTTGAAAATATAGCAGGTGAAGGCTGTCCTTCTGCACGCCATAATTTAAAGACAAAACCAACAAAACGTTAGAATGAAGTTTTAGTTCTACAAATGATGAAACCAAGCCATCAGCTGCCAAAGAACCTGTGGAACAATAGATACAAACCAAACGTAGACTTTCAAGAAATTCCTTCCTGAGGGTTAAAAATAATGTTATTCTAAGTGATTAAAGAAGAAAGAATGAGCGCTGTATTTCAAACAGCAGAGATGGCAGGTTTCATCTGGTACGCAATGTGGCGCTCAGCTTATATAGTTATACTCTTCTATTAAAAAGCAAGGGACAAGGACGCTGTCTTCTGCTCTCTCTGTATTTGTTATAATGAATGTCCTTTTTGTAAGCATTGCCTCTCCACACAGAAGGTACCTGCTTATTGTGAGAGCTGAAGACAGCTTACGTACGTGCACACAAACTTACACAGTGAAACCTGTCTTAAGCGACTATCCAAAGCACAAGCAAAACTCATTTGCAGAGTAGAGGTAGCTCTAAGGAAAGTGAAACCAATTTGACTTAGGAGATGTCAAGCTACCTGTAAGCAGTCACCTAAGGGGTTTGTGAAGGTGCCTGGTCCTTACTGCAGCTTTCACTGTCTCTCCCATCAGTGCCCCAGGCCTGTGACGAGCCCTGCCCAGGCAGGCTTCCAGCTGGGCTCAGAGTCATGCTGACTTCAGTGGGCCTCGGTACAGGCACAGGAATGCACCCACAAAAAATCCACTGTAGCACATAGGTCTCGATTCATTGTCCCATAGTCTTTACTCAGGAATTGCTCGTGGGCATAGTGCATCAACAGAGGATGCTGAGTCTTAACAAGAGCCTGGCGATGGCAAATTAATGGTGAATGGTTCCATTTTCTTATTATTGTCTACTATTTTATTAGCTTGGTGAAGGAGTGGTTTCAAAATTTAGCTAGGAACACAGAGGACAATCTAACAGAAACCTCGTCATTGCGGAGATGAAATTAAATAGCCTTTCTGAGGTAAAAAGAGGCTCTGTCATCAGTCAGCAGCTGTCAGGAGACAGCAGTATTTTAGAAAAGCTTGGGAAAAAAATATGTTCAGTTCTGAATATGATAGTTCTCATTAAAACTAGATTTTGGGATGGCAAATAGGACTGGAGCGCATAACATTTCAACTGAGGGATTTAATTTGCCTGCAGGTTCTGCAACAACTCTGAGCAATCACGTTTACTGAACACCTCTAAGTTTTCAAGTATTTTCTGGCATTTTTTCCAAATGTTAACAGGCTTGATCTGTCCCTGGAGGGGGAAGAAGGGAGAGAGAACTACTGTGAGTGATGAAACTAAAAAAAAGCAAAACTAGAGCTGGGCCAATTTGGAAAATCCATCTCAGAAACAAGCTACACTTCTTCAAAATATAACAGAGATGAAAAAAAAGATGCTTATGTAGGTGTAGATCTGTATAGAAATAGTTCTGTCTTAAAAGAGAGACACCAATATATGTTCTCCACAATTATTACAAATACAAAAGAAACCACCAAAGGATAAGACTTACAGAATAAATAGGGCCAAATTACTGTATTTATGTTCCTTACTATGGAGTGTGAATTTCCAGGTAGAATTTCAGCAGCAGAAATATATTTTGTAATAAGAAAAGTAAAAAATTTTGGGGGAAGGGACATATTTAGTTATTCATTCCACTATCCTGTCTCCTATAAGCTTAGTTATTATTCTTCTGAACTTTTCGTTCAAATCCTTGACTTTTGCAGAAGGTTCCCGGCACAGACCCCGTCCCAGCGGTTCCAGTGGGTGTCAGGAGCGCAGGAGGTCTCCGTCCTGGGTCCCAGGGGAGAGGCTCCATTCAAAGTGCTGACTACGCTTCAGCACTTCAGTCCGTTCTCCAGACTCTCTCGTTCTCCTCATGCTACGTTCGTCTGTTGGACATACACAAAATGACTCGGTTTCCTCTTCAGAGTGGACTGTGCTTGCCCTGCTCATGCCTTCAGTCTCAGTCAGGCCCCACTACGAAGGTCAGAGAAAGCACTAGCGTACTTTAAATGCAAGACGTGAGCTGAACTCCCCGAACAACTGAGATAGGATTAAAATGATAGGTGTGCTTTGTAACCAGCCCTCTGAGTAAAGGGTGAGGATTTTACCAGCTGTGTATGTCTTCAAATCCTTTTGCTATTCTCAGACCGAGGACTATCTCAGCAGAAGGGACAAGAGGTTTGTTGACAAATTGCTCTTTGTGGCAGCTCAGACATTACCCCCTCCCAGCTGCCTCCCTGTATGATTTTGCCAGGATTTATTGTCCCAGAGTAGGATAAGCAGAAGAGAAGACATGATGTCCCACTCCAGTGCAAAATGAGGGGCATCTGGGTGAAGACTAGATTGCCAACAGAGACATCTGTAACACAGGCACACGTACCTTTCCATCGAGACTTTAGCGGTGGAGGCAATCAAAAAAAGCAGAGGGGTACTTTCTGTCAGAGGGATAAAGCAGGCAGCAGAGGGCAATAACATCTTCATACACCGCTGCAAGATTTATTCAAATGTATCCTTAGTCAGGACAACGCTGAGCATTGCTGCACCAAACTTTTGTGCATCTTCTAAGTGGTGAATATACATGTCTGAATTAAGCTGGGTGAAGTGTAGTACACAATAGGAGTTGGTGATATAAAAAGAGAATCTACTGAGGAAGGTGCCACCTAAGCCAGTGGTCTCCACTGGACAGGATAGTCTTATTTTAGCCCTCAGAGTTGTCCTCTGAGCATCCAGGAAGTACCTCTCTCCACCAGGTATTCATGTTTCTAAAGTTTTTTACTAGCCTTAGGCTCCTACACCAGCTTTTTTGCGTGAAATACGGATGGAGGATGAAGTGATAACCCTATACCAGCTAGAAAGCAGTGATTGAGTTTCCTGTGAATGCACACTAGTCCTCTCTCTAATCAGCAGGCTACTCTTTACCGAATGAGAAAGAAGTATTTTTATCTGTTTCTTTTCTGGTGTTGCTCCAGTGGACATAAATTAATGAAATATTAATTGGCCTAGTCAAAATATGCAAGGTCTAGTTACAGCACACATGTGGGAGAGGGATGCTCTTCTCCTCTGAGGAATGTAGACAGATTATATATTAAGAAGTCGATAACCTGGTAGCATTACCTAATTTTGACAGCATTTATTACAATTTGCACAGGCAATACAGGATTTCAACCAAATGTGCTCAGTTCTAGTTACTTCACCTGATGGTGAAGAGCACCTAGCACATTACAGGACCAAGTTCCTATATGGTAGTGGTACTTAACTATCATCAGCTACTAATCAGCTTTCTAGGAAAACTCTGAAAAGAAAGCAGAGCAGCCACATTGGTTGGAATATATCAGGCCTGTGAATAATGGGAAAAATAGTCACTAGTTTTTGTGGGGTTTGGAGAAGGCCAGTAAAAACAAAGGCAGAAGAAGAATAAAAATTGTCTTTTCTTTCTCCCATTCATTCCCTCCCTTCACTTTCCCCTTTCTCTGACAGAGTCACTGGTCTGACCTAGGACATATTTTTGCCTTAGTAGCCCTCTGAAAAATTAAATGCATTTGATAAGATGTAGAGCTCTGCTACTTCGTATTTGCTACACGTGCAGGAAAAAACCAAAAAAAACCCTAAAAAACCAAACCAAAACAACACAAAAAAAAGATTTATTTTTTCCTTCACAGAGAGGTGTTCTCCCATCAGTTTTCTATCCATCACTAGTCCACAGGTCCACTGAATTCAATGGGACTCATGCTTTTCATTTAGATAGAACTAGGATTAATGCTATGGATCAAAACCTGCCAGTTCCAGTGCAAGTCCTTCCACTGACTTCAGGGAGGATTTGGAAAGCCCAAGGTCCCTTTGAGCACGTATAAACTCACATGGATAAGATAAATAAGCATGTGAACAGCTGAAAGATTGAAATGTTCCAAAGGTTTGTCCAAGTGGTTGGTCAAATAATTAGCTGCAGCTCTATGCAAAAGTCATGTTGAGCCAAAGCTTTGAGCTTTGCTTTGATAGACCTTTCTTTTTCTGAAATCTAACAAGCTTCATTCAGGGTTTGAATATGCAAAAACTTACACAGGATTATAAATACTAGAAGAAATATTGAAAAAAATTTGACAATATTTTCACTCCTACAAGTGAAAAATTAAATTAAAGAATTCTGATTATTGCAATTTTTATTATTAACCCTTAATGACAATTTATTTATGTAGTTCTTCAGAAGCTGCTTGGTTTCATTTGTTTGTTTTCTTTTGTTTTGTTCAAAACCAGATTTTTGGCCTTTTAAAGATTCATATTGAACTATGCAGCTACAAATTACATGCTTATGTTAACAGATTTGCAATTAAAATTATTCTACTCTTCTGTTATTCCCAAATTGTATGAACAGAAAGCTCATGTTAAAAGCAAATTTAATTAACTGTGTTTAATCTTGTTTCTTTTTTCTTTTCCTTCTTTTTTTGTTTTTTCTTTCTTCAGAGTTAAGGACTGGATTTTATTTGAAATGGCCTAAACTGGCATCAGTGTTTTTTAACTATATGGAATGTCCTATGATACTTAGCATTGAAAAGAGGGCTACGTGGTCCTGCCAGAAAAAAAAAAAAAAAGAAAAAAAAAAGAAAAAAAAAAACCTGTAAATTGTAATAATATATTAAATATTGTATTATTATAGCAACTTTAGTTAAGCAACTAATACTATCTTTAATTTTTTACAGAGAACTTTGATGAAATAATTTATTACAATGACTCACAGAAAAACTTGTTTTCAAAATGACAGGAGAAACTGTTGAAGATTGTGAAAAAATACTAAAAATAATGCTCTACTAAGAATAAATTTAAAGATGCAACCAGTGAGTCTGACTTTTTGGGTACTAGGGATTTGTGAATGAAATTAAGCCCAAGGTGTGGGGGGGGGATAATATTTTTAAATAATGATTAAATTTAAACTACCTTCCTTTTACCTCAAAAGAAAAACAAACAAAAAAAAAAAGAGGAAAAAGACCAAAACAAAACAGAAAAGAACCTATGTTCTCACCTGGACTGCAGCTACCTATTTCGTAAAATGCCTCTGACAAAAATATAAAGATTGAGGTACTTTCCTCATATTCAACTGGTTTTCCAGACTGTACTGTATAACATAGCATCAGTACTTTCCAGCTGTTCATCTCAGACTTCCTATCAAGGGAATAAAATTAGAAGAAATGAAAAATAATACCTACAAAAGAAGAGCATTTAATTTTTAGATGATGTGTATATCAAATTTCAGTGATGTGACATCTACAAAAATACGTGTTCATTTATTACCTATGGGATACTCAATAGTTTATGATGAGGATCTGAATCAATAAGTGGTATTAGATATCTGTCTGTCTGGTCACACGAGGATTGGTTATTCTCAAAAGGGATTGGTAACAAAACAACACTTCAAAGAGGTAAGTACAGAGACATTTACAAGTCAGATTTCAAATGTTTTAGGAACCATTTTAGGTGACACTAAATGATGGCAATATGTCTGTGGAAATCAGTGCTGTCCCTCCTGATAAGATGAGCCAAAATACAGTGAAGCCGGCATAAGGTACTGTGGGAAACAACAGGTGAAAATAAAAACTCATTTGTAACAGTCTGAGCTGTAAACACGGTGAGGAACTAAGCCAGAAGACTCCCAGTTTCCTCACAGCCCTGTAACCTGTCTGAGATCTCCACTCACACCTTCCCAGCCACCCGCCTTTTTGACCCAACCACCCGCTTGCACAGGTAGGTGCATGCAATGGGTGAGCGAAGGCCACCACGACTGTTCCGTTCAACGTACACATTTCATACAAACTCCTTTTGCGTGTCAGAATGGTTTGAAGCCAGATTTCCCCTGCCATGAATAGCTTCAGACATTGTGAATGAGAGTAATTTAAATGACTCAGTAGATTAAAACCAGTGGGCCAGCGATGCCGGTTCATCATTAGGCCACTGGCTTCCCAGGAAGAGACGTGAGGCCTCAACTTTGTTTCAAACCTGGGGTCAAATCTCCCTGACTGCAACAAGATCAAGGTTTCGCTTTATGTGTGCAACACCATAAGGCCTAAAGTAAATGCCAGTGAAGTGTGGTTCCTATTTTAAGAAAACCGTTTGGAACTCAGAATTAAATATTTAATCTGGCTGGCCATTATTCACATGGGGATGAGAAGAAGGAGACGGAGTATCTGTAAACCAAAGTAAAACTCATTAAGCTTTTGATATATATGTAATGTTATTTCAAGAACCTTGTCTTTCTTTTTTTTCTTTATAACATATTTTCCATCTTTTTTAGTTTAACGTTGAGTTGTTCCACTTTTTTTAATAAAGCTTCACGAGACTACAGTAGCCTATACTCTAGACTAAAAGTGACGGAATATGTTCTTCAAAAGTAAATGCATTTACCAGACCAAGCAAGCAATGAGTTTTTCAAGCATGTATTCATCACTTCTACCCACTTAGCTTATTCAGTCCTATTCCATGCCCTCTTGCTTGTGGCCTCCTGCTTAATATGCCCTGAGCATTTCTTAGAGTCATAGATTCATAGAATGGTTTGGGATGGAAGGGACCTTTAGAGATCATCTAGTGCAACCCCCCTGCCATGGCAGGGGCGTCTTTCACTAGGTCAGGTAGCTCAAAGTCATGTCCAACATGGCCTTGAACAATTCCAATGAGGGGGCATCCTATGATGGGCAACCTGTGCCAGTGTCTCACCACCCTCATCGGAAAACCAACCTAAATCTACCCTCTTTCAGTTTAAAACCATTGCCCCTTGTCCTGTCACTACAGGCCTTGGTAAAAAGTCTCTCTCCATCTTGCTTATAAGTCCCCTTTATATATTGAAAGGTCTCCCCGGAGCCTTCTCTTCTCCAGGCTGAACAACGCCAACTCTCTAAGCCTTTCTTCACAGGAGAGGTGTTCCAGCCCCCTGACCATTTTCGTGTCCCTCATCTGGATCCGCTCTAACAGGTCCATATCTGTCTTGTGCTGGGGACCCCAGAGCTGGATGCAGTACTCCAGGTGAGGTCTCATGAGAGTGGAGTAGTGGCGGGGAGAAACACCTTCCTCAGCCTGCTAGCCATGCTGCTTTTTATGCAGCCCAGGAAAAGATTGGCTTTCTGGGCTGCAAACACACATTGCTGGCTCACATCCCATTTTTCATCCACCAATATCCTTAAGTGGTTCTCTGCAGGGCTGTTCTCAATTTGTTCATCCCCCAGTCTGTATTGGTACCAGGGATTGCCCCTATCCAGGTGCAGGATCTTGCATTTGGCCCTGTTTAACTTAATGAGGTTCAAATGGACCCACCCCTCAAGGCTGTCAGGGTCCCTCTGGATGGCACCTCTTCCCTCAAGCATACTGCACCACTCAGCGGTGTGTGGTGCCAGCCACAAACTCGCTGAGGATGCACTCTATCCCGCTGTGTCGCTGATTAAGATATTAAATAGATTTGGTCCCAGTGCAGAGCCCTGAGGGACACTACTTGTTACTGCTTTCCACTTGGACATTGAGTCATTGACTGTAAGGCTTTGGACGTGGCCATCTGGCCAATTCCTTATCCATTTAACAGTCCATCCATCAAACCCCTATCTCTCCAATTTAACAGCAAGAATGTTGTGGCGGACTGTATCAAAGGCCTTACAGAAGTCCAAATAGATGATATCCGTAGCTCTTCCCTTGTCCACTGATGCAGTCACTCCATTGTAGAAGGCCACTAGATTAGTAAAGCATGATTTGCCCTTGGTGAAGCCATGTTGGCTGTCTAATCACCTTCCTGTCTTCCACGTTTTGACATAACTTCCAGGAGGATCTGTTCCATGATCTTACCAGGCGCCGAGGTGAGGCTGACTGGCTGGGAGTTCCCAGGGTCCTCCTTTTTACCCTTTTTAAAAATGGGTGTGACATTTCCCTTTTTCCAGGCACTGGGGACTTTGCCTGACTGCCATGACTTTTCAAATATCATGGAGAGTGGCTTGGCAGCTAGATCAGGCAGTTCCCTCAGGATCCATGGACCTACGCATGTTCAGGTTCCTCAGGTGGTCCTGAATCTGATCTTTGCTTACAATGGGTGGGGCTTCGTTCCCCTAGTCCCTGCCTTGAGGTTCAGGGTCTTGAGAGATTTGCACTCTTAGAAATCTCTACCTTTCCAGAATGGGAGTATATCTCTTCTTGTATGGGAGTATATCTCTTCTTGTCAAATGCATAGATGCCTTCGTCTCAACATTATTTTAATCTAACAGTGATTTGATAAAGATTATCAGGTAATTTTTGTCCCAGGGACAATTAAACCAGAGTAATAGGCATAACTAGACTTTTTATTTTACTTACGCTATTCCTCAGATACTTCAGAGAGGCCTTGGCTTCCTTGGAAGATTTTAGAAAGCTACCAGGAGCAAAGCTGCACTCCTATGTACCACATTTCATGTCCCGCTAAAAGAAGATTCAAATCTTCCTGCTTATGAAGATTCATGGAAAATATAGCGTTTTTAAAGGCTTTCTATGATCTCTATCCCAATTTTCTATGTAGTAGGTAGTGTTGGAAAAAATCTTTAGGCAAATATTTTATGCCTTACATTTTCTGCTATTATAGAAATCCTCTCTGGATTGTCTGTGGGCTTTTGAGTAGAGGCTTTCCCCCCGCCCCTTGATTGAGTAAATCAATCAAGGACTCTAAGAAAGCTTAAATTCAGAAGAGCATACAGATTTCGGAAACAGGTAAGACTGGAGGTACAATGGCATGTAGTACAGGGATATGTTGTCAGACACTAGGAGGAGGACTACTAGGCATAGGCACACAGTCCTATATGAAATTTAATAATATAATTTGTATAGCAGTGAAAAGGCAAGTGGAAGCCTGTGTCTGGCAAATTAGCAAGTGGGAGTCTAGAATGTAAGAACAAAATTAAAAGTGGCAAACAAAATTTCCCAAACAAACCAGAAGGTGGTTCAAGAATTTAGTATTTTTTTGCCATTATGAAAATTGTTTGTAATTTTGAGGGGTTTATTGTTTCAGGTTTTTTTCTTCACCATTTTAAAGGCATCCTTTGCTATTACTAAAAATAATTTTCCAGACTACTCTGGAAAATTGCTTCTCTTCATGTGGTGACCATTCTCTTGTCCTTGATAACATACTGCTCTGACTTTGTGTTCCTGATTAATAAAAATTAAAATAAAAAAGCTGTTTATTAGCTTAAAAAAATATATTTCATGTTACATCTCTGCAGCAAATGACTGTACTAGCTTTTTCTTCTGAGCCAGCAAGAATTTCTTCTTCGGGAAAAAAAGAAAACAATCTGTTATGTTAAATAGATTGAAGAATACAGCAAAGCTATTGTAGTGCTACAGTAAGAACTGGGTGTAGCCAATAGCAAGGAATCATAATAAACTTACTTTTGAATGAAAATTATACGATATAAGAAATACACCTTCTTGTCAATATTTTTATTATACATAGCATTATATTCACACAGGGAAAAATCAGTGTCAGCTTCAAATCAAATATGTCTTCTTTTTATACGAGTTAGTGGAGCACTGTGTATTCCTATTTTATCAGAATAATATATAATTATATATTTTCCTCAAGGTGTCTTATGATTGTGATGACATTATAAAAATACAAGTTTTCCACACAGAGCTGTAAAAATCAGTCTTGCAAAACAACAGAATGTGTATTAAGAGCTGCATCCAAACCCCGAGTGTTTTGAAATATCAAATGAGACATGGAAGCCATGTCATAGTCAGTTTCGACTCATGTGGCTTAAAAATCCTGGAAGTTCATTTCATCTTTTAGGGAAATGGAAACAAACTGGCACCATGGCTGGTTTGGAACTAAGGCATCCTTACAGCTCAAATCCTCTAGGTCCTAAATCCAGCTGCACACTTACTCCCACCCCTTTTGACAGAACACAATAGGATCAAAGTTACTCTGACTTATTGGCAATAAACTGTTCTGGAACTTTTTGCCCTCATATTCACAGTATATGGTTCTTGGCTTTATTAATATTTTGAATTTCTACTCATAGGTGTAGGCAATTTTTGGTTACTCAGGGGGCTGGTATACTGAGCAGGAGGAATCCTGCTACAGTCAAGAGGTAGTTCCACAGCTGTTCTATGGAGGCTTTCCAGATTGCATTAGTTTCATGGGGTTTGGGGTGGTTTTTTCTGTTTATCGTTATTACATGAGGTCTCATGGATGTTGATACTATATCTTCCAGAAGCACAGCATTTGGGGCAAAATTTACCCACAGGAAAGCAATTATGAATTGTTTCTTCATCTTCAGCCAGAGCACTAAGTTCAGCAGTAACACTTATCTACACTGTCTTTGAACTTACACAATGTTTTGTTTAAAGCAAAGATGGACATGAAACAAATGTTCCATAGGGTCTGAACAGTCTCTTTCTTAATAAATCTTAGCATTTAGAAACTTGGAACTGAATTTGTCTGCCCGGTCCTGTACTGTGTGCAACTGAATCAAAGACCTAGAGCTGAACAACCTCCCTTTCTCTGATCTTCTGGTAATCAAAATTCCCATTTAGGTGTTGATGCTTTGTCTCATTTGTAATTCAGATCTCATTTCACTCCTTAAGAGATGTCCCTGAAGTGTCAAATTTTAAAACTGAATAAATAAATTTCTACCCTAAATAAAATGCATGAATACATCCATTATAAGCATAATGGATTAAATAAACAAAAAAATTTAATGCAAATTGAGGCTTGCAGTGCCTAGCTGACATCTACCAGCTCTACAGCAAATCTACAGCTCTGAGTCAGGTAAACAGGCTCTATAAAATACGTGGGAAAATAAAGTTCTTCACCGAATATAAACATACTCAGAAAACTGTTTAAGCTAGTCAGAGGAAATATTCTCCACATCCATAAGAATTCCATATTCTTAAAATAATTTCCTCACCAGGATTTGGACACCATATTCAACACTGCAGGAAGAATGAATATATGCAAGAACACCAAATGTCATTCCTCTCCTTATGTGAGATATCCCTGCTCTTTCTCCAAATGCCCAAGGATTGAATTGAAATGAGAAAGAGATTTAGCAATTTTTATGATAGTAGGGGGGGGGGAAAGTTAATTCCTTTCTCTCTCATCTTCTTTCCTCTTGCCCTCCTTGTATTACTGCACACTCTCATACTTTTTTCAATAAAGTGGTTTAAATGTATGCAGCATGTGGGTGATGGTGGTTCAATTTCTTCCTGTGGCTGAGATCTGCAACCTTCATGCAAGTGCCCTCACTTTAGTGGGCACTGGTGCCCCTGCTCTTTTTGTTCTTTTGCCACCACGTGTGACACTTTTTCAGTTCCAAGTTAATGGGGACAGAAAAGGAAACAAGAATGAAATAGTCAAGAGGGCAGATAAATTTGCTTGCTTCATATCCTTTTTCTTCTCCAAGTCTCAGTGTCTTGCTGTAATACATTTCACATCATCCATCACATCCAGGGACCTCATGACTCATTACCTCCTCTTTCCAAAAGGCTATCCTCCAGGGATGTGCCCGCTCCAGACACCAGGCCCAGAAAGAGGAAGGCAGAGTCAGACGTTCCATCCACCACAAGGCACAGGATTTCCAATCCCAGCATTTCACTTTGCATTCACAACTTTTCTTTATTCAAATACTTTTTTTTTTAAATCACAGGGAGAAAAAAAAATTCTAACCAGTTCTACCTATTTTCAAATGGTGTAGTGATCCCAGAGTCATGAATTTAATTTTCTCTTAGTTAAGAGTACCGTTAGCCTGTTATTTGAAACAGTTGGGCATTTGCTGGTCACTTAATGCATTTTCCTTTACTTTTTCATTACAGTAAGCCTGAGCAGTCAATGATACTGAGTTCATCATGAACCAGAAGGGAGATTTGTAATCCAGCATTTTAAATCTTGACAACATATGCTCTTTGCTTGCTCTGATTGTTATTTCCATAACAGAAGTTCCCCTAGAATCTAATTGTAAATATAGGACAAAAAACAAATGCAGGAAACAAACTTTGCAGGCGTCTTGTTGGTTTTGATTGTTTATAAACAATGCTACTGTTTATAAATAAGTTTCACTCCAAACAAATTCCAGCTGTTAAGAAAAACTGTTTGTGTATGTTGATGGAAGGTAGTTCAAGGAGCCCCTCATGAATGATGTATTGACGGAATGTCAGCTCCTCTGTTCAATGTATTGGTTTCTCTTTTAACATCTAAATATGCTTTAAAAAAATGAAACATGAGGCAAAGAATGAATGAAAATTTTGCATACATTTCTCTGCGTAATTTCAGCTGGATTTTCCACAGGATACCACCTGAATCACCAGAAATGCCTTTTTTTTACTGAAGCATGTCCAGTACTGCTATTTTTAATAATCCCGGAGCCTCCAAAATCTAATTGATTTTCTTTAGTAGCCACCAGGTGGCAATCATAAACTTAGCCTGCTCCATCAACTCTTCCGAAGCAGCTACTGCAGGCTGAGAATACTCTGTAAGCATAAAGCAGAAAAAGGTATCTCCATGGTGACTATTATACTATGTTGTTTGTCATGGGTGACACTACATGAAACCATGTTCATGCTTCTAAATTACATATTTCATCTCATTAAGTCCTGAGCAGCTAACCTTGAAAAAATGTGTTCTGCTGAAAGATGTACTTTGTCTCACAAAGAGCCTGTAGATAGCTTATTATCCATGTGGTATTTTCAGCCTTCTGGACAGTGACCAAAGTGAACATTCCTGCAAAAAATCTATATGGATTTTTAAATTGCCTTTTCTACCCAAGTAAAATATCTAATTTAATAATAATTTGGCCTAAAGTACTTGTTTTTCTCTGTCTTCTATTGGGGCTTTCAGTGAGGAATTGCAGAGCTCTGGCAGGCAGAGAAAGAGGTTCTGCACTTTCCCTCTCATGTCATTTGGCTTTTAAAGAGCTGAGAGCCCTGTAACGGCAGCTCGGCTTTCAACACCATCACAAAACTCTGAAAAGTAAAGATGGAAAGCTCTGGTCCATAAGTGTGTTTCATTCTGAACATTCCTGTTGAGATATAGCTAAAGATCAGCAGATTTTTTTTTTTTTCCAGAAGTGTTTTAAGATCCAAAATCCCACTGACTTGTAGGAGGGTGTCACGTCCCAATTTCTCAGGACGATGACTCAGGTTCGCTGTTTCCCAGGTCAGGACTAAGGTGAAACAACACCAGGGATCCTTTAACTCACAAAACTCAATTTTTATTTTCTCACACCAAGAATTGGCACGCTCACCACAAGAATTGGTATGCTCACAACAAAAATTGGCATGGAAACTATGTCAGTAAACTGCGTAACGTGCTAACCCTACACCGCCAAACATATACTACAGGCCTTGCTTATCTGGGAATCAGTTGAGGGAAGACAATAGACGAGCCCCCCCGTTGGGTCCCGAGGTTCGGAGCGGACCCCCTCGCTTTCTAGACTCCTTCTCAGAGAGGAGCGCGGGGCGGCTGGATCCGCTCCTAGTCCCAGACCTGGTCAACGGTTTATGTCTAAAGGGACGAGGTGCAGGGATGATGGAAAAGGAAAGAGGGAAAGAGAGAAGGGAAAGATTTCACCGGTCCTGGGCCCAGCGTTGGTTCAGTCAGCCGAGGGGTCCAGTCCCGGTTGTGTCCTTTTATCATCCTGGCCCCTCCTGCCCGCGGGCACCAGAACTTATCAGGCTAATTAGGCGTCACGAGCAGTTTGTGAGCCTTTGGGACTTGGGGGTTGTTTGGGGGGGTGACTTCCCCTTCCCTTCGCGGTGCGTTGCCCTGCTCAGCACACCAGAGCAGGGAGCTGGGCACCCTCCGGCACGGCCCCCCCCCTCCTGGTGCCGATGGATGGGTGCTGATCGGCGGCTTTTCACCTGGGGTTCCTTGCCAGGCAGAGTTCCTTGTTAAGCAGAACTTGCCCCACCACAGTGTTTGAGACATTAACTCCTTCAGTCTTTCAGAGAGCAGAAGCTCTTTGGACCAAAAGAAAAACTTACCTCACTTTTATTTTGTTTTGTTTTTCTTCCAGGTCTATTGTGTCTAGAGCTTTTCCTATAGATCTTTCACTCTTAGCTCCCATCCCTTTGGATTCAGTAGAAACTGTCTTATGCTTAGTTTCATTTCAGCTAACTGGAAAACAAGACAACACAACAGAGTTGTAATGGATACATTGATTTTACCTAATGAGATGGAATTCTGTATTTTGATTATGCCACACATTTTTCCCTTTAAAAAAAAAAAAGAAATGGCAGAAAGCAAAAAGATTTTAAAACAGATGATGAAAATAACTAGAGACATAATAAGAATGTCTGGAAAAGAAAAGTTAAATAATTGGAAATAATAAGAAAACTCACAGTAAAAAAAAAAAAAAAAAAAGCAGAATAAGAATTGTTGGTAGCCCCTGATATCAGGCATAGGAAAAAAAACCACCTTCCAATAGGCTTGAAGGACATCAGGTTTAGAGCATGGAAATAAGAAACTTTTGTACTTGGTGTCCTGTTTGCTGGTGAAAGTCGCTTTCAGAAGCAGCAGTGTTAACAGGTTGTGAAAAAATGGTAATAATGAGATCATCCCAATTTACACAAGGTAGCATAAAGAGAAGACAGAAACTTAGAGAATGACACGAACTGCGAGTTAAAAATTTACCATCTTCTATTTTAACTGTTCTTCAACATCCTTCTGGAGCATTTGTTAGGTACAAGGTAGCAAACTGGTAGTCCAGTTGTGTGATTTGATGTAGAAATTCCTGTAATCATGCAATCTGTTGTTTCTTTTGACTTTTCACTGTCCTCCAGCATACACCCTGTCTTGTACCTTGTCGCTGGGCAAAGCCAAATTTCCAAAGTCAAGTACATTTCCATTACAGTTTTAACTTCCCCTCTGTCATGCAAAGATAAACTAAATTTCACTGCTTACAATCAAATTCAGAACAAGTACAAAAGTTTAATATTACTCCTTGAAAAAGCAAAATCAGGTAATTCCTGATTTAAAAACAATATAGAGCGAGACTTTCTTTATGCAGTCACCATAAAAAATACAAGGATTCCGTAGATTCGTGAATCTGAGGTATTTTTCTGTGCCGCTAACTTGTGATTCTCTGTAGGAGCTGTTAGATGGCAGTGGTGTTACACTTTTCGAAGCACCAGTCTTTTATTTCTGGTTTTGTCAGAAACCATCACTTCAATCCAACATTACAAAGTCAAAGCATAATTACCACTAATGGTCCCCCTCTCTTGAGCAATGCCATCAGGGTATATCCTGCAAATGAATAGAAACTGTTAATTATAATTATATTAGACATCCATATTGTATGTTTCAGCAGTGCTGGTGTTGTCTTTGGATCTTTGTTTATCATTACACAGGAGATATTAAAGTAAAAGGATGAAGACCAGAGTGACAACACTCCTTTATAGTATGAAAATTATGCATCTTATTTCACTAACAGCTCATCCCAATAATTTGAAAATGCTTGTAATTGGATTATTCTGTACTCATATTTTACATATATGTCACAAAAAAAGAGAATGTTTAATTAATTTTCTTTTTTTTTAGATTGTTTGCAATTTAATTAATATGTTTGCTTTCATTTACAAAGCAATAATACTTCATACTCACTTTGCCTTGAAAGATATAACTTCATTTTCAACCCAGCCTCCAGGGAACTATTTCAAGTAGAGCTATAACATGTGTACAACACAAAATCCTGTCTCTGAAGAAACTGGGGAATAGCATGTACTTAGCTCTTCGTCCTTTCTTCTTCACACCAATTTTCCTAGCTCTGTTTTCCTCTTCACAAAAACCCTAGTTTACTTTTAGCTTCCTGACCTTTCCAGAAAAGACCTGTCATCTTTCCCTTAGCATTTTTTTTAGCCAATCTTCCACAGTCTGTCTGGTGCACCTCCCTGGAATTTTTCAGCTATGCTCACCACTGATTGCTGCACTGGCTCTGCAGGTGTGTTTCTTTGCTCAAACTTCTGCTGATTCTTCCCAGAACTTGCCTGAACTCCGTGTCAGGAAAGTATGGCTGTAAGTGCATACGAGTGTTTGTACCACTTTAACCACGCCAGTTTGACTAAAGGACTGCAATGCCCCCATCTACAGTGGTGATGCAATTGTATTGGTATAAAAGACTTTCTGCTGGCTGTAAATGTACATCTTCTTCCAGCTATAGGAGGGCTGAGTAGGCCGTCACCGCCTGCAGCAGATCCTTATTTAGGCCCTAGCAACCATCTCGACTGGTTTTATCTCCATCTGAAGAGTCAGCTGAGAAGTTCGCCCAATTGCTAAAATGTTTCATTCAATATGAGCCAAATCTCCAATGAATTGCTTATCGGTTCAAACTGATTAAACCACTAAGCATGCAACTTTTCCCTAATCAGACCACGATCATAAACTGGTAAAGAGTTATCTCACAAAAGTGCAAAATACGGGTGCCGGGGCTCAGCTTTTGCCTCATTGTAACCAACACAAGGTCTCTGTTCAAAAACCCTTTTACCATCCTGAATCATACTGCTCAACAGCTGCCCACTCTTACCTGCTTCAGAAGGCCATCTGAGCAGCACGCGGATACTTCTCCTTGAGTATCATTCTTTTAAAAAATACAGTTTTCTTTTTTTTTTTTTTTTCCTAGTACAACTCTCCAACCTTCCTCCAATCTAAGATGGCTCACTGCCAGGATATCTGCCATGTGGCCAGTCGTCTGGAAGCTCTAGGAGCTGAAAGGCAAGACGAGGTCCTCAGGGCTTCTGGTGGCCCAGGCACCCAGCAGGCAACCTGGAAGCCATCACTGGAGGCGGCATTCCTTGGCCTCCCCAGGTTACCAGCACCGCAGGAGCTTGCCATGGGGAGTGCCAAGGAAGCAGAAAGCCGGCTGTTAATCAAACAGATTTTTCCTGAGAAACCTTCCTGGATCCAATTGGGAAATTAGAAGAATTTGACATGTTTTGGTGGAACATTTGAAATGTTGTTGAATGTGCATTTCCCAGTGGAAGGTTTCCAGACAGCTGTCACAAATTCAGGCCAAGAGAGATAAACAAACAAACTGAAGACACCATAACCATTCTCTTCTCTTCTTTGCATTAATGAGTCAGAAGCTCATTTGCAACAAAATCCTTTGAGTGCATTCACTTTATCTGAACTCAGAGACAATTATGTTGACATTTTGCCACTCTTCAGATAGAAAATATCTTCCAGAAGAACTGATAGAGATTCTGCATGAATATATGATGAATTTCATATTGTTCATCTGCAACACCCAGGCACATAGTATCTATTCTTCACCTTAGCAATTACTCATAAGTAATTATTAGATCAATGTTCACATTGCTGCATATTCAGAGCCATCTCCCACGTCCTCCCTATGTCTCAGAGGCGTATACATGTAGATCTTCATGCATGAAACCCTCGAGAAAGCAAATTATGGAAGAGAAATTACAATGGTATATTTATGACTGATCATTATGGAGGATCTTACTCTGGCATCTTAAAGGTGGGTATCATGGCCTGACATAGTCATCCAAGGTTCCCTATGGAAAGAACTAGAAAATTCTTGAGTGACTCACATCACCCTAATATTCCTAAGGTAGAAACATCTAAGAAAGGTCAGACAAAGTGCAGTCTAAGAATGCCTATTATTACTCTTTGCTGACTATAAACAAATCTTGAGTAGTTCAAACCTGGCCATCGAACTTTAGGAGATTTAAAGTTAGTTAAGTGTGCCCCAGTCTGTAGTCCTCATACAGACAGTAAAGGTCCCTCTCTCATCCAAAAGCATTTCATTCAAGATATTAGGAGGACCTACTGGCTATATATGAACCTGTCAAACGTAATGTTGGTATTGACCTCTTTGGCCTCAGCTGAACCTTTTTATCAAAAGCTGGTAATAGTGTCCCATGAACATGTTATTTCACAAATCCATTCTGCACATGTTCCCATTTAAAGTCAAGTTTCAGTTCAAAGGTTTTTGTTCTCTTATTCAAAGCTGTCTGGGAAAGAGTGACCTAAGGCATTTGCATTTAATTAGGGTTACCATTTTTTACTTGACCATGAAAACCTCAGTCAGCAGGAAGACAGCGGAAAGAAATAAGGTCATACTGAACTCTTCATAAGACAGATATCACATCTGTACAGTATCTTGATGGCCAGGTCAGGAGGTTGTTGGAGCTCCCAGTCCATCCCACGGGTCCATATAGTTTTGCTGCAAATTTACCTGACTCTCTGTGGTATGTATGCATATACTACAAATCTGTGTTTGAAAGTCAAGGCAAGTAGGTATAGCTAGATGTAATTCATTTCAGTACATACACAAATCTCATGTTTTTATTATTCCCAGCAAGCTCATACATTGAAAAAAAAGCATTCAAAAATATTATTTATTTCTACACACTAAGAATTTTAAAATAATCCATATCTTTCTTCAGTTGTATAGGAACCAGAGAGACTATAATTAATGATATGTGTGCTAAAATCTTGTGAGCTTTTCAGACTATATCGTGCATGAGGTTGGGTGGACAGAGAAAGAAAAACAAAGAGATAGAGAGAGAGAGAGCAAGCATACAATATTATAATTTTGTTTTTAAGGAAAAAACAGCAGGAAAAATGTAAATTAATGGACAATCATCACTCCAAAGACTCAAAGCACAGAAAGCCACATACAAGCACACTGCAAATAATTTGATAGGCATCTGCTTAGATCAGATCTCTATTTAAGTCATATGATTTCTCCAACATAATCTAACAGAAAAAGGATTCCATATAAAGACGTGGGGTAAGTATATGCAATGCTATCAAAGACCTTGAAACTGAAGAGCTAAATTTGGAGTGATTATTAGATATTTTTCATTTATGCTTTTCCTTACTACACTATTTTATTTCATCCAATTCTTCCATCATTTTGAAATAGGAAAATATAGCTTTTAATTTTTTTTTTCATTTAGCAATGCACATTTGAAAGGCAGGATAATAAAGCAGAATAATACACTTTTTATTTTCTTTATTTGAAGCCTTCTCAGTATTTCCTCATTTTACTTTATGCCCTAGTTACTCCCCTGTAAGGCTACTGCAAATCTCTTGCAAAGAGATATATTTCACTCTGTCAAAATAAGAGCCTAAACTCAGAGAAGGCAGGGATTTAGGGTACTCCAGAGTTCATGTCTGGGAAGCTAATACAGGGTCCTACTAAAGAAGCCATATTTGTGAATCCCATTGTGATGCATATAAGGACACAGATCTACTAGAGGTGGTCCAGCATGCCTTGGTCCTGCTTTAGCTCTCCTCCAGCATCAAGATCCCACAATTACAGGGGTGATCCAACTGAAAACACATTGAAAACACCCTTCCTCCCACTACATATGGAACATTTTGAGCTCATCAGCTACTTTGTTCAGCTTACTGTGATATGGCTCTAGTATTAAACAAGTAATTTGGATACCAAACCTGAATGACAAAATTCTGCTGGATACTGTAAAAGTCAGGTGCTCCAACTTAGGACAATGCAACTGCTAAGTTTTCCCAGTGGATCTAGTCTTCCATATTTAAGATGAATACAACAAAAGAGTCTTACAGAAAACCAAGAAAGCCAAATGGAAATTGGCTCATGAAAGAGGTTTCAAATCTCTTTGGAGATTGGTTGTGATCAGGCAATGCAAGAGTTCATGTGTGTATGTGCGTTTAATTAGCAGGCTACACCACAGTTTAAAACTCCTCTTCAAGTAGATCCTATCACAACTGTGAACAAGAACAAGGATGAATATGCTAAACACATTTAATAAAGCTGCTGTCTCTCCTTGTTTCAAAGCTTCTCTTTTTACTCAGGAGCCTCCCATTCCTATTAGTTTCTTATTTGCCCATGACTGCTAGAGTTGATCAGCCTCTCTAGTCCAGATTACCTCTACTGCTGCAAGACCTCTCAAGAAACCCTCTTTTCTACTGCCCAGTGCATTTGTATTAAACAATATAATGAAGTATATTGTAGTAAACAGTATAACCAGAATAACAGAGTAATTGGAGATGGAGTTAGGAGAAAAGCTTGCTTTAGTGCTCTTACATTTTAAACAGACGAGGGGTTTATATTTTTATTTTTTTTAATCACTACCCTGAATTTCCAGAGCCTTCCTCCCTTCATCTGATCAGCTGGGTAATTTAATTTAGTGGTGAAAAAAAAAATCCAATTGGGTGCTGTTTTGTTCACCTGATTGTATTTATTTCAATGCAAAATGAAACTAACCCACTGAAGAGCTGTGGGAGAGAGTGTAGGGTAGGCAGAATGCAGAAGTTTAAAAGCTGCCTTTATTTTTTCATTCTTCCACTTCAGACACTAAGTAACTCCCAGTTGTGGTTGTCAAGATAAAATAAAACTGACAAGATGTCAGGGTGAGAGAAATAAGGCTGTACATATGTGAAGAAAACAGAGTCATCAGAGAGAAAAATCAGAATGGACAAAAAAGTGATCATGGAATAAAAAGGGACTAATTCCCTTATAATATAAAATAAAAATAATAAAAAAAAACCACCTTACAAAAGCATTGGACTTTGCAAGTTAGTGTTTAATAAAACTCTCTCAAGACTAAAAATCAGAGTGAAAGATTCTTCAAAGTCTTTCATATTGTTAGTACACAATTGGTCACACAACAGAGATATGAAGCAAGCAAGGGTGTGTGTTAAGCAGTGCTGTTGCGAAGGCTGCTTAAACCAAACCCTAGACTATAGAGTTTTCTTGGATGGAATAGGGTGGCAAGGAGGAACCAATGTGTCAAATGACTAGCACCACAGATGTGTGGGAAAGGATGTTTTTCAATGCTTGTTTGTTTACCATGCACCTAATGTTTTTACTGCTGTTACACAAGGAAAGTTGTCATTTACCTCCTAAGTTCATGTAGTGTTGTGTCTACTCTTCTGAGAGCAAGCAGCAGGAAGTGATTTTGCCCCATGTTGCACACTGAGCTCAAAAAGCAAGAAGGTCACATTAATTTCTGGAAGAAATGTCTATCAAGACCTGTCAGACCCAATTCTCCACCTGTCTTGAAAATTCCTTTAGCAACAAATTGCCAGAAATGGACAAGGCGTACAAAGGGTACATTACCACATAATTACCTTATTCTTTCTGCTGTTAACAACAGCCAAAGACTGAATTCTGTCCCTGCTGAAATTTTGGTCTGATTCAAGATGTCCATCCTTATATATTCATATGATAGCTCAAGTCACAAGATAACATGACATTTTAAGCCTAGGAATATTTACAACAACTTCAGAGATGTCTGTACTATTGCCTTAATATTACGCTTCTTAATTGCTCTAGTGAGTCAGGCAGTTGAGTGTTCCACCTCTAGAGATACTGTGTATGGGAATACAGCATTTAAAAACTTTATCCCTTGAAAAGCAGAAAGATAATATCAAGTATGAGTATTTACAACAACTGTTTCTTGAAACCTCAAATAGTTGTTCTTTGGGGTTTTTTTCATATCAATCCGTTCATAGTGGAGAGTGTCACTGCTTACCAATTAAGTTCTCTTATCTTGAAACATGCAGGTATCCACTGATCCACATTGAAGATGGAGATTCAGTCACTGTCACTGGCTGGCTGAAGAGGCATATTTTATTCCTCTGCTGTTTATCCCAGCAAAGAATTCTTCCAGAAAAAGAAAGTAGCAGCATAAATACAAATTTTACAGGACTATAATTTGTAGAAGAAAACTTCCAGAAAGAACCTCAAGAATTTGCATTCTGGCAAGTATAAAATTAATGGGCAAGTATTAGAGCAGTGCAGAAGATAGGCATTTCTCATGAATAGATATGAATACTGAGTAACACATACCACCTGTTAGACCATTGAGTAATGTACAATATCTGACTGAGCATTGTTTCTCTTTTCACGTGGATGCTGCAATGTCCTTAGTTAGCTTCATCAGGTTATGGGAATTAAACACTTGTAAATAAATGCAGTAGGTTCCAATCCTCATTTCTTAACCTCTCATAACACTCATTTAGATTCTAGCTGAAGAATTCTCCATTAGTCATGAGAAGTAATAGGCTTATAAATTCATTAATTTTGGATAGGCTTTTTTTTTCCTAGCAAGTTAATAAACATAGTTTTCAGTTAGCTTCCTGTCTTTCTTTAAGCAGATAGGAAAGAACTGGTTCTATTACATTTTGTCTCAATTTAATCCCTTGCTGTTACGAGAAGTGGAAAATGCAATTAAATGCACTTCTGAAACCTTTCCCTAGAGTGCTGTTTACAATACTGCCTGCATTAAGCCGTCCATGTGAGGTGGTATGTCTGCTCTTCCATGCCCATGCTAGCCTTAAGAAACTTTAAAAAAATTTTTTTTTTTTAGTCAAAGAACAGACACCCCCCCAAACAAACAACAATAAAAACAGCCCCCACCTTTTAGTATAAAAGATGTTTATCAAGAAGTGGTAACGTCGTACATGGATTCCTGACAGGTTTACAAGCAGACCGTTGTCAAATGAGCCTAAATTTTTGTTCTCCAATTGTTTTCTCCCTCCCACACTACCAAGAGGGCTGCAAACTTCCAGAAGACTTTGGCTGACCCCGTACAAATTTCATATGCTTGCTATCTGTTTATTCATTCTAAGCAACAAAAAGAAAGCTGATAGCTTGGACATTAGATATGCCCCAAATATGTTATCTCCTCATGCAAACTGTGTCTAGATAAGCAAGGTGGGATATGTCTGTATCCCCCTACGTCTGTAGGCTGCTACATCCAAGGTCATCATCTAAGCTCTCTTTTTAGTTAGTCAGGGTGAAACCAGGGATTTTTAATGATTGACTCATCTGACCCGTTCCAAGACTTGAACCTTCGGATTAGATGAGTTACAACTATTTGTTGAAGAGTTACCATCTTAAATTGTCCTATGCTTGCAACTATGCAGTTAAGGCTCCAAAATCACTAGTTGTTTTTGAAAATCTTGGCCTTCTAATTGAAAACTGATAGAAAACACAGGTTTGACATTCTATTGAGTTATATATCAGTTGCTCAAAGAACTTGAAATGATAATGTTCATAATAATAAAAGATTTCATACAATTAATAAGGTTAAAAATGAGAAAGAAAAAAAGCATCAACAGGAAAGCATCATAAATGGTCTAGTAGACTGCTATTAACTTCTTAGAAAAATATTCATCAAAGGCGCTCATAAAAGAAAAATCCTAATTTTTTTCCTAGGAGAAGAAGTGCTCTTACAGACTGGCAAGTGGTCTATAAATAGGAAACAAAGGACAGGAATACACATTCTGTTTCCAGAATGATGGCATATATAAGCAGCTTTACTCCAAACCTGTCCTAGCATCTCTACAACCTGAAATAATCATAAATAATCTGGAAAAAAAATAATTGGGCGTAAAAGTTGCAGATGACAAGAAATCCTTTCAAAACTTGGCTATAAAATTTAAAGTGAAAAGTCCAAGAAGATTTCATAAGATATGGGGAAGTAGGTAGCAAAATAACACCTGAAACTTAGCATCAGTGAGCAGAAAGTGCCTCATGTGGAAAAAATATAACCATAAAAACATCTGTGTAACTGCAAGCTCTAAGTTTGATATTACTACTCAGAAAAGTGTAACAGTGTCACAGTATATCAGTCCCAAAGATATCAACCCAGTAGTCAGGAGAAGTGAGGGAAAATGACAGAACATAAAGAATTATGAAGGAAGGAATTGGAAACAAAGTAGAAGTTTTACTGTCATTATGCTATTGTATAAATCTCTGATAAGTCCCCATCAATGAATACTGCATGAAACTCTTGTTGCGCTCTCAGAAACTTACAGAGAAACTGGAAAATATACAGGTAATGGTGACAACGTATTGGCAAAGGTTAGGAAGAGTGGGTGTCTTCTGCTTAGAAAAAAACAGTACAGAGGTGATGGGCTAGGTATCAGTTAAATCATGCATGGCAAGGAAAAGTGACTAAGGAATGACTATTCTTTCACTGTTCCTTGCCACACAAAACTAGAAGAGCACCTACTGATATCATCATGCAGACTTTAACACAAAAGAGAAACAACCTTTCACAGAGTGGATAATTAAGCTGTAGAGCTCACTACAGGAGAGGGTGGTGGAAGTTGTAGTGCAAGAGCTTACCAAACAAGGATGATTACACAGGGGAAGGAGCCAAAGCGTGGTCAAAACTAAATTTCTGACTTAGTCTCTGGATTTATCTGGAAAGTATAAAAATACACAAAGGAAGAATATTTGTTGTTTTCTTACACATTTTTCCCAAACATCTACTGCTGGCTGTCACTGGAGACAAGATACTGGGCTTCCCAGACTCAGGTCCCAGTCAGTACAGTCATTCTCACGTCCTTAAATAGAAATCTAACCTATTTAGAACTTAAGTGGTATCTAACAAGAGTTAAGACCAACAGTTAAGAACTGTTGTGTTATTTAACAATTATCCTCTCAGGCTCCTTATCCAAGTGAAGTTTCTGCCTCATTCTGGTTGGCTGCCTAGGGAAAATTCACTCCCAGAAAAATAATTGTCATAGCCTATGAATCAAAAATTTGATGTTGTACTGGAAGAGGTATTTTCTTGAAAAATACATATTTACCCTAAGAAGTTAGAACTACATTTTCAACAAGATTTCTTTACTGCAGTCTTTAAATTGTTAGGGCCAATATGTTTCTCTGACTGCAGCTTGATTTGTAGCCAAAAGTGGAATGAGGAAAAAAGTAGAAAATTTAAAATTGTTCATATTTTGTACAGCAGGTTTCTAGTTTTGGTGATGAAATCTGAAAGTTGGAAGTTGGAAGTTTTATCTATATAGTGACAGCGTACTTTTCTGAAGGTGTAATTGTAAGGCACAACCAAATGGTGCAAATCAGTGTCTCTGCTGTGCTGCACTCCCTCCAACATAATTTTGAATACAAGTTCAAGTTGTAATCATGTGGGATCTCATACTGACTTCCAGTAAGAAAGCTAATGGTCATTCCTTTTTTTTTTTTTCCTACAGTATAGGAATACACATGCCTGGTCTCCCTATTTAGCCTTGATCCTTGTTTGGGTTAGGTTGCCCAGCAATTTGTATAGTCTACCTGATAGACTTTTTATAGATTCAGGGTCACAGAGAGATATTTAATCCCTGACTGTTACAAGAACTGGATAAAACCTATTAAATTTATTTCTGAGGTCTTCCATATCTTTTTGGAAGAAGTTGGAGGATTTCTGAAGCGGTCTGAGAGAGTGAAGCTTCTGATCTAGTAGTAGGTGAATATGAAATAAAGGAAGAATCATACCGTACATATTTTTTCCCTGAAGGGACCCATATGCGCAAAATTTCTGCCTTGGAATAGCTGTGTAAAGTGCATTTTTGCTCTCTTTTCTGGCATATCATGTACTTTGATCCATGAAATGTAACAGGGAATTAGGAAGACTGTTCAGGAGGAGGGTTTCTGTGAACGCTTAAGTGTGTTTTCAGGTTTTTCTGCTTTTCAGCCCAGACTCCCTATGTGTGTGAGTCTCTTCTGGTTTTAAGAGAGAAGAAGAAAAAATGACCCCATATGACAATGCCAATAAGTTTAAAGTATTTTTTGTCTTCTCCTAGATTTCAAATGTCCTTTCCATGTTATAAATTGTTTCAATATTTTGAGAGATGTTGGAATACAAGCCTTCACAACAGCAAGTTAGTACTGTATCGTAAATTGGATGGGAAATGACACCTCAAAAGACACCCCCACAAGGAGAGGAAACTGTACAATTTTAAGCTATTGAAAGCATAAGATCGGTAGGAGGTTTTCAGGAAAAATAATTTTGGGTGGGTAGAAAATGAAAGCACAGCAGGGTCATCTATCCTCCTGGCAGTTGAGAAAAACCTTGCAATATACAGTTCAATTCCCTTCCAATTGTTCAGCTGTCTATATCATTAACCCTGCAGCCAAGAAAGTAAACAGACCAGCAGTTCTAAGACTGCCAGTCAACGCCACGAGGAAATCAGACTCATGTCCCTACAATTATCTCCACTGCTAATGATTTGGAAGAGGAATGTTTTTACAAGTTTGGGCTGCTAGGTCTTGAAGGCAGGAGGATTGGTGATCTTTACCTTGTTCAATTGGACTGGACTCAGTTTTGTTCCTTTGCTAGCATCTCTTGCATCTACATTTGATGGGTTTGATTTTAGTTTTATTTTTTTAGCAGACTAAAAGCAGGCAGTTTGTTTTGCTTCTGTTTCTGTGTACCTTTGTGTAGTGTACCTGTTGGGGTTCTTTGGTTTCCCTGTTTTTATCACAAGGTAAAACAGTGATAAGAGTGTGTTGACTGCTGTACAGAAAGAGGAAGCCTATAACAGAGCTTTTTCTACAGGAAACATTGTTTGAATAAGGATTAATTGACTCAATCTGTCAACACTTTGGCAAGTGAAAAGAAAAAAAAGAGTAAAGAACACCTCATCATTCCTATATAATATAAGAGACTAAGAAACCAGAAAGACTCATTTGTTTGGGATCAAGAGATCCTGGATACAGATATTTACTCTACAATTTGCAGTCGCCTATTGAACAAGCAATCATACACCAATTGTCTCACAACCTATTTTGGAATTATTCCTACCAATAAGGTTAAATATGTTCTAGGGATGTTTGTCAGATCATCACCTTGTCACTCTGTACAAATTATTCAAGCTGCTGTTAAGGAGTGAGTTCTTTGTATGGCTAATGGGAAATCATGAAAAGGTTAGGGGCAAGGTAAGAAAAACCCCCAAACACCTTGCTTTCCTTGCTACATAGACACACATTTTGCTTGGTGTGTGGATGTTTCCTCCTCCCCCTGCCTGCATTAGCCTGCAGCCTGACTGTTAAGGCAGTTTCCTGAAGCGTGAAAGTGTCAGGCTTGAGACCATCTATATCCCCATTCCCACGGGACTACTGTAACCCCCTGGTACTTAAACTGAGGATAAATCAACCTTTTCTGGTGGTGTTTTAAAAAAATTGTGGCAACTGCAAACAGATTCTGTGCGGAACTTAATCTCACACACCGTACAGCAGTCATTCCCAGAAAAGCCCTGCAGGGCGCTCAGGCAGAACAGTATCTTGTTTCTGAATTCCTGTCTTAGGCAGGAGTTACAAATGCAGACACGCATATAGGAGTTCCCTACCTTGAGTATTTCAATGTAAAAAGTAAGGTACCTCCATAATTACTCAGGGGCTGAGCCAGATTTTGCAGGATCTGCAGTCTGGGTTTTGGTATGCAGTTCTTTGCTGAGTCAAAGTTCAAAGCTTAGATTCATTGCAACTAATATTGGCTAGTTAAATTGTTGGCATTTCATTTCCACAATCAGTGGTGAAAGGTAGGTAAGCCCCTCCAGAAAAGCAATTAATTTCATTCTAAATTAAGCAGGATGAATTATTTTCTGGAAGCACTTCTTTCCCTCCACTAGCTAGAGAGGAAGCCAATACATCTCCGTTTAGAAGCCTTGCTCTTAGATGGCTAAAATTCAGAGATGAGACCCACCCCAGGAAATGAAGTTCTTGGATTGGACTTGAGCCAGTAAAATGTATATTTTATCAGTATATTTTATCAAGTACACAAACTTGATAAGAACATGAAAATTGTCACCATCTCAACATTCTGTGGTTTTGAGGACTTCTTGCAGGTTGAGCTCATTCTAGTCTGTGAACATCTAATGCAGATCGAAAGTTTAAATCTGGAAATATAGTCTCAAAGCAAATTCCTATTGAATTTTTAGCCTAACTAGAAAAAAAGACATTTTGACAATCTATTTAGAATTCAGTTCTCTTGATGTTTGCATTTCTGTTTTATAGGTGTGTCAAGCCCTAAGCTTTTCACATGAGCAGGTTGCATAGTTATTGATTGTAATTTCTGGCTGTAGAGAGGTTCGCCAGCGCGAAGGGTCTCTGCAGTGGTCTTTTTCACTCAAGTAATGGGAGAAGGAGAGTTGTGAGCCTGAGTGACGTGCATTGTGGTATACCTGGAGGTCCTGTGTGTCTAAAGCTCCCTTCCCACCAAATCCCTCTGGATTTCTTCTCCATCACAGTCAGGCCACATGGAGGTTGTGGGAGAGAAGAATGTTCACAAAATATTTCACCTCAAATGGCAAATACATGGCACAAAGGGCTTTACAAGCACGCCTGTGTGAATATGGGAGTTTAGATACACTATTAAATATCACAAGGGATACTCCCATCTTACCTTCCAATTTTTAAGTACTTGTTTTACTTCTACTTTTCATCTCTCTTTCTTCTTCTTTTGAATTTCTTAAAGTTATCTCCCTTCCAGTTTCACCACTTTCCTTTCTTTGCACTTTATAAAGATTATTCTTTACACTTCTTTCTCTTGTGCTTTCACTTTTATTCTGACATGAACATTTTTACAAACTGCTGCCCTCCATAGAGGCTGCTAAACAGACAGTATTATTGCCAGGTGGCAGAAAATTGAAGAATGATGTGAAAAGTACAGAATCCATTATTTTATACTGCCCATGATTTTCCAGTGATCTTGACTACAGCTTCAACTAAAAAAAATGCAGTGATTACCCTTGCTGGTTTTTTATGGAAGGAGGATTTCTGAGGCTCTATAACATGCTTTCTCAACTAAGCTATCACACACCTTTAAAACCACAAATAATTCCCTGTCTGCATAATACTTGTGAGTATTATGAAGATATAATTTTAGCACAGATCAGTTACTTTTCACTACCGTTCTGAATTGCCCAGTATGGATTGCAAGACATCAGAAGCCTCTTCATATCTGATGTCCCTTTGAGGTAAGTAGTCATTGCAAGTAGCTGTTCCATATTTATATTCTTGATAGTGAAATTGTCTAACACTGTAGCACTTAACTCACACACAAAGGTAAATTGGGGGGGGGGGGGGGGAAGAGAAAAGAGCTATGAACTTTCCTCAAAATCTGTATGAATGAGGATGAAAATATAAATATTCCACATCTTGCAGTACCTGACTTTTGGGTGCGTTCGTGGAATCTAACCTCATCTCTCACACTGAACTTCATTCAGCCAGTGAAGGTCTATAAGGGGGATGCAATTTCACAGTTGATTTAAGACAGCTTAAGAGCAGGTAGTCTCACCTTCCTGCCCTTTGTTAAGTCTTCCCACCTCGTTTCTTATAACACTGCTAGCACTCATAAGACTACACTGTTAGCTGAACAAGGATCTGATCCAGTGGCAAATTTCACACACACACAGAGGTAGGCAGATATGTTTGGTAGGGATAATCTTCAGCTGCATCAGTTGTCTTATCTGGCTGACCACATAAATACTAGGGCTCACTTAAGAAAAAGATCAAGAATGGTGAAGCAAAAGGAACCCCCACCCCTTGATTGTCACAGAACAGAAGCGAGCATTGAACACTCAGTTATTCCATAAATATACAACAATAATAACAACCACTGCTAGCTACTTTGGTAATAACTCCTGTATGATCTTCTAGTACTGAATCCTGTGTAGTATGTATCATTTAGATAGTTAAACTGGCAAACTATGGCTTAAAGCAAAAAGGTGATACTGTACTCTTTCTTTTTACTTGCCAGGTTCAGTAAAGCTCTTTGTTACTATCATTATGATAATTTTTGAGAAACAGTGGAACGTTTGCAATCAAAGAATGCACAAAAAAGTGACAGCAAGGTAGACTTTGCCCTGAAGATCTCTCAGTTCAGTGAAAGGACTACTATTCCTCTAGTGTGTATTTAAGAAAATAAGAGAAAGAGAAGATCCTTGCATAAGAACCATCTTAATGAACCCAATTCCTTAGTTCTGTGAATGAGTGGCATGCTACATTAACACCAAAAGATAATTCAGTACATCATCAGTAGTGGAAGTCCTTTTTTTTTTTTTTTTTTTTTTAGTATAGAATCATAGAATTGTTTAGGTTGGAAAAGACCATTAAGATCATTGAGTCTAACTGTAAACTTAGCATTGCCAAATCCACCCCTAAACCGTGTCCCTAAGCACCACATCTACATGTCTTTTAAATACCTCCAGGGATGGTGACTCAACCACTTCCCTGGGCAGCCTGTTGCAATGCTTGATAACCGTTTTGATGAAGAAATTTTTCCTAATATCCAATCTAAACCTCCCCTGGTGCAACTTGAGGCCATTTCCTCTTGTCCTATTGCTTGTTACTTGGGAGAAGAGACTGATCCCCACCTCACTACAACCTCCTTTCAGGTAGTTGTAGAGCGTGATAAGTCTCCTCTCAGCCTCCCTTTCTTCAGGCTGAACAACCCCAGTTCCCTCAGCCGCTCCTCATAAGACTTGTTCTCCAGACCCTTCACCAGCTTCGTTGCCCTTCTCTGGACACGCTCCAGCACCTCAATGTCCTTCTTGTAGTGAGGGGGCCAAAACTGAACACGGTACTCGAGGTGCGGCCTCACCAGTGCCGAGTACAGGGGAACAACCACCTCCCTGCTCCTGCTGGCCACACCATTTCTGATACAGGCCAGGATGCCGTTGGCCTTCTTGGCCTCCTGGGCACACTGCTGGCTCATATTCAGCTGGCTGTCAACCAGCACCCCCATGTCCTTTTCCGCCGGGCAGGTTTCCAGCCGCTCTTCCCCCAGCCTGTAGCGCTGCGTGGGGTTGCTGTGACCCAAGTGCAGGACCCGGCACTGAGCCTCGTTAGACCTCATACAACTGGCCTTGGCCCATCGATCCAGCCTGTCCAGATCCCTCTGTAGAGCCTTCCTACCCTTGAGCAGATCATCACTCCCTCCCAACTGGGTGTCATCTGCAAACTTACTGAGGGTGCACTCGATCCTCTTGTCCAGATCATGGATAAAGATTTTAAACAGAACTGGCCCCAACACTGAGCCCTGGGCAACACCGCTTGTGACCGGCTGCCAACTGGATTTAACTCCATTCACCTCAACTCTTTGGGCTCAGCCATCCAGCCAATTTTTTACCCAGCGAAGAGTACACCCATCCAAGCCATGAGGAGCCAGTGTCTCCAGGAGAATGCTGTGAGAAATAGTGTCAAAGACTTTACTAAAGTCTAGGTAGACAACATCCACAGCCTTTACCTCATCCACTAAGTGGGTCACCTTCTCATAGAAGGAGATCAGGGAAGGACCTGCCTTCCATAAACCCATGCTGACTGGGCCTGATCACCTGGTTGTCCTGTACATGCCACGTGATGGCACTCAGGATGATCAGCTCCATAACCTTCCCTGGCACCAAGGTCAGACTGACAGGCCTGTAGTTCCCCACATCCTCCTTCTGTCCCTTCCTGTAGATGGGCATCACATTTGCTAACTTAAGCATGCGTCTAGCATGATTAACTAAACTCATTGTTCTTAGGGATAAGCTTTCATACTTAAGAACAAATCCTAGCAGAAACGCAAATGCACGTGCTGATTACTTCTGATTCCATACATATAGATATGTATATATATACATATATATGTACATACACACACATATATGAGTTTTCAGTTCAATCAACTTAGCTAAAAGACAATGTCTACCAGCCTTCAGGTCAAACATGGAGTTATTCCTAGAGTGGGTCAGTTTCTATTTCACTATATTTCTTCATCAGCTGGTAAGTATACCAATACTTGCCCATCTATAACCTTATCTTTTCTTTACAGAACATGCTGTAAGGTCTGTAATTTATTACTGTATTATTTTCTAGACACAGTAAGTTATATTAGTCATCTCATTCACCTGTGAAAGATCATTCAGAAGGTGAAAGATCTTAGAGATATAGCAAGCATTATTCTAACAAATGGTGATGAACAGCACAGTATAAATCATGTTTGTGGGCTGGATGAAATGTTCAGTGGTGAGTCTAAACATCATATATCAGAAGGGAAATTTTGTGAAACACCAAACTTCACTCCACAGGCAAAGTCTTTTCAGACAACCTTTTGTGCCAAGTCTTGTAACTGTCTGATCTATTCTTTGCCAAAGTAATGTCATGGTGTTAACCAAATTTTCACATTAAATTATTTGCATCTTTCTGTGTACGTACTTACAGTTTTATGTGCCAACCCCTAATACTTCTGGGTTTTGCTGTTTAGTGATTATTGCCATAAAGGTAAGAAAAGAAAATATTGTATTAGTATGACAAACAGAGGCATTGATTGTCAGTGGCTTCATGGCTTCTGGTCACTTTGAGGAAAGAGTATTATTTTATAACAAAACCTACGCACATAGTATGAATATTCTATATTCATATATTATACATAGAATTTGAATATCATATATTTATAATGTAATGTGTATATTATATGAGATTTTTAATGTGAATGTGCACCCTGGTGGAAATGCAACTCCACTGAAATCAACAACGAGTTCAGATATGCATTTAGGGAAATATTTATTAACAGCAACTCAATAGTCTAGTCAAAATACACATTACATATCACAGGGAGATTGGTCTGTAGCAGTTGTGTAGGTCCAGGTTCTATTGCCCCTATCCTGGATATTAGTTTATGGATGTTTCTGATATGATTTAACTCCATGCCATTTCAGTCACCATCTGGAGAATTCCCAATTCCACCTTAGCAAGTTAAAAAAAAGTAAAAAAAGTAAATGTAAATTTTTCATAATTTTATCCATATACTTTGGGCTGAAGTCAGCAGTGAAAAATTGCCAGAACAAAGTACTCTCTTGACTTAATATATCTCTTTTGGTATGAGGGCTAGCTCAGATATTTCTGTTTCATCATGTTCTGTGTAGAAACATCTACAGATATTTAACTTCTTTTTAGTTGTATCTAAAGGCTGTGATATCTGAAAAGTCTGCATTGTTATGTGCACTCTAAAATAATTTTATTTCTCTGTGGAGAATTCTAATTCTTGGATAGGAATTTAAAAACTGAAAATCTATCTACAAAGCAGACTCTTGCTTTTAAATGTCTTCTTGTAGGTTTACAGGGCTGGTAGCTTGGAGCGGGATGCTCTTCTTCCTGGGAAAAGACTACCTTCCCTATGATGAAATAGGGTCTTCTCTGTTTAAGCTGGGTGTTGAAAGGATCGGTTGCCAGGCATGAACTAGAGTTCTGTCAGGTATAAGTGTGATTCTAAATTAGTTTTCAAGTGATGTCAAAAAATACAGTTTTAAACATGTGGTTTTTTCGTGTCTTCAGGGAACAAGTCAATATTTTTCCCATAAAATATATTCTTTATGAATAATGCAATTTTACCTAAACTACATTTATTCCTCAAAATGTCACCATTTTTATGGGGTGAAGACACTTTCTTTCTTAACTTTGGTGAGATCTATGGATGAAAAGTAGAATAAAAAAGGGAGTGGGAAGGAAACCAAGAGGAATAATTCTGAAGAAAATTTTATGTTTCCTCACAAATCTATGCTAGAAGAGTACAAGCACTAGAACTAATGAAGCCTGTTTTTCTACAGTTTCCTGTCTCATGATTGATTAAATTTGATGCCCCAAAAAGGTGCTAGCTCTGATGAAAATAATTCCCTTTGTTGGGGCATTTATAAGGGCTCTCTTCCATCTCCTGATGTGATCTAGACTCTCAGGTGTCTAATGTGTGTGCTCATGTTGCTGTTTTTCCCTCAGCTGAGGTACCTTCATTGCTATCAGTTTGCCTATTTGCAGAAAACTTGACATAATGAACTTGCTTGAGACCTCTATTCCTTTGTTAAATTTGACTGAAAAGAGCTGATTTTAAAGGCTCTTGGGCCAGGGAGCAAGAAGCTCTAACACACACACTTAAACATGGACACAAATCTTACTTTTATAGGAAATCAGACAAGGAATATGATTAATAAAATGTGGTTTTATAGGTCAGATCCATTGCAAAATCCTGTGACCAAAACGTATACTAAACGTGGAAGGGAATCCTTAAGAATTGCTTGTATTTACTGAAAACTTATTCATGCTTATTTCCATTAGTTACAAATGAATCCCTACCGTACTGTTTTTCTTTTCCTGGGATCACATACTTTGAAGGATGAGGAGAGGCAGACTCAAGGAAGTTCACATCTGTAATGTGTGTATGTGTTGTTGAAACTTACTCATGTTTGTAGTTTGCTCTGACGAGATCAAAGGGCTTTATTAGCTGTATTACCTTACTGATGAACTTGTCAAGCTTATTATTTGCAAAGACTGACTGTGTATTTTTGCTTATCTTGCTTTTACTACTTGCAGAAAGCTTAGCAACATTTTGAAAAACCCTAGTAATAATACTTTATTAAAGTAAAAGACTTCTGTGTAGGGATTTGCTTTTAGAGGTTATTATGCTGTCATTCAATTGCATCCCCATTTCATTTCATTTCATTTCATTTCATTTCATTTCATTCATTAAAAAGTATTATAATAGAAGCAAATGTAAAATGCGTTCTGCATGTTTATAGTATTAGACTGATACTTTTAAATCCTGAAGGCCTATTTCATGATCTGTGATATATACACTACTAATTAACTTGATTCATCTGCTTTCAAAGCAATCCTCCCTCACTTGGGAGAGCTTTCACTCTCCAACTTTATAACACTAGAGTAAATTATTTCCTCGCTGTTCTGTTGTGCTTCAAGCATCCTAAACTCTGCTTCCACACAGAACCTGGATTCAATGGATGCCTACTGTTTGAATGAGCTGAATCTTTTGTTCTTTTTTATCATTCGCATACAGAGGGGTTTCTACCGCTGAAGTAGGTTCTTCAATGCAGAGGTTTAGTTGAGATAACCTATGCATTCAAGGCTGTGCCCTTTGGAGAAGTCCTTCTTTATGTTTAATGAAGTTTAATGAAGCAAAGAACTGGGAAAGTACTTTGTTCTTGCAGCTTCTTACCCATTCTTCAAAACCGCAGTGTTTAACAACACAATAATGAATCCGGTTTATTGGATGGAAATACAGTACTCTTCATTACAGATGCTTTAAAAAATAGTATCAATTAACAGAATGTTGCGGCAACTCAGGATTGTGAGAAATTATTTCCAATTACAAAATTGCACTTGTGCAACTGTCTATTGGATGTTGATAAGTGTGTTGAGATAACCTTTAAAGGGAAATTCTACACTGGAAAAGTGTGTTAAAATGGCAGCTGTTAAGTTAACAGATTTCTTTTTCTGTGCTGAAGTGCAAACAATGCAATAAAATTAATGCAGATTGCTTTTCAGATCCCAGACTGAATTTTTCCAAGGGTGATATTTAGAAAGTATTTCTTTTCACTTCACACTTGTTGTATACATACATACATTTATATATGTATATATGAGAAAATTACTGATTCATGATAATTTCAGACTCCCTCCATTCAATTTTTCCACTCCTTATTTAAAACTTCACTTTAAAGTGAAACTAACTAGATACAATAACACATTTAACTGAAAGGTTAAAGACTTGGAGATTGTTAGTATTAAAAGTGATATAGTTGAAACACTTTTGGAAGAAAGCAGCTTTGGCATGTATAAAACAGAAGAGAGACATTCCAAATGCATTTGAAAATCCTAGCATGAGGAAAAAGCATAAGGTTCTGCAGGCAAACATTTATTTTTTCAATATTTGGAAAAGGTTATGAAGAAAAACACTAGTCAAACAAAAATACAGCAGTTAGATCCTGTCCTATATATAGCATGTTAAGTAGATAGTATTAGTAGTTGATGATTATTTCACTTCAGGAGTTCATTCAGACCATGTCTTTTTAGCAAAATGGACGTAGTTACTTCAAGTGTATAATTTCTATGTCAGAGCTACTACTTTTCTTTCTTGCATTAAAAAAAAAGAAAAAAAAAAAGCCTGGGATATCATAAAAAAATCTCTTTTCCATAGAGATTAATAATATGGTATCTGTATTTATAAACCAGAGTTTTATTTCAATACTTGGCAATGCTTCCATTTGAGGATACTTGTAGGTATTTGTGTACCTATGCATGTGTATGTAACAATGCATACGTGTCAGATTTTCTCAGCAGACTGCAGCAGCTTCTTCACGGTCTCTGGCTGTTGGTCATTTTGGCTATTATCCTCTCTTGTTCTTTCACTTCTTATCTATGACTGATATGCATGAAGATGGCTTTGAGGTGTTAATCAATAACTGTGAAATGATTAAATATATCTTGTGTGCTATTTTTTTTTTTTTTGTCCAAATGGAAATGCCATAACTTAGTTACCAGGAAGGAAACTTGCAGATTGTGATAGTCTATCTATCTAGAACTGTATCTTCTCTCTAATCATCAGAAATCTGCAGAAATTTTATAATACAATTTATTTGAAGGGGCGTTACTTTTTATTATGGTCAGTAGCTAGATTATCTGTCAACGTTTATGTAGAATTGTCTGCTGTAATGCATATCCAAATGAAGGATCACTTTTTTTTTTTGTTTTGAGTTTTAACAGGTGTTTGAATTAAATGATATAATATAGCAGTGAGTGAGTTCTGCATGTTGCTTATTAAAACTGAAACAGTAAAAGTAACAAGAACTTTTTTAAACATTCTGCATTATAATAGAAAAATATGCAAACATATATGTAATGAAATATAAAAATTATATTTCAACTATTAAAAAGAAGAATGCTGACTATGCTTTGAAAGGACAGTCTCTGAAGAAGACAAAAGTACAGTACACCCCCACTTCTTGGGTATCTTCTGTTTGCATAGCTCCTTTGTGGACTACCTATGCAAGCTTGCTCCAAAGAGCAGACAATATACTACCTACCAAGTCTCTAAAGAACTCAAACACTGTTATCTCTCCAAGATTGCTTCTGAAGTTTTCTTGATGAATGTTAAATGAAGACAGTGAGGCTATACTACCTATCTTTTAAGTTTCTCAGTCTGCCTTATAAGCCATGCTAAGATTTGTCCATGCCTAATCAGTTTGTCACTTTAAGAATTGAGTAAAGCAGACATATTCCTCTGTGCTTGGATGCAGATATTCTGCTTTAAAACTGCCCAGACTAGCGAAGAGTTGTTTTGTTTTGAGAGGCAGGAATCATCACAGTTCAGAAAGCAAAATATCTTATATTTGTAAAGGGCAACTTCATGTCAGTAGAATTCTGTCTATTTTTCCTGGGGTAACTGTGTTCTCCCTAGTGCTGGATTGTTACATCCCCACATATATAAATGCTTTCTATCAGTACACTTAAGCCAGACAGATATTAAGGTTGCAACACTCCCACGCAATTTTGTTACCTGTCTGCCATACCTTTTTAGAGGACCATTAAAATTCCTTACCAGTACTGTTTAAGAGCTCCTGATATGTTAACCTTCACCCTGTTGAATAATAATAATTAATTTCTACTCTTTGTTTTCCGCTTCTAAGCTAGCTTCTGATCCGTGACTGGTTTTTACTTCTCATCAAATGAGTACTCAATTCCTCAAAAAAATCTCAGGGGAAACTTTGTCATCATCTTTAGAAAGTCTAAATCAATTATAAGTGCTGTATTTTACTTCAGTATATCTGACTAATTCATGTGCAGAAACTTTTTAAGAAGCTAAAAAGCTGGTAATATACTTCCATTAACAATGACAAACAAAACAAAACTAAACCGAAAACAAAATCCATCAGGCATTACCTCAGCACCAGTATAATGTCAACAAGAGTTACTTTCTGTGCTTTCTAAAGTATAAATACACTCTTGGAAGTTGAAAGACTGTAGAGTAGATAAGGATCTGTATTCTCATTTTTCCCTCTTCCCTGGGTCTTTATGAAAATCTCTTGCCATTGTCTATATGTTTTTGTTTCTATTTAGATTTATGACTAGCTTTAGATGACTTTGTAAATATTCTGCAAACCGTAAATGAAGAATGAGCCCTCCCTGAGGAATATTATTTCCTTCTGGATTATATGTATGGAAGTTACTGTAGAGTCTTGGTGAACTGTAGACAATGACTGCATAAAGCTCAACCTAGTGTCATGGCAGAAACGTTAGCCCACGAACCTCCACAGGTTTATTTTCTATTTTCAAGCATCCCAATGGTAAGATTTTTAGATGACTGAGTCATTGAAGATGTGATTCATCTTGCTAAACCTTATACATCTAAAACGTAGACAGATACTTCTGAACCAGTCATCCAGATTCTCTTTACAACTGATGAAGAAAAATAAAAAAGGCTACTTTGAGAGAATTATTAATCTCATTTAAAAGTAAATATTTAAACTATATCACATAAATCATGCCCTAAAAATGCCTCTTCATTTTCTTTGGCTATAGTAGAGGCTCAGACAACTAGTTTAGGTGTAGACAATTAAATGGTACATCCCTAGAAATACAACAAATGAAATCCACAGTAGACATCTCGTAACACTGGAGAGTGGGCAATCATGTCTTCCCTCCATGGGGTAATTCTGAGAAAACAGAGACCTGTGTATAAGAAAATAAAGCTTATTTTAGTTAAAGTGAATTTGGATTCCAAAACAACCATCAAAAAGATATTTAAAGATGGAATATGAGATATGCATGTACTCAATTTTCTAGATACAATATAATGCAAAGTAAGAAAAAAAGGAAATTTCAGATAGTCTGTTGCTATATGATCTGCATTCTCTAAGTTATTATTGCTCTCTGCCCTAATCTTTTCAACACTCATACTAACAAATGCTACTCACAGTGAGAGTGAGCTTTATTCAGCATACAGTAAATGCACATATTTGATCCTCAGCTTGAGATAGTCATTCAGTAATGTGTTTTATGGAGATTGTTTCAGAGAAAAAGCACTGTGCACACAGAACTGATGACATACACTGCACAGAAGGGCCAAAAAGCTAAGGTTCTTTGTACATATTTACATCCACTAAATCAGTTCATTTCATATAGTCACCTGTTGTAACTCAGATTGGAGCTTTTTATATTTCTTTTTTTTTCTCATAATTGCTAACTTTATGCTTTAATTTTGTCTTAGTATTTTTTCTTATACGATATTTTATGACCGTCAAGTTCTAGTGCACCTTTCAACACTATCACCTAGACAGTGAGCTGTACAAAATGTCAGAGTATCAGAAATGTTCTTCTGCCCCAACGATACTTTTTTGACTGATTTACAGCATAAACCTCACTAAAAGTCTGTAATCATGTCACCGAGTCATAGCTCGAGTGTTTCTTCTTTTATCACTCTAGGTAACATCAATAAGTAAAATCATTGCAATGTGTCTTTTTGTTAATTGTTTCATTTTCTTTTATTTTCTGAGCTTTTGTAGAGCTACAAAATGATTCTGCCCGGATAAGTATGTTGAGATATGATTCGGGCTGGCAGTTACATCGCCTCTGGGCACCTGGCCCAAGTTGGTAACCAAAGCTCCTTCTTTTGCCAGTGGAGAGAGAAATTACTTCCCAACCTAGATTCATCCCAACTAGCTTAGGCACTTAGTATTGGATGGGGTAAATCTTTCACCTGGAAGTGCCTCTCTCCCTCTGTTGATGACGGAGTCTAGATGACTAGCTCAGACTTAAAAAATGACCATTGATGATTCCCACTCCATAAGATTATTTAAACTGTACTTTAAACAAAAAATATCTTGTTTGTTACTTTCTCATATCTTTCCCCCCCAGTTCTCCTTTATTGTTCCAAACTGACAGACTATTAAATTCTTTTCCACCAGATCTAAGCCAATCTCCCTTATAACTATACAATGCAACTCTATTTAATTAAGCTATGTTGATCAATAGTAACATTACAAAAATTACAAAATACGTATGTGAAAAATAATATTTTTAGACTAAACTATGCATTCCAGTACTAATGAGATTTTAACCACCTTTTCATTCTGTTTTACTTAATTTTTTAGTCAACCTAGTTTTCATCATCTTTTTCCTCAGTTGAACATAAAAGTTTAATAAACCAAAGTTAAATCGTACTAAGGAACAGTTAACATAAATTTTCAGCAACCACCTTAGAAGTACAGCACTCAAAAATGTAATAGTGTTATATCATTTAAGAAAAAGTATTTGAGTTTTCAATTTTTCATGGCATTTCACAATACTGATATTAAGTGATTGCTTCTAAAATATGTGTTTTGACAAAAGTAATTAAAGTGTGGACATTTTGAGTTATTCTGATATTTGAAACTAAAGATTGTCTGTGTTATTACTTCTCATCCATCAATTGTTTCATTCACAGTGACCTTAAAGTTACTCTGGCGTAGTCACCTTGAAGGTAAATCCTAAAACTTTGATTAGCAGCCTGTGTTTTTTTTTTCTCTGCTACTCTTTTAGCAGGTAAAGTAATATGGAGACATTACTCTTTTAGAGGTTGTTAGAAGAACCTGGCAGAGATTTGATTCTTTAATGAAAGGTAACATTCCTGAAGGGTAGAAAGGAAACAAACTAGGAAAAATAGATGCTAGATTTCTTTAGAAAACAACACCCAGATGCATTCTCAAGTAAAAAGTATTTTGGACTAACATAAAATCTGAGTACGATGTCTAACTTTTTCAGGTCATATTGCATGTTAATTGCCTGGTTTTGTTTCATTTTCTGATTTGTCCATCAAAATATGATTCAGGTGCCAAGCATTTAATTATTACTTGGTATCATAAATATGCAGACATCTCCTTTTCCTTTCTGTTCCAATGTTTTAGCCTTTTTTTCTTGTGTTCTCTTTATTTTTGCTTTGTTACGGGAATGTCTTCTAAAAATAAGTACATTTTGTGTTTTTGTTCAGGCATGTTAAGGATGTGGGCTGATTAATTTCTGGGGGAACTAATTCAATATTTGAGACCTTGCTGTAGAAAACTATCTGATACTTTTCTTCACCTGAACTCTCAAACTAATCTCTGCCAGCTTTAGGTTCCTCTTGATCACATAGCCCTTATCGGTCCCTGGTGAAGCTTAGTTCAGAAAGGATTTTGAAGTTCAGAAACATCAGCAGGAGCTGTTACTGTTCTTTTATAGATGGAAAGTCCATGAAAAGTACAAAATGCCTGTTAACATGTGTTAACATTTTTCCCCTACTTTTCAATATGCTACAGTTTACACAGATGGTATAAATTGCATCAGCTCAACTTGAGGGAACTAGAGGATGGCTCATTAGGTGGATTCATTCTTCAGTTTGGTCTTCCCTCCCACTTCTTCCTAGTAGCCTCTCCACACTTATATGTACATAATTTCCTCTGCTTGTAATGTCTTGGAGGGGAAGATATGCTGACATGGTCATTTTTGTTAAAACAGGTGGAAATCTGTGTGTTGGAGGATGTGGTGTGAACCATTAGTTTAAATGGAAATGCTTGTAGAGATACTCTGTATGAGGAAAGTACATCTAGCTCACTGTTAGTAAGAAAATCATTGCCTTGAAATTTATGTCTCCTGGTTTTTACTGAAGGCGTTGTGAACTTTGTAGACTAATTATAATGGCATTGTATGCCATTTCAGATAAAATAGATCCCTTTATTAATACATATCTATATAACAAAAGGCAAAGTGTAATGAAACCCATAGATTTTCACAATTCTACTTGAAATGTCATTAAAGATGATATTTGGGGCAAACATGAAGAAAAAAGAAATATAATAAGTCTTTAAAAAAAGTTCTGTTCTGTCTTTGTAAAGTCATAGATTAATGGGGTGAAAAACAGGTTTCCTTCTAAGGTCGCCCATGCATTAAACTGGAGTTTGCTTTGTTTAAACATTTTGAAACAAGATATATCATAATATGATTGAGAAGTCTGAAATGATGCATTTAGACTGAAAAGACAGTTTTCCCAAGATTGGAGTTACATAACACAGATTCTGAGAAAAATCTGTAGTATTTATATTTCAGAAACTCTTGCTTCTAGAGACTGTGTTTGAATTTGTTGACTTCGACAGCCTATGACCTTGAAAGATGCTTGACTTATCCTCCATCATGCTATTTCTGTTCCACAAGTCCTCTTCTAAAATTTTATGTTCGATCTGAATGAAAAGTAATTCTAAGCACTTCACATCGTCGACAGAGATCTGGTATTTTGTCATTTCAGCATGTCACACTGTTAAGCTACCTAATGCAATGGATCAAAATGATTCAATGCTACCTTCTGGGCTTACATTTGTTGTGATGTACCACACACTAAAGATAAACAGCAATTAAAACAAAACTCTCAGCCAATAGCTACACTTCTTGCTAATGATTATAAATATGAATATACATCTCACTTATCTAGGGATGGATTGATTACCTGTGTATTATATCAGCAGAACAATGGTTGTAGGCAGTGTAAATTGGTTCAATTCTGAAAAGACTTACTAGTACAGCACCATTCAAATCTACTTAGGTTTCTTCCAGGTGCATTTCCATCTTGATGCAGTATAGCCATTCTTTGCAAAGCAAGCTTGAGTGTTTCTGGGAGTCTGGAACTGGGAGAATTGTAAACAGCACACTTACCTGATGGGAGGGAATGAAGGTGATGGAGCCAGACTCTTCTCAGTAGTATCTTGTGACAGGCCAAGAGGCAAATGATACAAATTAAAGCACATGAAATTCAATCTGAACACAAGAAAACACATTTTTACTGCGTGAGTGGTCAAAAACAGGAACAGGTTGCCCAGAATGGTTGTGGAACCTGCATCCTTGGGGATATTCAAAGCCTGACTGTACATAGTCCTGGGCAACCTACTGTAGCTGACCTTGCTTGAGCAGGGGGCGTCAACTAGATGATCTCAAGAGAGATGATCTCTTCTAACCTAAGCAATTCTGTGTTTCTGTGATTCTGTGTAAATAATCCAAAAGGTGACAATTCCACAGAGCACATGTACACTGGTTAATAATCTGAGAGGTGACAACACAGCTGAGCTGAGCTGGCTTGAGTCAACAGTCTTATTCCTCACCTCCACCACCAGCACAAGTTCCAGGTTTCATAGAACAGCTGGGCAGAGCTTAGTTTCTAAGCAGAAGTACCTGCTCATAATACCTTCATTTTTCCTAGAAATCCTATTGTCAAGGTGTTACCAATACTGAAGATCTCCCAGCCTTTCTGTTACCTCAATAAATTGAGAGCCAGTTCTGAATGCATTACACGCATATTGGCTTTGATCAACATCTAAGGATCTGCCAACTTACAGGAAAACCTCTCTTTCTCTTCAGGTCATCTTTTCTTATCTGTATTCTATGAAGCAAGGCCAACTAACTGCCCTCTTCTCCCTAGGGGCCCATGGTTTAGCATTCACATGCACTCACCTGGTTCAGTAATTTCTTGAGAACTGCTAGCCAATTTAGCAATTAGACAGCAAAATATTGTTTACATTAATGTAAAAGCCTTGTTTTATAGCAGTTCCTTGCTATATTTCTAAGGATGTCTAAGCTATTTCTAGATACATTCCTTAAGGCCTCTGGTGCACTATAAGTGTATGGTCTTGTCTGAAGTTTTTATAATACATTTTTACATTTTAAATAAAATTTCTCAGATACCTTCTCATATGCATTTTGATCAAGCCTTCCAAAAATGCTAGTCTTTAAGTACTCTTTTTAAATATCCAGGGAGTAGAGCTAAAATTAAACAAGCAACTTGTACTGTTCAATATTACTTTTGTGTGTGTACATTTCCAGTATGCAGCAGCTGTGTGTTTTCTTTCTCTGTTAGCTTTTATGGAATAAAATAAAAGCAAATAAATCTCATGCCCACTGAGCAAAGATGTCTTTATTTATTTATTTATTTTTGTGTTTGTTTTTTTTTTTTAGTCAGGTTTTCCCTTGAACTATATGCCTGCAGACATATTTACACCATAAATTGATGTCCCACAGCTTGGCTTGGGGAGGCCATGAAGAACTAACCAACTAATGAAATATTCCTAAAAAAATTCATGGCTTTTTACTCCTTCATTCTCGGAATGGTTCATATCAACTCTATACCTTCATGTAAACTAGAACAGACTGAATAATTATTGTAAAGTAAGTGAAACTGTTGTCAGCTCTCTGAAAGGTTCATCTACAATTTTGAATTCACAGAAGTGAGAGGTTCATTGGCAACACGTCCTTTTATCTGACCACATATGAAGGCATGTGGGGAGAGGCACAGGGGGATGCTGCTGTGGACAGCTGCAATCCCATGTCAGCTTGCAGTCTGCTTTGGGCAAATAGTGATATGTAATGGAGATACAATGGCGGGAAAGGTCTTGATGAAGCAGCATCATTTCTGCATTGATTCATCGTAAGTGGCTTTGTAGCTATGCCTCACCTGTGGGATGTGGGACCATTCCCTCTTTACCTTCCCACCCCAGAGAGAAGGGAACAACACATTTAACAGGTCCTCTGGTCTGGTGAGGCAGAAGCTTTCACAGAAACACTATTTCATAAAGTAGACATAGCTTGCTAACGAATAGGTGGTTGGAAACAGACTATAGATACCTGTGCTCTAATGTCAGTGGGGTACTGGCTTTTTATCAGTGCTTCTTCCAGTCTTGATTTAGAGGCATTGCACTGCTCCTTCCATTCATTCAAAGAGATCTGAGACTTTAGGTAATGTTTATATAGGTTTTCCATTTTATGCCACTCATAAACAAGGCATAATGAAGTTGTGGTGTATTATTACCCTTTTGGTTTTTACTGGTATATTTTTAAGGTTCAAAACTATTTTTATTTATTGGTCATTCTGTGTGTATCTAACTACATCATTACTATATAATTTGTCAGAACTGTTAGTCAAGGTGAGATATAATTAAAGATAAAACAAAGAATTTGAATGGACATTTAGAACACATTCATGCCTAAAAACAGTTTAGACTGTAAAATTATAAACATTTCAAGCAAAAACATTCGGTGCATTTAGTCTTTTTTTTTCTTTAGTAATTTGCTGTTTAATGGCTAAAACATAATACAGTTTTAATCTTACAGCTTGTGATCATAATGTTTACCTAAGAATATATTTTTAAAGCTTATAGTAACATTAAACTGTGACTTTTCTTTATTTAGAAGCTTGTAATATCACAGGAATTATTCCTTTACATCAGTATTTCACGAGCAACAATGTTTATAATCACTTACATAAAAAAGAGGTTACATTCCAGAAAATATTCTTCATTTTGCTCATTTATATCCTGATCTAATATACACTTTTGTAGGTGGGAGTTCCTCCAAGATGTACTGCTAAGAAGCTCAAATGAGAAAAATTCCAAATGAAAATTAAGCAAATAATGTTAACAGGATAAAAACTTTAAGCAGCTTCTGAAGGAGCTTGATAGTTATTCCATCACTTGAATTCTGCAGTTACTAAAAGATTATTCACTTTCAGTGTATGTTACTGAGTGCAGTACAGAAGTGGCGAGAGTAAAGGTGGGTGAATAATGGTTCTTCTTCTCCAAGGAATCAGTAAGACATATCCCAAGGGAATGGAGGGGAAGAGAAAGACCTCCAGGACTAGTCATTTGGAGACCAGCAGTTCATCCAAGAATGGGGAAAGCTAGATGTAGGTGTCTACTAGCACTGAGAATGAGGGGAGCAGGGGTCTCATGCTTCATTCTGTTATAACCACCAGGCTCTTCCACAGTAAACATTATGCAAATATTCAAAGTGTGAATTGGTTGATTTCTTAAGTCAGAACTTGACACACAAGAATTTTCAGTTTCAACAAACTAACATTTATTCATGAAGATTTAGTAGTAACAGTCTTTTTCATTCCTATGATAGCATATTGAAAATGACTGTGGACAGTAAGGCTCACAACTAGGACTCTGGATTGAAGACTACAGGCTCTTCACCATCAGAGATCAAATATTTTGAATCATCAAAGTTATGGAAGTTCAGGTTATTAGTAAACTGATAAGCGTTTTATTTGTAGTCCAGCCTCTAAACCGGGATAAGGAATTTCCCTGAGTGAAAGGTACAGAAAAAACAATGGTTGCGATTCTGTGGTCTGTATCAAAAGAAGATGTACATAACAATGAAAATATTTGCTTACTTGTGTTTACTATCTTATCTTTAATATCTTAAAGTCACAACAGTGACTTTCACAGTAGAAGTAGATATCGATTATAAAATTGACTTCATTGATTACACTGATTTACTGGTTGCAAAGTTCCAGCCTATGTTACAGTAATTCTAATACAGCAGACAAAGGAAACACTTCAAGTTGCAGGTTTGAAAGAGTAGTCGTATAAAGCCTCCACGTGTAGAACAGTGGTGGAGACAGGGTTACACCAGATGTGGTATTCAGAGGCAAAATAAGGAGGAAACCATGACCAGAATTCTTTCAAAGAGCCTAGGAACTGGATTGCACACTTTAGGCTATAAAAGCTGAGCTCTCATTTATCATTTCTAATACTTACCCAATTGCTACTTCTGTGAAGTAGCCTAGGTAACATCCACAGAAAGCTTCTGAGAACACAAAACCTGTGATTGATTCTCACTGTTCTCTGCATTCAGACATTTTTGCCCTCCTCCTGAAGGCCCTCCCACGTTTCAGACAGCATCTCTCTAGGTGTCATAAACAAATATCTTGTTGAGATGTTTCCAAAGGAAAAAACTTCTATAGATGTTCTCTAACTCCAGACTAAACAATTTGGCCTGGGCCTGAAACCACCAGCTATGGACCAGACCTGCTATTCATCACACATTTGGCGTTATATCCAAGTGACGGCACGAAATGGCCATAATGCCTCCCGCAGCAAGCCCAGAACCCTGCCAACCCCTCTGCAGTACTCTGAACTCTGACTTTTGGTGCTGGTTGGAGAGAAGGTACAAAGGCCCTGAAGATAAGCTACACAAAGCTGACACAGGGAAGCCCACCTTCATGTTATGTCCCACCATTGAGAGCTACCACCGTCAATCATATCCCATGCCTTGTAATGTCTGGGTGAAGTCATTCTACATATACCACTTCTCAGTGTTTAATTCCTCATTTGTATGTGATTCTACTTATAATTTGTGCTTTGTTAGTCAGAGTTGTTTAGATACTATATATCATATTTAAACATTCTAGCAGGAACACACAATTCTCATTAGATTCTGGAAAAAGTCCGCTGAAAGGGTTCTGCATTGCCATCATCTACAAAAATTTCTGAAACACAATGTTCCTTTGGCATCAACAGAAACAAAGAGGTGCAAGGAAATGATGAAGAAACTGAATTACAGGAGTACGAGGACAGTGGTCAACCAGAAACTGATGTATGGTTTCAACCAGCAAGTAAGGCTGCTCAGCGTAAACTACTAACGTCTGAGACAGTTTATTATGATCTATGGAAATGCTTCTGACTCCATTGTACTGCCAGGAAAGAATCCTAACTTCTTCCCATTCTCCTTTCTTACTTCCTCATTTTATAACACTGCTAATTATCTATGGCAGGAATAGTCATTGCTATGTGGCTTTGGCAAGACAAGTTAAGGACTCCTTCATTGGCAAGGTGACCTTTTTCAGCCCAGAGAGAATCATATCTGTGCGTCAACAAATTTTGTACCCCAATCCAGCTGATGAGCAGTGCCATCTGCAGCAAAGGAAAATCAAATGCATATTGCATAGCCATGTGCAATCCTTTTCATTTATGAATATTTTTGAAAGGATGCTCCAAGATAAGACACATATAGACACATGTATGCCTCAATTCTAGATTAAATTAGCTACAGCTTTCTGAGCCAAGCAGTTTATACTTCAGCTTGAGTGTTTTTATTTGTCAAATAAAAGCTTTAAAATAATAATTACAGAAGTCAAAGTACAGGCAAACACAAACACGTCCTGAAAAGCTATCTCGGTCTACCTCCATCAGAAGCAACTGGGAAGCCCTTGATGTTTCCTAGTAACTCTGAAAAATGAACTGCTGCTCTATACTCTCAGTCAAGCAACCTGAAGAAGGCTGTTGGACATTCCTAAATCCTTTCTTTATGTGGTCAGCAGATACTTTATAAATTACATTCATTGCCTCTGAACATGTGAAAAATAGTTGTCAAGGTAACTAACAATTTTCTTTGTGATACAGAAAAGCAAGTGGTAACAAATGTTTTAATTAACACCATCCCTTCTGCTAACTGCAGGGTCCATCCATCCCACCTTTAACCACTAAAATGAGAAAACTTGAAATACTTCTTGAAAAATGTCTCTGCAGTAAAGAAAGAATAGTTTGTCCTTGAAAGAGTTTACTGCAATACTCTTGAACTATATTCAGCATGTCAGCAGTTTCTTTCTATACTCTCCCAGTATGCTTAGCCTCTCGTAATCCTACCTGTTTGTACCCTCTTCTATTTTCAGTTCCTTAATACATTAAAGGAGGTTGTTCTGCCATCTACGGTCCTTTACAAATCCAGCTGACTCCAGCTTTCTCCTGTAACCACTTTCCTTAGGATGATTGTGTCCATGAGTTCCACAGTTTACCACAATCTTAGGAAGTGATAACAAGCAGATATATATTTGTGTCCTGCAAAAGAACACAGAAAAAAACAACAGGTTTTACTTCGTCAACTCTCATTTCATCTGTGTGGCAACACTCCTGAACTCTTGTATTTTGAAAATGTCTTTGACTTTTCTAACAATCTTAGAGAGAAAAAAATTAGTTTTCAAACTGTACCAGCCCAAAATCTGTCTCCTGTAACACAAGTTTCCTTGGCTCAAGCAAATGTTAACAAACTCCATAGGTTAAATACCTCTTACCTAAAATGATCAAATGTCTGATTCACCCCCAAAAATGTAGAAGAACCTCCTTCTGACATTGAAATGTCTCAAAACATCACCTTTTCTTTTTTAAATAAATGACAACATACAAATATGGGGTAGATGTTGGTCTGTTGGTCACAATAACTAACCAATTAAAATCCTTATTAAAAAAGTAAACACCCAAACCCACTGTTGACAAACTGTCAATAAAACCAGAACAACTTCCTCCTTCAGGTGTGCAGTATAAATGGTAATACAAAGGCTCTCTGTAACATGCAGATTTGGTGCAATCCACAGCACATCCCATACCCTATGCTTACGATTACCCAGACTTACTAGAGATTATTCTGGCTATCATCTCCTTGCCTACACAACTGACTCATGAAAGTCGAGCACAGATACCTTCTTTTCCAGGTCCCACAGTTTATAGAGTTATGCAGTTTTCCTTCATACATTAATAACCTGCTGCCTCAGAAAGAAATATAATCTATGTTAATGGCAGCCAAAAAAATGTAAGTAGATTTAAAGAGAGGATTAGGAAAAGTTATGGACATTAGGCCCATCAGTAGCTGTTAAACACAATGAATGAAATGCAATCTGCCTCCACAAGTTCCAGGAAACTGGGAAGTTTTAAGGGGAAAAGAATCACTCTACACCTGTTCTTACAATTTTTTCTTCAGCACAAGAAAGTGGAAAGTATTTGAGACAGGATGTTGGCTTGAATGGACTTTCGAATTGATGCATTAGAGAAATTTATATATGTTACATGTAAACCAGTTTTCAAAGCCCCATAATAAATACCAGATGGCATAAACCAAAAGAAAAGATCCCTTGAACCCCCAAAAGGAGTACTATATTGTCTCATGATTCCTCTGGATCTTAAATCTTTCCCACCAGAAAATGAAACACTATCTATAGAAGTCTACATCAGCATAGGAAGGAAGTTCAAATGTGTCCCATGTGATTCAAAGACTTGCCAGTTACCTTCCATTGTTATTACCCAGAGTCCAGAGATGTCTTCCATCTTTTCAAGTTTTCCTGCACATGGGATACTGCTCTTCACCTGGAGAGTCTGTCATGCTGATGACTGCTCACCTGTGTTAACTAACATTTCCAGTGTTAATTTCTTTCTTTTCATTTCCTTTCCAATTTTCCTTTGATTTTAATGCAGTAGATTCCTGAGTACTCATGCTCAGGAATCCACCAGAAGTGGTCATGCTCCAACCTGGAGCATAATAATTTCCCATTTCCCTCTTCTAACTAACACACTCCTGAACCTTCTTACTGATTTACAGTCACTCCTCCCTCTAAAAATAAAGTCTGTTTCGCTCAAAAGGGGGCCATCATTGGTCTAACTAAAACTGCTGTGAATCTTCTGATGCTAAGAGTTTTCTGTGATTGTGCTAAAGATCCTGTGTCAAATCTTCCTTCTTCCCCCACTTCCCAAATTTATTTCCTGATTCAGAGTAGACCCCCCCCCTCCAAATCCAAGGCACCACAGGAGCAATATTTATAACCTTGATTCCAGATCCACTCGGTCCAAATACTCCATGTAAAAATTTATTTATTCACATCAAGGGTGCTCAATGAAATCTTTTTCTTCTTACTTACCTCCTGAATCTGTAGCTATGTGAGAAGCAGCAGGAAATGGTATCTTGACCTTCTTGATAGCATGAACTAGAATTCAGGACGTTAGACTTTAAAAATCAAGTTTCGCAAGTAACACCACATACCTTCTTTGTTGTTTCAAGGCAGCATTCAGTAATTCAGATCTTCACGTAGCATATCTCTGTGATTTCCTCAGAGAAGGAATGTGATTTCCTTAGAGACTACATTTGCCTTTATTCCACATTTGCCTATATTCCACATTTGCCTATATTCATAAGTGAAAATATTTAGGTACGTATTCAAAGGAAACAAAATCTATCTTCTCTCCCCAGTATCCCTTATCCATCATTGTCTCACAGGAATTTAAAGTTTCGAAGCAAGAAAAAAATAAAAGAGCACAAAATGTAATACTTAAAGTAATATACAGTCCATTACTCATTTACTTTTCTGCATGTAGGAAGAATCTACGTTTTGAGAGTTAGCCCAAGTGAAGCTGCAGATCTAAATTTTTCTTTGAATAGCATTTTAGTTAATAAATAGATGCTTAGTGGTGGGAATTTAAGATAACCTGGAGGTTATAAGCAACTATTTGGTAACTCTACTGTGCTTAAAAACTAATACAAAGGACCTCTACGTGGGCAGTGATCTTGAAGAAAGGCTGTTTGGGTCCAAAATATTATTAACCTACATTTATAGATTTTTCTAAGTGCACATTATGCTGTTAAGCTTTTGAAAAACTGAGATGAAGGGAATTTATTTTGTAAAAAATGAATGCATTTTGTGAACCACCTGTTCACACATTGAAAAATGATATTATGCAGCAATTGCGTTCAGAAATTCAGGTCATATGGTCAGGCCCTGAATTAATTATCTGATCAAGACTGATTGGGGTGAGACCAAATAATTACTCATTAACATTCAGCACCACTGTCAGGCTGCATTTTGCATGCTACAGTGTATGCTGCCCTTTTTCATTTTACTCAGTCTCCTTTTTGGGTTACACCACATTGTTCTGCATGACTGGCAAATGAAATTGGAAACAGGGAAAGAGAAGTTTGGAGAATAAAGCAGACATGACTTTATATAAAAAAATGTGCCTTACACAGTTTTGCTTATTGAACGATCAAACTGCCTACGAACTATTTCTATAAATCTGCCACATACTGATCTCTCTGGGAAGCCAATAGGAATTCCAGGCATAGAGAGCTTGCAGGATTATACATTAATTTGTTCAAATTCTTCAAAACTTGTGTTCTATGTTTAAGTGATCCAGTTTGTAACTGGTTGAACTGTAAAGTAATATTTCCTCTTACCCTATAGGCTTGTAACATATTTTGTCTGAGCAGCTCAGTATTGTATTTCAGTAGCCATGCCATTTAGCACTGCATGGGGCAACATTCGCATTCTTGGACATGTGAAAGAGGAACAGACAGCTCTAGCTGCCCCCAGACCTGTTTCGAACACCGTACTTCATAATGCTGTGCTATGCTACACTATAATAAGCACAATGGCATCTTAGAAGAGCGATACACAGAATCTGCTTCAAGGTCCTGTATGTTATGCAGAAAATACAGTAGATTTAAGCTGCAACATTCTCCAAACCTCTGTCCATATGGCTATGCCTAAACTAGTAAATTGAGTATACCCAGGACTCCAGTCTCCTGATGAGGCCAAGGGGAGCAGAACAGCTGCATCCATGCTATTAAATTAGTCGTTCTCCAAAACAGGGCGTCCACACCGGGAATGTGTCTAAAGGCACATTAGGCCTCTCTCCTATGATAACTCCAGAACTTTGTGGGAGATACGTTTTGGAGAATACTGATTGACATGAGCCTCAACAATGCCAAGGGTCATTTAAAAAACTTAACTATATAGACACTAAAATTCCAGAGCCTGCAAATGTTAACTGGTCCTAACTCAATAACATAGACATGACTGTCTTCTCCTACAGTAAGGAACCAGAACATAGTAAGCATAGATCAACTACATTCACAGGAATAATGGTAAAATTTTGCCCTGCCTGACGTAAAAAAAAAAATCTTCTTTACCCATCAAAGCTGTAACAATGTTCTGCACTTTATAATCTATCACAGATGCCAAGAAATCAGTCTCATTGTTTATTTAAACTGTGATTGTAAAACATTATTTATTCCCCTATAGGTTCTAAAAGAACTTTTAGAAGCGCCATACTTACATGTTTGTGTTTTCAAAAGCAAACCAGAAAATCCTCTAGACTGTTAACTTCTTAAAATATCCCTTGCTTGATCTGAAAGGTGCCATCTGTAGCAATCCCCACACTTAAGTGCAGCTTGTAGAGGCAGAATCCAAACCATCCAAAATCTCTGATGTTGTTTCACAAGTCAAATGATAAACCAGGTTTTATTTCAGACAAGATTTGTTAAGGAATCTGGCTGAGTTTCTCCTCTTGGTAACCATCACTGGTCAGGGGGATCCACTGCTAAATTCACCACATATTTCAAGCCCCTGAACCTGAAAAGCACTTCAGCATTCCCCACTTTAGGGATTCTAGATGTTTTAGGTATGTTGTTCTTTCGATACGAATCATGCTCTTGAAGAAAATTTCCCAGTCATCCTCGCTTCTTTTGCTTCACTTTGCACTGTGGAACAATATTAGGGCACATGAATCGTATTTGTACCAGACGAAACTAAACCAGAAGTGGTACTCCAGGAGCTCACTTAATACTCTCCATCTGGTCAGGCTGTGGGCACACTAGACCTAGTCCAAAGAAACAAAACTTCTTAAATATGTATCACAAGAACACCACGTCCTCAGCACCAATCATTGCAACTGAGTCTACTCTTACTTGTGCAACCCTACCTGCTAGTAGGCATAGTCTTCCTTACCCTTTGATTATTTTATCTTTTTAAGTATGCAAACGTGTCTTCTAGTTATTTAGAATTTGGAAAATAGGATAAACAAGTCAGAATTCTCTGGTAGCTTAAATGTACCTTTCCCAGGTTACCATCAGTGGTAGACAGCTTTGAGTTTATAGTTCAATTTTTCAGGAAGTACATGAACAATATAATCAAACAGACCCACAAGTATTAGGGTACATTTTACTTGAAGCTTCTCAGTACAATACTCTTGTTTACAAGAACACGAAGTACATAAGCAAGATCAAAATAATAAAATCTGCTTGCGCTCCTCTGTCTCTTTTCTCTAGCCAACCTGAAGCGCTGTGGGGCTGGGCAGTCCTGCCTTCTGGAGAGAATCACGAGCCTCAACTTTGCTTTTGTCCACAACACGCGGTCTTTCTGCATCAACCTGTCTTCTCTGATCTTGCATATAAAACCAGTCTCTCCTACCTTTGCCACAGAAGTCTGCTGATCTACTGCAAAATGCTACCGTGTCTTATGTGTACCCGTGAGCCTCTCACTGTTTATATCCCTCTCGTAGATTTTTGTGGCTTCTGTGGATTTTGGTAGCTTTCTATTCTTTTGCAACTTTGCAGGAAAACTTCATTTGCAGAGATCTCATCTGAAAAGGACATGCAGGGTCCTGTGTTGATCATTATAGACTGCCTTATCTGATGTCGCATCGTCCCCAGCTCGGGGTGGGGTTAACGAGGTAGACTCCTGCAGAATCTGCCTCGGAGTCAGACAAACAGAATTGCAGTGCCTGCGGCCTGGCTGGAGCTACAGAGCCCCAAACCCATGGCAAGACTTCCAGGCTCTAATTTTGCAGCAAAAAAATCTGAAAGTGCTGGCACTTCTCACCTAAACTGGGTTTCATGGGGGCTTCCAGAAACCCTGCTGATTTATGGGGTGTCATTTTTAATAATAAGCCCAGGAAATTCCAGAGGAGTAGAAGAATACTAATGTAGCACCAATGTCTTTGGAATTGCCTGACCAGCTAGAGCTCAGTCATTCTGGCAGCATCCCAGTTCAAGTAGGGGTGGGGGGGAAATCTATTTAAACTTAACTGATACAAATTAAGGCAAGATGTATTAATAATAGCTGTCAACATAATTTTAAGAAAAATAAACTGTGAGCCCTGGTATCAGTTTTTAGTGAGATTAAAAGTTTGAGACATGAAGTTAGATGAATGGATGTAATATACTTAGTTTTGTAAAATATTTTATACAGTCTGAGATATTGTACTTCATAAAATAACCTGACTAAAAATAGCAATATCTAAGTCGACTAGCTAATATTTAACATAAAGTAGCTAGCAATATTAAGACATCATCAAATCAAGAAAGTTTTATATTGCACATGCACCTGGTAGCAGACTTCATGCTTTTCACCATTTTCTTCAGTAGCTTTAGCAGTATATATCATTTACTTTTCTTCTTGTGAACTATGAGTCTGATTCAGAAACATATGCTGAGTTAAAGAGCATGAGAAGCCTCATCAAACCCAATTGGATTCCCAGTGATGGGCTAAAGGACATAAAATTTAAACTGCTCAAATGCCTAGAAGTAAATGCATGATTAAGAGTTTTGCAGAACTGGGGCCCTGCACACTTTTATCTTGGAGCATTTGTATATGAATGCCATGAGTAAAATATTCTGACTAATCATGTTATTCTCTGATAATTTATTGCAGCCTTTCTGTTAGCTGAGTATTTCTTTCCCCTTGACAAGTCTCCTGGGGAACTGAGATGAAGTTAGTCTTTTATCACTATCTCAAGTTTATCTTTCCAAATGCTTTTATGATAGTGATTTTGGAAGCAGCATATTAAGGCAGAGATATTACAGAACTGTTGTACAAAATAATGTTGTCAAATACCATGTAAGCGAATGTAGGTCTTATCACAAATATCTCAGAGATAATTTAGGACTAAATAAAAAGAAGTAAATCAGTTCTTGAGCCCTAAGGCACCTTTCAATAGTAATAGTAATAAATCAGAATGATAGCCTAAAACAGCCACTGATTTTTCCTCTTAATCAAATAAGATCAGGACCAAGCCATCATTCCAGCAGAAAAAGCAAAATTTAATTAGCTTATCTAACAGTGTCATTTAGTGAATCAAAAGCTTTGAAAGGTCAATGAATTTTGCCCTTATCATCTCATTATCTTCCATCACTAACAAGATATCATTAAGCAACTTCATGAGAGCAGTTAATGTAGCAACAACCAGCAGCACTGCTATAGTTTAAAGGGAAATTCCAGGCTGTTTTTAAATATTGATTTTTATTACATTTTTCTTTCACTGAAACCTCCTAAAGGCCATTGGAAGAAGGAAAACAAATGCAGCCTTTTTACATTATTTCTGTATTTGTTTCTATTTCTGAAAAAGCCAGTAGAGCATTTTTTATCATCCTTGTTCAGACACACACACCACAAAATAAGTCTGCAAGAATATACACAACAATACAGCTGAAGTGCTTCTTTCTAATACCACTAATATGAGTATAACCTCCATATAATATCCAACATTATGAGCTGTCTCTCAGCAAAACCAGTGGAGAGCAGTGACAAGTGGTGTTCCTCAGGGGATGGTATTGGGACTGGTGCTGTTTAACATCTTCGTCAGCAACATGGACAGTGGGATTGAGTGCACCCTCAGCAAGTTTGCTGACGACACCAGCTGTGAGGTGCAGTCGACACGCTGGAGGGAAGGGATGCCATCCAGAGGGACCTTGACAGGCTGGAGAGGTGGGCCTGTGCAAACCTTTTAAAGTTCAACAAGGCCAAGTGCAAGGTCCTGCACATGGGTCGCGGCAGTCCCAAACATGGATACAGGCTGGGAGATGAGTGGATTGAGAGCAGACCTGCGGAGAAGGACTTGGGGCTATTAGTGGATGAAAAACCGAATATGACCCAGCAATGTGCACTCGCAGCCCAGAAAGCCAGTTGCATTCTGGACTGCATCAAAAGAAGTGTAACCAGGAGGTCGAGGCAGGTGATTCTGCCCCTCTACTCCACTCTCATGAGACCCCACCTGGAGTACTGCCTTCAGCTCTGGGGCCCCCAACATAAGGACATAGACAGAGCGTGTCCAGAGAAGGGCCACAAAGACGACCAGGGGGCTGGAGCACCTCTCCTATGAAGACAGGCTGAGACAGTTGGGGTTGTTCAGCCTGGAGAAGAGAAGGCTCCAGGGACACCTTCCAGCAGCCTTCCAGTACCTAAAGGGGGCCTACAAGAAAGCTGGAGAGGGACTTTTTACAAGGGCATGTAGCAATAGGACAAGAGGTAATGGCTTTAAACCGAAAGAGGGTAGATTTAGATTAGATGTAAGGAGGAAGTTCTTCACAGTGAGGGTGGTGAGGCACTGGCACAGGTTGCCCAGAGAGGTTGTGGATGCCCCATCCCTGGCAGTGTTCAAGGTCAGGTTGGATGGAGCTTTGAGCAACCTGGTCTAGTGGAAGGTGTCCCTGCCCATGGCAGGGGGGTTGGAACTGGGTGATCTTTAAAGGTCCCTTCCAAGCCAAACCATTCTATATTTCTATGGTTCTATGAAAACCATTTTAGAGGTCCTTGTCCCACCCTTGCAGAGGCAAGCTCACCTCCCACTACTCATTACCTTCCCAAACAGCACCACATGGTCTGTTCTACAAATGGGATCAGTGAAAACAGGTCCCTGTGTGAAAACAGCAGGATTCAAAAAACAACTACTGTGCGCACCAAAGGTCACTTCACCAGTCTGCTTTAGAGCACAGATACACAAACAGTTGAACGAGTACATCTGAGAGGGCAGCAACGTGTGGTGAGGCAAAAGGCTGTGGTGGGAACTCTCACTACAGATTTGCCTTCAAAGCAATTCTAATGAGGAACTGCATCCTGGAAAGTAATTTTGCGGAGTTACACTGAGCACTGCTGCGAGACAAATAGTAGCACATTAGTTAAAAGAATTTGTTTATGTTCCCTAAAATCAATGGAAATTTAAGATTTTCTCTTCTAAAAGCACAGAGGGAAGGCAAATAAAATAACTTGCTGAGGTTATCTCCATTAGATTGTGATCATTTTAACATAAGTCAGATCTGGAGCCTAAACTACCTACTGCTGTCCCACTGAGAGGCTGTCACCATTTCTGAAAATACATGCCCTTAGCTGAAAAACCACATATGCTCTCAGCAGAGATGGTCCCACACACACACCTTTATTTATTGGACCTATCTGGTTTAAATTGATTTTGCTATCTTTTTGTTCATAGAAGGCTAAAAAAAGGGCTAAGGAATTCACATATCTTACACTATGCTGCAACAGAGTTTATATAGCAATCCTTCATTGTGAAAGGATGCAGGCTTTACAAAATCAGAAGTCTTAGCTACAATGGAAGTTATCTCTTAAAAAAACAACATCAGCAGTTTTAGACTAGATAAGAACTCAGATAGGAAACCGCATACCCTGGCTGATAGCAGCAAATGTCTGAGTCTCTGAGACAGGTGATGAGGCAGGGAAGGGTGAGTAAACTTTCCTCCTGATCCTATTCCCTGCTGTTGTTGCCACAGACATCTCTGCTCACTTCCCATGTCCATTCCCCAGGCAGATTTCTCCTCTTAACCAGCCTTTCACACTCCCATCACCCCCTGAAAAATGAGAACCATGCCTCCTCCTGCAGGTATGGGAGCAAGTGGCTTTCTTGCTGGCTTTGTGCTCTAGCAACCGCTGCTGCTTCCCCATCTGCTGCTCTTCTTTCGTGTCTCCAAGCAGCTGTAAGTAAAGCCACTGCATTCAGTTGACATTCCAGGTTTTTCTTAGCAACCACCAAGGCTGAACAAGAAAATCTTTTAATGAAAACGGAGATTCTGCAGTCACTGCATCAGTACTAGATGTATGCCTGATAGGCGTGAATTGGACCCATCCAAGGGTCTATCCAAACCACGATCGGCATGAACTGAGCGAGAAGAAAAACAGATTATTAGGAATTTTCTAGCAAAGCAGACTTTTTCTTTTGTTGAGAAATGTCGATTTGCTGAAACTGAAAGGCAAGTTTTTGGGGGGAGGTAAGCAGCCAGCTCATTGCAGTTGTGTCCCGGCTGGGAATCCGAGCAACATAAGAGCCTTGGATACAGTCCTTTTGCTGCCTAGCAGCCTGGGAGATGTGGTGCTCTGAGCCACTCTTCAGGCCATCAGTTTCCCACCTCAACCACCTATCACTACAATACTACCAGGAATAGGCAAGAATGTAAGTTATGGGGGTTTATGAGGTGAGATTTAGCCATTTTATTACTTACAGGTCAGAAATAGCTGAATGCCACTGGGCTACCATAAGAACTTTTCTAACAGTTAAACATTAAAAGGTTAATCTCAAGACTACAAATCCATAGGGTCTGGGTTGATAACCTTAGGAATTTTAATAGAAGAATTGTGTGAGAAAGTCCGTTTAAAAGCACTCATTACTGGTATGCATAAAAGAAGTGCGATATGTTTTTTTCATGAACGTTTTTACCATCTCTGCCACTCAAAATATAATAGTACCTGTGTTCATAGGGTACAGGAGTCTCAGGGCTACACTTTCAAGCAAGAACACATATTTTTGCATGTGTCATCTTGTGCCTGATCTCACAAATTATAGAACTGAAAGCTGAAATCCCATTTTACTAAGATGAATATAAACCACCATTTGAACACATAAACTTGTTTGTTTGCATAAGCAATTGATAATGCAGCAAAAGGAAGAAGTGAAAATGCAAGTCATTGAACTAAAGAATTAAAGAGTCTAGAAGAGCCTATAAGAGAGAGATCCCTCAACTGTGCCAGTTCTTTTGACAAAACAGACGAAAATACTTGTATCAATAATCTACCGATTAGCGCTCACCGAAAATACTTTAACAGGATAGACCATAGCAGCCCCAAAGGAAGTGTAATGATCAATTGTGGCAATAATCCACAAATTAAAGATCTCTAATAGCATGCATTCACTTGATAGACTGCAAGGGTTTTGAAAGAATGTTGCATTCTATCATGCCAATGATCCATGGATTAAGGGCTCACATTTATATAGCACACTGTAATGGCTTTGAGGGAGCCATTAGGGTCTATCATGTCAATGATCCATGAATAATGAGAGTTGTTGGAGAAGTATCTTTCAGTCCATGCTGCAGTGCTTCAAGGATGTATCAACGTGGCTTAAGGTTTAGCAAGTGTAATATACTTTATGTAGCACTTCTTACACTTGTATTTACACAATGAATAATCACAGTATAGAAAGCATATGAAGGCAAAAGGAAGAAGTGCTGCTTAAAGGGGAAAATAATGTTTTATCTTCCTTCAGTGCCTGAGATCAATTTCTGGCAGCAATAATCTCTTATTCCCTGCTTGGTGCTAATTCATATGGTGTTCATAATATCACTGTAATCAAAAGCATGTAGGCTACAGGCAGCCTTTGCAGCATGACAGTAATCAAGGACATCATCAAGGTGGAATCAACAGAGTTGTGAGGGGTTAGGTAACCTCCTAATAATGACTTAAACAGACTGTTTAGTGTTATGTGAACCCTGTTCTATTTTACTTTGAAATATTCTGATGGCACTTGATGATCCTAGGGGTATGCGTAACTGTAGGTGTGACAAGCTTTCTGACCAAGTCTTTCCCAAAACATCATATCTGCACATGGATTTAAAAGTCATAATTAGCTTTAAAATAAATCTTCATCAAATACAAGCTCTTCCCACAGGTGTCCAAATCTTGGAAAACTCCAAAGTTCATAATTTTGAGCATGGCTGAAAGAATGTGAGAAAAAATGGCTATACTAATGTGGTTCAGCGCACAATTTATGAATATGCTCGTCTTAAGATTCTTCCATGCATCCCAAGTCGCCTCTTCATTAGCAATTACCTCCTCCTGCTCAGGACCTCCTCAAAGACAAAGCGAACTCTTGGCCCTGAGAGCATGTAAAGGGGGAGGAGGGAGACATGCCCTGCCCATGCATGGCTTGGCAACACCATCCTGCTGTCCTATTTCTCAGTGACTGCCTGTCCCAATCCCTATGGATGCTCTTGGGAAAGAAGGGACATCTTTTCTGCAGGATACAGGTGGGGGAGGAAAGGGGACAGGAGGAAGGAGCTGTAAGCAGCATTCCCATCCCAGCATGTTGCCACATCCAACTCTTCTGGCAGGAAAAGAAGCAGAGGAAACGTTTCCTGCTGTGGCTAATGCCTTTACAGGTTACTGCAGTCTGGCAGCAGTCATGTACAGACAACTGCAGCCTACTGGATCACAACTCTGGGAGCCAGCCACTGCAGCTGCTAAGTTTGGACCAGATTTGAGGGTATCTTCTTCAGACAGTGTATAAGGAAATTTGAGTAGAGATCAAACAAGATGTAATGCGAGTGTTGGCAAATTCACTAGCACAGCATGTAGCGACTCCTGCAGTCATTCAGTCTTCAAGCTCCATTCAGAGCAGTGGAAATTCCTCCCATTCTCATCATAGAGTGCTTGTGGTTTTTTTTCCAGATGGAAAGTTATAGTTACAGCTCCAGAGGAGCTCGGCCTCTCTTTTACAGTCAGGAGTGGGAAACAGGAGATAGCTTCAGCCAGTCTTTCTGGTGGACATCCCATGTACTCTCTGCCAATAGTTGCAAAAAACAAAATTATACCTCTGGCTAGCCAACTGCCTCACTTTTCTCCCTCATCTTTGTAGCTTGATTTCTCATTCCCTCCAGGGCAGATGGACCAGATGTAGTGGTATCACTATATGCTCTAAAGCTAATGAACTGCACACAGATCCGAGAATTTGGCCAGGTGACAGAGCCTCATACAAGGATTTGCTTTCCCTCCACCCCACAACACATCTTTTTTTTCCTTCTTATTCATATTTAAATGGAAAGGCATCACAGCCAATGCCTTGAAATGCTCTTAAAATAAGCCCTAGTTTAGTGCTACCCGAAGTAATTCAAATGAAGTATATGATTGTTTATGGGTTAAAGAAAGACTTAAACAATTTCCCTGTATTTAGAATGGCTTTTCGTTATCGTTTCACGTATTCATTTCTCTTTTTCAAATTATTTCTGCTGAAATAGCAGCCTTTCTTTTCAGTCCTTGTCTGCTTTACCAGTTTGATCTTAAGTAAAGCCACAGCACTGAATTTGCGCTACTACAGATTGTTTCCATGGTTAGGACTGTGAAGTCATAAATACAGGATTGTGGATTCATCACACTACCAAGCTGAGATGTGGGGTAATGAGGGAGAACAATCCTATTCAGACAGCAATATCTTCAGCAATATCTAGTGCAATGTAGAATATTACAAGCAGAAAAAATTGCTTTTTGTGCAGGTATCTCTTTTCAAAGAAACCTAATTGATATCTATAATCACAGAACATATGAATTGCAGAAAACCTTGAAAACGATACTGATCTTTGGCTACTGTCATCAGCATGAGGCTACACACCAAAACACAGGGAACATGCATGAAGGGCATTGAAGTGCAATTTCAAATGTGGTAAAGGCAAAGGAAGAAGGAGTTCAGAGACACCTCAGCCTGCACTACCATCTGTCGCCTGGCCTCCTGGTTCAGGGGTAGGAGCTAGAACCGGCAACAGAGCTGCGCTCTTTAAAAAGCATGGGCTGGAATATGTTTTAGGTTCCAAGGTCACTAGATGGGAAGCTTGAAGTTTCTGTCAGGTGTGCAGGAACTTCTGAAGTTCCTTATAACTTCAGAAGAGAATCCAAAGTGACTGGTTCATGTGAGCACCTGAAATGAAAGTATGACTGGATGAAATACAGAAACAGTCCACAGAGGAGAAAATGCCATTAGGTCCTTGTTTTTTCTATTGAAGGGTCCTTACAACTAGGCTTGATATAGACTTCATACATTTTCTGTAGACAGACAACATCAATTCAAAGGTAGAGAATCACTTTTTTTTTCAAGGAGTTAGTGGGACTTTGCTGAGGAGAGGGAATGCTGGGTCAAAATTCTTTGACACTGAAAAGGAGTTGAAGCTAGGTGACCTACCAGTTGGGTCAGTGCGCTGTGCTGCCATGGAAAAGTTAAAAGGGGCATGAAACTTATCCTGTGAATAACCTGCTCCTGTGGTCATGCTCAGAGCATGACAAAAGAATCAGGGGATTTAGGCAGAGAAACAGTTTCCAGACCTTGACTAAGCTTAGTCAACAGGATATTTGAACTAAAGTTTTGTCTATATGCTTGAATACAAGATTGCTTGAGTCTGGAAGATTTAAGGTCCAAAGATGTTTATCTAATGAGACTAGAGAGCAAGAAAGCTGAGGTATGGGGATCATTCATTTGAATTCAGGTGTGTTGGTATTTCACACATGACCAAATTGAATCAGTTCCTGGATCCTCTTTAACATTCCATCTTTCCAGTTCTTGGGTTTTTAGACAATAATGATACAAACACATTCTTGTTTTTTAATTAGAAAATCCTGAAAATTATTTGGAGAGAAAAAATAAGCTCAGCTACTCACCAACCAGAAGCTCAACATTCTGGTCCAGAAACACTAAAAAAAAAAACAAACCCAAAACAAAAAAACTAAGGGAAAAAAAAGGAAAAAAAAAAGGTAAAAGGTATCTTAAAAGTAATACAAAAGAAAGGAGAAGCCAAAAAATACAGCAAGAAGTTGTTCATTACTGTTTTTAATGAATGAGAAAATGTTGATGAGAATAGAAATATGTCTTGTATAATGATATAGATCTGCCAATCTGCCAGCCTACCTACCGATTGAGGGTTATTATTATTCAATCTATTTTAAAGGGTTTAATTTTACATAACTGCAATTCCACATTAACCTCTGAATAGCTTATGAACATATACTGTACTAACAACTTATCCCAGTTAAATTTTTTACAGAAATAAGGCAAAATACCTGTGGAAATTATTGTGAAAGAATGGGGTTACCTGAACCAATGAAGAGGAAGTCACTGTGGTATGTTCATGGTAGTCAAAAGACGGAAGAGGTCATTCATGTCAGTTTTCTCTCACTTCCCCTGCCCTGTAATTCCCTGTCATGCAGTTCTGAGATGTGAACACATGCCACCAGCATCTGACAAAGGTGTGCTTGGTCTCAGCACTCTATCCCGTTCCTTACCTCTGAAGTTTTGTTGTGTCATTTGTAGTTACTATGGAAACCTAAAAGTATCAGGAACTGTAAGTTTGAGATGATTTGTTTGTAGATGAACAATATATAATAAATAGAGTATTGAGTCACCTTAAGATGAGAAATTTAAGATTTTGTTTATATTAAAAGGGAAAAGTGATGCTATCTAATTCTCCACAAAAGGTGAGGAGGCAATAGCAGTCATCTGTGCCCAGGTTTGCTATAGAGGAATGTGAGGCTAATAGCCATTTTCCCGTTGGACAAAAATGAAGAGTTGCAAAGGCATAGTTGAGAAAGAGGATGCATTCCTTTCTTTGGAGATTCATCTCCAGAAGGTTGCCTTTGGGCAGCAGCTATATGTAATTAGAGTTTCACTTGCTATAGTTTGTGACTCTGGCCTCTTGTCTTTTCTCAGTGGACCTCTGAAAAGAGTCTGGCTTCTTCTTCTCTATAATCCTCCCTTAGGTAGTGGAAGAGTGCAGTTTGACCTCTCCTTTTGCTTCTGTACTCCAGGCTAAGCAAACCCTGTTCCTTCAGCCTCTCTTGTACGTTGTGTGCTCTCACCCCCTAACTGTCCATAAGTGTCCCTTCACCAGACTCTGTCCAGTTTGTTGGTATTTTTTCCGTCCTAGAACTGGACAGAACATTGCAGGCATGCCAAGCAGAGGTTAATTAGCTCTTCCCTTAGCCTGCTGGCTCTTCCTAATGCAGCTCATTATGCAGATAGACTTTACAACTTCTTATTAAACACACAGGACTTTAAAATGATGATTTGATAGGATGTTTTACCAGGCTTGCCTAAAAAAGAACAAAATGCAGTAGATGAAAGTTGAGAAAAACCTTGGTCTATTTGAGACAGTTTCATAAAATTGCTCAATTAAAAAGTTTGAATTGAGACAGGAGAGAAACTCTTGCTTTCTTGGTTGAAATAGAGGCAATAGATGTGATAGTTTTGTCCCAAAACTGTTTTCTCTTTTCTGATCCTTACTGCAACCCTTTTCCAGCTGGATTTGAATTTTCTTTATTTAATTTCTTTGTTGCATGGGTTTTCTTTTGATATTTACCAGAAAAATCCATGTGTTGGAAACAGAAGAGTTATCAGGTGGATATACAAGGACTGTATAACATTGTAGCCTTTTATCATTTCTAGTATAGAATATTCTTATCATTATTCTAAGTGTCTAGAATATGATTGGTTTGCTATGATATAAAAATAAGTCTGGAAAGTTTAATAAATAATGGCAATTAAAAATCTTATAATACTATGCATGGAGATTCTGTCTGATCTTCCATTGAAATTCCTTTTAATTCATGATCAGTTAATGTTCCATAAAAGTTAAAGGTTACCCAACAACAAAAGAATTATGGCTCATTGCATAGAAAAATGAGCAGGGAGTACAGTTTCTTGATTAGTTAATAATAGAAAAACATTAACTTTCCCAAGGTCTTTGTCAGCTCTGAAAGCACCTCCTATTGTATAATATCCGTTTATAAAAATGTACTTTGAATATGTACTCTGAAAGAAAGAATATACAAAATGTGGATTTCCTGCTTTAGCAAGGCTACCTAAAGTTCAGTTGCACTGACACAGTGTAGTGTGTCTCCTTTGTATTAAGTTCAACAAGTACAAGACAAACACAGAACCAAACTTGGCAACTGTTACTCAAGTGTGCAATCCCTCTTCCTGGAGGAAGTTCAGTGGCATATAACTCAGAAGGATAACTTCTGTGAAAAATTAAATATTCCCAAGTAAATGCTGTAGAGGAGGCCATGCAGCCCTGAACATTTCCATCTGCAAAATAATTCCAGTAGTAAGTAAATGAGCATAAAGCTCTCAAAGTCACAACACAATCTGTCTGAATTTGCTCTTTTGGAGAATAAAGGATTGGGGGCGGAACTAACTTTTTAAGTAAGACACTACTGTAATAAATCACTTTCCTTTTATTTCCTCACGGTGTCAGATGAACATGAAATTATTCAGACTAAATAGTTTTCTTGCTAAAAAGGTTATTTGTGGTTTCACTGAAATTACTAACAAAATGGGACCACACAATACAGAACAGTTTTGGGTGGAAAAAAAAAATATTGATTTGCAGAATGAATGAAAGGATAGTGGAGGGAAGCCACCCCTTCACTACCCCTACTACTCTAAATGGCCTACTACTGACAGATTCATGCAAGACATGGATAGCTAAGGCTTGATGATGATGGTCTTTCTAAAAAATGCTTGGATATTAAGTGAACCAGATACTGAAATGAGCATATCCCACTTCCCCGATATTGTTTTGTTATTGAATAATTCTTCATTTCTCCATAGTTTAATTGCTGTTATTTACATGTTCTTCCAGGTGAGCTGACAAAGCAGTAGTCCTCACTTCTCCTCTCCTTGGGGAGAAAAAAATGATGAGAATGAAATGAGAGAACAACAATTACAATGCATTAGGGAAAAAGACAGTAGGTGAAAACAAAAGAAGAAACACTAGTGAAGAAGAAGTTTTTGATTCAATGCTTTTTTTTTTTTTTTATGGCTAATTCATATGCTTTTAAAATCACACATTTTCAGTTTTCCCTAAGTATGACTTTATCTTTTCTGCAATGTATTGCCTTCTTAGCCAAGCTCATCACCATGATAAGAGATTACTTCAGATGGCATAAATGTGACAGGGTGCAAGGAAGAGATGATTGTGATGAGCTGTCACATATCCAGCACAAGTTTCTCTCAGCTAAGTCCCACTGTGAGTGCTTAGAAAACAGTGGGCATCATTTCAGAAGAAAAGAACAAACCCCCTTAAATTCTTTTACTATGGATGATGGGGAACTCTGCCACCACAGATGACAATGTCCTTTTTTTAATGCTGCACAGAGATATCTGAATGTGGGACTAATGATGAAGAAACTGCATTAGATGAAGGCTTAAATATTCTGGATATCTAAACATTCTGAACACTTTAATACTCTGGAATCTAAACTTTGGCTGCTATTTTGTTTGAATGAGCTATAGCATAGTGATGTTCAGGGACAGGCCAGGGACCAGTTTCATAGTTACTCTGCCTCAGTAATCTGGGCCACAGGTTTCAAGAAATGACATAAAACTGAAATATATAACAGATAGTTTGGATATGAGTATCCTGCAATGGAAACGTATGGCTGTAATTGTGAAAAGAAAGATGTTTTGCTTATTTTTAAATGTATAAGGAGCTGTAGGGAAAAGTTTTGATGCAAGACTCTGTTTCTTTAGGTAAAATTTAATTTGGGATTGTTATGGATAGTAATGCATGAGCAACAAGCAAATACATTAATTTCTCCTTGCACCAATAGGGAAAAAGATCATGGCAGACCAGTAAATATAAAGCCCAGAGGTGAGAAGGAAGCATATCAACCATGAAATTGTGTTAATTCAATAATTAAAGTGAGTCTCAGTTCCAATGTAGGCTCCGGTTGTGTAGCAAAGATGTGACAAAACAACTGGGAATGGCAGCCCGTTACACTCATATTAATCATCAGGAGAAAAGGGTTCCAGTAATTCGAACATTTTATGAACGCTATAGTTTATTTAGCCCTGGACCTGATATCATCTCATTAATCAAGGCAATACACAGGGAGTGAAATTTCCACCTGAGTTCAGTTTTGAGAAGGAGGCAGTGAGAAGTGGGAGTGTCTTGTCTTTGTTCCCAGACGCTACAGCAGAGCCAGGCTTTGTAGTGCTCTTCCCAGCAAGGGAATGAAAACAGTGCTGTAGGGGGAAATTAATTATTATCAGGGACATTCCAGCTGGAAATCTATGTAGTTGCAAAATGAACACATTTCAAGGAGTTGAGTGTTTCCTGCTGATCATGTTAGTTTCCCTTGTGCTTTAATGGTTTCAAAACTTTTATGGAAAAGCGAGTTCCTATTAGGGCTGGCAAGGAATTTAGTATTTGATTTTGCATTTTAAAATTTTCATTAGTTTTCCATGTGCAATCCCAGAGACATGCAAGAAAGAGAGAGACTCAAATAAAATCAGCAGCCCAGTGACTGGAATCTTCATCTGAAATCTGGAATTACCTCATGTCCCCACTTCCAGTGTAAACCACCTGCTTAAACAGGCGGGTTTTGTCTGGGTTACTATCATTTATAAAAAATCACCAATGGATGTTTTTGGGAGAGATTAGAGTAGCCCACAGAGATACGGTTAATGTTCTCCAATGAAATGTATTGCAACAGAGGCAAAGTAGGGAATGAACATCCCAAGAGAGTGCCTTGGCCATTTGGTTGTGCTGCAATTAGTGTTTCTTGTCAACATAGATTCTCTCCTTCACCTGAGAAGTCATCGAAATGGGAGGCTTTTAGTCTTCACAACTCATAGATATTCTGATTAAGGAAATGTCTCATTAAGAAGTTCCCAGCCAGTTCCTGTGTCTAGTGTTCTCGGACAAAGCCCTTCAAAATGTTATCAGCAACAAGATTAGATCTGTGACTGCTTTATTACAAGAATATTAAAGACTGTACAGCCATGAGACTTTTCTTCTCTCTCTCAACAACCATTTTCATTATTAGACACTTTTTAGAAGTACAAATAAAACAATAGCTGATGAAATGTATTTTTTGGTTGATAATGAGTCAGGTATTTTGACCAACCTAATAACCACTTAATTAATTATTGAAAATAGATCCTTACCAAACCCTATGACTGTGAAATAATTTTCCATTAAGAGTTAAATCAAATTTTCATTAACTAGATAAATACACATTTTTAGATCACAAAAAATTGTCTATGCTTTCCCCCACTATATATAAGTTTTCTTACTGATTTTAGAATAAACTTTCCCTTAGAAGCTGATAACTAGTAGTTAATGAAAATAACACTAACCACAGTAAATTGTCATATACACATTTGGATTTGCTAATTTAGAGCAAGCAGCTATGCTGAAAATGCAACAGCATATTTAAATAGCTGGTGATTTTCTCAAGACAGGCTCTAACACTTGATGTCTGTCTTTGTTTATATATTTCTTGGGAAAAATTGATAGGGCATAGGTATGTACCCTTATAAAAACAATTCTACAGACTTAATGATGTCAGTAGGAATCTATTTTTCTTTAAATATCATTTGTTAGTGGCTTGACATTCCTTTTCTTTCTGTGCTTTCCCAGGACCTAGCACACAGCAAATAAGATGTTATTTGGTTTTGGTTTATCGAAAATATGCAGCACCAGACAATTTTATGCCACTTTTAGAAGTAAAAAATATCTAGTGTAAGGAGTTTTAGTCTGTAATATGGGGCCCTCAAAACACCTGCAAAGTATTTGCTGGAGGTCTGGCTGGTAAGTACCATATCTTACATTCTGCCGTTATTGCCTTGTTCTCCGCTGAGAACAATAGATTTGAAAGGAGTAGAAAAGTTAAAAAAAAAGTCAGTTAGTTAGACAGTATGCTTGCACCTTTTGAAAAACAAAATGTTCCTGGTGCCATCAGGAAATTGCCCCTTGCAATTTCTGATAAAACTTGATTTTAATCAAAATTACATTTTTGTCACTAAATTACAAAATCATTTTATTATTAAACAACTAAAACCTACAAAGTACCTCCCTAACAACTTTTCATATAATTATAAAAACATTTTTGTGCTTCACAGTGCTGTTTTATTATAATGAATAGGAATTCACAGATCTAGAGAATTCACTGGCTTTTATTTTTATTTCAAAATATTAAGCAAGATATACCCTACATATAGAAAATGGATAGAACAAAACTGACTTGCAGGACACAGTAAGAATTGATTTGCTGTTGTTTAAATTAGCTGCAATTTACATTTCTTGTTCCAGAGCAAAGGGAGAGTAAGGGTACTAGAAAAGCACAGATTATTAGCAACAGCTACAACAATATTATTCGGAACTTCAAAAATATGCACCTCTGCTTCACAGCAAATTAAGAAAAACAGACAGGTTGCATATCTGATCAACTTTCTAGAGAAAAGCCCATATATATATATATATATATATATATATAAAAAGAGCTAAAATAAGCAAAATCCCTGGTCTACAGCTTCAGACAAGACAGGTATGATATGCAATTATCTTGTACAGATGAAAAAATAATATTTTTCTGTTCATTGCCATCACAGTAGTTATACTTCAGATCAGCAGCCTCCAACTTTTAACAGCCATTAGGTGGGAACCTATTGAAACCTCAGACTTCTCTGGTTTGATGGCTTGAACAATAAGAGAAGTGGTCTGCTGTGCCTTTGATGACCCTGTGTCCTAGTTTTGGCTGGGGTAGAGTTAACTTTCTTCATAGTAGCTGGTATAGTGTTATGTTTTGAGTTCAGTATGAGAAGAATGTTGATAACACACTGATGTGTTTTCAGTTGTTGCTGACTAATGTTTATACTAAGCCAAGGATTTTTCAGCTTCTCATGCCCAGCCAGCAAGAAGGCTGGAGGGGCACAAGAAGTTGGGAGGGGACACAGCCATTTCTGCTTATAGCTGAAACCAAAAGCAATAAAATGATGAAGAGAAATGCAAAAGAAAAGGTTTCTGAAGCTCTCCCAGCTTTCAGAAAGAAAAATCACTTCTGCATGTTTCATTTCAAATGTTGGCTGATGGTTTAATGCAGTTTCTAAATTTCAGCCTACATGAGTGATGGAACCCTAAAGCAAGCGTCTGATCCTGTCACTCTGCCTCCTTGCATCATAAAGTCCTTGTCGGTATTGTATAATATATTCTTTAATTAAGGAATATATTGCATAAATATACTTCTTGAGAATTATGGGGAATAATGTGGGGTCTGTTTCTGTTAAAAGTGATATCAGTAAACATGGATCAAAACTGAAGTATTAATTTGGGAATTAAATTGTGAAAAAATTGTATTCCTACATATATGTAAATGAAAGCCTTATGACAAGAAAAGTACTTGGGTACTATTTTTGATGCAGCTGAGGGGGATTATGTCTGTAGTTCCCCTTAGAGAAACAGATACAGCACTGCCACGAGGCTGAAGGCACTTTTTGCAGGGGAGTGGTATCCTGGGAACAGAGGTATTCTGGGCATTTCTTATAACATACCCACAGGATGCGCCTTTAACCCTCCACGTACTAATTTATAAAATGTGAAGCATGTGGTCCTTCCTCAGACATACATATTTACCAGTGAGTAGCATTACAGCAGTTTTATTTTCAATGTTTTCACTACTCTCTTTTTATCAGCTGCAAGGATTGCAAAGCAAGTTTCTCATTCGAAAGCATAAGGTGAGGTGAGTTGAGATGAGATATGAGATATCATAAGGGGTGCAGGCATTGAGGAAGCATTTGAAAATCACTTCTGTAGGCAAATCTTATACGGGACCAAGCTCCATAGGGCCACTAGAAAGTAATAGAATTCTGTGCCTTTCAGTTGGACATCTCTTGTGTGCGGAGACTGCCAGTAAACTCTGAGCCTTTTTTTCTTTTGTCAAACACTCAAGCTTTCAGCTAGGCTCAACCTGAGGCTGCTATGGACTACTGCCCTCCCTAACTGCTACAATCATTGTACAGCAAATTGCACTGAACCGCAGGCACAAGCCATACAGCTTGCTTAAGGCTCCTCACAACTCAGAAATGCCAGTATTTCTGCTTAAAATTAGAGACAAACCCAAGCAAAAATGTCTTGCCCAGTTCTGCTTAGTGTTAGTATACAGCTTATTACCTAATCAATAAACCTTTTTCTAATAAAACCAGGACACAGAAAATCTGAACTCTCATGGTTCATTATTCATCAATATTGCCAGTCTGCCTGGATGATTATTACCTAACAAACTTTGTGGTTATTATCCGGGTCCTTCCCCAGAAAAACACTTTTAAAAAGTTTTTGAAAACCTTATGCCCCTCAAAATTCTTAATGAAAAATCACAGAAACATTCCAACTTATAAGGCAATATTTACTTGATTTAGGTTTGGAATTTCCTATTTCTTTTTACATACATGCCGAAAGTTACTCAATACTACATTCTGAAGCAATAATAACTTTAAAAAAAAAGAAAATATTTTCAACAGAAGAAAGCAGGAAACATTTTAATAAGGATGATTTAACCTACCTCTACTGCTCAGTTTTAGTCGTATGAGAAATACTATTAAGCCATTAAAATCATCCAAATACTTAAAGTTAAGTCCCCATATAACTATTTTCCTATGTTTATATTTTAATTACTTTTGTTTGTTAATCTCACCATAGGAAGGTAAGTAATTCCTTCAGTTTCAGTGGGGATCTTGTGGCCACACAATTTTAAGGATACACAAGTTGCAATGGTCTAGAGACAAGTAATGTTTTCCATAGACCCAAAACTTTTCTTAGGTCTCCTTCCTCATAACTTAAGATTAGTGGTACCAGCAAATGGGTCCTTTTTAAATAACTGTATCAGTTAATCTGATATATTATCCTTACATACTGTAAAACATGCATTATGCCAGGTTTATATGCTTCCTCACTAAAAAGACCTTTCTTGTCTAGAAAAAATGTCATCAAAATGATGCTTTCCTCAAACAGCAAAATCATAACCCTTACTGCAAATTTTACAATAAGTTATCTTTATCTGGAATATTTTCACAAAACTAAATGGCATTTAGTGGCAATACACATTACTAATAATTTCAGTTCCCACATGAGAATGCAAGAGTTCAACCCTAAGCATGACAGAAATTAGTATGCTTAGTCATATTAAACCATATTTTTATAAACATCCCGTGAGACAATGTATCACATGAAGCAATATTATCACATTTCAAGAATCAAAGTAATTTCATATATTATTGCAAATCATTATGACTGGAAGAGCAAAGTATGTTTCAGAATGCCTTCTTCCTTCCATGAAAAATGAAACAGGAAAAGGAGAGGAGAGGAGAGGAGATGAGAGGAGAATGGAAAGGAAAGGAAAGGAAAGGAAAGGAAAGGAAAAAACAGAAAAGAAAAGAGAAGAAAAGAAAAGAAAAGAAAAGAAAAGAAAAGAAAAGAAAAGAAAAGAAAAGAAAAGAGAAAAGAAAAGAAAAAAAAGAAAAGAATAAGAAAAGAAGAGAAATCAGACCTATGTCTTATCAAATCAAATGTGGATAAGCATTTTTAATCTTTTTCTCTGGGTGCACTGTTTATACAAAAGGCTTGAAGTCTCTGACTCTTGATGTGTGGGACACACTTTCTGTATCTCTTCATTTCACTGACCCAGGGAAGCTGCATCTCATGATGCCTGGTTGAAGTAGTACACTTCAGAAGAGACACACTACTCTTGGCTCTCGTGAAAAGTTTTGTCTTGCTTAACCAGGTCACCATTAGTGGATCTGTTACTTTATTATAACCACTTTTTTCTACCGCAGATGTGTCCAAAGACTATAATCAGCCAAAGACCGAACAAAGTAACAGAGGGCTTAGCTTGGTCCTGAGCAACACTCTTTGTCCACTCCTAGCTTTGAAAATGACTACTGATCTCGACTACTTCAGTCCAGGATGTGTCTGGAATATAGGCATTTTTTATGCCAAATAGGGCAAATGCAGGTTATCTGAGCAAATTATATATACGTATGCAAGTATGCATGTATATTTGCATCAGGCCCACCAAATCCAGTTTCTCCAGTGCATACTTACCTCCAGTGACTTCATACGTAACAAACCACATTCCTAAATTGCTGTGCAAATTCTACATTATTTTTATGCAGCTCTTCTAGAGTAATTTATACCTATGTATTTTGTAAAATTCATTACATCAAACATGAAAATCTTTCAACATATGATAAAAAAGTGTTTGGACTAAGATGTGTAATAATACATCACAGGCTTCCCCTCCAGGATTAAATGATTGTTTGATTTCACAGAACGTAAATTCCATCAATCAGCTTGTCCTTTGTTGTCAAAAAACAACAACAACAAAAAAACAATTAAGGTTTAATTCTATAAGAAGTGACCATAAAATGAACAAACAAGAAACTTAGTTCATTAAATTAAAAACCAAGGAAAAATACACCAACTTAAGATATTACCCAAATAAAACACTGAGAAGTTAATGCTGTGTGTGGATATAATTTTAAAGAAGAGACAAACAACAAAAGCCTAAAAATACATGGGATTAAAATTTGACAAAAAATTTCATTTTTGCAGCAATCACATCTAAAGATTCCCAGAATTTTTAAGGGGTGCTTTTAACTGGTAACGTTCAAAAAAACTACAGAACAAATTAAACCTCTGTAGATTTCCCAAGATTAAACCTCCATAGATTTCCAAGGCAGGGGGATGGAGAAAAGGGAGCTGGAGAGGGAGAGGCAAAGGGGGAAGAGGAGGGGGGGAGGAAGAGATTAAGGGGAAGGGGAAGGAAGAGGGGAAGGAGAAAGGGGAAAAAAAGTTCACAGCAAACCTTATGAAGCTCTCAGTATGCCTGAATTAACTATAGAGTAATGATGCTACATTTTAGAGATATAATTTGAATATTAAATCTCACCAGAGGTGATCATTCCAGCACTGTCAGTGGGAGTTTATACGTGAGATACCAGACAAATGTCACACAATCTCTTTTCCTAGCAACACCCTGTGTCAACTGACATAGATTGTCATAGTATCCAATTTAGGGCTCACTTCAGGTCAATTGAAAATTTTTTTCTGACTATTTCACATCTCATTCCTAAAACTGGCAATTTCCAGTTGTGCTTCACAGGACACAAGGCAGCACTAAGGACTGGAAAATATGGATCTCTTTTAATGAATAATTAATATTTATTGACTATTTGGCTATACCAGAATATTTTAATGAACAAAACTAAAGGATGGGGAAAGAATCATGGCGGGGAAAGTGAACACACAGCAGCATTAACCTCCAAATAGTCATACTCATTCATGCCAGCAGTGACTTTCGCTATGTCGTTTGCCATAGGACACTCCTGAGCACATCCTCTGATGGATGCAGGCTCTTCTCAGGTAGGAGGATGCACTTGGCTCGCTGCACCTTCTGCCTGGCCACGCACCAGGGCCCTGCCGAGTCTCACTGTGCGTCGTCTGTCACGTCGCCTGGCTTAAGCAAAGCTGTACTAAAACCTTGCAGGCTCTCTCTTTGTTGACCGTCGGAGTTCAGCTAGGAGGAATTTGTCTTCCTTAAATACTTGTTATCTTTGTTAGCTAACTCATCATCATTTAGGCAGCTTAAGTCCATACATGTGAAGGGCACAACAGCTAATGCTGTCGTGTGGACTTTGAAATGATCCATGAAGGAGAATATATGGCCACTGCTTCATAGTCAGATACTAGAAGTGATTTACCTTTCAACACTTTTTACATCCATAAAACTCGAATGCTGCCCGTTCAAAATACTGTAGTTGTTTCCCCAGGGAGACTCCGTTCAGACCCTGTACCATCTCTGCAGAGCAGGCCCCAGTCCAAATACATTCAGCTCCACACCACAAGTCAAGATCCCAGCTTTGTGGTTCTCAGACATTTACCTTTTCTTTGAAGGGATTAAATTTGACAGGGTTTTATAAGGTTTTTCCACAACCACAACAGTTTGAGACACTTTAATTTTCTTTCAAAGAGAAGACATTGCTGTGTTTGTAAGAACCACAGCGAGTCATACTGAACAGCCCACAGCTAACTCTCTGGGCCAGAGATAGCAAGCCCAGCGTCAAGAGTGTAACTCCATAAATTTCAGAGGAATTCTACAAAGATTTCACAAGTAAAAGCCAGCCTGGAGTCAGGTGCAATGTCCTGCATTTGCTACACACCTTTCACACAGAAATTTTGGGTTAAATACCCTGCAGTTACAACCCAGCGGCTAGGATCTGTATGGCCTCCTGGAACCAGACACCAAAAAAAGTAGAAGAAACTACCTACCTGACTAAAATGGTAGGATCTCTATGTCACATTTCTGTATGGAGCCAGTTTACGTGTACTTAAAATAAAACAAATAATTTTATATGTGCAGTAAGAAGGGAGACAATGAAACTAAAAATGCAATTAAAAGCAAATTTCAAACATTTAGAAGTCTTTTTTTCGAAAACCCAACTCCCAGCCTCGCATTTAAATTTTATTTGCTCCATACACAATGACTCCAGATGTTTAACTGGCATATAAGTAGGACCAGTAGTGTTTTCCTTCTACCTGTGGGGAGCCAATATGGCTCACATTCCATCACTTAAACACAGAACCAGTCCATTAGTTAAAATAATAGTGATGCCAAAACTCCTCATCTCCTGAAGGCACAGCAAGGGTGAGAGTTTAAAAAAGGCCTGTGTATCAACCATAACTTAAGGCTTGCACCCAGCTTGGGGCAGGTGACTTTCCCACCTCTCATCTCCGTCTGTGTTTTATTCTGCTTTTTCATTGTAGATTGTGTGCTGCTTAACTCAATATTCTGTGAATCTTGATTGCTGGTAGCAAGTACTTCTGGACATCTGCTCTACATTTACTTTTCAAATCATATCTATACGGGGCGGGGGGGGGTGTGTAAAGTTGGGGTTAGGCTGAAAATGGCAGTCTGCAGGAGGGAAAGAAAGATCAGTACCATTTCTAATAATAACAGCTATTTACAAGCCCAGGGACCTCAGCAGGTATCACTTTCCTTCCCAGTGACATGCAGCTATCTCAGATCAGAATACCACAGCTGTTTTGTACCAGTAACACTGTGCAACAGTTTTAAACAAAGGAAATTAAACATATATTTATGCATGTCTAAAACTACAGGGCAATTCCAGGGATGCAGAGTGGAATTCACCTGGAATTGGGCCAGAACACAGAGGCCAACTTCTCGCCCTGGGAAAGGGGTGATGTACACATTTCTGTGATCACAGGTCATCAAGGCTTCAGCTTTGTGCCTAGCCATAGGGGCCTAGAAATGTGGTATAGTCCAACCTTGGCACTGAAGAAAACATTAGGAAAAAGTGATCCAGCTTCCCCTAAAATAAATAGAAAGATTTCTGTAGGAGTTAGAGCACGGTGAATCACCAGTTGTTTCTTAAACACCCTGCTTTATCCTTGGGGCTCAAGTCACCTTCTTTTTAGTTATGAGATCTGATGGGATTTCAGCCTAAGTAGCATGGCTATGATCTTATGTCCTGTAATTCAACCTGCTCCAGAAAACCTCTATTTATTGAGTGATGAATAAGAGAATTGCTTAGCAGCTTCTTTTAGCTTTCAGAAAAGAAATCACAGTACCGTATGCACTGTTGCTAATGTTTTCCTTTCTTTTCCCATGGGGATTTATTCTTAAAAAAAAAAAAAAACCTCACTGAGAAGTACAGTAGTTAATCCAGACAGTTTCAAGTTGCCTAGAGCTATTGACTGATATATGCAAAACCTTGCCATTATGTTTTCAAAGCAGCAACAAATAGAATTAGGAGTGCAATTCCTTTGATGATACTTTGAAATTTTTTTTAAATTACCTTCCATTATTGTCTGGGCTTGATCCTTCTCCCTCAGAAACTAGTGGGAGTTCTGCCACTGACTTCAGGGGAAGGAGGATTGGGTTGTTTTCAGCACAGATTTTAAAACAAAGGCTTGAAATTGGCAGGAACAAAACACTCTGCCATGAATTGAGACAGCAGGTTGCCAGATGGCAGCTTTTCAGAGTTATGCAAACAAATTTGGTTTATTCAATATAAATATTTGAAGGAAATAGAAAAAAGAGGATAATTCTCACTTACCAAAGGGTTAGATCTGAGTCTTTTAAATTTTAACTTGGTTCCAAGAAAAAAAGAATCTCTACCAACGCTGTTAAATTATTGCTCTAGAAAGCACCTGAGCCTGACTTTCTGTGACAGTTTATACTACTAGAGATATGGTTTGGGATGAGTGAAGAAAAATAAGAATATTGGGGAAGAAAGGGATTCGCACTGTTACTTGGGGAAGGCAGTTTAGGAGCAATTGGTAGACTTCCAGTTGAGGAGCACATGTTCTCTATATAACCCAAAGAGAGAAGGAGACACCCTGAGAGGACGTTTTGAGCTTTCAAGTTAGATACTTGGAAGTTAGGCACTACGAGTAGCCCCATAATTTGCAAGTGAAACCTTCAACATATGGCTAACCACCCAGAGCCACTCAGCAGGTAACAGCCAAGAGTAGAGGCAGGTCAAGAATTCCAGAAGAGCACTGCTGTTGGGCTTTTTGGTGTATTTTGTTTTGTTTTGTTTTACAACAAGTAACACTCAGAAAAGACTGAAAGTGAATTAATACAAACAACAGGAGGATTCTCTTTTTTCTTGAAAATTAAGTTTGGATCTACTTAGAAGAATGGCCTATGAGGAATAAAAATTTGATATTCCTGTACTCAGAAGCCTTGATTTTTTTTCTGTTGAGTGAAAAGGCTAGACAAGAACAGGTATATATACAGGTCAAAGTAAGAGAGCTCTAAGAACTTTACTCCACCGCCACAATCCTTTTCTCAATTACATCTAGCCAAAAAAAAAAAAAAAAAGCAGCACGTCTGTCCTGAATTCTCTCTGCATACAATTTCCTTCCGCCTGTGGTGAGGGGGTGTACATTCGGAATGGCAAAAGGCTTCATCTTTTAACAAATAATGAAATCCACATTCCAGTCAAATGTGATCAGCCCTGCCAGTGCAGGATTATTTTTATTGTTCATGTTTGCCTTCAGAGTGCCACTGCACATTACTAAGTATGTTGGCTTTTTGCCACCTCTATTTTAAGCTGTTCAAAAATCTGGGAACTGAAGAAACATCTGCCTTTGCTTTTTAAGGAGAAAAACATTATTTAAGTAAGCAAATGTTTTAAATAACTTAGACTAGAAAATGTATGTGTTCTTAGATGGACATGCTTATTTTAGTAAGACAGAACTGACTGTATCTTTGAATTAACCTCTTGTTCCTTATACCCCACTTATATGCACTGTACTGCCCTCATGGGAAAGAAAATCGAATCAGCTGTAAATTGCCTGAACAGATTTGTCTGAACTCATGGAGCAGTAAATCCTACATTTACATTACTTACTCAAGACAAGTTGGACTTGCCACATCTTCTACTCAAAAGGTCACACAGAATTTTTTATACTTACTAATAAAAAAAATAGCAGCGGGCCACAAACTTGAATTAATTCCCTGCATATGATTCCTAGAGCATGGAAGAAGGGAGAAGAGAACAAATGACTAGCAGAAAAGACCAGAGGAGCAAGGTGAAAAAGCGGGAAGGGACACTTTCAGGTTGTGATGAAAGAGTTTTGTTTCAGATGGATCTTCCTCTCAGCTTACTTCAGGGACTGGCATATGGCATATGCTACAGATGGATAGGCAGCGATACACGTACAGCTGTGAGGTGCTGGCACTCCTGGTCCTGGCCCATGCTGCCAGCTGGCCAGCAGAAAGCAGGTTTGCAGGATGATTTGATTTTCCACAGCTGTCGTACAAAGCATGAGGTCAAGGTGGGTGAGGAGAAGGAGGAGATGTTGGAGAGAGGAGGGGGCCATAGCTGACTGATCCTTGCTTACAGCACAGAGGCTGAGTTCAACCCTGTCAACTACAATATACCAGGCAGCAACTTTCTCCATGTGCAAGCCCTTCATTTAAATTATGTGCTAATGTAAGGTTTAGGTCTTGATAGGACTGGACAACTCTGGAATCGCTTACTGACACACTCTGAGTACTGTACAAAATAAGTGAATACCATGCAAGAGGGGTGATTCTTGTCTAATGTCCAGCAAAAATACAAAGTAGGTTGGAGTACTCTTTTGTGAACTAAGAACATCTTTTGTTGGTTGTTATATTAGGGAAAACTCACTCTAACGTAATGTCGTGGTTTAACCCCAGCCAGCAACTAAGCACCACGCAGCTGCTCACTCACTTCCCCCCCACCCAGTGGGATGGGGGAGAAAATCGGGAAAAAAAGAAGCAAAACCCACAGGTTGAGATAAGAACAGTTTAATAGAACAGAAAGGAAGAAACTAATAATGATAATGATAACACTAATAAATTGACAACAGCAATAATGAAAGGATTGGAATGTACAAATGATGCGCAGTGCAATTGCTCACCACCCGCCGACCGGCACCCTGCTAGTCCCCGAGCAGCGATTCCCCGCCCCCCACTCCCCAGTTCCTATACTGGATGGGACGTCCCACGGTATGGAATACCCCGTTGGCCAGTTTGGGTCAGGTGCCCTGGCTGTGTCCTGTGCCAACTTCTTGTGCCCCTCCAGCTTTCTCGCTGGCTGGGCATGAGAAGCTGAAAAATCCTTGACATTAGTCTAAACACTACTAGCAGCAACTGAAAACATCAGTGTTATCAACATTCTTCACATACTGAACTCAAAACATAGCACCGTACCAGCTACTAGGAAGACAGTTAACTCTATCCCAGCTGAAACTAGGACACGTAACCATGTGTGTCAACAGCAAATAGTTTTTGAAAAGAAAGATAAATAAAACCCCTTTGTTACTGGAACCAAAGTCAAATGCAAGGTTCTCTGCACACTTCCAAAAGGCTCACATTTTTGTTAGTGTGGTTTGAATAATAATTCACTGTTATTTTCCCAGATACCTTTAGGTAAACTTGTAGGTCACTTGTGGTAAATAGGCCAAAAATCACTATACTCATTTTAAATAGGAAGACTTACTAGACATACATGATTTCATGGCTATCAATTTTAATGAAGTTTAGCTGGTTTATTAATTATTTGCAAATTTTTGAAACCACACAGGTTTATTATTATATTAATTATGTCAACCGTTTGAACAAAAAGTTTCATGTGAAATAACCTGATAACATTACTTTATTTAAGATAGTGAGAACAAGGTTGGAGCATGAGGAATTTCAGATTAATAGGGCTGAAAAACTGGATAACAAAATGTCAGAAGAATATCAGTAAGGAAAATTTTCTCCTATGAAGAAAGGATGAGAGAGTTGGGGTTGTTCAGCCTGGAGAAGAGAAAATTCTGGGGAGACCTGATTGTGGCCTTTCAATATATAAAGGGGGCTTAGTGACAGGACAAGGGGCAACGGTTTTAGAAAGAGGGTAGATTTAGAATGGACAGAAGAAAGAAAATTTTCACAATGAGGGTGGTGAGACACTGGAAAAATGTTGCCCAGAGAAGATGTGGATGCCCCATCATTGGAAGTGTTCAAGGTCATGTTGGACATGACTTCGAGCAACCTGAGTGTGGTGGTGCATTTCTTTCCCCTTCTCCAGGCTGATTTGCGAACTCGGGAAGGCTCGCTAGGTCTTAGCATAAGTGTAATGAGTCGGGCGGTGAAGCGACCCTTGGCTGTGCCAGGAACTCTTACGCAGCTAAGACAGGGAGATACGCTGTGCGTCTCAAGGACTCTGCTGCCCGGCGGAGGCGGGGGACGGCAGTAGAGATAGCCAGTTCTCATAACAACCTGCAGCCAGTTCTTTCTCATAACAACCTTGAGACATCACAGTCCTCCCCTGACAATCTTGGAGCATCCCGTATCTATGTTTTGAGTTATTCTCCAACAGTCTCGGTATTTTCCAGCACAGCTGGGATTCTAGAAATTTTTTGATGACAAAAGTCAATCATCTCCTGAACCTATGAACAGCGGTACTAAGTGAGACCCTTTGAGCTCTCCTGGACCGCAGCGGGCTGTGACCAGCATCTCCCTCTGAGCGGGACTCCTCTCAGAGCTCGCAAACTTTCTGGTTTGAGAAAATCGGAGGTCTGTCAGCAAAAGCTGACATGACCTGGGCTGATTCTTTCCGCTCCTTGAGGCTCAACCCTTCACCCACTGAGACAAATGCCAAAGCATTCAACGTGAATATTTTCACTGACCTCGAGGGGCATTTTTAACAGGTATACCTCTTTTCTCTCCCTTTTACTCTCTTTTATTCTCTTATATTCTCTTATATGTATTTCTCTTAGTGTCTTTATGCAAGTGTACTAACCTGAATAGTCTGTAATAAGTAAGTTATAGCAAGTATAAGATATTAAGTAAGTTATAGCAAGTCTATTATAAGATACATTATAAGTTAATACTTTCAAATTTATACTCAAATTATTGTCGTGATTTTTTTATTCAACTGTGAATGAATTTTAGGCTGCTATTATACTGATAATCCCTTTAGATATAAACCGTTGAGCAAGTCTGGGACTAGGAGTCGATCCAGCCACACCTAGACGCCGACAGGAGTTTAGAAAGCAAGGAGGTCTTCTCTGAACCTCATGACTCAATGGAAGTGTCTCCCTTCCCCTTTCCCACATTCCCTTTTACCCTATTTTGGTTTTGGTCCCTATATACATAAGTTTAATTTGATTATGATTTAATTTTCCTATGTGCATGTCATCCATGTACTAAGTAATAGAGTGAACCTTGCCATCGAATTCTGTGAAGTCGCACTTTTATACAAATTTCTATGAAACGAAGGTGATTCTTTAAGTGATCTGAACCCTCCCTCCCCCTCTCATTTTTAAATCCCCCCAGAACACTGACCTAGTGAAAGATGTCCCTACCCATGGCAGACGGGTTTCACTAGATGATCTTTAAAGGTCCCTTCCATCCCAAACCATTCTATGATCCTATGATTCTATGAAATAGAGAATACGAGGAAAACCCCCTCTACCTTCAGATATACAAGATGAGCTTTGAGCTGTCCATCACTCCACAGAAACAAGACCTTGAGGGCATGATAAGCAGTTCCAAATAAGCATCAACTTAGTATTCAGAGGCAGTCAACAAAGAAATTCAAATACTAGGAATTATTAGAAAAGAAACAGAGAATAAGCCCAAAAATATTATTCTGGAATATAGATCTATTATTCACTCTGACTTTTAATTCTCTACTCTAGTCATCTCATCTCAGAAAAAGTATGTAGCAACAAGATTCAAAGACTACTAGGATGGTTGTATGGAAGTGGTATCTTACAAGGCAAGACTTAATAGGCTCAAATCTTTAGCTCAGAAAAAAGATGGTTTGGGATCATAAGACAAAGCTCTACAGAACCACAAATGGTACAGTGGTCTACAGAACCAGAGCTGGCCAGAGACTCATTACTCACTGCTCTTCTAGTGCAAGAGCTGGTTGCTGGCAAAAGAAGCTAGTAGAAGCTAGATTCAAAGAAGAAAGAAAAAGGTAGTTTTTCCTGCAACATGCAGTTAACCTTTGTAACAACCTGCCAAAGGACCTGGTCAATACAAGAAGTATGCATGGACTCAAGGGGAGACTGACCAACTACTTGAAAGAAAGGTTCATAGAAGGTTACTAAACAGACAAACCACAGATGTTGAGGGAAACGCTTGAGCTGAAAATAACTGCAGACTAGGAACGCATTAGGAAGAAGTATCACATGCACTTGCTCTTTTTCTCCTCCTTGAGTGTGTACTTAAATGACAGTGTTGCTGAACTAGCTAAATCTGAACTGTGTGGCTGTTCTTTCATTCCTGTTATGAACCTCTTATGTTATGAATTGTGTCATGATTGCCTGAACAGTTCTCCAGCAAGGAAACAAAAGTTTATATTCACAAGTATTAATAAAAGTATTTGTCTCTTAACAGATTATTATAAGAGGTGTGTGAAGAATATTTTGAGGAGAGAAAAAGCCATTTATTGGAACCCACAATCTAATGCTTGTTCCTCTGTGATGCAAGAAGCCTATAACAAGAATTCAGAGAGATAAGCAAGCTAAGTAATGAAGGACCAATGGTAGCAGCAGTAGGCAATGGGGTTGTCCTGCATACTGCTCCACAAAGATCCATTACCTTACAAGTTAACCATCTTCGATGTGGGGTTCATGGGCACAACTCTTCTTCACAAGCCAAATGTGTTTTTTCCTCTGGCAAAAAAACAGCTCCCTTTCCCCTTACATGGCCAACATTTAAGAAACACACATTCTTACTTGATCTGGAATACAGACCTACAAGTTCTCAAGCAAATATGTCTTTCACAGCATGTACAAAAGGCTTTTTGTTCCTCGTACATTAAGTATTCAGAGGGCCACAGAGGTCGAGGATGAGATGGACTCTGAAAACCAGGAAGTCAGAGACTTGCACCAAGTTGTTATACCTCTAGATACTTATTTATTAATTCAGTGAATAAATGTGTAACCAGACTTAGTAGGCAAGGCTGAAAGTGTCTCCTTCAAAATGGACCCTACTAAGAAGGAAGTGACCAGATTTAAATTTTTCTTTCTAAAAGAAGATGAAGAATGATTTAGAAGCTGCTAGCCTTTGTACTTCAGTAAATCTTTCTTTTTTTTCTTAATAAAATGGTGTTGGCTTTGCATAAGAGCAACATCTTACTTCATTTTCCGGCTATATTTTAAGTGAACTTAGGCTTCTGAGCTTTCACTCAGGTCTGCATGTCGTGTAATAAGTAGGTAATTTGTCCCTCAAGTATCTTTCTGATATAGTGATGCCTACAGGGAGAGCTACACTCTAAGCTTGTGTTGATACTTATAAAGTCATGGGTTTGCCTACTGGTCAAGGATCACTTCTAATGTTTAGCCGTAAATACATTCCCTGCTATAATTTTGATCCACATCAACTAACACTCTCTCAAACAATGCAGACAAAAATTCAGGATACGGCATATTGCAGAGAGTTTCCTACAGACAGTGTATGGGTATAGCCATTCTAGTTTGAGGGAAGAAATAATGTGGGCATAAATGTATAGGCCTGCATCAGTTTGCCTCTGGACCAAATAAGACACTCTGGCCTTTTTTGTTTACTAATGTAAATGAGCCTTGGGAAACCAACCTGTCCTGGTAGCTGAGTACCCCTGGGAGCTCCAGGAGGTCTCACACAGACAAGGTGCAGAGCAGGCTCCAGCATCCCTGGCCAATACAGAACACAAAGGATGTGCAGCTGCAGCGTGTGCATAACGTGGAAAGCTTCATTAGTCAACAGGGCAAGGGAATTAACCACACCTTCGCTTTTTTTTTTTCTGCTTTTTTTTTGGCATACACATTGCTGATGGTGACTGTGCTTTGTATTTGCATAAGGATAACCCCTTTTGATGTGTACTTATTCAGATTTACTTGTGCTGTATTCTTCTTATTCCCTTTTATAAAGAAAGGAAATGCTTTGGTCCTCTGAGAATAACATCAATGAATCCCAGAAACTATTTATTGTTCTATGTACATAATGCACTTACGCATCGTTCTTTTGGAGTAAAAGAACAATAAATGATTCTTCTGCCCTTGGAAGGGAAGACAACACTTCTTGATGAACACCATTAACTGCTGTTAAAACTTGACTGCCTGTAAAATAAAACATTTGAAAAGGACTAACTTGGTTCAAATATCTTCTAAACTGCATGTGGAATCTGTTGGGATTTCATGAGACATTATTTCTCTAAGAATTGTGAAGGGATAGACTTTTCCCTTCTAGAATGAATCTGCAAAGGCTTGTGCCATCAGAGAAAAAACTTTGATGATGCATTAACATGGCCCTGACCCAGCTGGTTGGCATGCACTGTCACTCCAAAATTCCATTAATAGGGTGCCTGAGGACACGAACTCAGTTTGACTTGAAAGCTTCATGTGTTTCAATTAAAAATGCATTTATTTAATTAATGTAGACATTAGAGAGAACACTGCTTTAAAAAAGAAGACTGAATTTGCTAGACTAAATTTGTCCCCTTTTTCTAAGTCATCTGGGAAATGTTGCTTTTTTGCAGGTGTAAGATATAGGAAAGGCAGGAGCTGAAATCTTGCAAATTAATAGATAGGAGGCACTGAGGAAGATGTCAGGCCTCTTGGACTCAAAATAGTTATGTTTGGAAATTGATAGCACACTCTTTTTCTTTTCTTTTCTTTTCTTTTCTTTTTTTTTTTTTTTTTTTTTTTTTTTCCCCCAGCTAGTAAGGCAGTGCTAATTTCATTTCAAGGTGCTAGAAAAAAGAGGGGGTTTGGTCACAATGGAAGAAATGTTTACTGGCATCATTACAAGTGTAGAATCAATGTTTTCTGTAATACAATAAAGGGGACAAAATTCTACTCTTTCTTTCCTGAGTAATTTCATTGAAAGAAGAATGTGAAGACATGAAAGAAAAATACAGCTAAGGAAAATTTCACCAGGGATCTTCCTGTTGTACCTAGTCATCGTGGACCTTATTTTCAATTTTAAAAAAATGTTCTGCTACCCTGACCAACTTAACTCACTTTAAAGATAATTTGCACTCCACAGCAGAGTTAAGGGCCTGATTAAAATAAGATTCCGACTCCAAGTACAATTGCTTGTTCATAACTCCCAGCGGAACTCACGAAGAAGATGCCACTTCTGTCCTGCTTTTATAGATGCAGTTTTCTGATGCAGTAATAGCAGAGTTCATTTTAAATAATTAGCTGTCAAGTGGATTGCAGTCACAAATGGATACATCTTTCCTAAGACACTCTGTATGGTATCCATTCTTATCAGCCTAATGTAAACAGAGCTTTAGTTACCCACAGCCACACCACATAGATCTTATCTAGCACAGGAACACAAAATTAGCACTAACTGATTCTTAGGTAGCTATCAGCTAGCTGGCAGCTGTGATTTTTCATATCCAGTACATCTGTTCAATACCATATGCCAAGGCTAGATCTGGGGATTTTGGCACCTTGCTCTGATTGGACAAGTTCTTTGACATGTTTTCTCCCTGATGTGAGACCAAACAATGAATAGTTTCAACTGCCTTCGCACTTAGTATTGTCTAGATTATTTATTTACTTTGAGCAGTTATACAAATGGGACAATTCTCCAATCTGATAAAAAGAGGGGAGCTTTGATACATATCACAGAATAATGATGTGTCAGAGAGTGTACACGCAAGTATTGCTTTTTGAGCTGCTGTCACAAAGCTTAACCTTGCTTACTATAAAGGAAAGCTGGTAGTCTATGAGGAAGGTTTTGTGGCCTGTTGAAAGAGATTCAAAATCCTGAGAACATAAGAAACATACAGAATCTTTAAGATATCATGCAAATGGAGCCTTAATACCTCACGGTTATCCTGACTTAGTGCAATAAAGCAACAGAACAGATCAGTCATTTTAGTTTTGCATATGTCGTGCCTGTTTGTATCATACACAAATCCATCTCAGCACCAGGGATGTGATTCTCTCTTCCCTCTTCTCTGCTGCTTTTTCCCCTCCAGTTTTTCCAGCTCCAGAGTTTGTGGAGATGCACAGTAGCTCAGAGAAGGAACTGATCCAGCTAAACTACTCTGGGGGATGTGGGGGGGAGCAGGAAGCTGGTTCCCGGAGAAGGCTGTTCCCAACGGGTTTCATTATATGGTGGCTCAAAGGCTGGACCTGCCACTACAGAGAAGACAGGGACAAGCATTGATGACCCACCACAGAGGAGAGCAGAACAATCCCTTTTGGGAGTACTCTGCTTTTTTCCACATTCAAAAGACCAGGTAACCATAGCCAAAATGGTTTTAAGCAACAGCCAGCAGAATGTCTCTTTCTGAGGGACAGAAATTAAATTCATTTAAAACTAAAAATAAAAGGAGTCCTATTTTTGCTAGCTTTTCATACACAAGTCTTCACCTTCACTGGAAATGTTAAATGGAAATTCCAATTTTAATAGATTGAAAGCCACTGATTTCTGGTGGATGGTCTCAGCTGTGGTTCTGAGTGCAGCTACAACACCGCAGATCTTGTGTGACCGATCGGCCTGCCAGCACCTGTGTGGGGACAGGACAGGTCACAAACACTTCTTCCGTGGGCTGAACCCCAGAGCGTAATGCTGCTGAGGAGCCCAGCGCCCCAACTTGCTCATGTGGCCAGAAATGATACCTGGCAATGACCTGATTACAAGCAGTCTACAGGCACGGGATACTTGTAGTGCTTCGGGACTGACCCTGCTCAACAGCAGTTGCCTTTGCACACCCTGCAGTCTGGTTTGGAGACATTCATGAACGGCAAAGCTAGGTAAAGTATCTAAATATGGGTTTGTTTGTGGTTTTTTTTTTTTAATTTATTCCCCACCTGTGGAACCACCATCAAAATTCAGCAAACCTCAATCAGTTCACTCTGGGTTTTTTGCATAACCCATCACTGAGAGAAACATAAAACAACAAAGCAAGCAAGAGCACAGCCCGTCAGCCTTGGGAGCAACACATTTTCTTTCCCTCAAGACTACATACCTCAGAAAAACTACATGCTAAATGTTATAGATATTACTGCACACATTTCTTTCTCTTCCGTGTTTTGAGGGGTTGAAATGGCACGCGGCTTTTATCCCTTTAAATTATAGCTCTTTTTATTTATAAAGACTTCAGCTTGAAAATCTGTTAAAAGTAATAAACCAAATCTTTCTGAGAATACAATTCCATTATTTAATCATGCCCAGGGGCAGCAAAGACACTGGGAAATAATTGTCTTTTCGTCACTCAAGCATGAAATGCCCAACATTGTTTGAAACCTAATTCTAACAAACCTTTAATATTCTAGTTCAGAAATCCCTTGACCATGGCCAAGTACAATCTCATTTCTCAGTCCTTTAAAACAGTTTGATGAAGTATCCCAGAAGGTATGTTGTGTTTTCTTCTCTAAATTCTGGGGTTTTTCAGTCTGCAAGGTTTCAGTTTTCACATCCATCTACCAAATCACAATTCCATTAATATGTTAACGTCTCCGTAAGATACTCATTCATATAATTTCTTCAATCTAAAAATTCCTCTTTTAATTTTGGGGAAATCACATATGAAGAAAACAGAACGTGGGGAACAATGCATCCAGAGTTACTGTATTTAAACAAGCATGGGAAGACTGTGTTACTGCAGTAGCATTGTTTTGGCACAATTTGCCTTTCTCAGACTAATGCCAATTTCTCTACTAATTAGTAAGTATTTGCAGAGCCTTTTAGTATACTTTTCCACACCATGATCAAAAGATTTGTCCTGTATCACAAAATCACAAGATTCTGGCACTTAGAAATAAATTTTCTGGTTAATGTCAACATTGTATCTCATAATTAATAGGTCCAGTAAGTGAAGGCACACACTAAGATGATGTTGTTATAGGACCAGATGTCTCATTCTGACTCCATAAGCACAGGAGAATAGAATATAAACAGTGGATATAGGGGATTGATGTTTAGTACAGGTGGCCCCTAAGTAGCAGACTTAGATTAAAATTCAGAGCTGAAGAGTACAGTTTCACTCTTAGAATAAATAGAAAACATAATCTTTTCCTTTAAAGTGGCAAGTTGGGCACAAACATGTCAGGGTACAGACAGCAGTAGACTAGGAAGAGGAAGGTGGTATTGGAGACAAAAGGGGAAAAGAAAATGAAGAATTCTTTAACATTCGATGTGATAGCAATGCACTTAGAGTGAATCTTTCAATTGCCATCTAGTATGAGTACAAAATAAGTCTAATCCTTTGTCTTACTCATAGTATTTTTCATATTTTTTAAATAAAAAAAAATACAGACACTACAAGTTTACCTGTGTAAACTTGAATAGCTGAAGACACTGATATTGTGCTTCTTTTAATGATATCTGCACACCCCTTGAAAAACAAATGACACATGTAAGTACTATGCTTTCCGTGGACTTTCTCCACAGGTGATAACACCTATAAGGTGTTTCAAGTACATCAATAAAAATACTATTAAATAATAAAGAGTTAAAAAAATAAGAACTTTGGAGGATAGGCTACATCCAGTGCTTTTTATAGACTCTCTGACTAAATCAAAAGAAGTTGAGCATGGACAGAAACAGGAATGCACTCAGATTGCAATGTGTGAGCTACTCCTCCTTTGCAGAGCTCCAGCAAAGTAACTGGGCCATTTCATGTTGCAATTGAAAAGATCAGGGCCTAAAATAGTGCAGGTAGAACAGGGAATCCAAAATGTCTTCTAAGTCTTGCAAATACATGCACGGTACCTAAATCAGTCAAGAAAACAGGCCACTGACTGCAGAAAAGGAAATTAAAGACAGACATGCTGGAGAACAGAGAATAGCCAGTTATTACAGTGTAGTAGTTAGACAAGAATAATGGAGAAAAAAATCAGGAGACCACAATTTATATTCAAGATTTTAAAGGTAGGGGGAAAGGTTTATTTCAAGCAAGTGCCACCAAAAATAAATTCTTCCTGAGCCTCAGCCTAGAATGTGGTGCAGGGCAGCATCTGAGCACAGGACCAAATATCTCATCATAGATGGATCTTTCTAAAAGCAAACAGAGGTGAAAGCACCAAACAGCTTGTCAAAAGCATTGCTACTTTTTTATAAACCAAACAGAACAAATGCAAAAGAGACACTTAACATTTTTTTTATGTTTGGGCATATTATTTTCCATTATATTCATTAAAAAGTCAACCTATCTGGCTTCCCCCAAAGGTACTGATTGGAAACTAGGGAATGCACATCTCTCTGTACGCTAAATTCCAAGCTTTTATTTGGAAATGTCTAAAGAATGTCTTTGATTATTTCTTTATGGAGTCTGTTCAGATTTACTTTGATTATGTATGGTTTTTTATATAGGCATATATACCTCTCAATAATGTTATGTTTTTAGCAGAAAAAAAGATATTACTGTAAATATGCATTTTTCACAAAACTTACACCAAATAACATTAAAGACTCTCAAGGTACTACACAGCACAGAGAATAGCTAAACCCTCTATCCTCTGTCCTCTTGGTATGCTATTTGCCTTGCCAAATATGCAGTGAAATTGTAATAAAGGGACTTGGTGCATGGATTTTAAATTAACTCACAATTTGAACTTTGAATGATCACTGTTTTGTGACTGTTTGGGGAACATGACTGCTGGATTTAAAGGTGGATAAAGACAAAAACTATTCTCCTCTGACAAACCATTCTTCTAAAGAAATTGAACTGTGGGGTTTTTTTTTTCCTCAGCAGAGAAATGATACTTAATCCATCGAGATGTAAAAACTCTATAAAAGAGACTATTTACAGGAGCACTTAGGTCACCAGGTTAAAGAAAGTGAATGGTATTCCTAATGGAAGATAAACGGTTGCCCTGGGGGGTTTTATCTGTCATACTAATCTCAAAAAGCATCTCGTATAAAAGTAGAGTTAAAAAGACTGTTAAAGCAAGCTTTGCGACTGCAGTAAACTAATACCTGTGGCTTACCGCCTCTGCCCTACACATGTGAAATGTTTAAAACGTTTGGCAGGAAGCTTTTTCCCACATTTGGCTAGGCGTACTCAGTGAACCCAATGTGAGATAATCCAAAACAATTCAGGTTCAACAAAGGTTGGGAAAATATTATAGCGGACATAAAGCTTTGATGGAAAGCTTCTTTGATCTTGAGATTATAAAATACACAATTTCTAATCTGACAAATTTTTAGCTGCAGAGCAGAATATCTAAACATTCTTCTTTTGTCATAACAGTTTAATCCCTTAAGAATGTGATTTAAACCATTGGGGAGCAAAGGTTACACCAAGATTTGTATGAAAGAGGAAACCTGCCTCAGACACCTAGATAGAAAAATGTGAAGGCCATTAAATTATATAACTAAATACTATCTGCAGATTGGCACTGCCAGGTCACCCTCAGTTCAAGCTCTGTCAAACATCTGTTGTTCCAAACACACTTGTTCACTGAACGAATACTGAAGTAGTTATGATTATTTTAAAATTTGGGTTTGAGTTTAAAATGACCCACTTTGCCGTGTAGGAAAATTGCATCAACACAATAAGAGTTTAGGCACCAAGAGCTGGGGAGGTGGGAGGTTTTGTTCTGGGGTTGTTTTTGAGTGGGGAGGCCACTGACCATTTTTAACGAATTTATTAATCTCATAAAAGATATTGCTTCTTCCTACTACTCTTGCTTAAGCCCATAGACTATGACAACTCTATTACTAATGTTAAAATAATGATTTTAAAACTTAAACCATCCTTATAAAGCATTGACTACCATTAGACACAGCAATTCCTGTGAGGAAACAAGATCAGCAAAAGCAATACAAAGTTGTTTTATCAATTATTCACACAACATGATTCAAAACTGCAAGCCACGTGTGTAAAGCCATGAGTCGGAGTTCTTAAAATATGTTTTTCAGTACTGAAAAACTACAAATCATTTAACATTAATTTGAGTACCAAATCTAATAGAGCACTAAACAGCTTTAATGGCTTTAAAAGTCAGCTGGATGAGATCTCAACTTTTTCTATTTAAAAAACAGAACAAAACAAAACAACAAAACTCCTCTTTTTTTCCTCCCTTAAGTTGAAAGCAAAGTTCATCCTTTTTACTTGAAAAGCCAACAAGTATAAATTTAATTCCATGGTGACTTGATTTCCATGGATCTGCACATTAGTGTTTGTCACTAATGTTTGTAGCTAAATATCTTTATCTAAACTCCATTCAGTTTTCAGCTTTTTAAACAAATTGTTCCCTACCCTATAATCATGCCTGATGAAGAGAAAAAGTCTGGGTGCAGAAGACAGGGTTTGAAATAATGACTAGAATAGGGTTTTTACAGCCATTATACAAATGAATATAAATAGTGATGATTAACACATGGAATATCAATTTAGAAAGCATAACCCAGTACAATGTTGTACTACAAAATGAGGAAAACATGGATCTTTGTGGTAGGGATTTTTAAAAAAAATGAGCTGTGGCTTACACTGTGCTCCCATTTGAGAGGACAGAAAACTTCCCATTCAGTGGGAAAAAAGCATCCATAAGGCTGATATAATCTCAAATTCAGAAGACACCATATCAGAAATAATAGAAATATCAGTTCCTGACACAGTGTTACTTCTTATGTTTCTCGGCACTACATCAATGATAAAAGTCTGTGTTTCTATCTTGTCAAAATGTGCAACTACCTTTCTTAATTGCTCCAAAATTTTCACAAAAATTAATTTTACAAGAAAAAAAAAAATCACAGATTTTGGTCTATCCTTACATTAAATGCAGTGAAAACCGTCTAATAGGTGCAAACGTTCCTAAGAAGAGTGTGTTGGGAAGACAGACACATACTCTAGTTGCACAAACCTCATTCCTATTGTTAATAAGCATATACGTGATTAGAAACAGCATTAAAAAAAATAGCTGCACACTTACTAATCCTTCTGGAATCACATCTGATCTTCTCTGCATGCCCTCCTACCACAAAATGAGGTCTCTGACCCAGCGCAGGGAGGCAGGGCCATGACTCCTGGTGCGCAAACAATGAACCAAGGACTGGGTGTCCCTTGAGCTCCCCAGAATTTGTAGGATGGGACTCTGCCTGGCTCCTTACCTGCTCGGGCACAGATAACACCCAGAGATTATCAAGTCTTCTCCAAAAGATTTCCCTAGGGTTCTTTCTGTTTCCTGGCAGTGTATAGTTCAGACAATTAAACTACATAGACTTCTATATAAATCTAGGATAGTGTTGTAACAGACACAATTGGTTTCAGAGATCAGCACATTGACCATTAAATCCTCCCTTAACATTGTCTATGTCTCTGAAATGCTATCCATATTTCAAGATTACATGGTGTTCTTGGGCTGAACAATTTCAGACGTGCATTTGTGCACTGATATAGCACAGTGAAAAATCCCATAACATTAAAAAATGCTTTCAGTGCATTTCCTTCACTAAACCTTATCTATAGCTGAATGGAATTGACAGAATGAATGCTTTCTCCTAAAAACCAGAATAAATTTTTACACAATATATCCATTACATTTACAACTTACTTCATTTCAGCCACAAAAATTATTTGCACAGGTTTCATGAAATATTTACATAGTGTTTTCATTAAATATGCTATTATTCATATCCATCAGAATCAAAGAATAGACACTGGGGAAAACCTGTGAGAGGGAAACAGGGAACTAAGAGAACACTCATGCTGAAACGAGCTACATACACCCATGTGACTGACCTAGAAACAATTCAGTTGTTGCCAGTACAGCTGCCTTTGAAGTCAGCCAAACAACCATACTCTCCTGCCAAAAAAACCCCTTTCATAGTTTGGCATCAGGGTTTTGCAATTAGTTTGTCACAGTTTCAGAGCAGTTATTTTAATTTTTAAAGTGATTCTTCTGTAATTTTCAGTTCTTTATCTTATCTGTTTAACACAGTGCCTTGAATAATCATTACTTCCCTGAGAGAAACGTCTTCTCTATGAATCTTCCTTCAAACTTGCCTTTGCCATCTGCAGTTTCTATTGTCCTTTCACTGACGTGGATGCCTTTTGTTGTCCAACTTTTGTCTTTGCTCTCAGGATAGAACAATAAAATAAAACCAACCCCCCTTATTTGTTAAATTCTGTCCTATCTGCAGTCTCACAGTCATTTTAAAGATCCCTCAATGTCCCATCATTTTGCTTGTGTTTTCTTGATATTGTCAGATCGGTTTTGACTGAATTTCTTCTAAATATTTCTGTACAAGTTCAAGGTCATAAAATCTTCCTTCTTGTAGAACATGCCTTTTTACTCTCAAACACAGACTATTATTCCCCTCATTTGAGAACTTGTCATACTCTTAAAGCACATAATAATCTTTAATGACCACCTCCTTCCTCCACCTCAAATATCTTTCCTTTCTGTTGATCTGCTGTGTAGCTATAAATCATCACAAGGATTTATCTTTACTTTTACTTTATTACTCTTGAAAGTTTTCTTTTTGTCTTAGTTTCCTTCCAGTTTTTCTGTTCCTTTATTTATAATTTTTCCAATTTGTTATCTTATTTGAGTATTGAATTTTGAACCCAGACTAGTTTATACCAGCAAGTGAAAATAAACTGCCACATTCCCTTTCTGACCAATACCCATGCAGTACTACAAACAGTCATCTTAGATATTAAGTTCTCTAGGAAGCATCTCCTTTTCTGCCTTATTACAGCTCATTTTGTTCACCCATCCTTATCCACCTATGCCAGAGGAAATTCCTTTGAGTATCCAAATTGGCACTACGCATCTGCATTTAGGCACCTGATTCATTCCCTATGCGTCCAGTCTAAGTTTGTTGTCTAGGCTCCCTCTTTAGTCCAGAATAAGCATTTAAAATAAGTGGGGTGGATTGCCCTCCAGGGGTGAGTGTTTCTGTTCATTGACTAGAGAGGAATCTACCCATCTCATTCCCAGAGAGGTCAAGTTAGTCTAGAGCATCCTGTCCTCAGTGACACATCCTTCTAATCATGGGAACAGTGGCTATTACTTTCTGCTCTGTGTTTCCTGTATGCCTGATACTGCCCCTAATTATTGTTACATTCCTTTCCTTTCATTTCAAATTTAAAATGAAAACTTTAACCTTCTGTGTAGCTCATGGCTAGCTCTTACTAGTATGGCAAATCTCAAAGAAAAGAGATGTGGTTTCAGGAGCAATTATAGAATATATCCTCCTGGATTTCCTCACTTCAAGTCTGTGTCAGAAATGGGAATGAACTCTAATACTTGCGATACAGCAGACTGAACAAAGATTAGATTCTTCTAGAAAAAGATCATCAAATGAAAGGTGTTTGAGATAGCTCAAACAAAGCAAAACATATTCACATTCCCCAGTTCACTCTGGGTAGGCTGACAGGAAGCTCTAAGGAGACAGCATTGAATTATTACTTTTTTTTTTTTAAAGATAAAATGTTAAATGAAGTCAACAACATTAGCCAGAGGTCAAGAAAGCCTGAATTTCAATTTGATGAGGTTGACATTCAATCATCTGAAAGACCAATATTGCAGACCTTTGACTGCTCTCTCACTGGGAGAATCAGTAGTGTAAAAGGCTAAGCATCATCCTTTCCCATTGACTTCAAATGGAAACAGAGGTGACTGCACCTCAAGTACTGAGCACCTTTCGGGACCAAGACTTCATTTAAGAGAGGAGAAAATGAAACTAAAGCTGTAAGAGCAGCAGGCTGGAGATATAGTTAAGCAAAGTGGTTCAGGCAATAGAACGCTAGGAAATAGATAATTTACACTAGATAGTACCTCTGTGGAGACCAGGACTTTCAGGAATCTCTGAATATGGCTTTCTTTATGTAATTATTTAAAGATTAAATTACACCATCAACTAAATGTAATGACTGAAGTGGAGAATAAGATTCCTGGAATATGAAAGTAAAGCTTATTATTTTATCTGCTGTAAGGACTTCAGGCTTTCTCAGGATGATTCGAGCAGCATGTATACCTGCCGTGGTTTAACCCCAGCCAGCAACTAAGCACCATGCAGCTGCTTGCTCACTCCCCCCCACCCCAGTGGGATGGGGAGAGAATCAAAAACAAGTAAAACTGGTGGGTTGAGATAAGGACAGTTTAATAATTGAAATAAAAAGCAAAATAATAATAATAATAATAATAATAATGATAATAATAATAATGATAATAATAATAATAATGATGGAAGGTAACAAGAATAGAGTGAATTATAACCCAAGAAAGAAGAGTGATGCACAATGCAATTGCTCACCACTCGCCAACCAATGCCCAGTTAGTTCCTCAGCAGCAATCTGCCCCCCAGGCCAACTCCTCCCAGTTTATATACTGGGCACAATTTCATAATGGTATGGAATAGCCCTTTGGCCAGTTTGGGTCAGCTGCCCTTGCTGTGTCCCCTCTCAATTTCTTGTGCCCCTCCACCTTCTTGCTGGCTGGGCATGGGAAGCTGAAAAATTCTTGACTTAGTCTAAACACTACTAAGCAGCAACTGAGAGCATCAGTGTGTTATCAACGTTCTCATACTGAACCCAAAACACAACACTGTACCAGCTACTAGAAAGAAAATTGACTCTATCCCAGCTGAAACCAAGACAATACCCTAACAGAACAAAGCTTATTTTGGGGATGTTAGGAAGTAACTGACTCTTTGTTGGGGTATTTAAAAAATAAGGAGGGTTTATAACAAAGATTATTGGGAAGGTGAGGGGAGAGAGAATTCTAGACTATTTAGCTGTGATCTGTATATTCTCTGTCAACCTTATTTTTAACATACATATAAATACTTCTTTGGCTGGAATGCACATGCAGATTAGGCCCACAGCAAAACCTTTTTTGGACATAAATGTCCTTCACACTTGTTTTCCTTCTTTGCAGATGATGGCATCAGTGAAACTTGCCAGAGAAACTTGTAACAATAATACTGAATCCAAATCTGAGACAAAGTGCCCCACATGAAAAAAGAGCCTAGGGCTGGAAGAGGTTGGTCTCAGAGCTAGGCGTGAGGAACATGAAGAGAAGAAAGCAGCTGAGTAGGATAGAAGCTTCATCTGGAAGGGACAAAGGAATTATCTGGGAATTAGTTAGAACAAAAGGGGAAGGAAACAGACTACACAGAACCACTTAGAAGGTCTAGTGTCAGAAAATAAGAAACTAATTTGATTAAGTAAAGCCAAGTAAGCATTGTTCATGAAAAGAAAGACAAAAATTCAATACTAATGCAGGCAAATCTGCAGAATGGGGTTGAAAATGACATGAAAATGAAGACAGACAAACAAATAGCATGGTCAGAACAAAAGATGAAAGGGAAAGTGTACAAAAGGATCTGGTAATTACCTACATGGTTCTTTGGTAGAGATAGGACCCTCCTACTCAGTCTGGGTGTGCCAAGAAGCTTAACAAAGTTCATTCTCTTGAGAATTCAGGTTCCTCAAGCTTTACTCTTACCCAACTAAAAGTATTAATGGAATATGGCTGTCACTGATTTCTGACTATATTTTCAACTGGAACCAGGACCAAGAAATTAAAAAAAAAAAAAAAAAGAAGAAACCCCACCTTTGGAAAACTGTTAACATGGGCTTCTTTGAAGAATAACGTGGATAATAAATCCCCAAGTTTAAAGAAAATTACAAGTGGCTATATACAAAGCCCTATCCCAAAATTAGGAGAGGCTTGTTTAAGTCAGAATAAAACCCTGCCCTATCCAAAAACAGTGGGGGAAAACAGTCACTTCTCCTCAAAGTGTCCACTCCAAGGCACTGCTACATTTTTTCTCAAAACCTAAAACATTGACCATTTCTCTTGGACAGGGTGAAGCAGGTGACATCTGGAGAAGCTTATGACCATTAGGAGGACACAATTAACTTGTTTTTAAGCATTTGAATTAAAAGATAATAAGTATTAATAAGCCTTAAATCCTCCTTTCACTATATCCTAAATTCCCAGTAAAGTTACTTTCAACTATATATTTCAACTGTAAGTGCTAGTTTCAGAGTAGCATTTTCTTGGTAGTGCTTTCTAGCAAGTGTTTTCTAGTGTTTCGTGTTTCTGGCTAAAAGTAAGCTGCTTCTTGTAGCTCCTCATGCAAAAGATTCTGTTAGCTGGCAGGAAACCTAAGACTTAGACATTGTAGTTCTGCATGCAAGTTCGTTCAGGAGTCAAGTCTTTGGCTCTTTATCCTCTGTTTGTGCTACTGATCCAGAGACTTTAAATTGCTTTTTTAAATTAATTTAATGAACCAATAATGTTTTATTTCAGCTTGATATGCACTTGGTTGGTTTACTCGGGATACAGTTACCAAACATGACTCACCCCAGGATGATTACGTTTCGCTTTCAGCCAGGTGCAGCTAGGACTTGGCAACCATCATCCTGAAGCTGGTGTCTGTGTTAATTCTGCACTTGGTGACCTTCATGATGTGGGTGTTTGGAATGATTCTGTTGGCACAAATACAGATTCTCTCATACAACCATCTGTTCCTTGTGGAGAGGAATTTTCAACAGGTATCTGCAATGTTTCATCTACAGCTTTCAGTTTTCAGCACATCTTCTATATTTATGGTGAGAAAATAATGCCTTCACTGCCTTGAAGAAAGTAGGGCAACTAGTGATATTTAGAGGTGGAATCCTTTATCAGTCTTAAACGTAAGGGGAATTTGCTGAACACTTCAAATCAACCTCAAGGTTGAAGACCCAAAGGCTGGTCTTCAACCCCAGGGTCCTTATTACTCCCATTCTCCTATCACATAACTCCACCTTTGCAAATCAATTCTTCCTTCTGTTTCTCACCATCCCCCATGCCTACCTACCCAGGCTGTGTCTGGAGAATGACTAGTACTACATGGCACGTTGATGGCAGAGTGTTGTCTAATCTAGGTGTAACATGCTGTGCCTAATGATAGCACTGATTGAGTCTCTTTGATGCCCTGATTTAAGGAACTACAAATATCATTCACAGAAAGAGGTACATTTCTTTCTCTTAATTTGACCTACATCACACAGCCAGGGCTGGAAGAAGGTTTTCAGTTTTCCCTAAGCCTAACAACTACTTCTTAACATAAACCTTAGAGGACTCCTGTTCCATTGAAACAAATGCAAGCACCTGTGCAGCATCTGTTTTAAGACAGATATGTCAGTATAAAATGACATTTTGCTTGCTATATGCAACTTAGTTTCCTTGAGGTCATTACTGATTTGTATATATATTTAGAGACTTCCTGCTTTTCAGAAATTCCAGCACAGTTTATCTACACTTAACTGTACTAAAAGAGGAGAGCAACATTTTGTACATAGGACAAAGTTCTTGCAATCTTCAAGTTAAAAAAAAAAAAGGTGAGAAAATATAACTCTTATTTGAATATCAAAAATGAAGAGTTCTGTCTGCAATAACAGATGTACTAACTCATTATGAAGCATTATTTGTACATACATTTGTACATATATTTATATACAGAAAATAAACAGAGATCCTATATGGGTGCCCAGAATTACACGTTACATGACATTGACTCTGAAGCAAATATTATCATTTATGTGGTGCACAGGGTACTTTGCAGTAAAATTCAGTGACTATAGCAATTTCTTTTTTGGTACTTCTGAGAGATATTTTGTTTTAAGAAGTTATCAGTTAGGCACAAATAGGTCTTTCATTTTAATTGTTCCCAAGATTCCAAGGTTAAACCAGGCTTTATTGTTGGGGAGAGAGAGGAATTATGCTGTCTTATAGACATGACATATTTTCCAAATAAATTCAGTGCATGGAAATATTTTGAACATTTAGTTCAAAATACCTCATCTCATTTTATTTTGTGTTTCAGGGTTTCTACCTTCCAGTTTAGTGTGATACACTCTATACAATGACATAAAAGTTTAGAGTTCAATCCAAAGTAACCAACAATGTCAGCTTCTGCTGCTGTCAGGACACTTGCAGGTGCTCAGTGCTCTTCAGAAGCATAGTATCACAGCCACTTGGAACAGAATCTCTGCATCCTTCTGCTTCTTCAACTTAAATTTCATAGAATGACAGAATCACAGAATCATGTAGGTTGGAAAGGACCTGTAAGATCATTGAGTCCAACTGTTAGGTTAACACTGCCAAGTCCACCACTAAACCGTGTCCCTGAGCACCACATCTACATGTCTTTTCAATACCTCCAGGGATGGTGACACAACCACTTTCCTGGGCAACCTGTTCCAGTCCTTGACAACCCTTTTGGTGAAGAAATTTTTCCTAATATCCAATCTAAACCGCCCCTGGTGTAACTTGAGGCCATTTCCTCTTGTCCTAAATTTCTTTCTTATTCATATCCTATCAAAAATGTGCTGCCTTATGTGTAGTTTTTCATATATTCCTTTATCATCTAATCTTTCTAGTGGTTAAATCCTGTAATGTGTTATTTTTTGAGATAGCTGGCGTACAGAATGATAAGCAACATAAGAGTCCAAATCAGGGAAGTCTCTCCAAGCAGTCAATGGGGTTTTTACAGATAGATAGCAGTTCTTGCTGCTTCTTCTCCTAACCAGTTGGGTGCAGGTCAGTTTCAAATAAAAACCTATGCAGCTATGTCAAAGACAGTATTATGGCCAAATTATCAAAGCTTTTCAAAGTGTATGGCCCATCCAGAGTTTCTCATTTTCTTATGTTATTTAACTTCTTAGGATAAGCAGAGGTTTTAGAGCCAGAAAGGTGGGGAATCAAAATTAGTGTGAGCTGCAAACCTGAGTAACTAATGATGCACATGCTTCTTATGTCCATAGCACTTCATTCCAAGTGCAACAGTTGGGATAAAAACGTGCTGACAACATCTTGTGCAAACTGGTGCTTCATCAAAATTCCACAAGTGCTGGAATGTATTCTGCAAGCAGTACTCTACCAGTGTAGAAAGCTAGGAGGTCACTGATGCGCTCCTCTTGAAAGCTTCAGATTTTTGAAAGCATCAGCCTAAGCTGTTCTTCTATCAGATACTGAAAGAAATGCTAGGTCTTGACTGTTTATGTTCGAGCTTATTTCTTTTAGTGCTTAACAGTGCCTTCTAATGGCTTCAGGTTTGTTGCAGAGTGACAGAGGAGGGTCCTTTTATTATTGTGGTCTAGAGAGAAAAAGATACTGCAGAGAACTGGATAACAGGTGAGAGGACTGGTACAGATTTTCTCTGTCTGACCCATGGTTGTATGGAGGAGAGACTCCTAGGGTAACTACTATAAAGTCAGAAGAGTCATGGCATCTCCCTCATATTCCTCAAATCTGCTAATCCTTTTGCTTAACATTTTCCTGTCTATTTACTTTATAGCCATACCTTGTCATACTGCTGTTTCTGCAGCAACTGCTGCTTTTCAGTTCTTCTCTTCCATTCTCTTAGCCTATTCCTTCTCCATTAAAGGATTAAAGAAATGTGTAAGAGGGAAAAATAATATAAATCATCAATACACAAAACAGAGACCCAGAGGCTAGTCTCTTTTACAAGGAACACAGCTGTGCTGGGGACAGTCAGACACCCTGTTCTGAGCACTTACACTGCCGAATCCAACAGTTGTAGAAGCAAGTGTGGAAGACGAGTCCACAGTAAGCTGGCAAAGAGGAAGGGGAGGAGAGAAGTTATCTAGAGAAACAAAGAAACAAACAAATAAATAAAAAAATAAAAATCCAAGTAAGACCAAAGAATTACTTAAGAATGGCGTGCAAAACACAGAACATGAAGAAAGGCTAAATGTACTAAAGTCTAGAAATATATAAAAGAAGCATTTTAATATTCATAATATCCTTTGCTATTATACTGTTATTTTTGAAGTCTAATCTGTTTAGCAGAAGTCATCATAAAATGCACGACTCCAACCTAGATGGAAAGCTTCCCATAGCATAATCAGGGAGGTCAGGGAGGCAGGGAGATGCCACTGGGGAGGTTTCCAGTATAAATCATATTTTATCCCACAAAAACTGCAAGCCTGCAACTATAAACTCTGTAAGCTAAACAAACTATCAGTGTGATCCTGGTCTGTACATGGTTCAGGACAAACACTTAGAGAAAATAAAATTAATTCAGGTAAATTTGCAACAGCTGATTGCAAATAGACTGCATATTCTGAATTTGCACAATACAAAGATGAATTTGTAACATAAAGACAATGAAGTACAATAGAAAGGAAAAAAAAATGAGGCTGTTACAGTAACTAATAATCTTGAAAACTGCACTACAGACTCTGTAGTTTAGACACCTAACTCCTGATATGCCTTATTGGCATTGTTGATCTATACAGCTTACCTACATGGATATCCGAACGTGTCTGCCCACGGAACCACAGACAGCAGAGGTGTCACTGCCTAGCAATTTGTCAAGATACAGCAAGGAAGAAATCTGGGTCATTTGGATAATTATCACTTGAATAATCATTATCATTCCAGACAACTCAGTCTGTTGCCTCAGGCATCTAAGCAATTTCATCCAGTCACCTCAGCCCTGTAAAGTACAGACAAGCATTTTGTGAACTTAACAGAACTTACAGAAAAAAGAAGTGTGCAAAGGAGTGTTTTGGATTCCAGATATTCTAAATTTTCTATATGTTTTCAGGACATACAGAAGTTTTATAGGCATGTCTTTCTAGTCATTACCTTTATCATTAATGATAGCTAATAACCTTGCTGGAGATCCCATAACGTTAAACACAGCCAGGTAATTATAGAAGGTTCTGCCTGAAAAGGGGCATGATACAAATATGCAAATTTTGAACCGAAACAAAAGACAAGGAAGGAAGCAGAGTCAGAGGAAAATAGTCACTTTGCATGTTATCATCTTTCCAAGCTCACTAGGACAAGACATATTGTAAGTTAAAAGAGAGGGTAGGAGGAAAGAAAAGAAACAAATTGACGATCAGCACAAGATCAGCAAATGAACAAACAGGAAGACAGTGAGAAAAAGAAGCACATTTCTTAGAGATGCTTAGCAGCACCTCTGAGCAGGAGGTAATTGCCAGTGGATAAAAAGAGCAAACTGGATGCCAAGACAGAAAGCAATGATGGAGCACCAAGCGCCTTGGTCAATATATTTGTAAATCTGCAGAAGGTCCCAGGAGAAAAAAAAACTCATCCAGCTTTGTATTTCTTGAGATGGTAATCTTCCCATGATATACATTTTCACTAAATTTCCTGACAGAAAAGAAATGCAACGACTCCTAAAGGCTGCTAGACAAACAGAGAATTAGCTGGGTTTGTTTTGTTTTAAAACACACATACAAATGTATGCCAATAAACAAGCAAATCTAAAAAAAACATTGGCCAATTAAATTTCTTCCTCTGGTACAGTCAGTTAAAATTAATTCTGGCACATGAGGCAGCCTGAAGCCAGATGGTACGTCCTCGCTGTGCTTTGAAGTGAGAACGTAGAAAACAATGTCTTCTTCAGGCTGACCAGGAGCTAACTAAACACCTGGCTTTTTGTTGAGGGAGACCTAGGTATTACAGTATTCTTGTCGTGGGAGTCATATATTAGACAAAACAATAGTCTGACTTCTACAGGAGCAGAAATGGGAAAATGGAAAGCTGTGCTCTGCTGGTTTTTGGCAGCAGGGAATTATTAGCAAATCAAAAAATTCAGTTAACTTTCATTTAGAAAGAATTTGTATTGAGCAGTCCTGAGTTTGGCATGAATACTACAGTTTAACCACCTAATTTGTAGCATTTGACCATGAACTTTGCCAAAGTTTGTGCTACCCACATAAGCATTTAAGGTCTCAAAATATTTCCAGATATATTCTTCTGGCAATCACTTTTAAAAGGAACCCGCTACTGAATTTTTAATACTTATTTGGTTCATATGAAATAGCATTTGTTGTTCTGGAAGTGCTATTGCAGGTATCTTGGTTGACAACTGAAAGCACCATACTTTTTACAGAATCACAGCATGGCAGAGGTGGGAAGCAACCTCCGGAGACAGGGTGGTCCAACCCACCTGCTCAGAGTTGCTCGGGGCCATTTCCAGTCAGACTTTTAACATCTCCATGGATGGAGACTCCACAATCTCTCTGGGCAACCTGTTCCAGTCTTTGACCACCCTCATGGTAAAAAAGGTGTTTTCCTGTGTTTAAATACAATTTCTTATATGCCAGTTTGTGCAATGCTTGCAGTGCTCCTTGCCAAAACCTGAGAAAGCCAAAGAAAGCACCAGGACCACAGCAGCATGTTAGGCAGAGTTGAAGGTGCTCAAACCAGGGCTGCCAACAGCACCTTTCCCAGCATCTGAGCTGGAATCAACACACCTTGGAAATGGCAAAGCCCTCACATGCAGTGTGACCTTGTATGGTCAAGAATTGGAAGCAGCCAAAATCTGTTTTGGTCAAACTTGATTTAAAAAAAAAAAAAAAAAAAAAAAAAAAAACCAAAAGCATGAGCAATGTGTTCTGAGGTAGAGCAGTGACTAAGCCCCAGGAGCAAGGGAGGGGGAGGCTCAGGACTATTGTGCAGCACATCCGCCAGGGCGAGGAGGGAGAGCTGCAGGAGAAGGGAATGAAGGAGAAAGGCAGCAGGAAAGGGTGATGACATCGTTTAATAGAATTGATTTATGAATCACTGACTTTTTGTGAAGTTAATTCCATATTCACCTTTCCCTTAGCTGCTCCCCCACTCCCAATAAAGTTGTCTCTGTTCTAAACCCTTGAACTCATTGTTTGTTAGTAGGGAAGTATTGCTCATGAGGGAGACACAGACAATGTTCATTTAATTTTGCAGCTTTCCCAGGAGACTCTTGCGGGTATTATTTAAGGAGTGTTTTCAAAGGAACGTATGTATACTGGCCCTCTTTACTACCCACAGCACCTCCACCTAGACAACTTAATACATCAGTCAACATTTGCAAGTCATCAGTCAATCAGCAGTGAGGAAAGGTAAATTGAAATGAAATACCCTAATTGAATAATTTCATTAGCTTTGTTCTAACACAAATAGACGCCCTCAGAGACGCACATTCTCACTGGAGACTGGTAATAAACGTGTTAAGCGCATGAAAAGAAAGTGATACAATCGTGAAAGCACACACACAGGTAAAATTTTCCCAAAGGCTGTGTGGGAGAGCGCGTAGCAGGAGCAGACACGATTTGGCTACCGCTACCGTAGGTGCAAGGAAGGAAGTCTCCAAATGGTGGATTTAACATGACTCTCTGCAGCCACACCACAAAGCGCCCGGGAGCGGCTTGTCCCTCCCGGCCCCTGTGGGAATCAATCTGAGGAAGCCTGATGCTATAGAGATGTTTCCTGTATATTGTGTGGGAACCTCAACTAAGTGCAAACTACTGGCAACAATGAGACAATAAATTGTAATAAACAGGAAAAATAGCATTGGCTCCTGAAATCAATGGCTGGAGCGCATGAAACTTTCACAGCATTGATAAATGAATAAATATAACAAAAAGCATTGGGTTTTGAAAGAATGGGCAGTTTATCTGCACTGAAAGGCTCCTTTTCTCTTAACTAAATACATGTAAAAAACAAACACCGCTAAAGGACTTTGGCTGAGATTTTCAGTGCTGGAGAGGTGATTTAGAAAGCTGCACAGAACTCCAGAGTCTGATTCCTTTGCTTGGCCCTGAAAACAGCAGCACAGTCTGAACAAACCGCCACCTTCTAGCAACCCCATTGCATCATCTGTCCACGTCTGCTACTTGGCCCACACGAGATGATCACATCTGAAACATGAGCCAGCCCCCTCCTTCTGAAAAAATTATAAAAAACAGCAAGAAAAACTGAGCTAAAAACTACTGGAAGCAGTCTGCTGTCCAGTGAAGACCTGGAATACTCTGAGGATTAAATACTGTTCATCTTGTGCACATATGCTCTCTTATTGAATTCAAAGAAGTGAGCAGTGAGAGCTGAAACAAGTGGGAGTAAAGAGTCTGCAGTACTTTAGAGGAGACACTGAAACACCTTGCAAGCCCAAGGGAACTGCAGTATTAAGCACTTTTCATTTACAGCCCTTGTGAGATCCAGGCTCTGCAAAAGAGCTTCAGAAAATGCTGAAATTCAGTCCAGGAGAGCAGTCCCACCTGAGGCAAAATTAAGTCCATCTCCAGACAGTGTCCAGGCGCAGGACCTTGTGTGGGGCCAAGCTCAGAGGGACAATACCTAGCTGGGATAAAGCAGCAAGGTTTAGCCTTGCATTAGAAGTCTCTGCTCTTCAACAGCAAAAGACCTGAGAGAATCCCACTAAAGGTTTTTGAGGGGGCACAAGTAAACTGTGTAGAGCGAAAAGTTACTCTTTCAATATCTTTGGGGAAAAAAGGAAAAAAAAAAAAAAGGCAGCAGCAGGAGCATATAAACACACTCCAATTGTTCCCGAGTTAATTTACTTCAATTAGTTTTAGCTGAATCAGATATCAATAGCAGACCATGACACAGGAGCAATAAGGTGCACAGGTTTAGAAAGAATATGCATTTTTCAAAATGAACTGGATTGCTTGTTTTGTAGTATTGCAGAATGAATTGTTGAAGAGAATGCAAGAAAAGTGATGCACAGGGATCTTGGTACAGTACTTGAGGCTCTACCTCTTGCAGTATATAATGAAGAACTAGTCTCTTCTATTCTAGACAGGAGAACTCTCTGGTTTAATGGAAACTGGCTAACTGACACATAGAAAGCAATGCTAGATGGCAATGACTTGGCTGCTGAATAGCTTCTTGTGAGAAGGCACTCAACTCTATGAAGGCATTCAGCACTATGGTCATTTTTAGTAAAGATTGGAAGGGGGAATACTCATTGTCTCAATTAAATTAAAAATTATAAGAAATTGTAGCAATAAATAGTGTAAAAGGGTGCATAAATTTTGGTTTCACAGAGAGAGGCAGCCTTCAATGGCAAGGGAAAGTAATCGTACTGTTCTTGTCAGTGCAGAGTGCTGTGTTCAGATCTGGGTACCTCATCACTGATACATGCAGCGCACTCTAAAAGAAACAGGAAAACCAGTTAAGAACATGCAAGGAATTATTTTAAAAAAATAACAGAGTTAAGTATGTCTAAGCTTGGCTAAGGCCGTAGAACACAATAGCAACGCCTAAATATTTGAACAACAAAGAAAGAGAAAACTTAGCAACAAGATTAACTGCAAGATGCAGAAAAGTGTTCTTACAGAAAGATCCATTAACTTCTGGGCTACAAATGATAGAAAGCCTGTCAACAAGAACATTCAAAGTTAGATTGGACAAAACACAAATAAAAGTATAATAAAGAGTTGTTCTGTGCCAACAGCTTGATCTGCTTGATGCCTTAGAGTTTTCCATCTCTTTCAAAGTAGCTAAACTTCAGCGTAAATAAAACACATCACCTACCTTTTACTTTATGAGTAGCAAAGTTATTAATTTCAAAAATATTTCTGAGAATTCTTCCTTTTAACATAAACAATCTTCACTTGTTCACTATCCATAAATAAGTTGCTATAATGGAAGAGGCATGTGAATAGTTCAACAACTACCCTGAAAAGTTGTTGAGCTGCACGCCAGCTTCATATTAACCATTACCCTAAACAGTTCCTACATCTCTAAATGCTTCCTATATTAAACTATACGAAGCAAACACAGTGTAAAAAACATCCAGCTGCAAGCACGAAGGTAACCATTGCGGCGGTGAGTCTGAGCAGTAGAGGGCAGCGAAGACTAGGAGTAACTGCAGATTTACAAGGTCCTGGATTGGGAGGAGGTGGGGGGGGATTTTTAAAACTAAATGCATGCTGATCTCTCTTACGTGTGATGCCCAGTATATTTGAAACCACAGGAAGTTGTTACCAGCCCTTCATCAAAGAGTCTCCACAGCTTCTGTCATAGCCGGTCTGTGCTATATTCCTTTTCCAAGGTGACCTCACCTGGCATTGCAGTTAATGTTTGCGCTGCAAGGATTGCAGCAGGTACTTCGTAGCTTCTCGGATCGCCTTCCTTTCCACCGCCAGCCTTCCCCCCTACCCTCTGCCTGATCTTAATCTTTAGGCGAAAGTATCTTAGGCAGGATTTACTGGGGTAAAATCTGAAAATTGATTTTCTTGTGTAAAAGGTCAGGAAAAATGTGGAATTTATTGGAAAAAAGCGTGTTTATTTGGTGACACTCTAGTGCAGTTGCATTTTTTTTTATGTGATCCTTCCTTCTGTTCCTTCAAGTCTTTCCACAGACTAAAGACACAGGATCTGGAAAATGTCACCTCTGGAACTGCATTAAAAATCGTACCTCAGTGGCTGTATCCTTCTGCCATCTCCTCTCCAATTTTTTTCCTTTGACTGTCTGGGGCTGACTTTTGCCTGCTTTTTGTTTTGTCCTCTGTAATGCTTTTCGCCCAGAACACAGTCTGTGTCCTATGGCCTTCAACTCTTTTCTTCCCACTCCATCTGGCAGGTTTTCAGTCATTTGCAGCTTTTCCTTCATAATATTTTTATTTCCCTTCTAAAATCAAAGTAAACACAGGTTTTAAGACAGTATTATTTCTAAAAAATATTTCTGCAGCCCTGTATCCTAAACTTCATTCTTCTATTGTTATGTTATGCTCTATACACATACATGCACGAGCATGCACACATACAATGAAAGTGCTTAACATAAACATTTTCCTTACATTACAGGATGAAAGTGATCTCAGGCTGACCACTTATTTTCTGTGAATTGAGTTATGTTCAGAAACCATAGAAAGAGATAGAAAAAAGAATTATTATTATTATTTGCACTAATATATCACCTGGAGTCCTTTGTCATGAACCAGAACCATATTGCACTAGGACCTTTAAAAGCACAGGCAAAGATGACTGTGTCTGTATTAAAAAAAAAATAAAACCCCTTACCGTGAAAATGTAATGCAAAGCACTAGGTGAATTATTTATTTGCATTTTTGTAAGGCGTGGGTAACTGCACACAGTAAAAGTGAACAGGTCTCTGCTGTGAACCTTATACACTCTAAATAAACAGAGAAAACAAGGAAACCCAGAGGCATAAAGAAATAGCATAAAAGAAGTTATCAACACAGGAATAGAAAGAAGCTCTCTCTACTCCAAGACCAGTGTTCACTAAGGCTGACTATGTCTTTGCACATTCCACAATTTCATCTTTTTAGAGATACCTAAAAATAGTGACTGTTAGTAGTCACCTTTATTGGCTGTAGCACATAGGATAGGAAAAATTCTTCCCTTTGGCTTTTTGTTTTGTCGTGAACCCATTACCACTGTGCACATCCAGACGTGAATTAAAAGCAAATTTTAATTTTATCAGTGTGAATTATTTAGCAATATTGTTCCAGATACTCAAACTGTTAGCCAGTCATAACTGAGTCTAATTATTCTGCAAAATTTGGACTTATTTATCAGTATTAATTAATTTAATAGCCCTAGTACAAATATATAAAATTGTATTTTTAATAAAGGAAGCCACACAGCCAAAAATACAAGCCCAAAACTTTCTTTAAACAGAGGTCTGAGACACACTAAGTCTTTTTTTTTCCTTTAGAAAAATAATTGGAGAGTCTTAAAAAAAAAAAACAAAAACCAAAACAACAAAAAAAACCCAGTCTTTTTATTCCTGGAGGAAGGAATTCAGTATCAAGGCAACAGAAGTGCCCACAGCGACATTTAAAGCAAGGATTCACCACTTATTCTTACTTTCATGATGAAAGGAGGAAAGCTCGTCTGCAAATGGAGTGTCAACCCATTCTTGCTGCAAAACTGAAGAAAATCCATGCTTCTTTCTTTCAGCAGAAGAGTGATCAATTGCATACGTATATGCATACGTGTCTGCATGTACACATGTAAGGGAAAAGTGCAAAAGAAGTTGGCCACCCTTTTTCCTCGTACAGCACTGCTCTGCTGAGATCCAAGCTCTCTTGCAGGACATGCAGTTAATCTGCAGAATCCTTTTAAATAATAAATGCACAGCACTGGCAATTCAAAGTTTGCTGAGAAGAGTGCACACCAGTTTCTGTAAAGTGTTGAAGACTGGCAGAACTCTGTAGATCCAAATTATTCCGGAGCCACTGATTTCAGGACAAAAAGGCCACGCTGAAGAAGTTTAGAGTTCCAGTAGAGAGATGGCAAGAGTGTAAATAGTCACTGTGGGTATGAAGAAATTCCTCAAACACAGATGGTGAACCTGCTGTGGTATGGAGGCTTCACCTCCCCCTCAGATCCCGAGGAACTGCCTCAAGCACAGCCCAGCTGCCCATTTCAGCCACTGCCTGTGAGTAAAGCTAAATGTAGCTTACCTACCAGTCACCACCTGAAGAAAAGAGGCCTCCTGTTATCCCGAGGATGTTTGAGCAGATGACATGGAATCCTTCCTAATACCGTCAAAGTTTTCTGGCTGATCTAGCATTTAGCTATGGGAAGGGTTCTGAGGAAGCATTACACATACTTCCTTTCCCTTCTCCCCAAAACTATGCTTTGGTCTGAGTTTTAGTGGGTACTGATATTTCTCTGAAGGTCAGAAGCCTGAGGACACTATCTACAAGTGGCAGATCTTGGGATTCTGGACTCTTTCACTAGGGAAAGGGTCTGGGGGTGCAGAAGTGAATGACCCCGAGTAAGCAATTTCCATTTTCCGACACTACATGAGAAGAATATCAAGCTGGAAATTTAAGCCAGGTGTCCATTTCTCCTAGATAACATCAGCCATTCAAAATTACGTAGAATCTCAGCCAAAGTTGAGGCACTCTCATGAATATGAGACTGCAAAGCCTGGAAAGAGGAAAAGCTAAAACCCAGGGAAGATAAAAGACCCCTAAGAGGCTCCACTTCCAGCTGAAATTATTCCACTTACATACCGTCCTTTCAGCATTACACTTAAGAAAATTAACACCATCTAATCCTTGATAATGGAAGGACAATCAAGCAGCACTGCAGATGCTATTACAAGGTCTTCAAGGAGTGATAAATAAGCCAAGAGCTATTTGTCTGACAGTTTGGACTGTGAACACAAGTAATTCCAACCAACATACATATAACAAAGAAATACTATAGATCCCAGAATGTGTCCCTGAGGGATACCAGATGACACTGAAGACACCAGAGATCAAAGCAATAAATTTTACAAAATAAGAAAAAGAGTACAATTACAGCCAATGGTCAAAGGAGTCAAATGCCACATGGAAGTTGAAAAGCAGCAGGCAAATGTAGTAATAACCCTGCTGTGTACAAGCCCACATACACATTATCTGGATAACCTTCAGAGAAAGAGAAAAATAAAAATCAAAATGATATGTATAGATTATCTCCAGAGCTGTTTGCACTAACCTTTGACTGCAATGACAGTGTAAAGGAAAGGTTCTTGATTTTCAGCGGACATTACTTTTGCTGCCATAATTCCCTCCTACAGCAGCCACCTTTCTGAAAGGACAAAAAATATTTCCCACATTCATTTGAGTAAGAAAGTAGATGTGATGATCAGATAGACAATTAGGAGGAAAAAAGCTGAAAAAAAAAAAAAATCATGGAACAGACAAAACAAGACGTTTGATGTAATCAAACCACACGGTTATTTTGCCAGTTACTCCTCCACTTTCCCTATCCTTCATCTGTGCACTGTCTTCTCAGATTATAATACCTTTACCAAATGAAATTTGTTTTCATACTTGTCAAAAATGCCAGTACATATTATGGACTGAGTGGAGTAGACAAACAACAATTTTATGAAGGTCTTGAGATGCACCAAAACATTTGAAATTTACAAACAACAAGCTGGCAAATTCAAAGACATTTTCAATAAATCAGAGTTTGTAAAATTCAAGTTTAAATGCATTATAATATTAACATTTTATTAAGAGATCCAAATATGGTGAGAATAGTGAAAATGGTGGTTCTGAAGCAGAAACCTTCTGTATTCAGTTAACCCCTGCTTACAGTGGCTGTTTTTGGTCAGGTGCTGCAAATGCATCATAATCACAGAGACTGTCATTATGTCACTAAACTCTCTTGGGATCTTGAATTTTTTCCCAACATTAGAACAAACCAAGACCTTTCTATGCATTCTAGGCAACCACACATCAGACAGAGAGATAAATCTGCAGGATAGCTGATCGCCCAACAGACTTGTCACATGCGTTCGGCCAGAGAGAGCCTGAGTCTGCGTCCCGGCACCTCCCGGGAGTGGGAGGCCCAGATTTAAGACTCTCTTCCAAATTGTATGGAACAGACAGCCGACTCTGAATCTCTCGCATTTTGGTGGTGGCAGTGTCTTTCCACCAGACAACCTACCCGCAACATGAGAAATCCTTGTCATTGAAGTTTTCGGGGGTGGGGGGAGAATGTGTTTTTACAGGAAAGTTTTATTTTTGGGAATTTAACATTTTTATGAGAAAATGACCAGTTAAAAATTAAACCCCAAAAGGCAGAATAAAACTATTCCATGGATACCATCTAATTAATATATGGCAAAATTTGATGAAATGCTAATAACAATGCCAGCACTGAACACAGAGTACTTAAATTTAGGGCAAAAAGAAATAACAGATGGAACAGAGATATATGCAGAGCTCTTACATTCATATATTCATCTACTTATGAATATATTAGCATCTGACTCACAAATAAAACATATTGAAATAGTCACAGCAGCATTATCTACCAAAAGAGTCAATCATGAAATTTTTAACATGCTACCATTTATAAATGTAAACTCATTTAAAGACTGTTTCTTTAGAAAATTATTGATTCTTTCTGTGCAATTAGGAAAAAGAAAATACTTTTCTCATTAGCAGATTCAGTCCTGCACCACTGCCACCAACAGGACTCTTACCATCAACTTCAATGGGAAAAGAATTATACCCTGTGTTAGCTTTCAGCAATTACATTGACATTATCAGTGATTTACTGAGTGGTATTTCAAACATGATACCATATGTCAGCTGATACCAAGCAAGTCTGAGTGTCAAACTTCTGATCATAACTACTTGGTTAATAAATATCACAGCTATTGAGCCTCTACAGCGTTTAAACTCTGACAGCCAGGGTATCACCACAAAAAAAAGCCTTGAAAAACCCAAGGAGACTCAGCTCTGAGTTCAAATGACTTCCTTTTAAGTCTTCCACTTCTCAAGTTGATTAAGATTCAGTACATAGCTCTGATTTGAAATCGAGCAGTTCAGCTAAGGGGGAGGCTGGCAATGTTCTCTTGTTGATAGGTAGAAGTGGGAAATAGCATTGCTAACACTTTGTGATGATTTTCAACCCTTTCAGATGTGCTGACATCCTTATGAATTTAGGCTGCTGAAATATGTTTGCTTTCTGAGCTACCTTTCAGAGACTTTTTAGAACCGCCCCACAGATCCAAGATGGTTTTGTAGGCCACCAGTTGCAAATCGCTGTTGTCTAAACACTAGTTTAAAAAAATATATGGAAAGATTTTTGTTCATTATAATTAAACTCGATCTTTTAAAATAGCTATAACATTTTTATCCTGTATTGGTCCAAAGAATCTCCAGGGAATTATTTTTTTCCTCTTCCTTTCATATCAGTTAAATGACTTTTGATTCTGGTTAAGTTATTTCTAATTTGAAGACATTTGAGAGCAGAGTTGGGCCATTTGTGCTTTAAAGAACATACACTTTCTTTCCTTCTCTTGCTTTATTTTAGTTGCAAACTATGAACATCCAACTTTACTCTTCTGGACTTCATTTACAGAGTGATCTTACAGGTTGCTCAGCATTGTAAAAGATCTTGAGAGTTGAAGTTTTCTCCATCTGTACATTAATTTCCCATATATTTTAATTCTATGCTAATTCCCAAGAGTTCTCTTGCATCTTGACACTTTTTCCAGTATCTAAAGATGTAATAACTCTTTATCAGTCAGCAAAGCAGGCTAAAAACCTCCAACATTCCTGTCTCTCTCAAATTTAATTTTTCTTGTCCAAATTCCCCAAATACCAAAACCAAACTGAAAACAGAAAAAAATGTCAAAAATATAAGGGGAAAACAATACCAAAGGAAAACTTAACCAGTGTCATATTACTGGTAGTGCACAAATAATGCTAGCTATTAACTTTCATTTTTAAGCATCTTTTCTGAGTTAAAGATCTTTCAAAAGATAGAATTTCAAACACATTTTGTTAGAAAGGGCTATTTAGATAAGAACAACAACAGAAAAAGTGAACAAGCTACTCAACCTACAGAAGTAGTTTAAATCATTATATTGTCTGTTTTGAATGTGCATGGAGAAGTACATCATTAAGGAAAGGGCAAGGTAAATAATGAGTAGCTGACTATCAGCTGCAGAGAAATAAAAAAGCAGGATTCTACAAGCCAGGGAGCTTGGTGCTGCATCAGTCAGTTAATGGGCTAAGAGAATCTGAATTAACATTAAAGCTTTGTACTGAGAGATGGGAAATGCAGGAAAAAGAGAAACTGGAACATCCAGGGTAAAATCAGCTGCTGTGTATACAGGCCAGAGGATGTTATTTGGCTGCAGGGGAACTGGTGTGGATCATCAGTTTGTACATCAGCCTATTAGCCTCATGCTGGTTAACTGTATTTTTTCAGCTGGGAAGTATTTAAGGCCACATGTTGAAGCTATTTTTTTCCCCTCCCTATTAGACTTACAAGGAGGAACAGGAAGAAATTTAATGTAAATTAAGAGTAATAGTGAGGTATTGACTTGCTAAACTAACTTACTGAAGTCTTTTAGATCATATGAGGCTTGAAATCAGAGGGGCAGAAAGAGCGAAATGACAGGCAATGTACTGAAAATGAAAGAACATGAAAAGTTTGCATGGATTTTGAAGCTAGCAGTAAAACCTGTTAAGAGGAACAGGTGTTGCGTTCTGATTTAGCCACGGGCAATACCTGGAGTCAAGTCATGAGATCTCTAAAGATTCACTCGTTCTCAGAAGAGGGGTTCGGTGCTTGGTGGAGAATCTGAGGTTGCGGATGAGCAATACAGCTGTGCTAGCCCTTGCCAGCTGTTGCTGAAGGGGGGGACGGCTCCATCCCACCGCCCTCGCCTCGCTCTTGCACAGGCTCTGGCATTCATCTGAGCTGGCAGTGAGCTGGATCAAAGAGCTAAACTGGCAGAATATTAATGCCCTCTTCCCCTCCAGCGTGAATTGTCCCGAAGACCTGGAGCACCATATCGGAGGAATTTTGAAAGCTGCATGTGGGCAGTAATGACATTTTTGAAATATGCCTCCCACCACCACTCGGAGCATACAAATGCCCGGACTTCCTTACAAGACAGCTTGCCATCCCACATTTTCAGCCCAAACCCTCTGCGCTGCTGTAGGGCGAAACTGGAACGCGCGGACAGCGTGCGGAAAGTCGCTGCTGCTGAGAAGTGTGCGTGGATGGCGGCGTTGTTTAATTCTGCACGCACTTCTGCTGGTCAGCCACCCTTCCAAACCTCGACCCCTGCCATTTAACCACGCTATAATCTGGGTGGCAGCTAGAAGTACACTTTTCTTTATGCTCCCCTTTTCTTTTCTCATTTACAGCTGCTATAAAAAAAAAAAAAAAAATTCCTCGTCTCTGAAAAACATAACACTGAACTGGTGCAGCCAGAGTTTGTTTGGAGGGAAGCCAGCATCTTCTATAAACAGTTCAGCTTCACCATATTTAACACGAGTGCCTCTAAATAATAGTAATATTTTGCTTTCAAATATTATTTTGGCCTTTGACCAATGTTCCATTTTATGTCCAGTCTCTGTTACAATGTTTTTGACCTGTTATGTACTGATCATTCTTTCAAAAGAGATAAACTTGTAAAAATAGCTCTTTATCTTCCCAAGACTCATTTATAATTTTATAGCAGATTAAAATTTCACTGATGAATGGGGAACTGCAGATGGAGCTGAGCCAACACTAAAATACCCAATCTCACTTTGGTATCTTCAAGTATTTTCTTCTTCAGCACAATGCTCTGATATTATTTCTGCTCAGTGACCTCCACGTCATGATTCTGCAGTTAAAGACAATGAAATATCCAACAGTTGCATGTAACTCAGGTCAAAGGGATGACTGATATGTCTTGTGGGAACAGAAGGATAAATGTGGTGTGAAAAAAAGGAAAGAAGAAAAAAAAAGAAAAGAAAAAAAAAAGCCCAAAAACATATCCCAAAAATTCTGGCTTGTGGGCAAATTGCCTGTCAATTCAGACAAAATTGATCTGGACACTAAATGATTTTTACAAAGTGTGACAGAGAGATCATCTGTTCATAGTAACTTTGTAATAAAGGCTCTAGTGTGTAATCACGTTTACACTACTGTTTATTTGGAACAAACACTATTATCTTGAGTACAGAGACTTCCTTGCCCCACAGACGTCTTCACTGGTTCTGCATCTTCGTATCTGCTTACAGGCACTTGTCTGCCAGAAGATGTCTTGCTTAATGAGAGGTTAATTTATATACACCTTTGATAACAATTTAACAATACTGGTCTAGGAAGTTATTGGTATCAAATGAACAATTTATCACAGGGTAAGCAAGAGTGTGAAGACAAATTATATTGGTTATTTTGATTTGGTACCTATCTGTCTGGCTGTCTTTCTGCACCTTGCCCCCAGTGAAAAGGTATGATGGAGAAAAACCTAAATATGGAGAGTTATGGCAGAACAAATATGCATCTTGATTGCACTGAGGCAGGAGCCAGTAACAGAACATCACAATCGTCAGAGCTGACTGGGAAGCTGCACATAGCGAGGAAATGGCGAGAGGCAGTGGAGGGGATGACAATGTCTTCAGCCAGGCCAGCTGCAGGCAAGAATGGATGAGGGACCTCAACCGTAAACTCATGGAAAGTTTTCAGGAGAAATTTATCTTGGTGCAGGAAAAAATTACATTCACTTTGCTTAGTACATTCTTTTCTTTTGAAAGATACACAGTCTTATCATTAATACACTGCGCTCAAGGTAAGGCTCCTCCTATTCTTTTCCCTACCCACTCACGCTCAGGCAAATCCTTGCCTATGGCCTCAAAACCATGCTGTACGCCATGACCCTGGAAGTACTTACTAATCCGGCAGCACGCCTTTGCCTGAATGCCTGAAAATCTCTCCCTAATTGAGCGTGCCATACTTCCAGCCTCTCTTCCAAGCCCTTATAAAACACTTGCTTAAGACAGAATTCAGAAATGAATGACTCCTGTAAACTGAAAACCTCCATTAGCAGACAAGCAGAGTTTATCAAACTCCTGCTGCCTGTGACCTGACCAGGCCCGGCTAAGCTCAGGACTCCAGAGGTGAAATGTTACCATGTTTATGCACCGAATGATCTGTCTCCTAGAAATTGTACACGTGTAAAACATCTATAGACTATATGTACTGGGTTGAGAGAGAATATGGTGAACCATATTCTCATTTGACATGGGCAGGCAAACATCTGTTGACTCCAGTAGAACTAAATTAATTTACTTCAAGACATTTTTATTGTATTTTATATATTTATACTGTGTCTGTCACCAGCATCACTGCGGAACAATCATTTCCTCTTCACCCACTTAAGTAACTTAGCAACCATTTTTTCACCCTACCTAGACATTCTTGCTCTGTTAGTGACTGAAAAACTTCCAATGACCTCCACCTCTCCTTCCAAATTGGAACATTTTGATTGGAATTTATTGTTTTGGGTTTTTTTCCCCAGAAAAGTATATACTCCTCCCTTACTACAGTAAAAAGCAGTAAAAAACATGTATGTTTTACAGGTAGTTATTTAAAGGATAGATTTTCATGAAATGTTACAAAAAAATTTAAAAAAAAGGCAAGTCATTCAAATGTTTACTTTGGAGAATATTTTCGTTAAATTATAAGATCTCTTGCCAAGAACATTGCCGTATTCCCTTCCCCCTGCCTTAACCGACAGAAATGCCTGAAGATAATTGGTTTCTAAAAGGTAAGAAGGTACTTGAAACTCGATCTACTGCCAGCAGAGGTAGGTCCTTCAGGTAGCTAGAGAGGCTTTGCTAATGAGATCCTAGTTCAATCATTTACATTTCTTTGGTGGTTATTTTCTTATGCAAATTAACAGACTTTTCACCACCTAGAAACAGGCAACAACTGACTGTTAAATGAATTGCCTCTCTCTTAATGAAAACATCCAGCTTCTTCTTTCTTATGAGTTTACAGAAGGTTATTTGTTTGGATTATTATAATCCACACTACTTTGATGTTCACACCACACTGGGGTTTAGAAAACAACCCTATTATCTGTAATTGCAACTGCAAAGTTCTTCCCTTCAGAGAAATACTACTACATTTTAATCAAAGGATGCAAAGACAAGTATGTTATATACAACATAATGGAGGCAGCCTAGGATATCCAGTGGCTTTTTCTTTTTTTTTCTTCCTTTTTTTTTTTTTTAATAAGGAAGCAAGCCACCATAAATTTCTTTACAGATATTGAAAGGAAGGAGGTAGGAAGTGTCTAATAAAATTAAAAGAGGAACTGTTTGCACATTTTTCTATCATTCAATTAACATGCTAACAGGGTATAACCCTCGAAGCAGTTAAGTGAAAGGGACAGGGTAACGGAATTTTAAGCTCTGTATTTCTTTTTCTTCAACAGGAAGCAGGCCTTCAACCTGGGGAGGTGGTGATGGAGTGAATAAACCAAAGAAGTTAGATCAGTGGGGAGCTTTCATGATCTCTCCTGGATTAAACACAGGAAAGAAAATAATATCCTTAATTCCCTTCTGCATTTTCCAAGAATGACAGTGAAGGACTGTAACTACAGTGTGGTAAAAGCAAATGGTTAACTGCATGCAAACGTAGTGTTAAGCCTTAATTTGCTTCTTTATTTCTCTTCTCACACTAAAAGCTGCTGCTGCTGCTGCTGCTACCAGGCTTCAGGAACATGATCCTATTTTGTTTGATGTCACAAAAGATCAAGCTGAACTTTCCTTAGCCTCTAAGCTATGTTGAATTCTGTAACGAAGAGTTAATCTATGAGCAACTTGAAGGTTGAAATTATACTTTCTTCTGTTCTCAGTAAAGGTGTAAATCCTTACAGATATTCTGAACCACCCCAGAAGATCCTTCCTCATAACACATCATAGTCTGCTGGGGATTATTTTTAGATTATTTTTTTTAAAGCAAAGCTCTTCAGAACTCTGCAAATACTTACTGGTTAAAGCTCGAACAAAGACATCGAACGCTTGAAGAGGGTAATTTTTTCCCCTCAATTGTAAGGCACTCATGCTTATAAAAAGAATTTACTTATTTCCTTCAAGTTTATTTATCATTTACCAATAACCATTTCTTGTGATGCTTGTAATGACATCAAGCAGGACCAATTCCCATTGTATTATGCACTGCATATTAGAAGTTAGCCTCCAGTCACAAAGCTATTTCAAACACTGTACTGGGGAATCTCATGCATTTTCATCGGACACTGTTTGTACTTTCATAGCTCAAGCATACTTTTAAATGTCTCTTCCACTTTGTCATTTCTCAACTTTTATTACAAAGTGCTAAATATGCTTCTAAAACTGCTAAGCATACATTCCCATCAGCTGAAGAAACAAGTGAGTAACTAGTCACCATGCTCTACTGACAGGATGGATATTGTGCAATATGTCAAACTTGACTCCATTTTCAGCTATCTGCTTTAGTTATTATTTACATGCTTAGTTAAGTTAGAAAACTACTACCTATTATAAACATTTGATCCGAGAAAGAGACATTCATTGTTTTAACTGAAAGTACATATGAAGACATCTGAAAGTAAAACTCTACTTTCAGTAGCACAGAAATAAAGTCTGAAAAGCAACACCTAAGGAATATTCTTTAAGAATAATTATAGGTTATCTCCTTCCAGCTCTAATTATTAACTTTCCATGACAATAAATAAAAACATTTCATTAATATTTCTAACCCAGTTTGTCCACGTTACCGGGGAGGGACTTGTCCACAGTCAGGAGGTAGTCCTTTTTTGGTTCTTTCTGTTAACAACAGAGCATGAATAAGGGGCAAACAGAGCTTCTGCAACTATATCTGTACTGGCAAAAGCTGTGGGTTTATATCACAATCATCAGTTTGAGCTAGTCTTGTGAAGGATATTAAGTCCTATGTGAGAAGCATAACTAACCTCAGCTAACAATGAGTACAAACTCTTATTGCTACTAGGATTTTAAACAAAGAAAACCAAATTAGCAGCATTTTAAAAGTGAAATGCAGTGAAAAGATTGTGAAATGCTGCACTGGAATAATGGGCGAATATTGGAGAATTAATGGATAAGGTCGGATTTCTGCATTGATTAGCACAATAAAGTTCAAAGTCGCTGGGTTCCATCCAAATACCAGCATTAAATAAGAATAATAATGAAAAGATTCATTCAGTAAGATACATACCCATCTTTATCTGAACCTCTTGAACTCATTAAACTCTAATCAAAATAACAGTAAGACCTGACTTCATTTATTTCTTGCTTCTGATTGAACCAAAATACTTATGAAAACTACCTTTCCATAGGAGTTTAGACAGATCATTTTTCAGTACTGCTCATAGCTTGGAAGTAAAAAAAATCTCTCTAAAGTATCAATAAGTAGTTTAAGTCAAGATAAATTATAAATTAAAAGGTTAAATTTAGTTGCAGCTCAAATTTGGAACAAAATTTTGGATTAGATTTTATACCTTGACCGAACTTGATCTGGATGCAGACAACTATCATTTAGGTGACAAAAATTGTTTCAGAACCCCTAAAACACAGACATACATACAGCTTCTCAAGTTGCTTCCATTTAGTGCATTTTTAAACAAAGTGCACTTGTAAAGTAAATTTCACACAAATCAAAGTACCATTTTACTGTTGATGCTAATGGAAACCCATTGCCCAGGAAGAATTTTGATTTTAGTTTTCAGATCATGTGTTTATAGTGCAACACTTCCATATAGATGTACATTGTAGATGTATTATATTAATGAACAAGTATTTATGGAACAGCTGTTAAAATGCATGAGGCAAATTGCATCAAAAATTAGAGGTCTTCTGGTGTGCCAGCATGTCTACTCAGCTGATTATCCATAGCACAAGTGTCATTGCTCCATTGCATGTGGACAGCTATTGGAGTAAATAGGACTACTCATAAAATAAGAAATTACTGAATATATAGTAAAGTTACAACATTTCTGGTTCTATATGCATTTGCTTGTTCAGGAAAACTACACAAATATCTGCCCTCACTCTTCTCAGTCTGATATAGAACTGCATCCCCTACTTTTCCCTGAAATGCTTGAACCCTCAAACGCTGGTGCCATATCTGACTGCTGCTGATGGCCCTGGATACATCCAGGCACTTTGACATCCTGCCAAAGAAGTGGGAAGCTGCCTGGTTTCGTGTAACTAGTCATATGAACGCTCAGTGTGCTTGGAGTCTTCCGAGGATTATCTTTCCCAGCCCAGGTGTGGGTCATGGACCTCTAACTGTCAGGGCCTGATACGAGCTTAAGACAAGGGAATTCAAACACAGCTGGAGAATGTGGGTTTCTGTGTGTTGGTGCAAGGAACGTGAACTTCCAAGAAATAATGATGGTGGGAGGAAAATACCAGGCATATTGACTGCTGACAGAAGCCACATTTGTGCCAAAACTAGGAAAGAAATAGTCAAGAACAGGCATTCTTCTGAAGCTGTTACCCCTGTAAGACTGCCAGCTGAGAGGGAACGTGTGATATTTAGGACACTGTAAAGCAGTGTCTCTATGGCGCACAGCTTTCAGCAAATTAACGATCTTCAATTTAGGCTATCTGTATGCTATGTATCAACAATACATATTTTTCCTCAGTCCTTCACTCTCTTTCAGAATTTGTATATTGTATCCTCCTCCCTCTCCACAATTTAATAGCTTCATGATGTGTGTTGATATATGTAGCAGACAGAAACAAAGATAAACAAAAGAATGCTCTGTTTTGTTCCCCAGGGGAAAAAAGAAACAACAAAACAATTAATTCACTTATAAAAGTAGGATTTTCTGGCTACACAATGATTCATCATGTTAACAAAATAACAGAGGCAGATTTTCAGACTGTGGCTGGATTCGGCCATGGAAGAATATAATCTGTTGACAAAAAAACCAAAATTGCATTATATGATTTTCATCTACACAGACACATTTCTTGCCTTCTATCTTATCAGCTCTGGCATAGTTAGCTAAAATTTTACTATTTTAATCTGATATTACTGCTAAATATATAAGACGTAATGCTCTTATCCATGAACCAGCTCTGAGCAAAATCACAAGGATTCAGAAATGTAGATGAGTGCTAAAAAAAAAACAAACTGGGAGGGAGGAAGAAGAGAGAAAAAATGAAGGAGAAGGAATGTACAGTTATCCAAACTAGCAATATGCAAACGGAACATATGGTTGAGCTTGCTTATTCCACAAGCAATATACTCATTGAGGATGACTCATAAACACGTGAAGTATAATACTTAGTACAATCTAAAATAACAAAAACCAGCCCTTAAGACCAGTTTAAATGTAAGGTGTTTACACTGAAAAAAAATAATCAAAAGCTTAATGTTCTTTGTATTTGGCTTAAGTACGTGCTAGATACAAATATGCTAGCTCTTTTTCCTTCTTTCTTCCTTCTTTCGTAAGGAAAAGAAGCAGTAGCTGTAACCACAGTGTGATACATGAACTCACCTCTAGTCTGCAGAAACTCTGAGTTACTTTTTTGAATAAATGCTAAGTTTTAAAATAAGCTGATGTATGAGTTCATACACAAGTTCACAAAGTGGAAAGGGCTTTATATTGATAAAATCAGCATAACTGAGTTTGAAGAATATCAAAGATCTATGCAGCGTTCTTTAATTTGTCCAAAAATCAAAACATCATGAAGTTCTTTGGCGAAACAGTAAAGTTTGCAAAATCTTTCCCCCCTGCAGAAAAACACAAGCTCTCAGCTAAGCCTGAAATCTCTGGTCCGTAACTGCCTGTATAAAGTCAATAAGATGCTGGATATTAACTGCTGGATTTTAGCCAGTAACCGCCATCCTAACATAACGTCATGCCACGGTCAGGCCCTACAATCAAAACTTGACATCAGGATAATTTCCTAGGCCTGACAGTGTAGACGTATGCTTACACTTAGGTCATCAAGAAGCTAGCTCCCCAAAACACGGAGCAGAGGATAACACTTTCTACATTATCACCAAAGGCACCAGTTGCCCAGGAGGGACAGGAGGTTGCTCCCTGATTCCTGAATGATACCTGGACCTTGGCAAAGTCCTTCTTTCTGTGGACCAGATAAACGAGGTCCATCAGATGGGCTCTTTTGGGGATGGACAGACTCTGGAGAACATCTGCCTCCGCGTCTTGATCTGCTCATCTCCCCGTAGCTGGGGTGGAGGGGGCTGGGACAGCACCAGCTCTCCTCCCACCCCTTGGCAGGGACAGAGGGCTCTCACCTGGTTGCACCATGTTTGCTGATCAAGCACACGTTCCCTCCAGGTTTCCTCCAGGCACAAGTGGTTACACCTGGCCTATCAACTGTAATTGGACTGTCTGCTGGTTTGCATAACCTAATTAGCCACTCTTTTCACCTTCCCTGCTAAGTAGAGCAAAGACCTTTGCTTAACCTTTCACTGTCACAATTTGACTCATTATTAAAATACAACTACACGGTGACTCCTCTACCCTTCCCAGTCTTTTTTCTCCCTCCCCAAATCTTAATTTTATTCCATAATTGTTGCTCTCTATCCTTGCCTTGGAAGCCAAAAAGAATGCAGTCTCACTAATCATTTGTCTTGCTACCAGGAACTGGACAAAGATAAAGGGAAAGAATAACAGAATAAACCTGTAGGAAACAAACATATACTACCCTATCAGAGAAGAGATTTAAAGCATTTAGGTGGGTAAAGTTCAACACATAGTGTCCTTAGAATTGAGGTGAAATACAAGGAATTCAAAATTGTTGGAAAAATATATTTGAGTATGATTGTATTCAAACTAAATATAAATTACAGCCATTCTGCAGACTGCTTATATTAGACACCAGTTCCAGGGATCTGAAATGTTTACTACAAGACAGTGATGGTCCTTTTGATGCTCCTTTCAAATAACAGAATTAGAGGTCCAGGGACAGAGATTAGCCTTGCAAAGAGGAAAGGATTCAAAATTGCTATTTTGTTCTAACTGCAAAGAAATCTTAGACCCAATTTTCACCCAAAGGCTGTCATAAAGGGAATAAGAGTGCAACATAGGTGTCCCGAAAGTATACTCTTATGACAAAACCATGCAGTCCTGCCTCCGCAGTGAATACAGAGCACAAAGAGGATAGTGCTTGATAGGACATGGCAAATCCCCCATTCATGAAGCAAACTGTAGTGTAGATACCACAATGCAGTGGCTTAGGAGAGATTGAACTACATCACATGTTAAGGTGCATCCTTACAGAGGTTAATGCAAATGGGCTGGTTTTTTGTTCAACGCTTTATGAAACCAGGCAGTGTAAAGTAGGAATAATACTGGTATTATTAAATTAATACAGCAAAGCACTCAACAGCTCAACAGTAACAACTATTTTTGTGATTAGAAGTGGGTTTCAAAACATATTCTATGGAAAGGTCATTGAAATGTCTTAATAATAAATAATGTCTTTCACAGACCTTGAAAGGTCTATGAAATGTCTTACGCTACTGGCAAACAAGGAAAGGCTATAGGGCCAAATTCTCCATTCATTTGCAGCAACTGCAGGTCATTATTTTCTGCAAAATGGAGAGTTGGCCACTCTGAAGTTTGATAACTTTTTTTTAATCTCATGTCTGCCTGGTCCTTGGCACATGCAGAAAATATAATTAGTTTTTTAATTCTCAGTTGGTTGGCCGGCAGACTTAGGGAACACAAACAAATAAAAAATGTTTTTAATAAAATATGTTCTCCTAGTCAATTCTGGATGTTGGAGGAAAGCAGATGAGTATGAGAAACAAATTTATCCAGGTTCCCTTAAGTGTTATCTGTTGTTTATTTTAATCTATTTGATCTTCCATAAGTTGCTGACTACTATCTTGTTTTTTCCAAGGTATGGAAAGGTTACTTAAAATATAGTTACATGCATATCCCTTTGTGTACAAAAAAAATAACTTTCTTTCTCTTTTTTTCCCCCTGTCTGCCATTTGTCTTATTATGAAGTAGAAAAGGAAACCAGTTTGTCTCAGCATATCTCAGAAACAGTGCTTCATTTTTGCACCCAGGAGTAAGTGAAGACTGTTAGTATTCCATAACGGAGGTGTTGATAAGTCTCTTGCAGCAATCGAGATTTGCGGGACTTAATTCTGCTTCTTCATTGGTACTTAAGAATACTTACGCAGGTTAGCAGCTCGATTTGGTGAATAACTAAACTGCCGTAACTTGTAATATCAGAATAAAGCAATGTTTGCAATTTCTATCAAGGTCACTGAAGCTTTACAGGGTTCATAGAAAGCACCCTCCATTACTCTCAAGCTTTACCAAGTGTAGGACTGCTCAGCTGCTTACAAAACGTGCTACGAAGAAAGGGCAAAGGAGAGTCCAGAATGAGATCTACGGAAAAAGCATGCTGATCTTAACGTGTCTGTTTGCCATTAATGGCCCTTTAATTTGTTAAAACCAAGTTTATCTCTGGCTCCTTCTTGGGTATATGATCACATCTGAGGAACAAACAAGAAGATAGGAACCCATGCTTGGGTCCACGCACCGTTTCTTCACCAGCTGTAGAACTTAAAGTGTTAAAGGCATCTTGAGCTAGACAAGGAGCAGTGGGAAGGAGAATGGACCACAGCATTGCCCTCACAGCTGGCCAGCTGCAGAGAAGAATGGCATGCATGCTGCCCTGGACACTGAAGAGCTCATGGATGGCTGATGCATTGAGAAACACAACACCTATCCAGCTCCTTACAAAGTCAGGAGGTACCACTACGTGCCATACAGAGTTTTTGTTGAAAGGCACAATCTCACCCTTTTTTTATATTCTTGACATTTTCTCAAGAAACACTGAACAATAAACTCTGTGAATTACAGACACATCCAGAATCATGCCAAAAGGTAAGAGAATCCCAAGCCTATTTCCTCTGACTCACAAATCTGCACACAAATAATGAACACCTCTGGTGCTGCGAGGCACTTCTCTCTATCTACTGTGCCCTTGCCAGCTGACTATTTCCTAAATATTCTAAAATAAAAATAAGAGCCAATCTTTCACTCTCTTTCTCCATCTTCTTCTTGCAGCAGGCAATAAGAGAAATGGCTTAATTTGCAGAAATATTGGATTGGTGTAGATGTATGTCAATATATACAACCATAAGATGTGTTTTATAAGTATAAATATAAATACATATATACTTTATATAGATATATAGATCTGTAGTTCTGTAGATATATATAGATAATATAGGTATAGATATAGATATAAATACTGTGTCTGGACAAAATGAATTTAAAAAAAAGTACTGTAAATGTATATGAATCAGTACCAGAAAATTGAATCAGTTCTGCATTTAGAGCAGGTATGCATGGGACAAAGCCCCACTATGTACATGTACTTCAGCACGGCTGGTACGTGGCATAGTGCCGGTGGTGAAACTGTGCAGGGATGCTCGCCTGGGTTTGAGAAACAGGGCAGTGACTTTAATGCAGCAATTTTCCTAGGCTGAGCTGACTATGAGTCACAGGAACTCCAACCCTAGCAGTAGCTCTCATGAGTCAGCTAGAGTTTTCTAACCCCAAACTGGTTTTGCATGGACATACAGCATTACCTGTGGAAGTACTGGAGTCCACAGATGTTTTTATATGGGTCAAAAGCAAACTCAGCAGCCTAGCTCTCATAAAAGTTCTGGGTTTAGTGGTTAAATCAACATTGGTGATGCTGAAGCATCTCACTGGTGATTCCAGTGGAGGGAGGTTGTAGTGTTGCAAGGAGTGCTTCTTGCATGGGGCAAATTTGCAGATGCGGTAGGACCTATGCCACAGCTTTCTAGCTCAGTGTCTGATCTAAAGAATGTTGGAAGACACTAATCTGCCTCTTTATTCTTAAGGCAGGAGTTTTGTGACAGTGCTAGCTGAATGGAATCTTAGGTGTATGTGGAAATTATAGGCACAATCTGAATTCAAATAAATCTTTAAATAAGAATAGGGCTGCAAATGAGAGGAAAGAAATACAAGTCAGAAAACAAAAGTATGGACAAAATACCTGGAAAACTTCCTGCTTTTGAAAATCCAAATATATAAGACTTTTTTTTTAGAAATCTTCTGAATTTAAAACTACAAAAATGACTTCTGCATTGCAAATGAGGGAGTAGGCTAGGTTGAATGGTAGTTTTTGACTTGGATTAATTTGTATCACTTTATCTATTTGCTGTATTGAATATAAATGTATGTTGTCTCATTTGTCTTGCCTCTGCTAAGGGCTCAGTCAATCTGTGTTCTCAGTCCAAACATGAATAGGATACCGGGGTTCCTGTTACTGTCAAGTGAACTCAAATTTCTCTGGCTCATCTGAATTGATATCAATTTGAGGAGTGTTAGCATTTAAAAAAAAAAAAAAATTAGCTGCCCTTTTGTGACCTACGTACTGTTTGGTTTACATTTCTGGGTGAATTTATGCAATTATGGCAGGGGCTAAACAGTTATCTTCCATCATATTCGCTTGGTTTATCAGGCTGGTATCTGATCCTGAAACACAGTCATTCTGATTGCACATTGTGTGGTGTTTCTAATGCATGACTGAATGCTTGCTTTGTTCATCTTTTCCCTGTGAGCAGCCCGTTTTCTTGTTAACCCTTTCTCAGTAAGATATGTGTCAAGTCCTATCCTGGAGGGAAGGATGAAGTCGACCAGATAGTTATTGCAGTTATAGTTCAGTCACATTTAGGCGTTCGGCACCTTGTTGACTCAGTTGCAGCAGTATAGATTTTCCCACACTGTTTACTTGACACTTGCGAGTCCAGCCTGTACCAACTTCTATTGTATTAAGCAAACACTCCTCCTGCACTAAAATTCCACCCATTGTTAACACTAAAGCAACAGGATTTTCTCCAGTTCGCAGACAGCAGAACCTATTGTTATAAGAAAACTCTCTCAAGATGGAATCTGAAAAGAATCATATGACCCAGAAAAGGATTAGCCTTCAGGAAGTCTTTGGGCTTTAGCATTTTGTGAAGGCATCCCCAGAGAGAGCAGAAAATAATAAAGTAAAACATATTTCTGGACTGAAGCCTGTTCCAAAATAGTTTATAGGCACTTTCAATTGTGTGAAAAAAGAACATGTAATGGTTACTAAATGAGACTATGACTTAGGCAAGGGAGATTGTGGTGATTTAACACAAGTGAGGTCAATAAACTTTAATAAAAGAATGTTTTTACTAAAGGGAGGAAACAAAATCGTCTTTGTGAAAGTAACTCCAGTTTTTAAAATACAAGGCAATTACATCACATACTGTTACACACGCAACCCCTACTGCTTAAATAGTCATTGACGATTCCTTCTTAGAAGATATTTCTGTTGTTTTAAGTTAATTTCCATTTTCTTCAGCACATAAAATAGATGTGTTGTCATTCAATTTTTTGAGTCATGCTTACGAATTTAAAGTCCATTCAAAGTATTTAGACATAGGCAGACTGTCTGCTAATAAGACAAATCTGAGATTTCTTTATACTGTAAGGAGATACGACTTCTTTTTGCTCACTGATAGAGATCAATACTGTAAGTTAAACTGCTTTATTGAGTAATATATTTTAAATATAAATTATAAATACAAATAAACAAAGCTCTATCAGCAATTGTGGAGAAAGAAAGAAGCAGCTACCTTTATATAAAAGAAAATACATACACTTTCTTGGGTAGAGAGAAAAAAATTTATGTATATCTACAACACCAAGTGTCTCTGTACCACCAATATAACTAACTTTCCATTAACACCAGCACCTTCTGGAAACAGCTCCTGGTACAAAAGAGCAGGCTGCCATAAGAAGCATTGAAGTAAAAACTGCGGCACCCAGTCATTTCCCTGAGCTAGAGATATGGGACGCTTTTCAAAGAGAAGGCTGGATACTGGCCCCCAGCGTCCTTCACCATCAGCCCAGCAGGCAGTGCTACCCGCCACGAAGATGTGTGCTGGGGAGAGGCAAGGCAGCACCAGGTGTATGCAGTAAAAATCTCATCATCTAGAGCTCCGGCGTGGGTTTTCCTCCTCAGCATCCGCAGACAGCTTTTCGCCTGGCTTTGTGCCGGCCAGCCCTCCCTCAGCAGGCGGCACGGTGACTGAGCCCTGGAAGCAGGGACCATGCAGGGCTCCTCAGGACCACCAAATTGGATGTTATTGTCCCAGTGAGGCTGTCAAAAAAGCTCAGAGAAACCAAGCCAAGCTAAATAGGAGCATGGGGAGCTGAGGAGCGCAGCCCTCACCCCACTGCTGGTTCAGTCTTCCACCTGCATGGCTTTTCCTAAGGCAGGTACCATGCCAAAAACCACTTCTCAAGGAGCTCTGCAAGCTGAGCAATGGGCAAGCAGCAGAAGTATTGTAATGGCTCCCCTTCTTGGTTCTACTAAGTTAACACAAGCAAAGTTAAAATTATATAAGGGAGGAGACGAAAATCAGATTGCGCACTATTCCTCTCTCTCACTTCCCTAGCTTCAGCGCTGACCTCCACCACTGTGCATATGCAGTAAGACCCTATAGTGGGAAAATGTTCTTTGATTTCTTTTTGTCCCCTGAGAATCTACTTACAGAGTCTATTAGCACAGGCCGCACAGAAGGTTGCCTGTGTACATGTACGTGTGCTCCCGCTTACCTTGTGGCCAACGGCCCGGCGTGCCCCAGGCTGCTGGTCACCCTTCAGGCAGAAGAGTTGTGTGGTGTGGAACCCCCAGGCCCCATCTGGCCCAGATGTGCAGCCTCCCTTTCTTTCCACTGGCCAAGGAGGAGGACACACTCTGTGTATACCAGTTAGAACAACTCTGGTTGGTACTTAAGCTTCTAGTTATAAAATATACTTTTGTTTTTATTCTTTGAAATCCTACCCGAAGCCTAAAGACTGTCTTAGGGCAACTGTGTTCATTTTTAACCTTATAAATAATTTTATATTACTCACCAAAAGGTAGGAATCCAATTTTCTTATACCACTATTTTGAAGGTATTCAGAATGATTCACATTATAAATCTTGTTGAAGGATACATGCCTGGGGTGTGATGAGGAGCCAGCAGGGTGAAAGGAAATGTAGCTAAAATAAGCAGATGGGTGGACAGATGGGCGTGAGAGGAAGAAGTAATATTAATCTGCAAAATAGATAATAAAAGTCCTAGGAAGAAAAAAGTGAAAATGAAAAAGTGATGGTCAAAATATAAAGAATGAGATAGTTTACTCAGTAGGCTAGCAGGGATTCAAGGTTTCTGCTGCACTGAAAAGGAAAAGAAAAAAAAAAGGCATCTTGATCCTCATTTTAACTGTTCCTCAAATTTGTTAATGTAAAAAGAATGTATTTCCAGGCTACAGTGCTCAGTTGTGAATGGATATGTTTGTGCTAATTAAGGATAAGACAAATCTTTCTGAAACTAATGGAATGCTTTGACTTCTCTAGGCTTAGGGTGGGCTCTTGAAGAGATTGACACATTGAACTCAGGGCGGGGGCGTGTGTCATATATTCAACAGCTGTAAAAGTCACATGATTTATTATAGTGCCCTAATGTGAAAAATAGATCCTCTGTCCATATGGCGGAAGGGCTATATCCACCTAGGATTTACAGCTCTCTGTAGGTACAGGCCTGCCCCTTTCTGTAGAAGCTCACATGCCACATTTGATGCCCCTGAAGGATCAGTTAAGTTTAGCTAAAGAATTTGAGAGTAGCTATTATTCTTTTATAAGAATACATTAAATATAGTCTAAGAATATATAATCTAAGTAAATTTTTATGGACAAAGAGGTCCATTTTTCTTCCTTTTCAATACAGTACTGGGTAAAGAAAGAAATCTCCACAGAAACATTGGGATTGATGAAAAAAATGGTGGATGTCTTACGTTTTATATAGAGCTACTTTAAATGAAAAATACATTCATAACTCTACTTAATCTAATTTTCACTCTTGCTGGCCAAAGGAACTCAAGGACTTTTCAAAATCAGTGTATAAAATACACTTCAAAATAGAATAGACTCACCTATGACAAATGGAAATAAATTTGGGAAGCTCTTGGGATCTCTGAAAGAATGTAATAACTGCGTCCATTTCTACCTGATTCTATTGTTCAGGTTTTATGGTATGGTTATGCAAGACAACTAATAATCTAAAATCATCAACACTAATGAATGGTATGGTTCAATGAAGCCACCCAAAACCCTTACCCCACCCAAACACATCTAAGAAACTTGAACATTGCAGAATATTGCTAGACTCATGCCTGTACAATCTTCTGTTTAAAACACAAAGGAAATGGATGTTATGGCCAAGGTGGTATTTAGCAAGCTTGCATACATTATGGCTTTGCTGAGCCACAACTTAATAAGTACTCACTTTAGGATTGCTGGCACTTTACCCTCAAATTATCTCCTCTATTAATGGATATAAAGAGGAACAGCTCTTTTGCTTGACATCACTAACCATGTTGCTGAATTTCCTCTCATTTAGCTAACATTTCAGTGAATAAAACTGACCAAAATTTGCCTTATTTTTCTCCCTTTGGGCAGGGCAAAGTATGAGTGGAGTTAAATACAAGTACTGTAAATATAATAAATGCACTAAACATACATGGGGAATATAGTGAATAAAATTCTGTACTTAGCTATGTAATTTTTTTTTTAAGTTTTTTAGACCTGAAGGAGGGATTTTGCCTGAAAGCTTGCCTAATCTTTCCAGTTACACCATTTTATTTAACAGAAGATATTACCTCTCTCCATAGGCCTTGCCCAGCCAGTGCTCATGCCTATTCCATCCTGATGCAAATATGTTTTAACAATCCAGCCTTAACTGGAAGATACATGTCCATTGAAAAATGTATCATACCGAGAACTATGTAACTGCTCTCAGGAGACAGGCATCTCTACTCATCTACCAGCCATGAGAAACTCCTGATGACACATAGGGTAGTAGTGAGCCCAGCTAAAACCTTCCCAAGTCCCATCTCATAGAGTAAATCAAACACCTTCATCCAAATGCACTCCTGAAATGCTCAGTTGCAACTAAAATTTACTTCTTAATGTTGGATCACAAAGTTCCTAATGCTCCTAAATATGATCAGAAACAAAGTGGCCTGGTGAAAGAGATGCCTATGCTCTGCTGGAAATCGGAGCTGTACAGAAAGGCACCTACAAAGTGACCTTACGGTGTAGGTATGGGCTTATACTCATTTATATAACATTAAGTTCACATGGTTGGGTGCCTTTTGTGTATTATCTTTGTGATTACAGCATTTATCCAGAGAAGGGGAAAACAACTTGAAAAGGGGTTGAGCATACATCCCAGCATACTAACCAAACCAGTGAAGTATGCTGTGTGAGAGCTAGCTAATTCATCTTCACAATCCTTGTGTAAGCAACCTGTAGAATTACTGTTACATGTGGAAAAAAATGTATCCATTCTTTTGAAATACACTGATTCTGTGTACATGATTTCTAGCTGAGTATCCTGCTGAACAAAAATAATTAGTGTTAGAATTTATAAAACCAAAAAGGCACTGAAGCTGAATTTTCTGTAACATCTCTCATATTTTGGATGTTCTGCTGAAATGAGAATAGAATCCAAACCAGCTTATGGTTTTGCAAGATTGATCTCTGCTCTGTCTACAATGTAAAACCATGACCCTGCAAAGAAGGGGTCTGCATGCTTACTATTAGTTCCATAAATGTCAAAGGGTTTATTCATGGCGTGCATAGATATGCAAATGCATAGTCCTTTTCAGGCTTAGGGACTAAACTGGTAGCATTCATGGTTATCTCTGTGCTTCTGTTTGCATTTTACTTACATTTTTAAAAACTTTTTTTCTTTCCTTTTTTTTTTTTCTTTAATTCTGCATCAGATAATTTCCATCTGCTTTGGCAGATATACAGATCTGTCAGGTTTCATCCAGAGGCTCGAGGGAGATATGCATAGACCTGGAAGGAGATCGGGCAGAGATAGACTGGCTTTTTTCATTCTCCCATTTTACATTCCCCACATTTTCTTCTTTTGCTTTTTTCTGAATGGCTTCCCTTCCCTTTCCATTCTTTCAGTCCCTGCCTGTGGAACTTGATTTCTTCGCTTTCCCAGTCCCCCCTGTCCTTCTATGTAATCACCAGCACTCTCTACTGTCTCTGTAGCATACGGTTAGAGACAGATACATGTGGTGATAAGTTATTCTCAAGGAAACAGTCATATAATAAAGGGGGTAAAGAACAATTCATTGCTAAGCTTCCATCTAGGCCAAATTGCTTCAAAAGCAAGAGGAATGGACCAGTAGAAAATGGCATAATAATCTAATCTGTTGAGGTGTGTTATGAAAACAAGGCTGGGTTGGGGGACATAAGTAGACTGCACGTAAGATGTGTAATAGCACTCCCTTTGAGCAGGCACATGGATAGGTTTTGTTCCTTGGACAAAGAAAAAGGAAGAAAGGCCAAACGCAGCATGAGAGGAATCTTAAATGTGGAGGATTGGTACCCCAGGTAGAAGATTTGACAATACGAAATACATCTTGAGAAATATTTCCCTTTACAAGTGTTTTCCTCCTTTCACTTTCAACAATCTACACTGGTATAGAAATCTTTAGCCTGATAACAACAGCCTGTGCTACCGTGTCCCACAAGTTTGACTTCCTCAAGGCTAAATTCCCCTTACATCCTGGCTTAGCTCTGAACCACTGACAGGAAACCACAAGACCCAACAGGTCTGTACTCCAAAAAAAATCCTCACTAAAATGGTGAAGGGACAACATAATGGATGAGTATACACATACACATTATAATCACACTATGGGTTTCAAAATTTTAGCTGTAGCAGCATAAAGTAGTATCCTCAGTAATGATAGTGGTATAAAACTTGTGCGTACCATCCTGCCATTAAAGCAATTTTCTTCTCAAAAATGGCTGTAAAATCAAAGCTCAGTGTTTTGCTTATGAGACAACTTTTATCACTTCATAGTACTATTTACAATTGTACACCTTTACTAATGCATAGAATTTATTGACATGATTTACATAAAGATGGATATTTCCTCATTCCTTCCCCAGACCCCCCTAGCTACAGATACATAGACTTTACATCAGTGAACACCTCTGAAAATCCCATATGTATGTGACCCATTTCACTGCAATATAGGATAATGGTATGATGTTCTGATGTTTATACGACTTTACACTTCTGTACTGATTTAGAGACAAGGAACACATTGCTGTATAATTTTCACAATCAAGAGTAATCTCTTCTGTGTAAGACATTTCTGCTACCCAAAATAGTGGGTCTTTTTCTCATCAATTGTGAGACTTTTTCCAATGTAGATGAGCTTTAAATATTTCAAAATAGCAACCTAGAGACTGGCATAGGCAGCAAATCTTTTTATAAAACTAAAATAATTCAAATTTGCTATTCTCTCAGTGACCCTGGCATTTCTCTTTTGTTACCAATTGGATGAGAAATGTCAAATTCTTGTGCCTTTAATGTCCATCACTGGATTGAATAAGACACCTTTCATGTTTATTTAGGGTCTGCTATTTATGTTACGAAGCAGTAACTACTGTAAAGATCAGAAGTGCACGCTACAGATTAATGTCCACTGCCTGGATATAATGCACCCAGCAAGACAGACGTGTGCAAAGAACAAGTCCCTGCTAATATCTGTCAAACCACTAAATGATGAGATCTAACAGAAATCTGCTCTTCAGTCTTTTATAGGTCATTAGAGTGATGTGTTTCTTGGGTGGAAACATCTACACTTCTTCCTGAAAGACATTATTTTTCACCTGATTATAAGTGTAGTCAATGATGGCATAAAGACAACAGTAGCTTTCTTTCTGGAGTCACTTTTCTGGGTGAAGGAGAAGGAAGAGGGTGGAAGGCAAGATGAATGGTAGATAAGATCAAGTATATTGTTTCTGTTACTTTTCACATGTAATTAATTAGGAAATTTACCAAGGGCTAAAGAAAGCTGCACACAGTTAGGAATAGAGTTGAGAAAAAAAAGCAATCAGCTTGGGGACAAACTTCCATTTTATAGACAAATCCTGAACTGCTTAAAGGAGTATCAGCTAGAAACAGTATAGTTTTAAATGCCATTAAAAGAAACATCTTGTTGTAAAAGAACCTTCACTGGGAACTACTCCATCAAAATGAGCAATATGGTCTATATTTTGATGAGATTAACAAGAAAAATGAACAGTACTTCTATATGACTTTTTACTATAGCAACTATTACAGTTGATTTTCACACTTTTCCAAAGGATCTTCAAAGGTACCCACAAGGTGTATGTTTAAAATAGGATTTAATTCAATATTTTGTTGAAGTTGTTCCTTCTTCAGCAGTTATTTCAGTGGGAACAGACTACTCTCAGTGTCACAGAGGAAACTTCCAGAAGCATTGATTCACTTGGGAGGATGAACATACATTTCCTACACTTTTTCATACCTTTTCTCGAAGTCACACATACCTGACTTCAATTTTTAGGTAACTGACATAGTGATAGGAAACTTCATTTCCAAAAATGGTCTTTTTAGTGCTGTGGGACATTTCTGAATGTTGTTCCAGATGTATGTTTCAGAACACTGAAATTCAGAAGGATATTTATATTTGGTGATGTCAGTAACAAGCTTAGGAATAATTATATCTTTCAGACATCTGTTTTTTAAAGCTTGTTTACCAGACATACCACGCTAACTGGAAGACTGATCCAGTAAAATGGGTGCATTCTGGCCCATAATCCAACAAAATGCTTAATCATAACAACTTAATTTGACTTGCAAACAAAGATCACCTTGGCTGCTGGTCCAGCAAAACAAGTCTATGCAGAACCTTGAGATCTTGAAAAGCCCTATTGTGGAAAAGCAATTTAATTTGTACATGCTCCAGGTTAAGCGCAGATCAAAGTGGATCAGGTCAAGAGTGCTGGACACGTTGGAAAGTTAATTTAATAATTGACTAGTAAAATTATCAGTGTTAATTTTACAGTTGCATGTGATCATTTTACAAATACAGAGATCAGTAACAGGAGCAAGAGACTGTAGCACACAGGCCTATCGCAGAATAAATTCAGACAATACATATACTTCCTTAAGTGACCAAATCAGCTGTTGGATGAATTATAACATGTATTTAATGCTGCATTTTTGCATGAGAAAATAAGAGCAACCAAACTGGATCATATCAATGGCTTAGTTGACATAGGTACTCTGTCTCCCCTAATGACCACTAGTAGCTAATATTGTGTTTAGGATAATACAATCCTTACCCTGGCATTTCATCCCAATTTCCAGTAATCCGAGGGTTAGGAATTTCTTGAGGCAGAGTTTCTATAGAGTTGGGTCTGGCAGCCTTTGATGTTTGGGGGTTTTTTTCAGAAATTTATTTTTTAAAATATTAAATTTTAATTAATTAATTAATTAATTAATTAAAATAATATCAATTTTTATTAATTTTTAACATATTAACTTTTGACAGCTGCATTGATATTGTCATCAACACAGTTCAGGATAACCCTATTATCAAGCTGATTAGCACAACATTTGAAAAAAAGTGAAGTATAACAGTACTGTAATTTCAGTATGGAGGTACAAGCTGCAGTGCAGAGACATTCCTTTGAGGCAGCTTCATAAATTTGCACGGTTATTTAATTCCTTTGTAGCTAACATGAAAGAGACATGAGAGCTAGTTGCCAAACAAAAAATTTCTTTCAAGGAAAGAGAGGATTTTCACACATTTTGTAACAAGAATGTCACACCTGAAAGGATTACATGTGGCATCCAAATCCAGCTACCCGTCCTTTTTCTCAGCATCTCTATAATGCTTTCTTCCACCCTGCCATTTGCAGCTGAAGCCACCATCATGTCACACCTTGATGTCTGCAGCACCATTTTCCCCTAAGGTAGCTATTTCTCAACTCAGTCCATGCAAACTGAGATCAGTTTATCAGCTGAGCAGCACACCCATCTCCTTGGAAGAGTGACGTGGTTTTCTTCTTCCCACTATGCCAGACTAACACTGTTTCAATGCACTATCAAAAGCTTGTATTTTACCTCTCCCTACTGGTCTACCTTTGTCGTGTTCTTCTCCACCTCTCTGTCAGTGATATCAACGTCATCTTGTCCCTGTCCTGTTTTCTGGATGTGCCCAGCCTACCTTCCTTGCTATTCAGGAAAGATGATCTTTCCAGAGCTCAGGCAGAAATATGCTTCACAGCTAGACTTCTCCATATTTAAACTCCTATTGAAGACCCCAAGGTCTTCTGATGTCCCTGAACAGAACCGGTTGAGAGAGTGCACCATGCTGCAGGATTAATCAAGACAGAAGTCACAAGTCTGATAGAAAATATGTATTTTGGTCCCCTTTTACCATGCCCTCTGTATGTAAGTTGTGTGTTCACACATCTACATCATCTACTTAGTGAGTCCCAGAGTTTTTGTAAGTAAGTGGTTAAGAAACAGTAGAAAGGACCCAATGACAATATATAGAACTTCAAATGACAAGAACAGGAGACATTATAACCTTGCATTTTGGGCTTCCGAAGAATCTTCCTGTGCTAGATCCCTAGAGATATTCTTTCTGAAGTCTATTAATATACTTAAACTAAGAACTACCCATAGTTAAAAAATTTCTGACAAAATATTTTTGGTTGAAAACAGGGTTTTGAAAAAATGGAAATTACAGTCTCCCCATGCTCCAAACATTTTATTTTCATTTCTAAAACCCAAAACCTGAAAGCAACAATAAGATAGTTTCCAATTATTTTTTTTTAATGAAAATGCGTAAACTTTTTAATGTAAAAGCAAAACCATGCTAAAAGAAAGCCATTTTGAAATTATCAGAAGAAATAAACTTCTCTTACAAGTGATGCTACAAAGTTATGGAGGGGGTCAGAAAGACTGGAAATACAGCCCATCTGTGCCAGGTGTATAACAGTGCCATCCAAAGGTTGCAGGAAACATTTACAGGAATAGAGCTAATACCCGTCAGTTTAGAAACCTCTAATATATGCCTTTTAAAAGCTCTGTCTCATCTCTCAAGACCATGTCTGCTCGCCTTGGAGGTGAAAGGCCAGGGGATAATCTGCTGTACTGTGCCCCGGGTTGAGTTTCTGAAAACATCTTAAAGTCTTGACAGGATTATCTCTGTTTAGCCCTAACCCTACCCCATGGAGAACCCTGCTTTGCAGAGACTTCAGCAAAACTCATGTGATGAGGCCAATGAAGCTTCCTTGGATCTTAGCCAGTTGTTGAAAAAGTGCTGGTTTTTCTAATACGTCCTATCGTATCATCATATAATAATAGCAATATTGGAGCAAGTCCTTTGTTATATAAATCATCGCTGACCGAACAGAGCTGTATTATCCAAATAAAAAATGTGACCCATGTTACATTATTTCTCCATCTGCTTTTCCTAGTAAGCAGGTAGTTAGGTAGGTACACAAGTAATGCCATTCCCTTCCTTACTCTAGCATCCACTTTTATAACTGCTTTCATCACGGCTCCTGTCTAGTTCCTTCTGTCAGTTGTATTTGAGACATAACAGTTTTTTAAAGCAGCTTTAAAAAAGCTTTCAAAAAAATAATGAGAGATACTTTTACGTTGAGAAAACTTCACAACAGTCATGCTTTCACTGAAAACCACAATCTCGTAGTAGGTCCATCACAAGAACTATGCCTCTTATACATGTATGTGTTTTCGATTTACACACATCAGTGACAACAATAAGGGACGATGGATTTAGCACTGGCATCTTTGTCCTTGCAAAAAGCACACTCCTCCTGCTAACTATCTCCTCTGTGTTTCAGGTTAGCAAATTCTATTGACAAGGTTTTCTATTTGGATGGGCTGTTTGCATTAGAAGGGGAAACAACTGTCAAAGAAGAAGTCTTAACAGATACGCAAAACTAAAAAAAGCTTATCGTGGATTAAACTTTGTATCACTTTGTCTGGTGTAAAAAGGAGATAATAGGAGACATGGGGATATATGCAATGAAGAGAAACAATACAGAGTTTCTTAGGGGTTAATCCAGGTCTGCAGCTGAATACAACAGAGTTAATCTGACCAGAAGAGGCTTTAGGTTAAATTCTAGGGGAAAACTTGTCACTTTATGATCCAGTTGTACTAAATGAAAGGCTCTGTTTACAAAGAAGATTTTGGATCTGGGATCCATTGGGGCAGAAGTTACCTCCATGATTTCTTCCTTGTTCAACACACCAGGGGACTTGTAGTCTGATAAATGATTTTTCAAAGATCTTCATTGTTACCTTCTTTCTTCTTTCTGAAAAAGAACAAGTGTTACGAAAAACATACTTAAGAAAGCATACAACTTTGACCTAAGGGCAAGAAGTCTTTGATGATAAAGACTTTGCAGTTTGTTTGTCAAATTTTGCACTAAACAATGGTAATCGTCTTGTTTATTTCTACAACTGAAGACAAAGTAAAATGATAAATTTTCATAACTTGATAACTATGCATTTAACAGATTCAGGTTTTATTGATTCTCCAACATGAAAATGTGGTAAGCAAATACATTAGATTACAGCACATATTAGCTACTGAGGAAAAAAATTCTAAAATAAAAGTTAAAGGATAAAAAAATATATAATTAAACTTTACTCACAATCTTGTCATTAGAGACTCTTCTATAGTACTTTAAACTCATTTGTAGATGAAGAATCATCAGAATTAACATATGTCCTCACTGATTAAGAACAAACTAAGAAATATAGTCACACGATATTTTTAATCATATTAATTATTAAAATTTTAATATGTTGTAACTTTTTAATATAATGTTACATAGATGGAAATACAAAACTACATCTCTGACACTTTAACTGAGAAAAAGTCTTAACGGGATATTAGTCTAAAAGTTGAGAGACTTTTGTGTGTAGCATATTTTTTTGCTTTTGCAATCAAATGTTAATTAGAATACTATTTTCCAAAAATAATTTTTATCCTGTAGATAATTAACAAAAACAAAGAACTGAAATTTCACTGATTTGTAAAACATGAGTCCTGGAGACTGAAATCTCTGATTTTGTAAGAAAGAGTGAAAAGTGTAAGACTTCAAAAGAGCAAATGGTTGATTATTCTTGAAGTAAATATACATATTTGAGTAACACATTCTTCCCAGTTTGGGCAGTAGCTGTCACATATATAAACACTTCTATCTTTTGGCACCTCTTTTGAATACACAAGTGTCAAAGTGTATTTGGTAATTACAAGGCATGATCTTGTCTTCTACAACACAAACCCAACTTTTTTAAGGAACTCAAAATCCGAGGAAAATGTTGTATAATGTTTAGGACAAGACCAGCATTCAGGTATGTATTGAAAAGTAAAGAAAGAAACATCAGGCTTGGTCTTGCTTCCACGTAAGTGGCTGGGGTATTTTCTCGTGTCGGAAATCAGGAACCATTTTTTCTTAACAAAGAGACATAGTTTACACCACTCTTCATGGAGTTAAGCATGTCACACTCACTGGCAGGAGCGTCCCTAATACAGCAAGAGGAAGGGAAAGAGCCCTCCGTGTGACACCCTTATACCAATGCTACAGGCAGTCTTCATCTCCTCAGCTCATGATTCCTCCTCTCTGGGACAAGGACAGACAATAAAGGGTGAGGACTATGGCCTGACTATGACTGTGCTGTTTCTCACTGTTAATGAAATTCTCTTTCTCTACAGCAGCTGAATAAATTGTCTGAACTGTGTTTTCAACCCATCAGTAAACGAGACACCAGGCATGGACATTAACATTGATATAATCTCTAAGCACAAAGGTAGTAAACTGAACTATATCAAGGACTTTAAATAACTCACCAGAGCAAAAAGATATGGTCGAAGGCAGATAGCAAAGAAACAAATGACTGGTATGTCTTGGGTATCCAGATCCAGCAGTAAGTTCATAGTTCAAGAGCCTAGTGGAATGGGAATGGAAGGGGGTGGGGGGTGGTAGTAGGAACCTATGTCTAGCCTGTTGGGAAGATCAATTGCTAAAGCCATAAAAAAAATTAATTCTTTCCTTGCTTTTTAATTCATTTATCTACCCAACCTTCCACTAAAAAGCAAGGTGTCATTGCATCTGCAGTTGCAGCAGATTTTTAGTATTGCATGTGGCTGAAGCAAAAGTATGTACAAAATTACTTTGTGAATCAATAAGTGATGAGAACAATTGCTTCAGTGTGTTAACTATGTCCTCCATTTAGCTCTGTGCTCAGATGATAGGTAATTCTGACCCCATCTGAGGTGCTTGCTTATCCCTGTTTACTTGATAGACACCTATGTGACCAACTCAGCCAGATAAATGAGGTCTGATAATTCCACTAAGAAGTTAAATGAGGTTAAACTTTGTTCTGCCATTAGACCAACAGCTAAATAATTTTGGAAATCTTTATCTGTTCCTCAGCTGTAAGACAAAGAGAACATTGAGGAAAATGGGGGGGAGGGGGGAGTAGGGGTAAGGATGAAAAAAACATTGAAGCATTCAGAGTCCAGAGTACTGAAGACTACAGCATTATTATACATTCACTGCTACTACATAACCATAATATTTTACCACTTCTGATTACTTTTGACTCCTGTGTTACTGGCCTAGATAAAATAATGTAATGAACTGAAAGACAAATAAACAACAGCAACAACAAAAAAAACCCACATGAAATACTGCTGTTTTGTTTACATGCAAGAGACATAAAAGAGATTTTCTATAACAACCATGGGTAAAATATGGTTTGTTGTACAACTGGTTGTCTCATTTTCTCTCTTTTTTACCCTATTCCTCTCCAAACCTCCTTCATGACATTGCCATCTATTCAGTATCCCTTGGAACCGCTATTCCAAAGAGAACCTGGACTCCGTATGGGATGAATGGCCATGGTACAGCCAGAGGTGTGTTGGATTGTCTTCCAGGACAGAGTTAGTGGTGTCTAGTGGAATGGAGATGGAGAATGACATGAAAGAGAATTAGGGAGGTGGCAGAAGGGACAGGAGAGCTGTATGCACCAGCATCAAGCCTACGTTACACACTAACACTTCCATTAAGGAAATTAAGATCCTGCACCATGCTCGCCTTCCAGGCAGAGAATACACACTGCCAGTTTGAGGTAGATGGCACAGCAGGTCACTAGGACAGCCAAGGAAAAGGAAAAGAAAACTGTGTGAGCTGGCTACAGATAACAGGAAAATTTCAAAAGACCCAGAACGGTCACATGCATTGAATATGTTCTGATTTGCCAGCAAAAGGCACATTTGGTGGCTCTGAAGATCTTCTAGCCTAAGGTTGTCTTTCCTCCTGCCCCACACAGGTACCAACCCTGAAACATCTACTCCTCTTGGAAGACTCACACTGGTGCCCAGGGAAGGACGGTATGCTGGGACAGCAGTGGAGGGTTGGGCTCGGTGATGGTGGAGGCCGTGAACTGCCTGCTAGTCAGCTGGTGAAAGAAAGGCATCTAGGACTGAGAACACAGGTGCTAATCTTAAGGAACATGTCTTGCAACAGCCTTTGATCCTGGCAGCCAGGTGATATTTAGGAAGACCACCCAGTTATGTGGTGATTCAGGAAGCTTTGTTCCAGCCATCTGAAATCATGCTTAGGGAAATCACCCAGACATGAAAAACCCAGTTTCTTGAAGTGAGCGTAGGTTTATGTAGTGACACAACCAATGCCAGGACAGATAAAGTAGGTCCATTCAAACTCTCAAAGCTTACTAGAATACCTTGGAGACCTGTGATCAAGCTACCTGGAGCCAGCCTGGTCCCTGTCATGTCCACACAAGGTAGGGGCAGAACTTAAATACCAGTTTTCTTTCTACTAATGATCTGAGTGTGAACTTGAGTCTGAGCTAACATAAACAAACTCATATCTTATATCTCTATAAATCCTAATTGTTTACAATATCAGTAATGGACTCAACAGGTGCCATGCTCTCTGTTCAACTCCTTTGTCACCAAAGAGTATCTCCTCCTGGAAGGTGGTCACTAATGTATGACCCACTAGAAAGGACACTGACTGAGCATACCATGTTATTTAAAGGTGTAAATGACATCTGATACATGTCTCAGTATTTCATGGAGGGCCTTCGGCTTGATTCCTCCATGCTTTGCATTTTGGTAAGGGCATTTACAGATATGCATAAAAGGAGAGGTAGATGGCAAACTGAGTGAAAATGGTAAAGTTTCGCATTCACTTTACTGACATGTAAACAATCTTCTGGAATTTGAGTCATAGCAGAATCATGTCCCTGGAGGTCTGAAAGATCCCAAGGTAGGCTCTGAAAGAACTAACAGTAAGAAATATATTTTGCTTAGAGCTTCTGGGAAGCCATTGACAGGAACTAAACAAAAAAGAATAATGCTTTTCTACCTTCTGCCATACAGGGAGCTGTTTATCTGTCACATTCTAACAGCCCCCAGCATCTCTAAAAAGACTTCGTTAGAAAGGGTTTTTCTGGTTGAGATGTAAGACTGTTACACAAAAGATACAAAAGGCTTGATTCTCTTTTCCCTGCTAACTTTACTGAATGGCAAAGAAATTACCACAATTTGCATCAGCGTATGCGAAGGTGGAATCAGCCAAAGAATTCTGATCCAACCAGGAATTGATCAGCAGGAAAAAAAAAAAAACATACAGAGAAAACACACAAGCAAGCATGCAGGTATAGACCAAAGTGTTGCATATCTCAAAACACATATAACTTCCATTTGGAGGCTTTTTGCATTTTGGGGTGTTTTTAGCAATGGATGAGTGAGCAAACCGAAAGCCTTGATGGGCAGATAAGAGTTGAAATGGAAAAGGACAGTAATGTTAAGATGAGTTAAAAGCTCTTTTTGACCCTATCCTTAACACCATCTTCCCAAATGCTTCCCCTGTGAACTTTTTGTGTTGTATTCAGTTTGCTGAAATAGGGGATAGAGAGGCCAAGCCAAGGTTCTATCCCGCTTCATTGAGTAAAGCTACCCTACCAGAGAAGGTGATGGGTTAGAAGTTAATACAAATGACAGTTCTAAGACAAAGTTAGCCAGCGCCTTCCTGTGGAGCCCAGTGCCAAGAAGGGGACCCCCTGCTGATCCCACTTCTTTACATTTCCTTTTGCTCTCTTTCCCCTTATCTGCCAGGGGATCCTTATTAAAATACAATGTACTGTCACTAATAGAAGTGAGCAAAGCCTCATTAGCAGAAGGGTTAGAAGAGGACTAGCTCTAATTACAGCTCACTTAGAAGAGACAATCAAATGAATAGATAAACCCTTCAAGAGAGAAGTCAATTTTTTTCTTGCATTTGGCCAAGAGTGGATTTCTTTTATATACTCCTTTAAAAGGAATCGAATTCATCTATTGACAGGTTTTTCCTACAGAGATTCTTTCTTCATATAGTTTCCACCAGAGGACATTTCAGTTGGCTGGGTGGGTGGCTAAGGGGCTGCTTGTGTTATTCGTGCCTGTGTTGGCCAGCAAAGGCACACTCTACAGCACTTACTACCTCCCATCAAAGATACAGCTCGGGAGGGGTAGGCTGTTCATTCAGATCCATCACAGAGGAACTCTTCTTTCCCTGAGCACACAATTGGTAATCAAATGGTCCATTGCAATGTTTGGAGTGCAGTTGTCACAAAGCAGGCAGGTGACTGCTTCTCCTCTGGGCAGTCATACCAGGAAAAAATGTAGAAAAGTAATGAGCACTGTGAGTCAAAAATGTCTCTTAAACATAGGGATTGTAGTTTTTACATCTTTGGTTTCACCTTCTAGCATCCCTGAAAGGCTGGAGTGAAGAGCACAGGCATAGCAGGGTTAGGAATGAACAATTTTTTGAAGCAAGATGATTTTTTCATGATTTTGTAGGGAATTCCTCAGATTTTGTAAAGCTCTACAGAACTTTCCTATTTTTCTATGCTTGGTTTTAGTCCAATTATTTTAAATTCTTTTTTAGTAGTAAAATCGCCCCAGCGGTAGGTCCCAGCTGACCTGGTTCTGTCTGAGTGCCTGACCAAAGACATCCAAATTCTCCCAAGCTCTGCCTTTTAGGATTTTTCCCTGTGCTTTCAGGTTCTCTCATCCCCACAGAAATACTTGTCAGACATCATCAGTACCACAGTTGCCATAAGATATATATTTGGAAAATATTTTTTTAGACACACGGGTTGCTACTTTGTTATGACTCATGCTAGTTATCAATCTTATTGAAAGTCTTTATAATGGAAGTAACTTGCAAGGACGTGCAGGTTTTATGCCATGGCATCAACAGGTGAATTTACTAGAGCAGGTGTTACAAAGGTACCATTTCAGACTCGTATTGCAAGTTATTTGGATGTTTCCGGATCAAACCAGTGGTCCATCTAACCCCATTCTTTGTCTCTGATATTGCACTTTTCTGGTCGTAAATTCAAAATGCAAGGGGACTTTTTCTAAGTCTTATCCATTCCTCGGCCTTTGGTTCATGCTGTGGTATCACATCCTCTGTACACAGGGTCAGGCTACCTTCTTTCATCTAATTTAGGAAGCCTACACACTGGTTTTCCTAAGTACAGCTAAGGAAAAGCATTACAGCAAAGAGGGTGAAAATGCAATGGCCGCAGGCCCCTTTCACTGATTTATAAACTGCTTGCTACGTGAAAGGAAGAGGACTGTTTTCCTTTTGCAGCCCTGCTTTGACAAATAGAGAATTCTCCTCTGTGTTCCCACCTTTCTGCTTCACCACCGCAGTACTAGCCACTGACTTTGCTGCTCAAGTACAGCCTAGTCTTTAACAAGGTTTATGAGAGGTGGGCTCTTTGGGGATTTTTTCCGATGTGAAAAGTTATCAGACTTACTTCCTAAGAGGACCAAACATCTGCAGGAGACTCAAATATTCTTAGTGCCCATCTAAGACAAATAATATTCTTATCTAAAACTGCACCTCGTCACAGGCTTTTTATAGAAAAGAGGGGTTTTTTAAATGAAAATGCTACAAACAATAACTAGTTATAGAGTATTTTGTGGATAATAATAGTGCTTTCATTACAAAAGTTGTCTTTTGGACTTTTCTTGTCTTTAAAGTATTCAGTGGCTTTCAGTCAGTGAGCATAACACATCTAAATGTTTGAGTGGATCTGAGGCAAAACACATAAAACTGATTACACAGGCTAATCAAGCAACACCTTACTAATAAATAGAATTCTCTATATGAAGAAATGATTGCACTAGGACTTTAATCAACTTGTCTAACACTATTTCTAAAGAAAAAAAATTCTAAAGACAGCCAGGAAAGCAGTTTGTAACCATAGAAGACAATGTGCCACATATCCTTTCGTGAACCAAAGTAAGCAGCACATTCAAGATCTAGATCCATTTGCTGCTAAGGCAGAATAATTCCTTGCAGTGTCATCTCCAACACTCCCTGCAGTTTAGCTATTAGCTATTTATTCAAAATATCCTCTCAGACTATATGAGAAATTATGGCCCCTTTTTTCAATAGGCAAATTTAGATACTTGTTATAACATGGTCATAATTTATAGGGTTTTTCCCCTTTTTATTTTGTGTGCTTGGAGTGAGTTCTTTCTTTGTGCTAAGGCTTAATGAAAAAAAATCAAAACCAAATCCATGGAAGTCAACCTCAATGCAACAAATGATCAACACTGGTTGAACACAAAACCGTAGATAACTGCATCAGCTGGAACCTTTAGATGGCAAAATGTTCATAATGAAAGAGTCCAAAATTAAATTGTTTTTCTTCAATTATAGTTATATTAAATTCTGCTGTGTGGTATACCAACAAAATCAAATTAATTATGTTGGAAAAATAAAGTCTGACCACAACTGGTCTTGAAAAGAGAGAGAGAGAGATCAAAAAAGGATTCATTCATCTTTAAGTAGTGAGAACTTTCTTTTAAGTGCTTATCAATATGGAAGTTAATTTGCACAGAATATTATCTGTCAAAAGTCAGAATATGATTCAGACAAAGGCTTTTGTCTTTAAACAATAGGCTATTAAACATTGTTCTGTGGAAAACTTAATTTTGCAGTGGTGTTGGGGGCTTTTTTTATTTCAGGGGAGATTCTCAGCTGGTGTATAGTAGCCTCATACCGTTGATATGAGAGGATCTAAGATGGTTTTCACAGCTTTGAAGCAGAGATTGATCCATACATCTAGCTGAGAAAGTTGATATTTTTCATTATAACGTTCACATAAAAGACATGCCCTACTTCATATATTATTTTAAAATCCTTATTTTCTCAGTAATTTTCCCCGGGCCTCCCTGACACTTTTGTTGCCATCAAGAATGAAGAACTGGAACAGAATGTTAGCAGTTCTGAATCAGTACCACTCCACAATGATCTTTAAAGATATAAAGGACAGAGATTTCTTAAGCTCCTTAAATTCCATTAGATGTCAATAAGAATTTGGAAACTTTCAACATATTACAAGGGAACAGCACTTCAGAACCTGAACAGAAATGCAGAAACTTTGTCTCTGTTATTTATTTTGTAGTATTATTATTATTATCTTTTAGAGACACCAAAACTACCCCCACTCTTTCCAAAGGGGGGTGGCATCACACATTTGGATTTCTAGTTGCACCAAGTATAAAGCAGAACAAACTACCTCTTTTTATGTTTGTGAGAATCCTCCAAAACCTCAGCTACATTATAATGCTGCCACATCTCATTGTTCTTCTCTGCATTGCTATCAAAATAGATAACTGCAGGAGTAAGTTGACCTTATCTTGCAGAAAACTTTAAAAATGGGAGTGAAAAAAAATCAAAACTCTTTGTCAGACAGTCTAAAACATCAGGTCTGAGCAGCAGGAATCATGACACAGGAAGAAAGCCAGCAGTTCAGAGCCTAAAAATATCTTTCCTCTTCCACTTTGCTGTGGTCCTATTATAGCTTAAGCAACAGTCACTGTATTTTTTTCTCTATAACCTTTAGCTTAATAGCTGTCTGTAAAGACTTCCTTTAAATGCAAATACACTCTTTACAGTAAAAGTCATGACCCTATACGATATTACACACTGTAAATCCAGAAGAAAGCTATCAAAACCTATGAAACTATGTCCATAAAAAGGTATAGTAAATAAGTGAAAAATCAGGCCCAGTGTATTAGTAAGCTGAGTAATATTTTAATGCCTTACATTTTGCACTATTAATAATGTGGTAAACACAAAAAACAAAGGTGTTTTTATTTTTCAGTGAAGTCTTAGAAATTGTGTCAAATTATTACGATCTCCTTGGGAAAGAAAAATTATTCCTTTCTGGTTTTATTTGTCACTAGTTGTATGTGGCAGAGGCTGCAAATTTTACACAACGCCTCACTTTCTCGGGGGATCTAGTATAACTGATAAAATTAATATCTCCTTTACTTATCCAAGTATAAGGATCTGCTTCACTGTGCAAATCTGTGACATGCTTGCAGACTGCTTTGCATGCAGAGGTAAATTACACCGTAACCAAGGTAAGAACAGCAGCATCCCCAGAGGTGCCCGCAGCTGGGTGTAGCTGGTGGGTGCATTCGGAGGGGACGTAGGACAGGGATGCAGGAGCATTCTGGCCTTCCCCAGTTGTCAGCAGCCTGTAGCTTTTGCTGGCACGCAGCAAAAATGTAAATCCCCCTTTATGCCAGACACAGAGGTGGGTGAAACGGTGCAAAGGTTATAATTTCTTGTGCTACACACGCCGTTCTCCAGTTACATTAAATCCTGCTCAGCTGTCATTAACTGTTTGTCCAGGGCTGACTCATGCTGAGAAGGGAAGCAGGATAAGAGAAAGCACAAGAGCAATTACAATTTAAACTAGGTATAAGAAAGATGAGTCTAACTACTGTACTTGAGCAGTACGAGTGTGAAAAACATTCTCCTTGTTATAATGGTGTTCTGACAATCCCAAATAAATGGAGCCCCTAATTTGGATTTTTCAAGTCTTAAGTGTAGAAAAAAGGATTACGCCATAAATACTCCATTCAGTTACTTTCAAAATGGTGTGAAAAATCATGGTACAGGCATACAGAGACATGGAAGAGACAATTTTTCAGGCTTGGTAACTCAACTGGGCTTGCTGAAAGCACAGTGGGCCCAGTCTGGAGAATTACTGTGGTCTCTCAGATCCCATAAATCTCCTGTGAGCCTTTCCTCACCCCTTCCCCATGGATTTCACGCAGGATTTTGGACGCCGAGAGGGTGACGTACCTGAGCAGCCTCCACAGAGCTGCGTGGCCTGGGCACAGTTGCTGTCCTTACTGGTTGCCCCCCAGGAGCCGCGTATTTGCTCGCAGAGACAAATATGACGTCTGGCTTGGGGGTTTGCTGCCCTGGGCGAGGGATGCCTCGTAAAAAAACACCATCTTCCCACCGAGTCCTACATTTGCTTCCCATGACAAGTATTGTTGCACAAGGACTTACGACAGCTACAAGGAAAGGCAATCGAGAAGAGAGACGTTTTCTTTTTCGTGTTTTTGTGGGTGTTTTTCTTTTTTATAATCCTAAGTAAATCTTTGTTTTTACTGGATAGCAGGGAGGCAAGACTTTATCAAAATAAGCTGTACTCGGAGTTCTACCTGGCCGCTAAAGCAACTCAGTCATTATCTTTAACCTTATCAATATCCTGAATGTCAGCCGAACAAGGCAGCTAGAAAATTTCAGTAAACAGAACAGGGAACAACGGGGAGGATGTGGTAATCTAAATCAGAAATCAATCATCCAAGAAGCTTTTTCAAATGGAAAAGGAAAAAAAAAAGAGGCAATCAACTGCCAGCCATTCTCCCCCCACCAAAAAAAAGGGTTTTTTTTTCTCTGTGTCTCTTTCATGTGCACCACAGTGTTTCTGCAAACAAAAATAATAAGGGCTCTCAGGTCCTTCAAACAAAGTGAAACATAATCCCTTCACAGAGAGTGCATCAATAAATGAATGGACTTCCTCGGTCTGTTTAGAAGAGCAGTATCAGCTATGCTTGGGGATCGTAATAATACTCTTATTACGAACCAGAGCAGTTGAGTTGATTTGTTTTTCCTGTAACACCTGAAGCAACAAAAGTCCAGTGAGAGCACAAGAAATGGTTTTTCTTATGTCAGACTTTGAAAATCATTTTCCCTCCTTGGCAGCACCCTGTCAGTCAAACTCCACAGGAGAGGGAAGGGTCGTCTTGCCAATGCATTTTCTGAAAGGAAAGAAGTGGAGCTGCATGTTACAGAGAAATTAATATGCCATTGAGATCAACCCCCAGGAAAAAAAAATAATCTGATTTATTAGTTTCCAAAATTACCTTTTTATGATGGGAATTTCATTTTCTTAGCAAAGCCACAGCCTGTACTCTAGTGGGTGTAAAATCAAGATGCTTGTTTTTGTATTTTTTCAATCTTTCTTGCTTATCTAGATGTACAGATTTTTAAGGCAGGGACATTATATAACCAATTGTTTTGAGCTGTTCTCACACAACTGGCACTTGCTTGAGCTGACAGACATTACCGCAATACAAAAAAATGCAAACCAGACCTCTAGCTGGTTAAACAAACACAGCTTCATTAAAAACAATAGGTCCTCATCTATATCTACCAACTAAGCAACAGGACCCTGATTTTCCAAACGCTAAAAATTATGGGTTTATTAATAATTTCTTCTTCTTTATTTTATCATAGGTAAATTGTAATACAAATTTGTATCTACTTCCAGCCTCCTCTCCTTCACAAGTAGTTATTTAGACTGAGAGCCCATGTCCAGTCTTTCACTACAAAATAAAGTTACACATTAAACCTTATAAACTCAGGAAAGCCTACTGCTTGGCATCAGCTCAGCTCCTGAAAAATGCAAAATCTTGGAAACTGGCTGTAACTTACAGGTGAAAAATAATTGGAAATCTAACTCCCAGAAACTCAAAGGCAATAAATTAGCACCAAGCTATTAAAATCCCAGGTAATGTTCCCTCACTTTTCAGATATTCTTTCAGTGGCTCTACTACATCAAATATTAGTGCTGCAAATTTAATGTTGATTTAATGTTGATTAAAGGTATGTCTCTTAGTAAGCAATTCCATGCAATAAAAACAGAACAGTAGATTGAACCCATTGTTACTGCAGCCCTTCCATCTACTCAGGGAATTTATTTCAGATTAGCCAAGTCCCCTGGACTCAATATCCCTGTGACACATATTCTTCAAAGATGTCCAAAAAAGCAGTCATTGATCTACAATCTTATGGCCTATTTGGGATCTGGACAACACTGAGGGAGAGCACAGACTGGTGTCTCTGGTTCAGTTTCTTTAAATACTTGCGATGTGAGGACCACTATCAAATTATTTGTCTTTCCCCACACTGCAAAATCAACTACTATATTTTAACATCTGGAAACTGAGTTATTTGTAAAGATACCTTCATTCAGCCACAAGTGCATGTTACACCTCTATATGGAGCAGGCTACCCCACAACTTTCTTTTCCTCCAACAGCTTCACAACATCCGAATCTTCTCAGCTTGCTCCCAGTAACTCCCAGAAACACTACTGTTTCACCAGACTGGGGTGATCTGAAGAATTCAATTCAAGGAGCAGCACTTCTAAAGGAGTAAATTTATCTGCAATTTGGGTAGTATGTATAAAGCTGTGGTATATAACTTGGTGACCCCATCTGTTCCTCAGTAAATTATTCTCTGGGAAGTTAATTGTCAAATCCGCTATTTCCTGAAAGCAAAAGATGTTTTTCTGTTTACAGATAGACTGCTTCCACAGTCACAGGTAACTCAATATAACACTGTGCCTATGGTTAGTTTGAACATCTGCAATGTAATGTGTTTCCATAATAACCATTTGTCACTATTGTTTCGATACTGATAAATAGGACATTATTAACATCTAGTTGCTGTTTACTCATCACCACTATACCATACATCACTTTTTTTTAGATTGCAGATGAGAGTAAATTAGGAGAGCAATAAAATTGGGATGATGTTCAGTTCTTTGGAGTAGGTATTTTATGAGTTGCAGTTTGTGGCAGCAGTCACAGAATAGAAGTCAGAGACAGTTTAGTTTGGGTTTTTTTTTTTTTATTTTGTTTCTGGAATTGCAGAGGAATAAAAAAGAGGTTTGGCCTTTGATTAAAAATACACCACTCAAATTATTTCAGCAGATAAATGTTGCATAATACGCCAAGACAAAACAACTGTCTTTTACATAAAAATCCTATAAAACCCTTCTAAACTTTTCTATTAAAATAAAAAAGATATATCATAGTTCTTATCAATGAGCATTGACAGAGCTAATTATAGTACAGCACATTCAGTCTTTGGTATACCTGAGAAATCTCACTTCAATTAATGAAATTACATGGATCTCAATTATCACAGAATTTATTCTGTGTTTAATATCAGTAGTCCTGAACCTTTCAGTGCTTAGTTGCTCACTGCCACTTGCAAAATTAACAAACAGTCAAAATGTTTGAATCTGAGAAGCTATGGGGCATAAGCGTGGTAATTTTTTATCCATGAAGTCTTTGAAAATAAATCATCTTTTAAGATGACTATGCTATATCTTCAGTGAATACTTGACAACCCAAAAGCCTCTAATAGTTATATTGCTAAAAGAGGTTGTACACTTATTAACACCTGTCCTACTTTTCTAATCCTATCATTTTGAGCTCTACCAATTGTATATTACAAATTTAACAAGTGAAGAAATCTGCACCACCCTTAGTGTAACTCTTTGGGAACATTTTATACTTTGCTAAGTACACATTATTTCCCAAGCCATCTGTGTCAGCAATTCTATAGACCTTCTATAATTGCCATGTTAATAATTTTGAGTCCAGAGATGTAGTGTTTGATTGAGGCATTCCTTCAGTTTGGCTATCATTTATGGTTTAATCACATTGCTTCCTTGTTTTGCGGTATGCACACAATGGACCATAATGTAAAATTAAAAGGCAAGACAAGAACTGGTAATCCAGTAGTAAAATTTGTTCTTCTTTGCATTCCCCACACAAGGCCATATGGACACACAAAAGCCTGAAGCAAAAATGATCAACTGCTATTGAAGATCTAACACTGATTGCTAGCAATAAAAGTGCTCCCTGGACAGACAGCAATAATAAAACCAGGCCACCATTCAGGGTCCATCTAGCTATTGCTTTTAAAGGTAATTGCTGCATCTGCTTCTTGAAGTAGTTTAAAACCAATGTAAAGATCTTGCTTCTGTCCCACTGAATGGCAAGCAGCACTGAGTAAATAGTGAAAGGGTTTTGAACACAGCTATACTGGAGTGCACTACCAGGTCAGAAGGGAAGGCAGAAACAGCTGCTTTTTCAATAGACTCATCAGAGCTTCTCCATGCTCGCTGCACTTGCCCACAAGACTCCAGCACAGACTATTGTGTTGTATTTTTTTTGCTGTGGGAACTTCACTCTTAAGAAACAAATGGACTGGCTTGACTATTAAGTGTCAATCAAATTGATGGGGTGGGGGGGGTGGAACAATTTTTTAAATGTAATTAGCTTTCATCCTGTGGTCGTTCTATGCATTTGCATGGTTCAGATTGCCTTGTGTAAGTCAATGCAATTCTGATGAGAAGCTGAGATGTATTTTTCCACCTCAGCACCTTATTTATATATTGTAGTAGCACTAAAAACAATTTCTGCTTTTGCATGGAGATTGACATATACAGGAGGTGATAACTGTTATAATCTGTTGTGCTATATCCATATCCACTGATTTACATCAAACTACTTGTTTGGAGTCTGGATGAAACAAAATAATTCTTTTTTCTTTTCGGTAACACTTCTTGGATGTAAATAAGTATATAGAGCATTGGGTAGTCCTTCATTTTCCCTCTGTTATTCAGACAGTAACATTGGTCTTAATAAATAGTTTTTGCTCTGTGTTTATCTCCTTAACCTAATGCCATGGGAATAAGATTGTCTTACTCAGAGATAGAGGGAACATCCAGGATTCTCACCTAACCATGGAACCTATTTCACATTTCATTGGTTGCGTGAATGAGCTGTGAAAATTGCTTCCTGTTTCTCTAAAGTATCAGGACAGTGGTTTGCATGGGAGAGATTTCTTCTGGTTATGTGAAATAAAACTCATCCACTGAGTTCATTTCAAAGTCTTAAAACTACCATGCATCTTGTTAAGTTCGAACAAATCTTTTCTGCCCTGTGAATACCTGTTCCCAAATCAGAGGCATTGCAGTTACCTCTTGTTCACAGCAAGCTATCTATATAAGGAAAGAAAGAAAATTAAAACAAAACAAAACAAAACAAACAGGAAAACACACAGCCTTACTCTTTTCTGATAAGTGTAGTCTTGGCTTTCCCAAATTGAGAGGAAGCTGCTTTCAGTGTATCAGGGGACACTTCAACAAGGACAGTCTATTTTAGTAAGAAGCTGGTTTTGTCTAACATTAAACACACAGAAAAAAATAGCTTAAATAACAGTGGTAGGAGCCTAATTTTGAAAGCTAAAGTAAGCACTTCTCATCATTTTCTCTACCAACGTCCTTCCACCTTACTGAGATATTAATCAGATTTGAAAGCATCTAGTAAGACTGAGAATTTTTAAAACCTGTGAAATGTAAAATCACAGATTCTACTTAAGTCCATGAAACTATATCTATTTCCACTGATACTAGAGTACATATGGACTATGTATTTACATGAAAGTATTCAGGTTTAGGACTTTCAAATTATTTTTAAAAAAGTAGACAAAATTTCTGCAAAATATAGAGCTCAATTCTGTACAATTGAGTGGCTGAGAGCAGTGAAATTTGGGAAAATATTTATATGGAGACCTAGGTTCAATTTAATCCCATAAAAGCCAAAGGAATTCAAAGCAACTGTGAATCCAGTCCTACCTTCAAAAGTGTGTGTACAGTCCTGAATGGCCAACACCATAGCTGCGGTACTCCTGCAAATTAGCATATACTGTAGCAGCCTGAATGTCTTCTATCTAATTTTAGTTCTGAGGGTTTACTTTTTACTTTCTCAGGTGGGTTTGTTGTGGGATTTTTTTTCTGTTGAAAACTAGTTGATTTTATTTTTGAACAAAATCCATTACAGGCAGGAAAGTAGGTGCCAAAATGGTTCATCCTCCTTAGTTATTTTACAGCCTAAGAGATGGCAACATAGCTAGAGGAGTAACGCTGGCACAATCCTTGCACAAAGGAATGTCAGAAATTCTGTAGTCCAAGCTTTGAACTGACGAATCCTGCAATTTAAAATAAGGGGGGGGGGGGGGGGGAGAGATCTGAATAATATGTATCAAAAAATATAGTTACACCATCTTTCTGTGATATGTCACATTGTCACGAGAGACTCCTGCTAAAAAGGGAAGAGAAATTTTATTGTATGTCAAATACAAAATCCTGCATCACAGACAACGTGAATAACAAAACTGTATTTGAATGTTTTAACCTAATACCAAGCAACCTAATGTCTTAACCAGCAATTGACTGGAAAAAAATCTCAGCTCTACAAAATTAAATTATGAGGTAAAATTCTTTTTTGACCATTCTACCTATCCTTAACTGTCAGTGGGGCACGAATTCAGTGTTGTGATAAAGACTTGCCCACCTTTTACTTCCTTCTTTGCAAACCTAGATACAAAAAAAAAAAAAATGCTTAAAATACAATAATCATAGAGATAGAATTCATATTTTCAATAGTAAAAATGAAGGCAGCCTGTACATTATTCAGGAAGAAAGTAGAGATTTCTCCTCATGCTACTCAGACCAGCTTTCCCTTGGCATAAAGCCTGGTGCTCATCATCTCAACAGAGCATCGGGAACTAAAGCTAACTTGCCTTCAGCCAATTTCCAAACAAAATCATATGTGGTAAAGTTCAGCAATTCAAAAACATTTGGCATTAAGCCTAAAGATCTAATTCTTCAGATGTGACCTACAGAGGAGGAGCTTCCAAAGGAGGGTCTTGCAAAGGTGGCTACTGCAGTACTTCAGTTCTGTGAGTAAATCTAATAATAGAGCCAGAAAGTAACACGCTGCTAGTTGCCTGTCTGTAACTGTGAGAGAGTGAGAGCATGAGGTGCAACTGTTAAGGAGTGGGAAGGTATTATTCTGTTTCTTTAGCTGAGGAAAGGAAATCCAGCACTCCAATTCTCCAGTGAATAAGGCTTATTTGATTCTAGTAGAAACAACAGAAATTTCAGTATCAGCAGAGCTACTGTTTTTCTTTCAGAATTGCTGAGAATATCTAGCAGTGAATAACTCTTAATCAGACTTGTTTATTCACATTAAAAGTCAGTGCAGGTCACATTGTTCGCTTGGTGCCATTTGGTCTGCACTTAGTCCTTCCTGAACAGGAAGTCCTTAAGATTAAAGATTGTATTTTTATGGTCCCATGCCTGCTTACCCATAGCTATTACCTGAAGAGCAATGTAACCAGGACTCAGTTTCTAGAAAGGATATTAACAACCATTAGTGTGTGTGTACGTCAGGATGAAAAATAGGAGGAAATCAAAGTAGAGCAATATGGTGAAAGCAAAAATGTAAGAAACAGCAAAGTGATTGTTCACAAAATTGGGAATAAGGTGTATTCAGACAGAGGTATTTGCTATCCAGAGGTCAGCAGAGTGCTAGATCGCTAGAATGTATTTAAATGCAAGCAGCAAATGTGATTTAAATACCCCAAAGCTATTTGCCACTGGACATATATTTATGTCCATTTTATAAGGTACAAGGGATCTAAAGTGCTTGTTGTTCAGAAAAGCTAGGCTTTTTCCCCAGCATTGCAGAAACCATGTAATGGCACAAGAATGAGAAAGAAAACTCTAAGCAGAGTGAATGGTGTGTCTAGAAAGGTCAGGAAGACTGCTTGCTTTCATAAACTAATCATTCTGTCAGCTCTGTTATTATATGGGTGTTCATGTTTCCATATTTCTCCTTTACTCTCTATAAATTACTCAAATAATTAATTTGACAAGATCTTAGAAAAAAAAATGGAATTAGCATTTGAAATTAAAACAGCTATATACTATTTCAGTATGAACATGTTTTGCCATTATGCTTTAGGAACAAAATCCAAATGATCTTTCTGAGGAATCGTTTTGTGACCAATATCTGCATAAGCACACTGAACATGAATACCTATGTTCTCTATTGAATCTGTGTATCGGGTGTCCTTAACGCATTATCTGAATCAACGGGGCTCTAGAGCAACAGCATGAGATGCCTAGACAAAACCGCAGGCTGGATGCTTAGCTCATCTAGTGCCCAGTGCATGCAGTGGGACAGAGGCCACTGCCAGATGGATGGTTGTAGCTCCTGATCTCTGAGCACACTGGATACAAAAAGAGTCCGAGATGGCAAAACCACCTGTACGAGCCCTGGGCATTGCTAGATTGCATGCTGTTCAAGTTTGTCTAGATCAGGAGTGGCTATATGAACACACTTCTGTTAAATTAGCTAGCATACGTTGATACAGAGTTTTATTATTCCAGATTTGCAGTGATGGTGGGAGGACAGCCCATATTCAACCCAGAATAAAGCTACATTGTAACTCAACTATCATTTTCAGCCAGCATTTCCACCAAATTAAGTAGTCCCCACTTCCCATCACCACAGTCACCGCTTCTCACTCCCACACTGGTTTCTTCCTTGTGGTAACACCATGTTTATCCAGACACCCAGTAAGTCCCAGGTTAGATTAACCTTTCTTTCTTTCTCTTTCTTTCTTCCTTTCTTTTTTTTTTTTCTTTCTTTCTTTTCTTTCTTTCTTTTGGCTGTACTGGTTTTCACCTAGGTGTGTTCACAGTGCTCTTCATCAAAGAAGGGAGGGTGTAGAGGAGGGGATGAGCAGCTGGGGAGTGCAGGGCCAACTGCATGAATGTGGAGTAACCCCGTTTAAGTGGTGCAGGCAGACAGCTTCATTTAATATGAACCCTGCTGGTATGGAGATAAACTATTGATGAGAGACAAACTCTGTTTGTTGGAAAACTCTGCAGGGCAGAGGAATTATCTGCTAAGATGATCAGGTGGTTTTCTTTCTCCCTGTGCTTTTGGAATAGTGCAAATGATAAGAAATAGAATGAATTACTACTGCTGTATTCAATTTTACAAGCATTTTTTCAAAATCATTTCTATCACAGTCCACATTTCAGCTGCTAAAATCTCTCTGAAGACAGAACTTAATGCCTTGATGAGTATTGGAGTGCCATGTTTACCTATTAAAGCAGTTAGGAGTTAGAGTATGAATAGGGATGTCCAGAGGCAAAGCTAAAAATCCCAGTCTTTCCCAGAGAAGACATTGTGCTAGGAGTAGCAAATCATTTTTCATTCATTACGTAAGAATAATCTCCAGCTCAAGTAGTTCCACAGAAACGTTATATACCGAGATAGAAGAATCCTGTCTTCCTTTAAACATCTTGCAAATGTTCAGCTCAAAATAATAGTTTGTTCTTAAGTAGATGTAAAGGTTTTAATGCTACAGATATTTATTTGCATTTAAGCATCTCAGACTCCCTTTTCTGTCAAACCTTTGCAAAGAAACAGTTTCACTAAGCAAATGGATGAGATGAAACTTTAATAAATTAAACAAGTCTAACATAAAAGGGTTATTTAACTGCAGAAGTTGTTTATGAGGAATAAAAAGTTTTAATCAAACTTGCCATCAACATTTTCAAAAGGAAAAACCATTTTTCAGTTGTGGCTTGGTCAAATTCTTTGAACTATTAATGTAACCCTGAGAAACTGGCTATTAGTCTCAACCAATTGCTGGACATAAGACACAACAAAAACAGGAAAAGTTCAAGAGTCTCTGTTGACTTTCCGCTTGATTGTAACAAACTACTCACTTTCTGGGTTTTCTTTTTTGAAGTAGAATTTTATACAGCAGAGCCAGGCTTTGTTGTTTTTTTTTTCCTTGATACACAAAATTCCCACCAACCTGTGCTCTCTCTTTTAGTTCAGACATGAAGGACTGCTGTTTGTATTTAATGCACACACTGCCAACTCCGTTTAATTCAAAGACACAGCTCCAGCATACCTGAAATGAAAACCTGGAACATCAGTGCATGGGTCAGAAGCAAATCTGGCTGGTAATTACAAGATGTTGTGAAATATCATGGCAATTAAATAGTGTCTACCTACCTAGAGACAGAAGAGTCTGTCTCAAGTTCCCGTCACAAACTTTTTTATTGTGCAGTACATTGCTGAAGTGTCAGCACTTAGAGAGCCTTAAGTAAGGACCACTCAGGTAGCCTTTTCCACTATTGCCAGGGAAAAAAAACAGCTGAATAAAATATTGTCCCATACATCTAGAAATGCTAGGGGGTAATCCACTAACATTAGTAAACTCTTGCTGCAAAACAGAGAAAAAGAAAGAGAGAGGTGCATTAGCACCAGGATATTCCACGCTGAGGCAGTCTGACTAAGAAACAACACCCCATAAAGCAGACACACACTTCACGCAATATTCATATACTTAGAGGAGTGTTCTTTTATGAGTGCTTTAATACTTTGGGATTATGTGTGTTGTTTTAGAGTTGCATTAGTCACACCCCGGGGAAATGTGAGCTTCCACGCCTGCCCATTTCAGTGCTGCGCTAGCTTGACCCACAGGATTTACCACATTAAGAGAGCATTTAAATCTTGATTATTTTCACCTGTTCATTTTCGACTTTTTTTTTTCACCTAAGAGGCCTGCCCTCTTAGCATGATACCATTCATAAAACTGGTGACCTTTGCCTGGCTTCTTGATTTAAGCAGAAAGGGGGAGCAAAGGGACTCTCATGCACTGGTAAGGTCCTAAAAATATAAAGCAAAACTGTTGCCAGTTCTTATTCAGGTGAAAGGATTGAGAAAAGCTCTTTCTTTTTCATTCTTCTTACAAGGGTAGACGCAACTGCTTCCCAATGCTTTCCTGCACCATCCTGCTCCCCACTCCAGTCCTGAGGCACCCTGCTTGGTCCTGCCAGCCTGCCACTCATCCTGCTGGTTTAGGGGTTCGTAGGGATTCCGTCCCGCCCTGTGTATAGAGAAATTTGAGTTGCTTCCCTGTTTTCTGTCCAGAGACGGAGAAAAGGAAGCAGAAAGAAACAAACATCTGTTCGACATTTTTGTTCCTAAACAAAAACATCCTTAAATTTTCAAGAATGCTTAAAGCTTCGGACAGTTATTTGGAAGACAAAGCTGATCACCACATCCCACAGAGATCTCTCCAAATCCCTCTGCTCTAACTGCATGGTAGGAAAAACTGTTCAATTCTGGGAGTAGCTCAATGCACTTGCAACCTGGTAAGATCTGGATTCCCAGCCTTGTAACCTACCAAATGGTGATACACCACTTAATTCATGTTTTATATAGCAAGGAAGAAAAATGTGTGGGAAAACTGAGAGGACATGGAAAAAGAAGAGAAAAGATGGAAAAATAAAAGAAGATAAAATAATAAAAATGTGTTCAATTAAATGAAAGTCCTTCTGCTTTCACCTCTTTACCTTAGAAAATTCACCACATTTTCCTGTGACTTTTCCCCTCTTAACATTTTTTATTCCAAATTCTATTAAAATAGTATAGAAAATTTAAAAAAAAAGAACAAAACCTCAACCTTTCTCACCGTTTCGAAGCCATATCATCACCACAAAATACACTTTAGAAGGACTCAAGAACTTTTGAGTATTCACTAACACAAAATCTTCAGGTTCACTACTCATCACCTGACACCTAGCAGAGGTTTAGTAAAATCCAGTTAAAATTAGATCAGGTAGAAATAAACAGGGAAGGAGCTTTTGACAGTAGTAAAGACAGTGGAGTCAGTGGAGAAGGTGAAGGTCAGTGGTCGGAGGAGAGGAGGGATGGTAATATGAGAGCACAGTAAAGGACGGGATAAATGGTCCTGCTGTGGTAAGGCTGATAATGATGTAGTTAGTGGAAATGGGGAGAGGATATTTAACAATCAGCATAAATGAATAGATTTTGGAGGGTAATCAAGAATGCAATTGAATTGGGAGGAGTAAGGGAGGAAGAGAGAAGCCCTTAGAGGTTTTGGAGAAGATTTATTTGAACTGAAACTTCAGCTGATTTACATCTCAAGAGAGAAATATAGCTTAATAATTCAAAATATGGCTCTTCTTTAATATTGCAGAATACAGTGACAAATGTTATTACACAAACTTCTCCTTAAATGACTATCCCAAGATATTGTTAATGCAGTTCGCAATATTAGATTATCTATATTAAGCAATCACATCCCCAGCTCAGGCCTGTGGTAACACACAGTGGTACTCTTCCATTTGAGATCCAATGGACCTTGGTAATTGAGAACCTGTAAGGCAAACAAGTAATACAAGAGATTTTTCTGCATCCTTCTTTCTGTTTTTTATTTTAGCTGAAATAAAATGTCAGCTGTTAAATATAGTTATCCAATTTTCTTTTCTTTTTAACCTCTGAAGAGGTGCCTTGACTAGATGTGTAATACAGGTTTAATTGAACACAATACTGGATTCTTTCTATACCCAACACTTCCTTTTTCTTCTAATGATCTGCTTTTCTCTTCTCATAACTGTTTCCATTTCCTCTTGATGTCTTTGCCACTGATGTTATTCTCTCAAGCAAACTTTCACTATTTCAGCTCTCCCAGCTGTCCTTGCTATTGTTCTCCTCCCCCTTGTATTGCTGTCCTTCTGTATCTTATGACCTTATTACTGCGCAACTCCTAACCTTTTCTTTTGGCAACCGTTTCCAGGAAGGACATGAAGGTACTGAGCTGACCTGCAGTGAGCTAAATGTCTTAACTCTCATTACCGACAGCTAGTGCCTGAACTATAGGATTTTTATGGTAGAAATGAGGGGCAAGCAAGTACAGTCAACAAAGCCTAATGATAAATGACAATGTGTTAGCCTGTAGAGATCTGGCCAGTGGTTTACTGCAGGGATCACTGTTACACTGTGTTTTATTTAAGTTTTTAAATTATGACATGGAAGATGACGTGCTTAATTCAGCTCACAGATGTAGCATACAGGCAGCCTGAGAATGACTAGACAAGAATGTGATCAAGGTATACCAAAGTCTGATAGCATCAGTGCAGCTGAATGAGAATATGGAGAGATAGTGGTGACAGAGAGGAAAGACAAATTGGTAAGAAAAAAAAAAGGCAGAAAACAGATTTTCTCTGAAATGGCTTCTCATAGAAGTGACCTTCCTGCAAGTGATAAAGGGCAAACAAGGCCCCAAAACAACCTCCTCCTCTGTTTTGTCCCATCCATAGCTCCTTCCTGGTTGTGTGGTTTTTAACAAGTCATTTCACTTCTCTAGTCCAGGGTCCCTTCAATGCTGTTATGATTCTGTCCCTGGTTAGGAGCCATATTGCTGAACTCAATCTGTTCTATGATGGCAGAGGAACAAAACAGGATCTGCAGAATTAAGGTCTTTAGAAAGACCATGTCATGCACTCCTCTCTAGCAGGCTCCTCTCTTGCAGGTGCTCTGCAAAATATTTGACTAAATGTAAAGGTGCACAGATGAAAGATCATCTACCCATAACTGCCCTCCACCTTGCAAAAGCAATGAAAAGTTACTTTGGTTCCCTCTGTATGTAAGGACTTCAGACATGCAGATAGCCCCCTAAATCATGGACTATTTCCAAACATTTGGAGTCTATATTCAGTATTGGGCTCCATATACATACCAACAGGAAGTGGTCAATGAACAGGCAGAACTTGTGGCAAAGTACATAGCTATGCTGAAACTCGAAGATGATGTCACAATTCACGCAGGCTTACCAGAAACAGTTCCAAACAAGATAGGTTGATGAGTAATAAAGGTGGACCAACATCAGCATGGTTCCCAGGTTGGCACAGAGTCCTGAGTGAGTTTTGCAGATGCTGCCAAAACCCCGGCTTAGCAACTACACAACTCAAGTTTTCACAAATACATTTCTATGACTTGCAATCACATCTAGAGTTCCAAGACGGGCATAGCTGTTTGTGTAAGTATTTATTAAAGAGATGAAAAGTGAACAAAAGTTATAAAAAGTACACAGTCTGGACAAGTAACAGAAACTCAGTCTAGGGAAAACAGCATCTCTTCAGTGGAAACCTATGAGAACAGTAATTTCAGCAATTTTGTGGGTAATGAGGCTTTTTTTTCCTGCACTGTTGTCATGGTTGCATGCTTACACATTCATTAGTTTGTCCTTTGCTAAAAATAACTGGTGAAAGACAGAAAATACTCTCCCATCTCCAGAGGGCCTTCAGTCTTTCTCAGACTTGCTTCCTCCTCCCATCAAAAACAACACCCCTAGGCTAACCTTGAAGTCACTGAAGTCTAATAAAAGGTAAAGGAAAAAAGTCTGTATTTGTTTATTGTGATATTACCTACTTTAATATTCTGATGTTGTTCTATAAGTGAATAATTTTCTTTCAGTAGTTGGTTCATTTAACTTAGGAAAAGTTAGAAGAATCTTTTCCATAATTATTGCTCAGGCATTCTGCCAAGTCCATCTGCAGAGGCAAAGACAGCTGGGCATAAGGCACTACATGAAGATACGCTATTTATTTTGCCTCATTTTTAAGTTGTTTTGTTTTGTTTTGTGTTTTTTCTAATGGCTACCCTACAATATGACCTTTGGTTGTTTCAGAGCAATGAAGCCTGCCCTCTGAAAGTTCAGCACTTCTCAGCCCAGTGCAGCAGAGTATCTATCACGTCCCCAAGCAGGACACGGATAGTAACACAGAATCTAAAGCAAAAGCTCAAAACCCCTGCTATAATCAGGGGACTTTAAAGTACCCAAGAAGTCAGACCTTGAGTAATGTATAGATGAAGGAAAAAGGCAGCTTTCACTGGGAAAAGGAGCTGTAGAATAGAGTAAAAAGTAGAGGGAAGGAAGTGTGAAGGCTTTTGAAGCTGAGCCACAACTCAGCTAACGCTGATTTACGCACACGATCTTTCTTATTCTTTCCCACAATAAATCGCTATTGCACGACAGGTTCTGGTATCTAATGGCTGCACAGAAGGAATTCTCATGCCATTTTGCTTTTCTATTAGGTAAGCCTTCCTTCTAACTCTTCCCTTCCAAATTCCCAGAATTTTGAATCTACATGCAAAGTTTTCAGGCAAAAAATAGACTAAACAAATCCGCTTGGAAATATTTCTGCAGAGTGATATCATTCTGAGTATTACCTCCAGATTATGTCTTCTATTTTATTTGATGAATCAGATCCCTAACTAGTGTACAATTGACATATTTTAATCGTATTTTCAGGCCTAACTTACCATGTCAATATAGAAAACGTAGTCCAGTATCTATTTTGATAACAGGAACATAGGGGGAAAAATCAGTAACTGTACTTTTAAAAACTTGAAGCCTAACACAAATGTTCCATATTTAGAGATGATGAGAATCTCCCACATTCACTGACATAATCGTAAATTTCTCCACACTGCCAAAAATCAGGCAGTCAGAGCAGAGTTAATTCAGTAAATAATCACTCTTGTATATCTAACCTGAAAAAAATGCTGTAATTCAGAACTGATGCCTGAGGGCACACACAAATGTTGCAGTGTCTTGCTGTTGCATTCAGAGTATTTGGTTTTGCTAAATCTTATGTGCTACCAGTTACAAGTATTCACTGCCTATAGCTGGTAAATTCATTTAACTGGGAAGCATTGTGTTAAGTGAGATGGTGATGCAACCACAAACTATCTGAAGCCACCGGTGCTTGTGAAGGATCTGAGTGAGACTGTGGAGGATTAAAGCTCACTGAGGCAACATCATAACATGTCTGCTTTGCATGTGGGGTATCCAAATTGCTTACAAGGCCATGTTAAGAACCACGTTAGGAAACGCAGCTCGTGTCATCTAAACTGTCCCAGAAAGATTATGGAAATGCACAGGAGCCATTAGATGTGAGACGTTAGACACTGAAACCCTAAAATCAGTAAATTTGCCAGGCAGTCAAGCAAGGATAGAAACAAGATGACTTGACTACTCAGCCCAGTGTCTAACATTAGACAAATAGCCTAGTAAAGCAATCTTTCATTAAACAAAAAATGTACAATGCTCTTGGCATTGTCAGCCTAGGAGCTAATGATTGCCACAAGTTGGATATTAAAAAAAGTGGAACATCTACTAGCACAAAGAAACAAAGTGCTTGTGACAGAAAAAACAGTGGGAGAAGATGGTTTATGATACTCTACTTACATTTGAAATAACTTTTATCTAACTACCTGAATAAGTGAGACTCCAAAGGCAGTGCAGGAGAATATGATCTTCTATCAGTTTGACATTTGTTTTTCTAAGTGTTGAAGAACAGTCCAAAAAAAAAAAAAAAAAATTAAAGTACAGTTGAACACATATATATTTTTATAGATATATATATAGATATATATATGCATGTGAGTGTGTATATACATAAACACAGGCACACTTCAGCCAGTATCACTACACTTGGGCTACACCTATCAAATTCCACAAGTGTTTCTGATGATGGCAATTTCAAATCCTTCCCCAAACTGCAACAGAAATGCCAGTACATCATTTTGCTTCTAAGCCTTTCCTCCAGTGTCATGACACTTTCGTGGGGGTGCCTGCACGTTTGGGTAGCACTTTCTGTATTCCATTGTACAGACCCTTAGTGTAAGTAGTGTGACAAGCACAGGCATCACCAGTAGTCACAGTCACTACATATGGAGACACTGGTAGCCTCCCCAGCTGCAGTCCAGGAGAGAAGATAGACTGCATCTTCTCCCTCCCCATGTTACTCACACAGACAACTGAGCAGGGATGGACTTCTGCACCAGATGTTGCTCTGCTGTAACCCAGCTCAGTTCAAATCCCGTCATTCCCTTTCTCATTGTTACTGGTAACTGCAGCAGACATGGGGAAACAAAGAACTTGCTTCAGATACCTTCTCTTAATTGAATTCATGAATTGACAGGATATCCAAGTCCCATTTAAACTGAAAAAAATATCTGCACCATTGAAGAATCAATCCTAGCTCTCACTAGCTCTTGCTAAGCATACAGGAAAAGTTAGTACAGAATCACATTATTGCAGTTTTGGGAGGTAGAGAAGGTCATCACTCTGGATCCTGCTCCTGTTCGTTGGAGGAGATACTTTCACTTTGATCCCAGAATGGCTGTATTACAACAGTGCAAATTCAGTGATAAAATCATCATATTATTGCAATTTAAGGTAGGTGAATCAGCTGAATCATGGTAAATCATTACATATTCTTATCTCAAAAATTTGATAAAAGGTGTTCACTTAAATTTTTTATCCGACCTTTAAAGGAATATATTCTCTAATTTTGTCTTGGAAGCCACAAAAATTTATTCATAAGGCTAAGTCCTTAATATGTAGTTACATCTTTGAAGAATGCACAACACTCAACCTCTCACACAAAAGCTCCCGTTACATGGTGTGAGTAGTATCTTAAAAAGCTGTACCTCCACCTAACCAGCACTCCTGCTGATTCAGATCTGTGCATGATTTGGACATGATTCTCAACAGAAAGCATTTACTAGATGTTAGCACAGCTGACAAAAGTAAGAGAATGGTTGTTTTTGTGGAGCCGGCACTGCTCTGGGACACCAGGAGGGGTTTTAGTACCCTGGATCAGCCACAGAGCTTCCCACAGAGTTTCCATTTGACTTCAGGCGAGATTCTTCACCTACCCTGTGATTCAGTTCCCCAGGCACAAAATAAAGACATTTTCTTATCTCACTGGGATGCTATAATGACAAACTGAGTAACTGTGATGTGCTCACATGCTGGAGCAGACAGCCACGGAAGTACTTAGACCGATAGTAAGACATACAACCCAAAAGTTTAACTCAAATTATCTGACACATTCTAAGGGCTCTTATCTTTAAAGGGAAGCCTTTCCCTAAGCAAACCAAATGATCTAGTCTCAAGCTAACTAGGCTAAGTGGGATCTTTCTTCTTTCCTTTGAACAGGTTTCAAAGTAAAACAAGATAAGCAGAAGCTCCTTAGAGGACCTCTCTTCACAGAGAGCTGGGATGTGACAAGAAGTGCAAAGTATCTCTAATTTCAGGAGCAAAGCTTTAGTTTGGAAGGGTGAAATGTAGTGTTTACACCCACAATAGATAAAAGAAAGAAATTCCCCAGTCCTCAGGGGATGTGCCACAGGGAATTCTTTTCCCTTAGTTTTTCCCTTTGTTTTAAGTCTCGATAGATGCCAATCAATGAAATATGTATCCTGCAGGAATTTACTGAAGGATTTCCGTAAGGGACTAAACTATACACCTTTCTCTTCAGAGATGGATCCATTCATGTGTAATTTATAGCTGCTGCTAAATAAATGAATCACCTTGAAAATTATTTTTTATTAATCACTTAGCACTAAAAATATACTGCTAGTATGTTTTTACAAGAGCTGGTTTGGCTGAAAATTGATACTTATTATTCTAATTTAAATGCCTGTCATGGTTTTTTTGACAAAATGATGACAATATTGAAGTGTAAAAACACATTTATACAAAAAGTATTTTAAAAAGACAGGATTTCTATCATGTTCTTAAATATGACATATTTTGTTCAATAATAACCTCATTCTACTCTCCAATAAGTAATGCACAACTTAACATTTGTTAAGCACATTTTCTTTAGACAGAGAAACAATTTTCTCAATAAATATAGCAAGTTTTTCTATTCTGAGAATGACTGCAAACTGATTATTCTTTCCTAAAGAAAGGCATTTTCCTGCACTGTAGACTGAGTCTTAATGATTTGTTCTGAGTATTTGATACTCGATACTGAGGCAGTTCCCCATCCCAACTAATATGACATACACTATCTTCTCTGCAATGATACACAGTAATTGTGTGTGTGCTCAAACTCCTGTCTCAGTCAGTTAATCATTTTTGTACCAAGGCTCTCTGGAGAGACTTACAGCACCTGCCAATAGTCCTCTCTCTATAAAAATAGACTAATAGCCATCATTGTTCCTCAGCACACACTGAAGAAAAACAGTTATAGATTAACAGGTCAGACATGTTTGCATGTTATCTCACAAGTTCATGTCCCATCAATACCAGCTGTGAATCAGCCTCATCTCCTGACATATTTACTGTTGTGCAGGTAATAATAGATTGGTATGTCATCCTACCACTGCTTTGCCACTTGGGTGAATCTGGAGTGCATCTTTTGAGGTCACAGATCTATTGTCCCAGAAAAACAGCATGAAGCAGATTACCCAGATGTAGATGTGTTATTAAGCCAGGAAGAAATTTCAACAAAGGATGATACAGTCCAAGTTACAGTGAGAGATGCTGCTTTTTGCTATTCCTCCTTTTTGGGGGGGGGGGGGGGGACGGGATAGGGAAGAGGTGTCAGAGAACCCACCTGCATGAGCATGTTTTGATAAGCTGCTCGACATCTTTCAGTCTTAAAAAAAGGCTCAACTCTCTATCTCTGCCCAAAATTTCCAAAAATCAATACAGCAGCTGTATAATAGAACATAATGACAATAAAAACAATGTCATTTACAGAATTTAAGTACCTAACCTTCACATACTAAAATGGGAGCATTAGCCTAGATCTGGAGCAAAATTTTGCCCAGAATTTACCAAGATCTGTAAGTTGTGATACCTCCTGCGTTCAGAGTTTGCAGTGAGGTACATGACATGCAGCACTTGGCTGGTCCAACAATGAGAAAGTTAACCATCAGTGTGGGTCAACAGATCTCAATAAAATAACTAACTCTGACTTCGCATGTGTCATTTAGGAACACTGTTACACACTGACATAAATACAAGGGAAGAATATGCTATATCTTCCTTTGCCTGTCATTGAACACCCTCAGATATATAAGGGGGGAAAAAAACATTAAAAAAACCAAAGAATTTTTATTTTAACTGTAAATCTCCTAATTTAATCTCCTAGCATGATTATGCTATCTAGAAAAAAGTAGCAAAAGGTTCCTTCCATTTTTCCTTCTCTCACATTGCCTGGTTATCCTAAAGTAAAAAAGTCTCTGCTAAAAGACATAGTTTTTCAGATAAATCCCTAGAAATACAGATGTTTCTTATGAAATATTTAAATTTAGAGTTCGATAGGGAGCTTTATCCCAGCTATCTCATGCTTTTAAAACTCTGGGGGAAAGTTGCGCTCTCTATTAAAATCCATTAAATTAATTTAAATGTAAAACTCGTGTAAATGAATTGCATGTGCTCTTTTGAGATGTTCCCGGCTCTGTCACGCCAATGGCCCAGGATATATGAGTTCAACCAGCTCAGCCTGAACCTACTGCAAAACCTCCTGTAGAAGTGGCAGCTGGCGGTGATAGGCCTGACACCCAGGAGGAAATTAGCATTGCCTAAACTGAACTCCTCTAATGAAACATGATGTAACAATCACAGGAACTTTTTTTCTGAGGCTGACAAAGTAAGGCCCTGAGCTCCTCCACCTTCGCTCACCCCCTAATTGAGCGTGGGTAATGAATATACATGTTAACCAGCTCCATTCTTCCTTCTGGGTTTCGTGGCGGGGCTGCCCGCGGCCTACACGCCATTGTTTAACGGAAGGGTGTGGGACAGAGACTGAAGGATTGCTACCCAGATGTTTCAAGCCACCCACAGAAAGTCATCAATGGGCTATAAATTTCTGAGGGGAGAGGAAGATTTGCAAAAGAATTGGAGGCAACCGCAGGGAGAAGGTTGAATAAAAGGAGCTCTGCTGGTGGTATGGTACCAGTAGATGGACAGGCTGAAGGCTTTCCTGTGGCAAGCTGTTCCCTGCTAGCCATGAATTTTAACTAGCTGTACACAGAGTGATTGCTTTACTTGTTTAGACTTCTCGTTTTATTGACACACAGCCGTGTAGTTAAACAAAGTTCAGAATTACCGAAATACCATAAACTGCCTACACGCAACCATTGAGAAAAGGAAGCGGCTGGCTTACTGACATGGGGGGGGTTTTAAATCCTTGTGCAATCATGTTGGGGATTTTCTTTTCTTTTTTCTTTAAATTCCATACGGTGTTAACTTTCATGAGTGATTACATTTCTCTCTTTATGTAAATAATACGTGCTGCATTTTTTACATTTGTTTTAAGTATAAATTACAAAGGAGACAATGCTAATCCTAGACAGCTTAGGAAAAAAAATTAAGGTCCTGATTCCACCAGTTTTCTTCATACTGAGTAATAACGCTTTCCCTACTAAAGTTCAGCCTGTAGGCTTTCAAACGCAAGCATTTTTATTTCATCATAAACCAACCATGGCTAGATTGTACCAGCGCGAGCCACGTGTACGTGGATGCCAGCACATCTTGCACCAGCGGGACTCGACTGTCTTCCTTTCCTCAGGCCTCTCAGCTCCTCAGACTACCTACACTGCCTCCCACTGCAGTCCAGTTTCTCAACCAGGTTATGTTATACATACCCACTAATTATCCAATGATTTCCTATCACTTTTTTAGGCAGCAGCAATGGGGCAGGCAAAGATCACTGCCGCCCCTTCCATCGGAGGTGCCTTGAAAAGGGTGAGGTGTGTTCCTGAGGTTATAGTCAAAGCAGGAATAGCCACACCTGACTCCAATTTTCCTTAGATTTTCCTCAGGGGATTTATCAGAGAACAGAGCCTCCCTGGCTTTTACTCTGGTGCATTACTTTTCTACATATCATATTGCAAGAAATTGTTGCAAAGGAATTTGCCACCAGGATTATCTTCCTGGGGCTTTTCATGCAGGAGATGGCCCTTAGGTTTTAATTTTTAACTCAAGAATCTTAAAAAGTATCTGAAACTAAAATCAAAGAAAACCAGCATGATATTAAAGCTCAAGAAAGTTCCCATAGATGAACTAAAATTTTAAATATAATACAATGTATATTAAAGGAAATTACACCGAGACAAACCCCTTCTGGTATAAAGTTCTCCAGATGATCAATAAAAGCAGGGTGTTGTATCACAGAGGTTTGACTAGTGTACCTGCAGAGGAGGCCTGCGCAGTTCATAGTAAAAAAGCCCTTTGGGGACAGACATCCTTCTTTCTAAAGAGTGTTATTTATCGTCAGAAAGGCAAAAACCTCTTATGAAACACAGTATTTGACATTAAGGCATACGCATATGCACAAGATTGAGATACCTTAAAACACCTGACTTAAAACTAAGGAAGTACTTATTAGAGGTATTTGTTTAATTTACAGCAAAGAACACAGATTGTTCACTTCATATGAGGTCTCAGCCCGAAGCGGCCATACAAGACAACATGATCGCATGACAGAGCACAAGTGTCATGCCAGCAACTGGTGCCCTTTGGCCATAATATTTAGAATATGATCAGAAGGTTCATGGCCAAGATGAACATAACCAAAGATCCCAGTTGTATCAGATAAACACACGCTCTTTGAATTTTCACGGAGCATCAAGTTAGCTGATATTTTAAGTTAGAAAAGCACAGTCAGCACTGGCTATGGAAGATTTACTTTCCTTCTTCAGGGCTAAAAATCCTTTCAGATGTCACTGAATATAAACAAACAGACAAATGAACAAACCATTAGACTGGATCTTGAGGACAAGTAATTTATAGTATTTGTAGTCTTCAAGCCCAGGATGCTGTGATTGTGCTTGCTGTTCCCTATCCCATTACATGTCTTCTATAAGCAAATTCAGTGGCTGAGGTTGAGTTTTCAGGTTATTTTTAAAAGCTGCATTTTGCATTTAGGGTAAGATTTTTAAGGACAAGACATTTTGAAGTACATTACATCTGACTCAAGCTAACAATGAATTTCTCTGTGGTCTTACTGGATGAAAAGGAAGTCTTGGGTGAACCTGTTCTCTTTAATCACAGTGAAATAATACTCTTTGATTTTCAGTGCATGTCATTCACAGTTATTTATAGGACAATGCTGGAAGTCAAAACAGTCATCAAGGGTTAGTAGATATTAGACTTAACATCATACGTTTTCATTAATGGGCTTAAAAGAACAAGTAAAGAAATACTCCAGTGATTAAGGCTATTAGAAAACTAGTCACTCATATCAGCCACCAAACACGAGTCTCAAATTTCCACTTAAAAAGTATTTTCTGTCTTAATGAATGATTATTTGGTCACAATATGATTTTCTGAAAACAGCTAAATTATGATGCATCACTAAGTACTGATGGCTCAAAAATTTAATTGCCTGTGTCAGACTCTTTTCCTAAAAATCAGGCACTAGAATCCAAGCAGCTAAAACTATTATTTCTACAAATATAGCTGGTTTTAAGCAACATCACAGTCTTTTAAAAGCCCATTGCCATCTGCTCTGTCAAAGTAATAAATGAAGAAGTTGGATTTACATGTGGCACTCTGTTAAATGAGGTAAAGTTCAGGACAGAGTTTCACTTCCCAGCAGATGGGGATCTCCCAGCAGGGATGGAAGTCAACAAAGAGGGTAGCAGGGGGTTTCCATAAATTCATGTGATCCCTGGGCAGAACTAAATGGATTAAATAACAAGGACTCTGGGAGTTAAGCTGTATCTTGTTATACTAAGATGTCTCTGCATATTAGGTACACAACAGTTATTCATTTTTTCTTGATACAGTAGAGAAAATGTGCTATCCTTTTTTCTTTGAATTTTGAGCTTGTTTTGCCTTGTGTCTTCTTTTGGAACTGCAAAGCACGAGACAAACTATAAATCTCTTCTATACAATAAGAAGACATTGAAAAGTCTATATTATCGTAGAGAAAGGCAGAAAGTATCTGTGGGTACTATTCAATAGTTTCACTCAAGTGTCCTAAAAATGCTACCATTCATTGTTCATTAATATTCACGTCACAGAGACTTATTGTTAGAGGTTGTTAGAAGTCTTTTCATATCTTTTATCTTTTTCAGTGGAAAAGTGGACAATTTTGTTGTAGAAGTTTCCCTTGTTTTGCAAACTTCTGTTTATCACCCAGATTCATCACACCTAAGGAATTTAGCAATTAAATGGTAGTGTTTAAAGAGTGAAAATATACACTGGAAAATGCTTGGATGAGTACAATATGTATCTTTAAAGTTATTTGTATGTATGTGGGCAAAGAAATCTGTATTGAGAGTTTGGGGTTTTATTTTAGTACCATTGAGCTTGAACAAAAAATTGAATTGCCAGAATTATAATGCACTACAGTGAACAGATATGTTTGCCTTTGAATAGACTTTCATGTTTGCTTTTGACAGCATTCCAAAATAAGTCTCTTGAATTTTTTATGCTTTGTCTGACATGGCTTCTGACATTCCTTGTAACAAACACCTGATCTAGAGTGAGAGTTTTGAGCTTGGGTTGTTTGTTTGTTTGTTTGTTTAAATTTACTTCGGCTGAAATCATTTAGTTATTTGCATTGTGGGGCTCTATTATCAATATCACTGCTTCCTTTACTAAAGCATGGCAAGGTTGTTCTTTTTCTTTGCTGTTTCATGGCATTGGATTTTTCCGCAGATGAAAATCAAAATCTTCCTGCTTATGGTTTCTATAGGTCGTACAAACTGGGTATTTGCAGTGTAGCTGATTTGGGATGTTGCATTTCACTTAATTCCAACTGAGACAAACACAAAAAAAGAGAAAGTGTTTGCTCCTGTAGCAGAAGTAACAGAAGTTTGTTTAGTTTGAATGGTATTTTAATTAAGCAAACTTCTTTGAAATTATACTTGGTGTTTATATAGAGATGTGTATGGTTTTACGCATAATACAGATGTATGCACATCCACACGGATGTATACCTGTACACAAGTTTCCGATGATTTTACTTAGAGACATCACTACAAGGCCTATGTCACCCGATTGCCTGACTGCTGAAAAATAGTTTCTTCACTTAGGAAGGATGATTGATTAAATAAGATAGGCTAATTAATATGAATATTACAGATCTTAAAACATTATTGTTTATGTACTTTTCTGTTATAACAGTCTTTTGCACATTTTCTGAGACAAAACCTGGTGCAGGAGAATCCCAAGGAGGGAACGCATTTCCAAAAGTCCTTTGTTAAGATGACAGGTTAGTAATTCTACCCCCATCAGCCGTGTTTTTCCCATATTACCAAGTCTTAGCATGTAAAAGAAGTTAAGGGGAGGATCCCTTTGTCAAAATGAGTTAACTTCATCATAATCTCAACCAAAATTCTGGCACACATTCATTTTCATGTCTCCTCTAAAAGAGTATGGCAATGTGAACAGCTCTTAACTTTGAACTGACTGGCTTTGGGTCCCCTGAGAAGAAAAAAAACAAGTCCAACAGAAGAGTGTAAGCTGATAGAAATAGATTGCCCAATCTCTGCAGCAGTAGGACTAATTTCCTACTGCAGAAACACTGTGAGCCATTCAGTTCCCGACCACACGGTAGGATATCACCAGTTGACTTGCTGATGAGCATCTACAGACAAGATAATGGTGAGGTGGGGATGCTTTGAACTTCTTGCACGTTTTTGTTTTCACACTTAGCTGGGCTGTCTTTTATATGTGTCTCCCTGCTTCCTAGCATTACCCTGGTTATGAGTGGATGGGATAGCAAGTACAGTTTGGGCATTGAAATATGTCCTTTTGCTCCTATTTTGTTTGCAATACACATATTTATTTCAAAGAATGTTTTTGAAAGCCTCAGCTTTTTTTTAAGAAAGCTGCAACAATAGAGAGATGGGTCTTTCATTTGCTTCCCCTGAAGTTAGCATCCAGCTCCTATTGTTTTCAGAAATAAAGGATCAAGTTCATGACATGTTTACAAGACAATACAAAGGGAAGGCAGAAAACATAACAAAAGTATAAATATCCCTATATACCTATCTATATATAAAAGTAAAAACTTTTAAAGCAGTCTGTTTGTTCCTCTTTCAAGAAATACACACATGGTCCTATTAACATCTGAATACGCTGTATCACATTGTTTGACTGAAAGGGAAGGGAAAGAAAAGCAACAGAAAGTTTGAGAGCACTTGAAAAGTGCGATACAGGATTGTTCAGCGTTAGAGAAGGGAATACTGAAGACAGGCTTGGATCCTGAAGTCATTTTGTGAAAGGCTCTTTGTGTGGACTTCTTCAGAGAGCACGGGGCTGTCTCAGAGCATCTCCCTGACTTCAGAGTGTATGTGAGCTGTGGAGCTGCACAGGAACCACAGATACAAGCTCACATAGCAGCTTAATCCCTGCATGCGCTTAAGGGAACATGTGTCCTGAGGTCTCTCCAGTTACTTTTTGGAACCTCTTCCTAGTCCGATAGCATTTTTTAGCAGTGTCCTGCTTTTACTAGTCTCAAAAGCCCATGCTCCATGATCATGTGGTATTATTCACTGACATGGACTATTTTAAAGTGACTACCAATTTGTCAAATCCCCAGGAGTGCCTGTGGCTGTCAAAAGTGCCGGGAAGCTTAGCTCATGTCTGAGTGTCATAGCATTTACCTCTTCAGTTACCCTTCTGTCTTTTGTAGTTTCTTAGCCCTCACCATATATCTTCCAAATATGTATTACAGCTGGGGAAAAGGGCAGCCATGGGTTATAGTTGATAGTCCCGGTATTTTTATGCTGCGATGTAAAAAAAAATTTAATCCTGTCATTTTCCCCTTGGCAGAGCCATTGATATCATAAGTAAGGCTACCTTCAGAACTTCTGCAGTTATTGACTCATTTCTTCAGAACAAAACCTGATATTTTGCCTTAAAATTATTGAATATTAATAGGGCAATCTAATTAGTTTGGTTCAGAAAATAATGGATTTAAATTCTACCTCCCTTCCTTCCAGCTCCAGGAAAAGATAGGTTTTGTTTATATTTTCATCAAGCTATTTTTAGGTGCCTTAGGTTAAACCCACACAAGGACTCAGGCAATGGTGAGAAATGCAGGTCATATCTTCTAGACACCTTGCCTCTTATAAGGATCCACCACCCCGAGTCAAATGAAATTAGGTGTCTTGTACAGAACACATGAACAGTGCATAGTTTCAAAGGAGCCTCCAGAAAAAGCTTAGTCATGAGGCTATAGATTGCTCTGAGGTGACACAGTCTGGGCATTAAGCTAGTCATTCAGATGTCAGGCAATGTCAAGACTTAGGTTAATACATGCGCAGACGGGGCAGGGCTTTGAGAAACATCACAGACAGATGACTACCTATTTTCATCCTCAAGAACTGAGACACAGAAAACATATTCTTAAGGTTCTTAAAAACTTGGGTTAGACCTGCAAATTAGTCAGCAAGGTCTAAAAGTTGTCTTAGTCTTTTAATAGAATTAACCTTAAATTGCTTCAAATGTCAATTGTTGCTTGGACAGAGGTAAGCTGTGCAAAATGATCCAAACATTGCCATTTTAAGGTGGAAGCGTGCTGTTGCAATATTATTTCCAACAGAAAGATTGAAACAAAAAACCCTACTTTTTAAAAACAGCAGCTACCCTAACATTTCTTTGGTAGTTTAATTACCCCTTATGATTTTCCCTAGGGTCAAATTTCCCTTTACATAGTACATACAGGAACTACGTTGAATTTGCTGACAAATGCTATATGCAATGTGACAAAGATGCAAAACAAAGGAGTTATTGTGATCTTAAATGAGATGTTCATGGAAGACCTTTTACTTTTTAGTTGGCAGATTCCATTGCTTTGACTCAGTGCAAATCTGTAAAACAAGTTTCAGATGTAACCTACATTATGGTGTCAGGTTAGAAGAAAAATATCTTGTCCAAAAGTGTGCAAAGAATTAAAACAGTATTTTCCCTCAGCTGGCTACTTATAAGCAAGATGCTGAAAAGTAGAATTATCACGTCATGGGAGAAGCTATTTTTAAATCAGTTTTTAATTTCATGGTGAAATAAAAGCAAGTTTTACTGTTCCAAAAGATAAATTTCATTTAGAAAAATAAAAACCAGATTTTTTTTTTTTATTTTGAAGTAATCCTAAAGTTACTTTCTGAAACCATAAAGTATATATTTCAAACTTTAACTTTTTACACAGGAATTATCAGTAAAATTGATTCCACTTCATACATTGCAGATCAAGGACAGAATTGATTCAACTGTCCTACACAGCATTCACAATTTTTCATCCAAAGATGGTTATTTATAGCTAATGTGAATTTTCACATACATGATAAAATGGAAGAAAAACATATAAACATTTTTCTGTAACTGAGGTAAGCCTTTCGTCATGAGCTTTCCATCTAGCATGGGTGACCAGAACCTAGGAAATGTGATTGTTTCATTAACATTGACCATAAATATCCATTTACACAGATGTAAGTTCAGAACAAATGTGGTAAAGCCCATGAACATATTCTGGATTTTCAGCAGCCTAAATGACAGTAGAAGTGTATCCCTGGCTGCCCCTGACAGTGTTTCACTTAAGTGTTATTTAAAACAAATTTTCAGTGCAATAAAGCCTCTCCCCTCTGCAAATGTAAATTATATTTAATATGCCTGGGAACAAGTGAGGCTGCCAAAGTCTGAGGCAAGCCAGCCTTTATGACTTCAGTCCGTTCTCAGCCCTTGATTACAATTTGATTTCCTTTGGCATCAAAAGACAAACTATTTTAGTGAACAATGTTCTTCCTTTACCAAGAGCGAGCTCTAGTTACTTGGCAGAGGGCCGATTTACTTGCAGACAACATGTCCAACCTCCCAGCAATAGCAGACCCGTGGACTTTGATTTAAAGCAGCACAAAGTAAGAAAAACAGAACAGAATGTATATTGCTCACTTGAGAGGCTTATTGTTTAAACGGCCTACTTATCATTAGACTGTGCTCCAATCCTCAACACTTTCTTTTGTGTACTTTATGTCAGACATATGGCCACGTTGGGATGCTGACAGCAGTTTTAACACTGCTGCACTATACATACTACTTGTAATTTGTTCTGTCTTATAGTCAGGGCTTTCTTCGAAGAAGAAAGTGAATTTTAAATGCTGCTGTTAATAACTGTAACCGTCTGACAAGAAGATATAAGAGTGATGTGCTTGGAATGATGGCAGAGTTCATTCATCTAGACTGAGAGCCTCATAGATGCTAAAGCATTCGAAATGACATATCTATTATAGTAAGAAATGAAAACCACAAAGGCTTCCGAATTCAGTAACACAAAACAAAATGTTCCCATACTCTTAACTCTCCAGCCCCTCCATGTCACCGGAAAAAAAAAAAAAAAAAAAAAGGAGAAACACATTTCAAACAGACACAAATTTCACTCAGCCTTTTTGTTTACCTCCACCTTTGGGTAACCATATATCTCCCTCGGGCTTGCAAGAGCATGCTTTTCCCCTTCTCATCACTATCTGAGCACCAAGAATGGCCTTTTACCTCTTTTTCTGTTTATTTGGTTTACTTAAGTACCTTAAACCTGATATAGTGCTCAGGAGGGAAGAGCGGGTGAGACAGGACTCTGGTCCCAGGCAGCCCTGCCTGCAGAACAGCAGCAGGGTTTCCTTGCTCTTTCCCCCCAAATCTTCCCCGTGGCCAAGGTGCCTCCTGAATGGATTAGGCTCCTCTTTGATTTCAGCTGGATTCTACACCTTACAAGACCTTATCAGCTCCACTGTAGAGTAAGAAGCTCCCAACAATTATGTTCTTACATTAGAAAATGCCGTTTCATTTACAGGAAAAAAAAACATGTGAGGAAATATCCTGGTTCAGGGACTGTTTTGTTTAAAAAATTCTGATAGAAAATATTGATAACGTCAGAACTGTATTTAATTTTTAATGTTTTTTTTTTTTAGTCGAATGTGGAATAAAAAAATTACAGGTCTGAATCAGAGCACAATATTTCAATAGTCTCTGAGCAGAACATATCTGTTGGTCTCCCATTATTTTATGAAAATTTTAGTCAATTTTTGAATTAAAAAAAATATTAAATCTCAGAATTTTCCAAAGAATAAACATTCCAAAGTTTAACCACCTTCACTCAAGATCAAAATCCAGCTGAACAGAAGAATGAGATTATATAACCTAACCTCCTTCATTACTATAGCAGAGGCACTAGACTGAAACAGAAGTGAACATCACATAATTATAATACCAGGTAAAACAACCAAAATAATTATAAAAATGACATGTTTACATATCTTGCTGAAAAAATTCAGAAGCACATTAGTGAAGAAAGGGAGGAAGGGGGAGAGAGGGGATTATGTATGTCTGAACTATTATTGATAGCAAAAATGAAATTGCAGAAGATCATTAAGGTCTTGAGCATTGTGTCACTGTCATGACGAATAAAGAATAAGGTCTGGGGGAAAAAAAAGCCTTCTGTGCACTCTGAAGATTGTCATAAGTAATAAAAGGAAAGTGCAGCTGGGTGTGCATTCTGAGAACATGTTCATTGTGAGTCTGCTGGAGTAGAACAAGAAGGTAGGCTGGAAGGAAATAATGTTATTATATCTCAGCTGGAAAATTCCTGTAATATTTAAGGGAAAATATCAGGAAAAAAAATCTACAGGGATTTTTTAACCATTCCCAGATTTATTGAGAAATAAGTGCAATATAGGGTAATTCAAAAATGTTGAAGGATTATTACTGTGTAGGTTTTAGGATAAATTTCGTAGAAGTGTAATTTATTTTATATGGAATCTTACTGAGCTAACGTAAATGAAATATGAAAGATTTGATTTGCTGGCGTAACTCTCAGAGGTCTCTGGATTGCTTGTCAGTTCTGGCAAACAGGGATAATTGGAGAATTGCTACACTGCAGCCATATTCTCTTTTCCCTTAAACATAGGGATAGTCAGGTACCTCAAAAACTAGCTAAGCGGGATTGTGCACAATTTAACAAAGAGTAATATTCAGAGTCAACGCTTATGCCCCTGTCACGCTGACATGATCCATGTGAAGCACCGGGCTGAGGTTTCTCTGCAGTGAGACAGATTGTCAGGCATGAATTTACTCTGAGGGCATTTATGTCTAGTTTTCCCTATCAGTGAAAAACCACAGAAAGTCAGAGAAACCGTCAAGTAGATGCTTTCTTGGATCATTCACCTGTGCTTTAAGAGACTTGAATCTAAATAATCTCTCCTGTAACTTCACGGAGGCAGTAATCTGAACTCCTTCTATAAGAGACTACCCTTAGCAGTGAGTTAGTTACTGAATATTATGTTACTGGTCCATGTCATTCTCCCTGTTAGAGAAATTCCATTTTGCTCACTGGACCACAGATGGAAAGAGCTGCTGTCCCCCAGTGCATAAGACACATACCCAAGATGCTGGTGCAAGTCTCAGCTCCAATGACTACCTCATCACTTTCGTGAAATAAAACTCCCAACAGCTTGATGGCTGGAGCTCTCACACACTTCAGTCTGAAGTCCTGTCATCAAAAGAAAGGACTTGGATACAGCTTGTTACAGTCAACTTGAACATGCTACTGTCAAGGACAAAAAACAGAAATCCGCAGACAAAAAGTACGTTGTGTATGTTTTAGGCATCAAGCTCACAGGAGACAGAAGGAGATAAATGGTGCACTTGAGTAGCGATATTTTGGAGGCTGGGAAGCTTTTGTTTCCGTTGGGAAACCTGCTGTGGGATGTTCAGCAGGCAGACTGGCGATCTAAGACACCATCCAAGCTGTGTACGCTTAGACACTCAAATGTTGACAAGGTATTGCAGCGGATCAGTGCAGCTGAGGATGACTTTGAGGGTGTCAGTCACGCCTAAAGGTGAACCTTGGCACTTTTTGGGGAGAGGTAGGTGCCTTATATCTTTAAGACTCTGGATGTCAGATGGCAACAGTTCCTCCACATACAGAAGTGCAAAGCTAATAAACAAACTTTAAATAATGATTGGGACAAGGACAATGAGAGCTAAAAATGAACTAGCTCAATATTCTACTCTGCATCCTCCCTATCTCACTGGTCTCCATCATCCTTAAAAATAGTCTTCTCTCAGGCTTCCAAATCTCATTTGCATTCTAAGCAAAGACGAAAATTACGGTAACACCACCATTTTAAAACTTCAAATACAAGAGCCAAATTCATCCCTGATGTGATCTCATTAGCTTAATGAGATTACACTGGGGATGTAATTGTCCCAAGGACAAAATTAAATGAACAGTAATATATGTTTTTTGTAAAATCCTGTAATATGCTTTCATTAACTTTGTTCCCCTAACCACATATTTAACCTCTTTTCCTCTCTCTCCACTCACCATCAGTGTAAATGCAGCTCATCACCTAGGTAAGATTAAGCACATTAACTACATGAAGGAGTCAGCATGCTGAATTTACCTATTAATCTTTTCTCCCACCCTCTTAATGGACTGATTTCAACTCCATGAAGCAAAAAGCAAATATTGCTTCTCCCCATAATGAAAAGTTTAAAAAAAGGCATTAGATAGCAGGTGCATTTTTTAATTTATTTTTTTTCTTCATTCTGTCTCCCTCTCTATCTCCTTCAAACTGGCAAAAATCCAGTGACTGTTTTGCTGCATCATGTATGAAATGTTTTGTCTCATTGTAATGCCAAGGCTGCAATCCTTCTTTCAAACTGTGACTATTAATATGTATTTCATCCTCTGGCTTTCCTGAGCCAAAGCAAATGAACTGTGGCCTCATTGAAATGATACGGTCTCTTGACCCTTTGTGGAGTTTAAAATGATGTAACCTGAACCATTTTAATCTGAAGGCTGGAACAAGTCAAAAGCTGTAATGAGTTCAGGACACTTCAAGACATCAGAAGAGCTATCTTGCCATAAAAGATGAATCTTTTGCATATAGAAGCTATAACATCATATACCTCATGAGCGACACAGACATAAAAAAACTGCCCAGTAGTAGATTTTTCTACCTCTTCCCAGTGATGACTTCAGAGACCAGATCTTGCACAAGGGATGAAATAATTGATAATAAAAGTGACACCAGAGTTAAATGCCTCTGTCGACTTTTCCAACAGAATAAACATTATGGTGAGGGTTTAAACCTATGCAATTTCTAAACTGGCAGACTATTTAAAACTTTGGGAAAATGCTGCCTTTCAGTGAGCTGGGTTTGTTACAGGGTTTGAGAATAACATGCTTGCCTCTCCAGTCCACTGTAAGATGCCACTTCTGAAAATAACCTTCAGATATGTTTGGAGTTCCTTCCTGCTTCCACTGTGGTCACATGCAGAGATGTCATGGACTCCACAGACCTCAGAGACAAACTTTGACTCCACTGAAGTCAGTGAAAAATGAATATAATAAAACTTTACATGTTGGTTTGGGTTTTTGTAAGACCTCTAAACACTTTATAAAATGGGAGGAGTCCAGTCTTACAAGTGGGAAAACTTAGGGATAATGATCCCAGCCTGGAAAGCAATTAAACTAGGCACAAAAACTCTGTCCCAAATGTCAAATATAAATGATCATCCTATCTTTTTTCACAGTTTAAGAAACAGCTTCTCCTCCTACTATGCAGTGGTTAGTGCTCTGTTCTCATCTTGAGAGCTAACAGTCTAATGGCAGAGGGAAAAGGCAAATTAAACAAGGCAGAATGAATTCAGACTACAGAGCATCCATCAGAACTGAACGTAACAAGCTTGAATTAAATAATTAGAATACCAAGGAAAAAAAAAAACCTTCAGAGAGCAAAGGGTGTTCTTGGTCACTGATTGCTGTTTAAATTGGTTTGGCCTCTAACGATTTAGAGATGGTCTAAATGCATAAATTTCCCCAAGCTTTATGTGCTTGGCTGTGATGACTGACCAAGGGAAAAAGTCCAATTTGCATAGTATATTTTTATAGATGGTTAAGCCTTTAAGTGGATTAATAAATTTTGGTACTTTTAAAGGCATAGGTTTGTATTAAATGACAGGCATTCAAGTTAAAAATAAAATGAAAACAACATACACACACTGATTAGAAACACGTGCAACACCTATTTACCAAGGTTAAGGTCAAAGAGTTATTATAGTCAGATAACCAAAACATCTGCACAGGAAAAGCTTTCAAATTTCACCAAATTATGTATCAAATAATTTTATGGGTCTTGTGGTACTGTTGAAATCCTTGAAGAGTGGTGTGTGCTGAAATAGCTTGCCAGCTTGGAACTCCAGCTAAAACCCTTCTCATAGTTATTCATGCACTTTCCAAGTGGGATGCTATTCAAGCTCTTCACTTTAACTCTCCACCCCAGTATTTTTCCATTAAGTGATGAAATTTTTTTTTGTGACATGGTTTGACATCAGAATGAGAGGAACAGAGAAATACTACCTGCCTTCAAACCCAAAAACCTAAATCCTATCATGCAAATTTCACCCCAAAGAGGGGGGTGCCCATAGAGAACCTGCGTATTAAAGAACAAATTATAACTGGACTGGTGAGAGAGCTTTTTTTTTTTTTTTTTAGTTTCTGGTTAAATCAGAAAGAAAACTTGTGACCTGCCTGTAATTCATTTTTTATACATTTGTGACAAAATGAAAAGAAAAAGAAAATAATTTGCAACTGGATGATACTGTTTTACATGAAACAAAGTAAAATTCTACTATTTTAGGACAAAGCAATTTAACTAATGAGACAAAAATTCACAAGATGTGACCCAAACCAACATTTTACAACTTTAAAAAGTGAAAACAAATAAAAGTCTTGTGCTGTTATGGCAAACATTAGTTTGGGCTACCTCTGTCAGCAGATCAGAATTGTCATGGCATTCTCTTGGATAAGAGCCGCTGTGTAAATACAAATTACACTCCCATTTCATAAAACAATGTAATTAACAAAAAAAGGAAAGTACCTGTAGTCTGCCAGAATCTACATTCATTATACCCACAGTTAAGGCAGCAGACATGGTCTCAAATTAGTCTAATATTCCCTACTAGTCTTTTGTGATTTGAGTGTCTGAATGACAAACTGAAATTTTCCCTTCTTTTATTTTTAACCAATAAGTCAAGGCACTTGATGTTATTTTTATGTATAGCTTTACTTACACAAAATTACATTACTCAGGGTTTGACTTTTATAAGCACACAATGAAAAAGGAACATGCATTTCCATTACTTAAGGTGCCCATATTATATACCCAAATACAGAACGGGCATATACCACTCAAAAACATATGTTACACAAACTTTTCTTTCTGAAGAAAAAACTTTTCATCGGTAACTGAATGTGAATCTGCAAAACACAGAGAAAGAACCCTCAAAAAAGGAGCCATTCGAGAAAAATACAAAGCACAAAGTATGGAGGTAGCCGAGGCCTCCCTCAGCCCCCAGAATTTGACTGAAGAAGCTCGCTTAGTGCAAGCAACATGTCCTCCTCCTTTTAAACATCACATCTATATAGAAATGCTAGTATTATAGAATTGGACGTAGTGATCAGTTCAGCTAACAATACCTCGATGGGACCTTTGAAAGACAGTTGTGTAACTAAGTTATTAATCAAAATAATAAATAGGTATAAAAAGTCACTGATTAAGAGTATTTAAGAGGAGCTATTAGAAGAAATTTCAGTCTTAGTGGAGACTCTTGTACTAGCAAAATTAAATTCAGGCCTAGGGAGCACTGCTCCTTGGAGAGCATTGCCGGTAATGCTCTGCAGGGAAGTCGGTGCAGCCAGGGGTCTGGTTTGCCTCGGTACCTCTGGTACCACCACCAACACCCCAGCTGTTTCCAGTTGTGTTCAGTGCGCACACAGCGTGCCTCTAAGTTACGACACCAAGCTTTGTTTCATAGCTTGCATTTGGAATGAGATTGCAAAGGGTTAGCCAAATGTTAGTCAGGTGGAATCTGCTTTGGTTGCGTAAGTTGCTGTGAAAATCTGGGAATCCCTGAGAAAGTCAAAGGAAACTGCTTTGTGGGCGTTGCTTCAAAGGGCTGGGATGGACAGCGTGCTGGATTCTTTTTCCCAACAGCATCTAAACTTATCTCCATTGTTCTTTTTTTTCTTTTTTTTCTGCTTAGTACTAAACCTGGATCCCAGCCAGCGAGGGACAACAATATCTTGACAGAGAACCTCATGCATCCCACACGGGTCATCTACATTGTCCGGGATCCGTGTGCATCAGAGATTACAACAGTGGAAAACAAAAGAATTACGCAACAGAAAGGTCTTGATGAGAGTAAACAAGAGAAACGTGACTTACTGCTGAAGCACTTTCCTGCCTGCAGTGGAAGCAGAGGGACAAGAGGAGGTCCACCCTTCAAATCTTCTCAGACAGTAACATAAAAATGCAGCAAATAAGCAACTGGAGTCTCATGTACTGTTGTCCAGTGTTTCTGTTTAGTCAGTACTGTTCCTTAGAGCAGAGATAAAGGACTAATGCAATTTCATACAAAAACATACATTTGTTTTAAGATCCAGCTGATAACATTGATAGAGTCTTAGGTAAATTAAAAGTGTGTTACTAAGGTCAATGCCGGTTTATTCAAAAGGAAAGTCAACCATACCCGTGAGAGAGCTTGACTGAGAGGAAGACTGTGGGACCGTTAAAATCCTGGTCTGTTCTGAAAGAGGTCGCTTGACCTCACATTAGCCATCAGAGCGGTGTGGCCAGCCTAAGCTCGCTCAGAGCCCTTGGCACAACTGCCCCTCTAAGCGCCCGCTCTGCCAATGGTTCAGCTTGCCAAGGCTTAGCAGGCTCTGCAGCCCCAGCCACGTGTGCCCATGGCATCACGGCCCTCGCTTTTAACCCTGCCTTTGGCTCTGCGGGTGCTGGTAGTGGACCATCCCAGCCCTGAAGGAAGGGGATTGCAAAGTAGGGAGCGTTAAGCTGGGGACTAGCTCCTGCTCATGCCCTTTTCTCCTGCAACTCGTTGGCAACAGCACGTTGCTTCAGCGGGCACCTCGGTGTGGAAAGGGGAGACCCAGCCAGAAACAGGCTGAGGGTGGGCTTGAATATATACAAAAATTGATGGGGAGCTTACCATCCAGGAGCGCTTGGAAAGATGCTGTCTAGTGACCTAAGATGTTGGGAAGCCTCAAGGCACACCAAATACTATGTTTTTCTTACCTGTAGCTACGCGTGCATTGACTATTTGGTATAGTCAGCCTTTAGGCTCTCACCCTTTTGGGGGGAAAGCTTGCATTGCCTGTGTATGAGCTGTGTTCTGAGATATCCCTAAGGGCAGTGCAAGTTGAAAGCAATCAGAGGTAGCTCAAGCATTGGATTTAAGCAGGATTTAGGCATATATGACAAAGATGTAGTATTCTAAAAAGCCTTTTTCAGCTGTTGCCTAATCCTGGAGCTACCTAAACTCCTTTGGTAAGTCCATGGAGTTTTGTGGTAGTCCAGAATGCACAGAGATATCTCTGCTTTCACAGGACTAAGTCAACAAATACATTCATCTTACCTAAACCAGATCAGAATAATAATATCAGATGCTTCTCAACCTGTTTTGACATCATGATCCAATAAGCATTCTCAGAGCATACCTAGCATCCACACGCAGCATTAGGACCCACACAAAGTGTGCTGCTCCACTTTAAGATAAAACCTAATGATTGTTACATTCAGTCAGGACATATAAAATAGCTTCAGCTGTCTCCCTTATTGAACCAATGCAAATCCACAACTCCCATCTCCCCTAGAGAATGCTATAACCACCAGGCTACAGATTATTCAAAATAAGGGTAGTCTCAAACCAATGCTGTTGAAGCAGTGCCGCTGTGCACCATAGTTAATTGTAGCCAGCAGGTCGAAAGTGTTTATTCCCCTTTATTTGGCACTTGTGAGGCTGTATCTGCACTCTCCAGTTTTAGGCACCCTCTGCAAGAAAGTTGTTGAGATGAGATACTGGAGCAAGTCCAGAGGAGAGGCAGCAAGATGAGTCTATGGCATATGAGGAGAGGCCGAGAGTACTGGGTTTGTTCAGCCTTGAGAGGAGAAGGTGAAGAGGAAATCTTACTGCTCTCTGCAGCTGCCAAATGGAAGGATGGAGAGATGACAGAGCCAGGCTCTTCCCAGAGGAAGAGCACTGAAGTTCTCACACACTGATAGTATGAGAAACGATGGCCACAAGTTGGAAAACAGGAAATTCTCTTTAGGTGTAAGGGGGGAAAAAATGTACCATGGAGGTGGTTGGATGCCTGAGCAGGTTGCCCAGAAAGGCTGTGGAATCACTACCTTTGGAGATACTAAAAAATTTACTGGGCAAGTCTCCCAGCAACCTGATCTACCTGAGCCTGCTTTGTGCAGGGAACTAGAGATGGCGACCTCAGGAAGTCCCTTCCAACCTCGGTTTTGCTATGATTCTGTGACTCTATGAAAGGAGAGAACAACAGATGAGGGCCTGCTGTAACTTCATAGTTGGAGCACTTGGTTTGCAAGAGGAGATCTGAATTCTGGTCCCTAGAACCAAATGTCTACTTATATACGTGTATATACACACACAGGCACAGAGAGAGGTGTTAAAGCTCTGTTAAAAACACTAGACAAAAATGAGCCACTCCTTTTTAAAATGCCTTATATTCCTGCCTCCTGGACAGAGCTTGCATTCTGAGCTGCAGATTACACATGAAGAGGAGCATCTCTAGAAACCGCAAGTGAAGAAACCAGTGAGTGGGATTTGAGACATATCCCCAGCCTTCCAACTCGTTAAATGTAGACGGAATTACACCCATTTACTGACCCCAGGTAGCTCCCTCGCTCTATTCCAAGATGCCTAATCTTCTCCATGCTTTTCTGCAAGAAGTCTGTGTACCTCATTCCCACCCAAGTCTTTGGGTGCCTTAATTGAACCATTCCCTAGCACTTACTAGATTTCCTACAAACGTACCAATAGTCTTGAAAAGTTTCTGCTTTCCGTGAACTAAATTCACAAGCTTTCACCTGTTCTGTGGTCGATTTCCAATACACTTTACAAAAAGGTGTTTTAACCCCTCTAATCTTCAAGTTAGTAGATGCTCTAGTATTTAAATTATCGAAGTGGACACTACCTCATTCAGAGATAGCCCGATCTTTATTATATACATGCCTTATTTGATATTATTGTTCTCGTGCAGTCTCCCCATAAGCGTGTATTATCTGTCACCTCTTGTCTTACAACGCATTCTCTTGAGAAACCGTAAGAGGGAAAGCTAATTTCCAGTTCTGTGCTTTTTTTTGAAAGCCTTCACCACATGAGGTCTTTGTTACGGCTGCAGGCCCCAGGTGCTATAGTTACATGATATTATTTTATTGTAATCACTGATATTATTACAGAGTTTGTAAGAAAGAGGGAGGTGCTATTACCAAATTAAGCAGGAAGGTAGTATGGTCAGTGAGGACTGAAGCATAAGAAAATAGTTTCAAGAAAAGGGAAAACTGTTTTTATATCTTATTAAAAATAGGCATCAACATTTCAACTTCTTATATACCGTACAAATAGAATAGACTTCACCTATGCAAAAGCCTGAAAATGAGCTCAGCATGAAAATAATATTTTGTGCATGTGAATCTATTGTAAATAACTTTTTAAAAAGATTTTCAACTTTGCTCCATGTGATTAGTTCCTGAAATAATGCTTCTCTTACTGTTCTTACCATTCTTACTGAGTGTGGAGGTTCTGAACTATATATTGCTCATAAATCAGTACTGAATTTGACACTAGTGATATAGGAAAGCAGAGGTGGATGTTTAAGAGATTTCATGCAGGCAGGAAATGCTGATATGTTACAGAACAAAATAAATTTCCCACTGTGATAGGTAGGTTGGAGTCTATTTCTAAACTATAGCAGAAGTCTCCGTCTTAATGTTGCTAATCATATTAGCTAAATATCACAGCAGGTAAAATGAGTTTTCAATAACACTGCTGAGTAATTTTCCAGCTAGTTTCATGCTTGGGATAATCTTATTTTTTTCTTTGTAAGTTTTGCATGGATATACTGGGGCAATTATCTTCAGGCATTTGGAAACTAAGCTAGCACAGCAGCTTGCCAGTCTGCCTTAGTGTGACCCACTGTGGTGTTTATGTTCTGCATGCCAGTTGTTATTAGCTCACATGTGCGTGGAATACCATTTTCCTCTTTATTGGTTTAACATAATGGTATACCATGGGGAGTGTTTTACGGAAGGGACAGGATCTGAATATAAAGGCCTTCCTTCAAAGCAGGTATTTATTATCCATACACAGGAAATTTCACTCATTCCTCCCATTTCATTTTATACATGAGCACCAAAATACTTATAATGGAGGAGCTTAAAGATGAATAGATAATGGAGAAAATAATTGCAATTATCTTCTGAGCAATCACAGTTTGCTCAGTGTTGTATAAACATTTTCCCAATCTGAGGCATTTGTACAATAAAGGCCAGATTAAACTGTCCGCAACAGGAGAGGATAAATTTCACAGTAAAGTTCTCAGTAAATTCAACAAGTGCAGGCACACAGTGCTCACTGGCCTCCTCTAACACTGTGGCTACATCCCTCTCAGAGGTAGGGCTGACTTAAATGTCTCTTTACTTCCCCCACCAAAAGCTGCCTCCAGTCTGTCCCTTCAGCCTGGGCACAGCCTGTCCCTTCGCCTGGAGTCAGGCAGAGAACCAGCCAGATTTAAAAAAAAAAAAAAAAAAAAAAATTAAAACCAAACCGTTACAAAAGAACAGTTGTTTTTCCTTTATCCTAATCTAGTGCTAAGTCTGCCTCATAAACAATTGTAGCAGAGCAACGCAGTGAGCAATGAATGGGAGGAACACAAAGGCAGGGAGGACAAGGTAAGAGCTGTTTATGTCCACAAAACCGCAGAAGAATGTGCAGGGAAACAGGACCCAAAAAGAGAGAAAAAAGTGTCTTGTCCCCAGATTTGCCCAGAATTTGAAGTTTTCATTAAAAAGAGAGATAATATCCTAATATGAATGAGGAAATGGAAACCAAGCCGCATTCTGCATCCGACCAGACAGCAAGCTTGCATACCTCAGGCTAGCTTAGGGAAGAGAGCAAGCCCGTGGTAAGGGACTACAGACGCATGGAGCTCTCCTTCTTCTGCTTTTTCTCCCATCAGCCCAGAAGGCAGAACGCCCTGCGCCGCGCTGGGAACACGCGGGCCCAGTCCTGCAGCAGCGGGGTGGACAAGTCGCCCAAAGCCACTGGCCGCTCTCGAGACACAGACCTCCGGCTACGCGGAGGGGAGTCTGCTCCTTTGGGCCCAGCCATTGGCGACTTCTTACATTAATGCCTCAGCTTATGCCAAAAAAGTGCCGGAGGAAAGGAGTAAAGAAGTAAAAACTGCAGGGCTAGAAAATATGAAGAGGCTTGCTCAAGTGAGCTGTATTAATTTGAAAAAAAAACAAACCCAAACCAAAAACCAAACATCCACAACTTGGGAAAGGACCAATAATGCAACAAGAAACAAATTTTTGTTCCAATCTAACATTACTCTGCCTTTCTCCCCGGAGTCCATGAAGTTTCAGTCTAATCATGCAGTTCATGTCCAAAGTCCTCTGTAGTATCTGGCAAAAATGGGAGGAAAATAGATTTTGGCCTAATGTCCCTCATCGTATGCGAGGATACGCTTACACGGAAGGCTGCAACAGTGCAATCAGCACTGATATGCTTTGAAATAGATCATAAATATGTATATCTCATTCATTTTATGTTGTGGGTTAAATGTTAAAAGCCAACACAAAGAAAATGCTGTAGGAAGCGATTTGAATAAGGACAAGCTAAATTGCTAAACATAAAGAAATGAAGAGATCCTGAAACAAGCATGATTGTAAACACCCAAATGGACAGAACTACTCTAATTTCGACCCACACCTACCTCTTGATCTAATGTGAGACTCCAAACCCCAAAAGCCTAGTTTCCAACAGAGTTGTATCACATGTTTCTTTTCTGTTTTAACTGAACTAGAATAAAGCAGCAACTTAATTTTTATATATACTTTTTATATACTGGGTAGTCCATACAGCAGAAGGACAATTATATATCCTAACTGTGGGGAAAACTTGAGTCAGTGTTTGCGTCTTATTAGATGTCAGCTGTCAGTAACATCATGTGTAGGTTTCTTGATCTCTAAAAAATTATAAACAATGAGTAGGAAGATTTGCGTTTGCTTTGCTTCCCCCTCTCCAGTTAAGCCATTCACAACATACTTGTCCCAAGATCTCTGATCCTTGCCTGAGTCCATGTCCTATCCCTTATTCTCACTGAGGGCATTAAGCGGGTTCTCTACTTGGCTGCTATTTTCAAGAACTACGTGAGCAGGCTGTATCTGTCATACACCTACCTCTCTGTGTGATTTGGAAGTTGGCCAGTGGGTTCCAAAGTTATTAAGAAGAGAAAAATGAGAGTGAGCAGAGTGACGGGCAACATGGTGACAGCAGCTTCACTTCTTTTGGAAACCAGACAAAAATAGATGCTTGCATATCTTAAATGCCAAAATTAAGTGGAAGGCAACTTTTCTGGGCTTCCGGTCTAAACGGAAACCAGATGTTCCAGGGTTATTTTCTCTGGTCCTTCAGAGAAGAGTTGTTTTGTCAATAAGTTGCTTCCTCCATCACGGCCTGAGACTTTTTCTGCTGGTATTCAAGTGCACTTAAGGCTGGGGGGGCAGCCAACAAACCTTTCTCCAGAATTTTGGAAAATCATTATAAAAAACATGTTCAGCATAAATAAGTATGTGCTCATATTTTTGAATTTTAAATCCGTTTTCTTCTTTCAGATAAAAACAGCCAAATCCTCAGCTTGTCTAAATCAGCATAGGATCATTCAGCAGCACCGTGCCAATTTAAACCAACTGAGAGTCCTTTAATGTAAAAACAGATGATTTCCCACACACATCAGGTTTGATAGTTGTGCTGGCAAAACTGTGGAAGCCACTTCTTGTTTGAATGTTGCTACTGAAATAAAGAAACTGGTTTTAATTCTCCAGCCTACTGATGTGCTCCTACAGACAATGAGGTGGCAATCCCCAGGATGGTAGTGTTGGGAAGGTATTGGGGAAGGAAAGCATGTGAAAGGCCAAACTAAAAAAAAAAAAAACAACTGGGTGATGTTTCAAAAGAAATATTATCTAATTTTATTAAAAAAAAAAAAAAAGAAATAAAAAAAAAAATAAATCTAGGGTAATAGGCATCCCATCAGACTTTCTTCTGATGGGAAGATAAGAAATAAAATTTTACTGAGGAGGATAAACATCTATTAATTCAACAGATTGCTATTATATGTTGGAGATGGCTAGCTCTAATTTGGGTTTAACACATTCCAGTTCGGAGAATATTGATGCAAGACCTTAATTTTACATGCTAAAAATTATCAAAAGACATTCTCCCCATCAAGGAATCAGTCTTCAGAGGTTTACACATGCATTTAACCACACATGCTACAGTCATGAGACAAATCAGGATGTGTAAAAGTTGAGCTAACACATCTTTTGCAGGAAAAGGACTGTAACTGGTAAAACTGAGGACACGTATTCTATGAATCCAAGTTTTAATGTCAGTTCCAGTGTCGATACAAGCAATGATAATTCCTTACTCTAATGTGATAGGCCATACCAATGGTTTTTCTGCCACTATTCTTTTATTTTTCTACATGAAACATCACTATGAATTATATATGAAGAACTGAGGGTTAGTGTATTTGTTTTGTTTCAGGGTAGGTTTTTTTCTTCATTTGTTAAAAATACTTCCTTTATGAAGAAGCAACATGCAAACTGAAAGGGGATAACGACATAAATTATATGAAGCGCTAAACTATGAACTATTGCAAAATGCCTACCAGGCTATTGTGGGTACTAGGGTGAGAAAACAAAATAAGTTTAGGTAGATTTGACAATATTTAACAAGCAAAAGAGGAATTTACACACACAGAGGTAATAACAGATACAAAGAAATAATTAGTTTTGAACTTTTTCATTTTTATTTATAAGGAAGTACATTTCATGTATCCCAGCAGATCCTTTACAAAGATCATCACAGAAACATATAAACACATTGAAAAACAAAGATGAATGAATCCTACTTTAAGAAACATGCGGTCCTTCCAGGAATTTATTATTTATTTTGATTTATTCTACAATGATAGCAGTCTTTTGACATACATGTTATGTGGCTGAAGAACGTCACACTTGGATTTCCTGCTTCAATACACGAGACGCGTTGATATCCTAATAATAAGCATTCTAAAATGCCTTTTACTACGCTAGGTCCACTGGTTTCTCAAGTCTCAACCCAGAAATGGAGACATTGATTTTCTTTTCATAAAGACAGAATTTTCATAACGGTTGCTATGTAAAAATCAACCTACTCATTTTTTAAGGATCTACTCCATTATTTCACGTAAAGCTGGCACTCAGCTTGCTGATGTTCTTAATTCTTGATTTGGGACCTAGCAATAGAAACAATCTTGTGATCTGTATTTTTTGTACCCTTTGGGAGAGTTATGGGAAAACGTATTGCACATGTAGGCTCCTTTTTATGACCATGGGCATTCAGTCTGAGTCAGCTGGGTTTGCTTTTTAAAAAATGGAGGTGATGCTGTGCCCTATCTTACAGTAACATTGTGCAGCTGCACACAGGCTGAGCCCACATTACTTTAAAATGAAGTTTGACAAGTGCCGTAAACACAGTATTGAATGAGGCAATGGCAAGACTTAAACTACAGAAACTACAATTCCTCTGCTTATGTTTTAGTGACCAAATTAAGCAGTCTGTAAAGCGTATTCCTATACATGTACCCTGCTTATCATTTGTCCAAGCTCATTTTTTAGGTGAAATTAACATTTTAGTAGCAAAAATGTCAATATAATAAGAAAAAATATTGCACAGGAGTTGTAAAGGTTTCAGTCTTCTAAAACTCCTACAAGATTTTGGAGTATCACAGAGTTTCAGAAAGACCAGGAAAATTGATCTGAAAAATGTTTCCTGACAAATAGAAATAGACCTGTCTCTACCAATGTCCAAGATCAGACCCAGAAGTAATGGCTCTCTTTAAAATTGAATGTAGAAAGCACAAGCAAGCTAGGACAGGGAAAGCATACAGGGAGAAGTATCACTCTAAATTTGATTAAAATGCATACCCATTAGCTCATCCCTCCACTACTAGCTGTCATTGGAGACAGGACTCTGGGCTAGACAGCTTGTTCTGACTGTGTTATATCTATACGGCTAAATGCATCTGTCCCATGGAATGAGTGTTCACCTCTGGGCAGGTGCTGCAGCATTCCTTCACCTATATTACTTGGCTGTCCCCATGTAGACTAGACCGGCCTCATCCACATTGCATGGCATTTCCTATGGGTCTTCCCTCTGCCCCATTTTGGTGGGCCTCGAACACACTATTTTTTGTATGCATGGTTTTTTCCAGTTCAAAGACTTCAAAATATTGTGAGATCAACACATCTGTCCACCAGCACAGCAGTTATATGTCACATACTAAGGAAGTTGTTGCAGGTCCTGGGGCATGATGTGAAGGCATTTGGGGTGTTTGAGAGTGCAGATCTTGCCAGGAGCATCCAATAACCAAATTTATTGAAATCTTGCCTATTTTTCCTATAATGAGGGGCCTTCAGAGTGAACTGTCCCCAAACCATAGCTGGGTTTTGTCTGACAGAGAATTATTAACATACTTCAAAAGGAAGACTTCATCCCATTTCACTCTGTGCAATTTCTTAATATGGATGGACAAAACGGTTACATTGCAGCTGTGAGAAGGAACAAGAGTATTTGGGACAGTATCCCAGTCAAACATCTGCAATCAGGACCCTGCTACTGGCCCTTTACCTCCACCCACATGTCTGTGTTTGGTTCATACCTGAATAAAAAACAAAGCAGCATCTAGATGAAAATTACTTCTAAAGGATGCGAATGGGTGCCCTGTTCAAATGTTCAGAGCGAAGGATATCAGAGAGAGGTAGTGAGAGAAATAAGCTCATGGCACTCCTTCAGAGGCTTGTCAGATCAAGTCCTAGGGAAGGCATGGATATTTATATATATAAACACAAGACCACTAAACGGAGATTGGATACCACTATGTAATGCAAATGGATTGAACATGAACAGCAGTATGCCATGTGAGATTGTACAATGAAACCACAAATGTAAATATTAAACTTTGCCCAGACAAGCACACCACTGGTGCAGGCAAGTTATTACTTCCCTAAATACTGTTTACCAATGTCTGACTACAGTAACCTAACGGTTGGTTTGAACGTGTATTTTAAAGGTTGCCTTAGCTCAGCTATTCTGGTAGCCCTAACTCGAGCAAACCCCCAGCCAAGACAAAAGCTGCAGCTGGGAATTTTTAGGGAGGGACTTCATTGTATTTGTACAAAGCATTGAGGCTGAAGACCTGACTAGGAGTGCTGGTGGGTGACTGCAATTTAAGTGATTCTTATAGTTCTGTTTAATTGCACTGTTCAGGTAAGATTACATTCTCTACCGGAAACCTCTGTTTATACCAATTCATTAAGCATAAAATAACATCAGTTATTTTTCAAAAACATTTTTCCAAGGTGTGGACTGACAACATTAGTGAATAAAGATTGAAATAGAAAAAAAAACAACACAAAAAACCCAAACAACGAAACAGGGGGGAGGGTGTGTGTGATTGAAGTTAAAAAGTACATAAATCACTTCAGAAATATAATTTGCAAATTCATTGTGTGAAGTAATTAATCAAAGCATGGCTGAGTTATAGTGCTTGAGAGACTTTGATCTGACAACTGGAAAAAATATAAAGAAACTACTGGGTATCAAGCTACAGTGTTAGGACATAAAATGTTTCTCCATGCTAGTCACAAGTTTAATTACTTCTTTTTTTCCACTGACAGACCCAAATTAAAATAAATGGGCCACATCGAGACAAATTTCAGATGCATGGAGCACTTAAGAATATATTGTTCCCATAATACAGGAATACTGTGGAATTTATTAATAAAGCTGTTCAATTTTTTTCTTTCACTTGGAATTGTATTGGGAAAGTAAAATGGAATACATAACAAGTACTCAACATTTTCTATTTTAGATGCTTAATTTAGAGATTTTAAAGTGTTGTTTTTATTTTTAGAAGAGTATATATGTTTACCCAGATTTACAGCAGCATGTGACAAGAAAAAGTTATGGTAAAAAAACATAGACAGTAGTCAAATATTAACTGAACTGCCATAATACTGTCATTCCTTACTCTCAATATGAAGAATTTCAGTTCAAGTAACACACAGAGATTGTTCTGCTAATCTGTATAGGCTTGAAATTGCTGAAAGTGACTTGAGATACTTTTAAAGTAATTAAATGCACTTTGAGAGTGACTAATTGCAAGGCTAAAAATGAAAAGATAAAATATTTTTTGTAAAATGTATGCAAATCTATGTTACAAATTTAAAGATTTTAGGAAGTAAATGGCACTATTGCTAAAGGAAATTATTAAGTCCGCATGTACTGCTATCATACCCTGTGAAACACGGCTGGGGCTGGTCCATCATACTGGAACTCATGTCAGTAAGCATGCAGTCTGAAACCAGGAGTCAGGATCAGCATACCCAGGGTCAATGTTCCTAGTCATTTGCCTTAAATGAAAAAGCACAGAGCTGAAAAGAAGTGTCATTGCTACATCACCTGTGTTATGGCTTTTAAAACCATAGGAGAAGTTTATTGCCTAGTCTGTATCCAATAGTACGGATGATTATTATGGGTCCAAAAAAAGCAGACAAATTAACAGCAACATGTAAGAGCATTCCCCCTACCATCCTAACCCTGGCTGACAGGAAGAGGTCTTGAATTGCTCTTTAATCTCCACGGTAATGATCTCACTCTTTCCCTTTCCTATTTCTCATCCTCCCAAAGCTACCTTCCAGTATATTTCTCCCTCTGTTTCACACAGTCTCTTACCTTCTTCTCACAGTTTTCTGTCCTGAGTTAGCTGTAATCTGTACATAGCAATCAGCAGCGACAACACACAATTGCTTACATTAATGAAGAAGTAGGAAAAAATCCTCTTTGTCCATTGGAGTGGCCAGCCAAATACAGATGCTTCATTGGTGGCTGCTGCTGTTATTTAGCCGTAACTCCTCTGCTTATGCTACACACGATGGCAGTGAAGGCGCCTCATTCTCCTGTCCCCGCTGCCTACATTGCACGAGCGATTATGCAGTCTTGCAGCAGTGGGCTCCAGAAACACTTCTTTTTGTGCGTGAGCCGGCAGTGCCTGTGGGCAGGCTGGAGTTGTAGGAAAAAGGTGAACTATGTAAAAGAAGGAGAGTAGTAGTTCATGTACTAGCACTTCCTCTGGGAAACGTACCTAAAAGCCAGGCAATGCAGAGGATGTGAACACCTTTTTTCTGTGCAATTCACTAGTGAAATTATCCTTAGATAGGGTTGTTTTAAAGCAGACCCTTTCTTCTTAAGAGTCTGAGACTTTTAGGTCCCCAGCACCTGGGATGCACTGGCATCTTCAGATCTTATTTACTTCACGGCAATGAAGGAGCCAGAAACTCACATGGACTATCAAGCCTGAAGCATCAGTCCTAAAGGAAAAAAAAGTATAATCTTGCTTTCTACAGACAAAACCAAAACACAATCTTAGAGAAACAAAATGTCTCAATTGCAGTTCTAGACACAATGTGCTTTGCAAGCCCCAGCCTCGCCGTATCCTTCCTGAGGCCCTGCTTCCTTCCAGACATCGGTGCTGCTTCGCAGGCGCCTGAGCTCAGCTCTCAGACTACGATTTGCTGAGTTCTCGTGTCACCAAAACTTTGTTTTGCAAGCCACCCGTTCCCACAACTTTCCAAAGGTTGCCTCGATCTCCTGCAAGGCTACGAAAGACGGTACAGCAGGGGTGAACAGAAAAAGCAGAGCCTGTTTGGAAATGGAAAAAAAAAAAAAAGAAAGGAAAAAACCAGAAAGAAATGAAACAAAACTCTTGACTCCTTCCTTGCTCTACATGAATCCATATAAGCAAACAAGATTAGGGAAGGCCAGCCCTCAAATGGGATGTACTCATGTTCCTACAAGTTTCTTTAGAATGTATATGTATGTCTAAAATCCTAAGACATAAGTAATGATTTTCTTTTTCAAGATATCCTTGTCTTCCACATAAGTTCACTGAGAAAAAAATCATGCAAAAACCCCTTGTCTTCTCACTCACAATGAGAAACTAATTGAGTAGTTTTCCAGAAGAACTTCATCAGGGAAAAAAGGATTGCAAGGACACTTGAAAAAATACAACATCAGACAATCCAGAACATCATGAACCCTAGTTATATTTCTTGGAAATTCATTCTTATGCACTTTCTTCAGTACCTTACACACAGAGGGAAGATTATGTGACTGTAGCCTCCTTCCTCCTGCCTCAATTCCATTTTCTTTCAATAAATGTGTTTACTGTGAGAAAACAGAAAAGTATTTGATTCAGAAGATGAACCTGGAGGGAGAATGTAGAGGAGCAGGAAAGCAGTGAAAAGCAGGCAGAATAGGGATCTTTGTGAATAAAGGGAAAAGGAAAAGGGAAGAAAGGAGAAATTGTGCAATGTCATATCAGATGGTAGAGAATATTTTTTGGTAACAACCTAACTTTTACCTTTAAAGGATAATGTCTAATTGTTGTATTTAGTCATCGGAGCTTTATTTTGTCTGTATAAATAAAACTGCCATAAGCTCTGCTACCTCTGTAGCTACTATTTTTTTTTTTTTTCATTTTCTCATGTTTCTTTTTGCCTGTCACAAAGAGATGTAATATTCTTCTCCACTGGATGAAGCACTCTGAATTTTTGCAAATTCTTATGTTGTCTTACCGCAAGTAATGTGAGTGTTACATATGTCTGCAGATATTTAATCTTGATCTTCCTTCTGTTGACATTCAAACCGTGTAACCCTTATTTCTCACACAAAAGTGAACAATGGTCCACAAAAGCAAGCATCTGTTTCTTTCATCACTTTGCTTTACCAGCAGGTTATTTCCAGAATCCTCTGTCCTCTTTTGCTTGAAGGAAATGAAAAATTACTGATACGATTGCTAGGAATTCTTCTCCTTTAGCAACATTTGAGGCTCCTTGAATCAAGTCATTACATGTACACCACCATCCGTGGTTCTCCACATTCTGAATTAAGAGCCTATATGATATCAATAGCAAGCCTCATGAAAAATATTATTGCTCCTTCTTTAAATGAAGTCTTCAGCAAAGACCATCTCTCTGTCTTAGGTGGCTGTGGCTACATTTAATTTGTTTCTTTTCTTTTCAAAATTGAGTAGATTTCCACAAAATACGTGCCATTCTATATCATTATCTGCGGCTCAGAAGATGTCATTCAGTTTCTGTGTTGTGGACATAGTAATAACTGAAAATTTCCAACAGCATGGATCCAGTCCCTTTTAATGTCCTTTTCTTTCAGAGTCACCGCTTGCTCCTCCTCAATACTCTCTGATTACTTTTCTATGGGGTTCCATGGCACCCCTTCTTGAATCTGAGGTGGGGAAATTTCTTAAATCTGGTTGTCCAAGAAATAGTTTTGTTCTTTCTTCTTTTGTATCTGAAAACTCATGGAAAATTTTAAATATAAAATTGCCAACTTTTTTGTGAAATTCCCTCCAGCAGGAAATTTTATGATCCACATCTTACAGTTAGAAAACAGAAAAAGGGAAGTTAATGCCATAAGCCCAAAGTCAAACACGGGAAAACTGTGGTTGCATGTGGACTAGCACCTGAAAGTTTTGGGCAGCATCCCCTCCTCCCTACCCTCTTAGGTTAAGTTTACCACTTAAGCTTGTGGACATGTAGTTAACTGGCACTGAAAAGTGTTCTCTGTGCCGGTATATCATACTGCAGAAAAAACCAGAAGACATCAGAAATGCGTGCTTTAGAGGTGCGAGATCCGCAAGCACTCAGCTGCAGGATGAAACAGGAGGGGGAGCTCTCAGAACACAAGCCGGGGAGGAAGGCACGCTCCGCTGCAGAGAGGTTTCCCAAGCCGCGAGAGGAGGCTCAGCCCTCCCTCTGCTTTCTGCAGGGAAAAGGTACAATTTTCTCCCCTGCAGAGCCTGACCTTCGGCATTTACTGGCACAATAGTTTTCTTAAAATTGCATCTTTCCTTCATCAAAACCTTTCTTGGTCACTGGTAATACGTGGTCCCTTGTTCATTGGATTACACAGGGAAAACGGAGCTAATTACCTTCTCACCTTTGCCTTTTTGACAAAATATATAAAATCTAACTTGGTTCAGCAAGCAACTGTAGCAAACAGCTAGAGAAAGAGCAAGGACAACACCAGTAACAAGCCAGAGATCCAAGAAGTGTTGCACATCGAGAGAACTACACACAACTGCTTTCTGCCTCATTTTCTCTCCTAGTTACGTCTTTACTTCGTCTGTTTGCAGATCAGCACCACAACCTTCTCCTGCCCTGTGGCCCCATATGCCAAATGCAAACCATGCCTTGGTCTGTGATCTACCAATGACAACATCACCACTAGAAATCACATTTCCTCTTTGCAGCTCTTTCCCCGTTTATTGCAAGGTGCTGCACTCACTCAACTTGAAATCAAGTAGAGACACTTGGGATGTCTGAAAAGGAAACAGCCAATTATAGAGTAGCTACACATGCAAGTAACAGGGCAAAGAAGTTAATTTTATAAGCAAAACCAAAATCAGTCAGGAATAATTCATCCAGCCATTGCCGCCTAGCAATTTTATAGCAGGTGACAAGAAGAACATGCAGAAGGATTGAAATGAAGGTTTAATAGAGATAGGACAGGCTGGACACAGAAGTTAGACTGTATATATTTTGAATCATCACCCATCATAAATTTTTAATAAACCAGGATGATTTCTAGAGTAATAACCCTAGGCAATACATGCATGACACAGAAAAAAAAATTTAAATGGTTCTAAAATTACCTAATTTTACTTGTCTGGTAATTCTGCAAGTATTAGACCTTCAAAAGAGAAAACAATGAGACGTTTTCTATCCTTTTGTTAGGAGTTGGATTCAGCCCACTGAATGCTGTAAAGTCAATAGATTTTAGGTAAGCTACAATAAAAAGAAAGGCATAGAGAAAGATTATGAATAAAAACAATACTTGAGACAAATCAACAGTGAATGTTGATTATTAAATACTTACCAGCTGTTCATGATTAGTCTCTGAAGTTAGAAAATACAGCTGAATTAAGTCAAACGATAATAAAAGTAAGAAATCTGAATACGTGGAAAAAAGAGTTTCTAGGATTGTCCAGGGACTAGAAAGAAGATTTAGATGAGTCTTGCTTAATTTAGCAAACCAGATGCTGAGAAACGAGTATACACTAGAGAAGACAAAGAGCTAGCAAAGCTGAAAAACCGAAGTTCATCCAAGAATGATCAAAAAAAAGTAGTCTTGGGTAAGATTAGACAGGAAAATTAGAAGAAGGTTTCTAATTGCCAGTGAAGTAAAATAGCAGCTTAACTACTTTTAAGATCAAACTGGATAAGTTTATAAAAGGAATTATACAACATGGCTGCCAGCAACAGCAGAGAGCTGTTACCCAGGAGGTTGTAGCTGCTCCCCATTACCCAGGACGTCCTTTCTTATCTCATGTCCTTACCAAACAGAGGTCTGTCAGCACTGGTTGGTATTCCACAAACAGAAAAAGAGGCTAAATTTGTCAAATGCGCTTCAGAAGTAAATTATCCACTGCAAATTATTCACTAGTTTTATTATTCTATAATTCACGTAGTGAATGAAGTTCATCCAATATTAATGAATTCTCTTAGTAAGACTAAATTAAAGATTTGTGGTTAAGCACTCAAATGACACACATCAGACTTTCAAAGAACGCTGGCTACTGTTTACTTCCCTGACATCAAGATTTTGCATTTTTTCTTTTTTTTCCTGGGACACATATTTTCCATCAAGGATTTATGTAAAAACTTCTAAAGTTAGGTGTACTTTGAAAGTAAGAACTGCTGGGTCCAAAACCTGTACGTATTGACACATCATCAAGACACTTCACTGACCTCGCAGCCAGCCCCTCTGATGAAAGTTATCTATATATGATGAAAGACATATATATATAAAAATATAAAGTTATAGGGAAATATCTAAATTGTGATCCCAAAGTTGTAGATAAGCAAACACAATAGTCTTATTTACCAGTGGAAATGAAGGAGAGAGCATCAGTAATGGAAAACATTAAATGTTGTGGCAAAAGCAGAGACCACACTAAATCAACTTGGAAAGACAGATATCAAAAATGAGAAACAGAAGCTCTATATTCTGACTTAAAGGAAGGATCTAAAAGGTTGCTTTGAAAAATGTTCAACCACTAAACAAAGAATATCCAAATGTATAGACAAGAAGTTGCAGTTGGCTAAAAATTTGAGAAAAGGCAAAGGGAAGACAAAGCAAATTGATTGTAAAAATTTCAGTTTTCAGCTGGAAAAACAGAATGTTGTTAGTAATACAAGAAAGCAAAATCTCTTACACAGTGGATGACTTCCGCTTTCATCCCCAGCTTTCAAACATTTTGACCTAAAAATGCATATATAAGATGATTTTGTTTTCAACCGAATTTGGGGTCAACCATAAATGAAAAAAAGTACTTATTTTCAGGTTGTGAATCTTAAGCATCACTTTGAATGGAATTGGTAGCAGAATGCAGGATAAACTGGGATCAGAGAGGGATGCTGAAGCTTAATGAAGCTTCTGGTCTGTTTGTCATCACACCTGGTGATTTGTCATAGCTTCCTATGAATTTACTAAATAGGGGATTGAGCTACAGGTTTAGGGGTGGGGGTGTTAAGAGTTCAATCTTTAGCTGTACTTAACTGATAGAAGAGCTTTCAAGGGGAAGTTTTATTTTATTTACTTGTAATTGTTCCTTATTTTCTTTCTGATTTGGATCTGGTTTACTCATTGTGGTATACAGATAAGAAATTACCAGTTTAGTCATGCTGTTGGTGGGAATGACATGGCTTCTTGTTTCACTTGCTCCTATCACCAGGAATATGTTTGCTGCCAATGCTGTTCCTGCATTTTGTTCAAGGATGGTTCAAGATATTAAGAAGATATTAACAGCCCTAGGAGCAGGAACAGAGGCCATGTATCAGGTGCATGTCCTGAAGCTTCATTCAGTCTGCTGCTCCCCCTTCCCAAGCCAACGGTTGTTTCTATTTCTGCAAAGCAGCAGAAATTTGGAAGGCCCCTTACCGAAACATGTTATGGAACAGCCTTTGGGCAGTAGCTGGAGAGCTCTGAGCTCCTGAAAGCTAGACCTCATGTTTCATGGGGTACCACACACACACGTTTTTGCATGGCTACTCTTTTTTTTCACAGAGCTCATTCCTGGCGTTACATGGTGCTCATGATCCAGACCAGTCCTCAGGCACGCAGGTGTGAATCACTGAAATGAGCCTGGGTGTGTTATAGCCAGGAGCACCTTCCCCTTGTCCAAATCTTCTGAACCTGCATGGTCCAAAACCAGACAAGCGGAGAAAGTGGAAGACCCTACCCTTAGTCAGAGGTACTTAATTTACAGTCATGCACCTTTAAAATTAATTATCCATTTGCAGATACAGGTCCTTCTGCTCTATTGTTTACACTTACAAATTAAAAGAATTCTTTATCTAGCAAGTTTAAGTGATGCTACGGCTCTGCAAGTGGAGCGACACAATCAGAAAGAGAGAGAAGAAAATAAAACCTAACCACCAAAATGAGTCCCATCATTTTCTGGGAGAGAAGGGAGAGGGAAGTTAAGGTGTGGGTCATTTGCAGATTTAGTTTTGGAGCTCGTTGGGAGGTACTCAGCTACAGCTAAAATGGCTGTCATTATAAAACCTTGGGTAGGTGAGATGCATAGTAGATAACGGTGGTAACTAGTGTCTCCGTTGGAGCACTTTAACAACTCGGTTTGAATTCGTAAGCGGTCTGATTGTACATGTGCAAATGCTTCCATATAAAGGTTAGGCACCCATTGTTATTGCAGCGTCTGTTAAAAAAGATAGCCATATCGGTTGCTAGGAGATGGCAGACTTCTCCTGGAGAAAAATCACTCCTGATAAAAAAAATGATTTTACATAAAGACCCTCTTAAATATAAATATCTTTGACAGCAGCTATTATTATTCACCGAGTTGCTTCACAATTGAATAAATGGCAGAAAAATATACTATTTGAATACCATTATATCCTAAAGTGTTAAATAGATTTTTCTCCCTTTTCTCCCCTCCCTTTTTTTGTTACTCCGAAGTGATATTTGCTTTCAGCTAAAATTGCTGCCTTCCTTTTTCTGTAGATCATTCCATGAAAGAAACATTTGGAGACCCGAGCTCAAAAATTGAACTCACTTGTCTTCCCTTCCGACGTAAAACCAGCTTCACTTAAAACGAATTGTACAGTAGCATAAACACTTTACTGGGAAGGAACTTGGATGCAAAAAGACCAAAAAAAAACCTGGAGCAAGTCTTCACAAATGGATGGCTGGGAGAAGGCAGGTGGGAGGCTATGCCACATGACAGCAACCAACCATCCAATTTCATTTCAATAATGTTTGTAATTTTCTTCCTACTGGGATGGCTGGAAGTACAGCTGCCCTGTATTTGTGTCCGTGTGCCCAGCTTTTGGTGAAAATGACCTTAACAAATAAAACATGAAACAAACGATATACTTGCTCTTTTAAACTTGTGTAGTCAATAAATGAAACAATAATCTTTCCTAATTTAGTGTGCTTAGACTTGCTATTGTGGACCTGAGAACTCCCCAGCTGCAGAACACAAAGGCACGCTGCCCACACAATATGGGGTTTCAGCAGCTGTGCCTTCCACTGACCGGAGCTGGGAGAAATGTAGATCAAATACCGACAATAAGAGATCGATGTTGTAAATATTAGCATGAGAAAGAGCACACCAAACTCTTGAGTGTGTCCTTTTTTTGTGTGGTTGTAATAATGTTTCTCAAGGATTTTGCATGCAGAGGGGCATGTGTGTGTGCACATGTGTATGAAGTGTCTCCGAATCAGGCGGCAGCATGTTTCCTTATACAAATATTGACAGGAATCCTTCGCTTTATTTGGAATTTTCCTGAGAAAGCTGCAACAATACGGTAATACCTCTTCACTGCTTTTCACACAGTCGTTTCAACTGTTGGCACCAGGAAATCCTTATTGTTTTAATCAATAACACTTGGAGTGATGACATGTTTCTTTTTTACTTTTAGTGACAGACACGGTGCATTTCCTCGCACAAAGTTCTCATGAGAGACTTTCACGCTGTGCTCAGTATATCCAACAGCAAATACGGATTTGCCAGAGGGCTGGAAGAAGGGGTCACTATTTTTTCCTCTCCCGTTTTTCATCCTGATACTTTATGCTTCATTGCCGTACTTTCAAATTCACAAATGACCCCAAGAAAAGCAATGGGACTACTGTCAATGGTTATAATGAAACATCTGAGGAATATCTGGAAGATCAGGAGTTGTTCATTTAGTGAAGCTTTGAATTTAACCTTGATGCTGCCTTCCTCTTCCATCTCCTTTCTACTGCTTACACTTGAACAAAAACCATACAGGAATGCTTTAAATGCATTCTTTAATGCTTTACATTAATTACAGACTTGATTAAAGTTATTAAGGTAATTTGAATGTAATATGTGTATACCCAACTAATATACTATGATGAATGTTATTACAGCACCGTACTTCGCTCTGCCACTGGGTATAGTATATAGCACAGACAGAAAGGAGAGGTAAGAGATGTATTCTCTTAAGGCATGTGGAGAACAGTCTCTGTCACCGTGCTGGTGACAGCAAGAAACGCTCCGTTTCCACTGCTTAAAGAACTGGCAGGACCTTCACTCCCCGTTCCCACAGACCCCAGGCAATGAAGGAATTCGCCACCCGCAGCACTCATGTCAATGTTTGGGACAAACAGAGAAAACGTACTTGTTTGCATAGTGCTACACATGCTCGTTGCCCAGCACAATGAACAACTGTGCAAAACAAACATTTCTGACTTCAAACTTTTACAACTTAACACATGCCCTTTAAAGAGCTTAATTGCAGCAGCTGCACATCCACTGATCTGCTGAAGCTTATGTGTTTTGACATCCTCTCCATTCTTTTTTTTTCTGCCTTGATCAAGTAAATTTGTAGCTTCCAAGCTTCATTCAGTTAAGTATTGCAAAGCAAACAGAATATTGCGCTGAGGGTTTGTTTTTTTTTTTCACTTCTCCTCTCTTTCCATGATTAAGACTTCCTGTTTACCTCTCAAAGACCTTGGCATCATCCTTCAGTCCCAAACTTCCTCTTTCTGCGCCATCCTGTACCACTCCAGACAGCAAAGACTTTGACATCAGCTTTAATGAAGGCGGGATTAAAGTCCAAATTTTATTTGTTTCACCAGTCTCAAGCCTATGAGACGTTAAATGCATTTTCCTCTCATTGATGCTTGAGTGTAAGTGACTGCATCACGCTCCACATTTGTAGTTAAGGCACAAAAAGCCCTTGAACCATCTCAACCTCTTTTGCTGGTGCAAAACCAATGCGGGTAACTGAAGGAAGTAGCAGTAAACCATATTTTAGTTTCTGAAAAGATGCAGGTATGGCATGAAGCATACAAATGGTTGGATTGCCATTTTTTTTTCAAACTCTGAACTCATTTATCTGTTTCGAACACAACCAGTCTTAAGAGAAGAACTCAAACAGCCAGTTCAAGGAGGAAAAAATCATTATTGACACTTAGACCTTGCAATAATATAACAAAGCAGTGTAATTTTTCCATTCTGCTAAGTTATAAATCAGTCACTAGGCAAATGCCTGAAAACAGTTATTTTTTAGAACACTCCTAATTAACCATCTTATCTGGGGCAAATGCAGGACCTTTTTCCCTAAAACAATGTTTAAGAGCAAATACTCATATTTGGAAAGAGTAGAGATTGTGGTAATTTTCCTGTAAATTCTTCCAAAGAGAGAACTATGTGAGTGGTAAGTTATTATTGCTATGTTGCAAGATTTATCAGGACCTTCTTTAAAAAGTTTATAAACTGAAAAAATAATTAAAGCATGCATAGCACTTTGTATATTTGAGAGACTTAAATTCAACAGTAGAAAGCATACAATAAACATAAAGGGGAAAAAAGCAATACATCCAGAAAAATACCTACAGCCCTGAAGATTACCTTCACGGTTTTTTTAATGCACATAAATTAATTGCTGCTTCATATACAGAAGCAACTTTGGACAATGGGACTGTGATTGTAAAATGCTCTTGAAAGAGAACTGGGTGAGACTTGTCTATGTTAAGCTTGAACAACTTTTTTCTGCAATTCCTTTAAGAAATAAAGAAAAGAAGAAACAATTCTAGACATGCAGGAAATACCTGGTTTTGTGTTGCAGTCAATCATGAAAATTAAGAAATACATTTTGAACTGTCTTGACCTACAGCCCATTTGACTATGATAGACACTTGGCTCTTATGTCACTGGTGTTTAATGCCAATTCTCTGACTAATAAATGCACCTAGCTGGGTAGGACACAGCTGGGTGCACAGCTGAGTACAGCACAAAACTTTCAAAGCGTTAGGGACTGTAAAATTACCTTTGACTTCAGTGGAATAGGACATACTTCACTTAAGTAACTAACTCACAACACTTTTGACATTAATCCCATCAATCTCTACCTAATTAGTTGAATTTGATCCAGACAACTTTTAAAAATTGCAATAAAAATAAATAAATCCTCTGATTTCCCCATTTTACTAGCAATAAATAGAGAAAAGTCTGAATTTAAATGCTAACTTTGACCCCTGCTCCTGGCACAAAGTTAATGTGAAAAAAAAAAAAAAAAAAGAGAGAGAGAGAGAATCCAGTATGTCTTTTATCAAAAGTCAATTCAAAGCTCAATATAAAGTTCAAAGCTTTTGCTGCACACATTATCATTAAGATGAAATATTTAGTGGCTCTGTATTCCGGTCACCTTTTGACAATAACGTACAACATCTCAGAGGAAGCGGGTGCTAGAGAATTCAGTCAATTTTTAAAGAATATCTCATTTTTCAGGAAGAAGGGTTGAAAACTGTTAATTCATATTAGCATGCCATCAATTAAATTGCACCTTCCATTTTAAAGTCCTGAACAAATTCTATAAACATTAAAAATTTTAGCTGCTTTGAATCTCTTACAGTAGCTTTATAAAACTTTGAAACATTGCTATTTAATAGCCATCTCCATCTCTTGCCCCAGTGAATGAGTGTAACTCTTTGTCCTGGGGACAACAGGAAGTCACATTTTTTGACTTCATGTAATGTTCTTCAAAGACAAGCTTGTCACAAATTATAGCCACTAATAATATTTCAGGCTTCCCTATGTGATAGTTGCAAGGTGAACACAAGGTTGGAGTAAAATTAAAGTAGAACTGCTCTTACACATTTTTCAGATTAAAACCTCACTAATATTTAATATTTGAATTTAAGCAAATGTTTAAAAAGTAAAAGCTCTTGTGATTATTAAATGAGCATTAAAGAAAAAATGGAAATTGGATTGCTTAACATCCCATTGCATTCACATGGATATGCATACAGGAGATGTCACATTTTGGAAAGCATTTGCCAAGAAAAAAGCTTTTAAATGCTTATTTTTGTTCGAAACTCTACTCACGGAGTTAATTCACACCACACACAGGGCAGGAAAAAAGTACTTCTCCGTGGGGTTTCAGAACAGCACTCTGAGGAAAAAACACTCTGAGACCTTCAGTATCATCATCATCATCCATTGTGTTACACTTCCGTGAGACTTCACCAGCCAAAGGGCATTAGGCTGATCTGGTACCCAGGGGTAAGATCTTTGGGACCGCTGCCACATTTCACGCCCGCCGTTATCAGCCGTGCTTACAAAGAGCGTCTTCTCCGTGAGCGGTCCCACTCCAATCAGCAGGCTCAATGGTGACAGCCCACCGCAACCGGAGTGGGCGACGGTACAGTCGTGCCACGGCAGGAGACAGCGGTGGGGAAACCTCTGCCGCCGAGAAGTACGGCCCAGGTCTCCCTGGCTGTGGAGGAGGTAACCTTGGACACCTTTGCCAGATCTTCTGATGAGCGTTAAGGGCTTGGGCTGAGCCCGGCTCTGTCATCTCATTCATCCCCTTCATCTTTCTTTTCTGTGATGCCACAGAGAACAAAACAGCAGCTCTTTTGGCCTGCCTGAACAGAAAGTTCTGGATAACACTTACACATGCCACGCTTGGGAAGATAACGTAAATCTTAAGCAAAGATCATTTCTATAAACGTTTCTACCTGAATATATGCAGAGCAAAACATTAAATGAAAAGGATGGGAATGAAGCTGAAGTAAACTTACAAAACCAGCTGCACTAACAATGGAAAACTTCTTTTTTCTTTTAATTTCCTCTCCTCTGGCAATAAGGTTCCAGAGAAACCAGCTTCACAGAAAATGAGCAAGCGAACAAGTGCCTAGTGTCTAGACCTACACTGGAAATAAGGACTGCCCAGATGAGATCTAATGCCATTTTGAGGCTGACTTCACAGAGGAAATGAACCCTTTGTTTAATATTTGACTATGTTTCCCCATCTTCAGTGATATTTTTTAGTCTGAGACAGTAAAATCCAGATTGTTGTGACAATTGTGAGAACAAATTAGTCAGTATTTATAAATCACTTGGAAGAAAAAGTGCTATTGCTGATAATTATGAAATTGGATGAAATCAGCAAAACACGTTGCGTGGGAAAGCAGTTGTTTCCTCTTCCTTTACATCTCAAAGTTGGAAACACAGAACTGCAGTAATCTCTTGGTGATGCAGGCTCTAACACTCCAGTCAAGTCTGTTGGACTCCATACTCCTACTGGAGTATTCACATAATTTTGCCTTTCCAGTTTTGTAGGAATGTGAAGACAACTGACTCATTTGCACAAAATGTCAGCATCTGAAAACTTTAATAAGTTTCCCTTTTGCTCACAACCACCTGAACTGCGCAAGAAATAACTCTGTATGCTCTGGTCTTGAAAAAATACATCGGATGACTCCTGGCTTCTTAAATGTATAATTCACACCTCGGTTAACCCATATTCCCTTGAAAATACTGGCACTTGATTGTGTGGAATTGAGGGTAAGAACTATTGGGGAAGGGAAGCTTCAGGGATCAGCTTCCCCTGGAGCCAGCCAGCCCCACCTGCACACATACACATACACACATACGACCCATGCTTCTCACAGCAGAGTTGTGTTTTGTTTGCATTTTATTTTATTTTGGTTTGTTTTTACAGTTAAACTGAGATTTGCATGCACAAAATTACAATAGTTCTTTCTTAGTTGCATGATGAATAAGGGCCACTGTTTGTATGTTTGGTCTTGAGTGACAAAACATTGGTAGTAAAATATTTAAGAATAAACACTGGAAAGAAAGGGTAAGGTTTTGGTTTTAAACATCTGTTTTAAAGTGATATGAGGGAGTGAAATTAAATTTAATAATCTCTCTTCCTTCCTCTGCTTTTGAAATTGTAAGACATTGTGGTAGGACATGTGTTTCAGATCTAGTGTGGTATTTTCAGATGTAGACAATTCATTATCCGTGCTTCTCCTTTTCTGCATAAACCATGATTTTTCTAAGTACAAAATTGTCTGCTAAATTGTCCCCAGGTTACACAACACAAAACAGCATTTGTGTATAATAAGGCATTACCTCCACCTGCTATAGACAGTGTTTATTCTGCACATTTTGTTTTCTCTGTTGGATTGCGGCCAGTGAACTCAATAGTTTGTTGGAAAGCAAAGGATCTTACATGTCAAATTGTCCAATTTATTTTACATGAGTTTAATCAACTGTCAGCCCTTTTTCAAGGGAGTAGAAGAGAGGTTCTTCCATGCTTTTTAATGGATATTTCTCCAGTGAAAAATTCATTTTTAATATCTTTGTCATATCCTAACTCACATATGTGTGTGCTTAAATCAGGCCACAGGGTGTGAGCCGATTTAGACACCCACCTCCAGGACTTCTGCACCCACATTAATCATGCACTTAAAAATGCTCATCAGTTGTGCCAGCCACCTGCTCATTCTGATTTACACGATGTTTTCTGGATAGCTTTGATTATACCTGTGCCCATCTTTATGCCTAGAGCTGTATGCCTCCAGGCATCACCCCTTCTTGGACCAGTACATCAGCCTAATCAGGAGAACTTTACCACACAGAAGCTAAATCTTTTGACTGACTGTCCATTTAAATCACTCAGTTGAGTACAAAGCAGCAAGTGACATAACATTTTTTCTCTCTGTGCAGGACAGAACTGTGCTTAATTAGGCATTTAAGAGAGACTTAACTTCTACAGTTCTCACCACACATGTTATTTTCAAGCAGCTCAGTGATCTGAAACACCAATTAGTTTCAATTCACACCTATTATCCTCCTTTAGTTCACTGCTAATTCAAAGTCCAAATTCCCCCCTTTGTCAAAAAGTGGGAATTTTCTCTTTTTGTGTTTCCTCTGAAGTTCTGAAAACTATAGTGCCAAAATGCCATTACTTAAAACTTCATACCTTTTAGGCCTTATACCATTGGCCAGGTTTCCTATTTTCATGTTTTTATGCCCAGCATATTCTCTTGCTTTCCCTCCATTAATGAACATATTGTTTCAAATCCCTTGAAACATATTCTCTCTCCAACATTCTTCTTCCTAAGCCAGTTACAGAGTTTTACAGGACACCATGGTGATACCACCAAAGGGGACTAAGATAACTGCAGTCTCATAAAACAGTGCAAATAAACATGCGATAGAAATTAAAGCAGAAAGGTGGAAACATCAGATCTTCCCCTCTCTCACACATCACAAGCCGTTCTGCAGTAACATCAGTAAAACACTCAATGCTTAAAATGAAAAAAACAGAGGCCTTCAAAACCTACATTAGTTAAGGATGCCTACAAAAAAAAAAAAATGTCCATTATTTATCGTTAATTTTCAGATCATTCATATTCACCAGTCAATAGTCCAAAGGGTGAGGAATATTCTTAGCCAGGTTTTTACCATATATGCTTACCAGCCCATAAAATCAGTGATATCTACAGCTCTGTGGACATAGCTTATGGTAGTCCCTTAACTGTTCCAAATATTACTATTACTTAATATCTGAAAGTAATGGGGGGTGAATAACTTATTCCTTAAATATGCCTTTTGTCTGAATGTCTTTTCTGTGACTTAAATCAGGTCACACTTAGAAGAAGAATCAGAAAAAAAACAATAAAGTATCAACATAAGCACTTTAAAAATGCATTTGTTACTACTATATGCTACTATTTTTTCCTTTTGAAAACTAATGTTCATAAATTCTGATGACTGATTATCTTAATTGCCCTTATTAACTTTGTTCAGCTGTTCCTTAGTTTATGAATGCTTATTTTGAATTTTGTGAGAAATATAAGAGGTGGGATGACATTTCAAATCTCCTGCTGATGAGTTGACAGTACAGAATTACCCATCACTACCAAATAACTTTCCCTCCAACAAAGTTACTTACCTGGGTACCTGCTGATGTTCTTTCATACACACTGCCTATACAAATTAGAATGTTGCATATACTGCTTCCAGCTACTGCAAAACAAAAAAATCAGTTAAACATTAATCTTTTCAGTTAAGCTGCCATTTTTGCTCAAAATCTGTTGGTGCGCTTTCTCAGTCCAGCCCACCATCAAATCTCTACACGTTTTACGTCCATCTGACAAGTTTTACGTGTGATTCTCTTTATTATGGTGACAGACTGCATAAAAATTTGTGTTTGTATTTTAAAAAAACACAGGGTTTTGTCCAAAAAGTGGAGAGACAGTTCGACACTTGATGATGGGATTTTCAGAAAAATATGACGTGAATCTGTTGGTTTGGCTGGAAATCTGGAACTACCTCTGATATGAACTATGGGCATGTCTTATTTTGGCACAAATGTAAACCTCAGTTTATATGTATGCATGCTATATGCTACTGCCAAACAAATTATCTCCAAGATCCATCTTATAAGTCTCCTGCACACTTGCAGTCAAATGTACATATGAAAATCACCCAAAGTAAAAATTGAATTTTCCCTCATATCAGCAGCTGAGAGCTCTAGCATATGTACAAGGGTCAAAATGTGCAGGTAACTGTGTTAGAGACACAAATAACCCCAATGCCAGGTGAAATCTAAAAGCCAGTCTAGAATCCATCCAAGATGGACTATCCACTTGAGACAAGTTTTATTTAGAGTTATAAAACTACCTTCTCATACTCATTTTCCAAAATGGAAAGGCTAGACAGTGCAGAGTAACAGCAAAGTCCCCAAAAACTGTTAAACAAAACCGTCCTTCTCTATGGGTGAATTTGCACAGACCCTCCACAGCATTTGAAGACGTCAAAACAAAGCAAGGATAAATGTTACCCACAAACATAATTAATAAACTTCATATTTGTATAAGGGCAGTGAACAAGGATTAACAAAAACCAAGCAAAGCACACCTATAAGTCATAACCATGTCCCTAAACCAACGAGGAATAGAACTGCGCTTGGTTTGCCAAGGGTTAATTCTGGATATCTCAACAGCACATTTTCTAGAGATTTTTGTTCCAGATTGCAGTTAAATCTGGCCTATCACCAGGGATCCAGCCTCTCAAAATTGAGGATGTTCAACCTCTATACAGTCAGAAATGCTTGGCTTTTCATCTACAGTTCCTAACTAATATAGAAACATCTTTCATATGTTTAGTTTTTACACAGATTTCAGTACTCCTCAAACTTATTTTAAACCATTTCATAGCTATCCTTCCTGCCTGTTAAACACATCAAGTGCTTCAGTGCCAGCTGGTGTCAGAAAAGAAAGTCTAAAAACAAAAACCATACTGCTGGCTGTCTTCTATCCTTGCTGGCACCCACTGCATGAAGACAGATTAAAACACTACTTGTAGCTCTTCCAGCTTTCCTCAGACACCAGAATTTTATGGTGGGAGAGGCAATTAACAATACCGCTCTTCGGCAAGGGGAATTTTCTGAGTTCCTTTCCTCAGTTCTGTTATGACCTTCGAATCCGATTCCCTTTTGTTTGCAGAACAGCTTTCTATGTAGTGAATTTTTTTTTTTTTTTAAAAGAAGGCAAGTGGCAGGGAAATGCAAGGTGGCTCCAGTAGACTTCATTTTTTTTATTCTATTCTGGTATGACCAGCCAACAGACGCAAAAAAAAAAAAAAAAGCGCCTTTATATTGTGTGCATTCAAAACTTTCAGCAGATTTATGCATTCAATCCAGTACTGTCTTCACCTTCCCTTCCAGCTCCCCCAGACTCTTTGTTCCCTCACAAAGACCCGGCTCCAACCGCCTTATTTCGCTCCATGGTCACCACAAGCGTTGGAAGAGATGCTAAACTTCACCACCACATCAGATGAGACAGAGGCATACAACTCGATGTGTACAAGACTATTATGATATTGCGAGGAAAACAGGGATTACATAAATATTTTCAAACTAACATGCCTGAATTAAGCCCTGCTTAGGCATTTAGCAAGAAAGATAACTAGGAGATGTCTCATTTACTCCATACATTGAACTTGTTTCTTTTGTTGAAACCATAATTTCTTACAGTCAGTGTGACAATTTTCCTATAGGCAGGAGGTTTTGCACGTAAAAACATTTTGAAAACACTCAGGTTTGCAGTTCCATTGGCTTTAATTAGATCCATTTTGTAGAGCACCTTTCAATGAAAACTATGCATTTTAAAATGAAATCCTACAGGACTGGGCTGTTAAGCAGTAGCTGTATGAATATTTTAATAAAGTAATTATTTACTATTTTCAGTTATTATTTTCATAATACAATTTCATTATTAAAAACAAACGATAAAATAGATGAGAAATGGATACCAGCTCTCCCACCATTAGAAATTTTTAAAATACCTGCAATGCTAATCTGATTACAGAACAAGGTCTGATTCAGTCAATGTTAACCAAATTTGTGGAAAAGTATCAACAGATTAGAAATTACAGTATGTGAGTCTCCTAATTTTACCTTTTAGTAGTAAAATTGAAACATCTGCATCTAATATAGTAATTCTTTTTAATAAAAGTAATGTGCACTTTTCTTACAATAAAATGTTTACTATCAGTTTTAAAATATTTTCATCACTATTGCTGCTTTTAAGCAATACCTTACATTTTTCACCAAATGCTCTGCAAATAAGTGTATAAATAACATTGATAAAAATAGTTGCAGCTGAATAAAAACATCGGTTCATGTAACTGGCGTTCATGACTACCACTTTTATGAGACACAGAAGCATCTTTTACCTATAAATAAACATTTTAAATGAAAAATTCAACCCAAAGCATTATTAAAACTTTAAATCCAATGTCTTTGGTTATTATTCATTGTTGGAACAAAAAGAAACAATAGTAAAAACTTCCATTGGCTATGCCCATTCTGGCAGACACTTTACGAACCAAACTAATAACTACTTTGCAAGCAATAAATTTTGAACTTATATAATACTAGCCATTTTGGCATTGCTCTAGTCGCCCTGGTAGAACTGCAGATGCTTCCCATCACAAAATTTCTGGACAGAGCTGAATACTTCTACACTTTATGGCTCAGTTCCATCTAAAGACAGATAACTCTAAATAAACTATCCAAATTAGCAGAGTTAGTATAACTGTGTTACGGAGATACTCCAGCCAGACTAACCTCTCTTTCAGAGAAACCAGTTCCAGTATTTCTGGAGGCCAATTTACTGCGCTTTGTAGACAAAACTAAGAGTGAGGTCCAAGTGAGGATGCAGGCATCTAAAGCAAAATACAGGCCAATGGAAAGGCCTAGGTACAAAACAGCAATGTCATATTGAGCTGCCACCCAACTGTCAGGACAGTTAAACTTATGTGGGCAAGAAAGATCACTCTCAAACTTCTCAGCCTATTTTGCAGCAAAAATCTTGAATTTCAGAGTATCAGAAAGGGAGCCAAGAAGGATGGATCTATTTCCTGGAAGTGAAAGCAGCTGGGTGGGACAGGGGAGTTCTGCTGCTCAGTCGCCACTTTGGGGAGTCTTCAGGGAATCCTACAGTACTGGCTACAACATAAAGAGTCATAAAAACCCTATAAACTTAAGGAAATATGGTGTAAATTCTTTTCTGCTGTTTCCAGTAGCCATGCATGGACATCTCTTAGCGGTGGCTTCTGAACTTTGGATCCCAAGTCGATGGAGGTGCCTACCTACAGCCCAGAAACAGGCAATAGAGGAGAAAGGTTTTTAAATATATCGCTGTACTCACTGTTTTCTAATTCATAGCTCTGGAAGCCCTCTGCAAACCCACACAGACTCTCAGAGGCTATGTCTAAACAACTAAATCGAGAAGAATTCCCAAGCTCCAAAGTCCACTTACGTTCTCCAAGGTGGCCTTTCACGTAGATGGTGATTCTCTCTCTTCCCTCCTGCTCCCACTTCCAAGTTACCAGTGATGGAAACCTTACTGCATAAGCACAGTTATCTTCCTAAGGCACTTGGACCTCCTTGCACGTGGTATAGGAACACTAGGTGTACGATTCTGGCCCACCACAGATCTGGGCACCCAAAATGGAAGAGTTTTTGTGCCTAATTTATATATGCCTCAGTACTGAATCTAGACCTGCAAGTGGTTATATTGCATACATAGTTATATATAGTTGCGGCCAACTTCACAATCTTGCTGCATCTAAAAGAAACACTATAAATGTGCCACATTCTGTAAAAATCAGCCTGAATGCCAATCTCAATCTGGTCATGTAAGCAAAGATTAGAGTGCCTATTTCCGAGCCAGATAAAATAAAGCAAAGGGGCGCTCCGCAATTACAGAGTAAGATATATAAAAATATACTAAATATAAACCAGAAGTTTAAATTCAAATTGTTCTAAGTTCCAAAAATCATTATTAGCAAGTCTAAAAATTAAAAAAAAAAAAAATTTCAAATTGTAACTCAGGTCAAGAATGCTCAAGTAAGTACACCTCGATGAAAGTGGCACTGTCAAACTTTTAGCAGCATGGTCTTTCATAAAGCCTGTCTCAAAGTACATAAAGCAAAGAAATTCCAAATCAGGAACAACGCATTGCTTTTCTTCCCCCCTCTCTTTTCAAGTAACGCTTTCAACACTTAGAAAACAAAAACACATCTTATTGCTATAGCTGCTCATAGTTACTCATATTTGCTGTTGCTAAAAATATACAGCTTTGACAGAATAACTTGGACAGAATGTCAGATGATGCTGTATTTTGAACTAATCTTAAGGAAAATAAAGATACTTCATCCCAAAATATTCAAGCAATTTATAAATACGATGCATAGGCAATTCATTATGACCCTGATATTCCTGGCTACACCAATAAAAATAGCAATTCAAGACTCCAAACCCTTTTGAGACTAGCCCAAAAACTCTTATGAAACAGTTTTGAAAGAGATGTTCAAACCCAAAAGTGTTAATCTGCAATAGTATTTTATAGATTTGATACAAAATCCAAACATGAACCCAAATACAAGTTGATGCTTAGCAAAATCACTTTTTTAAACATTAAGTATTTGTAATAGATGCAAAATGCCTGACGCTTTCTCACTGCAGTCACTTAGAATTATTAACTTGTTATTTTTGGCTTGGAAATTGCTATATTTTGTGAGAATTAAGAAAATGTCTTTCTTCTATATCATTTAATATTCTTCCATTGGTTTAAATGTTAATATTCCCCTTTTGCAGAAATTTTAAGTAAGGTTCTAGAAAAATATATTTAATTTTATGATCAACTGTAAAGTTCCAGCTTCTCAGAGACTGTTCATTATAGATTATACATAAAAATAACATAACCCAGCCAGAAACAAAACAAAGCCACTCAACTTCTGTGAACCAGACTAATGACATGGGTCTAGGATGTTTTTGTCCCCGTTTCTAGGCACTACATGGTGCCAATGAGAATACAGTTTATGCCAATCTTTATCTGGCCATAGCAAAGAAACAGCCAAAGATATATAGCCAGAACTGTTTACGAGATAAACAAAAAGTTTACTGCTTCCCACATACTAGGGAAACAGTTGGATTACACATCAGCATCTGGTTGCTCCAGACAATACTACCAGGAAGTTAATGAAATTGGAACAAGGAAATTACTATGACTCGGCACTCCATAAAAAAGTGTAATTTATCATCAGTAAAAAAACAATGGGAGCTTTGCTGATAAATTAACAAAAGAAAATATAAAGGCTGTATTGCTGTAAAACAATAAATCAGTTTTTTTCTGGATCAATTAGTTCTGTTCCAAAAGCTGATGTCACCTAAAATTAGAAAAACGGTAACCTCACTCTGATGAGAAACGGTGATCTTTTTGGATTACAAGTAAGATGTGAGGCAAGATATTTATCTGAAGTTTCAAGGTACTCATGTTCAAATTGAAACTCTATTAGTTTTTTTCTAAAAGGGTTTGATTCCACCAAGACTAGGAAACCAGAATACTACTTTCAGCATTGAGGAAAGTCTCCTCCTCTCATAAAAGGCAAAGTAAGTGTTTCTGTTAAAAGACTCATTTCTCAGGAATCAGACTTGAGTTTGGTGACCAGCCAGGTGAAATATTCTGAAAGTCAGGAATTTGGTTGCCTGAAACTTCTCGACCGGGCAGCCTTCACTCAGTCCACATTGTCTGTGGAGTGTTACAAGATGTCTCGTATGAAAGTTTCTAAGAAACACTTTCCTTCAAAGCCAGAAAATTTCTGTTTCGGGAATGTACTCTTCATTCTCTTTGGCCATTTCCATGGTAGATTTATTCCTGAGAAGGGTCTCAGTTATGGCACTACAATGGAATAAACTATTTCCACTTCAGGCTCTTGGAGTGTCTTCAGACCACCATGGGCAGAGCGTACCTAGGTCGGTACACCCTGAGGGACTGTGTTTATCCACTGCTCCTCACCCAGCAAGATTTTCCTAGGCTGGTCCCATCCCCATGCCACCATCTGTGTGCCAGCAACCTGGCATGCCCATGACCTACACAAAGTTTCCCTGTCTGACTCATATCAGGAACTACCAGCACTTCTCAACAAAAGAAGGAAACTTCAGCCATGGTCTGGGCTCCTTATTCATAAGGCATATTTGTTCATGTGCCAACACAGGAGCGGGCAGCAAGAAGACACCCTTACAGGCTCAGTCTTCTCCCACTTGCAAATTCAGCTTGCCTGAAGACCGCTTGAAAAGGATAGTCCTACACAGTGTGTCTTCTCTAATAATTTCTCACGCACATGTCTAGAGACACAGATGCCCCATACCTAGCAGGACCTTCCACTGGTTCAGTACGAATAGATCACAGCAGCACGCAGAAACATAGCTCTTTACTCTGGAGGAAATAAGGCATAGGACTGTATGTATATCTGTTGGGGACAGAAAATTGAGTTAATGATGAAGAATCCTAGTTCTCCGGGAGTGTCTATCAGAAAACGAATATAAAATTAAATATGTTATTCCCTTCAAAATAATATTAATAAAAAAAATTCCTATTGTGTTTGGGTTTTTTTCTGGAGCAAATACATTGCTCTCCTTATTCTTGTCACCGCTGAAGAACAGGCATTCACTGCCACCCCCCAAACTACATCCTCAATACCCTTAGTCACCTTGAAATCATTCAGTAGCAGTAGACAGGACGGTCTCTTCCTCCAAGCAACCTCTACTCTAAAATTAGGCCCACCTAGAGTCAGGCCTAAGTTGCTTTCCACTACATCAGATTCCAGGAAAGATAGGCAATATTGCAAAAAGCCTCTTCTGTAAAGACCCTGCAAAGATGCTCCCTAAATGAATGGTGTAGCACCTACAGTCCTTGGCTCCATGCAGCACAGAACTGCACTGAAGACACACACACCAGGTGTCCCTCGGGGCTGACCTTCAAATCAAGATGAATGAGACCTCTTTTTCTATTACCCAACTGCCCAAAGTAAGTGATTTCGGTCCACAAGGGAAATTCCCGTTGGAAAAATAGCGCTCTCAAACCAAGGATCACACAGCCCAGTGTTTGTCCTCTACTTACATCCAGCATGTGTTCCCCAAAATTGAGCTCAGGGGCTCTTGGGGAGAAGTTGGACTGTGGGGAAGCTTGCTTCAGAGATGGTGTACGGTTTGTCTGCAGAGCTCTTTTCTCAGACAGTTGTCAATACAGAAAGTAAGCTGTCATCAGATCCCTTGGCAAGCCAATGCATTTTACTAATCTGGCAGAAAAATACAGCAGAAGAAAACCTGACTAGCTTCCTGCCAGACTAGTAAGACGAATTGCCTTACTGCAAAAGCTGACACAAGGGAAGGGGTGGAACCATATGGCTAGAAATCGGTGCAGGGGTACAAAAGAATAAGGAGAAAGGATTGGAACTTCACTTTTCTCGGCAACAATTACACTGGCCACTTACTCACACCCTGGGTGCTCACCCAGTTCACAGCGCAAGACTGTAAGTACTTTGGAGAACGTGCCGTTGATAAATGGCAAAGGGCAGGGCTATGCGGCATTTCATTGAGCCACTAAAGATCAGGGGCTCGGTCCTGGCCCTCCTGAAGTCAGGGGCACAACTACGGTCTTCTCCATCTGGTTAGGCCTACTATCCGCCTATCTCATCAGAATCTCACTGCAGTGTTTCAAAAACAATAGCCACTCAGAGGAGTACTCATATATTAGATTAAAAATATACAACTGCAGATAAAGAAAAAAAAAAAAACACAGTAGGGTAGAAGTGCCTCTAGTATTTAAAGCTACAGTTCTCTGGAAATATATTGTCTCATTATCAAAAATGCTGCTTATTGGTAAACTTTTACCAACATTTTGTCGCTCCATAAAATTAGTACCCTGTGACTGTTCCCACTGAAACTGCAAGAATTTCCACTGTATAAAAGGCATGTATAAGTCATTACATGATTTAAGCCAGAGATACAAAGCTCTCCAGCCTCGAAAATACAAACAGTAGCATTGTAACAACCCAGGAACTGTACTAAAAATTAAACAATGCCTTTGGACATTAAAGATAAGACATAGAATGGGCTAACAAACTACACAGCTGATGAAAACAGTAGTGAATTGAAGACTTGAACAAAAAGCATGAAAAGGAAGAACATCTGCAAAACTGAACTACTGAAGGAAACAGAGGACAAATATCCCTGTTTCTTTAGCTGCAGTCTATATCCCCACAACAGTTAAGTTAAAATTGAATGCATCTAGGAGGTAGTACAGCCCAGCAGGAAAGTGTACAGAAGCCAAGGATAATCATATATAATTTTATCACCCCATAGACAAAACACTAATGCTATAGCTATATGGAAGAGAGCCGAACAGTCGGGGTTTTTTTATCGCAAGTAGTCAAAAAAATCTGTGAAATATAGGAATCATAATCTTTCCGAGAGAAATATAAAGTATCCTTATTATTGAGAATGCTTTGCTGACAACTCAGTCATTACACATATGCTCACACATGTTAAAGCTAGGAAGGACCACAGCATTTATTTAGACTGATTTCATGCATAAATTATTACAAAGTTTCTTAACAGCTATCTTTTCAGCAAATTCCTAACTTCTACTTCAACTGTAAGAGATCTTCCAGAAAGACATCCATCATACTGTAAACACGTCAAGGGATGAAGGTATAGTGCTAAATAAGGGAGAGCTAGGGAGAGAGCCCAGGCATTAGACCTGATCATCTATGTTGTTTAACTGTAATTTCAGTCCCCGGCTCTGTTTTGGGCTGCTCCAACTAATCATCTCCAGTACCGTACCCCCAAACCATATGTAGTGCCACTCAGAGGATAGCTTACTCCAGTGACAACTCACAAAAGTGAAATAGAGGCAAAAAAGTTGAGAAAAGTATGTCAGAATTTAAGTAAATTCTTTTTGCCATCAAAAAGAAAGAAAAATTAATACGGCAAACATTATTTCAAACGGCAGTTTTAATACAATAGCTTTTAGTCCTAGCCAAATTTGAAGAACCTGACTCAAAATGACATGAGGAGGTAAAACTTCTGATTTGAAGACAATTTGACAATGGGCAGTTAGGTACTGAAGGTAGGTAGGAAGTTAGTAGGTACTGAAGAGTCTCAAAAAAGAGTGCTGCTGAATGTTGTATACTACATAAAACCACCTTAAATCCCGATTAAAGCCACAGGATACATTCTCCCTATTAAAGCAAAAGAAAATGGACTAAAATTAAAAGAATAACCAAGCCTCATAATGATACTATTAAGACCTTTTTGTGAGACACTTAAAAAGGACATGATATAGAGAAATGTAAGGTTGTGACCAAATAGTTCATTATTAATGGATAGGGAGAGCCCAAAATAAAAGAGAGATTGAAATAAATATTAGGCCAATTAAAATAAAGCAGACCTTCTCCTGTACTGCTAGGTAAGGAAGGCTCCATAGTCTATATTTATCCAGATGATGTTAAAGTAACATGAAACCTAACGAAGGACGCTGCAAGTCCAACACCTCAATCTTGCATATTGTACACTCTGAAGCCTAAGATATGGGTTGACTTCAATTCCCAAGTTAGTTCATCTGGCTAACGCAGGATTAATAAAGGGCACTGTTTGCTGATCACCATAATGAAATTGCTCCACGCAGGATGCTCAGCCAAGGTAATTAATGAACTTAGAGAATTTCTGGACCATGAATGCCAGCAAGACATTTGACTCATGAGCATTTTTTTTCTGCAAAGGTTTTAGAGGAATGCAGATTTAGATGGATCTACATACTGTATAGAAGACCAGTGCACCCATGTGGATAATTAATCTGTAATTAGATCAATAAGGCTAAACAGACGGATAAACCAGGAATGTTGTTACGTGTCCTGCATTACTTAACCAAGCTATTGCATTTTTATCTTTATTAAATTAAGAGATTACTGCTGTAGAAGGCATACAGATATCGGAACAGGGAAAAAAGATCATTTTCCCTGCTGATGATGTGAGAGTCTTTGTTAAGGATTTATAAAAGGTCTGGCTATGTTTATGAAGGCTTAAGGAACAGTTTGGGATTGTGGTAGTACAACGTGAAGTATGCCAAATCTGAAGTAACAAAAAAGGACCTCAAGTAGCAGCCTCATTTGTCCAGTGTCATTTGAGCGGAATGAAATAAAAATCAAACCAAAAAACTACTTAGGGATTTGTCATTCTCCTTCTATCATTCTATTAATGCTGAACCTCTGACCAACAAAATATATTGTGATTTGAGAAAGAGATACTCAGTCTCATATAATAATGCAATCTGCTATAGGTGAACACATGTATATGTGAGGGTGAAAAAAAAATTCTTACATGTATTCAGCAAATTCTACTCAGACTCTTGGCGTGCATATCTGTACATGCAAAGGCTTTACAAGTGTTTCAGAAGATACATAGCTATAAAATACTTTATTTTAGGAAAAGGGTGCAAAAAATTGCATCATCACCTAATTCAATTCAAATGGAGAAAAGATAAAAAAGCATAATGGGTTTAGAGTCCTAATCAGTATTTTACAGCTCACTATCCTTACCGCTCTGTGTATAACCTGCAGACGTTCTTGTGAAACCTCTGGTAACATTCTTATATATCTATCTTGCAGACTAAAACTCTTTCCACAGTCAACTACCATTGCCTAAACTCTGCAGTTAACTGGGAAGCATTTTCCCTCAATAGGAAAAGGCAATTAATTGAGAATTTTCCCTCCAAATTTAGGACCTCAGAGGCACAGTAGTTTCCACTGTTTCCTTGTACGGAATGGAAAATGACCTGGCAACACTGCTCCCCGAGAAAACAAGACTGTAACTAAAATTTGGAAGAACAAAATGTCACAACCATATAATTCTTCTGTGTCGTCATCGCACTAAAAGATTTTATTCCTAATGCTGCCTACAAGAACAGTGTGAGAAGTGGTATCTCTGAATTCCAGCATATATTCCATTGATGAGAACTGCATCTCCTGGGCATATGTAACAACAACCTGCTTTTGTACAAAAGGCACAGAAGACTATAAGGACTCACAAATTATATATGATTGCATATCTAAATGTAAATGAATTACATAATTACTTCTACGTTTTTAGGAAGATAGACTTCATCTTCAGAACTTAATGTGTTTGTTAATGTAACAAACCTCAAAGTCCTCCGCAATAAGTGCTTTTATGGACAGCAAGAAAGAAATATGAGATACTTCAAATGACAGCCTGAATGCTGCTTTAGTACCAGGGATAATTTAGTGGTATCCCTCAGCTTCAGTTGTTGTTTAGGTCAGCTAAAGTTGTGAATCCTTAAAAAGAGAACTGTGATCAAATGAAATATAATTCTCTAATAAAACCTAAGTTGTTGCAAAGCTATATTTTATATACTAATTCAACCCAGCAGTTAAAACTCAGCTCCCTGAACAATAAAACCACTTTTGCTGAGCACAGTCCTTCCAGCTTCTAAGCCGCTCCTTCCCCCACTGTCTTCTATGTATCTAGGCAAATACAAAAGAGACCAATCAAACAAGATTTTTGTTTACCTTTCACTAAGAGATAGAAAGTGGTGAGCCTGCATATGTTCCTTTGTCCACGGAGAACATACACTAGATTTTGTTTGATACACATTTTAAAAGTTCCTTTTAAGTTTTCACTTCTTAGAGAACGGTTGTGTTGCTATAGCTTTTGGCCCCTTGCTAACAGCAGCTTTTCCCCCCCTCACCAGAATTTGAAGCTTTTGATCTCTTTTATCTTCTGCTTGCTCATGGCCTAAGAATTGCATCTGTGGCAAAGCTTGTCCTCTTAAGAGTCCATTGACTTATTGCTAGAAAACAAGGAAATAGCTTTCTTTTCACTCTGAGTCCCTGTTGAGATAATACATTCTGAAGGGACACAGCCTGTGTGGAGTAATCAGAGCTATTGTTCATCACTGTTTGAAACGCCCAGTGAAAATATACTATTGGGAAAAAAAATCAAAAAGATCTTCTACCTAAGAGAAATATACAGACAGCAACCTAAATTAGGCTTTTCTTAAATATTATGCATCAGGTAGCACCAGGCTATGCTACAACTTGGACAATAGCGCATACTGGACATAAAGAAACAGAGCATAAAAGCAAATAAATACATACATTTTATTTAATTTCTGCGCCGCAAGAAAGGCAAGGCATTAGTAGCACTCATCTTTCCGATTCAGAATGGCGCAGCACAGCCCACCAGACTATCCCATGGTAAAACTAGACCTTGTTTTCAGAGTGATTTTCTGAGCACTGGTGACTCTCCCACAGCATCCTTACCAAAAAAAAAAAAAAAAAAAAAAACACCAGTGCTGGCCTCCGCTGTACTACTATCCCCACAGCAGCTTCCACACCACCTTGGCCAGAAGATCGACATTTCCCAGCTTCAGCTGGAAAAGGCGTTCTTCACTTCCATCTCACACTGCTGCACACTGCCAACCCAGCAGCTAGACAGCAACTGCAGTACTCCGAAAGGTTGAGACCAAACGTCCTCCTAGAAAAAGGCAGTTGTAAAGGGGCTCTACATGTGACCCACTGGCTCCCGAGCAGGTCCTCACTGCACGAGAAGATCCGTGGCGGTGCGGAATGCCTCGGACACTGCCAGTCTGTTGTGCTGCAACAGTGCAGGGACTGCGGTCACGCAGCTCCTTATTCTGCAGCTTTCTCCTAAGGAACTGGCTTGTCCAGAACAATTTCATTATTTCCACTCAATAAGAGTAGAAAGGTGGGTTGAAACCATATTTATGTAGCTCCTCAGTTGCGATGCACGCTCGTTGCAACTGAAAATTTGTTTCTTTTTAAAATTCTTTGAGAATAATTACACTCTACAAAAGTAGGATATCTTTATTGTAAAAGCTCTTTTTTTTCTTCCTTTTCACTTGTTTACAACGCTGTAGAGACTCTGTACAAATGAAAAGAAATTACAAACACCTAACAGGAAGAAATTATTTACACTTAATAGCCGAATTCTTAATTAACTCCATTACCATGTAAAGCAGGCCATGCACTCACGTCTTAAAGCTAACAAATAAGAGTGGAAATTGTGTGTGTTCATATTTAACATCCCCCTCTTTATTTGTTTTCTGCAAACAGACGAAGGAAAACAATTTCATTTTCATTCAAGAGAACAGCAAATTTCAACACTGGGAGTAGAGAAACCCTCCACAAAATTCTGCCAATGTAGATCTAAAGCAAATTAAATATGAAAGGGTAAAAAACATTAATTTTATTTGTTTCTGAGTGCAATGGCAAAAAGAAGATACAAAAGCATATTAAGTCATGAATTTCACATTCCACATACAGTGTCATAAGGGAATAAAGATTTAAAGGTTAGCACAGCAAGAAAGACAACCATAGTAGTATTAAAGAAATGAGCAATCTTGCCTCCATCTCCAGAAATAAACAAAAATTAGTGTAGCACAACCAGTACCAAATGAGTCCTTCACACCTTCCACAAAGAACTGTAAAAAAGGGTAACAAAAGAGCCTTTGGTCTTCCATCCCCTCCCAATTACTAAATATTTCTTGACAAAAGCCACTTTTCCTTCTGAGTAAAGACAGGAAAACTACACAAAGAAAAGTAATTTGGCCCATTTTTAATTTTTTTTTTTTTACAGAACCATGACATTGTTTGATTTTCTTTTGCTTGCCAGCTCTCTTTTCATAGTTCAAGTCATCAACCACTAGGGTTATCTGTGAAAAAAAAAATGGCAGAGATATAACACATTTGGACTTGGATTGCCCTTTCCCCTCATAAAAATCTACAGGACAAGATTTTTTATAGGTCCCGTGTGAAAATTTTCTTACTAAGTCTTGCCTCTGGAGACACGTAATTTTCAGGAAAATCCCTCAGCACAGTCCCACATCTGTTCTAATTTTGGTAGCTTCCTTAAGGTACAACTCAATTGAACTCGCGCAGCATGGCATTCCCGCTCCGGACAGTTGTGTCTCCAGTACGCACCATCCACCACAGGAAGAAATCAATGACAAATCCAATATCACCTGAAGTTGCACAGCTCCAGAAGGGCACCAGACATTTCCTCCACCAGTTCTGATCATAAATGAGAGTCAAAACTGACCCAGCCAGGTAGTTTATGTCATAGCTTTCCACAAGAATAGAGGAAACAGTAAAAAGCTGTATTGGTGAGGACATCAAGATAAAGCCCTATTCCCTGCAGATCATCTCCTATGAGTAGAAGTTAACCTAGGCTAGACCTTCAGCTCTGGTGACAACACTGGATGTGAACTTTTACTGCATTTCTTTGGGTTTGTTTTTAAAGAGTTAGCTTTTCCAAGATGTGCACTTAAAAATAATATGTCATAAAGTATAAATTAATTCTGTAATATATAGTTCAGCAACAGTGACATAATTTCTCGGCAGTAATGCTCAGTATCTCCTTACCATACTTTTGAAGTCCAAAAATACCTTCACAGAAGTTTTAGTAATCTTCAGCTAGGCTTTCAAGCTGCATATCAGTTGGTTTAACTGTTTTGCATACAATACTGCAAAAGTATTTAATGTACTTATTTATTGCCTAAGTCCCTTTACATTCTGTTATGAATGGACAAAAGGCAACATTTTTTATACAGCAAGCCTGACAAAAAATCTTAAATACGCTTAACCTGTAACATTGCAGCTCTACTGAGCTTTGAAAGGTTGCAAAACAGATACTTCCCGGGCTTTACACAAGGCTTGACCAAGAAAAAAAAATTTCCCCAATCAACTAAGAAACAAACAAAAAACTTATCACATAAAGGGCATTTTTTTTCACAACAGGAGATCTTTTCTTGCAGAATCAGTCACAAAAGAGAGAAGTCCAACTGCCCTTGAACTTAATAAGGTCTGCAATGTTGCGTTACTACCAGCAAAGAGAACGCCACTAGTATCAGTAAGAATGATAGCAACGAGGACAAAAATAACGTCACAGTTATATGGTCAACCAAAAAGCTGTCCCTGCCTACCAGTACAGACAGTCTTCACAATTTCATCATGATTCATGGGATATTTAGTATCTTTTTCTTAAAAACTTAGCCCCCTGTTTTTCTGATGATACTACACCCCTCACGTTTAATTTTGAAAAGTTTCTATCCCATGAAACTTCTAAGAAACACGTAAAAAAAACCCTCTATGCATTCAGGAAAAAAACAAAACAAAACAACCCCAAACAACAAAAAACCAGAGCCAAATATTTATTTTTTAAATCTGCACGTTTTCAACTGGTCCCCTGATTTCTGTACATTTGAAGAGGGATTCAAACCTCAGCTTAAGATGTTGCTCAAGGCAGTTGTGTAGACACCAACCCACCCTACCCCTCTCCCAGGGAAAAGACAGACAGGCAGCTGCCAGGGATAACGGTTCCCACTTACACTGCCATACATTTCCTAGGACAGGACCTCAGCAGGTCTCCACCTCTTCTCATCAGCTATTTAGGGGACTTAACTGACCCCTAAAGTTAGATAAGAATTCCTCCACTCCAAGTTCTAAACTAAGAATAAAGTAACAGTTAAATTTTCTAAGCTACACATCAATTAACTGATATTAAAACCAACAACAAAACCAAACAAACAAAAAAAAAACAAACAAAAAATTCTTTAGAAATATTTTAGTTTTAAGGGACATTTTTAGTTCTATTACAATGCATTACTCGTATAGGATACATGCATTAGGATATATCCCAATAAAACAAAACCAATTAATTAATCTCTGATCCCAAAGCAGGGCTATGAAATCACTGTAATTTTGTATTATAATAAAACCAAAATTACTTCAGGAAAAATACTTCAACATCTTTTTACCACCAGCAGTCCAATAGTAGCTACAACAGCCAAGCCACAGAAAGGGTTCATTTCTTGTGCAGGTTATCATATTGCAATAAACATCTTTAAAATGCCATCCTCAGAAACAACAAACTCCCTTAATTAAGGCGACTGCCAAGAACCAAGTTCCGTGTAATGAACTTGCCCATTCTGTGGTGTTTCATATGCTCCTGTTCTTACATGACTTCACAAGAAATCAGTATGACTCTAATACAGATTTTTAAAGTTACATGCTTGATGTTAGAATTGTTATTAAAGGAAATAATTACATAAAATATTGAATCTCTCCAGTCACGTTGTATTATTCTAACATTTTTTTACAAATGAGGGAATCACTTCACTGCAATAATTCCATTTCCACCAGGGTTTGCCAGTTCAGAGCTACTACTGTAAGGTTACTCAAGAAAATCTGAAACCCCCGTGGCTTGACACAAGTAACACGCTGCCGGAAAGCCTCTCCCCTCACAAAGCATATTTATACATATTTGCAGCCCAGCAGGGAAGGATAACAGTGAGTCACCCACAGTCACTGCCCCAGGGAGATGATCCCCTCTTGATGTCAATCACAGCAAAGATTCTCTCACTCTTTCATTTGCAGTAAGGCTGCAACGGCCAAGGGAGGGTTCAGGAATGCAGGTATCACAGAGCCAGAAGAGGTCCTGCTTAAATGATGTTATAATGATGCTACCGAGACAATGTACTACAAACGTAAACATTTCCCTTAAAGAAAAATATTTCTCAACTTTATAAAAGATCAAGGAGAAAGTTCTAGGGTTCTAGGATGAGTGAACCCCTCTGCTGCTACGCAAAATATATTCTCTGGGTCTGAGCTAGTGAAAAAGCCTCTGCCTTTCCTAAACCCAAGATAGTTGGCTTCATTTTCTACTACGGCGGCCTAACCTAACTGTATATACAAGGAAAAAGAGGGTGGTTGGAGGAGCAGAAGAGGAAACATTGATGCCCACAGCCGCAGAATGGTCAGACAGACATTCACCTGCAACATCTTCCCTGGAGCTGTACAGGATCACTCAGTCTGAGGCCTGATTTTGAACTCTTCGTAATGATGACGACAGTAATAACAATAATGCATTTGGAACAGTCAAATCCAGCATCTTAAGTTGTAATGCTGGAGTCATCACTAAATTTACCACAAGTGTTTCCCTGACATTAGACCAGAGCAGAATCACCTTGGATTGATGGTAAACTTTGGTCTCTGCAAGAACCTGCTCAGTAGGGGCACTCAGAACGCTGTTCTCGTTGGTCTTTGTACCTACACAGCCTACTAACATCAGCTACAAAGACAGACGCCCAGCCAGTCATCATACCTGTCTTTCTGAGACCCGTCCTATAGTGAAGTTCCCCAATTTCACGAGGATTCAGGTGTAACTAAAAGACATGTACTATAAAACAGTATCAGACTGCATTTGTTCACTGAATACACTTGCTTTCAAATGTTTTTGTGAAGCAAGACATTGTATTTCTATTAAGATCCATTATTATTTTCACTGTCATTGCTGCTACCATTATCACTCATTATTAAAATGAAGCACAGAAATCAGATGGGCAAAGAAAACACTCAGATCAGGAAAAAGTCTACAGACTTTAAATATGCTGTTGTATCTACAGACCTACCTGCCATTACAAATACACTTCGTTTCTATAAATAAAAACTACTTTAACCCAATGATTAAGTTATTTCTTCAACAAGGAAGTTAATATGCTTTTCAGAGAATCGTGGATTCAAATGTGTGGACAATAAAGGGAAAAGTGCTTATTTCTGTGAATTGTTAACTCCCCGGTGGTTCCGCTCTAACATCAATGCTGCGGAGGTATTGCTTAAGAGGGGTTTTATCATACAAAGAACTGTGGCTAGCAAGTAGGATGACACTCCATTTTACTTACCAATTTCTAGGCTTTATATGGAATATAAGTTTTTAGATCTTTTTACCTCATTAATGTTTTAAAATATTTTGTATCCAACTACCTTCAAGTATAAAGCTGGCATACTCAAGTATATAAAATTATGGTATTTTTTATTTATGAGGATCTAATCTTGAACTAGTGTTCAGTGACAGAAAGCACCCTTAAAAACATACTCTATTTCTCCTGGAACAGAGTTTTAAAGAAACTTAGAGATATTAAAGCAATTTCTATTACATTCTGTTACTGTCTATTACAAGAAAGAGTTTATCTAGATTAAGAAAATTATTCAAGACTAGTTGTGAGCTGATCCACACATGAGCTAACCTCACTTTTTTCCCCTCATGAAGGTGTGGGTTAATACTCTAACTTAGCTTAACTAGGCAAGTTTAATTCTGATGGGCACCGAGAATGGATGCCAGCTAGGTAAATCAAGGGGCGGGGGTGGGGAGATATCCTGGATTTTAGCTTGGAAAAAGGTCTAAGTTAGATAACAACTGCAATGCGTTATCTAAGCTTAGCCTACCTTCAAAGGCATTTCCTAGCATCGGCCTACTTGAAGACTTACTCTCATACACTTAACACTTAATATAGTCCTTTATTTACAGATCACTGACAGGAAAGTGCCAAGCAGTCCATAATAAGCAAATCTGTTTCTGTGAAATAATACTATATGCTAAATAAGACAAGGTGCACAGTAGCTACTTTCTAATTTAAAAAAAAAACAAAACCAAACCCAAAAATCACAGGTTAACAGTATGTATTAAAAACTTTCTTTTTAATGAAGAACTTTTTAAAATTAATTCCTGCACTGTTACAGAAATGTAATAAAGCATCTGAAGCCATAAAAAATTTATGATCTCCCACATAACTTAAAAACGGACAAACTGATTTGTCTAAAAATTTATACAAAAATAATTGGACTGAGAATTTACATGCCAAGTTTCCACTTGGAAAGAAATTTTAGGGACTGTTACTATTACAAAACACTGGAAATGAAGGTTCATAATGGAAATGCTGACTGACTACTTCACCAGTGCTAGCTAGACACATAAATGCTCACAGACACTCTAAGAATCTGAAGCTTTCTTTGATAAACTCTGCTTCCGTAACCAAAAATGAATGACCACCTTTCCCAGCTTTTCAGCTCAGCACAGATACAAGTGCAGAAATCCCTATCTTGCAAATTTCCTGACTTCCCAGAATAGCTTTGAAGCAAGAATTATTGTAAGTCATGAGTGAAGATGTATTATAAGAAGTGCTAATGAGGCATGAATTACACTCTTTACTTTTTTTGTTAAGAGACCATTCTTTAAAGAAGTCACCATGGCCAAAATATCATTGCAAAGTTAACTTTCCCTTTCCAGGGCAAATTGAAGGCATTTTTTTCAGATTATCTATCCAATACAACCTGCAGAAATAGCAATCAAATCATGCATGGCTTTCATTACAGTTTAGCAAAAAGTACTACCTGACACTCCCAGAAATTAATCAGATATTTGGGTACAGTAATTTCTGTACAGCAGTAGGCCAAGGCCAAACACGAAATGAAACTCATGGTTAATGTAAAATACCTTTAAACTATGCTGTTCTTAAGACTTTTTCACTAGATCCCTTCCACACGGAATCAAACAGCATATTTCTGATTCATGTTTTTTTCCTTTTCTGGGAGTGGTTCCCAGTATAGTAATCTTCACCAATGGGACCAAATCACGGTCTTTTTAGGACCACGTTCCAGATGTAGTGCCATGATTCAAGCCACCATCTGGTTTTAAAGGGGAAAACCCTTCTCTGTGGAAATATTAACCTGACATGTCTCCAGTCTAGACTAATAATTATGTTAAGGACAGAGTGAGTCCATTATCCACATGGAATGGGTGGAGGCTTTGATAAACCGGTAATAATAGGCGTCAGACTAGTCACCGAGGATTGTTCTTACTTACTTGCTTTCTTATAAAAGGGAAATTTAAGCTCATTCAAGAATTCTGCTTCTACTGGGACCGACAAATGGTGCGTTTATTTCCATCAAAGGCAAGGGACTGCGTTTAGCATAGTGCCCATAAAGCAGGAAATGGAATGTTGTTCAACAAAGGTTGACCTGCTCCTGTAGATTTTTGTCGACGCTGCTTTTGTTCAGAATGGGAAGCAGGGTTCCTCTAATTGTACCATTCCAATTCTTCTCATTGCAGCCTTTTATATATTCAAATGGACGCATTCATTTAAAATTGTCTATGCTTTGAAAAAAATTGCACAAGCAGAACGAGCGTTGAGAACCGGAACGAAGCTGGTGAACTTCAGTAGAAAAATAAACGTACAATTCACATTCACAGGGTAACAGTTTTCAAACGCAAGTTCCCCAAGCCCCGTTTTAGCAGTGGGCTTAAAATAGGCTTAACTTGCATTAAGAGCACCGTGCAGAGAACTTCAGGGAGGAATCAGTGGCACCAACCACACCGTGGTTACGGAGCCTACAAGACCGGACCCGTCAAGTGGGGAATGTGCTCTCGAGTGCCATCTCCTGGCACCGAAAGCATCAACCGGCCGTTCGAGCATCTCCTCCTGCGCAAAGCACTCACGCCAGAGATCCGAGCACAAGCGTAAATACATACTCATTTGGGCTATTCCTATTTCAGTCGTACTCGCTTATGAATTCTAGAGTAGGGCAATCCAAAGGTGTCTTGCAGACTGTTTTTAGAAGGGCATGCTAATGTAATATTTATACAATCATGCTGGCATTCTTCTTTAATGCACACAGCTAGACCACCACCCAAATCCACAAGCGTGAGTGCAAAATCCTTTTGCCAACCTCCGTGAGTCTATCCGGAGCTCTTAAAAAGGTCTTTTCAATTCAAAAGTGTTAACCAAAGTACCCTGCTACACGGAAAACTCTTTATCCCGTCTTGGAACAGGCAAGAAGAAAATAGATTTTCTAGCATACTCTATGGACAAAGGATAATAAACTGTGTAGAGCACTGTTCGAAAATATTTGAATTATTTGCTTGCATTTTCCTTCTACATATCTCAAAGAATTGTAAAGAGACTGAGAAGCACTGTTAGCACCGTTTTCCACAGAGGGAAACCAAAACGGGAAACTAAAATGTGGCTGTTTTTTTCTTACAGGCAAGGCAGTCACCGAAAAGGGAAAGAAAAAAATTCGGGAATTCTCACTTCTACATGCTGTTTTTCGGATCGCTGTTTCAAACAGCATATATGAACTGATTGCTTTCATACTAATTCAGGAGGTTGACATTTTTAAATAAGCTGCATACAAATGTCTAATGAAAGATAAATTTACCACCTCTTTGGAAAATACATACTGCTGATATCTAACTTTGCAGAGCTATGTCAGAAATAAGAACAGTTACTTTCATTCATGGCATAAATTCCTGTCATCAGTTAACACTACAAAATGAAGCAGTCACTTGCATGCACAGCCGTATGAAAGGGTCCCTGCACAATGACCACTATCAGTCTTCAGCTATCAGCATAGTTTCAGATTTGGCTTTCTTTCAATAAGGAAAATGTAATTAATACTAAAATACCTAAAAAGCTACAGGCATAATAAAAACCCAGCATTATTAGTAACACCAATTTGCATGGTCTGTGTTTTTTGCTCCTGCGATGCAACTAAGTTCTAAAAGATGATTCTGTTTGTAACCAATATTCAGTTTTATAATCTGGTTTCGTGAGAAAAAAAGCTTGAGAATTCAAAGTGATGTTTTTCTTTCTCTTCTGTTCTCCAAGGTAACTAAGAGGAAGTAACAATCCTAAAAGACTGATCTCATTTAGGGGGTAGTGATGCCCAACAGAGACGCAAAGCAGATAGAAGAAAAACTCAAAGATGCAGTAAAAAAAAGCAAAGATGACCCTGAAGCTCTTGAAGACCCACCCTAATGTTAATAGCTAACATAAGAAATGGACATCGCTGAAACAAAAAAAATTAATCAGGAAAGACAATCTAGCCAAATGGCTTTGTCTTCCTGCAGATGAAAAGCAGTGTGCTACAGCCCTTACAGAAGGGCAGCAATTGGTGTGTTGGCAACACCCAACACCTTTCCATTCTCTAGCCAAAAGAGGACTGAGCTTGCGTTACACAGTCTAACCCTTCCCACCAGCACTAGCTCAGACTCTGATCAGAGTGCTGCCTCTCAATCACTTTCAGCATATGCTCAGGCTTGAGAAAGTGATACTACCTATAGCACACTGTTTTCCGTGTAACCCCCAGTGAACTAGGAACAAACCATCCCACAACTCGGCTACACCCTGCTAGTAAAGATAAGATCACTGGGACTGCAGAACAGCTGTTTGCACTGTGACAGAGCTGAACTAGACGGTGCCATTCAGCGAGGTTACCTCCGAGGAGGTGCAGTTAGGGCTGTGGCTGCATCGTCAGGCAGACTGGAAACATGACCAGAGAGCACTGCACAGCTTCCTTCTGCCCAGCTCACCACGCACATCTCCATAAGGAAATAATAATGCCTGTTGCAATTTGGCCTTAACAGGCTTTGCCGCTTTGAACTTAAAATGAAACTGTACTGGTTTTAAATACAGTCTTGCTGCTGTACAAAAGGAAATATTTCATTATTGATGTGTTTTTCAAGACTATGTGGATCTCTTCTTGAAATTGCTGAAGTCATGATTTGGGGATATCTTTTTGCAATAGCGAGCTTTGCTCATTTATTTCCTGGTAGGGAAACTGCACTGTCCAAGACAAAACATTATACATGCCCTCCCAGTACTACTATTCCATTACTGTTTCTGCCACCGCAGAAAGTGAGCGAAGAAAGTTACTGGCCTGTGATTTGGAAACTCCCTTGCCTACCATAAGCTGTGCGGCTCTAAGCACAACTCTCCTGCAGGCTCTGTTCCTCATTTGTGAAACAGAGATAATAGCAACTCCTTGCTTGATTCACAATAGTGTTGAGAAGTAAAACACAATAAACCCTCAGGAACACTGTGGTCGTAAGAAGAGTAAAGCAGCAAAGGCAAAAAGTCAGGGCATATTTATTTTTCTGGCAAAGCACTGCTCTCAGAGCAGTAAGGCAAACACATCCGTGATGTAATGACAGGTAGGGTTGCAACTGAGACGCATTTGGCCTGTTGCTTTTAGCTAGTATTGTTTCTGTTGCTAGCTTTTCAGGACACTGCAATCAAATAATTATTGTTTCCTTGGTTGCCAACTATTTTTCTTTTATTAGCAATACCGACCTTTGTTTATTCTTCTTCCTCCCATGGGAAATTTCAACACGCCTCCAGAAGGGATGTTGTATGACTCTCATTTATAATGGGATCACTCCCTTTCTTCCCAGGGGAGGCTTTCTCTTTCCATTTCCCCCCGCCCTCTGTATTTGTAGATGGGGACACCAAGTCAAATCTCTGCTGTGTTCACATTCATGTGATCTGAACAAGACGAACAGATCAGCAGTTCTCACACACTTGCCTAGGAGACGTACAGCTGAAGAGAATTCATCTCAGACACCATTCCATTTAAACTGTTTAACATTCATTCTGGCAACATTAGCAACAGACCATACAGAAAAGTAGTATCAAAAATACATTTTTGTAGTTTTTTCTTTCCTTAATGCAGTGAGTGTTGCCTGGGGTTTTGCATCCTTCATGTCTCTGCTTTTTTGCTCTTCACTTCCTACTTGTTTTCTCACCACATTCATTCCTTTCCCACCAATGTGCGCATTTTACTATCTGTCCCCAATCTTACTCACTCACAGCTTATTTCTTGGTGTGGTTTTGTCCTCTTTACTTACCCCTCCACCCTCCCCACCTGATAGTCCTCTTTCAGGTACCTAGTTTATTTTGCCTTCTTATCATGAACTACTACCCTTTGTCCTAGAAAATCCTCTTCTTTCACTAGGTCATCATGTACTTCTGTCACTCTCATTTGTAGCCCCCAGCTCCACTACTGGCAACTCCTGCTGATGACAGATGTCTCACAATCAGCTACAAGCCTGCTCTTGGCTCCAAGCCTGAGGGAAGCTCCAGACTTTCTTCACATTTGCTCTTTGCAGCAGCACTTTCACACAGATGCAGCAAAGTCACCTTTTCCTGAAGTTTCTTAGAGAATTTCAGGTCCCTCTGCACCACCAAGACTGAATATCTGTAGAAGAGCTTGAGAAAAATTGCAGACAATGCTATCCAGCGGGGTGAGTAAGCATGGATGGCATTTTGCCCTGGGAGTCCTGTTTTGAGCAGTCAGAGCATGTCAGTGCATTATTTCATTGCCTAATATACACAGCAGGAGCACCAGACTTGAGCGTGCAGATGAACCTTCATCATACCAACCCTAAACTACATACACCCTCCCCCAGCATCTAGTGCAATACCATCATCTCTTCCCATGCCTCCTGTGTCATTCAAACTCAGTATTACCTTCCCCTACTCGTTTCTTCTAGTTAACTTTGGCAAGCCAGAAAGACTACATAATTGTCCAGTGAGGAGCTAAATGAAGAGAGTCTAGGGTATGCTAACTCATCAACCAACTAGCAGAAAAGTCTACAAATTCAGATTGGCTAGATATTCCAATGCTATATACATTCAAATTGGCCTGGTGCCTATCTATCAGATGCTGGCAGCCAAATACCACAGCCTTCTAGCCTGCAAAAAAAATGGCTTAAGGGGCTCTGTGTGTATAGATCCAATATACAAAGTAATTGTGTCAACTTTTGGCCTGCGCTTTCTGCAATATCTATGTGCTCCTGAGCAAAGAAGCCAACACCAAAGGACTTGCTAACTCAGCTCTACGTGATGTTAGTGGCTAAGTCCACATTAGCAAGTAGCAGTTTGCAACAGAAAGTCTGTGAACCAAGACAGTGGCTGCTGAGAACTGGATGCCCACGCTACATGCTTTTGGGAAGTGCTTTACTTCCCACTAGTTCTAGACCAGTCCTGCAGACTGAAACCTCAACAGCAGTCCTAGAATACACCATCCGATTTCATAGAAACACAGAACGGTTCATACTGGAAGGGACATGTAGAGGTCATCTTGTCCAACCTGCCCTGCTCAAGCAAGGCCACCTAGAGCCAGTTGCCCAGGACCATGTCCAGAGTATCTCCAAGGATGGAGACTCCACAACCTCTTCGGACAACCTGTGCCAGTGCTGGGTCACCCTCACAGTAAAAAAAAGTGTTTCTTTATGTTCAAACAGAAACTACCATGTTTCAGTTTCTATTTTAGACTTAGTCTTATCCAAAAAGAATCCAGTTTACCCCGTCTGAGACCACTCCAATGCAATCAAATTGATGTTCGAGAGATTTGCTTCAACAGCAAAACCACAACCCTTCACCCAAGCTGAAATGCCTTTGTAGATTCATTCACTGGTTCTTCTATTACAACCATTTTCTACCACCCTTATTCACAATCAGCAGTGCCTGACTTTAAAAAGTGGTGTTTAATACAGTATTTCTTTAAATGTTTTAACACGGTATGGGCAGGTTTTTTCTTCTTCCTTAGCTGCTTCCCCATCTCCAAAAACAGGACACAAAGTTAAATACAGAGGACTGTTTAAATACAAATATACCACCACACTATGTGTTGCAATGGTTTAAGCCATAGAAGGATGTGCTTCATCCATTCAAAACTTGGTAATAATGCAAATAAGAGATAAAGGAGAAATATTGGTGCATTCTTTTCCACATTTACTTTGTTTCCCACACTAATGAGATTATATCCCAAGAATTCATAAAGCTGCAATTAGCACCTGTTGTAGAAACCAGAAAACAACTTTATCAAACTTGTATGTGAACACAGAACACTATCAATGACCAGTAACCACATACACATTGATGATGTCAGCTATATCTCTAGAGATGAAGTACATATAGGCATTAGATATTCCGTGCATTTAGAAGCCTATCCTGCTCTAACACATTGCCGCCTTAGACACAGACCCAAACGAACCAGGCCCCAAGCCCATTTTGAAACCAACGCACAGCAGGGCTGATGGCAGATTAATACACTGTGCACAGACTCTACAGGGCGCATAGCTCTGTACAGCACGACACTACACGACGTAAGCAGCGGGTTAGACGTCTGTGTATGCTGAGGGTGCCCAGTGTTCAGAGCTTTGTGATCCATCAAGACAGCCCTGTTCTAACATTGCCGAAGTCATGGCTATAGCTCTGTGGCAGATCAGCTGGGACAACAAAGCCAGCCAGATCACTCACGAAAATACAATTCAGTTTGACCAGCACAATTGCTATCACTGCGGTTTAAAAGTTATCACACCATCTGCAGACAAGTACTACTGATATAATTTAGGAATAAAAGACATGAGGAACAACAATAGAGTCAAACAACACATGCCACGATGCTTTCAATGCCTTCCAAAAGGAGTGAAGAGACATTCTAATGAAAATTCCCAGAAGGATGGACTTCAAAATGTCCATTTTTCTCTAGTATTTTGTTTCTCTTCAGATCATTAGGGAAGACCTCTACAAGTATAGTCTCTCAGCTTTTGCCATTTTAATGAGATTTTCACAAAAACTTGAAAAAAAGAGTTTAAAAGCTTCTGTTAAAATTAAACTATATAATAAAATTGCATCATGCCCAAATGCTTTATTCCTTCAGCCTTTAACCTAGCTAGTCAGGGAAATGAATTAATGAATCTACTTGCAAAATGAAGTGCTACTTTTGTGAATACAGGAGGCAGGATCTGGCACACAGAAGACTTCCTGCTAAACTGGCTTGCCCATATAGACAGCATATTTGTCTTATACTTTTTAACAAAACATTTTAGGAAAGTAGTAACTCCTATTTTCTGCCCGTTAATATGTGCAAATTTTAATTTTAAAGTTCATCAATTTGCATGGTGGTAAGAAAAAAAGGTTTCATTCAACCTTTTTTTGATAAAATTTTAACAGAATAGCTGTTAACATTCAAAAATGCTTCAGGGTCAATTCTCATTAATTGTGGTAGCATTGATTTAATTTTTAAGTGTAGGTAGGATGCTTTTCCCATACCTGCAACCCTATTTTTATCATAAACAAGTTACTTCTTGACTGCTTTTCAAAAAAAAAAAAAAAAAAAAAGTGACCGCTCCCAGTCATTTTCATATTCACATGGAAAAAAGTGGTACTGCTAGACATATTAGTGTGTTTAAAGAAATTGGGGGGAAAAAAACAGGAAAAATTCTGCTTACAAATAAACTATGCAAAACATTCTGGATATAAAATTTCCACAGCCAGTACTTCATCCAAATAGTTTTTCAAAATTAAACGAGGATTAGGAACTCATAAAATACACATGCTAACTAGGAGTCACCAAGCCAAGCGGAAATGCTGCACAGGGAGGCATGGCTGTTGCCCCATTAAAGCCAAGGTGCCTGAGTCAGCACCGCAACAGTGGCACCTTCATCTATGTAGGAGCCAAAAACTGGAGTCCTCTCCTGAGGGCAGTGCCTACAGTAGCCTTTGAAGAACTGAGCACAGCTCGCCCCTTTGGAAATGCAGCTGCCATGGGAGGGGGCATGTTATGCAAGACCCAGGCAGTTACAGCACCTGCCAAGTTTTGTGCTCTAGCTCTCAAGATTAGCCCTGTTTCTTTTCTCATGATTATTTAACAAAATTCAAACCCAGTATTTTGAATAGACTTCAATCCAGGACAACTTGCTCCCCCCCTTCCAGAGTACCACAGTGTGGTGGGTTGACCCTGACTGGACACCAAGTGCCCACCAAAGCTGCTCTATCGCTCCCCCCGCCTCAGCTAGACAGGGGAGAGAAAATATAACAAAAAGCTCGTGGGTCAAGATAAGGACAGGGAGAGATCACTCAACCAATTACTGTCACAGGCGAAACAGACTCCACTTGGGGAAAATTAACTCAATTTATTGCCAATCAAACCAGAGTAGGGTAATGAGAAATAAAACCAAATCTTAAAACACCTTCCCTCCACCCCTCCCTTCTTCCTGGGCACAACTTCCCCCCCCGGATTCTCTACCTAACCCCCCCAGCAGCGCAGGGGGACGGGGAATGAGGATTATGATCAGTTCATCACACATTGTCTCTGCTGGTTCATCCTCTTCAGGGGCAGGACTCCTCATACTCTTCCCCTGCTCCAGCATGGGGTCCCTCCCACAGGAAAGAGTTCTCCACAAACTTCTCCAAAGTGGGTCCTTCCCACGGGCTGCAGTTCTTCACAAACTGCTCCAGCGTGGGTCCCTTCCACAGGCTGCAGTCCTTCACGCACAGACTGCTCCAGCGTGGGTCCCCCGCGGGGCCACAAGTCCTGCCAGAAAACCTGCTCCAGTGTGGGCTCCTCTCTCCACAGATCCGCAGGTCGTGCCAGGAGCCTGCTCCAGTGCGGGCTTCCCACGGGGTCACAGCCTCCTTCGGGCACCCACCTGCTCCAGCATGGGGTCTTCCACGGGCTGCAGGTGGAGATCTGCTCCACCGTGGACCTCCCTGGGCTGCAGGGGGACAGCCTGCCTCACCATGGTCTTCCCCACGGGCTGCAGGGGAATCTCTGCTCCAGCGCCTGGAGCATCTCCTCCCCCTCCTTCACTGACCTGGGGGTCTGCAGGGCTGTTTCTCTTACATGTTCTCACTCCTCTCTCTCGCTGCTGTTTCTGTGTCTGCCGCAACTTTTTTTCCTTCTTAAATATGTTATCACAGATGTGCTACCACTATCGCTGATGGGCTCGGCCTTGGCCAGCAGTGGGTCCATCTTGGAGCCGGCTGGCATTGGCTCTGTCAGACATAGGGGAAGCTTCTAGCTGCTTCTCACAGAAGCCACCCCTATAACCCCCCCGCTACCAAAACCTTGCCACGCAAACCCTATACACACAGTCATTACATTACAACTACGTTGCCTCCTGCATCTGAACATGTCTATTTTGTATTTTGTGAAATCCACTTGGTTTCAACTGAGGAAGCAGAGGGGGACTTCGCCCCTAACTCCCTTCTCACCTTCCTCTAGCCTAGACACTGGCCTGGTGATTAACATACTGTCATGGGAAGGAAGAGACATTGATATGAATGAGGACACACCTGAATCCAATTTTCTCGCTTGTCCAACTAGTCTAACCACTATGCTAACCACTGGATCATGAGCAACCTGGTTTTGAATAACAGTGTATGTTGCTACTCTGGTTTGTTTTGTTGTTGTTTTTTTTAAAGGAATTATCCAAGTATTCACATTGCATCAGTCCCTCATGAGGCTTAGATGACACTTCAACTCATTTCTGATTGGCTTAAGTCCCTAGTTACACATACCAAACACTACAATTGCTATGAAGTCTTTCAGATAAATCAGAATATGCCTACACAGTTAAAAGTAGCTCCATGATTATACAGCTGCTGAAGAAGGTTGGCTGGATTTTTATTAGTCAGTCTTCAATGAACCACTCTTAGGTCCAGATATAAATACTTATATGTGATATTAAATCTGCATACTCCATATAATGATTTTTAAAATGTATTCACTATGAGAAAAAGGCATATCACCATGGATACACAGCTTGCAGATCAGTGTTGCAAGTTGTGATCAAAACTTATATTCAGCACCTCTAATAGTATTTGAGAGCTTTTGTTTAGGACCTAAATGGACTAGGCAATGTGAACAAAGCAAGCGAATGAATGTTCTTTTTCCCTTCTTCCATGTAGAAAGTAGTCCAAACATTAAAAAACTGATAAGTGGATTCACATAAAATAAAAATCGTAAAATGTCCTCTGACATTGATAATTAATGTTATTTTAAAATTCCCACTAAACTAAATCCACATAGGAATGAAAACAGATATTGCTTTAAATTAATTTGATTATCATATACCCACACACTAGTCCTGATTACTCAAGCTGTGCCTTTTTTCATATCCAAATTACAAAACACTTCCAACAGCATTCTGTACAGTATTGCTCATCTTCCAATGATATGATTATCATCTGAACATATGGAAAATAGGAGTACTTTGGCTAATAACTATACTTATGTATACAATCTACCCAGCCTTTCTGTGTAGGTACAATGTGAAAACCCTTTCCATTTATTTAATTTCTCATTGTACAGGGTTTCCCCTCCATTCTTTCAATTAAACTTCCCCCCCCCCCCCTCCCTTTTCAATAGAGTCCTTTGCAGCAGCAGTTTTAATGGCTTACTGTCTCAATTTTTAGAAAAGATACTTCCCTTTCTGCCAACCGTTCCATGCTCCTCACATGCCTTCCTCACAGCTGTTCTGCCGGTCTCCCAGATGCTTCACCTCCCCCTACCTCTACAGCTTAGCAGCTCGGAACTCCATAGCACTGCTAAAAGAGAAACAAAGCAGCTGACAGAAAATGCATAAGCAAAACAAGCAACCTTGGCATTAGGTGTAAAAAAAAAAAAAGGCGATTAAGTAATACAACTTCTACACCTGCATAGCTTCTGTAATCACTGACTCATACTTTAAAAAAAAAACAACAACCCAAACCTTGTACACATAGTTTCTGACCTTGTAATAAACTCAGGCTGAAGTAGCTACTTTGAAAGAACCAACAGGCACACGTTTAAACCACTTTTTTTTTTTTCCTTCCAAGAACTTAGCTCTTCAGTGCTATTCCTGCCCTCTTACTGTTGTCAGCCAGACTACGCCAGATGACAGTAAATTATATATCAAACACCTTATCCTAATATGCTCTTGCTTTCCTTCTCTGCTTACCCTCCAGAGTTCTTTCATTTTAGACCCATTACAAAAATCTTGCATCCAGCTGTGCCACACTAACACAAACCAAAGTAAACGACCTTTAACATCCCAAGATTCCTCTTGACCCAGCTAATGACAAAAGCGATGGTGTGAGAGCAGGTGTGATCTGGAGTTTATCAGAACACAGTATCTCCACAAGGCTACCCCCAAATGCCTACAGGTTGAGAGATTTCATGTGATGATAGTAGCCAAAGTAAAGAAGGGTGAGGTGCTTCAATTATGCCACCATTTGGCTGTCAAATAAGGTGTTTTCCAACTCTAAGGCAACCAGTTTAAGAAGCAAATTATGCATTTTAATATACTGAGATATATTAAAATGGAGAAAAATAATGCAAAAACACAAGAGTGCATAGAAATGAAGTATGGCTACCAAACCATGAATAATACATGGATTTAAATGTGATTAAAAACTCAAAAAATCTAATTTATTTAATCCAGAAAAAATTACATGAGTTTAATCAATTATTGAAAAATTTGAAATGGAACTGACATGGGAAATGACCTTCTTTTCCAATTAACTGAAAACAAGAAATGAAATTATATAATGAAACAAGGTTCTTAAATTTAGAGTTTATTAAAACTTCCTTTTGGCACTGTAATTCCGTATCAATTGTAATTACACTGGGGGGGAACCTAAATATTAATATTATATTACTATTAACCTGGGAAAAATAAGGTGATACGATAAAAAAAACCAACCAAACTTCAAAGTAAAAAAGGAACCACAGATACAATGTTCTTCTACCAATTCGTCAGCTCTCAGGAATGTATCTTTCAAGAGGAAAAGAAGCTTTTTCCAGAAGTAGCAGAGTTTAGTTCTCATAAATAACGAAGTAAATGGACTAATGACCTTAACCTAGTATAGGTAATAAAAATCTTGTGCTCTTATTAATTCAGGAGTTTTAAAAAAACTGAGATGGAGCAATACAATAATGGATTAGGGAAAGTTATTTCATTATAACATATTATATAATTTCTTAATTCCACACAACCTATCATCACGAATTGTTCTCATATAATATTGTATATGGCATTTTATAGCTCTGATGAATCAATATTACTAAATAGGGATAGAATTCTGGAGTCCAAATTTATATTTCTTCAGACAAGCAAGGTGCTAAATATAGGTTCTGTTAATAGTGGCTTACCAAGGAGAAAACTCAGCTTATAGTGAATATTTTAAAACTCATTTATACTTATAACTGACTGCAAAACAATTATCGATGTCCCTCTTTTTTTTCCCCCCTCCATTCCAGGTCAGGTTTGGTACATCCAATATGGAATGTAGTACTAATAAAATTATGATAGACCTTTTAACCAGAACCTGTTGCATCATATGAGTTTAAAAGCTCCAGTACTCAATTGTAGCCAAGTTGCTGTAGAAATTATGCCAGCTGGAAACTCACCTACCCAGTCTGGAGCTAAAAAGTCTGATTGTCAACTTCCTTAGTTACCTCTTACCTGTTGCATGCACTTCCAGAAGCGCTAGAGACAAACAAGTGCGCCCAGGGTCTGTAACTCTTGAACTCCTGCCATGCAAGTTTCACAATGTCCATTACTCTGCTATTACTTGCAAAGTGGTCTGTCAGAAAGATGCGTCCATTTTATTTATTTTTGGTACTAATTAGAGTAAGTTTGAATTTCAAAATAAGGAAGTCCTCCCTTCAAGAAAAATGAGACAAGTCAGTCAGACAAAAGAATTAGATGACAACACACTAAAATGAGATTGGATTTTGTCCAGTGACCAAAGGAATGTTTTGCAAAGTTGTATTGGCTTTGTGTGGCAAGGTTTTGGTAGCAGGGGGCTGGGGGGGGTTGTATTTAAGAAGGAAAAAAAAGTTGCTGGGACAAACAAAAATGGCAGCCGGAGAGAGGAGTGAGAACATGTAAGAGAAACAACCCTGCAGACCCCCAGGTCAGTGCAGAAGGAGGGGAGGAGGTGCTCCAGGCACCGGAGCAGAGATTCCCCTGCAGCCCGTGGGGAAGACCATGGTGAGGCAGGCTGTCCTCCTGCAGCCCAGGGAGGTCCACGGTGGAGCAGATCTCCACCTGCAGCCTGGGGAGGACCCCACGCCGGAGCAGGTGGGTGCCCGAAGGAGGCTGTGACCCCGTGGGAAGCCCACGCTGGAGCAGGCTCCTGGCAGGACCTGCGGATCTGTGGAGAGAGGAGCCCACACTGGAGCAGTCTGTGCGTGAAGGACTGCAGCCTGTGGAAGGGACCCACGCTGGAGCAGTTTGTGAAGAACTGCAGCCCGTGGGAAGGACCCACTTTGGAGAAGTTTGTGGAGAACTCTTTCCTGTGGGAGGGACCCCATGCTGGAGCAGGGGAAGAGTATGAGGAGTCCTGCCCCTGAAGAGGATGAACCAGCAGAGACAATGTGTGATGAACTGATCATAATCCTCATTCCCCATCCCCCTGCGCTGCTGGGGGGGTTAGGTAGAGAATCCGGGGGGGGAAGTTGTGCCCAGGAAGAAGGGAGGGGTGGAGGGAAGGTGTTTTAAGATTTGGTTTTATTTCTCATTACCCTACTCTGGTTGACTAGTAATAAATTGAGTTAATTTTCCCCAAGTGGAGTCTGTTTCGCCTGTGACAGTAATTGGTGAGTGATCTGTCCCGTCCTTATCTCAACCCATGAGCCCTTTGTTATATTTTCTCTCCCCTGTCCAGCTGGGGGGGAGGGGGGAGTGATAGAGCGGCTTTGGTGTGCACTTGGTGTTCAGCCAGGGTCAACCTGCCACAGAAGTGTACTTAAAACTTACTAGAAATGTAGACCTATTTAAAAAAAAAACAAAACAAAACACCAATTGTAAAAGATATTAAGGAGCTGACTTCCACTGAAAGTAGAGAGCAAGCTTAACTACCTATAGCTTGCACCAGTCCACCTGAAATCAAGAATAACATCAGTTGCAAATTTTGTTATGGCAGAAAAGACTAACAATTACATGGCAGAACAGGGACAAAAAAAACTCGTACAGAGATGCCTACTGAACCACTAGTTCATACTCTCCGCTTGACCTGAGGCTGCTTGCTTTGCGTACATACCTGTTGTTAATGATAGTAATGTGTACAGGCAAACTCACCCTAAATACAGTCCAAACAGCCATTCGCTGTGCCACGTTAGAGATTAGCTACAACAAAATAGACGCTGGTGCCTATGTGGTTCAACAGAGGACTCAGAAAAATTAATTTTCACAATTTATTGGGGCTTTGTTTTTTGTAACTTCCCTTAAAATCTGCAGCGATAGATTCCCTCTCCTTCCTACGTCGAAACAAAAAACAAACACACAACAACAACAAAAAACCAAACCCCCAAAACCAATCAAAGCTTGAAAAAACTTCAGTTAGACAGTTACGGGAATTCCTCCTCTGCGGGGCAGCGGACACCGCTCAGGCAGGCTGCAGGTCCCCGGAGAGCGCACCCCGGGGAAGCCGGCCGGGGTGGGGGGGTACCCCGCGGGCAGACCCTGCCCTGCAAAGGGGCTGGGGGGGCGGGAGGGGAGAGCCGGGAAACACCCGCAGGCCCTTACACGCTTCCCGTTCTCGGCCGCTTCCCGAGGCGGCCCACCGGGCTGGAGGGAGCTCCAAATACCCGGCGACCCCCCTTACCTTTCCCTCCTCAGCGCCTCACACACGCACCCGCCCTCCCCCGCCCTGAATCCTGAGGAGCCTGCCCTCACCGCGGCCCAGCCGCCGCCCGACCGGCCCCGCGGCACTAACGGCAAGGACAGCACGGCTGCTGGGGACACCGGCGAGCGAAGCAGCTCCCCAGCGCACCGGCTGACCCCCGACGGCCCGGCCCCGCCGCCCTTAACCGCCCCGGCCCGGCCCGCGTAACCTCCCGGAACGCCTCCTCCGCCGGCGGCGGCGGCAACGCCGAGACTAGGCTGCGCGCATGCGCGGGGGCACACGCTCTGCCCTCCTGGAGCGACGCTCGCCATTGGTCGCCGAAGATTGCCGAGTGCGTTCGTGCTCCTCCGGCGCGACGCCGAAGGCGGGGGAGCGAACGGCTCGGGCGCGGCGCAGCGCATTGTGGGGCGGAAGAGGAGAGTCACCGCTCTGCTAGGGCCGCCATCTTGCCTGCGTCCGGACTCGCTCCCGCTTTCGGGGCCTCCTCCTCCTCCTCGCAGCGCGGAGCGGCGGGAAGGGAGAGGACGAGGGGCCCGCCCGGGCGGCGCCGATGCGTGCGGAGCCTCCCCGCACCTCTCTCGGGCGCCGCTAGCGGAAGGGGACGGGGGCGGCCGGGCGGTCGCCGGCGCGGCCTCTCCTCTCCTCTCCTCCTCTGCCGGGATGGGCCGGTCTCGCAGCCGGAGCTCGTCCCGCTCCAAGCACACCAAGAGCTCCAAGCACAACAAGAAGAACCGGAGCCGATCGCGGTCCCGCTCCCGGGAGAAGGAGCGGGCGCGGAAACGCTCCAAGTCCCGGGAGAGCAAGCGGAACCGGCGCCGGGAGTCGCGCTCCCGCTCCCGCTCCAACACGGCCCCCTCCTCCCGCCGCGACCGGGAGCGAGAGCGCGACCGCGCCTCCTCCCCGCCCGACCGCATCGACATCTTCGGGCGCACGGTGAGCAAGCGCAGCAGCCTGGACGAGAAGCAGAAGCGGGAGGAGGAGGAGAAAAAAGCGGAGTTCGAGCGGCAGCGGAAAATGTGAGCCCGGGGGCGGCCGCGGAGGGGGGGTGAGGGGAAGCGGGGGGGGTGCCCCGGCGCCCGTGCTCTCCGCGCCGTCCTCCGCCAGCCCGGGGCCGCCTGCGGGCGGGGTGACGGCCTTCAGGCCCTCGCCGAGGCCCGACTTGTGCCCGCCGTCCCGCCTCCGCTTCCTAGAGGCCCGGTGCGGGAGAAGCCGCCGGCGCGGGGTGCCAGGCCGCCGCCGCTCTCCCACCCTGCGCGGAAACTGCGCTCCGCGGCAGAGGCCTCCGCGCCCCGCGGGCTTTGTGCTGCGCCGCCGGCCGCGGCCCCGGCCCCTCCCCTTGGCGGCGTGGAGCCGGTTCTGCGTCGAGCGGAGGCGGCCGGAGTTCCTCGGCGTGGGGTTTGGGGCAGTACTGGGCGACGTTGTCTTAACAGCTAGGGTTCTCTTCTTTTTTTTGTTTTGTTTTCTTTCCGTTTTCTTGCCGAACGGGACGGTGAGATCCGGTGACTTGTTTCATCTGAAGCCTTTTTCCAGTTTTCCTTGTGGGGAATGTGGCTATTTATAAAGCCTACAGAGATAGATGAATTCTATTTTAACGAGCATTGGGTGCGCGTTAAGACGTTTAGCAATATTGTTGAGTTATGAAGGAGACCTTTATGCAGCGGAGATAACGATGGTTTTAACAGTTGTGATCTTGTTCTTTGACTGTTACCCTTGCTCATTGGAGCACTGAATCCACAAATAGCACTACAGCCAAGTAGTTCTGTTAATTCTCAGGTGGAGCTTTGAGTTTTATTTCAGCAATGTTATTCTAATGAAATATTGATTGTAGTTTAGAAGGCTTGGTCACCCCGAGTTGTCGCTTTCATTTTTGTTTGTCCGTAATCTCCTTTGCTAACTTTGGAATGTGACAGCGATGCCATCAAAAACTTGGCTAGTAACACAAACACACATGAAAATGTTGAAGGCTTTTTGAGTTACTGATCCTAATTTTGTGGTTTATGATTTTAATCAGTACCTAAATTAATAAAAAATACTCCATGCATATCTGCGATGAAAAATTGGTATGTGCTTAACAATTTGAGAATACAGTGAATAGTTTATCTTAGTCTTCTGGACTTGTGTGAGTTCATATGCAAGTAGATTTTCTATATGAGTTAGCTTTGAAATTTTAAAATACTCCGGAAGTCTGTATAGGAGGAATATGACATTTGAGCAATATTGGCAACAGAATAGTAAACTTTTGAGGGTGAAACAATATTGGAAAAGATTGGGTATAGAATTTTGATGCTTCTAGAATACGCTTTAAATTTCAAAAAGACGAAGTAACAAAACTCAGTAGAGTAGAAAACTATGGTATTTGAGTAAGTCATCTGTAAATCACGTCATAGATGTTAGTATATACTCATGTTAAGGAAGGAAGTACTTTCTTGCTGACTGAATTAACTAGTGGACAGTTCATATATTGAAAATGACCTTCTTCTCGTGTCTGTTCAAATCTTAATACATAGCCTAACTTCTGCTTTTTCCTATAATGCTAGTCTTCTGTAAAGGCCTTGCAAGTACAACATTTCTTTTCCTCAGAAATCTGCTAAAATGTAAGCAGTTTCTTTTCTGCAGATTTTACAAAATTAGTCTTTTAAGAAGTAAGTGGAGCATACAAAAAAAACTTCTATTGACTTATCTGTTGCTCTCAAGTCATGGCTCAGTAGGTCAGGATGATAAACTTACACCTGTTTATAACATACTGTAAGTTCATGCAATGTTAAAAAAATAATTAATGGTTGGTATAAACTACACAATGAATCCTTGATATTTATATCTGTGTTTATAATTTGATTTTCTTGATAAACTCAAAGCCATTATATATATTATTATATATTTGTAATAATGTCATAGCCTTGAATGTGAAAAGATATATTTGCTTGGTTTAATGAAATTCGAATGGAATTTGTTGGGGTGAGAATAATGAAATGTGTGTGAGCACAGTGCTTAATTTGAGTACATCATCAGTTGCTGAGCATATTTGAAAACTTATGTCAGACATGAGTGTCAGGGGTTTTTTGGTAACTATGTGCTATCTTTATTGAATTAGCTAACTTTTATTCTAGATTTCCCTGATGTTAAACGTAAAGCTAAAATAGTTGAATAAAACACATGAATATGAGCTTTCCAAAAAATTATTTCTGTAGAACAGCCTCTTATGTGTGCTAAGCTGTATCAGTACAGGACAGTGAGAGTACTTGCAGCTGAATAAATACTCATAAGAGGGAAAAAAAGCCTTTAAAAATAAAAGGATATTTGGTATATAAAGGATGTTTAAAAATCTGTCCAAAAAGGATTGTAGGTAGTGGCTTGGCAGCGACACGCTAACAGAATGGGGTTGATGCGTTTTTCTGGATGGTGGTGGTGGTGGTCTAGGTTATTTTGTTATTCTGAAAAGACCACCTCAAGATCTTTTGTGTCGCTTTAGGAAAAGTGAATGCTGGCCTAACGCACCACGGGATAAGTTTGCTATCTCTTGAGGAACGTAAGAATAAAGTTTGTCTTCTGGGGCTGAATGTTTAAGTTGAGGGTTCCAGAACTTTACTGAAGGAGATAGACTATCTGTTTGGTTCAGTACACTTTTGAAAAGAAGATACATGAACAGGGGAAAATGGGAGCCTTTCACTTCAGTATTTCACTTGTTTATCTGGGTCAGTAATCCTTACTTCATTATCTCCTATTGCATGTTTGCAAATTGTACCCTGGGAAATCTAAAAGTTAGTAAATCCTGTGACTTTTTTTTTAAATGAGGCTTTTTTATGTCTCTCAATATAAATAAGATAAGAAAATGCAAACATTATGAAAATGACAGGATATTAGGATATTGTAACAGTAGTTGCTATTCTAAATCATGGATTTCTGGTGCTGACAGGCCAGAAGATATGTTTATTAAATTGTTCCGTTCTTCACAGAATACTTAAAATGAAAGTTCAGTTTCAAGGTTAAAAAGAACAACCTTCTCCCCAAAGCCCATAATGATTCTAAACAAACAGTACTATATGAACCATAGCTATACAGTATTCACTTTTATTGGTCTTTGGATGTCTAATTGCCATATTGTACTAGTAATTCAGACCTGGAAGATTTTTTTTCCTTCATTTGGTAATAAACCTGCGAATTGACCTAATCTTTTTGTATCCTTTTTAATGAAGACTTAAAACAGTGATCAGGCTAAGTGGTAGTGCTGCTGCTAAACAAAAATAAAGACAAGAAGACATTTGAAAATGCTCCCAAAACTCGGAACATGGAAAACTGTAAAGTTTGCAAGGATTTTTTTGGCGCTTGGTATTGGTATATTTTATTTTGGATAATTATGGTAGAAACAGAGTGCTGCAATAAAGAAGTTAAGGAGAGCTGAGGTATTTCAAATTTGATAAGGTAAATGATTGGATAACTATATTACAGATATGACAGCTGGAATTCTTGTTAAAATATTCAAATCACAAATTTTATTGCTTGTCTTCTGTTTTAGTTATTAGAGATAAGTTTGATGCGTCTGAGGTGGTGGCCTTAAGACAAGGTTTCGCAAAACATTATTGGGACATGTGGCTTAAAATTGAGACTATTTAAATTCCTGAAGGGTGAAGGATGGCCAAAGTTGACTGGGGTCTTTTTTTTCTTTTTCTTTTTCCTCCCCCCCTCCCCGCCCCCCCCGCCAAATGATCAAGAAGAAGTATGATAAGCAGTATTCTTAATCATTGTCTCTTGAGATATGGAGAGATGCTAAATATGGTACAGTTTGAATAGGTTCCTTGTGGCAGGAGCACTGATTGTCTGAATATTCACTTTCCTTAAATGTTGGGCAAAACATTCTTTAAGTATAGGATCTGTGTGTATGAGGTATAAAACTGTTTAAAAGTGATTCAGTAGGGTGGCTGATGCTGTGTATTTGAAAGAGTTTGTTTCAGTGCAACCATTCCTTATTGATTAAAAAGGTGATCCTTGTGTTTGCATTTCATAGTCGTCAACAAGAAATTGAAGAGAAACTCATAGAGGAAGAAACTGCTCGAAGAGTGGAAGAGCTTGTGGCTAAACGTGTAGAAGAAGAGTTGGAGAAAAGGAAGGATGAGATTGAGCGAGAGGTTCTCCGCAGGGTGGAGGAGGCTAAGCGCATCATGGAAAAACAGTTGCTCGAAGAACTCGAGCGACAGCGACAAGCTGAACTTGCAGCACAAAAAGCCAGAGAGGTAACGCTCGGTCGTTTGGAAAGTAGAGACAGTCCATGGCAAAACTTTCAGTGTCGGTTTGTGCCTCCTGTTCGGTTCAGAAAGAGATGGAATACAGCAAATCTAATTCCCTTCTCGTATAAACTTGCATTGCTGCGAAACTTAATTTCTAGCCTATTCAGAGGAGCTCACTGATACTTAAACAGTTATTCTCCTAAAACCTGAACAAGGATACTTGATTTTTAATGGAACTGACCTACATATTTCAGAATTGTTTGAAACTTTTGCCATGGCTGCAGGATTTATCAGCGGTCCTTTCATTTTTGGGGAAGGGTATTGAAAATCTGTAATTATGTATCCTTCATTTGTTTCATTTTGTTTACATAGACTGTAAGAGGCTTTTGCCTTCAGTCAGGCAAAAAGCAGGGTCCAGCAGTGAGCTGCAGTACCTGTCTTTAACAAATAGGTTTCTTACTCTTCATTTAAAATGAACATTTTCCTTGAGCGTACATTGGACTAATTCTGGGACTTCGAGCATAAGCCCATCCACGTCTTCACGAAGGATCTATGTCCAAATCATTATATCCATTTTTAATAACTACTAACAACTTTTTTTTTCCCTAGAAGTTACAAAAGAGCAGGTTGCCCTTGTCTGAAGTCAAGCTGAACATGTGACTTGGGTTTTTGTGGGTTTTTTTTCCGTTTCGTTTTTTTTTTTTTTTTTTTAATCAGCAGCTGGAGCAGAAGCTGAAAATGTCTTTCTGTGAGACAGTAATTTGCTACTAAAGGCTTTGACGCCTGCCTGCACCAATCATTCCAGGATCCAGAAAATTCAAGACAAACTTTAAACTGTAAAGGAAGTTTGTGCTAAATAGTCATAAGTCTCAAATGCCTTTTTCACTCTGTATTTCCTGCACGATTTATTTTAAATTAATGTTTTGATTGGCTTACAAAAGGAAAGACAGTAGCAATGAAGCTTTCCCCTTCATACTAGAAGTGACTTGTCTGTCACATAGTATCTTTAAATTAATAAAAACAAACAAACAAAAAAAACCACGGGAACACTGAGTTACAACAAATATTAAGAATATACATTACACTTGTCTTGCAAATTCAGACTTTACTATGAAAGAATTTAAGTTGAATTTAGACGTCTGTAGTCAGCAAATGCTTCATGTATAGAGGTTTTCATTTGTTCAGATGGATGACTTTTTTTTTTTTTTTTTTTAAAGTATTTTTGCTATTGTCAGTGTGATGTGGAGAAGTCCCATCAGTTCTTTATAACGCAGAATAAACTTCCATGCCTGGAGTGAACTGTGCTAGCTAGTAGCTGGTTACTAGTCATAGTAAGAAGTTTTCTCTTCATATGCTTGCTTTGTTCGTATTAACTTTTTTTTCTTACACAGACACAAACCTCTGGCTAACTTTAAATCTTCCAAATACTAAAATAATTCGGATATATATATTACGTGAACTGAAACACCTCAAAAGCTTTCACGCAGTCTTCATATTTATGACTTGCATAACAGAGTTCCATAAAATTCACCAAGAAAACAACAATTACAAGGCTTTATTTCCTGATCTTGCCTTCCCTGGACTCCTGAATTCCAAGTTCAGACTGCAAATGACAGTTTCAGCTGTCTTAAAATTGTCAAAATATTGAATGTTAAGTCCATTCTCCCCATGAAAGAAGCCCATAGCTCCATGAAGTATGGATTACCATTTGTATTTTTCACTAACAGTAAATGTATTTTTCTTATTAATTGTTTGCCTTAGGAATGATTTACATATTTTTGTTCCTTCTTATCATAAACATCTGCATTCCTCAGCTCAGCCTTCCTTGTATGTTGTTTCTTTATAAATGGTTGAGCTGCTGATGCAGGTATTGCCAAGCTAACAGTACAAATCATTTTAAAGAGGAAGCTGGCGCGTATGGCAGCCGAGGAGCACACTCTGCAGGACACTGGACAAGACAGTAAATATTCAACTTTTAATGCTGATTAAAGGAGTATAGGTAAAGAATACGTAGGTATACTTAATTGGTGAGACAAACTATTCACTTTATTTATATTTTCTATTTTACTTTTTAATTTGGTAAATACTATCCAGTTTTTGTAGTTGTCCTTGTTGATTTGTGTGATATTAAAATTCTAGTAATAAATTGTCAGGATTCTATGATTAGGGAGGGTTTAGTTGGTTGCTGTTTGGACTGGGCGGGGTGATTTAAATTGAGTACTAGAAACCAGTTTTAGTGGCTGCACAATTTACCGTTGTGAGACAAAATAGGTGGCTGTAAAGCTGCCACTTTAAGTCAGTTCACAGAAGAATTCTGAGAAAGATTAGTGAACATGCAGAAATGAGTATTCTACTTTACTAACATCTTGCCCTGTCCTCCCCTTTAGGAAGAAGAGCGTGCAAAGCGTGAGGAACTAGAGCGAATACTAGAAGAGAATAACCGAAAAATTGCAGAAGCACAAGCTAAACTGGTATGTGAAGATGTAGTTAACCGTTCTGTAGGGGAATACAGGTCCCTCTGCCTGATTTGCAACACAATTAAACAAATTGACCCTTTCTAGAGTTGAACTCGGCTGTTGCCGGTTATGTCAGTACTGTTGCTCTCCTTCCCTTCAGCATGGGAGACCAGATCCTTAGCAATAAGACTAGTCTGAAAAAATAGTTCAGGAGCAGTTAATTTAGAGGAAGGTAGTTGTGTTCAGAATTTAGAAAGTACATTCTTAACTGTATCTCACAGGGAAGGTTGAAGAAAGTTTGCAAACTTGTCCAGCTTCTAGAGCAGAAGTGACTAATTCTGTTTTGTTGAGCAGGACAAGTACAAACTGGATTTGAGACTAGTACAGTGGTGATGTACAAGTGCTGAAAGGGGCTTTCAGCATAAGCTTAAGGTGTCTAACTTATGAAAGTCTAGCTTGCGTTGGTGCTCCAATCCTATTTAAGCAGGTGCCTGTCTCATGAGAACATTCAATATGATTTAGCCGATTCTAATCAATTAATGATAAGCCAAACAAAGCTGCTTCTAAATCCTGATTGAACTCTTATCAGCTTCAATTACCCAAGTAATTACACCGTTTTCAGGTAAAGATGATGCTTCTTAAAACTGTTTGCTTGAACGACATCTGCTTTAGATCTCTTTCTGTTTTACCGTTTTCTCAACTTCGTATGGTGGAAATGGAACAAATAGAAAATGTAAAGTATTAACTGACGTAATGAACAAAATAAGCAGCTTTAGAAGACCACTGGAAGAGCTGTAAGAACCATAAGTCAGTGTAAGAACTGACTTGTTACAAATCAAGTAAAGGTGGTTTTGAATTAGGAAGGGTTTTTAGGTGGGTTTTGGAGTGGGGAGACCTCTGGTTGAAGGTCTGTTACTTCATTATATTGTGCCTTCATCTGACACATGACAGGTGTCAGGGGAATTTCTCTCTATACACTGACTTCCTTAATTAAAATGTAATGTGTTGTTTGCAAGGCAATGCTGAAAAAACATTGCATGTGAGCACTCAAGATCTTGATACATTAGCTGTAGGAAGTTTTCAGTGTTTCTTCTAAACTCAATTCAAATAACCATTTTCTAAATAGCTTCCCTGAAACCAGCTATGGCATCTAGCTCAGGTAGGACTGCTTACATACCTGTGCAGGATTGGACGTGTTTGGAAGTTAATATGGACTTGTAAATTGCTTTTATGACTACAAAATATGCTGGCCTAAATTCTACCATTTTCATATATAGGCTGAAGAACAATTGAAAATTGTTGAAGAACAAAGAAAGATTCATGAGGAGAGGATGAAACTAGAACAAGAGAGACAACGTCAGCAAAAGGAAGAGCAAAAAATTATCCTGGGCAAAGGAAAGTCTAGGCCAAAACTGTCCTTCTCACTAAAAAGCCAGGATTAAATTGCAACTCTGAACTCTTAAAAGAAAAAACGAAACAAAAAAAAACAACAAAAAAGGAAAACAAAAAGAAACTTTGTATGGTAGCTTCATGTTGAAGTGTTTTTTGTTTTTTTTTTCTCTCAAAAATTTTTTTTTTTTTTTGTCTTTTTTGAAAGTCTGGAAAGTTAGCTTGTTCTAATAGGGGCTGTGCTCTGCAATTCTTAATTTTTTTAAAACTTCCATTAAGTTAAACCCTTATCAGATCATTGTTGCCTTTTAGAGGGTAATCTGTTCTCATCAATTTTGTTTCCGTATTAGTGGTCTGAAGCAGATCAGGTCACTTTATGAATCGTGGATGATCTGATAAGGTTTTACTGACCTACGCATCAGAGTTTGACTCTGATAATTGACAGAAATTTATACTGGGTATTGCTGACTTTTAATTATTTTTTTTTTTAAAGTCAGTAAATACATGAGTAAATTGCCATAGTATTACTGGACCTCTGTGGTTTATTGTTAAATCAGTGTCCTATGATACTGTCCCATTGTTGCGCTTGATGTTCCTGATACAGGTAAGGAAATAGTTTGTCACTTCTGCTATGAATACATAGAGAGAGTTCAGTATTGTCTCTGTTAGATTTGTTTTTATTACATTGACAGCATTCAACCAGCGTTCCCCATTGTGTAAATAAACCAATTTGCTGAATAAAGTGAAAGTCTTAAATTCATATGTTTAAGTAAATTTTTTTAGTACACTTCTATAAACGGCTATAAGAGTGACAGTTCACATTATTAAATTCAAAACTATAGTGGTATTTTTAAAATTTTGCTTTAAACTATTGTGGCTTCTCCTACTTATAATGCAAAATTACACATAGTAAAAAATCCCTGCAGTTGTGAATGTTTTTGATGGCTGCTGCTGTTTTCATGAATGTTGGTTTTTATTCTGACAGAGACTTACTTCAGCTGTAGTATCATGTTCAAGCAGCTGTTTGGCTTACTGCACCCAGACCAATACTTCCATATCTAATCCCCTTCAGTTCACCTCATAATATAGTATATTGTATAAATTAAGGTCGTTACCACATAATGAATCTGATGGATCCTAAAGGATTTAAAAATGGAACTTTTTTCCCAAAGGACTGGACCGGCTAGCATACTCGAAGTGAAAAACAGAAAGTGAAATTCTGTCTAAATGTATTGTTTTAGCCAGAAAGCAACTGTTATTCATATACAGATCTTGAATGTTATCCATTTATATATACAGGTTTTATTTTGAAAAATGAAACTACAGATTGAAAACTATATATAAAGTCCCCTTTTGTATATAATTCTTCTAACAAAACCTGGATTACTATAGCTTGTCCAGTTCTAAAACTTTCTTTTTCCTGTCAGTGTGCAACATCTCTAGTAACCGTAAAATTAAAGTTACCGGTAGTTGCCTGAGCATTTGAATGTCACTGGACAAAGGTGGAAATAATTCCTGATATTCCCAAAGGATCTGTTTCTGTAGATTTGGCAAATTAAATGTGGGAGCAAGTTAAGTGTGCCACTGAAAGCAGTGTTCAACATGCTTTGTATGAAACCTGGGCTTGGGGGCCGACCGATATGTATCGCTTTGTCCAGTATGTCAAGAAAAATGTGAAGACAGTAAAATACCTACACTATTACTGTACTTAAATTTGTCTATATATTGTATTACAAAAGAAGGTTGAAGGTTGCTTAACGCATAAAAGCAAAAACTGAAGCCAAGTAAATCATGTACATGACCTGTTGGCAGGAGCAGGCTGTATTTAAAGCTCAACTGATACCTGTATTTCTAAAACAGAAAACATCCCCTGTTCCCTTATGAGAAACAAGCTATTAAAAGTCAATACTCAAAACAGACCTATGCATTTTTGTTTCCTCTCCTCTTCAAAAAGCAAGAAGCTAAGTTCTCATACACGCAGCTGTGGTACCTAGCATTTTGTTCTACCTCACTAATTTGCTGCTAAATAATAACATTTGTTCTTTACGCTTAACATTGCGAGGCTTAGACTCCGAGAGGTTATTTTCAATCCCACCTTTAGGACTACTGTGTGGACAAAATCACAATTAGATGGCCCTTTCTGCTGTTCCACACCTCCCTACCTGTGTGTCCTTCCCTGCTGCCCTCATAAAAGGAAAAGCAGCTAATGTTTATTTTTCTGTTGGGCAGAAGTTCAGGTGGTGGAAACCGCTGCCTCTTTACTGTCCTAAAGCATGCTGCGTTTGTTCCATAGCCTTTTGTAGACCCAGTGTGGGTCGATGTCACATTTGCATTATTCTGGGTTTTGCTTTCTTTTTAAAATTACTGTAGGACTTCAGGGATACTATTGATTGCTAGGAAAATAGAGGTGCGTGCGGTTTGGGAGGGGGGTAAATTGACCTTTGGTGGTAGGAATTGAGATGTTCTTATATTCCCTTAGAACTTGATACCCGTCTAACACAAAGCAGGTTAGAGCATAGGCTGATGTTTAGGTAGTGATTAAACTGAATACGAGCTTGGGGTGGGGGGGTCTACAAGAGGAAATTGACTTACCTAAAAAAATTGCTATTAGAAATTGTGTTGGCTGTTTTAGTTTTTCTTTCAGTACAGAGTTTGAAGTTTCAACTTCAAATTTTGGTTAGACAATTTTTGGATTGTTTTGGGGTTTTGTGTTGTGTGTTGGGCTTTTTTTTCTTCCCCCTTCCCTCCCCAAGGAGGCAGGTAGGCATTTTTTGTTGCCACCTACCTTGAGCAGTATTCATTTCCCTTACGTCATGACAGAAGAGATCTTCGCTTTCCCAACCCCTGTTCATAAATGCCCTGGAGACTTGTTTTAATACTGAACAATGCATCTCTCCGGCAGAGGCAGGAGCGAGCGGAAGGCCTTAACGGCAGTATCCTAGCAGTGTGCTGTTACTTTGGAGATTTGTTAAACTGCCCTTTGAACTTCCCATGTTCGTTACCATCATTTTTCCAAGCACAAGTGGAAAGCTGACTGCTGTGAAATGTATTGGAGAGCTGATGTCCTTGAAGCTTAGCAAAGCAGAGGCAATTAGGTTGGCGAGATGTCTTAAGGTGCCAAGCAACTGCGTACCTACGTATAGACAGATATGTCAGTCTTATCTTACTAAAGTATCAATACTTTATTCGCTCCTATCTTCTCTTGAAAAATAAGGATCTATCTTCGTTGTCTCTCCTTTTAAGCTTTGTGTCACCTCGGACACCTCAGCCTGCCTATCGCCCTTGCCAACGCAAAGATCGTAAAGCCCTCTTTCTGATGCTATTAATGTGCCCTCTTACCGTCATTTCAAGTTTCTGTGCTGTTTTCCGCACTTTCACCAAGTGTGAAGGCATTGGTTGTGATTCACTCTTAACTGCATGGAGGGTCTCGTTAAACATTTTCAGAGTATTTGGGGATGTGTTGTCCCTTTGGCAAGCAGGAGGAAAATGATTAGCTCTGTTGCTGCAGGGTCTCAACTCAGTGCACGTTCAGGTGAAATTCAAGTTGATAAACACTCTTCAGTTCGCATTGCAGAGGTGATTTCTTTCTGAAGAGAACGGTAGAGCTGCCTGCGTGCCCGAGGCTCATTCCAAGGCAGGAGGATATGGTCCAAATGCCTGGGCTGGTACAGTTTCGGACCAACAGGCCCGTCCAGCTGGAGCAGAACCGTGGCTTTCACGCGCCTCTGTTCCGATTTCGTGCCAGTACCACCAAATGCGTCCACGTCAGGGTTATCCCCTTCTTCCCATCCCACTGTTTTGTTAGCCAACTGAAGGGTGCTGAGCCTCTGTTGACATTTCCGTCCTGAACAACCTAATGCTTCCGATCGTCTTTCCTGGACTGGCATGTTGAAGCGAGGGTTACACTGGCTCAGCAGTTAGCTCTGCGCAGGGGGGGACAAACCCTTCTAAAGGTCGGTTGTGTAGCAGAAGTTTGATCCCTGGTCTTGTTTCCCATCCCACGTATCTTGTTGTAGACCACGAAATAATGCAAGAATTTTTATTTTCACAGAGTGAAACTGAGGATCAGTCTAAAAATAAGTCAAACAGAGTTAAAACGCATGGTTAGGCGGTACCAACTTTTTTTCTGATTTTTATTACAAGGCTGCTTGAATTTTGTGGCTGTATTTAGGAAGAGCCAAGCTCATTTTCTAAGAAGCTACACGGTTATAAAACAGACATGGAAGAGACCAGTTAACATCTAGATAAATGCTCACTCTACCTCTAAGTGCAGAAAATCCATTGTTATAGTGTGAATGGTATTTTAGGAGCTGTTTCAAGTATCCGGCATACTTGGCCTTTTGTACAAACAACAAACAATCCCTTTAAATCAGTAAGTGTCAATCATGCAATCATTTGTCTTTATAAAATTTAGCAATAATTGTATCTATTGAGTTCTTTCTTTTCAACTTTCAACATTGGTAAATTTTCCAGTAACGGTGAACGATGGTGAGCTTTTCCACTTCATACAAAATTTCATGTGCCATGTATTCTCGTTGCGGCTGTTCAGGCTGATGTTTAAAAGAGAATTGGGGGTTGTGGGCCCAATCCTGATCCCGTTCGGATTAGCTGCCTTTTTGTTACAGATTCCGTAGGATCAGAGCCAATATCTATGTCCTTATTGCCCGCGTCGCTGTCGGAAAGAAGCCGAAAGGGGTCATTCAGCGAGAAACCCGATTTTGGCCGTGAGGCCGGCTGGAGGACCAGAAATAAAAGGTTTCCGCGGTGCCGATGGCAGAGTCCCGTTTTTTCCCCCGAAGGGAAAGACGGGTCTCACCTGCTCGCCGGCCCCGCTCATCCACCCACGCACCCCCCACCCACGCCCGGGCGCAGGGGACGGCGGCCCCGCTCCCACGGCCCCGCGGCAGGATTTCCTCTCCCCCGGAGCCTGTCCCCCGCGAGTTTGTCTGCCAGGAAACCGCGTTCTCCGCGAAACCCGAAATATCTGCCGGGCCCCTCCTCCCAAACACCCCCCCGAGAAGCCGCCGCTTCCTCGCTTCCTACTATTTGTGAGCTTTTCTTGTTTTTAAACCCCCCGGCCCCGACGCGTACCCTCACGTCTCCTCCGTCTCCGGGGCGATTCCCGCTGCTCCTCGGAAGCGAGACGGGAAAGTTGGAGGCCGATGGAGCGGGGGGACGGGGACGGGGACGGGGACGGGGACGGGGACGGGCAGGGACCGCGACCGCACCGCGGCTGCCCAGGGTCTCCGCGCTCCCACTCCCGGTCCCGGTCCCGACCCCTCCTCGGACCCGCAAATAACTCCGCGGCTCAACAAACCAATAAATTAAAAAAATAAAATAAAACAAAAAGAAAGCAGCCCCCAGCCCAACCGCGGGGATCGGCCCCTCCGGCAGAAAAGGATGACCGGAGCGGGGCGGTCACCGAGCCCGCGTTTCTTTGGCTGCCTTAACCTTTGTGGCTTGGGTTATCTCGGAGATAAGTTCCTGGGTTTCTCTAGGTTCTTACTTAAAAAGTGACTTTATTAACGCGGGTTTCTGTACACCTACAGCGTGCATCAATAGGATGCTGGAGAGTAAACAGCTGTATTTACGTAAAATGATTAGCCTCTGGACAATAGAAGTCGAGCGATATATTTAGCTACAGGAGGATATTTTCAGACAATACCAGGGCTCTTCATTTCCTCTGGTTTACTTAAAGCAAGGATACGGGGAGTTAGAGGTCACAGTTTACTCACAGCTTTTACAAAACACCGCTCGTAACCTTTTGCTTCAAAACAAACAGCAGAAGCAGCAGCGCAAAATTGAGGTAAACCTATTTTACACGTCTCCGTCGTTAGAAGCGTTTATCAGGCTCGGTGTTTACACTGGCTTGCGACTGGATACCCACCGTACATTTGCTTAAAAGTTTAATAATTAAGTGATTTCCTCCCCCCACGGGCGGAGCTCTCCTTTGATGCCCCTCGATGTGCATAGATACCCCAGCGCCGGCTCCCACTCCAGTGCTAAGTTTCCGTCCTGGGAATCGGATCCTTTTCCACCAAATTGCGTCGCCGGATCTGCAATTCCTTCCTCACTGCAAATTAAATTTAATTAAGCAGTTTACTTAAAACGTATTCGATGTTTTGTGTGGAAAAGCAAACTTGATTTCCTCGTTTCCTTGAGCGGTAGATTTCATTAGAGAACTACCAAACACAATTAACACAAAATCTATGGGGCATCGAGCGCGCCTCAAATCTCCTTTTCCCTTCTGTAGCAAGGGAGAGGAGCGGGGGGGGGGGGGGGGAGGGGCTCAGACACTGGGTTAGTTAAAAAAAAAAAGAGGGTGGTGGTGGGGGAAGCAATCATTTTCTTCCAAATTGATCAGGGAAATAAATTAAATAGATTATGGTGCCAGTCCTTTTCCTTATAAGGGCTTCTTCGCCTTCGTCCGAAAGCCGAAGGAGCACCACCACTGACCCGGTTTTTAAGTAATTTATTCCCGTACTTCTTCGGGAATAAAACTCTGCGAAACCGGCTCTTTTTTACGCTCTGTTGCAGCGTGCTCGGTGCGTGCCTCAGCTGAGCGGCAGGGAAACGGGAGAGCGCCGTCATTTCCTGGGATTTCGCTTTTAATCCCTTCTGCAGGTACGAGCTTGGCAAGAAATCCCCGCTGGAAGAAATTCGGTAATACCCCCCCTTCGTTTCACAGCAGCCGCTCCGACATCGCACCCGCCAGCCTTTAAGCCGGGGCACAGCTCTCGGCGCGGACCGTGTGCGTCCCGTCACCCACCCGGGGCCACCCACCCGCGACCGGCCGGCATTCCTGCGGCGCGGGGAGCGGGGGGAACCGGCTGGGCAGGGCGGGAGGCGCGGGGGGACGGACACACACACGAAGGGACAGACACGGGGACAGGACAGCCGAGGGGGGACCGCTCCCCCCCCCACGCCCACGCCCCGCGGTGTGCTGCCGCCGGCCGCTAGTGGGAGCTGTGGCCCCGTGGAAGTGCCGCGGGAGCTGCCGTGCGCCGGGCACCCAGCGGCGACCCCCCCCCCGCCCCGGGGGGGAGCATCTCCAGCGCTGCCCGCGGGTTGCTCCCCCCGGCCAGAAATGGACTAAAAGAGCCAGGGGCCGGTTTGATGCGCGGGGTCCGGAAAAGAACGGGGTCCTAAAACTGACACCCACCCCCCCCCAAAAAAAAAAAAAAAAAAAAAAAAAAAAAAGGCAAGGCAGCCTGCAGCCGCCCCCAGTGCCGCTCCGCGTCCCCGTGAGGGGGCTCCGCGCCCCCGGCCCGGTGTCGCGCAGCCGGATGAACTGTGAAAACCGGGCGAAGCTGCGGGAAGGGCCAGGCGGGACCGAGCCGGGGGGGGGGGACACGACACACGGAGCCCCCTTCCCCCGGCGGGACGCCCGCGGAAAGTTGCGCGGGGAGCTCCGCGCCCGCGGAGGGCCGGCAGGCGGGTTCTCCCGGGGGGGCCGCGCCCCGGGCGAGCGGGGAGGGTGCGGGAGAGCCCCGCCGCTGCCCCCCCCCCCCCGGCTCTTCCAACAGCGGCGTGCTTGAAAACCGCTCAGGTTTAGCGAAAACGGGCGTTGGGGTGGGTTTTATTTCATTTTATTTTACCCCCCCTCTCCCCCCCGATTTCTCCCCGCGTGGGCCAGCCGCGCTCTCCCGCACGGCCCCAGCGGGACTCAGAGCGAGCGGGCTCTCCCCCATCACCCCGCCGGGTTCGGGTCCCGGTCCCGGTCCCGGTCCCGGTCCGGGGGGTGTTACCTGCCGGCCCCGCTCGGCCGGCCCCGGCGCGGCCCCGCCCGCCGCGGCGGCGGCGGTTAAGTGACACACGCGGCGCCCAACCAGCGCGGCGGCCCGGCGGCGGCCCTATGAGCGGCGGCGGCGGGGCGGCGGGGCCGCGCTTATATGGCTACGGCGGCGCGCTGCCGCCGGCCGCGCTCCTGCGCCGGGGACTGGCCGCGGCGGTGGCAACAGCGGCAACAACAACAGCGGCGACGGAGGCATCGCGGCTGGAAGGCGCCGCGGAGGGAACGGAACGGACCGGGCCGGGCCGGCCGCGGCTGGTGCGCCGCTCCGCCTCCGTCCTGCTCCTCCGCGCCGGGCTGCGCGGCGGCGCAAGTCCCACGCCCGGCTCTCCTCCTCCTCCTCCTGCCGCGGCGCGCACTGCGGATCTCGCAAGGGGAGAGAGACAGAGAGGGACGTTTTGGCGCTGCGACCCCCCCCCCCCCCGCGTTTTGTTGGCTTTGTGTTTGTTGTTTTTTTTTTTTTTTTCTAATTTTTTTTTAATTATTATTTTTCGCCCCCTCTTTCTTGCCCTGTTCCGCTCCGGGGGCTTTGCCGGCGACAAGGACAGCAGTGCCCCCCGGGGAAGCCGGAGCCCTGCCGATGCGCCTCCCCGGGACCGGGGGAGCTGACTCTCGGAGTGGATTTATTGACTCGCGGTTGGTTCCGAGCTCCCCGAAACAGCCCGGGCTGGTGCCTGTGCGGATTGCAAACTGCGGAGAGCAGTGAGAGACACGCAGGAGGAGCCTCCTGCCGAGGCTGTGTCCCTTCCCCCCCCCCCCCCCCCGACCCCTCTCATTTCTCTCCCCGCCGCTTCTGTCCTTTCACCTTTTTTCACTCCTTTCCACGCGAGCCGTAGACACTGTGAACGCGTATGGCGCACTGGATCCAAATGGGAGTTGGCAGTTTGAGTGGCATCTTCCAAGGCAGCCGGGAGACCCCCGGTCAGAGGAAGGACTGAGGCGGCTGCGATTTTTTGTCGTTCTTGCTGTTGTTACTTCGGAGGTAGCTTGGATCTTACCTCGCGGGAGAGTTTCCTACGTGCGAGTGGCAGACGTGACTCAGTAGATCTGCTTGCGGCTCTCACCAAGTGCATCGTCGACCCTTCGCGTGTGATTTTTAACTGTTTTTATTTTTTGATTCTTTTATTTTTCGTTCTTTCTTCCCTACCGATCGTCCCGGCTGTTGGGATACCGCCCCCACCCCACACACGCCCCGCCGTTGCCGCTCAGGTGCCGGGGCAGCGGCGTTGGCGAGGCTCCGGGGAGGGACCCGGTGCCGCCCGCCACCATGGCAGCGCGGCGGCGCGACGCCTCCGCCTGGAAGTACTGCTGGGGAGTCGCGATGGTGTTGTGCAGAACCGCGCTGGCCAGGTCCATCGTTTTAGACCCCATCTACTGGAATTCCTCCAACCCCAAGTAAGTTCCCATCCCGCTCCCGCCCGCCGCCTCCCCCGGGGGCCGGCGGTGCGCGGAGCTGGGGGGGCGGCGGCGGCGGCGGCGGCGGCGGGGGGGGGGTGGCCGGTGCCGCGGCCGCCGGGAGCCGCGGGGATGGGGCGGGGGAAGGCTGCGAGCGGCGGCCGCCGGGGACTTGGGCCTGGGCTTTCCCGGGGCGGCTGGTCGGTGTCACGGCGGAGCTGCCCCGGGAGGGGGGGCAGCGGCAGGCTGGAACCCGCGGGAGTTCGGCCGGGAGCCGCCGCCGTCCCGTCCCGTCCCCCCCCCCCCCCCCCCCGGGGTCGGAGCAGGGGAGGCGGGCGGCGGTGGGCGGCCAGGGAAGGGGGGGTTCCTCTTCGAGTTGTCCGTCTGCGGGTGCGGACTCATCCCATTGACTCCCGCGAAGTTCCAGCTGCTTACGGCAGGGCTAAATTTGGTTGTGGAGTTGATGGTATGGAGGCACATGGCAGTGAGTAATGAAGTAAGCATTACCCGTCACACAACCATTTAGTGTCATTCTTCATTAACAAACCCAGGCGAAAAAGTACATGCGTTCCCAGGACTTCACTCGCAAAGCACACTCTTAAAACAGAAGCGTATCCTTTAAAAAACTTCTTTACTTAAACGTACAAAATTCTTGCTGTGGGGAAGAGGAACTTTTTGGGAAGTGGCCCGTCTTTCTAAAGAGAAATCCGAGTCGGTGGTGAAAAAGTATTCCTACTTCTCTTTTTGTCCCCTTTCATTTTTGACATGCAAAATAAAAGTTGGCTTCTTTCAGTTGTGAAATGCTCTGAACTTCTGTGATTAGAACCACTGTTTTAGAGAACGCAGATCACGGGGGGGGAAGAAGTGGTCTGTAATGAGTTTAGGGCGTTTTACACCAGAAATGGGTTAAAATAACTTAACTCGTGCTGTGTCTTCACTTCTATGTATTTGAAAGCAAACCGTATGCATTGTGTTAGCTGAATTTCGAATTTCCGATTAAACCCACGTCTTGTTTTCCCGGGGGACTTTTTAGAGGCAATGTAGGGTGGCGATGAGGCAGGGCGAGCGGAGTGAGTGTTTCCTGGCTCGGGGGTTAACGCTGGGTAGGTGGCAGGGTCTCCGGGAGTGGGGTGGAGATTTCAAAGTTCGGAGCAGCATCTCCAGTTTATCAATGACGGCTGGAAAGCAAGACTACTTACCTACCCTTGCTCCCACTGAAGGAAAAACTCACTGCAGATTTCTGCCAGTATTTTTTCAATAATGGACATATTTTCTGTAAAGAATCTTACAGAGATGCAGCAAAGTTTTCTGATCTTTTTAAAAAAAAAAAAAATTCATATGGAGACCTGCGGACTGCTCAGTCCGGTGGTTTTATTCCTAGCACTGTGTGACAGATGATCGTTTTATCTCTGCGCCAGGCGGGAAGCCAGTTAAAATAAAGTTTAGCTCCAGCCTCTGGCTCGGCGCTTCGCTGCTGCCGCCCAGCCAAAGCCTTCCTTTGCCGTGAGAAAGGTACACGACGTGGCATCCGCGAACAGAGCGACCTCGCCGCAGCATTCTCGACAGTCGGCGGCTGCGAGCCGGGGTCGCGTCGCCCAGGTCCGTGGGCCTGCCGGGCCGGCACGGAAGGAAGGAAGGGTCCCGGCGGGGAAGAGCAAAAGGAAGGGTCCCGGCCGGCGCCCGCCGCCGTCCCCGGCCCGGCCGGTGCCTCCAGAGGTCACTGTGCCAACGCGGGAGAGCCCGGGCTGCGCCGGCCGCTCCCCCGGCCGCTCGCCGCCGTGGCTCTCGTTCGCCGGCGGGGACGGGAGGGCGCCCGCGCCGCCGCGCTCAGCCCTCCGTGCGGTGCCTGGGGATGTGCTTCCCGTACCAACTGCGAGCGGCGTTCCCGTTTGGCTGATTCTGAACTCCTTGATTACAAAAAAGGTTTGGATGTTGTTAATGGTAGATCTAATGATAGTACCTAATTACTTTTTCAACTTAAACGCGCGCGTAAGAATAGGCTGTGCTGTTGATGTAATTGCGTTTTCTTGAGTGATTCATCGAGGCTTAATCACCACGGTGAAGAAGTACACTATTAAAATTAGTCTTTTCAATTGCTGGGGCTAGTGATTTATAGGGCACTCGCAGGCCCAGAGTTCGAGGAAGCTTACAAACGCATTACTGATATTGCTGCCGGTGAGACGGCTCCGCTTCTGGGAGCAGGATTTCTTACTAATTCTCGTCACAACTGCTCGCCTGAAGGATACTGAATAATTTCTCCTTAGACGAGGTTGTCCCCGCTCTGGATTCAGGCTGGATGTTAGCTCGAGAAGTAAGCTGCTGAATGGGTCTTGGCATAGTATAATAATAAAGCTCCTTCCTCGGTTTGAAATAATAACTATCTTCGGTGCCGGTTAATTTATTCAGGGAAGCTGTGCATTTAACTCTATTGAAAGCCTCAACGCATAAATCTGCTGAACAGGTAGGCAATTAAATGCTGGGAGAAGTTGTTAGTCAGGTTAATATAAAGTATGAAATAATAAATTTTAGGTGAAGGTGAACGTATAAACTGAATTGGTTTTGCACAGAAGTTGAGAGGTTATAATTTCTAGCAGGTGGCTGGGATGGAGAGCATGCGGTAGCCATTTGAACACCGAGCTCCCTCCCCCTTTCCGCCCCCCCCCCCCCTTCCCTTCATAGAGATCTGCTTTTATTGCCTCGACCAAATCGTAAGATTTAAGTGACATACATAAAATAATTATACCTGCGACTTTATTGCTCGGGAGGTTAAACATCAGTGTTGCAGGATGGTTTTGGTACACTTTACAGACTTGGCCTCTGAAGAACCTTAGATCTCATGATCCTGAAAACACAAGAGAAAAATTGCTCTGAGGACTTAACTCCTGTTGACACTTTTTAATGGGGGACTTTCTGCCTGTGTTGTTTCTGCCAAGACAAACGATGTATATAGATAGCATGGCTTACCTCAGTTTCACCTCACAAGGCCTCAGCACCACCTTTGGCACACAGGACGGCGCGTAGTGGTATATGGGGTGCCTTTTAGTCAGCCGGTGGAGAAATCTCATTGAAAAAACCATTGCTTATGTCCAAGTGTCGCTACTCACTGCGTGCTATAGGCCGGTGAGCAAAGCGGTTCCCTTTGGTGACATGTGGAAGGTTATCCTCACAATTGGTGCCTTTGACACTGATTAAGTTAGATTATATAGCTGTTTTTCTCTCCCTCTGATAACCAGTTATATATGGGACATTTCACAGCCCGCCTCTGAATGAATGCTAACATGTCAGAAACTGATAAAATAAACTACAATTGATGACCCTGTTAAATGTTCTATTCAGTAGCATATAGACTAGTCTGCTTCTCATTGTATCTGAAATTCTTATTTTTGTAGGTAAACAAATGCGCATTCACTGCGGATTGAATAGCCCCTTGAACTATGCTCTGCAGTTTGCATTTGGGTTAATCTTGTCGGTTTTAATATAGAGAGGGGAAAAAAAGGAGAAAGCACCAGGGGTGGAATTGTTAGTGCTTTCACATCCACATTCCTCACATTTTGTCAGGATGATAAACTGTAGGTAATGGACAGCCGTTGTTTCACAGGACAGGCTAGCCAGCCGGAGCACAAAGAGCTTGCTGAAACGATATCTCACAACATGTTTGGGAGCCTCTCAGCTAGACGAGAATTTATTTGGGAGCCCTGTGTCGTGGGACTGCACTTTCTAACCTCGGCAATTACAGCTTCAAGCTGGAGAAACAGGAGTGGAAGGTTAAAATGATTTAAACACATGCTCCTAAATTGTACCCAAAACATAGCTGTTGACACTTGGCATGCTAATACAAGGAGTGAGTGGTGGCTTCCAGGCCATTTGATATCTCTGGCATTCGTAGCCAGGTCTCCGAAGCACAAGTGAATTAGCAAAATGAATTCAGAACAAACTGAAGGCCGAATTCTTCAGCTGGTTATTTTCCTCTGCCTTTTATACATGGAGTATAATTGCTATATTATTTATAGTAATTATCTTAAGGCATGTTATCTGTAAGCTGTGCTATGTTATTTCACTTTGTTTAATGAACTAATTGCCTTTAGAAAGGCAGTGACTAAAAGTCAAGCTAAAATCACTCAAGTTCTCCGTCTTCCCACACACAAGAATGCCTCCCTCTCCCCCCCCCCCCCTTTCCCCCCCCTTTTCCTGTTTCATTTTGAGGAAGTCCCATCACTTCAGGTGTGAGGGATGGTCTCGAATTCAGCCCAGGCTCCTGTAATGGGAAGTCAGGGGAGGACCCGAGGTGGCTGCCCTGACATGCTGGCACAGAGAGAGACCTGCGCAGCAGCCAGGGCCAGGGCTGCTTTTGGGGCTTTTTTTTTTTTTTTTTTGGAGGATCTGATCTTCCTGTGTTGTGCAACCTGCAGTACTTGAAATTGCTTGTTGCAAATGAGAAGAAAGTGTTCTTCTGAAAAAAAAATAGTGATTAAAATGTTATTCATGTGTGCCTAACGTCTGCCTGCCTTGGCTGCTGACATAAAGAAACCTGTTTTTCTGGTCATTTATCATACATCTACATGGATTTGCTTATGAGCTCATTCTTTGCGAGGCGTTGTGGAAACTTAAATAGGAATGTTAAACTGCTCGAAATATTTTGATTAAAATACGCAGTGCCACAGAATACAGACTTTTAAGCGGAACACTGTTGTCTTGAGCAAGGGGAGGTTTTTCTGGGGGGGGGGGGAGGGAGTGGCAAGGGAGAAGAGTTTTGGGGGGGAGTTGCATGGAAAGCAGAGGAAGGGAGGGATGGCAAATGGACAGTGTCAGAAGAGCTTGGAAAAACTCCTGTGGCTTCATTGTCTCTTTAAAGCCAGAGAACACAAAGACAAACGCAGTTCAGCCTTTCTCCCATGATGGAAAATGTAAACCGTTGACACAGCTCCCATGTTTAACTTGTTTAATTCTCATTTTAAATTCAGTACTATACCAGCCGTGTGAACTCTGAAGATTTCTTTAGTAATCCATTTTGTAGTTCCGAATCAAAAACAAAGTGAAAAGGTCTGACACAATTTGCTTTTATTTTTAGGCAAATCAACCCTGGTCATAGTTAATAAGGGGATTACAACCCAGACTAGGTCTTTACAGATGTAATGTAAATCAAGGGCAGAGTATAAAGAAACTGATCCCTTTTGATTGAAGTATGGTAAAAAGGCATAGAGAAACTAGCAGCAGTAATCTGATTGTATGGCAATAAAACCACCATTTTCTGTCTTTCAGATAAAAATAATGTGGTAAATCCATGCAGTTCATAAGATGTAAAGGCAGATAAAGGGTGATGCCATGGCAACATATAGATTAGCTTGATGTTAGAAATGACACGTCTCTGAAAGGGGTGTTGGAGACGAAGGGCCTTGCTCCGGGCTGTAAGGTATTATGTGAGAACCACACAAAACTTGGGGGCCGGGATTAGAAAGTATGAAAGGCCTACTTGTGGCTTGGGATGGTTAAAGCAGTAAAGAAAAGCTGCTCAGTTCTTGCTCATTGGTGGCGTATAATATGGTAAAGATAGATTTCATTTACTGCTTTCTGCCGAGATGGGGACCGATTAAAACTTGAGATGGCTGCAATTGTTAGGTGTGGAAGATTTTCCTTTTTAACTCCTGCCCTAGCAGCAGCCTTTCTGAAGAATTAGCTGCACTTGGGGTTTGTTGCCTTAATCTGTTTGGGCTTTGGGCAGGGGCATGCTGGCAAGGAACAGAGAGCAGAGGGGATAGGTAGGACCGGGGTTATCTGGAAAGAAAACAGACCTTTTGATTTCAGCTGTGTTTCAGGCTGGGGTCTCCATCTCGCACTCCATGGGAGCAGCAAAGATAAACATGCTGCATTGTCTGTGCCTTGGCCAGGTGATACTTCAGCATCTCTTGTGTTTCCCATCCTGCAAAAGTACAAAAGAAGAAAACCCAACCAAAACCCAAACCACAAGCAAACCAGCATCCATTCCTATTTACCAATAAAGCTGCAGATAACCAAATTGATCTGGCTTAGTCTCTAGGTGGTATTTATTTCCGAAAGGCAGGCTGAAATCTAGAAATGAATGAGATAAGCATCTGCCTATCCCTCCGCCCCAACTTAAAATCATTGGGATGAGTTTGCCGTCAGCCCCTGGAGTTCAGCCGGCAGACAATTTAGCCATTGTTTTGTCATTTACTTTAAGCGATCTGCGGCTGTAAAGGTAGTAAAATACCTCTCCTAGTGCAGCTGCTTGGATTTTTTTTTCCCCCTTGCCTTTTCTCTTCAAGAGCCTTCTAAATAGTTAAGGCTTGCTTTTCCACCCACCTGACAACCGTGAACAGCCACAACTTAAAGTCAGCATTACATTGCAAATCAGGGGCGCGATTCAAACGAGAAATATTTACTTTATTGCCTGCTCATTTCTGTGCTAAGGGGGGAAGGAAAGCACTCTGCATTTGTTAGGCAGAGTCTAGACATAAGGGGAAAAAAACACCGAAGCCTACAATAACAGTTGTGTCTTTCTTTAGTGGGAATGAGCCTGGGATGAGCTCGGCAAAATGGAATTCATGCTGTTTCTTTGGCAGCGGCTTGGACACTTCTTAAGTTTGAGGGGGTTTTTTCCTTCCTTTTCTGGATTTTTTTTATAAAGATGTTGATTACATGCTTGAATTTGTCATTCTTAGCCTACCCTGTAGTAAGCTGGAAAGCTTCACAATTCTGACTGAAAAGGGAACCAGAACCAAAACTGTCAAGCTGCTGGTGCCGAACAAATGCAAAATAAACAAGTGCATATAGGGAGCCGAACAGATTGGCAGAATATACGGGGCCTGAAGAGCTGAGATACGTCTCCTCTCTTGCAGCTTAACCTTCACAAATGTATATCAAAAGACCCGATTCATTTGCTGAAATTCTCCAAAGCGCAGGGGCACTCTCATCTAATTTACAGGCCGGTCACATCCAAGCACCTTGCATTCTGCATTTGACAATGATTGCTAATGGGCCATTCAACTAAAGTATTTGCTTGTTAACAGGGAACAGAGCATGATAAATGTCCAGCAAGCTTGCGGCCTCCTTCAGCTTTTCAAATGCAGACTGGTGCATATTTATGGCAGGCAAATGACAAAGGGAGACGCTGAATTACTCTGGCCTTATGCTTTCTGTTCGAACAAGGGTTAAAGTAATTAAAGAAATAATGCAAAAACCGATGTCCTTTGTTTGCCCACCATTATCCAACATTTAGCTTTCGAACCTGCCCGTCACGTCACGTTTCGGAGATGTACCGGATCGGGCTCGGCGGGTCTGGGAGAGCCAGAGAGGGGGCCGGGGGGTAATGCCTCTTCGCGGGGCCCATGCCGGGCAGAGCAGGCCCGGGCTCCGCGGGCCCCTGCAGAAGCCTCCGCAGGTTCCCCTCGCCCGGCGCACGCGTTTTTCACTGACCTACAACTCCAGGGTGTACTTAAAACGCAGAGGTTTTGCCATTTGCACTCCTGTTCCCTAACTGGGGGGGGGGACGACCCCAGCGCCAGCCCCACAAGGGCGGAGGGGCGTTGGGGACACAGGCCGGTGGCCCCGGGTGCGGCCCTGAGGGCCAGGCCTGACGCCAAAATGGCGGAGCGGGCCGCGGCCTTGCCGCTGCGCCTCCGCCCCCGGGGCAGCCGGGTCTTCGACACCGGCCAGCGGGCGCGCAGAAATTCCCCAAGCCTGAGGCGTCTTCAGGGTCGCTCTGAATTACGTGTTACTTTTTGTCTTTTTTTTTGGTGCTTGTAAATGCGCGCCTTTAATCTTAGCCTGATTTTCGACAGTCTTCGAGCAGACTTAGGTGCAGTGTTACAAGAGATAATTTTAAATTCCGTATTCAGACGTGTCATTTAGTACTTTACGTTTCTAGTTGCAAGTAGATAAACATGTTCAAGGCTTCTGTCTAGCTCCTGTCCAACTCCATCAAAATACCTCCAGTGATTTCAGTGAGTATTACATGAGCCTACAAGGGCTTTACATTATAATTGTTTTTTCGTTATAGGCCAAATCTTAATTTTCTTGTAATGAACAAAATCTATCATTTCACTCGAGGAAAGAGAACATCCAGGGTTTTTTTTCCCCCCCCTGTTAACTGTGCTGCAGAGAACTTTTCCTTTGATGTGATTATATACTTTGTCAAAGACAGCAAATAGGGGCAGGACCTCTATCTTTTTTGGCAATCCTGGCCAGCCGACACCCAGTGTTTATTGCGGTATCAGCATGATAATTATAATGCAGCTGATTTAAACTTTGATGTAATAGTCTATGCTTTCTTCTGGTCTTAAATGTAGGTTCCGAGCCAGAAAAGATAAAGGCTGGTAGAGGATTATGTTGCTAGGTGAATCATTCGTGATGTATGGCATATACATAACTATAAGATGGGTTTTCTACCTATAGTGTTCTTTTGAAATGTCTTGTGGTTAATGGCTAAAATAGGATTTACAAGACTTTATTTAGTAGGATTCAGAGCTGTGTACACTTTAAAGCATAATCAAGTTTTATACATCGTCAACAGAAAATGAGAAATTATATGGCTTGTCTTACGCGGGAGGATAGGTTAGGTGGTGGAATGATACGTTAGGCTGAAAAATCCGTGATGCTGCAAATTACTTCTCACCGTTTTGTTAGCTTTTGTTTGAATAGTGCATTTACTCCGGTACCCAAATCAAAGAACAGCGGTGGGGAAGGTGAACAATGCACTGTAAAGGGAAGTGCATGTTAAAGCTAATAAGAGGGATTTAAAATTTATTATTATTATTAGTTAAAGCCCATTCGCAATTGAATGCTATTTTATTTTGGATTGGGAGTTCTGCCAGACTCCAGCCTGTCAGAGCTCAGAAGACTCAAATCAAGTCCAGGCCTATTTCTGCAGCAAACGGGAATCCTGGCTCCTTGCCTGTGGATTCATTCAGGAAGACCCATCTGGCTTTTGATGTTCTGCAAGTTTGAAGCAGTTTGTTTAAGGAACCTATGCAGCGAGCACTGATGAAAGCACACATAACTGCGCTTCTGACTCTTCGAGTGGTGCATCGTTTCACATTTTCATTTTTGCTGGTGCTTGCCATCTGCTTACCTACTGCCTGAGCAGCAGTTGGTTTCTATACCTGACTGGATGAAAGTGTAAATTTGGAGTTGGGAACATCTTGACTCCTTTTGAGGATTTGCAATCCCATAGCATTCACTTTCCGCACTTCGGTTGGTTTCTTGATGTTTAATTAATTTCAGTTTAGTTCATAAGCAGGCTAGCTTAATCGCTGCACAACACCTGACCTTTAGGTTTTTGGGGGTTTTCTTTTTCCAAGGTATTTCCAAGCTATATAGATGAGCTGGACAGGGAAGGTCACGTTGGCAGGCAAGATTACTAGTCTGCGTGATAAATATTTTGAAAGAGACGATTTTTAGTGGTAATCGTTCCTTCTATCAGACAGTTTTCAGGCACTTTTTGAAGAAAAACAAAAGCCGAATCTTCATAAATTTGTTGCTTATTACAGTCTTTTCCATTCTGTGGATTGGTCTGTGACAGCAAGGCGAGCAAGATGGCACTGACGCCTGACTCGGGAAACCGTCCTTATTGAGAAAAGCTCGTGTTAAGCATGTGCTGAATGCTGAATATTTTTGCTGAAGCGGGACGAATTTAAGCATGAGCTGTCTTGAACCAAGGCCAGAGTGAAAAGGTTTTTTGGGGTTGGACAAATACAGAACTCTCTGAAGCTTCATTACGTTTTTTTTTAATATCAGAAAATGATGTCAGAAGCTACAGCCCTGTCTGCATTTGGACAGAGTCTTAATTTTCCTGTGGCTTGCCAGTAGTCAGCGTAGCCTTACCGGTGGTGATCCCTTGTGCCGGCTGGGACAGCTCGAGCGGGTCCACCAGCTTTGCTCCTGGAGGTCTGGCTGCAGCAGTAGCTCCGCTGGAACCCAGTTTTCTGTGCTTTTGCTTGCAGTTCGGTGTAATGCCAGCAGCACATTTCCACTGATGACTGATTGCTGAGAGCGACCTAGCTGTTCCCAGGAGCCCGGGTGACCGCCTGAGAGAGAACCCAGTTTGCACAGAGTGCACAGGCTGAGCATTTTGTTAAAATGCCAGTGTCTGGCAATTTCAAATTTCAATCAGTGGGTTCAAATGGAGTGTGGCTGGAGCTCCCGCTGTCCCCAGCCGTCTGCTGAACCCCTCTGATGGACTCTTCCACCCGGGGTGGGGATGGCCGATCTAGTCTTGAATGCACTTCTGGACCTTTACAGGAGTTTTTAAACTACTCCAGCGTCAGTTTAGCTTAGTTTGAGAGGCTCAGACCTGCAGCGGGCCAAAAACTGGTTCTTGGGAGGTCATACATTACTACTGTCTTGGAGGTGGCAGCGGCCACCTAGTTTTATGCTGCTTCTGCAAGTCAGTCAAACTTTGGAAAAGCTGGTATTTAATGTAAGAACGTGGGATGTCCACACTTGCGAGTGGCTGAATCTTGGGTTTAATGTGAGATGCAAGTGCAGGCTGATTGTAATCTCCCATTTGGATTTTTGCTCAAGGTCATTTTCTCTCACCTGAAAACTGTCTTTTTAATATAAAGAGGAAAAGGTTGCGGTATAAGACTGATAGAGAGTTGTAACTGGATTCTGAAAATCTTTGCATAACAATGATTTGCCAAAATACCTTTGGTTTGTCATACAATGCTGTTATTGATTTGGCATAACTTTTCCTGAAAGTTGTGAGTTAACGACTTCTGCTGCTTCCAGTGTTTACTTATGCAGGCAAATGGTATGCAATAATATATTTTCTAACAACTGCAAAGCAGCTGAAATTTTTTCTTTGAATTTGAGATCTAATCACCAATTATTAATGTCTCATCAAGTAACAAGACAGTCCCCGCCCTCTTTTATAGACTTTGCTCGGAGCATGTCTTGGAACAAGACTGTACAGGTGTGAACAAATTGTAGTCAAGAGAAGGAAGACTGCAAACTTTGGTTGGTATCCTTGTATTGTGGCTGACATAAGACATTTATTTTTGTAATAGGAGCGGTGGAGAAGAGCACAGAATAGCACAGCAATAGAACAATCTGGTTTTATTGTTTCTCTCTTGTGATTTACAGTGCCCTTTTTGAAAAGTAGTTCTTTGGCAAATGCCGGCTGCTCTCTGTCAGCTTTGTAAAAGCAAAGACTTTAGTGACTTGTGTAAGAAGTACACACGGTTTGGTTTGACTTTCCATTCCATGCTAACTACTGCTCTGCAGCTTTTCAGTAAAGCACCATCTTTCTTGGGTTTGGCACACCCCGCCTCTGTGAGCACAGGTCAAGTAGAGCAGTGGGTTTGTGTTAACGCTGAATTCATGGCACAGATTTCTCCCCCCCCCCCCCCCAAAAAAAAAAATCCAAGCCATATAAATACCTGATTATCTTTGCTGCAAGAGGAAAGAACTACTTTAATATTCCCAGTAGCATATTTTGAACAACAATTCTTTAATTAAAACAACATTGGTTTCTTCCTGTACTTCATGGCTAGCAAATGAGAGAAAACACCAGTGTTAATATCAAAGGGAGTCAGTTTTCATTACAGTAATGGTTCAATTGTGCAATGCTGTAGGCAGTGAAATTTAATATTATTGTGACTTGTATTGTAATTGTAAGATGACAGAGGAAAATGGATTAAGTTTAAATATAAGTGTACACAGCGGCACATGGACTTTGTCAAATGGAAGCTGAGGGTTGGGGCAGGACAGGTCCCCCTCTGGCTCTGTCATAATGAATTAGTGTTTTGTAAATAACTGGCCACTAGACTATAGATTTATTACCTTTTGTAGATATAGGTGGACACACGCAGACATACGTGGATTCCATACTGACTGTAATTGCAGTGCGGAGTTGCAGAACGGGTTTATGCCTGTAGGCTTGCAGGGTATTTGAATGTCTAGGCTTCTTGTCTTCACCTTTCATGAAAATATTCTTGCCTGCCAGTTTGTGAAGTTTTCTTCTGAAGGGTACACCCATCCTTTCAGCTAAGGGATCGCTAACACATGAACGGCCTCTGACTGGAAAGCCCTTTGTCATTCTTTTCTTCCTGATGAAGAAAACCAAATTCGAGTTGCAGATGAGCTTTGCTTTAGAAAACTCTCCTAGAGAGACAACTAGTGTTAATGAGCAATATCCCCTTCTTTCCGGGTTGCCCATATACATGCAGATTAAAATGGAAGACGGTGATTTAGACCATCCATTCCTGATCTCTTCCATGGAAGATGAGGGACTGTGAAGGCTCGTCCTTTTATTTATTCACAGCGCAGGCGAGCAGAAGGTGTCCCCGAGCAGGGCCCGCCGGTGCGGTGGTGTGTAAGGGGGGTTCCCGGTCGCTGTACCCCGAGCCCGTACCCCAAGACCCGCCGTGCTGCTCGGGGGGTCGTGCTGAAACCTGTCCTAATGGGGAAGTGCCAAAGGGGGCAGTCACGGGCTGTCCAAAATATAGTTATTTTTTAAGGGTCCTTTTTGTGGCAAAAGTTGCATTTCTCGACAGGCTTCTAAGCTCCCCTGTTTAAAATAATGATCACATGAATATCTTCGGTTCGAAAGGCTTACAGATGTGGCCAGAGCATATCGTTAAGCATTGCCCGAATGGTGTTTCGCTGTGTGTATTTCCACGTTCCGTCCCTTAACCCAGTCCTGAAACATGCTACGTATTTGGAAGGAATCGAAGGCAGGAAGCTTTCGTCGGATATATTTAGGACATAGTTATACGAAGCACTTCTGAAAGAATTCCAACTTTGCTACTCATGTCTGGTTCTCAAGTTGTGCATTACCAGCACTGCGTTTCTGGAAAAACAAAAGAATGCTGAGGCTAGGGGTTTCAGCTTGAAGTACTAAAGTGTGTAGTGGTGGCATGGGTCAAGAGTTGGGCTCTCATCCAGACCCGCATGCATCATTTGTCAAGAGGTAACTAGAAAGACCGACTAATTACAATGCACCTACTGAGTGTTTTCTCTTTCAGAAATTCCTCAGAATAAGCCATTTATACAGATTGGCTGCTGCTCTCCACTGCAGCCACTTGCAGTTTTTAAACTCTATGTAGAAAGCATGTTTCTGCTGAAATGCAATAAAAAGGAGAATGTGCCTGTGTGTGTTTCCATGCTTGTGTAGGAGAGAGAGCGAGCAGTGATTTGAGGAGTGATTCCCTGTTTGCTGAAGCTGAGAAAGTCCAGCACTGTTGTGAGGGTTCATATTTCTGTAAAGGCTGATGAAATGTTAATATAATACACTTTAAAATAGAACATTGGTCATATCCATCCCTTTTTTTTTTTCCCCCCTTAGTTAGAAGACTGTCCTGAAGCACATTAGCGGTTCTTTTGTGGTAACCGGAATTGATTTAGTAAATGGATCAGAATTCTCTAGTGCTTTAAGTACTTTTAGCAGAGCAGTAATTGCTTTCTGCACAATAATACAAAAAGTTAATTGCTATTAATAGTGCTTTATGTGGAGGTCATGTATGAAAACTGAATATAAAATCTAGATTTTTTTGAAAAAATACCTGTGTCGACTTTGGTAAAAAAACAAATCGTACACCTTCTCAGCATTTCAAGCCTTACCCGTGTGGTAAATGTTCTAAGCCAGACTACATGTCCTTGTGCAAAAAGCCCGGATCTCGGCTCTCATTGTAGAGGAAAAACCAAACAGATAGATGTTTGCTCTCAGAGGTTTTTTTTTAAGGCAGAGGAAAATGTGCTTCCCTTTTACGGAAGGAAAAACCGCGCATCCATTTTCGCACCCTGGATTTACGTTGGGGACAGAGGGGTGAAGCACAAGTTGGTCTGAAGTTTTTAGTTATGCGAGTGGGTTTTTTTTCTTTGTTCTGCGAGTGAGAGCCCAGCGGCGAGGGAAAGGGCAGCTTTCCAGCAAAACTAAACCATCTCTTGCAGGCGGCGGTGGTGTCCAGTTGAACCAGACAAGGCCATCTTGCAGCAAAACCCTCCAGGCAGCCGCGCGCTGGCGGGCTGAAGGCAGGGAGGGCACTGCCTCTGCTTGGCTGGGTGGGCTGGGGAGAGGGGGCTCCCGGCCCCCCTGAGTCCGTGGCCACCCTGAGATGCCCTGGTCCCCTGGGCAGGAGCGGCAGAGTCAGCTGCCTCTGCCGGAGCCCAGGATCGGGGTAGCCCTGAAGGAGAGTCTGCGGCACCTCCTTTGGCTCGTTTCCTTTTTCCACGGGATGAGATCACATCCGTAACCTCGTACATCACAGCTTTTAAGGAACCAGGTTTTCTCTTAGAGTGTCTCCAAGAGGATGTCTTCGGTGCTGGCTCGCAGGTGACCTTCCGTATCTGTGAAGGGTGACAGGGGTACGGTTCTTGCCAAGTGTCACGTCTTGGCTGCAGGTTTTGGGCTCTCTCGAGTGCAAGGCGCCTTTAGACTTGTGGCCATCCTAAGCTGGATGGAGCAAAGAAGTGAGTGTCTGTATCTCTGCAACAGCAATAGTCACACCAGTTATTTGGTGAAGGAAGCTCATGACACATCTTTCTAGGAGACCGGTCAGGGCATTTTCTGACATGTTTGAAGAGGGATGGCATCTGTGGGTGTCTCTCTGTACACTGCAAGGTCTGTGCCCTTAAGACTGTGATGAGATGGTACAATTTGACTGTCAAATCCTGCGGGTCCATGCAAAAAAATGTTTTCTTTGGGGAGAAGTGTATGCACTCTCAGCCCATCCTTGTTTTATGCCTATTAGAAATCCTTTGTTGGTATTTTAAATGCGTTCCTCTAGTATTCTTCAAAAGGTAGTGCAATGACTTGTTAAATGAAACAGCTAAAATTTCATACATGCTCCTCGTTCCCTGTCCACTTAAAATTTTGAGAAAACGTAATAATGCTGCAGAATCATTCTTGTATAGGTTATTAAGATTTCAGTTGTAAACATATTGCATTGTTTTGCCCTACTGGAGTCAATGGAAGTTTTGCAACTGATTTCAGTTAAGAATAGGTCCAGGAAAAGGCACCAAGAACAGCATCCGTGGGCATGGCTACTCGAGACACACGAAATGGTGGCACCACTACCCTTTTGTGTCCAGGGTGGTGATTAAAAGAAAATAAAACCTTGACCGTTCCCTTTCTCAGTGCCCTGCAAGCATTTCCCCCAGGTAGTCCAAAGCAGGTGGGCTCCGTCGCGGGTGAGGAAGGGGGAGGACAAGGAGGTACCACAAACCCCGGGATGGAGATGAGCTACAGTTTCAGGGGACTCTTTCAAAGCATTTATGGGCTTGCTGCAGGATTTTATTGCAGGAGAGCCCGAGCCCCGAGAAGAGGTTCTTCCCATCCAGTGGAAGTGAGGAATACAAGTGCTGCAGCTTTAGAAACTTGTGTTACGGTATTTTATAATCTGGTTTTGTATAATGTGGTACTCACCATTAAAGATCTTAAGGGATGAGCGTGAATGTGTTTGTTTATTTATTTGTTTGAATTCCATTTAGTTTCTAGCCTGCAAGTCCTATTAATGCAAGTAACCATTGCTTACATTAATAGTTTCATTAACTGTGTGGAAAAATGTTACATATAAATAAAGGTCAGCAGATTCAACTTCTTAAATTTATTTAAATTCAAAACTGTCCCTATTTAGCATGTTCTGTAAAACTTTGTTATGGTATTAAAATAATCTAATAATACTGCACTGGCAAAGAAAAGTAGCTTCCAAAACTCACTTTAAAAATTTAATAATATGAAATGCTGTACTTTGTTTTCAAAGTTTCATTCGTTAGTCTGTGTATAAAACCAGTCTGTCATCTTGCTGTGTCACACTATGGGAATTTTTCTTGCAGAGACTTCACCTAAGAGTGGTGCCTTTCTTTTTAACGAAATTCCATACCCATTTTGAGGCAGTGACTCCACATTAATCTTTTTTGATGAAGCTTTTTTTCCTGTCTGTTCCACAGCAGTTACTGATCCTCTTCTCATTGAATTCACATTTACTTAATCCATTTAAACTGGAGTGAGATCAGTCCTATAAAATCACTGCTTCTGCAAAAAAGCATTTTGGGTTTACAGCTGGGTGTATACCTTATATCCACATGGCATATCTTTGTATATGATGTTGAATATGACAGAAACTAATGTGAAGGCTCTGTATGGATCAAAGGACTCTCACAGAGAGCTCTGGTCTATTTTTTTGGATTTTAGTCAGTTCAGAGTCTTTGGGAATCGGTAAACTGGTTTTTATGTGGTTCAGCAGGCTGTGATTAGGACACTGCTACTTCACTGAAATCACTAGGACCTTTTCTTGGAACTTTTATTTGCTTTGCATCAAGCTGGTAGGACTTCTGCCTTGCTTAAATATTTCTCCTGTGGACAAAGTGATATTTAAAATATGAATGTTGTTATTTTCTCAACAGCCAGATGATGAATACATACACTGTTTAATAACCATTCTTTTTAAACAGTAAGGACTTGTATGTGGAATGCTATTCTGTATTCTGTTTCGGTTTGCACTTGTACAAGTAACGGGCTAACGTACTGTGTTATTAGTATTCATGACATTTCCTTAATAAAACTTTTCAATGAATAACTTTATAGTCAGGCTGGTAGTTAAACTTCATAAAGTTAAGTGGGTAGGATTCCCCAACAGAAGGTTTCAGGCTGCATTTTAAGAAGCGTCTTGATTGTTCGCATTTTTAGGGTTATTTTTTTTTACATTAATTTAAAGCTAACTGCCTACACCAATTAGTTCAGGTAAGGTATTAAAGCACAGAAGTTTGGCATTGTTTCCCCAGTTAAATAGACAAGACTAGCAACGAGTACTAACACGCTTTCTAAAATTGCATTTATTTTATAATTACTAGGATATAGTTAAAGCTAAGAGTGCACATATATATTTATAGTATGTGTATATATATAGTTTTACAAGTTGGGAAAAGCATGACAACACATTTATTACATCAGTCAATACTGATTAACAAAATCTCTTTAAGAATTTATTTCTCTAAGAATTTTAACTGTCAATAATCTTACTGTTTCAGAAATGTCTGTGTAGTAAGGAATAGTAGATATTTTCAGTGAAAAAGTGCTGACAGGTAAAGTTCTAATTTTTTTTGAGAATTTACTATGATGAAATTAGGCAGGTTTGAGTGGTTATCATTAAGGAAAACCCCTTTATAATTTAACATGGTTGAATGTGCGAACTTTCTCTAAACAAGAAGTAGATTCCTAAGAAATTAGTTGGAAACTGTGCATAATATAAATTTTATTTTTGGTAAAATTTCAAAATCAAATTTAACTTCTCCGGGACTTTGAGCAGTAAGGGTACATTAGTGCCAGGAACTGCTGGGCTTTAAAATAAGTGTGGTACAGAAAATTATTTTAACATTGGTGGGAGTGGGGAACGGACTGCTCTGTTCCTATTTTCTGTTCGTGTCTCGTGACTTTTTGGTCTAATATAGTACTTATTTTTAAAAAGGTTTGGGAACTCTGCATGTTGCTGTTATTTGATAAGCTGCCTGGCTAGTTGGACGTGGGGGAGGGACTCACATCCATGGGCTTTGTACAGATGTCAGATGTCGCCCACAATACACCAGTTTTGGGCTGACAGTAAAAAATGCCCTCTGTATCCAAAAGTGCGAGACAGAAAGCACACTGATTTCATCATACAGCTTTTACTGTACTTAATATACTTTTCTGTGCTTTCTCATGGTAAGCACTAGGTTATTAATTGCGAGCAAGATTCTTCGAATGCTTTAGTATGACTATATCTGACTGCCGACAGAAATGAGTCAGGAAACTCGCTAAGCTTTTCTCCTAAGTTTCTGAAGTTGGGGTACAGGGGCCTGTATTGGCATGTAGGTTTCTCAGTAAAGAACATTGAGAGCTGAAAAGCAGAAAGTTAGAAGGTTAGCTTTTTATGGAAAGCAATGGTTCCAGTGCTGTCTTTGTCCCAGCTGCTCAAAGAGCGTGTCACTGTCCCAAGCGACCGCTGGAGTAAAGCAGCTTCCTCGGGATCAGTCACAGGATTCTGAAAACCTCTTGCTCCATCTTTATTATATTTCTGTTTGGGAAAAAAAAAAAAAAGTTTTTTAATTAGTTGAAGGCACATTCTGATCAGACTTTAAAAGCCAGTTCATTAACTTTATTTTTACAGATGCCATCCTGCAAACATTTCGTAAGTGTTGATGCTACCTCAGAATGCTCAAGGCTACCTCAGCACTTGCAGAAATAAAGATTCAGAAGTAATCCTGAAGTTTTTGTTAACCTCTACCGAGGCTGAATGTACATTGTCCTTTTTTTTTTTTTTCCCCAGGTATAAGGTTTTCAAAAATAGGATCATAAAACAGTAGTCGTAATCCTCCTGACATTTAATAAATAGCTTCAGAAAATGCTTAGTACCCAGCAAATGACTTATTTAAAGTCTTCATGAAAATACAATAGCAAAAGTACTATACTAATGCAGGAATAATGATCATGCCTACTACTAATAGGCCACTGTAAGTTTTGTGGTCAAACTGAAACGCATGAGGTGAAATTTTTTTATTCTCTCCATCCATATTTGTGCTTTATTGTTGTAAGAAAATCAGGAAAGTAAATTGGAAAAATATCTTTCTCGCAAAGGTCACGATCAAAACTGCAAACTGTGGAAAAAATTTCAATACAATCAAGTTCTCAGATTAATCCTTTAATTTTCAGCCTTTTTTCTTTCCTAATCCCACCAGCCTTAGATCCTACAAGTTCAGACCCTCAAGTGGAAGGAGATTTACCGAGTTCAGTTCTCAAACCGTACAGACTTCAGAGCCGTAGCGAGAATATTCCCCTGCCATAAAGTCTAACGACGAGCGCGTCGGTTTAAAGCTCTTGTAAAATGTGTTTTAGCTGTCTGTTGGGGGTGGTTCTGTCCTCTACCTTTTATGGGGCAATTCCTGGCTGCTTCACCAGGGCACACAAGGGTGCTGTCTGTCCGGCAGCTGTTCCTGAGGATGGCCTGGCACGCCGTCTCTGAACCCATCCTGTTGGCACTCGGAGTACGCATGGAGAGCGTGTACCGCTGCTGCTTCATTACACACACCTATATGTACACAAAATCTAAAATTAGAATCAGTGGGGCTTTGTTTTTCAGGGCAGCGTTTAGGTCATATTATTGATAATAACAGACAGGTGCACGTTTCTTACCATATGAATTTCATATTTATTATGCATGGGAATCTAAATTGCTTAATTTAAAAGCGAAGATCCGGTCCTCTGAAATGTCACGTGTTTCATATTACACATTCCCATTACGTGAAGAAGAATTACTAGCAAGAAGAAATATTTGCAGCGGTGAGATCACAGGGTGACCAGCCTTTGTCCTGGCATGCGGATGGGGAAATCCGAGTCATTTTCATCTTTCTGGTACAACACCGCCACACAGCAGCAAAGTAGAATGGGGCTGTGGTCAGATAAGGTGGTAGAGTCAGTCGCAGGTGATGGAGGTCAGCTCAGAAACTCTGTCCTTTTGCCTTTGCCCGGTCGGAGTCGATCCCTGAGGAGAGCCCAAGTCCGGATCCGTGCTGCTCCCTTGGGAATGTTTGCTGCCCGGGGTCTGCCGCCCCTGCAGAGCTGGGCTCCCCCTCCGTCGTCCCTCACCAGGGCGCTGGCTCCGCAGAGGATGCGTTTCCACCTTTCCATTGGTTTCACCCTTTTGGCTTTCGGGAGGTGGCGGTCACTGCGTTCCTTCGGCGTCTCCCAAAACTGGAGGAGGAGGCACGGCTTGGCCCCGTCTCCAGCGTGTCTCGGTCTGAACAGCCGTGGCCAGGGCTCGTTTCTGTAGTCTGGAAGTTAGACCGCACAACACAAAAGAGCGCAGTGATTTATACATCAACGGTCGCTTTTCTTGCCATAACATTTCATTGTTCTTTTTCCCTAAATCTGTAATTATGTGTATTTGTCCTGCTACATGCTGCTTCACAACAAATATAATTCTTACACAGGTTTTGTGAGTGAAAATAATCCCGCTCAATTAGCACAGATGATAAACTTGCCTTGTGTGGGAGCAAGCAGTTGTAAATGATGGATTTGAAATTTGGGGCGTCACATCATCCTTTTCTCTAATTTAGTAAGTTCTCCCCCAGCACTACTACTTGCTGGTGGGCTCCTTTAGCCAAGCCAGAGGCTGGAGGTCACCGATGCCTACAGCTTTGTTCTTCTTGGGCCTTAATACTCTAATTTAAGAGTTTCCAGGAAGGCTGCCTGTGAATAAGCTAGATTTACTATGTGTGCTGTTTAAATGCTAGCACTTGGAGAAGGGTGTTCATTAGGCAGCAATTGTTTCAGTTGGTTTTTCAGGCCGATTCTCCATTAAGGAATATCTTTGGAAAAGGCTGGCAGGCAGGAGAAAGAGGAAAGAAAGTCAGTCTTTTAGGTCTGTGCATTCGAGGATGTTGTGTCATTGGCTGTAGTTCTAAAACACGCACTTCTTGGCCTTAATTGGAACAAATACATCTTACGGAGAAAGAAACAAACAAACCTGCTGTGGCTTTCGTCCTTGTGAGAACAAGGCTCCTCATTTTGTGGATGAATCAATACTCTAAGTAATTATTTATATTTTTCTTTCCTGGAGAAGTGGTGAAGTTTGCCTATTAATTAACACGAGTAGGAAAGATACAATATTGAGTCTAACCCCAAACATTAAAGCTCACTGCCAGTTTGTGCAAGAAGTCTTCATCTATACTAAAGTGGCAGAAGCACACCCATGTTTCACTCGTAGCACAAGAAATTTAAAAAGCTAAAATAATGACGGTAATGCTGGAGTTTATGAAGAGAAGAAATCACTGTAGTGTAGCAGTCACACTGTCTCAGAGGAGTGTTTTATCAGAAGCATGTGTGGTCCTTGGGTCAGGTAGATCTCTGTCCACCCCAGGTCTGTAAGCATGATCCTGGTGAGTGACTAATGTTCCTTTGTGTTGTACTAGTAGTATCAATCAGCGTCTTAATATGTTGTGAACTCTTAAAGTCTAAGTGGTTTCCTTTCCCACATGACTGCTCAGGGGGTTTGAAAGATTATTCTTGTCATTCTCCCGTGTCCAAAATTAGCAAAATACATGCAAGAATAGTAGAAATGTTACCAAAGCAGAAAAACAGGATTGTAGCCCACCAGAGGTTGTACTAGCTGCTGTAAGTGGCCAAATGTGGAAGAAGCGGCAGTGCCTGCCAGAGATGTAAAACCTACCAGAGTTCCCCAAACCAGGGTAAGGACTATAAGACTCAATCCATCTGTAATTTCGAAGATCTAAATAAACATCTTGTTGATACTAAATTGAGTCAGGCCCAAACTATTAAGATCTGGTTTGCTCAGTCTGTCATTTTGGTTTTGGAAACTGTGTGTTTGTTCCTTTCTGTCCACTGCAATTGCTACTTTTCTGGATGGGATTTTATCAAGTGTCTCACATTTTCCTTTTTTTTTTTTCCCTCTCCCTCTCTCTTTTTTCTCCTGTTTTCCTGGTTTAGATTCCTTCCTGGACAAGGATTGGTACTATATCCACAGATAGGAGACAAACTGGATATTATATGCCCAAAAGTGGACTCTAAAACTGTTGGCCAGTATGAATATTATAAGGTCTACATGGTTGATAAAGACCAAGCAGATAGCTGTGCTATTAAAAAGGACAATACACCTCTACTCAACTGTGCCAAGCCAGATCAAGATGTTAAGTTTACCATCAAGTTTCAAGAGTTCAGTCCTAATCTCTGGGGCCTGGAATTTCAGAAGAACAAAGATTATTACGTCATATGTAAGTTCAAAATTTCAATTGTTCATTCTTTTAAATGGAATTGTTCGTTCATATGTTGCCTTGTACATTATAAGCAAACAAGGAATATGAATGGGTTTGTATTTTTTTCTCTGAAAATATTTTCTTGCCAGCGTATTTTTCACATTGTTGCTGACTTCCATGGGGCCTCTGTCTCTTTCTGTCTCTGATCCTTGGTTTGTGTAAACCAAATTAGACTGTATTTCTGTGCCCGTAAAGGGCTTCTTTTGCGCACAGCATTGTCTCCTGTATTCGCACCAAAAGTTGCATGCAGCTAAACCGTGATGTTTCGTGCTCGCAGCTCCGGCAGTGTGCCACGCGGCTGGCCTTGCCCTCGGGTGCTCTTACACCAGGAGTAGCGGTGGGGTGGCCCACCGTTCGGAGCTGAGGCATCCTGCGTGAGGTGGCTGGCCATTGCTCCAAGTGGTCCAGGGATTCTCGCAGGAAACACCTTTTCGGTGCCAGCTTTGACAGTGCAATTTCCCCACAAGGGTTACTGGTGGGCTCTAGTTGAGCACGCCTAGCCACAATACATACCTACTGTGTCCATACAGTAGCTAGGAGCGTTCTTGGGCAAAACCTAGACTGGGATGATCTTGAATTTCCTCCTTTTTCATGGTCCTGGACTTGTAAAAAGAATGTGGGTGATACAGGCCCGTGTCCAACAATATAAACGTTGTGTGAGTTTTAGTCTGATCAGGGGTTTGTGGCTGAAAGCGAGTCTGGAGGTAACCGCTGTGTTTAGTGATTCAAATTAGTTATGAAGTGTAAAGTTAATGATGTGAATCAGGAGTTAGCATAAGCTGAGACCTCAGCAGTGCAACAACAATTTACATTCGTTTAGGTTTTGTCATTGTAGTACTATGGTCTCTGGATCTCGTTTGGCCCCATGGGGACTTTTGAAGTCTTGAGCGAGGATCACCAGTTAGTAGGAGACAGACAAATTCTGTGCATTGGCTTTTCTGCAGTTATGAGGAAGTTAGGTACTGGTGTGTCTTATTTCTTAGAATCATAGAATGGTTTGGGTTGGAAGGGACCTTTAAAGATCATTTAGTCCAACCCACCCTGCCATGGGCAGGGACATCTTCAACCAGATCAGGTTGCTCAGAGCCCCGTCCAACCTGACCTTGAATGTTTCCAGGGATGGGGCATCTACCACCTCTCTGGGCAACCTGTGCCAGTGTTTCACCACCCTGATCTTAAAAAATGTCTTCCTAATGCCTAGTCTAACTCTACCCTCTTTTAGTTTAAACCCATTACCCCTTGTCCTATTGCAACAGGCCCTGCTAAAAAGTTTGTCCCCACACACATTTCTGCCACCTGCTTGAAAACCGGAGGGCTGATAACTATTTCATGTAAAGTCTGCCACTCTAAATATTTCTTAATTTCTTAATTAAAATTATTGGTAATTTTACAAGTGCTCTGAGCAAGTATTTTTAAAATGGAAATGGCATTTAATACAAATTAATGCTCCCTTCCCAGTTACACCCATAATGGTACACACTGTATAAAACAGGTTGTATGTCACAGAAACTAAGAATTCACTGTATTAAATATTAAATGTAGAAATTACTAAATCACAGTTGTGGGAGATACAAAATACCATTCTTTGGATTTTCAGGTTTGACAAAAAGATCAGTTAATGTAGGCTCTTTCTCTGTTTAGTTGGGGGTATATAAAAACCTGATCCCACTTACACAGCATTTAACTTTGACAAACTTCCCACTGAATTCCAGTGAGATTTACTGGGGTAAAAGCTGCAAGTTTAGATGTTGAAAGACAGTTGTCTGTAACTCCAGTGAAAATGTGTAGCATAAAAATGACCACACTCAAACAGTTGGCTTTAATGATGAAATATGTTCAGTCTTTAATGCTGCTTTTAAAAACATCCACAGCAGACCAGCTGTAGTGGAACAAATGGCACTGTTACAATTATTACCTGAAAATTATGGGCACAAATGGAGCTTTATGATACCCAGTCAGTTCTGTCATATCTATGTCATGGATTTACCCAGAGAATTATTAAATATGTCTCATTTTCATTAGTTTTGTATAATTGTTTCATTATAGCAATAAGACATAATAGACGTTGCATTTCCTGGAAGATTACAGTATAGTTTGGTTGAAAGAACTTGCTCAGCATTCAGCCTAATGCCTCAAAAATCACACTGGCCTTGCAGTAATACTGGAGTGCCTTAGGATATTACTTTCCCTGCTCATTCTGGCATAAACAAATGGCTAATTTATCACTATATTGCTAGCATACTAACCGAGCTGCAGCAGGGGTACCCGTACATTTTAATAGGTTGGACAAAAAAAAAAACCCAACCCTGAAAACCCAGCCATCCTGAAGCTAAAATTCTCGCTTTTCTATCATTCAGGGAGAAAACAATGAACTCAGTGATGTCGGTCTCAGAAACACTAAGAGGGGTAGAAAACTAGGCCAGGGCTCAGCTAGGACACCATTTTACAGAGATACTGGAGCTAGATAGGATTTTAGCAGTTTGTGTTCAAAAGCTCATGACCCGACACAGCCTTGTCAGTTGCAAGTTCTGGTAGTCAGGGCATTTACTGTCATTTTTATAAGTAATATAATACATCTTAATCATGTACGCAAATCAGGCCGCGAATCGTTTGCATACATCCCTATTCCCAGACCTGTAATTTAACAGGTGTGCTCGGGCCCCAAAGGGGAATGCACTGGGTCTCCCACTGACTCCAATACTGCTCGCTCTTTCTTTTCTCTTTCTTTCTTTCTTCCTTCTTTTCTTTCTTTCTTTCTTTTCTGTTTGTTCAGGAGTTTTGAGTTTTGTCTTAATTTGTTAAGGGCCTTTTTTGCGGGGTGGGAGTGCTGTGAAGTGAAAGCAATGATGCATTTTATGTGCCAGGTTTTGATTTTGAAGTATTTTAGGATCTTGTATTCCCTCGACTAAGGGGCATCAAACAAACCTGACACAAGAGTTTACTGAGCCCAGCATCTTTGCAGTGCTTGCTGTGGCTGCGTCTACAGCCTAATCTCACGCTGTTTATGCTGGCAAGCTGTTGTCAGCCCTTTAAGTGTTTAGTGCATTGTCATGTACCTTTATCAACTTGCCATTATTTGAAAACACAGTTTGTTTTCCTGAGGTAATAGTGTGTGGTTTGTGGAGCTGTATTAAACAGTAAAATCTCTACTCAGATTAGGGGGTTAGTCATTTTGGGATGAGGAGTTTTAACACAGGGTGAAGCAGCTTCCTGAACCCTGTGTACTTTTAGGGAAATGTGATTGTACAGGAATTCTTCAAGCCGTAATTTTTATATCATCCAGCTGTATTTGTGATAGGTGTAGCAGAAAGAGATCTTTTCTACTTAATACTCCCTCGGTCTAAGCATATAAAAGATGCAACTTTTCTCATTCCACAATTCACGTTTTTTTAAAAAAGTAAAAATGTAGATGGGTTTCTGATACATTTAATGGTTCTTTAATCCAAAAATAATCTAATCCACTTCTTGGCAAGATATTCCTCAATATGAGTATCAGGGTCCAAAGAGTTAATTCTGTGAACAGCGGTACTTGGTAAGATGATACTGATGGTATTGTGAAAGTGAATAAATGATGTAACAGAGTGTCCTTGCTTTTCTTTTCTTTGCTATCATCAATTTTTGGTTACCGGGAAATTAATGGATGCATTTTCCTACAGTTACCTGATTTCTTTTCAGCAGAACTGGAGAAGGTCAAATGTACTCGAGATCTCAGAAGTATTAATGTTAGATTATCCTAAAATATGCGACCATTTAGCTAACATATCGTAAGTCTCTAAGGAAATCCTTAATCAGATGCATGAAGGAAGATACATCATGCCCAACAACATAAATATCTTTGCGAAGGGCAAAGTTAAGCAGAAGAAGGGTGTGCAGATTTGCAACTCTGATGTTTGCGTTAAAAAGTCTTTTTGTGTCTTTGCATGGTTAGGGAATGAAGTATAGTTTTCTGCTGTTGTGGATGGCTCAGAGCGAGCAACGAGTGTCTTCTCAGTGCTAGGGGACTGATCTGCAAGCACTTGGGTGGTGGTGGAAGCGCGTGCTTCAGCACCTCTCTCAGATGCAGCGTTTCTCGTACAGGAGGGAGACGTGTTAGCATAGCACAAGCGTATACAGTATGCCGAAGATGTTTTCTTCTGGCGAACAGGAGGTGCCCTGAACCCTTCCCGACGAATGCGGCCCTCAGTCAGCGGGCGCGGAGAGCGCGGCGGTGCCCTGGGCGCGGGGGGAGCGCCGGGGAGGCCTGCGGGAAGCAGCGCCGGAGGGAAGGGAGCAGAGCCGCTCGCCGTCCAGCCGCCCTCGCGCTCCCGAGATCGTGAGGCCGAGCGAGCACGTTCCCTGCTCTCTTCCTCTCTTCTTTTGCATAAGTAAAATGAAGATTACGGGCTGGCATCATCAGCATTAAAAACTAAGTCGCCTGCGATGAAGTCTCCACCTGTTCAAAATTGGTGAAAGAATGGCTTGAGGCTTGGGAAGAGGCTACAGGGTGGTCCGAGAAAAGGTTCCTCTCAAATGCTTGCTCTGCCTGCGACCTCGTTAGCCAAGCTTGCCAAGCTAACGATGCTCGTTGGCTTTGACATTGGCAAAACGGAGTACGCAGCTTCCCTTAAATGTTTTTTGTCAACTTTTTTCTAGTGACCCACTTACATAATCGGCCTCTGGTTTAAATTAAAAAACATACATATATATATATATTTGATCCCTGACTGATTTAAAGGTTTATACTGGCTAGTAGCGCTACGGTTTGGATAACTGCTTTAATGGTACTGTGGCTTTTGAAATTGAAACAGTCATTCTGAAACTTTAGCATTAGCTGGGTTTGAAAAAATCACAAGGCTTTTTATGTTTTCACTTTGTCATTCTGTTACAATTAAAGGGCAATAACTGTCTGAGGAAGAACACATTAAAGGACAGTATAGATTGTGCCCTGAAATACGGCCCAGCTGGGAAGAGTAAATCTCTTTGCGTGGCCAAATAGATTTACATTAAAATGTTATTTTAGTATTCTGACCAAACAGTTTAAGCGCTGGTTGATCTGGCTGGCTGGGCATTCTGACACCTCTCTGAGGCAGGTTTCAGTCCGCAGCCCCCTGCCACCTCCCAAACACCTAGCGAGAGCTACCCGAAGGCAAACAGTAGGTTTTCCTTTGTTTGGAGGTTAATTCCAAACTAGCCAAAAAGGGGACAAAAACTGTATCAGCATTTCAATTCCATTTCTTTTGCAACAAAGACATTTTTCATGCTTCTTGTTAAAGACTCTGTGGTCCAGGAATCTATTGTTCTTTATTTTTTGGTGGTGGTGGCGGAGTTGATGAAAGCCTATGTGATAATAGCCGCCCCGATTCCAGTTGTAGAAAGATCACATTTTTTTCTTTCCTTTCTCCTCCTCCTGCCTCAGAAAATTAGATAAATGATTTCTTCTTAGTGCAAAATGATATCCAGAGGTCAGTCTTTGACTTTGCTGAGAGTCTTTTAAGCAATATATCAGCAATACCACTTAGCTCTTGTTGAATTAAATATAAATACAGCTCATACAAATAATATTATTGGAGAAAAAAATCAGTCTGTGCAGCTTCAGATTTCTAACAGAGTCTAAGACCTACAGGATTAATGGAGTCATGGTCCTTTGGGGTTTTGTCCCAGACCACACAGGTCTTGTAAGAGAATAAGGCTATTTTAGATTGATGGACTTTGTTCATATTTGGTGCCATTACCTAGGCAATACCGACCGTTTATCTCCTTTAAAGTAGACAGAGATAGTTCAGCAGGAAATCTTTTATTATTTCTCTATTCCTAAGGGAAGGAAATGACAGATAGGAAGGCTCAGTTTGTTAATTGATGGCATCTTGTGAAAAAATACATTTATCCTCCCCCACACCCCCCCAGGTATTCCAGATAGATATAGAATCAGATGAAAATGAAGAATAATTATTCAGACTGGAAGAAAGAATTATTCAGGAAATACTTAGGAATTAAACAGGTTTTAAAAATTCATAGGAAGCTGTTTAATATTTTTAGTCACTATTTATTTTTCTCATTTTTTTTAGTTCCTCATAAACAATTTATAAATACTGGAAATACGGTACATTCACAAAGAAAGATAGAATATTCTCACTTAGAAGTCTTTATATATATAGTATACATATCAACAATAAGGGTCACTTGAAGTGCTTTGCAAAAACCAGCTTAAACCCTGATCTTCTACACGTTGTATATGTTCTTAGATTTACACATACATCCTTAATAGGACTACATCCAGAAGAAGGTTGTGTTGAGTGTGTATTTTATGCTTTATATGCAGGGTGTGAGTAACTGTTTAAATCAAGAGGGTGTGTATTGGGGAGACATGCCATGCTATGAGGAAAGTACCTGTCTAAACTGAAACTTAGAAGTGCACTAGCACAGTGAAACACATTTAACTTTCGTTTTGTACCTAAGTTTGGTGATGAGCATTTATGTCCTCAAGTGGGATGATCAGTCTTTATTTTATACAGGTGCTTTTATTATATCTGTTACATATCGTGTCCTAAAATAAAAGAGCAGGAACTGCATAAGTGTTTATAAAGGCTTTAATGAAATTTAAATACTTTGCCTCATTAAAGTCTTCACATAGCTGGATTGGAGGGAAATACGTACTTTTGCCAGAGACCTGCATTAGCTAAAACACAGGGTTGAAATGGTTGAAAAACAGGGTTAAATGTCAGTTCAGACTCTCTTTCCTGACTTCAGTCAATCCTGGAAACTTTGGAGGGCGATTATTTCAGGATTTATTTCTGATAAATCAGACTGTAAAACTAAGCCCTGGTAGGCAGTCTTCCAGTTGCTTTTTTTCAGTCTCAAGGAAATGATGCAAATATTTCTGTGAGTAAAAGCAGGATTAGGCTTAAGGTAGTCTTAGCAGTTCTTGGAGAAGAGTCCGTATTAAGCTGATAAGGCTGGTTTTAAAAAGCATGTTCAGATCTTTGTTAGCACGATTCATCTGTTTTCCGTTCACTAGATAAAGACAGCAAAAATAACTAAACCGCAGCATCAGACTAGTCTTTTGTGTGCTCACCGAGCTGCTGTGAGAGAAGCAGAGGTCTGAATCCAGATCCTGCCGGGGAGACCGAGGGGGACCTGTTTTTTTGAGTATTTCACGTTGGCACGTAAACGCGCTCGACCGCAACGGTGCGGTTGATGGCGGAATCACAGGATGGCTGAGCTTGGACGGCACCCCTGGACATCACCCAGTCCGGCTCAAGCCCTTGCTGGAGCAGGCTGGGCTGCAGCCAGTTGCCCGCGACCGTGTCCAGCCGCGTAAGTCCCGTAAGTCCGGCTCCGTCGCGTACCGGGGAGCCCATGCCTGCGGCCGCGGAGGGAAGGATCCCTTCGCTCCCTCGGCCGGCTGGCAGCGCCCTGCCGAACGCGGACCGGGGGCCGCTGGCCGCCTTCGGCGCAAGGGCACGTCGCTGGCTCGTGGTCGGCGTGGTGTCCACCGGGACCCCCGCCGCCTCTTCTGCCAAGCTGCTTCGTGGGTGTTTGGCCCCAGCCCGTGCTGGAACTCAAGTCCAGCTGCCGTCCAGGGGCTGCCGCAGCAGATCTGGTAGCAGAATCAAGGTGTTAATTAAATAATCTGTGTCGCAAAAGAAAAAAAAAAAAAAAGGGCTTACTAATGTTACACTATTGAAGGTCTAGTGAAATATTAAAATCTGTATGAACCTAGCTATTAAAAGTATCAGTTCTCCTCTCTAGCTATGACTTTTAAAAATTCTGAATGCTGGAGGATTAACATATCCCTCCCATCAGAGTTTCTTAAAAAGAACCGAGATGTGCCTATGTAATAATTTCTGAAGAAGCTAAACCCCTTAATTTCTTATGGTGAGTATTTGAACTAGAGGTCCTGTAGCACTTTGGAAATTCAGATTGCTTTATTTCAGCAATGTTCCCTCATTAAGTTTTACTCTGTGGGTATTTTAAAGTTCTAAACACAAACATAAGCATACTGCAATCAAAACAGTGCTTAGCTTCTGATCTTTGCCAAATGCACCGTCATCCAATGGTATCATAATTGATCTTGGTACTAAGGTGCCAAACTCTGTGTTGCTGAAGGATAGTGAGATGATGTAAATAGCTTTTTGTGTTTTGCAATAAAGCACACTTTTATTGTGCTTGATGTAAAAGCAGGAGATGAAGGTATTCTTTTATTGAAGCAAACATGTGGAAAATTGCTCTAGATTGTTATAGTACAGAGCATCTCCCCTGAAAGGAATGAGGTTCATCTATAGGGCAAACTCCGACTGTGGCACTTTATTGGGGTTACTCCTGGACTCTGTGTGGTCAAAGCAAATAACATCATGTCCATCTAAACTGTTATAACCATGAGACTGGCACATTTTCTCATCTATAGTGTTATATTCTAAACTGTCACTAGGCATTAACTCAGCCGCTGGTGAAGTCCTACCACCTAGAGATGAACTCTGCCTCAAAATGATGTTTTCCACTTCAGTGCTACTCGTATAGCAATTACTGGGTCATTAATATCATTGCATGCAATTAGTGACAGTAGAATGAGCAAGAGGTTTGTTATTTAATATGAACTTTCACTATAACCCTTTCTTATCCAACTGCTACAGACAGAAACCAGAGAGATTTTCAAGGCAGATGAACATCCTTGAAGAGTGGTGTTGCGTTTGTATGATACAGAAAAGAGGTCCTCATTTAATGTTAAAGCTTCTGCTTTTGTTTCCAGCAAGCCTGCTTGTCATTAGCAACAATCAGTGTAACCTGAATGCTAACTAATTCTATTAGTTATGTTCAGCTGAACTGTTAAGCAAAGCTTGCTGTGGCACTGGGGAGATGTTTCTCCCCATCAGTGAGAGGCTTTTGCCAGTAGTGTGCAGGGAGAAAGGATAGACTTACGTAAAATACCTGTTTGTGGTTGGTGAAGTTAACTAGGTAGTGATCTGTTTTAGATGCATACTTTCTGATATACGCTGAATACATCATAATTAGTGGGCTTACATCTGCCACAGTTACTTCAGTGCTCACCAATGTATAATTTGTTTATGTAAACTAGAAGCAACCATGTGTGCAGTAGATCATTATCTGACAACATTTCTCAGAGTATGTGAAATATAGAACTGAAATACTTTCAGAAATGCTTAACTGTCATGAAAGACTTAAATTGTCATTCATGGTGATACAGCATTGAGATGCTTTTATTTCTTCTTTTTTTTTATATAACCTCTAAACCATTCCAAGAGAATTTTGCAAAGGGACACTTGACAGCAGTGAGGCAAGCAGGATTTTGTTGTGGGTGGGTAGATGCTGTGACCTTCTGTAATGGATAATAATTCAGCAAATAGTTTACTGTTTAGTACACTTCAGCTGTGGTGTTCCTTAACCCAGAGATAAAGTGGTGCTGTTTTTAAAATGACAGGCAGCAGAAACCAGTCGGAGCTCACAGCTTTTTTGATACTTTCCAACTCCATCTTGCTCGCTGTCTCTTTTTCCCTTTATGGAAAGACCTTGTTGACATAAAGGGCCTTTTTTTTTTTACCACCTGTATTCTTGTTGTATGATGCCGTGTCTCCCTGGAATTAATAGAATCATTCTGAATGTAGGAAACTTCACAAGAACTCTCTCCCTATTTTGTGCTTAATGCTTGGGCGGTCATTCTCAGTTGGACGACATGAGATGCGGGAAAGAGAGTCTATGGATTTCCAGAGGTGTGCCTGGAATTAAGCAGTTGGTATATACCGAGGTATATTACACTACAGAACTGATTGGCTCTGTCTTGTTTGTGTCCTCCATGTTGCATCCCCCCCAAAAAATTGAAACAGTAATAAAATCTGTCCCTGTCTTAACATACGAATACAAGCGGGGAATTTTATGGGGAATTATATAAAGACCCCTATATCATGAGTCCCATCTAAGTATCACAAGTCACGCCATTCGCATTTGGACAAGATACATTTTAGAGCAGTGGTTAGAAAAGTGAATCACTCAAGTTTCACTGCAGAGCCTTTGTCTTCTTCCAGGCAAGAAGAGGCCTGTTTTTTATTTTACTTCATTTTGTTCTGGTTTTAGCTTGACTGGGGAGAGCATTGCTGCTTACTTGCTGTGCAGAGTATAACTTGTGGATCCTGTTTAGATATAAATCCTGAGACATATGACATAGGACTTAATTTAAAAAACAACAAGGATGAGAAGCGGAAAAGAAGAAGGGAGAATTCTTGTCCTTTCCTTCGCATAGAAGTTTTGCCTTGTGGGTGGATAGACGGGAAAAAAGACTGGCTTCAAGAGTATTTATAAATACTCCATAAGCTTTAGTTTAAGAAAAAAAATCTATCTTAATTTGAAGAAATGTGTGGAATAAGATTGAGAGAATGAGTTGCTGAATGGCCTTTGGGTTGAGAAACTCTTCAAAATTCTGCTGCCACCTTGGCTTTGCAAGTAGGACAAATGAAAAAGCAGATGTTAGGAAAATGCAAAATTATTGGTAAACCATTTTTATACATTTTTCGTTACAGTCTCGCTGTCCTAAATCGTATTAATTGAGCAAAATCAGCAGGTTTTTATCTTTTTTTATTAAGGATCCTTTTTTGTCTCTATAAGATCAGTAGAAAAGTTAGGATATGGTTTTTTTGTCTGTAGATAGAAACACAGACAACATGTTGAGACTTGTCAGTGCAACTATTCCTAATGCATTTCAGTTTTAGCACTTGTGGTCCAGGTTTGGGACTGCTGTTAGTTAAATTTTGGAAGACAATTTCACTTTTTTAAAAAGTGAAGATTTCAGTGTCAGTCTCATTTTTTGTCACTACAAGCAAGGGTAAACCGTTAGTTGCTAGTAGTTGAAATTAGTATATTTATCTTCTCTTCAAACTTTCTGCAGCTCACCCAATGTAGTGTTTGCCAAGCTACCTGTTCTTTGGTGAGTGGCCTGAACAATTTCTTTTGGTTGTTTCAGATCTCCATGCAGATCTGGCATTGCTACTAAGTGGGAGGAAAAAAAAAAAAAGAATTTAATTTCATTTAATTAAAACACTCTTTCTATTACCTCAGCTGCCTTGTTCTTCATCCCTGGCTGGTCTAGAAACAACCTCCGTGTTGTGATCTGTGATTTGTGGTTTCGCAGTGTGTGATTTCTGGTGTTCTTAAACCTGTCCCATAAATTTAGATAATTTATGGGAAAGAAGAATTATTTATTCGGTGCTTTACTAAGAGAGTCATTAAAAGGACCAAAAGCAGATGAAAGCAGCCAGAGCACAAACACACGATGCCTGGCCAAAATAGTGTTCTATTACTTAATAAAATAAAAAACCCTCAAAAGCTTTACATGCGCTTAGTAATCCCGTGAGTGCATATGAGATCAAGTGCAGCTTTGCTTTAAGAATAACTTCTTACTACTGTTGGATCTAAAGCTTTCGTGGATTTTTGCTGCTGTTTAGGCTTTTCCATTCCATTTCTAAGCACAGCTGGGGAAAAGTGGAGATGGGTAGGGTTATTTGATTTTATTTAGCTCTTGATTTTGAGAAACCTGTTTTCTGATGCTGAGTTCAAGCAGTATTTAAGAAAAAAAATGGTGAAAATCACTAACATTGGAGAGTAGTGATCTACCCCAAAGAAACCTTTAATTCTCATTTTTCTATTAACAGATCCACACCAGCAGCAATTAATTCTTGATGACCTTGTCTTTGATACACTGCCAAATGGCTTGTATCATCCAGCACATGGAGGGGGGACAAAACCAATTTTGCCCTCACCCATCAGTTGACATCGCTACTCATTCATTCCTATAGTCTGTGGTTTAAGGTCCATTTAGTTTTCACAGGAAAATTAAGTACGACAATCACAATTTCTCTCTGCAGCTATGTAGTCCATTTCATATTCAAGCTCTAGAAAGAAATGTGTTATAAAGTTGTGTTGGTTCAAAGGATGTGACATTTAATTTGCAAGTAGGTAGTGTTTTTCATAATCCTAAAACATAAAAGTAGGGGTAGTAATTGTGGCAGAATTAAGAGGCTGAGATTTTTGTCTGCTGGTGTTTTCTTTAAAGTAATAGTCATGGCATTTTTTCATTTTGTAATGTGTGTTTTTAGGAGCGAAGGAAGCTGACTTTTTGTGACTGTGCCTTCATTTCTAATCTCTTTGTGAATGAAAAGCTATATACAGGCACAAATCCAGCAGCTTAATTCTCCATCTGATTAGAGCAATGTTACCAACCTGATAGATTGAAAACAGCCAAGATCCATGCAGTGGCTTAGCCTGCTGGGAGGTAGAGTAATAACAATCAAATGAAGATATATTAAAATGTAATATTACTTCCTCTCCACGGGGACTGTATAAGAATCATAGCCAGGAACTATTCTTGTCAGCTGACTCTCTTTCGCTCACTGATTCCCTGCCTCTGCATTTATGACTAATGCATTTCATACAATAAATACTTGTGAAGTTTTAAAAGCAAATAAATGTAGAACATCATACATTGATTTATGTGAGTTCCGGGGGTTTTGTTTGTTTGTTTGTTTGTTTGTTTGTTAATAATTTATATATTTCGAAGAAGGGAAGGGAGAGCTGGAATGAAATTCTTTGGTCTGAATAATTTCATTTCCTCTTCTGTAAGGGAGAGGATATGTTAAGGCAGTGGTTTACGAAACTGAAAATGTGTACTAGCTTCTCCAAAGTGAGTATGTATCAGCAGACTCTTAACTATAATTTTGTAAGAAGTCAGTTTTTTCTGAAAGTTGAAAACCCAAACTGATACTCCTTATAAAATGGCAGCTGCTGTTATATTCAGGGAATGCAGACACACAGTGTTTATACGGAGCTCGAACATCATTTTTGACTGACTCCTGTAAACATTGCCTATAAATTATTATGATTTTGTCAGAAAGTCTTAAAATTAATAGAGATTTTAGGGCAATTATATGTGTTTATTTATAGATGTGGATAAACTGCTGACTGAATAATTTAGTGCGCTTTTGACTGTAATTATTAGTTTTGCAATTGACACCAGCGGAACAGGACAGGTCTTAGAAAATCAGAGGTACCTATCCATCAAAAAGATGTAAAAACGTTTTGCTGCCTGTTTAGCAACATTGTAGTTACTTTTAGTTTCCTATGTCTTGCTGTATTAAGTGAAGTGTGGCATCCTGAGAACATTTAATACTCATGAGAAACTTCATATTAATCATTAATTATGTTTATTAATGTTAATATTTAAGTAGTATCTAGTCTTCTTAGCACAGGGCTGTGTATGGTAGTTTGTGTGTGAGTAATGGCCTCTAAAATATACCCATATTTAGACCTAAATATAAAAAAAACCAAACCTGTTCTTTTTTATATATATGTATATAAAAATAAACTGGATGGAAGGCCGAGAATTTGATCATATAAACACACCAGAGGGTAGTAGCATTTCCATTTTACGTGCAAGGAATTTGTGTTACGTTTCTGTGTTTATACCCGCAACTCTTTGTCACCTACGCTTTTTTTTTTTGGCAATACCCTTTCAGTGTGAGCAGAGCTCCAGGTACAGGGTCCCATTCCTGCTGAAGCGTGAGTACGGTGGGGGAGCTTACATGATAGCGGGTATAATTTTCATTTGGAGATCAATACAGAAAGGCAGCGGCAAGTGTTTGAGGAATATTTTGTACCCAATCCCTTGTTTGACTTCTGCACACTAAACTGTCAAGGGACATTAGCAGTATGAAACTGTTTTCTCCGATGTCCCAGGTTACTTCTTTTTCTCCATGCAGCTCTTCAAAGCTTGAAACTATGTGTTTAAAACTACCCACTTTCTTCCTGGTACGCTAGGGATATATGAGGTTATATTTCGATAGCCTTAATGAATTTTGAAAAATAATTTCCTCCAGTGGCCTTGGGTAATTGTCAGTTTAATTACAGGGAGAAGCTGAGATGGAAACTTTGCTTTGTCACTGAAATGCTCCTCTTTGAAAATTCCCCGGTTCTCAGGACGTACCAGTCTCTACTCTGAGCTATAACGTAGGCTTTTCGAAAACCCCTTGAAGAACTGTGGAAAAATTGAATACTTCTGCAAATTCATTCATCTGACATCAAAGCTATAAAGCATTCTTTCAGCAAGCAGGCGAGGCAGATTGCGCTCACATAGGCACACAACCAGACTCATTGTGCATCTGGGCCTTCCCGTTTGGAGACTGTATTTGAAGTAATTTTGCATTCTTTTTGCCATCTTACTTTCTTATTCTGTACTGTGGTCAGACTGCATCCTCTGCATCTTATTGAGGTCTCCTGCTCTGTGGGTTAAATGGATAGGCCTTTAAAGAATAAAAAGGCATTGATGTTCAGAAGAAGCAGCACTCTATTCAATTAAAATCAAGTAGAAGGTGCTTAAGGAGATGTGAGCCCCCGTCGCCTTGATTGAAAAACAAACGAAGAATATAAAAAAATGCAAGACAAAGTCAGTATTTATTAGTTGTACTTTCAGTTGATGCTCAGCTTTGGTATTTCTATTTACTGCTTTTTTTCCCTTGTCCTTGTGCTGGTACATTGGCAAATAGGTCATAAAAACCACTTTCAGCAAAGACACATTTGATTTATGTCCAGAACTGGTTCTTAGTATTGATTTTTTTTCCCTCTGGAAAAAAACAAAAGAAAACAAAACTATATGTCTCCATTATTTTCTGAGCCTGGCAATGCAGTGGCACATTTCAGATCGGCTTTTATCTTAAATTACTCATTGTGCTCTTTTATATTTTAAAAAGTCTTTTTTGCAAGTTGGAAAAAAAAGAAGTAGTTGCATGTATGGCCTTTGTCACGTTTTTACAGGGGGAGGGAACAAGAGGAGGAACTGGGAGGGACCAAGTATGAGGAGAAGGGAATTTTGGGAAAAGAAAGCACAATTTAGGGAGTTTTTATGGTGGCTGTAATTTGAGTTAGTCACAAAAGAGGCAGAAGTGGAACAAAACCAAGAAGTAGATCAAAGGCAAGGAAGCAGGGTTCAGCGGTATGGGGTTTATATCTTCACGGCTAGAGAGAAGATTAGAGCAAGAAAAATACTGCCATGGGGCTAGGAGGACATTGTGAAGGAAAAAGGAAATACACGTGGGCTGCATTTGAAAGAAAATCCCCAAGGAAGGCGAAAGAGAAGGAGTGAGAATTAAAAACAAAGATCTGAACAGTGTGAAGCCCTGGCTGAATTAGATCCCGAGCTGAAAGGAGAGGGGCAGAGGCAGGAGAGTGCTGCTTAAGCAGTTCGCCGCAGCCACGGCAGGCAGCGAGCTCCGTTATATCCCGTTTTCTGTTTGTTTTCTCCGGCTGGCGGTCTGGTGCCGGCGCACGTGCGCGCACCCGCCCGCGCGGGCGTCCTGGGCCTCGGATGAAACGGCTCCAAGAAACGACGGTGAAATTCCCACCCCCGGGACAGCCGGGGCGGGAGAAGCCCCGCTGCCTTCCCCACGTAGCGGAGCCGGAGCCCGCCGCCCGCGGCCGGGGCAGCAGCCCGCGCGCCGACGTGGCCGGTGCTTGGCGCGGTGCGGGGCGGCCGCGGTGCCCGGCGCTGAGGAGCTCTCGAGTAGTTTTCCGGCGGCTCTTGGGGGTTTGCAAGCGGCAGCCGGCTCGGGCGGCAGCGGAGGGGAACCCCTAGACCGTGACTCGACGTTTCGGGTTCTCCAAGGCAGCTGCGCTTGGCGCGTAAATCGCGTGGCAGCGTCGGCTCGCGGCGGGGTCGCGCGGTTCCAGCCGGCGCCTAGATAGGCGAGAACAATATGAACGCAGGGGAAAGCACCCGTTTGTTTGTAACGAGCTAAAAGGTTTCCGTGAGAATAGAGCGTACTCCCCTCCGCCCCCGCGGAGGCTCCTCAATGCTGAGAAAAGTGAGATTGTACTTTAAAATATTAAATGGTTTTCCAATCGGCACAGAATCTCAGCTTTCGCCTGGGTCTTTTGTATGCGTTCACTTCTTCCAGCAGGAGATTTGTAATAGAGGAAGCAGGTGTAACGTGGTGATTATAAAGATATTGTTGGGGAAAAAAAAAAAGGGGGGGTGAATTTTCAGTGCTTTGCTCCTCTGAGGCTGCCAGGGCTTCCTTTTCAGCTGAGTCCCTCACCTTTTAGCAAGGTGCAGTGTTTTCGGCCAAGTCAGTCAGTCAGTCAGTCAATTGTGCATAGGAAAAAAGGTTGCTGGGTAAATTTGAAACCTTGATAACACATTCCTCCATTTGTGTATATTGTACGGCTTACCAATGTATTCATTCCTTTGGCTTTCAACATTTCACAACTTTCCATAGGTCAGCCCGAGCAACAAGAACAGGTCCTGGTAGATTGAAAGATTTCCGCTTTCAGACACTCATGTTCACATCACTTTGCCTGTTGATTTTCCGATTTTTATTTATTTTTATTTTTTTATTTTTCTTTTATTTTTAATCAGCAACATCAAATGGGTCTTTGGAGGGCCTGGATAACCAGGAGGGAGGGGTGTGCCAGACAAAAACCATGAAGATCCTCATGAAAGTTGGACAAGGTAAAGACCATCTGCTGTTTCATGAACTCACTTTGATCAGTCTCAATGTCCTTTTAGTTTTCAGGCTTCTTTTAGTGGTGTAGAGCAGAGAGCCAGCCGACTCCAGTGTGGTCATTCCTCCTCGATAGTCTGAAAGCAAAGCCTATTTTCTCTTCCTCAGCTACTGACAGATTTCTACAGAAGGAGGGTTAGCGTAATAAGATCTCTTCACCGGAGAGATCCCTAGAAGGAAAGGTCACCTGGGAGTAGTGTGTTTTAGTCATTTTTATTTTTATTTTAAAAACAAAAGCCACAACTCTGCTGCTCAAAATTATTTAAAATACATGAAAGGAGGGAAGCTAATATTTCTATAGTTTGCTTGTTATGAATTCTGATTACAGAGAGGTTTTTGTTCATTGTCTCTTTTCACATATAGATAACCTATTGTGCAGGAAGAAAGAATTATTCTTCTAAGTAGAAGTTGGTTTAATAGTCAATCAGCATCCTCAGTTAAACCGAAATGTCATCTGCAAAGCTTTTCTTGCCAATTACAGGAATCCCTATAGTTTCTGCAGATGGCCTCACAATTTAAACCTCTGAAATAACTAATATAACCATTTTGCTTTAAAAGGGAAATTACGTTCTTATATCTCCCAGTCCTTTGCATAAAGATTCTTCTGTTCAAAACCATTCGTGTCTCACGAGGTACCTAGAGCCGGCTTATAAGGCTCCGTACCATCAAGCGCCGAAGCTGCATGAGTTCCCTTTCTCTCCCCCAGATCCCAACTCGGCGGGGCTGCCCCGGCACACGGATCCCACCAAGCGCCCCGAGCAGGAAGCTGGCACCAACGGGAAGAGTTCCACCACCAGCCCCTTTGTGAAGGACCACTCAGGTAGGTGTGGTGGGGCTTGTGCCTGCCATCGGGCTCTGGCGGAGTCTCCTCCTTTTTCCCCAAATGCCTTTTATTTTACCGTTAAAGTGCCAGAAAAACGAATGTTTTCATACTGAGAGGAAGCAAAAGCCAGTTCTGATGCTCTGGTGGGTAGTGTCTGGGAGCTGCAAGTTTTGGCAACAGCCGCTCTCTCCCCTCTTCCGCTCTGCAGTAGAAGTTAATTACATCTTGGGAGAATATCACTCATTTACAGGAAACTTTTTGGATAGGACGTGCGCTAGGCAGCTTTACGATGGTAAATGCTGCCTTACATTTAGTAGTCTGGCAGACGAACGAGTCTTTCTGTCTATCTCTTCCCGTATAATACATTATCAAGTGGTTCTCGACAGCCATTTATAAAGTTTATTTCAAGGCATCTATAATTAATGTCCTGATCTTTTAACTGACCCTATAACGTCTACACATGAATGGCTGGTCTTTCACTAAATTTAAAGATTTATTTGTTTTTTAGTAATTATCTAAACAAGATAAACAAGATGGTTCCAAACCAATATCTTCAGGGTGCATTTCAGACATTAGGTGAACAAGAAAAAAGATCTTACGACCCAAGGTCTCCGGTCAAAAAATTTGGTGAATTGGGAATGCTACAAAGCAGAACTTGCTGACGCTTGATTCTGGGGTTCCCGAAAATGGCTGCAAGTTTTCCTCGCTAGCTCTGTCATTAGTTACTGGTCTAATGAATCTTTGATATGGCGGTCACTGGGCAGGCTTCAGCCATTTCCTGCGGAGGTTCCAGCGCGAAAAGTTCACAGTTACGTGGACGTAGCATGTGCAGCGTTCTTCCACCTGTGAGCGAGCATCAGGAGAGGGAAGTCAGTTCAAATTTTCAAGTGAGAAAGTGTCAAGTGAGCGTTCATTTAATTTTTGTGACAAATAATACGACAGTGTGATGGCACCAAATATTCAACAGGCTGTTCAGCACCTGAGCTTTTCCTGACTACCAAAGGCGTGGTGTTGTTTTCTTATAAGTAGATATAAGTTAATACAAACAGATACATGCCATAGGCATTTTGCCTATTTATCTCCCGCACTGCCTCAAGCTCCTTTGTTTCATGTGCAAGCAAGAGGATTCCACTTAAAGAGGCACTAAGGACGATTTAACTTACATCGATATGTGAAAGATAAAATAGCAGAAGAATGGTGTGACACTGAACAGTACCAGTTGTCCTGAGAATTGTCATTTCCCTGGGTTATTTTCCCCTCGCAGTCCTATCCCACCCCTCTCCGCTGCCCGGGGCTGGCCAGCATCTGTTAAAAGATGCAGTGCGCATCAAAGGCTGCCTTGTCAGTGCCAGTCCTCGCCGCTGATGGATGATGATGTATGAAACGGGGTGGTTTGGGAGCAGCACAAAAGTGAGACCAACAGACACAAAGTCTTGTTTAATATTGATTGCTGACTTCGGCTGTTTGCATTTAGCTATCTAACAGGGTAATTGGTTTGTCAAAGTTTAGCTGTCAGTTAATTCTTCCAGTCTTGCTTACTCTACACATTTTTAAGCAGCGTAAACGGGTCGCAGGATGGCAATAACTTCTGTCTGTTGTATTTCCGTTCTTTCCAGGATCTAGCACAGATGGCAGTAAGGCTGGGCATTCCAGTATACTGGGTTCAGAGGTGGCCTTATTTGCAGGGATTGCATCAGGGTGCATCATTTTCATCGTCATCATCATCACTTTGGTGGTTCTTTTGTTGAAGTACCGGAGAAGACACAGGAAGCATTCCCCGCAACACACGACAACTCTCTCACTTAGTACGTTAGCCACCCCAAAACGCAGTGGCAACAACAATGGTTCTGAGCCCAGTGACATTATCATTCCTCTAAGGACTGCAGACAGTGTCTTTTGCCCCCACTATGAAAAGGTCAGCGGCGACTATGGACATCCAGTGTACATAGTTCAAGAGATGCCTCCTCAGAGTCCAGCAAACATTTATTACAAGGTCTGAGAAACACACAATCAACTCTGTGGTACAGTTGAGTCGTAGAGGAAACTCACTGGTCAAATGCTTTCTGTTGGGGTTTGTGATGACGCCTTGTGTGCTAGCATTGACTCAAGCACAGGGGGGAGAAGGCGACAGCTCTTTCGCTGGGAGCCGACGCGAGCTGGACAGCTTACCTAGTCTGTAGAATTCCTATCTCAGTGAATAAGTATTCACTAAAAGCTGGAAGACTTTTATGTAGAAGATGCCCATTCTGATTGCTGTACTCTTGTTACATTCATCATCCTCAAAGCCATGTGCTGCGGGCGTTCAGGCATGTACAAAAGCCAAGGGAAGACGGAGTGATCCGTGGATGTTAATAGCTCTAGGCATCCTGGGAAGGTGCTCTAGGATATATCAAGCTTGAAATGCAATCTTCTGACTTTTGTGTGTCTCTCTCAGTGCGTACTGGATTTGTCACACAGACCTTAGTGTCTAAGTAAGACTTGTTAAAGTTCTCTTGCTTTTAGTCGGTCACTGTTCCATTTGTTTCTGTTATCCGGGGCTCTGCCATCCTTCACATAAGATTTCCTTTCACTCCACCTCCTGAATCACTAATGGAACATTAATGTTTGGAGATCCGCACTCCATCCATCTGCTACAGCAGCCTCACTTGAATGGGTAATGCATTTATAGAAATTGTGTTTGATAGTAAGGAGCCTTCCAGCCAAAAAGTTAGGCTGTCAACAAAGTCAAGAGCAGGACTGGGTGGTGGAGGGAAGGGCTGACTGCAGTTGCAGTTCAAATACTGCTGCCTCAAAAATAGAAGCTGGGAAGAAAAAAGACAAAAAAAACCCATTTAGGTAGCACAGCACTTTGGTACGCTAAGTTTTAAGAGACAAGTAGGAGACACAGTAACACGTGCAGTGGATTAGGGCTGCATTTGAAGGAATTCATGGTTATCAAATACCAGTGTGCAGAAAAAAAATAGTACCTTCAATACAGTAGAACAAAGGGGTATTGTTAGTAAGTGAACAAGCTTGGAGAGGACAAGACAATAGCAGGCCGCCGAGGATACATTAGGGCAGGGCTGTTGTGGTACTGGCAATAAAATACACAGCTTTGAAGCTGTAGCGAAAACGTAGTCTGCTTTGGATGACTTTTAAGCAGACTCAGCTGCTATACTGTCACATTGTAGTAAACACAGGGAAAGCATTTAAGAAAATAGCAGAGAGCCAAATCTGACCAAGATGATTATAAGCCAACAGGTGAAATGAATTGTAATTCTGTCACTGGTAAAGTTGTGGAAGAAAATAAAATTAAAAAAAAAAGGCAAAAAACCCTTTCTCATCTCTAAAAGTAAGACAGAATTTCTTTCTGACTGAGCCTTTTGACACTTCGGTTTATCGTAGTGCTGTCCCTGCACAGTGAGGGCAGGTACTGTGACTGACACAGCCATTCGTTGGTGCTCTGTTGCAAAGTTAAAGCACATATGGCAAACCTCTTGCAGTCCGTAAGAATCAAATAAATTATGACACTGAGATGGAGAAGGAAGATATGTCTTATTTATAATAGGTGTATAGAACACAAGGGATATAAAGTGAGAGTTTTTCTTTCGTTTGTTCTTTCTTACTTTTTTGGTTTGGTTTGCTTTTTCTACTAATATATATTTTGAGATTGCACAGTATCTACACCAGAAGATGTGAAATTCATTTGCGGCAATTAGATAGTCTTAACTTGTCATCATTTTACATATATGTGTGTGTGTTTATATATGTGTATACAAACATATGTATGTTTATATATGCATATATATGCATATATATATGTATACACACATTAAAAAAAAAAAGAAACTGCTTCTGGGAAAAACATCAGCCATCCAAAAATAACAATGGGAGCATATTAAAAAATAAATAAATCCAAAGCATCTCATAAGAGAAAACTAGGAAATATAAGGCCCAAAATACCAGGAAGTCAATGTTACTGCATCACGGATTTAACAATGACAAGGTGTGCCGGCATTTATTTTCTGTGTTGTGTTTTCCCTTGCCTTACGGGCTGATGTGTTCTGTAGATTTTGTTGAGGTTCATGGCGGGGGGGGGGGGGGGGTTCAGGTTAAAGTTTTGGTTTTAGCGTGGCTATTCCCCTAAAGCTCCCACCCTGGGGAGGAAATAAAAAACCTCTACTTTTATATGTGCTATGCAAATAGACATTTCTAACATAGTCATGTTACTATGGTAACACTTTGCTTTCTGATTTGGAAAGAAAATGTAGCAACAGCATTTTGGGGTTCTCAGACCTCTGGTGAGCACCTGCAAGAAAAAAAAAAAAGGAAAAAAAAAATCTGTCATAGAAATGATCACTCTCTCTGTTTCCTGAACCTGAAAATGATGTTGGGATGTTGGTCCAAAAGAGAGAAACAAAACAAAAAAAAAAAAATCCCAACCCATGGTTCTGTGGAAGGTTACCATGGTGACTAACTACAGTACATATGTAATTCTTTTCAACAACCCTTCCTTTCTGTGAATCCATCCATACAAGGTTCTCTTGTAAGTCATTAAGGTTTTATTTTGGGGGAGGGGGAGGAAGGGAAAAGATGGGTTTACTGATACTGATTTTTATTAAATCAAATTATGCTTCATCAGTTGGCTACATTCTAGTTATGTACTAAACTGTGAAAAAAAAAATCAGACGAATTGCTCAAGAGCAACCTGCAACCAATTGAAAAAAAAAAAAAATGTATTGTGCGTCTGTTTTGTGTCTGGTGCAAAATTATGACAATCTACCAACTGTTCCTTTATTTGACGTTGGTCCAGCTTTGAAAAGTTACTGTGAATGCCTTGCTTGTATGATCATCCCTAGTCACCCGACTTGGAATTTGCACCATCATGTCTAAGTGAAGATGCTGTAAATAGGTTCAGATTTACTGTATATGGATTTGGGGTGTTACAGTAGCCTTATTCACCTTTTTAAATAATAAAAAAAACCCACATGAAAACAAGACAAAAATGGCTTTTCTTAACCAGATTGTGTATATAGAGCAATGTTGGTTTTTTATAAAGTCCGAGCAAGATGTTTTGTATAAAATTTGAATTTTGCAATGTATTTAGCTACAGCTTGTTTAAAGGCAGTGTCATTCCCCTTTGCACTGTATTGAGGAAAAAAATGGTAAAAAAGGTTGCCAAATTGCCGCATATTTGTGCTGAAATTGTGTACCATGAATATTTATTTAAGAATTTCTTTGTCCAGTTTGTAAGTAACACAGTATTATGCTTGAGTTATAAATAATTTCTTCTTTTTTTTTTATTTTGTTTTGTTTTGTTTGTTTGTTTGTTTTGTTCTGTTTTAAAACTAGCCGGTCATAAGTTTGAAATCTGCTTTAGTTCCACATTACAATTAGTTCCCAGAAAATGAAAATTATGAAAATCACATTCCACGTCTGTTTCAAACTGAATTTGTTCTTAAAAAAATAAAATATTTTTTTCCTATGGAAACCTTGCCTTCTAAGTATTTTCTTCTTTTGTTTTGGGATTTTTTTCTGTTTTAAAAGATGAAAATAAAGCAAGCCACCAAGCCTGTCTCCCTCCCTCCCTCCTTCTCTCTCTTTCTCCTCTCCCCCATCTCTCCACCCTGATTGCTAGTGGTTTATAGGAAAGAAAGCGCCTTATAATACACTGGCTTCTGTTAACCTACTTCTTTCCCAGGCTTCCTCTTACATGTATCAGCAGATTTTAAAAACCACATGGAGGTCTTAAGCCCTTGGAAGTCCGTGAGCTTCAGCCGGGTGCGGTAGCCAGGTTGCCCGGATGATCTGGGAGGTGAGATTATAACCACACAAATAATTCCCAGACATTATAGAGTTGAATTATACTGTGGGCAGAGTCAGGGGAAAAAAATAGACATACCTGAAGGCGGGTGCTGTTGCTGTCCGTGCTGCTCCTGAGGAGGAGGAGCGGCAAGCGTGGGGTGGCGGGGCTGAGCAAGAAGGGACAGGAGGTGGAGGCCCTGGGGAGAACGGCGAAGGGTTAGAAATGCTGCAGAGTCACAACATCTCGGCGTGGTTCTCAGTGGGGCCACGCACCGTCCCGTCCCCGCTTTACTGTGCCTCGAGTTACGGGAGATGGGGCCGGCGTGCCTGCGGGTGACGCAAGCCTTAATGCAAGAGCTGTGCCGGTGTTGCTCTAATTTTCATTAGGATAACCGATTCTCTCATTTAGTAAATAACCCCTTCATTTTTTGACAAAGCCCGGTCACCTGGAAAGTGAAGCACCGTTCAGTTTGTTAGCAGCGCATAAATGCTGTGATCATCCGGGGAGTAACAGGTGGGAAGGTCTACAGAGGGGAAGGATGCATTTCTCACTTTGACAACAGATGCCAATTTGTCACAGGATTTTCACTGAAGAAAGGCGGCTGGTTATTCATAGCATTGGTCACGCAATTCCCATTTGTCAAATTATTTTTTCTTTTCTGAATAATCAGGGGGGAAAAAAGACTCTGTGGCAGAGGCGCTGTGTCTATGTATTGCGACGGCACAAGTATTCCAAACCCGGACATACAGAAAGCCTTAGAGGCTGTGGAACGGTTGGGCGAGCGTGGCTTCTTGCTGACGGAGCTCGTTTGCAGGTCCAGTTTACCGAATCTGGGCTGGAAGTTGACCTTAGCGGGAACGTCACGGAGCGGCACTTAGGTTCACCTCCCGGCTCTGCTACGGATGTCCGCGGGTGAGTTACTTGCTCCAGCAGAAGACAGTAAGTGTCCGCGGGGCAGCGTGTGAGCATCCATCCATCCATCCACTGGCTTCTCGGGAGATGGCGTGGGCCCGATCCTGCGCCGAGGGCTGCGCGTCGCTCCGGAGGAGGAGGTCTCGCGTACTGGGAGGCACGGGTGTACTTGGCCGGGCTGAGACTTCGCTCCCCGCTCCGGGCTCGGACGCGGCGGGGTCCGCCTGCTCTCCCGGAGGGCTGCCGAGGGTCCGCGCGCGGTGAACGGCTGTGAGGTGCTCAGGTCTGCTCTGTGCCGAAAGCCGGTCGGGTGGAGCCGGCGGTTAGAGCTGTGGCTCTAGCTTAGTCAAGGCCAAGGCTGTTGGTTTTGGTTTAGGCCTTGGTAAACGCTGGGAGATGGTGCCAAGAAAAATAATGTGATCGCGTCGACTTTACGTGGCATTTTCCTTTCTGAGCCCCTTTTTTCCATCTATGATAAACATGTGTAATGATGTACGTATTTATAACTACCGTGTATACTGACACCCACACGCCCCTATTTTTGTCGCTGTTTTAGCAATAAGGGAGAAGCAGTGTTGCTATAAACGGTGTCCCCACGGGGAGGTGGGAAATGGTTGGCAGTGTAACTCTGTGTAGGTGCGCCTGGGGACAAGGCTGCCGGGTTAACGGGAGGGCCTGGCACACCTGCCTTTGCCAACATAACAGAACCTCCACCGAGTCTGCTGAACTCATTGTCGTAAATGATACGTGCCTTAGACGCTCAGCATAAAGTCATTGACTTATAACCCATCTTTTATAACTTGCAGAGGGGGGGGAAAAAAAATCATACTTGCATTTTGCGCTGCTGCTGACACTGCACTATTAATTATCAAACAAGCACAAAATCAGAATTTACTGCCTTTATTACGAAACCGGTTCCCCGGCAAGAACTAGTCCAAGTCAATAGGCTCCGCTAAGTGGAAAATAAAATTATAATTCACAGTTGTTATCCATCTAGAGTGGAATAAGGATCCGTTACATAAAATAGCACCTCACAAAGTAAGCATAACAGTGTTACTGCCTAGGTTTAAAACGTTATACCTCTTTCTTTAGCCTTTCTCTTTAGCTTTGCCGTGATGCATTGATCAAATGCTCAGTCAGCAGCATGCTCATTTTGAATCTATATCGGCACCGTAGATTTTCTTTTTGCAGAAAAGCTTAGAATTGTGTAGTGGTGAGCAAAATGAAGGAAAATGAAAACTCGGTCTTTCTAAGAGACGCTCTCCACCTTTGTAGCCGCAATAGAAATTTTGGTGGGGAAAAAGCCCAGGGTTTAAAACCACCAAACATATTCCTTACACAGTTGGCATGTCGTTACATGAAGCATCGGATCAGAAATCAATTAATATTTGTTTTGGAAGAAGACGAGCGTTGGAGGGTATACCACAGTGTATTCATGATTGTGCCATTCCTAGTCCGAACGGTGCTGGATTCAGCTGGCTGAGCTATCGTCTATGAAATAAAACAGTATCCGCCTGTCACATGACTCCCGGAAACACTTTGACGCTTAATTAAGGCATAACGCAACCGGCAGGAGTGACCCCGCAGCCGACACCGCGGGGCTGTCGGTGGAGCTGGAGTTCCTCTCGGGGGGGTGCAGATGCTGCCCTCGCCTCTGCCGGCCATGGGCCGGGGGCTGGCGGACGGGGCCGGCGACTTGCGAAATTGGGGCGAGAGCCCGCCCGTGGACGGTGAGGATGAGGAGGGGCAGCTGCAGGTGGCTGTTCCCGGAGAAGGGCCGGCAGAGCGGAGGGAGGAGGCGAGGAGAGGGGAGGGCGGTGAGAGGACGGTGAATTCCCGGGGAGGAGGCTTGGGGACATCTGTAGTGACAAAATCCCGGGGAGAGGTCCGACGAAGATGGTGGGCCCAGCTGTGGAGGTGGTTGGAGGGACGGGGTCTTCACAGCTCCGGTAAAGGCTTCGGTGGAAAACAGGTAACAGCAAGCAGAAGAAAAATGTTGACGGACGAAAGGCGGATAAGCGTAGTGACTTGGTCGGTGTTGGCTGTCGTTTCGAGCTGGTGAGGAGATCAGGCCAGGTTGTTCTGCCAGACACTGAGAGGAGAAAGAGCCTACGTGGGATGGAGAGCCACCATCAGAACTCCGTGCTTTCTGCAAGCTGGGTGCCTGTGAAAAAGAGATCAAAGATCTGCAAGAACTGAATAGCCATAGGACTATTAAAAGTCTAAAGAGCGGAGAGCCTTGTGCACAGCTGTCATAACCTCGGGAACAGGACTTGCGTTTTCCTAAGTGCATGCATTGACAGAGCCTCATGTGCTTAGGCTGCTGAAGAAGTGCAATTAATTTCATACGGGCAATCCGTTGAGTGTGGGAGAATGGTTGCTTCTAGATCAGACCTTCAGTGGATATAAATTAGTGTAGTTCAGTTTGATATCTGATCCTGCTTATCACAGTTCAGAGTTGCACATGCATAAGCAATACTCATACAGATTTTATTATACCTCTTAGCTATGAGAAAGTGCTTTATAAGAGTGTTGTCCTGAATATTACAAAGACTGTACTCAAAAACATACCAACAATGACATGCTTTTATAAAAGACTGCTATTAAATGCCATAAAAATTGTAATTTGCATTTTATTGAACATCTTCAGCAATTTGTTGTATCTGTTCATTAAAAGAAGGTTGGATTACTAGCAAAAGTATAATAAAAATTGTTCGCATTTTAATGTGTCTTTTTGTCTGCTCTTCTAATATTTAAACTCATTCCTTCCTATTCCTGCATTCAATTCATTCCATACGCATGATCAGCAGGTCAGCTGTCCGCTGTTATTACATTATCTGTTAATCCCCACACGCCGTGTTCCCAGTGTTTCCAAATCCTGAAATTCGATCAAAATACCGAATTTTGGCTTTGTTTAAACTCAGCTGTTGGAAGTATATGATCACATGAACAATTTAGTAATTATTCAGAAGCAATAGCGTTTTAGCCTTCATCACCGTGAGGATTACTGGGGGACATGAGGCCAGAAGGCAGAAGAAGATGCAAAAGAATTCTTTGTGTGTCATTCTGAAAAATCTCAAGATTTGGGGAAACCCAAGTGATGATGTAAGAGTTAAAAGTAGTTGCATGTGCTGCTTTTGCTTCACACTCTTTCCTTCATTGCGTGCTATGTTTTCTTTTTGTACATAACCAACAAAGCACATGTGAATTTTCCAGGCCTCAAAACAGTGCTCAAGCTGTAGAGATTCATACTGGTGGGTCTGGAGGTCTTCTTTCGAATTTCCACTCTGGAGAACGTGGTGGCTGCTTTCCTTCAGCCTGTTTATCCCGTACTCCGATGCCATGCCCTGGTCACCTGCCTGCTCAGTACCCCAGCCCTGTCAGTCCCAAAGCCCTCTCTGGGGCTTTGTATCTTCCCAGATAAGGTTTCACTTCTGGACAAAGCTTTTGTTGCTCACCCTGAAAGTTTCTTTTCAAACATTGCCCTAGGCTTTCCTCCTTTTATATGACTGGCTCTGGATTTCAGCTGGTGACAACTTTTTCCTGGAAAAAAAAAAAAAAAGTTCTGATGGAACACAGGAACAGTCCTTGTACCAAGGGTGTGTTTTCTTCTTAGCCCCTTATTTTCCAATCAGCTTTAGTTTGAATTTTTATGTGGCTTTATCTCTTCCTTCTGTATTTATTCAATTGCATCTGAAGGAAAGCAGCGTGCAGTAAAATTCCTAAATACAATTTAAATATAGCTCATTTCAGTCCAGTTGGTTTTACGTCTCCATTCATCAATACCTTAAGCTAAAAATATCTCAGATTATTTTGTCTTGTTTCTTGTAAATTAAAAAAAAAAAAAAGCCTATTAAAATCTCTTTTCAGAAAAGTGTAAGCAGTTCACTTTGGAAGGCATCATTTGAGCAGAATTAAGAAACAGTGATTGGTGTGCAGCTCCAAATTGAGTGAGCATATTTGAAAGACAGAATGACTTTTGGCAATAGCCAATATTTGGGTTGGTTTTGTTTCCTTAAGTCAGCGCAATACTGAGAGGAAGAAAGTGCTGTTGGTTTTCCTGTCTGTGCACCAGCCTGGTGGCAGCCAGCTTGGGGCTTATTTACGTAGCTTTGTCCTTTCAGTCTCTTATGACGAGCAGTGATAAAACTAAAGTCTGGATGCTTTGGCCACCGGTAGGTGTAACCTATGTGATTACACGCAATACAAGGGATTTATACTAAGACATTGTTCCTGCAGGAGAAACGTAAATCCCTTCTGCCAGCTCCCCTCCGCCCCCTTCTAGCGCTGCGTTTTGAAACAGCAGACGTTTTTCCTTGGGATTTTTTCACCCAGTCTAAATATTTCAAAGATAGCATCAGAACTATATTTATCAAGTTATACAACACTCTTGGTTTTTCTGTGTAGCTGGCTGCTTGCGATGTTTCCACAGCGTCCCATCGCTCAAGCCACCATTAACAGACTGGTGCCTACGAACATGCAGATGAGACTCAGGAGACTTATTTTTGCATCGTTTTTTTGAGAGATATCTTGCCGTCGCGTTTTACTTGTGTCACGTCACTGACAGATCAGCACACCTCGGTCCCGAAAGGCCTCATCCCCGCTCACAGAAGTTGTCGGCGCTGATGATGTTTTCTCTCCTTCAGCCGCCAGCCGCGAGGGATTACCCTGGGCTGTTCGGGCTTTTGCGGGGAGGCGGAGAGGAGGCGGCGAGGCGAACGGCGAGGAGGGTCCGGCTTCATTAAACCCTTGGAAGCTGCACGGGTGGCGAGAATCACGGGGGCAGGGAGAAACAAGTGCAACTATCACAGTAGCATCTTCTGCAGACCTGGAGGTGGGCTTCTCGGGAAAGGCTGTTTCTGGGTCGCAGAAGGAGGTCTGGGAAGGCTCCTACTCTCTATTTACTATTTGACGGCTCCACTTAACGTTACTGCCGGCTCCTAGAACAGCGTTTGACCTAAACGTGCTTTCTTGAACCTGAAGTGGAGTTTTAAATTGATGCAGTTGACTGACTTCAGCGCCCTGAAGAAATTGGTCCCAGATTACTAACCAATTGACACCCATGAATCGGGTGGCAATTAAATCACTGTAAAATATAAGACCCATTTAGTCACATTTCCAAGTCTTAGAAATAATGGCTCCTGCAAAAATCCTACCCATTGCCACCTATTTTAAGATAAACATAATCGTTGAGTGTACCAAGCTCTTCTTCTTTAAAAACAATGAAAATCAGAACTCTGAGCACACTTAATCAGCGTTCAAATTCTGATTTTTTTAATCTTCCTAAATTCTAGGCCTGAGTGGCTTTCTGTGGAGGTGAGTTTTATAGTTGACTCACACATCATATAAAAGAGTGTTTTCTTTGATCAATTTTTAGCTTTCCACCTTTGAAACTCTCTCTATTCATTTCTTCTGAGACAGAGAAATCAACTCCTAAGTTCTATCACTTCTTAGCATATTTCTACCTTTAAAAAAAAATTGCTCATCTCATTCTCATTCTTAAGGTACCCATGCTCCTCAGTCTATTTCCTTTTAGTGAATTTTCCATGCCCCAAACAATTTCCATGCCCACAAACAGTACAAAACTGTATTTTGAACTCTCCCTTAGTCCTGCTTTATCCTTAAAAAAAAAAAGAGAGAGGGAATATATATAGTTTGCTAGCTGAGACTGCATGGCTTTTTCCTATAGTGTAATCGTAGAAGAGCTGAAGGGGAACTGCGTATGGAAGAGTTTGGATGTCATCATGGCCAATTATTGTGTTCACAGCATTGTGGGAAACTGCTCCTGTAAAACATCTTGGATGGTGATAAGCACTTTAAGCTTGCATTAATAGTAGTAGGATTTGAAACTGCTCAGCACCTCTTAGGCATCCTATCCAGAAAGAGAGGATTATATTTTTGGCTGCAGTCACAAAGCTTAAGAGGTTTCTACCTGTTTCTCTAGAGCAAAACCAGGATGTTTCCTTCATAATACATTAACGGGAAACGTTTCTCTGAATACTCTGTCGTTGTATCTTCCAACCTAGTGCATAAAACTCCGTTTTCAAATAGGCCTTTTAATCCATTTTTTTCCTTACAAACCACGTGAATCTCCCCTGTACTAACAATTTGCCTTATTTCTCAAACCATCTTTTGTAGACAGACCACACTTTGAGCAAAGGCTGGGTCCTTTCCCATGTACTAAGGGTCCCTGCTAGCAGCCAGACTGTCACCACCTCCATCGCCTCTAAAACCATCCATTTGCCTTCCAGTTCAGGTCATTCGCCAGGGGTGTAGGAGCCCCGGGTTTATATACGTGGCCAGCGTGACTCGGAACAGAGAGATGGATATATGATCTCAGGTTAGTGCCCTGCCGGGTGTTTTGAGTGTCGTTCTTTTCTGGAGGAGTTCCATCATCGGTTTTGGCAGCTGAACCGCTCGGAAGAGCCTCCAACGTACTAAAATTCACAAACCAGTGGTCCAGGGAGTCGGGCTCTAACCCTGCTTGGCCAGCCGTGCCAGCGACGTGCAGTGGCATTACCCTGAGGCCGTTCAGTAAGAGAGGGGGATCAAGGATATCCCCAAACCTGACATTTAGGGAATTCCCCTTTAGCACGGAGGGCTGGCTCATGTCGCAGAAGAGACTGCAAGCCCATCTACACAGCCTAAATCTTGTCTGAGGGCCCTGAGCCTGACGTTGTCCCGATTCGGCACGTGTCCCAAGTGGGAGATTGGGTCTTACTGACAGTGTGCCTGTTTGTAAGCACTCCCCTGAGCTTTTGGCTTGGGCTGAGACCCCACACACTTCATTAATGGTGGAGGGTGAACTCCATCAGGAGGGTTTTTTTCAGAAATCAAGGCACCTGCTGGGTCCCATGTTGGGAGCGGGGGGGATGTCAGCAGTGCCTGTCTGCAGGATTTAGGTGAGGAAAGGCACAGCAAAGAGCCTGACCGCTTCCGAAGATCCGAAAAAGATGAATCTGTCAATTTTTGCTCTAAATGGGAAGCTGAACTTTAAGTCATGGCTTAACCAAAGGGCAGCATATGGCAGCACTACAGCTGTTTGAAATCCCCTCGCACTTCACACTGGCACTTTGACAGACGCTATTGTGTTACAAATACTGGATGACACAGTAAATCTAGGGCCGTACTCAGCTCTGGCGTACGCAGGCATAATTCCTGCTGACTTTGTACATGTCTACACCCAAAAAATGTAGGGAAGTGCGTAGGACCGAAATAAATATATGGTGCTGGTAGGCAATCCTTCTGGCAGGCTGTGAAACAATTTGATGCAGTTAGACCCCTGTAGCAGGAAGCGCGAATGCCGTAATGTGGAAATGGAGGAAAAATTAGGGAATCCATGAGGTCTAGGAGACACCTGGTGATTTTAAAGACCAAACTTGAATTTCTGCATTGGAGCAACAGGCAGGCTGGCTGGTCATTTTATGGGGAAAGGGGCTCCCCCCGCCGGGATCCATTTGCCATCCTTCATACTTTGTTTCTCATCTCTCTGCCAGTTTCTATAAGGAAAGAAAGAACTCAGAGGGATTGTTTTCTGGAGTGAGAGCCTGCAGGAGGCCTAAAAAGAGCATTAAACAAATATAGGAGAGAAGAGATCATGTTGCAGGGGAGCTGTGGCTGCCAGTGATGAGATCTTCAGTTTCTTAGTCACTTTGGGTCAGGAACCAGGTGTTTCGTTGTTGATCCCACGGCTGTTTGCCATCCCCTGCCTCCTCCGGTAACGAACAGCCTCAGCCGTACAGCTTTCGCAGCTCCAGATGTTTAAAAATACACTTCTCGAGTACTTGAACAATAAAGTGCTCTTTTCAAAGTGCTGCTTTCTATGTTCAGTGGCTGAGCCAGTGCTGATGCCTATACGCTGATTTTTTAGAAGGCATTTTAAAAGCTTCTACAAGTCTGGACACACATTTTCTTTGCTTAAAAACCTGCTTAACCCCTTCAGCACTGCGGTTTTAGATCCCCTGAGGTTCATATAACTGCAAAGGGCTTAAAATCAGAACAGTGGAACATAAATAATAGGAAATCAATAGCCTTCTTTTTCTCAACAAGAGTAAAGGCAGAAGGGAAGACTGCTGTAAACATATCTTATGAATTCAACTTACTTATGCATTTTCTACCACTAAGAGCCAGAACAAGCTGGCTTATACCGAATGGTCAGGCAGCAGGGACAATTTTGCAAAGTGTACAATAACTGAAGAAAATACCATCCCACTGGAACATTTGGGGGACTTTATTTTATAACAGTCACAACCCTGAATTTATTAAAAGAAATTACATTACAAACACTTGGAAAAACAAAGAAAGAGAAAAACATTGTTTAGGGTTCAATAAATAAAACCTATCCTTATGTCAAAGACACGTACTTTATCCTAAAAGAGGCAGAGCTGGTGCTGGCATCAAAGACAAGGATGTCAGCGGGAAGTGCCGAGGAAACAGCTGAGGCCTTGCGCTTCAAAAAGCTTGGCTCTGGGTGAGAGATGTTCCCACCAACAGTCAAGATTCACAGATGACATTTTCAGATGTCTGCAGTACTTTGCATCCAGGCAATCGCATGAGGTATCCTATGCCGCACGTCTCTTCCACGGGCTTCAGTTGCTTGGGTGTCTACAACTGCTTTCAGTTCTCCACTACAAGGTGGAAAAGAAGTGTATGAAAGCCTCCCTGGTTTGTCTTGTTATTTTAGAATTAGTTCCACGAAATTTGGACAGATTCCTATCTCTCTTCCATTAGCAGAGATGACAATTTTTCACTGCTTAATGCAGTGTTAACCATTTTCTCCGACAAGGACATGGCCGACCCATCAGATTCCTGACAAATGACTGATTTAACCTAGAAATGTCGATATACAAGCTAATGCAAAAAAATATTAAGGATGAGTGAACTAATTAATGAGCAGTGTATTCCCCATGGCAACACGAATAAAATTACTGCTAGGTCAACAGAGAATTTAACATTGCTCCATATGCTTCTTTTAGTGGTGTTCCAGTAGTACAGGTATAAACTTTGGGTCACCTTATTGTTTCATATTTAAGTGGGTCATTAAAGGAAGCTGTCCCCTATTGAACTGTTTTTTTTAATTCCTTCCTGCTGCCATGAAGAGGAATAATAAACTTCTTATCTTGCTAATACATCTAGAGTTCTTATCAAACTCTTGCTTTTAGAAAAACTCTGTATCCCTGGAAATGAGGCTGAATTTCCCCTAAAATCAGAGGCACCATCTTAAACATTTGTAATCTGAAACAGGGAAAGGGAGACTCCGTGTCTTTAATGCCCTTCATCCATTTGTTTGCTAAGGTGGGGCAGAAAACCTCAGTCTGAAGGGCTGTGGGAGGGAGAAGCAGCCTTAGGCGCAGCTGATGTAGGTCTCCGTGCCCCAGATACTGAAAGAGTTGTAGGCATGGCAATGCTCAAACCTAAACTTTAGGTGTCTGACTTCTGCCAGAGACCCAAATGTGGTACGTGAATTCCGCATCTAGTGCCTGGGGAGAAGAACTAGGTGAATCATAATCTGCCCAACTAAATTCACCTATTAGGTACAGGCTCTGAAGTCAGTGGGGTTAAATTAAAAATTAAATGGAGACCACTTGGCCTGTGGTTTACTTGAAAGAGAAGAAAAAAAGAGTAAAAGTGTGTATTTCTTTAAATTTTCTGCTGACAGACCAGAGATAATTAGCCTACAGCTGCAAAGTGGGGAGAACTGCTCTTTTTTCTGCCTTGAAGCAGCAGGTGAAAGCCTAGAGAGAGAAGCTGGGTGCCATTGACTTAATTTAGTTGCTTGAATTGAAGGCAGCGTATAACACCACAGAGAAACAGGGAAGCGGCAAATCTTCAAGACCAGGATTTCTAAAGAGTGGCAGTTAATAAACAGAGATGACAATATGGCTAGGGAGAAGAAAGGATTAAAAATATGTACTTATGACACCCCTGTAGTATCTTAGATACCTTGGAGACAGATCAGCTAGACACAAGCCCCGTCTCAGAAGTATTGCAGTCTGATGAGAAACGTGATATAGCGATGGAGAATTGTAAACAATAGAAGACAGAGGAGAGTTACCAAAAACATCATGCACTTATATACTGCTTCAGACATATCTTATGTAAAAAACCTTTCCCCAGTTTTCGGGTGTGCTCCCACACGTCGCTCTGCACCCTACCAAGGCCTGCTGTTTTGCAGGCACTCCTTGTGACAGCCAGATACTCGCTCCTGTTGTGAGCCAAAACACGCAGCCATGCCTTGTTTGCAACGCTTCTTGTATTGTGAGAACCTCTATTTTAGAAATCTGTTAACGTGAAGATTATTTGACGTGTGTTAAGGGGGAAATTGTTTGTCTGTCTTAATAGGCAATAGTTTAGGAATAGGAAAAGGCAGTAATAATCGTAATAAATTAACGTAATTATCTGCCCACATAATTTCGCATGATATCTGTTCTATAGGGCATTTGTTTGAAGAAGTTTTTTATCTGTATGAGATGATAACATTTATAGACACAAAATCGCTCCATCTTTTTTCAGGAAGGATCTTCAAAGTAGCCTGATCACTGTACGCTGACATTTTGATAACATCAATGGGAGGACTTGTGGAGTAAGTTAAAGTAAGTGTAGCAAAGTAAGGCACAAGGTTAAAATGTATTAAAATGAATGGCTAGAAGTTGTCTTTCCAGCGCTTTCATTTGAAGATGAGAGAGCAGTGTCAAAAGACTACTGTGCTGCTTTGTGAATCAGGAGATAAGGTTTCTATTAACAGTACCGGCTGCTGGCCATCACCAGTCTCTCCTTCTTCCCATGGGCCACGCACGCACGAGGTCAGGTCTGGAGAGGTGAAAGGAAACCTTGGTCTGAGACCTCAGTAGGTACCTTCGGACGTGAGTACGGCCGCGATGTAAAGCCAGGTATGGCTCCACCGAAGCAACACAGATCTGGCCATACTTATTAGATCAGGTATCATGTGGCATGAATACTTGGAGCCATTGTCCGGAAACAATAAAGCTGCATTTGACCAGCCTTTACCCAAGATGAATATTCTAGCATTCTAATATCTCTAGTTAGAAGAGGGCTCACTAAGTAGGGCACAGATCCAGGTGAAAAAAAAGCCGCAGTACCTCGTGGACCGAGCTTGCTCTTGTTATGTCAGGATATGGGGAATTTACTTCTGAGATGCAATAATGAAACATGCACATCCTCTAGTGCAGTATATGCTCGAGGTATTACAGAATGTTGTGGGTTTTCTTTAAAGCCTGCTCTAGCAGCTGTTGTGTTTGATACACCGTCACATCAGCAAATCTATATGCTCTTGATTAAACTTTTTGTGTTAGAATGACACCTCATATTAACACATACGAGCAGAGCCAAGTAGAAGAGCAAACGGAAGGAGGAAGAACGCTGGGGGAAAAAACCTGCAGGTCTTGGATAGCTGCTTAGAGATTTTGTGCTAAAACCTGTGAAGATTTCTTCTGTCACTGAGCAAAAAAAGATTGTTGTAGGGGTTTATAAGAAGTGTTAACAACTGCATATTAAGCATTATTTTCCCCTTGTTAAGCATGATAAATCATTAATGTACCAAGGCTTTTCAAAGACTGTACTAAGTGGCAAGTGCCAGCTCTTTGTTTATTTATTTACTTTTATAAATTAGTGGTATATTGGATGCAAAATAATTTGAAGGATTGCATATTTATCCAGTGAGCATCAATTGTAAGGCCTGTGTTAGATTTCTGGTAGCGCAGCGAGACTCAGCCATGCCCACACACCTGCATGAGGTGGGTGGTTTTGTTCCTTGGATCATGTGGATTGTCTCCATTGTAAACTATGCATTAATAAAAAGCAGACCAGGCACTTACCATATTCCCTTTTGGAATTAAGAAATAAAAGGGAACTTGCATACTTGGCTGCCTTTGAGGAAACTTTTAGAAAAGAAAGTTCAGAAGGAAAACGCCAGGAGTATAACGACTAATAAAATAAGGAAAAACACCGTGCCATTTTAAGTGTAAATTTATCTTGGAAATACCAAGACACAAATAAATACAAATTTGCAAAATGCTACTGAGTAGCTAAGGAAGATGTCCGTGTTCTAAGTGCCCTTTTGCTGGCCATTTAAAAAACAACAAAAAGCCAAACAACGAAATCACCAAACCTAAAAATCCTCTTTTGCAGTGAAATCATATATAAACTACAACTGCTGATGAGTCTTACACCTGAAAATTTGTATTTATAGATAATAAGAAATGTCATGACAATCCCTTTGATTTTTCCACCGATGCTGGCCTCAGGAAAGGAAACAGAAGCCAGAAAAACAGTCACGCCTGACAACTCTTTCATCATCAGTTATCATAGTGCAATGCTGGGGCAAGGAACAGTTGCATCAGGAGATTAGGAGTGTGCAGAGCTGGGAGTGCAGAGGGAAGGTATTCCCGGAGAAGGATGGGCAGGGAGACTGGGATGCGGGATGGGGTGGATTCGGTAAGCGAGGGCAACACTGTACAGATCCAGCAGAACAGATGCTGGTAGGCAGGGAGCAATGCTTTGTAGAAACCCGCTTCGTGTCCTCTTAGTTCCTTATTCCCTGTACTGGCAGCTTGAGATCGGCGTGGCGTTCACAGGGTGTGGCACGTAGATATTAAAATCTGGTCTCGGCTAATTGGAAATATCCTGAAGCTTTTGACCACTAAGATCCGGGGCACTGGGAGAGTGGAAAGTAGTCCTATTCTATTGACTATATTTGATTACTTGCTCATTTTGTAGTAGCATATACACCTGGTTTGAACAGATCAATATTTCTTTCTTTTTTTTTTTGTTATTCTATTACATTTTTTGTTATTTTATTTTCTAAAAATATTTTCTTTCTTTGGTAGCAAAAATGTCACAGTAGAATATATTAGTGCCACCTTGTTTCAAGGAAATGCGTATACATTACCACAAGACTAATCGTGTGATTCACACGCCCTTCAGTGCTTCGTGGCTGTAGGCTTACATTACCTTCCTCTTACAGGAGGATCGTGGCTACTGTTTCTTGTTCATTTGTTTTGTGCAATATCTCTTATTTTTCTTAAGGCAATATGCAACTATTGTGGATAGGCACAGAACCTCTCTCTTCCCTTTGTCTCTTCATTTTTAAGTTGTGCTCACACTGTAAAACTGTGTAATTTCACAAGGATATAAATGAAAGAACGGATTGAAAAATAAGTAACTTCATGTATGTCTCATACTTTAAACTTGTATCTTTCATGCACAGCCAAAAATTAGATGACGGTATATAATTTTTTCCTCTTTAGTTTTGTACTTGAACATTTATTTCAAAAAATCAAGTCCAAACTAATCAAGTCCGCACCTTTGTGCATATACCCATTCCCTGAGGCAGAACTATTAGGCAGATTGTTGTACTACTGTTTTATTAAAAAAAAAAAAAAATTGCCATATTTTTCAGGGTTTTTTTTGCAGATTGGTCAGGATGAATTCCATCTCTTCTCACGTGTTTGGCTATTCAGTCTCATCTGATTTAGCTCAATGAGTGTTCGCGCCCATTAACGCATGGCCCAACTTTGCAAAGCAAAGTGCTAATTGAAAGAAGCCGCCATTGCCCAGGGCTGTCAGTTTTGTGGCTAGGACAGCTGATTTTACTGACAACATTATCAGCTGATGTTTCCAACCCAGATGATGAAAATGGGACGATATGAACTGGGTCATCATTTTGATATGATTAAAATGAAAATGTTTGTTGAGTTGCCAGGGTTTGGTAATGTGCCAGTGGCCACTGCAACTTTTAGAATGGAGCGTAATCTGTGTCTGATTCAGTTCAGATAATCACAGGTCAGCTTAAACACTACAGCTGTAATCTCGATCTCTTTTTGTAATAGAGCTCATTTAGGCACATGGGTTCATTGACACCGGGCTCTTGTGCAGGAATTTAGGAAGGCAGAAAAGGTTCCTGGATTACTTCATAATTGTGAAGGCCTTGTTCAGCTTTTAAAAGGACAGTTTACAAAAGCTCCTCAAAGTGAAAGCCTGGAGGTATCCTAGCCGCACAGCGCGAAGGTGCCAGTCAGTCACTGGCGTGGGTCACAGAGGTTACGGCAGATAAAGGAGTTTTGCAGACCCTGCATAGACGCTGCCTGACTCAACGCACCGAGAGGGGAATGCGCTCCCTCCACTGAGCAACTTAATGTCCCGGAGGAATGAAATGATAAGTCTGCTTCACGCAGCGGGCCTGTCAAAAAACAATAATAATGACAATGGGATTCCCTTAGGAGAACTCTGGAGAGTTTTACTTGGAAGATTTAAAATCCTTAATTTTTGTGATGCAAAGTCATAATTAAATCCAATAAGCTCCTGTGGCATATGGTGAAATCAAGTTAAGCACTAACATTCAGAAATACCGATTCAGCCATTTTTATCCATTGCACATGGCTGAAAGAGTTAAGTCCTGTTACCCCTGCGGAGCTGGAGAGGAAAAGACAGCTTGGTCCAGGAAGTGTGTACTTAATTTTACCTCAACTTACGTTTCATTTACTTATTGGTTTAGCTTCAAATTAAATGGAAATTAGAACCCTCAAATTAGACCTTATCACTCGCTCCCAGGTGTACTGAGCCTCTTTTAAAAATAATGTGTACACATGCATGTGCCACAGTATGTGCTTTCATGTCCGTGCTCCTGTAATCTTCATATGCTTGTATTTAATTAAAACTTATTAAATTAATACTTGGGGAAAAAAGGAGGACAATATGTCACAACTGCTGCTTTTCAGAACAATAACCATTTATAAAAAGCATGCAGAATATTTAAAAACAAGTAAAAACTGGTAGCCTATTATAATTTTTTTCATATTATGCATTCACACTCTGCAGAAGGACTGTACACTTAGTCTGTGATAGGTTGCAACAATTTTTTTCTAGTTAGAGCTCATTTTTACAAGCTTTGCTCAGGTACAGCAGGATGAAGGATGACTCTGTTTCTATCTAATGAACACTACTCCAATTACGCCCTCAAAATATTGCTTTAAATTTAAGAAATAAGATGGAACCTCTAAAAGTGTGAATAAAGGCATTTTATTATCACTGCTGATAGCATATAAGCTTTAGATAATTAATTAGCTCAGTTTTTTCTTGCATCACACATCGAGTTTTGCTTTGGTTAACCACAAATTTAGGGTAAGCTTGTCACTAGCACAGCAAATACATGAATAACAGCCATTTAATATTCAGCAGTAACTGGGCTTTATTATTTTCAGTAATATCCAGCACACAATGACTTGGAATGAAGCCATTTCTAGAGTGCAGCTTTGAAAATAGTTTCAGAGATCATGCATAATAGGGGAATGAAATACAGTTGCCATACAGGAGTAATGTTTGGACAGTTATATTGTAATTGTATGCTGTATTTCCTGAAGTGAAATCCATATTTGAGTACCTGCAAATGTGAACCTAAGTTCCAAAATCTGCAGACTTTCTACCAAGAGTTCCCGTCTGCTTTCTATTCTACTTGGCTCTAGTGTTATGTCAGAATATCTCATGTCACTGTAAAACAAAAGGAAGGTCATCGAAAAGCGTGTATATTACCTCGTTAAGCTAAATTGCATTTCCCACTGAAAGATGAAGTTTTAAAGAAACCCCTCAACATTCCCAAGTTTCATAAAGGATTTTACAAACCGTGTTACCTCTATCCTGACTTAAGGATAAAGCATCTTTATCACCTGACTTAGCAAATGAATTGGTTGATTACTTGATTATTTCTCTCTCTATAAAACCCTTAACATTGTGCTTTGAAATACGCATTTCTAAGTGCAGTGCTAGCCTGTGGAAGGCCTGGTAACAGCTCAGGGGCCCAGATAAATATGATAATTCATTTAACCTTTACGTCAAAACCACTTATTTGTTACAGGCACCAATCACGTGTAAAAGCTTGAAGATGAATGTACAACCTTGTCGTGGTTTAACCCCAGCCGGCAGCTAAGGACCACGAGGCCACTCGCTCATTCTCCCCAATGGGATGGGGGAGAGAATCGGGAAGGGTAAAAATGAGAAAACTCAAGGGCTGAGGTAAAGACAGTTTAACAGGTAAAGCAAAAGCTGTGCACGCAAGCAAAGCAAACCCAGGAATTCATTCCCCACTCCCCACGGGCAGGCAGGTGTTCCGCCATCTCCAGGGAAGCAGGGCTCCATCATCCCTAACGGTGACTTGGGAAGACAAACGCCATCGCTCCGAACATCCCCCCTTCCTTCTTCTTCCCCCAGCGTTATATGCTGATCATGACGTCGTATGGTGTGGGATATCCCTTGGGTCAGTCGGGGTCAGCTGTCCCGGCTGTGTCCCCTCCCAGCGCCTTGTGCCCCCCCAGCCTGCTCGCTGGTGGGGTGGGGTGAGAAGCAGAAAAGCCCTTGGCTCTGGGTGAGCACTGCTCAGCAACAGCTAAAACATCCCTGGGTTATCAACACTGTTTTCAGCACAAATCCAAAACACAGCCTCATACTAGCTACTGCGAAGAAAATTAACTCTGTCCCAGCCAAAACGAGCACAACCCTGCATTTGGATGTGTAGTTTGTGTGGTCAGGTGCATAAACACATAAAGTACTCATGTTGTGTAAGCAGATAAATCCCTGCAGAAGTTGGCAGCACAGACAAGGTGTGAAATAGCAGCCTTGCAGCTTGAATACTAGATCAATGAAGCCTTTTAAAGTTGGTTTTAGATATCTGCTACTAGATTGTTAATGCCTGCATTAAATATTTTCTGGTTTTATAGTTATTAATCTATTTGGTTGGCTCATACAACTCAATATTTTTAGTTTTCTTCAGCTATAGCCCTTTTTATTTTGTGCTCTATATCACAGAGATACCATGTCAAACTATATTTTTCTAATCCTGTTAGAGCTGTATCTGTTATGATATTAATTGGTGGAAAATAATATTTAATAGTTATCCTATTATACAGTCTTTTCCTTTATCACTGGTTTGTTTTGTATCTCTAGAGCTCAGATTTTCCTCTGGCTTTGATTCAGTATGTTTGAAAATTCAGAGCCTCAATAAAGGCATGAATGGAAGAACGATATCCTCACTCCTTCTTGGCTAACACAAAGAAAGTGTAGTATGTCTCTTCTTTGTTTCTAGGTAAGGATTTAGAATGGCTTTTAAAATATCTCAGATTACTTTTCTCACATTGTTTATCCAATATGACCAATCATAGCAGGCTCTCTGCCAATCCTCTTGTTTAACTTATCAGCTTGCTTAGTTCTGTGGAATCTTTCTCATACATTTTTTTCCCTTCACACAACACTCACCACAGGTGAAATTCAGTCCTGGGTCTAGAGCCAGATCAAGGCTCATGTGATAAGTTATTGTTTAAATTTATAGCAATATTATGAGGGCTTAAATTCATTTTAGGGACCTGGCATGGTCCTCCGGACAGGTGTGAGTTTTAGCTGTTAAGATAAAGTTCTCTTCAGCTGGAAAACTTGCAGCTTTGGCTGTACTTTCAAACAATTTAAAATTTCAGTCTCTTTTACTATAAATGCAACTTGCAGGGAGTGAAGCCCATGGTAATGTGACGCTTAAGCTTCATTTGTATGGAAGACAAACAATGGCTGATACAGAGTTTCAGCATGGTGTGGGGGACCAAATTATCCAGTAGTTTCAGTATGAGCGATTCAATGAAAACATTTAGAAATTTCAGAAAAGTCAGTTGACACCTGCATGCTTGGTATTATCTACAGCTGAATTAACTTTGAGAAGCAGCTACCAAGAAAGTGATTACAATAACGATATGAAAAAGGATGAGCTAATTTCACTGCTTGCCTTCTTATTTTTGTAGATTAATAACTCTGTACTAGATTTAGTTTAAATGAGATCAAGACAATACTTTTCTTTAAAAACTTTTTTTTCTTTTTTTTAGTTTAGAGAGGAAGGAAAAAGAGTAAGACAAAAAAACTTACGTAAGTGTAACATTTTTTTTTTCTTTCAACCAAGAATCAACTTCTCTGTTGGAAAACCAAACATTCTCATGTCGACATTTTCTGTTCTATATCTTAGTCAAAAATTCAATAAGATTGATTCATGGATGATATGATATTTTTGATTTAATTCTATATATACAGGGTCATGGTTTCTGATGCATTTAATTACAGCTCTTTGCATAATGATAAAGTCAGGATCTGTGCTGGAGACAAGGTCTTGTATTAGACCTTAAGCTGGAAGTAGAATTTTTCTTGTGGGGCACCCTCCTTCCCCTGCAATGCAAGGCCCATCACATCCATAAAGATCAGACTGCTTTTTATTCTCGGAAGTTCACTAAGAGGGATAATAGGAAAAAAAAGTCTTGGTGCACCTTTCACATCTCACGTGTTGACCAAACTGTTCAATCACACTCTGGAGTTTGCAGCTGGTGCAATGGTACCCACAGCAGTTGTGCTGTCGTCCTGGGGGCACTGAGGGTTCCTGATGTGGGGTGCGAGTACAGAGGGAGTGTGTCTTCTCGTCAGGCTCCCTGGGAAAAGGACTCCCACTAGAAGACATATTCCCTCGCTGTGGCTTTGTGGAACAGGCCCTCCTCCATGACGTGTCTTCTACTTATTCCTCTTGAGTATGTCTCCTTTCATTTTTAGTAACACAACTCTGCCATGAAGGTGTCTTTTGGTGGGAATGGTGTCTTGTCACACAGTGGAGTGTTTACCTGGTCGGACTTGTCCTTTGCTGAGATTGTGCAGTCCTACCCACCCACGGGAGGCTGATACCGAGGGGTAAATTTGGTACTGAGGGTACCTGCTAACAAAGGTAGTCTTTATGAAATGCTTCCCAGCAGCAATGTGCCTGTGAAACAAAAGCAGCTATTAACTGAACAGCTTTGTAATAATAATAGTAAAAAACCCAATACAGTAAAGAAAATAAAATTCAGTAACAAGCAGCAACTATTGCTGACCGAGACAAAAGAATAAAGATGAACTTTAATTAAAGGAAAAAATTCACAATGTTTTTGCTTCTGTATTTTTTCTTCTTTGAGATGCCTCTCTCTTTCTCAGTGTTCCCTTCTATGCTTTCATTTTGCCTCTAGTGAAAAATATTCTAGCCTGGATTACATTGTTTTCTCACTTCTTTTCTTATTTATTTTCAAGTGTTGTATTAAAACTTCTGATTCACCATCTATGATATCCAGCACTTGATATATTAGACAGTGTTACTGCATTGACCGTTTTTGCCATGCTTCCTTCCTGTCTTAATATCTGTCTTTACAATTAATCAATCATTATCTTTTATATTATCCTGTTTCTCTTGTGCCTTATCTCTGTTTCACTCATCTTTTCCATCCCTGCAGCTGGCCTCCCTCTCCTGTCACCTCTTTGGAGTCTAAAACTAGGCATGTGTCATTAAAGAAGTATCTCATATGCATTGATTCTTTTTCTAAGTGCATCTGCTTGTCCCTTTAGTTCTGCTACTTGATCTTTCAGTACCATGAATGATAACATTTGTAAATGTTCAGTTTTGCTTCACCATTTCATCCCTTCACGGGCAAAAAAAAAGTTTTATTGCATACCTGAAAACCTGTCACCACTTGAAAAATCCCCAGTATATTACACGAATGCAAATGATGATTTACTGTGCCCACATTAAAAGCTAACTTTAAGAAGAGGTTGTACTCCATGTCTACAGAAACTGGCAATTTCTTATTCTAAGACTACCTCTACCAAAGTTAGAGCAATTTGCTCTGTTGAGGAGGAGAAATTATCTCGGACTGCTGCCACTGGAGTGGTAATGATGTCTGAGCTAACTAGGTTAAGTTAGTCCAGATAGCTCTGTGCTTCAGGGACCTCACTTCTCAGCAGCCATATCCTAGGAACAGTGAGATAATTGGGGAGCAGTCTCAGATAACCGATGGCAGAACTTCACTTTTTTAAGGTATTGCTGTATATGCTAGAAAATTGAGATTTTTTTGAATTAGTGGTTTCAAATGCCTCAGCTCCATCCTTTAAAAATCAAGCCTTTTAAACTCAGGATGGTTACACGAAGTCAGGGCAATCAAAGTCATACATCAATGTTAAACACAGTGGTAGTATAAGTATTCTAAAGGGCATGTTTGGAATTACATTACCTCCTGATTAACAGTGACTTTTCTGGCTTCCTTCACTGCGAGGATGACAAAAACTTTTCTATCTTCTTGGATGTTTTGCAAATCCCTTTGGGTAGCCAAACCTCAACAGTAACTTCATTGTTGACTTCTGGTCGTGAGATCCTTTTCTGGTTATTGTGTTCGGGAGGGTGGGAAAAATTTATTTTTCCTTTCTTTGCATCTCAGAAAGCCTAATGGGGTGTCCAAGGAATCCCTAGAGACATAAATCTGGATCTTCAGCACCTCTTCATTTTGTCTCTTCCAGGCCCCTATTGAATATCTGAAATGATGATCGGTGAACGCTTAAAATAAATGGAGATTGTTGTATCAGTCTGTACCATATTAATCAATGATGTTTCTTTAAGCTCTGTTTCACAGCTATTAAACAATGACTTTCTGGTGAGTGAGACAGGATTTTCATAAACAGCATATGGAGCTGACTGTGACCCAGATTTACTTTTTACTTTTTTAAAAAATAATTAACCTGACTCTGCCAATGTTAGGTGAAGTTGGTCATCTCCATGAGATCCTTCTGGAACAAACAATAGCATACTCTTCTGACTATTTTTTTTCCTCCATTTTCTTCACAGCAGGATTTTTTTTCTCCTTAAACATCATACTTGTGGTCGTATTTTTACATTCATTAAAAATAAACAAAAAGAAGAAAAAAAATGTGGGGAAGACCTACCCAGCCTATTTTGAAAGCATGTCATTTGAGGGGTTTCATCTGTACCCTGCCATTAAAGGAACGGCAGAGATGAAAAGATGGGGAGCGCAATCATTGACCCTCTGGAGCCTGAGGAGGCAGAGGGAAATTTGGAGCCCTCTGCAGTGTGGTGGAGAGGGTTTTTTTGGCGAAGGTAAGACTTCAGTAGGGAATATCAGAAACTCTCTTCCCGCAGCAGCTGTTGATAGCCAAATCTCCACTCTGAGGTGCTTTGGTTGCATGAGACACAAGCCAGCTCTTGCCCCGAGAGCCACGTGTGACAGGGAGACGTGGAGAACTCTGGATTTTGTTTTGATTTTCTGTTTTGAAGTGAGGAACGTGACAAACTGTCACAGAAGTCATGCAGATCCATGTTAAGCGAAGCACATCTTTTCCAGTGCAAACTCCAACAGGAATAACTAAAACCTATCAAGGTTTTTCCACCTGAAACCAGGACAGAAAGTCTGCACTGATCTAAGGGGTAAAGGGGCTTCTATACCCCATATCTGTATATACCGTGAAGAGAAATGCTTCCTCACTCCTGTTTCAGGGTGCTGTACCTAAAGTGAAACTGTATAAATGCAGAACAGCGAAACCTGGAAGACCAAAAACCCCGTTGCCTCGCGCGGGAGCAGTGACCGTCTCCTCTGCCGCGCACTGTTGCAAACCGCGGCAGCCTCTTGAAGAGGGACAGAGTTCTTGCGGGTATAGAGGGGCAGTCCACAGCAAACAACGGCATAACAGTTTACAGCTCCCTCCACATCTTTTTATTATTCTTTTCCCCTCCTTTTCCTTTTAGTGGGAGGTACTATACAGTCTATCAGATTTTAATGTGAAACATTTGTGCACATATTAAATCTTGTGATTGCTACTTGCCCGGCACTATTGGGTAATGATTTGGATGATGGCTATCTGCATATTCTGTACTCTAAAATTATAATAAAACCCCTGAATATTACGTTTTGCTGTCATTCTCCCCACTCTCTGAGTAAATATATATTGAAATGAGGTAGAGTTCAAAAACATTACATTGGACTGTGATGGAATCAAGATGTAAGGACATCTGTCAGAAACAACCTCATGGCTAATATTTTCACAGTAAAGTTTCTCTTTATTTATATATAGAGTGAGAAAATGATTCTCATATATGATTTCCCCTTGTCTCAACTACAGGCTTTTCCTGAGGAAAGGCAGTTGGCTCAGATTTTAACCCTTTGTCCCCTTTCTTTGTTTTCTTTGGCTACTTGTATAGCAAAAATTATTATTTTTTAAATTAGAGCCAATTACGTTACTGACTGCACGTCTGACAGACCATCAAGATTTAATTGCCACAAAAATTGCTTGCAAAAAATCAAAGTTACCTACATAGCCTGCAAGATAAAGACTCACTCTGATTCTGCAAGCCTATTTGATAACAACAAGGTACAAAATAGGGAAAATGCGAGGAAACTGGAGATGATAATTATTTTTTATTGGTGCACCAGCACCAGCGTTCTTGTAAATTCTCCTTCACAGATTAAAACAAGAATGTCAGCTCTAAAGATCTTACAGTTTAATAGGAATCTGATTTATTTATGATTTGTTCTTCCCAGAACCAACGCTTACATACAAAACTAAGCTATACATAAACCTATGAAAATATAGAACACGTAAAAAAAGATTAGGATCTATCTGTGTGAGAGAACTATGCAGTATGAAGTATATTTATTATGCCAGTTTATTGGCAAGTGGTTTATATATTTGTCAATGCCTTTGAATGAATAGAATTAGTAGACAACTTAATGTAAATGTTTCCAGCTCCTTCTATCAACATTATCAGAATTAGAATGGTATCGTGGGGTCTGGCTGAAAAAAAATGAAATGAATGATAAACATGAAGTTATTTAGTCATAAGAATATTTTCCAGCTTTTCAGCTGATAAAATAATGGAGCCTGGAAAGTAGATAAAACAATCAAATAATATAAATATTCCCTCCCTACCTCACATATGTGAAGAATTAAAAGTCCACGATTAAAAATACCTACAGAAGTCTCTTGTTTTAACACAAAACTGGCAAGAGTCAACTCGTCGTTTTGCAGATAAATTGCTTTTGTTGTTATTTCACTCTTGCAAAACAAAGATTAGGGGTTGATTGCAGTGGAATTCTGACACCTGTGAAGCCCATTTTGTTTATTAACTAAAGTAGGTCATAGCTTCAGCCTTAAGCTTTGCTGGTGGGGCTTATGTTCTTTTTAGCTATAACCTGCCTTGACTCAATGGGTCTTTGATGTGTTCGGTGGACATTAATAGAAAGAACGAGGTATGCCATTGAAAACAAGAGGAAACGACGTCGCTGCAGTACATGAGCCTGTTTAGGGCTGGATCAAACATCCTCTGAGCTTGATGGCAAAGTTCCTCCTGATGCCAGCGGAGCAGGAAACATAAGGGGAACAGACATAACAATTAGTTTTGCTTGCTTTTCACACATAATACTGCTCATAACAGGGAAGGGGACCTCTGTGAAAACAGAGAAACTTGCATAGATGAAGAATCATCCATAAAATAAGCTGTATCCACTGAAAATAGTTTAACCCTCATGGGACATTTTGTGACTAATTTTATTTCGGGTAAAGAAAATAAAGCTTGTGAGTTGCCGGTTGCAGACTATATGAATTGGTAGCAAGAAGCAGTAGATCTTCAGAATCTGACCTGCATTTGGAAGGAGTGGAGGTGGGATGTGTTTCTTAATTTCGGTGTTCCTGCTGCCTCTGAATCCCCAGTACGAGAGTCTGTGCTTGACCTCCTGCATGAGTGCAAGCGTGTGTGTACGTGTGTGTGTATCCAGGGATATGAGAAAGCTAAATGGATGAGTAATTCCCAGCAGATTGGCAGGAGAATCTGAAGTACAGGGAGATAATTGAAATAAATGGCAGACAGATGAGCTTGGAAAACTGAAATCCCAATCTTATGTGCTATACAGGGAAATGAAGGCTGTTAAGGACTGCCTCAGATCATCTCAGCTGAGGAAACAAAAAAGCTAAATGCTTTCTTGAACTGGAAGTCCACACAAGAAAGGACCTAGGCAAGTGTTTAAATCTCCCTGGTTGTATCTCTGTTTTAGTTAGAGGTGTCCTTGCCTTTGAGGAAGACCCAGGCACATGAGCAGGGAAGGTGCCGCCACGCACCCGGATAGGTCCCCCCAGTTTGGGTGGTTAGGGGACCCTCTCCGTAGGGTGCACGGTGGAGAGTGACAGCCCTGCCGTCAGGGGTGGGCAGCCACCCGAGACGAGGGGTCACGCCTCGCATCACACCTGCCCCGCAGGCCGGAGCGGCCATCGTCGCCGGCCGGGCGCTTCGGCGCCTTCTGCGGGGGCATCCCTCGCAAAGGGGATGCAGGACTCGCTCGCTGTCCTTTCCATGGTGGAAGGGGGGGCTCAAAAATGAAGCACTACTAACCCTCCCCCCAGTCTAACCCTGAAAGAAGCTTCCTGCTTTCCCAACAATGTCATAATTTCAGTTTAATACAATTTTCTACCTGGACCCTATAGAAATGTAGAGTCAAAGTGAAGGAAAGAGGTTGTTGAGGGAGTTTCTATTTTAACTCTGAAACTGACCCCACTGGAAGAGGTATTGTTGTAATTACAGGTAATGGACATAGAAAATTCTTTTTTTTCTGTAAACAGATCTCCCAGAAGATTTTCCTATATTACCGGCTAGTGGACATAATTGTATAATTCAGCAGGGAGACCAAGGCTGTGAATATCTTACCTTTTTTTTCCAAAAAAAGAAGATATACATATATTCAATTCTGTGCCCCTGAGTTTGCAGCCGGATTTCACAAGCAGTTTAAAACTGGTGTCAGCATTAGAATTTCAGCCTTAAAATCAAATTCTTTTGCTGACTTGTTTCAATTAGTTTACAAAGATAATGTGTGTTTCCAGTGAAACTTCTGTGGCAGATAACTATAGGAATGTTAGATCTGGTTGAGTAATAATGATTTTTTAAAATAAAGTACTGGGTTTTTTTTAGCTTTTAGTTGAAAAAGAAAATACTATATTGTTTTGTTTTCAGGAGCCATAAATATGAAGGGTAGTTGATTAAAAGTAGAAGTGCTTCTAGAAGTGCATGATCAGTTTTCATATGTTTAGTCAAAAAGTGAGTGATTAGATAAAATACATATTTTGTCACATAATAGCCTCAAAATACCCCAAAAAAGAAATTGAAAAATAACATTCTTGGTTTGCAGTGATCATCTGTGTGGGCATTCAAAGAGCGTATACCAACTCATTCCTTTCTATCTAACAACAGGATCACTGTTGTTTGAATTTGTGATTAGTATGAGCGTCTCTGAACTTTCTGTATCAAAAAGTCATCTTTACAGATGCAGATGTTAGTAAGGTTAATATTTTGGACCAACATACTTTTAAAATCTCCTATGGAGGCAGAACGTCTCCAGCATAATATGTGCAGTAGAGCATAGCACCACAAGCTATTAATATACAGGCAAAACTTTTAGAGAAAGACACTCCTCATTGACTAGCTGTACTAACAAAAGAATCAAATTACAGGAGCCATCAAACCTTGTGCTTGCGTAAATAGGTAGGTCACCATCTGTACTTTGGCAGAAATGTTGCTTTATGGTTTAGAAATCTATGGTTGCATACAATGTAAGGGTTTTACAGCTTCTCCTGAAATATCCAGCTTTGATTATTGTTAAACAGAGGAAGAAAAACTGTATGAAATTGATTAGTGTAAGTCCTTCCGATCCTTCCAAAAAATTTCCCGCATTGTGCTGTGTAGCTACTGAGCCTATTACAGTACGTATAGCGCAATCCATCCATTCAGTGAGACATACTTAAGCTTACTGCAAAGTTATATTAATAAACAAAAGTTGTGAGGGATGAGCAACAAGAACTTCTTTTCTAATGAATAGAACTTTTGTCCTCAGATTGTTTTGTTGTGCTCTTGATAAAACATAGCCTTTTAAAAATTGCTGGTAGGTCAGCCTCTGTGTTGGTGTATTTTATGCATAGGTTTTTATGTTTATGGTTAAAAGCTATAACATGCCATTTATGCTTTTTTTTCTGAAGCATATTGTGGTCAAAAATAATTTTTCTTTGTCAGATAGTATAATTTAATGTTACGAGCTTATCTGTTGTATTTGTGAACATCCATGTAAATTACATGCTGGTTGGATGGATGTACACTAACCCAAGGAAAGATGAGCTTGTAGACCTGGCAAAACGAAACTTTGTATACAATATCCTGAACAATTCCCTCTCATTCACACAGCACTGATTACAGTTGTATCTTCTTCTCCATTTAATTTAGGAATAACTTTATGGGATTAGATCAAGTGTACCTGATTGCCTACTACATCTACATGAGAGAATAAAGCTCGAGAGAACAAAAACATTGAGGAAAGATGCACACGATTTGAGGATAATTGTCTTAAGCGCCCAACATTTGACCAGAACACTAATACGTCCAGTAAGGTTGGCTTGCCTTCCAGTTATTTTGATGGTGTCACAGCACGACGATCCCTGTTCATTTCGGACCGATCCCATGTAATTTATATATAATATATCAATCGTTTAATAAATCTGCTTTAGGAAGCTATTTGCAATTTTGCATCTCATGGAAGTATGACATCAGATTTCACGGTCTTATCCTATTTTACGACGTGTTCCCCGGTTGCTGTAGCAACGCTGTTGCTATGGCTTACACAGTGGGAGTCAGTAGGGTCAGCAAAGATCAGAGCCCCGCCATTCTTCATTCAAAGGCAATTGTCCCTGAAAAATGTGACTTACTTCAATATTTAAGGCCTGGGTACTGATATTAAACCAGAATGATACTTCTGTTAAAAACCCATAATTAACCTTGTCTTCAACTCTAGGTCACACACTAATAGCAATTTCATAAAGTGGACATTCCTCTGTCTTTCATTCTCGAAAGCCTAGACAGGTTTTAAATAATATGTCTCTTGGAAAAATACATGGGTAATCGTTGCAATTTATTTTATGTCATTATCTAAGCCCTTGAGACCTCACATTCCCAGCTCCTCTCCCTGAGGTAATTGCATACATCTTGGGAATGTGTGAAATGGTGTTAATATTCAGTACACCATGCCTTTTCGGAGGATCTGCAGCCTACAATGGTGCACTGTCTAGCGGTTTCTCTGTGGAAACTATATTTGGGCAAGTGTAATATGAAGCAGTTCTTTACAGCACCAGGGTCCCAGGATGTTTAATGATTCCCTGGATCCCAACAAAGTTTTTAACGATTTCAGTTGTAAAGATATACCCTGCAATTTGGTGGTGCAACTAACATCAACTGATACATTCCACCAATATTTTTTTGCTTTCCTCAAACAAGAATCAGCAACACCATTTCTATCTGTAAGTCATTCTTCTGTCTAATGCCTGTTTATTAATATTTATGTCCTCTCTGAATTTTCTGGGAGAGAAATTTGCTTATAGAGAGACTGTTACAGATTGAAAGCTTTAGGATGCAATGACTGAGCTATTTAGACTCTCATATCTTGCATTGTCATTACCTTGTACAAACTGCATTCAAAAAATACCCTCACTCAAGGGCAAGGCAATGAACAATCAAGTTCCAGGTGCTTAAATGCATTAGAATTGAGTTTATTTTCTGTAGAATTTAACTTGAAAAATAGTATGAGTGACCTAATTTCCTGCTTACTTGACAGTATCAGTTGTAACTACATAAGATACAACAGCTTCTTGAAAAAGGCAGAGCAAACATTGTCTTCACAGTATTTTTCTTTGTTGCTCCTTGATTAGAGTTTCTGATAAAGAATACATTCTCATCTCTTAAAGACACAGCAGTCAATAACATTTCTCTCCAAAGTATTTAATTACTTTACAAACTTACTGTGTAAGTGAGCCTTGAACAGCCCTGTGAAGCCTTCAGGTACACCCATTCAACAGAGAAGACAGCTGATGCATGCCACGGATACAATTTTTTTTAAAGGGTAATCTACTTTTCGAGTAATCAAACACATATTCCCCACAAGAAAACGAGTACTTTCACACCTTTGTTTGATCAAGTTGAAGCTTTGACTGTTTTCCAAAAATTCCACCTAATAGACTCTTTAAAAGCAAACCTATTCTCCTATCCTTCATAGATCCTGAGCAGCTACCTGAACGTTGGTGACTTGCTGCAACCCCCCCCAAAAAGAGCACAGAGCACTCAGGATTCATCTCATCACCCATCAGCTGTGTGGAAGTGAGGAGTCTAGTTTAAGTTTGCTATCTAAAATCTCTATGTAGCAATGGAGAGAGATATGGCATTCATTCTGTCCCGACGAGGTGTTTAGGATGGATAGGTTTTGGAGGGGAACTCCAACTCCTATTGCCTACCTGTACTCCAAAGTGCTATGTAATTTGTTGAGGAAGAAAATTTTATTCATCCTATGTTCGTGGAATTATCCAGTCTCCATAGGCTGAAATCTTGCTGTAGGTTTCAGTGGAGATCTCCTTTTGAGCAACCTTATGTATACTCCTTTCTCCTTTGCATTTACCTTACCTGATTATTTTAGGTATCTTAAATGTTAAGCTGTGAGTGTTCTTATTACTGCAATGCTTCATGTTATGTCTGAGAAGAGAAGGCTCCCTTTCCTCTGAAAAGGTAACGGTGGTACAGGATGGTCAATTCTGTCAATCTTAATCAGAGGTGTGGCTTCTGTGAGGTCTGTAGTGCTATTCAAGCAGTATTTGCCCCATGGCAAGTTAAAGAAAGCATACTATTTGTTCCTCTGATGACATTAGCTATGCAGATGGAATATGAAAAATAGTGACTTTCTCCAGCTACAATTTTTATTCTAATTCAATTTAAAAGGGCTATCAGTGATGTGACATGCTCAATTCAGAAATCGTATGAAGCATATGACTGACGTTGGCAAATGTGATGATTCCACGCTTGTTTGGTTATTAGAAACATTGATTTCTAAACAGCCAATTACTTTCTTGGGTAATTCATACTCAGAAACTCAAATGTAATTTTGAAAAATGTAAGTTATTTCAACATCTCACAGTGAAATGAAAGTTGATATAACTGAGGGACTTGTTAATGTCATAACATCACACAAACTAATGCACATGGGAAAACAAATTGTTACACATTTTCTTTGACTCTGAACTTGGATCCAAACTTCAGTCATATGTCAACTCATCTTTTCCAATTAACAACACTGTTTGGAATGACTTTCCTTTTTTTCATGTAATCATTTTTAATGAACCTTCTGATCAAATACACCTCATTATCTTTCATGAAGAGCTGAGACAGTCAAGCTGATTACTTAAAACAGTTAAAACTGCTTTACATTCATTTAGCTTTGATGGGGTAAAAAAAAAAAAAAAAAGAAGGAAAATAGAAATATTTACTTTGTTAAATTCTTAAAGACCTGTAAATGTAAGTTCAAGTCAGACTATCTTTTGCACCATAGGTAGCAGAATATAAATAATAATTTTTATCTTCAGTTTGCAACTTACAAAAGGTCTTTTTTAAAGGTGATGCACTTAAATATAATATTTTTTTTTTCAATCTATTTTCCTGTCATATCCAAACAGGAAGCTATTTAGAAATGTATAGAGAAAATCAGGAGCCAAAGTCAAAGTGTATCACTATTTGATACAATAGTGTTACCATGTCTGAATTCTTCTACTATATTTCCTTGTCAGCCAAGACTCTTTTTGTTTGGTTTGGTTTTCTTGGCTTTGTAGCAGCCAGCTAGAGTAATTACTGATCTTTCTATTTGGCGAATGTCACCTGTAACTCCAAATTAATATATACCATTGTAATTAGATTTGAAATACATTTCTTCTAAAAGGGTGAAATGACCAGTTCTTACTAGATAAATCATCACAGTGCTGTTAACAGTCAGTTTAACCTCTCCTGCACCTTTGTGGTTTTTGAGAGGAATATTTTGCAAGTAGACCAATTCACTGAAATCAATGGGGCTACCCTAGGTGGAAGAGTAATTCAGAATAAGTAGGCATAGCAGAATTTAGCCCTGCGAAATGTGTGTTATAAATAGGATCTAATTTCTTCTCTCTCTCTTTTTTTTCCCTTCCATTCCCATTTTCCCCATCTCTTTTGTAATTATCTCTGTTTAATTAGAAATAATATAAAACTGAGTCACAGCTTTCCTTTCACCCCACAGGTCACTTAATACCGTCCTCCCTCTTTCTGTGTCAAGGGAAGCTGAATGGTATTTCCTGAATGACATTTCAATAGAAACCTACAAATACAGTTTAACAAAGAGATCAAGGGATACTGTAAGGACAAGGCAGATGCCTTTTTCTTTTTTGAAGGTGCGAATAGCCCCACTAATTACACACCTACACACTCGCGCACCCACTTTTTCCCTGGCCGCCTCCGCCTCGCTCTTCCCTCCATCCTGCCCTCTGCGCCGAGGGGTTCGAAGCCCGTTGAGGCACAAAGCAGGTATGCTGTTTATTCCTCCTCTAAACAAAACGTGGGTCCCCGTCCTCTGCCAGCTCACTGTTGAGTGAGATAAGCGGACCTCCTATTGCTGAATTATGATCTTTCTTTCAGGCTTATGCCCCCAGGATCTATAGCAATCCCTCTAACAGCTTGAAAAATGGAAGCATTTTCAAAGACAGGCTTGCTGGTACTGTGACTGACAGACTATGAAACCTTGTTGTTATTCACACTCCGAGAAAAGACCATTCGCTTGATTTCGGCTCGTCTTTTCATCGAATTGTTTCCCAAGCAGTTATTTAAGTGATGATAACAATTTTTTAATTGCAGGTTTAATTACAGGGAAAAGTCAATTATCTCATAGGTACAGCATTTTACATAACGAAGGAGCCAATTTAAAAACAACAACAACAACGACAGCAACTAAATTATGGCTCTCTCAAATATTTAAGTTTTTGAAATTTCATAGTGTGATTTTTTTCAAGTAATCTTTGTTTGGTACGGCTATTAGAAATGATTTATCATATTTATATAATATCAGGAGTTTCTGATAAAAGTAGCAGCAGCTTCTCAGAAAAATATTTTGGATGCATTTAAATGATTTCTTAATAAATTTACTGATCTCTAATGCCGGATCAAAGCTCCCACTGGTGTAAATCAAGCCAGCTGTGGTGAGGGCTGTGAAGGCCCCTTTATATCAGAGCAACGATTAGCTATTTTTGTCAGACATATGTCTCGGGTTGGGTAAAATTTGCGAACAATAGGTGAGAATCCTGAAATGTCTGTCCAAACAAAAGTCACATTGACCCTTCACATTAAAAATACAGTGCTTCACTGGAAGTTTTGCCTAAATAAAGGTCGAACCCATATTTTGTGCAATATTGGACCATAAGTATATTCAGTTACAGCTTTTGATGTCGGTCTCACAGGGAAAATCCCAGTCATTTTTCAAAATTTTTTCCAGATCACTACTACAATAGCTGTCTGTTTTTCAATACAGTAAATATTTATAAGGAAAACTGCCTGTCCGAAATAATATACCAGCTGTCTGCTCCAACATCCCCCTAGTGATTCCGTCTATTACTGTACTGCTGTTCTAGTCAATCACTCCAGTTTCTTGATTCAGCAAAGTCTTCAAAGTCTCTCATTCACGCAGCCGGATATGGAGAAACCTGTTGAGTTCACAGCAGATCCAATCCGAAGAAAAAAGGAGGAAAGAATGATCTCAAAAGACGTTTAATGCTAACAGAATAGAAAAATGCCTTAAAAGCAATATCAGCACAAGAGCCGTGTTAGGCAACGAGGCACTGTTGGTGGAAACACAGGGACGGGTTGAGCAAATGTGTATAATCTGCATCTACCCAAACAGGAATAGGAGGGAGCCTTCTCCTCTCATGTAAACCACAAACGCAAGTACAGTCTGGCTATGGTTTTGATGGCACTAATCCCTGATATTATATCATGTGCTGTTCACTCATGTGAGGTTCAGCTGTGGCTTTCCCGTTGCAGGGCCAGTCATACCACAGGCAGTCTGCTACCACCGCCCAAGGCTGATGGAGCGGGCGCGCTCCTGTTTCCTACCATCCTCTGTCATAAGCCATGTGAAATGCCGGCAAAATCTACGCTGATGGCACTGGCCATAAAAAAATGCCTCTACAGTGACCTCACTGCTAGCCTCAGCTACTGCCCCTTTTGTGCGTTCAGACTCCGGCGCAGCCGAAGGCACTGCAGAGCAGACGGGAGGCTGGGCATGCGCGGGCATCGCTGGGCATGCTCCTGCAGCCCTTTCCAGGCTGAGTGTAGAGTGGACCAGCAGTGGGATATAGAGTATTCTGCGAGACCACGCCAAGGTAGTGTTGTGCCTTTGCATCCCCTTGGGGGGAAACTCTCGGTGCCCTTTCTTCACGCAGGCCCACGAAGAAGGGGTGTACGTTGGTGCTTTCTAAGAGTGGGCAAGGTGGAACATTAGGTTTTCTTAAATTAGAGTTCAGAGGTTCACATTTACTATCAGTCTTTGAGTGTAATACTGTTCTCCTTCTCTCACAAAGAGATATATGTGCTGAGTTTAACCTGAGGTGCTAGAGAAAGGAGCCCAGACATGGAGTATCTTCAGTGCTCCTGATTTCTGACCATAGCTGTTTAGAGGAAGGCTGGGTGCATTTCAAGGCTTATCACCTGGAATACAGTGCTTCACTGCCTACTTATGCATCTGTTTAACACCAGGATCCCTTAATACCCATTAGACTTCTTGTTATATGGGCTCCCTAAGCAGCCCTGAAAAAGGAAACAAGATGGAGTCTGAAAGGTCTGAGCATGCTACCTTACAAAGACTGAAAACAAATATTCTTCAGTTTTCACATGGTTGTCTTTACAGGGCAAATATGCACCTTCCAGCCATGCATTAGGCAACATGCATAACGACTGTTACTTGCGGTTGTTCTCTCTCTCACACAAGATGGAACCTGTGTAGGCAATGCTATGGGCCAGGAATGGTACATCCCCTGTGGCATGTTTTTTTTCAGTGAAAGCCACAAGGTTGGTCACTCTTGGCTTTTGATAAAAGAAATTAAACCACTCATTTTTTACCACTGCTTGCTTTGTGTTGCCATTGAACATGAAGATCATGTAGAGCTCTTAAGCTGTGTCATGTTCAGAGGAGTAGGTATGATGTAAGTATGCGACTGATATACTGTATGAATCTTGGGTTGATTTTGAGATCTGAATAGAGATTGCAGTAGTCACAGAGATTACAGTAGCCACAGAAATGAGATTTTGGAAGGCCACCTCTCCCATTGTTCTTTGGTTAGCATGTTTGATGGGGTTGCCATAGTTTGAATCTCTAAGCAAGAAGGATGATATTTGGCCCACTAGAGATTTCAGAGCATAATGGATATCCTCTTTGTTTTTTGGAGTGAGTTTAGGGCTTCGAATAGTCTCTCCAAGTTATTTCCGTGAAGAAATGAACCTCAAGAAGGGCTAAAGGAGTAGTTGTCCTATTTATACCATATATATTTGGACAAAATGCAAAAAACCTCTTAAAGTATAAAATTCTTTCCTTCAGAGCATGTCTGAAACTCTCTGCAGCAACTTTGGACTGCCTTGATAGTTCTGCCAGAGCTGATGGTAAAACATGGGAAATATAGTCAAACAGAAAGAATATAATTTCAACTGTGACAGCTAAACGTATCTAGAAGTAGTATCTGAAAACAATTAGTATCTATATAATTGTATGTGTGTGTGGTGATCCACTGTGAGTGTTTTTGGAAATTCACACCACAAATTGTCTCAAATTAATATTCTAATAAATTCTTGACTAAGAAGTACATATTATACACAGTATTGTCTTTGCTTGGACTTAAGAAGTCAAGTGTAAAGAATTTTACAAGTCTTTCAAAAGCTTCCCCTGATCCATTGAACTTAAATAGATTAGTCTCAAGGGAAAGTCAACTTTCCAGACACTGCAATTACAGTGAATGATAGCAAGCCAGAGACATCCATTTAATGGAAACCTACAGACCAATACAGCTAACTACATAATTCTCTTTTTCTTCCTCCCTACACCAGGGATTCTGTCATGTGCTGCTGATCTGATCTACTCAATACCAACATCTCTGCCCAGTCCAAAAGTCCAGAAAATGAGTAGTAAGAGAAATTTGGCATGCAGCAGGAAAATGTAAAATTACAGGTGATTGAAATTAGCCATTCACTCACTAGAGAGACAGACAACAGAACACTAGGAAGAGATATTTTACTCTGTTTCTGGAGGTACTCATCCAGATATTAATAAAACTGCTATGCAGAACATTGAGGACTCAACATCATAACTTTACAGGGCAACTTGCTCAAGAGAATAATTATATGCAAAGCATGTATTCCTCTATACAGCCTGTTAAGCAGTGGGATTAAAAGTGCTAAGCACAAGAAAGCTCCAAATATAAGCAATTCCAGGGGATAAACATAACGTTAAGAACTCTAAACCCCACCTATGCAATGACTACAGCTCTGCAGCCACGCTATTTTGTGCTATACTCCTTTCAGCTGTCAGAAAAGCATGGTTTTGGGCTTAGGTCTAAAGGAGCATGACTGCTACTTGGAAGAGATGTTAAAATAGGCCAGAAACTACTTATAGTGTAGGAAGCAACAGTGCTGGTTCAGTGAGCCATAGCCTGTCCTTTCAGTCAGTGTTGGTATATGGGAACTCATTAGCATTATGTTTTTGTTGAGCTGCAGCATAGCACTAATGAAAAATGACAAAAGGGGGAGTGAAGGTGGTGTTATCTGGGGGAATTCCCCAAACAGGAGGGAGATTCTGAAAGGCAAACCCTACTGTCTCACTGCAAACACCAGCTGCTGGCGAAGTTTCTTAGGCTATTGTGGGTAGATGTAATGTGGAGAGGTGCTGAGAGTGCTAAAATTATCCAGGAGTCAAAACTCAATTTTTGTTCGTTAGAAGACCACTGAATGGACACAGAGGAATCTTTGTCACCTATTTCCCATTTCTCGTGTCTGGTATAGCTTGGCCAAAGTTAGAACATCTAATTCAGATTGCCAAGGCATGTTGAGAAAGACATCACGACTGTATTTAGCTTAACACAGGGTTTTAAAATGGGCATAGAAAATGGTTTCCCTGAACAGTTTAAAGCGTGGCTCATTTTGGGGCCTTCTGTGTAGTTTTATACTTGTTTTACATCATGGTATTTTTCACTTCTGTCCTAGCATTGGCTGGGATAGAGTCAATTTTCTTTCTAGTAGCTGGTATAGTGCTATGTTTTGGGTTCAGTATGAGAAGAATGTTGATAACACGCTGATGTTTTCAGTTGTTGCTAAGTAGTGTTTAAACTAAGTCAAGGATTTTTCAGCTTCTTGTGCCCAGCCAGCAGGAAGGCTGGAGGGGCACAAGGAGTTGGGAGGGGACACAGCCAGGGCAGCTGACCCAAACTGGCCAAAGGGGTATTCCATACCATGTGACGTCATGCCCAGTATATAAACTGTGGGGAGCTGGCTCGGAAGGGTGGATCGCTGGTTGGGGACCAGCTGAGCATCGGTCAGCAGGTGGTGAGCAATTGCATTGTGGATCACTTATCTTTCTTGGGTAATATTTCACACTCTTTTTTTTATCTTCCTTTTCATTACTATTATTTGTATTATATTTAAATTTTTATTGCAATTATTAAACTGTTCTTATCTAAACCCACCAGTTGTTTTCAATTCTCCTCCCCATCCCACCGGGCAGGGGGGAGGAGTGAGTGAACAGCTGGGTGGTGCTTATTTGCTGGCTGGGGTTAAACCGCCACATCCCTTCATCTTCTCAATAGGGAGGGTGCAGAATTTAGCACCATCTGAAGATTCTACAGTAGCAACTTGACCATCTCTTGCTGACGGATAACTCTCAAAACCCCCACTGTTTTGGTCCCCTTCATTTGTTAGACGAGTGTATCCTGAAAAGATCTGAAGCAACTGGAAATTTGTAAAATGAATAATAGAAGAAAGATGATTCTGGGTGATTTTTTTGCAGCTATATATCACAAGAAAAAATTGTATAAGCAAGCAATTGTCCATTGGAAAACTCTTGAACAAGCTTATGATGTGAAGCTACGGTTTCTGGAATATAAATGCTCACCTGTAGCAGCTGCTAGTACATAAATTTTGTTATGACAGTGGCTGCTCATAAACCCTCGTCATGGTTTAGCCTACTCCTCTCTCCCTTATGCAGTAGTCCTTTCCTGCTGAATCCTTAAAATAACTTCTTCAAAATATAAAAATAAGCAATTTGCTGAGAAGTATTAGGGAGCCTCCATATTAATACACAGTCCAGTTAACTTACATCCACAAAAAATTAGGAAATGAAAACTTATTTACTAGCATATCAGTCTCTTGTTGCCTTCTCCAGAGGCCCATGCCATTTCTTGGCCATTTCATGCATACCAGAAACTACGACCATCAACCATACCTTGGCTTTCTGGACTACCTCTTCTCAAAACAGGGCACTAATCTGAACACAAGCAGCAAAGAAGGGGAATCAGAAGTAATGTTCCTGTGCTTGGCTGTTGATTTTCAGGACTTGTGGTATTACTAAGTTACTGAGTTTTATATGACCGAACGGCTTAATGTATTGCCTTGCTTTTTACAATTTTGAGCGAGATATTTGTAGTCAGGAAGAAATCTAATTACAATGAATCCTCTGCAGCCCTGACAATCAAGTTGGGGTGATCCGGCTGCCCAGTGTGAACATGGGGTTTGTGGTGCTAACAGGGACATGTGTTACTGGCCCTGTGATACCTCCTTAATGATTTTAGATATTTCAGAAGCTGAGCTATTTTACCAGCATTTAAATTTAGATATTTAAGTTGGAGGTGAAAGAGGCTGATGTTTGAACTGCAACTGAACCATATATTTTCTCTTTCTTATAATAACCTTTAAATAAAAACTTTAAGTTATCCATCATCACTTTGTGTTCCTTGAAGCATGCATTTAATGACAAACTTGTAATGCTACATAACAATCTATTGTATAGCTTATATCTAACGCATTTTCTTTTTGCTCAGAGCCACTAAATATCTTTTCTAAATCTTCCCAACCTATTTTCTTCCCCAACCTATATCTTATCAATCTTTGATCCTAACAGTTTCTCACACCTCTGTTGCTTAATCAGAATCTGTCTGGATGAGGCAGTAGCATTGCTTCAAAGCTCTTTAATCATTGTATTGAATTAATGCAATTACATGCCTGATGCATTAGAAATCTCACCTCTGGTCTCCATATTTGCAGCTCCTTTTTGAGTCCTTTGTAGCCTTTTTTTTACCATCCTGGAGGCAGGATTTCCAGCCTCCACACGTTTATCTGTTAATGCTACTAAACAGAGCAGTACATAGAGAGATGTTTGCAGTAGAAAGAAGGAGGAGGAAGAATAAATAGTGCACTAGAAAATAAAATAAGTGTTGCTTTACTTTCTTAACTAAATGGAGTCACTATAGGTATAATTGAAAAGGGTTATGTATTCAAGAAGGAACTTTTACAGTTCTAATACCGTACTCTCGAGGTTTGAAATCCAAGTGCTTAGTTATACATGTAAATTGCATAAAACTATTGTTCCTTGCAATAATGAAACACTGAGCCCCTTGCATTTCAAAAGGAAAAGGCTCTAAGGGAGTTGAAGGTAACTCAAAGAGAAATATTCACAGGAATAAAATTTAATATAAAGTTACAAAGAAATAACATTCTTTTGTAAGCAAAGTGGATTCTGATAAGGGGCAGGTATAGGTTTTTCAGTATTCCTTCTGCCTGCGAGATGTGGTACCACTTTTCAGCATATTCTCAGCAGGGTTGGATCAATACAACCTTAATGACATCAGTGGAACAGCAATAACAATTTATGTTATCTGAGGATCTGCCCCTTCATATTTAATGCTTAACCTATTCAGTTTTGTCCTCAATTTGTAATGGTTACTATCCCCAAAGAGTATTTCACCATTCTGCTATGATCCATGCTTGCTTTAACCTGTTTTAAACCAAAATAAATGAAACACTGGCAGGTATCTCTATAGAAAAAAATATTTCAACCCTGTCACTCGTAGACCAGTACTGACAAATGGATCGGCAAGGTCTAATTAGAAATGCAACACTGATGCAAACCAGATGCAGAATGATATGGGCACTCTATCAATGGGGGTTTAGCTGACATCTTGTTGTAAAGCTGATTGCCTGCTGATTTCCAAATTTCATCAGAACTACATACTTTTTTCAAAAATTCTTTATTCTAAATTTAATTCTGAATAGCTAGGTAAAACTCAGATTAAAATTATTATTGCTATGATATTTGGTTATGGTTTAGTTTTAATGAAAAATGCCTTTTCAGTTCATGACATCAGTAATAAACATAACTTTGCTTTGGCTTTGTTCTGTGGACTTTGGTAAGGAAGACCTTTCAGTATTTTCAAGGGGATTTAATTAGGGACATTTCTGAGAGATTCAACGAGTAGTTGTTAAACATATGATATTTACAATTGGAGGTTTTCAATTAGAAACTGTTCCTTTTCTGGTTCCAGCTGTTTGGCCTAAAATGTGAGAGGGAGGATTTTGGAAATCACGGAAACGTGTGAGGAGACTGAGAAGATGTTTGGCTGGGGGACAACAAAGAATAGTGGGGTCAGGATATTGAGAGGATGTAAAGTGAGCATGAGGGAACCGAAGTCAGTGGGGGATGTAGTAGTAGAAGAGGTTGCAGGCAAAGGGGAGACATCAACAAGGTCAGAGAGACAGAAGGTGGTGGGTGCGTGCAATGGTTAGGGAGATAGGGAACTGAGGTAACAGGAAGAAAAAAGAAATAGAAAAATGATAATTTTTTCCCCCATGTATTCTAACCATATCCTGTATAGACTTAACTCCCACACTCAAAAAAGTCCTTTTGCTTGGCTACCATCTGCAGCACATGAGCTCTGGTTGGGTCAGGCTTGTACAAAATATGCTGGGGTTTAACCTTTCTCCAGCAGACTTTATGATTAGCCCAGTTTAAACTGGTGTTCGTTAAAACAAATCATAAGCAGAAACTGCTGCCAATAGGGAGTTAATGTTGAAAGTATGCTTCAGTGGAGTCCAGCCAACAAAATACCCTTTTCCACACAAGAATTCATCACCTTTTGAAAACCCAAATGTTAGGGAAACTGGTAATGAATGGTTCAAGAGATGCAGCCAGTTCACAACTGAAATGTAATCCTTCCCTACTCTTTGCTACTCTACTCAGCATATGCCCACCCATCCCAGCTTAAACGGTCCCAGAGAAAAGCTTGCAACAAATGTATGCAAAGGTCAGAATAGCAAATTGGTATAAAAGGTCCACTGTGGGAATCAAGTATGACAGGTGATCAGTGTTAAGGAAACAAAGAATGTACTGTAAAGGCATTGCCCTCTCTCCCTGCCCCAAATGGCCTTGAAATGCTCTAGCTCAATACGAAAATCTAATAATGTTCTGCCTTATTAATAAACACACCATTTTTATATTTCAATAGATTTCATTAGGACACTAGATTTGGCTTTCTCAATGTTAGTGCAGGCTGCATATCAAATTGCTCCATATTTTTTGCCCATCCTGCAATGAAAAAGCAATGTTCAGCCTATTATAATAAGGGCACGAGGAAGGCAGAGGATGATGAAATTATCTTCTTTCATGTTACACATGTAGGTAAAGGGACCTTTTCCAAATCTGTTCTCTTCTTAGGGAGGATCTTCCAGATCTCCTAAGACTGAACATGTTTTATGCTGTTCTTCTCTGGACAGAAATCAGACAAATCAGAGCAGACTATTTTTTTTTTTTTTAAGTGAAAAGCAAATGCCTCTGGCCAGCAGTAATTGCATTTGCAGCTCTAAAGTTGCCTCCGGCTCTGTCATGCATCTAACTAAATATCCTTTTTCTCAGTGAATCACAGGGTTTCTTTGTTTTCAGCTAGTTACAAATGTCTTGTGCAATGCCTGTCCTGAAAAGCTATGAAAAATACTTCATACATTGTGAATAAGGATGGCAAATATAACGCTCATGCAGCCAGGTGCAGGCTGCCCACTTTATGCACCTCATTTAGGAAATGCAATCCATTTTTCTATTAATTGTTGCCAGGTGACTCTCTGTTTAGTCTGTACAGTCAATGGAGAGAAGGAGACACCTCATTTACACATCTTGACTTGTTCTTAATAGTGGACTCTACCCAAAGCAGCTGGTTTTGGAGATCATATATAGATTTTGGATTCATTTCTTGGAGTCATGAATCACAAAATTACAGAAAGCCCTTCCTATTTGGGTCCCAGTTCTAACTTTAATACTCAAGGAGACAGGATCCTGTGGTGATTCTGGCTGAAGCCTCCTGAGAGTTTGTCCTATCCTGCTGTGGAAGAGGTTGCTCTTCCCTGAATGTAGAGGGGCCCACAAAATAGCCATTTGGCCTGAAGGAAAAAAATCAAGTGATCTCCTTGTGCTTGAAGAGTTGTTGGGGCACTACCAAATGAGTGATAGGTGCCCCAGATTTTGATTTCATGGGCCTCTAAGTCTCAAGAAGGAGAGTCAGAAATGGTTCCACACCTCCGGAGGAAGAATGTTTCCTGGAATGAATTGCTCATCTGCAGTGTCCCTTCCGAACAAAGCAAAGGAACAAAACAACCTCTTAGAGCCAACCACAAGCAGAAAACTGCTTTTAAAAAAAAAAAAAAAAAAAAAAAAAAGAATTAATTCTTTAACTGTGAATATCTGGAAAACTCTGATGACCTGGAACTTCTCAAAACTTTCAGTCTTTTAGGTAGACAAAACCATTCACTGAGCAGTATCCACGTAGTGTCACCCAGTAGCACATCATTGTCTTTTATGTGAAGAGTGAAGAGTGATTTACAGTAATTACATACAGTTGTCAGGAGAAAGAAAATTTAAGACTGTTGATATAAATTTAACCCATTTTCTCATTTGATAAAGAAGTCACCTCTGTTGAATAGGATTCAGTCTTCGACACAAAGAGTTTTCATTTTGTATAAAAAAGATATTTAACGATCCAGCATGCCAGTTCTTAGAATTCACGATAGAGCATTTGTCAACTGCTTGATATAAATGACAGATGTTTATATGTAACAGAGCAGTGGAACAAATTTTACTAAGAAGGGTATGAACCAGATGTTCACAATATTGGCTTTTTGAGAGGAAAATGTCTTTTTACATTGTCTATGACTCATGAGCCAAAAGAAAATGTATTTATCACAGGAACTCACACTTGAGACCTTATCCTTTCAGCAGCAACATAAAAATGATAAAGTATCGGGTATAAGAAAGTATCTAAACAGCACTTACATTTTACGAATACTTGTGGGACCATGGTATGAAATCTTTCACACTTCCTTTATCTGCATTATTTCAGATTTAAATCTAAGCACAAAGGGTTTAAAAACATTACTGCCTGTAACATCTGCTCAATTATTTTTAATCAATCATAATGAAATCTGAAGGATTTTGAGGAGTAAAAAATGACACAGTACTTTGTTTTTTCTTCAACTTTATTATTGTGTGCAGTGCAACTGAAGCATTTTAAATTGCCTGCGTTCCTCCAAGTGATACCTGCTTACTATGCTGAGAAAGAGTTAAAAAGCTTCATTTTCCTTAGTCCTTGTGGTACTTCTGGCAAAGTTTTCCTCCTCTGTTAATCGAAATGTGAATGGTAATCCAGAAGCTGCAGATTTTACCCCAATTAACACTCAGGGTAGCTTGAAAAACAACAACCAAAACCACTTTAATTTCGACTTGCAGAATGTTGGATTTAATCCCCTGCTTTATAGATTGAATTGGGGCCATAGAATAGGGAGAGGGTCCCTTGTTAAAATAGATTAATTCTTTGAAAGTATGCAAGAGTTGGATGGAATGGAAGAGAGTCCCCTTTGATAAACATTCAGCATTCAGTTCCTCATTAGTCTGTTAGGGTTATGCATTTTGAGAGTCAAATGAATGTTGTTGGGCTAGGGAGACTTATTAACAGATGTCCATGACAACCTCAAGACTGAGCATATTAGTCCAAGGCCAGCAGTGTATCTAAAAATGTTCAGAAAATTGGCTGTATTTTGTGATCTTTTCACAATATTCTTTATGTCCCCTCTACCCCCATTATACACTGTGTTGCTTATGGTCACATTCCACACCAAAAATAGGATTCTAAAACCTCTGAGAACACTTATTTTGGCAAAAACATTGATATGAAAGCTGAATTTGTCTTCCAACACACTTGACATAAATGGAAAACTTTTGTGTGTGCACTTAAGACAGCTTTCACAGGTGCTTAAAGGAATCTTAACCCCGAAATAGTGGCAAGACAAATTCATACTTTTTGATTCTTGTGTCCAAGGTTTAATATGATATATTAAAAAAAAAAAAAAAAAGAGGAATGTCTTGTTAATTGCAACAATAACTTTTTTATACAGCTAAATGCATCCTTCCTAGGATATATGATTATTTTAGTAAATTGATGCTACTCTGTAATGCTTAAGAAAAATCAGTGATGTAAATGCCAAGACAGAGTGCAGGCCCTTTATAATGTCCTTTCCAATCTGCAGGAAACAAAAATGATGGTGATAGTCCATGTGATGAAAAACAATAAAAGAACAAGTTATAGCTCAACACTGTTCATTCAAATATTTAAGGTCCTTATGAAAGTATAAGAAATGGGAAGAACATATGATTTTCTTAGATCACTTTCACTGCATGAGGCATTGGCACTGCACTTCACTGGAGTGCAAAAATGCCAGCAAAGCTATAAGTCAGGTATTTGTAGTTTATTTTATTAGTACTAGGCTGAACCACAAAATAGATAAAACAGTTTTATGGCTTACATCTGGTTGAATAATAAAACATATGGCTCTGGAGTAAAGCATGTGCAGCTGTAATTTACTGTAAATATCCAACTCAAGATAGCTATGGAGATAAAAAACTTACGGCATGCACTCAGGGTTTATCCCTCTATCCATCACTACTTGAATATTTATGATACTCCGACATTTGTGGTTTATATGTTAATTAACCACTTTTTAGGAGTTTTCTTTAGGGCATTCTCTTCTATGTACAACAGATATGAGTTCACAAGGAACGGACACTACTGGACTCATTTTTTTTCTCCTAATATATCTGTTTAGCAAGTCCTTAATTACAGAGTAATTAGAATAAAGGAGCTACTATTGATATTGTAGGACATTTTCCAATATAGACTAAAACGTGACATTGTTCTCATGTTTTTTTAAAATGTTTTCCTTAATCAGATTTTCTATGAACATGGGCAAAGAGTTTCTTCTCTTGTTTTTATTCTTTTGGGTAGTTCTGATAATAATAGGAGATTAAATAAACCAAGCTTTCTTTCTTTGGGGGCAATACAACTAAAAGTGATATTCTGAATTTTTTTTGAATGTTTTGCATTAACAAATCTAGAATACTGAAGGAAAGCTTTTTGGACTGTTTTATATAACACTCTGGAGTTGGACTGATAGGTAGGGTTTTTTTGTCAAACTTAAGCGTTAAAGTTTGGATTGGTGTTTCCCTAATCATTTGATCAATTAGGGGGGGTGTGCCTGAATTATTCCATCAGCTTGAGTTCTAGCCAGACTGTGAGCTCAAAACTCAGTTCTGAATTTGACATCTTAGATTCAGAATTTAGTTCTCTGACTTTGGACAGGGACCTATGCCATGACTGAAATTAGAGAGGACTTTATTCCTGGTTCCAATCTGGATGTGGCCAAAGGGGATGAAACACCAGGGATAACACAACCGCCCTGTAAGGATTGGAGTAAAATGTGGCACCAGGTCTTGAAATTTGTGTTGACATTGATCAGCTTTGATGCTAAAAGCTAGCCTGAACCCCAGATGGCGCTGAACCTAGAAGATGACTTTATTACTCCACATATTGTCAGATATGGTTTGTGTTCCTTACCACCTTACAGTCCAGACCCTGAGACAGTGGCCTGCTATTGTTGTTGCATTGACATATAATACGTATTTCTTGCTTTACTCTGAGAAAGTGCAAACAACCTTCCAAGCTCTTCTCTGCCTGCTGAACACGTTCATTTTCTACCCATGTTTGTGTTGGAACGTGTATCTGTCAGAAAAAGTACTGTGGCCTTAACCCCCCCACAGGCCTTCAAAACAAAAGCCAGGTGGTTCATGGCGGATGGTATTCTCTGAAAGACAGTGCAAAGACCAAACCATTTACCTTCTTCCTGGAAAGATAGGAAAAGATGGGACCAAAGAACTCCCTGCTGCACTTTTCTCAGTTCACTATCCCCTCCCAAGGGCCTCTGTCAGACCTTTGCTGTGCACTTAAGTCTCCTTTCAAACTGTTGAAGAATCCCCTTGAAGGATTTCTGCTAGCGGAGAGTATCTCTTGCAGGTATGTGTCATACCTGAGAATAAAGAAATGCCATACACACGTAGATGGACCTCTTCTGCTCTTTCCTCTAATGGAAATTGTTTTCTTCATTTTCCATACCCTTGGGTGAGAGATGTCATAGCATTGAGTGGGGAACTGAGTTTGACAGTTTCCACCTTTCCAGACGCAGTAGTGAGTGGTGAGATCTTCTGAAGGTTTCCTCCGTGTACAAGATTTTTGGTTGGGAATACAGTTCTGCCTATGGAAACTGAGTTTGCTGATCCATTAGTGAAATGCGAGTGTCAGAAGGAATGTCGGTGAGTGAAGTAGTGAAACTAATTGCAAGAGAAGGCTTGAACAACTGAAAGGTGAAACCCTGTATTTATCCAAAGAAGATTCCTGTAGTCACAATGAATCAAGGATGCAAATGCCACCTCTTAGTCTGTCTGAAAAAAGGTTCAAGGGTATGTGATTGCTCCCGCAGAGAAAAAAAACAAAGAGAAATCAGAAGCGTTTATGAGACTTGGAGATACTGGGTCTGCCATTGTAACTTATTTTTCCTTTTCCTGCTCTGCTAAGTGTTTGGCCCAAGACCTTACTCCAATCAAAAGCAGTGTGGCTTTGATCCATACGTGCGGGATAGTTCATTATATAGTGCTGTCTTTTGGAGCTGTCTCTGAAAAGCAGTTGCAGTTTTCAGGCAATGCAAAATGCAGCGCTGATCCTTTAAGTCAGGCAAAGGGTAATAACAAATACATACTTCTAGAGGAATCCCAGCTGCATAACCAAGGACTAGTTGCCTGCCTGTTTTGAAGGACATTTAACGATATTGTCTATGAAGTCTAATCAATTTGTGTCCCGGCTATTTCATGTATCAGTTCTTCGCTTCTGTTACTCTAAGGGGTTTGCAACATCTTACATTTTAGATGGACTGTGATCTAGCTGAGGATATACTTATGCTTGGCTCCAGTGAGTTGCAAGAAGCTGTGTAAGAAATGCTTGGTTTAGCTTTAGATTCTCCTATGCACTGATGTATTCTTTTGAGTTAGCAATGGGGCTGAAGTTGTTACTACGCAAGAATTTTTTTGTTGCTGAGTGTCTAAGTCCCGATGCAAATATTCTTCTGCTTCAAAAGTGATTGTTTTTAATTCGGTGGGGTGTCTGGCCAGAGAAGCGATGGGCATATTTCAGGGTTTATGACATTGCTATTGCTATTTTTCTTCAGCAGCTGGGGGGAGCAAGAGAGCCGGATTCCCCACCTGGCCCCATATTAGAATTCTCACCCCAATCATTTGCTATAAAAGAAAATAAGGAAATCAAGAGGATGAAAATTAATCAAACAAAGAAGAAAGACTTAAAAAAAATCACTGAGAGAGGCTTATCTTAAAGCAATTTCACAAGAAAATAAGATCAAAACCAAAGCAAATTGCATGCAACCTGTGAACCCAGAAAAGCAACAATTACACAACAAGAGACTACACAAAAGACTATGCCCTATCATTAACTCTTCTTACTCAGCTACGTACTCAGTCACTAATTATGATGGAGTCACGGACAGAAAACAGATTGATCAATGCAGAATCTCTTGGAAGACAAAGGAAAAAAACCCACAAACCCAAACCAAACAATAAAAAAACCCCTTATCAATAAAATTTCTGCCAAGCTACAGAAACAAATGAAATGCAAATTTAACAAATTAACCATGTGATTAACACACAGTAGGATCACTTCAGGCGTTTTGCTTTGCTTCTTGCCAGGATGTAATCCTACTGAGAGTTATTGCTGCCTCAACATTTCCACAGTGGTATCATAAAAAGAATTCAGTGACATTATAGAATCTGCAGCCCCCTACTTTCAAAGCTGTAGTTTGAAACAAATCTGTGTTTTAAACATTAAGGCACTTTTACTACTAGTTGTTACATACCTTAAAGGAGAGAAGAAAAAAATAGGCAGTCTTCTGGAGCTGATTGTGGGCTTGAATTTGACATCACTTTCATTCTGTTCCTTTTGAAAGCTGTCTTTGAGTCAGTGTTTGGCTCAACCTCCTCAGAATGATAAAAGCCTTCCATCAGTATTGATGGGTCTGTAGCTTGGGATGCTAAAGCTTAAATGATGTAAAATGAAGGCTATATAACCAAAGTGTATACAGAATCCAGAATTAAACCAAAAATTCCCTCCTTGATGCATGCAGTTGTGCCCAGTATTAAATAATCCAGCTTTTGATTCCTTTAATTTGTGGGAGGAAGAAAAGTCTTCAGTGTGCATCTCGGATTTTAGGAAACAGAAATTCATTTCCCTCCTTTGTGACCCCAGACATTTAAAAAGGGTTTGTCACGGTTTAACACCAGGAAGCAACTAAGGACCACGCAGCCACTCGCTCACTCCTCCCCGGTGGGATGGGGGAGAGAATCGGAAGGGTGAAAATGAGAAAACTCAAGGGCTGAGGTAAAGACAGTTTAACAGGTAAAGCAAAAGCTGTGCATGCAAGCAAAGCAAACCCAGGAATTCATTCCCCACTCCCCACGGGCAGGCAGGTGTTCCGCCATCTCCAGGGAAGCAGGGCTCCATCATCCCTAACGGTGACTTGGGAAGACAAACGCCATCGCTCCGAACGTCCCCCCTTCCTTCTTCTTCCCCCAGCGTTATATTACTGATCATGACGTCGTATGGTGTGGGATGTCCCTTGGGTCAGTCGGGGTCAGCTGTCCCGGCTGTGTCCCCCCCCAGCTCCTTGTGCCCCCCCAGCCTGCTCGCTGGTGGGGTGGGGGGAGAAGCAGAAAAGGTCCTGACTCTCTGTGAGCCCTGCTCAGCAATAATGAAAACATCTCTGTATTATCAACACTGTTTTCAGCACAAATCCAAAACACAGTCTCATGCTAGCTGTTATGAAGAAAATTAACTCTGTCCCAGCCAAAACCAGCAGAGGGTTGAACAGCGATCTATATTTAAATCAAAGTCACTAATGCCATTTAATCACATATGGGCTTATTATTTTCAAATAAATGAACAATGAGTTTTATTAGTAATAGACACTTACGCTACCTTTTTTTTTTTCTTACTTCAGTCAGATGTAGGTTTGTGTCCTAGAAGTTTTTGCATGTAGATGTAAGGAAAACGTAGTGTTTACTCAAGCCAGTGGGGGATGGTGGCTTAGACATTTTTGTGGCTGGTGTCAGGGTTGCGAAACATCTTTAGTGCCACTTCACAGGAGGCTTCACATCTTTTTTCAGCCTTTCCCTACATAACGTCCAGTTATTAGGTTTTATGTGAGTGAAGCGATTTTCACTCTGAATGCATATTAAAGAGAACACATGTTTTCATTTTATGGACCTGTAACACTGAATCTTTACTAAAAGAGAATAAAATACTTATGAAATGTTGTTACAGAGAGTGCACAGAAAAAGCAGTCTGTGTCTTATTGCCAATTTCTTTGAGCAGTTATATTCCTACTCCCATGAAAGTATCAATACGCACGAATTTTCCCTCATCAGAATTGCACTAAAAATTGCTGCTACACTGATAATCAGTATATAACCTTAATATAGATGGAAAGAGGAGAAAAGACCACACTCGCAGCCATGGTGAAGTACTGCAGCATATGACAGCTAGAGAGGGGGTTCTTGTACCCGAAACTGAGAAAGGTTGCTGCCAGCATAGGTGTAATTCAGCACAAAGACATGGCTTCCATGCACTGTGCTAGCTGGTGCTCACCATTTTGGCTTCTTCTGTAGCAGTAGTAAATTAAACATGTCTGGGACTATTCTCTAGCCAGCTGACAGGGAACAGCTAATGCTGATGTCATTAAACTCTCTCTCCTGCTAGGAATGGTCCCTGGCCAGTGCTAACTCCTGAGCCATGCCCAAGAGTTGCTTGGGAGGGTACTGATTGGCATAGGCCAAAAACATCTCACAGGCTGCTGTGACTCTGGTACTCACTTTACAGTCTTCACCGTTGATTTTCAGTGCCTAGGTATGTCTCTTGGTAGGTGTCCTGGGAGAACTGATTTTATTAGTGGGAACATAGCCTAAACACCGAACACAAGAAAAGAATGGGCTGGTGTCTTGACGTTCAACCTTGAGTTTATTAGGTGAAAATCTCTTATGTTTATTTCTTATCTATGAAATGAACAAAAGCATTTCTGTACTCCACAGGGTATCAGGCGAATAAACATAGTAAAAGCTAGGCATTATATGATAGTGAGGCCTGTGATTTCTCTAATTAGAGAGAATAACCGCATCCCTTCTTGTCCCACACTGTTTGTTCCATTCCAGAAGTTGCAGAGAATGAAGCAGAGTAAAGTAGGATAACAGGCTGCCAGCTCCGAGTATTCCTTTGCCATCTGGGGAAATGTGACAATTTTTCAGGTCTGCTTTCTCTACCAGATTGTGGTTACTGTTTTGGATCAATAGGTGTAATAAAGAAAAACATGCCCTGCCTTTCCCCCATACTGAAAAGCCAACATTTTATTAGTCCTACAATTCTTTTAATACAATTTGTAAAGGAAAATTCTACTCTTTTTAATAATCAGCCAGCCTAAATTCCAGCCTGGAATGCAGTCTCATAGCCAAGGCACAAGTATAAAACCACTGAAAAGGAGGGAAGAGATTTACAATGGAAATTCTGACAATCACTTTGCAATAATAGGGCTTGGAGACACCTGCTTTAATCAAGATGGTGTGAATATTTAAAGTGGTCTACTTCTTGATTTTCAGTTCAGCTGATAAAATCATAATTTCCAGTGAAATAATTTTTTTCTTAGGGATGCATGAGAAAGAGAGAAAGTGAAAGATCCTAATTTTCTATTCACTTGGTAGAAATAAATTATAGCTTCTTTAACCCTCTTGAATCCAGGGCTGGCAGATGGAGCTGAAGGAATTACTTTTGGTTAGGAGTGGGTTTTTTAAGTGATAGTGCAGTGTAGAAATATGGCTGGTTTAGGATGACAGTAACTTGGGTAGTATGATCATGGCATGGTTTCTCGGTGACATGGGAATGATTTACTAAACTTTCTCTGGATTTGGTAGCCCCTGGTGTGCTGTAAATAACACAGAGTAATTTGGGCTTCTGAAGAAAGACGGTTGTTGACTGGGGAGGCTGACTCACACTACTTCGGACTTTATTTCCATCAGTAGTGGAGTGGTCTTACTGATTTTCAGGTGCTGTATGCTGATTCTTGCCATGCTGAATGAAGATATGTTACTAAGGGTAACATATCCATAAGAATCCATAAGGACATGGGTACCTTTTCAAACACTGAGTTACACCTTCATGCAGGATAGATCAGGAAGCTCCACTTGCATCCACAGTGCTGTGTCACTTAGTTCAGCCAAGGATCGTCTTCAGCACTGCAAAAGAGTTGACTTATTTAGTGAGCTGTTATAGAGGATATATGACTGACAAAAATGTGAAGACTGAATGCATTGTGAAGTACATCTCATGTCCTGTGAAGAAAATAGGGAAAAATGTATGACTGGGATAAAGGGTGATGAAGCAAAAATAAGACTCCATAGAGAGTTAAAGTTATCTAACGTACCAACACCATCAATAGGATAGGGTAAATACCATAATCATAATTATAATATCAAAAGATTAAAATGCAAAGAGTATAGAGCAAAGGGAATGCTACTTTAGCTGTCTTGGTAGCTTAAAAATTAATTTTTTTTCAGTACTACTCTGTTTTAGTGCTGTCGTGCATTCTTTATTTCTCTAGTCTCTCGGTGAATTAGCATAAATATGGAAAGACCCACCGGTGTCCAACTTTCAAGTTTATCTGAGCTTTAATATAAATTATAATGTTATAATATTTAGCCAAGTGGCTTTTTAGCTGCTTTTTCCCAATTCATTCCCAGTTGCTTCGCTGGCTAGTATCTATTATTTAGATAATAATGTACAGTTCCAAGAAATAACATGCAATCTCTACTGGATGGAAAAGTAATTACTTTTTGACTATGGCCTAATTGTACTGTTCAGTTCTGCCCTGCTTTATTTGATCTGATTTGACCTTCTTATTCTGTGACCATAGAAACAACTCGAAACACATGAGGCACAGTTAAGGATGTCTTTCTTTTATTCCCTCTGTTGGTTTCTTGCTATTATTTCACTAGATTTTCCTTCTGTTCATGTCTTCAAGTTTCTTGCCAGGGTTTGAAGTTACCTTTCTTGCAGTGGCTTTTATCTTTCCTCATGCTTTTCCTTACTCGGTGGCTCTTGACTCTTTAATTGGTGCAAACATAACTCTTCCAAACAACGATGGTCAATGACCATTAACTCTTCTTCAATGCCTCAAACTGTCATACTAAACATTCTTTTCTGCTTTGATATTTGCAAGTAATACTTGTTATCTAGGTAAACAATAATGACTTGTCTGTCCTAGACTTGGCTCAGCTTCATGGTTTAGTTAAGAACTTGGATTTAAGAGGAAATTTGATAGTGACATAAGCTGACAAATGTGCAAACTCTTTGGATGACAGAAGTAGAGTTCAAGATGGTCATGATAAACTGTGAAAAGAAATTTGTGAAGTAAAACCAATATAGATAAGCATAAAGTGCTATGTCGAGGAAGAGGAAAAAAAAACAGGAAAAAAAAAGAACAAATATGAAAAAGAGATTAAATAGGTGGTGATTAATATACAAAAAAGAAGGCAGGAGACTACCCTGGATCATATCTATTGTACCTTAATAAGACTTAGTAACATTTATGTCTATACTACTGCAGTCAGGAGAAATTCCGTGGGTTCTGGTCTATATGCCAGCTACCTGCAAAGCCACACTAGGATGGGACCCACATGCACACAAGCATCTACCTCCCAAGAGCTCTGGCTCTATCCATAGAAAGTGTGTTTGTGCCACACTGCTCTTTGAAGAATGATGACGGCAGGACCCTGTGGTGTCTTACAGCAAGCACTCATCAAATACAGAATCATGAAGCATCTGTTGTGCGGCTACTGCAAAAGAAGAAAGGATATCCTGTTCAGCAATATACTGATTGGAGTACTGTACGCATGAAAGGGGAGGTAATTTTTTACTTCCCATTAGTATTTAAGTTTCATCAGCCCAAGCTTCACCTTCACATGCAGCTATCACACTTCAAGAAAAAGTGGTGAGAGTCCCCAAGAGGTTAGATAGATGTCCTGTGATGATGGGGATTGGTTTTTCTTAGTCTAAAATAGGAAAGACTAAGTAGGGACATGATTACATTATCTTCTAATGTGTAAAAAATGCTGTAAAGACAGTGGTGATTAATTGCTCACAATCACCCACTGATGGAAAGATGTGAAACATATTCCTTCACCATTTCCGAGGGAAAAGAATGACTACAAGAACCAAAAGAGGCTGGAATAGGCTTCCTAGAGAGACCATGGACTATAGTGTATAGGGTTTATGACAACACACACCATCATGTAGATCTTGCCTCACTGCAGTTGGATGTACTAACAAAGTCTCTTCCAGCTCAATAAATGAAGTGACAGTATGAGACAATACCAAGATATTGTATTACTTGGCACTAGGACTGCATTATTTGTCTTCCAGGCAAGAAGACAACACAGTGGCTGGAGCAGTGGTTTTATGGATGTTTCTGACCAAAGCATTACGGAAAAGCAGTGATGGGAAGGACCTCAAAGTACCCTTTGCTCCAGCCCTTTAAACTGTAGGAGATTCAAATACCTCTGCTGCTTCAGGACTGGCACGGTGCACTATAATTCTAGACTGATTCATTCTTAGTGTCGAATTTGAACATTACCGTAACTTCCTTTTGCTGCTATTTTGTTCTTCAATAAAAAAACCACCTTTATTTAACTTTAAGAATAATTTACACCTCTGGGGAAGCTACATTAGTATAGTAATAATTAACCTTGGGCCTGCACTTTTGATTTTTTTCATAACTTCAGTAAAAATATTTCAAAGGATGTAATTTTGACACAATTTTTTGACACCCCCCAATAAAAGGTATATTATTTAGTGAAAAATTTTTTTAAGCTTTATGAAATATTTTGGCCAGATATTTTGCTAGTAGAAAAAATTTGAAAGGAGAAATTTCTACTAAAAAGACAGTAAAATCACAAAAGCTTTTTATTAAAATTATGTCCTCTTTTTCACAGTCTGCACTTTTTTTTGTTTCTGCAATAATTTATGTTGTTGTAAATATGTTGTAAACAAGTCCATCAAGTTTAGTGCCTAGATTGTACCACCATAATGACTGAAGATCATGAAAATAAAATCTTTTAAACTTATCAAAAAGCAAAGGTAATGTGCCCTCCAGGATCTGCTGGTAGTTGAACACTATGTTAAAGGATTTGATTTTGAGTATTTCTGTGAGATAAGGGAGGATATGGATTTATACCAAGTTACTCTGAAGAAACTGCCTTTGCATGCACCCTTCCCCTAAGCAAAAGGAAAAGTGGTTTACTGCAATCATCATCATCATCAACTTTCCTTATATTTACCGTGGCCTATGAATGTTTAGAAGGGCTGTTTTCAGACAATTCCTGCCCCCAAACCCATATTATAAATGCACACTCTGGCTCGGTTTGCAATAAACTCTTTATGTAACTCTATCTATAGGGAGCATCTCTGAATTAAACCGGTGGAGCAATAGCACTGTTTTTGATGCCGTTGAGAGCCCTTGGTGCTTTTTGCCATTAAAGTATAGAGTGCTGTTCTCTGGAGAAGTGGCATGTGTTTGTGTGTGTGTGTTTGTGCCTGTGTGAGAGAGAGAGAGAAACACAGAAAAAGAGAGAAAGGGCAAGAAAGAGAGGGGGGGAAGAAAGAAAAAGCAAAAGAGAGAAAGAAGGAAAGAAAGAGAGAAAGAGAAAGAAGGAAATGAAAGAAAGAAAAGGAAAAAGAAAGAAAAAAGGAAGGAAAGAAAGGAAGAAAGAAAAAAGTGGAGAAGGAAAGAGAAAGCAAGCAAAAAAGGAAAAAGAAAAAGAAACCCTCGTGTTTATGAATGTTTCACGGGTCTGCTGGTTCCAGCAGTGCTATTAGAACCCACACCAAGAGCTGTTTTGGGTCCTGGGGCAAATAGGCTCTTCTCCCCCTCCCTCCTCACCTGGAGAAGTACCTGGGTGGTCCTGTCACGCCGCTCCTCTCTCCCCAGTGCCCTCCTCCCTCCCTGCTCGCACTGTAGCACAGAAACCTTAAATACGGAGCAGCGGCGGCTGCCAAGAATTGAGAGAGGCTGAGCCAAGCGGAGGAGAGGGCGAGCGGCGTCCCCCCGGGCCCCCCATTCCCCCCGCCACGGCGAACCCCTCCGGTGTCGTTCAGCCCCGCCGTGTCTCGCCTTGGCCGGCCCCACGCAGCCGTTCGTCAGCTCCCTGCCCGGCATCGGCACAGCTTCACCGGCGCGTTGGGAGACGGCCTTGTGCTCCCACCATGCTTGTGGTGGGCCTGGAGATAAGGGCTTGGTCTAATTACCGCGGCTTCATCACGGGTTGTTGGGCGCCCGCCCGGGCCAGAGCACGGCGTATCCGTGTTTCGCCAGCGTTGCCGCCTGGGAGGCCCAGGGCGGCCCGGCAGACCGCCTGGTGAAATCACGGAGCGCTTATGTTTCTTCCCCGCTTTCGCTCTTTGGCAGGAAACAAAATGGCGCCCCTCCTGGCTTATACAAGCTCTCCGGGATGGAATCCCCTCTCCCCTGGAGATTGTGTTCTTGAAGTCGAAATTAAATTTTTAAATCCACAGGGATCCGTTAGGCTCGAGAAGGTTTCATACCGTCCCATTTTAGTAAGTTGCAAATAATGATTTATGTGACTGAAAAAAAAGCCGTTTTGTTCAACGAGGTTTCATTACACTGCAAAAACACTGGTCGTGATAGTGCCATTAGCCTAGTCACACTGGAAAAGCTTGAGAACTGTGCCTGCGAGGGAGAACACTGAAAACACCCTCCTACTTTTCCTAAAGCATGAAGGGTATATTGATTTGTTTTTTTAAATGAAACTCTGCCATATTCTACAAAACGTATGCTTCTCCAAGACAAGATGTTAATCTATATCTAATACATGCATAAGGTTAAATATGGCGTGAGAGGCAATAGAGATTACTGCAGTTCTCTGGTTCACTGCTTTAAGGGAGGGAAACCTAGCACAAATCTAATTTTACAAGGAAATTGCTGAAAGAATGGATGTAATAGAATGGATATAATAGAACAAGGTATTTAAAAATTCTATGCTCAGATGGATAATAAGCACTTCAAATTTGTATCTGGCCACTGAGAAATATGCACTTACTCCAACGCAACTCCTGCTCTTTAACAGTCACTAGCCAGAGCATTTAATATCTGACAATTTGATTTTTAGTATTAAGGTGACTTTGGTTTGAATATATCTAATACTGAATGATCTAACAGAATTTTTTAAAATAAAGCTCTGTGTATTTCTGACTTGAAAGAAGGCAAATGCTAGACTTTTCCTGAGCTGTATTAGAATAATCATCTTTTGAGGATGGTGAAGGAAATACCTTAATACCCAAACAGTATGGCTGAAAAGCAAATAATCATACTTTCTGGCAAGCCGGATATAAAATGAAAGACAAAACAGATTTCTATTGCACTGTGTCTCAAGGATTTTTACAAGCGCGACAGAGGGCTGATTTGTTGTTTAAAGCACAAGCTGACAATCATTACAAAAAAGGGGAAAAGGCAGCTCATTTGATTTGCTGAGAAGATCAGCATAACATGAGAAGAAAAGTTGCTAAATGGTTAAAAGTAATCCGTGGTGCACTGGGTCCAGGTTAACAAGTAAGCTTGTGTCTGTTGACCTGACCTGAACTGGTGCTTGAGGGTGACTCAGCTGTTGCTTGAGAGGTGACTTGATCAAACACGATAGTAAAAACCGAGATTTCAAAGAGACACAAAGGCCAGCGGTCCCCCAGTGCTACTGCCGTTCGATTCAGTGGCAAAACTCCCACTGACAGGAGGCCTGGCGTGTGCGGGACGAGGCAGTGACAAAAGGACCCACCCTTTGCAATTTTAGGACAGACGTTTGCTATGTAGGAGAAGTTTGAGTTGCTAGTTAAATTGTCGCAGGGGGATTTGAATTCACTAGCTGAAAAAAAATGATAAATGTATTAAGTTGTTTTGCACGCTGTGACAGATTAAGGGTAATCTTTTGAAAAGCTCCTACATCTTATTTTCAAGAGAGTCACCGAGGTGTTTAAAGGGGCTTTGGTTCAGTGCCTCAGTTAACTGGTGTCTGATTTTCCCTGTCAGTTGCTCCAACAGAGTCATATGGCATTCTGCAAGCTGTCTTGCTGTTCCTGGAGGAATCGCTTTCTGACTCGCATCTTAGCAGCTATGCATAATAGGGGACGATTGTACTCTGCGCCCTGGGGGCTAAACTGTGGCATTTGTGCCTCTAGTCTGTGCAAGTGGTATTAAGTCAGTACAGTCTACAACAGGTCCTCTTAGGCCACGTGAGATACCAGGGGTCTGCAAGTACTGAGGTTGGAACAGGAGCTCCTGCAGCGTGCCAGCCCTGTTGCATGAAACGTAGTGGGCGCCGCGTTAACGGCAAAGTCACGGCAGTGCTCCTTCTCTGCTCCTCGTCTTCCTTACGGGCCCTCTTTCATTGGCTTGTTCAGGTGTCTTCAGAGAAATGCAAAGGTATTCTGCAAGAGTAACATACGCGATGAAACTGCGTAAAGCAGTTTTTCCCAGGCTAGCACGCACAGAAGGTAGCTGGAATCAATAAGTGTTAGGCTAAGCACTCGCGTGCTCATCACTCTGATGAAAAAGGCAAGCAAAAAGCTGCTGCTGCCCGGACCAGTGTTCGCCAGGAAGGGGCAGGGCTGGCCCTCACGGCTCTCCCAGAGGCCCCACAGCACCCGGGAGGTGCCACTGTCTCCGGCGATGACACTGAAGCTCAGCTTGAGATTCCTGTCTGGGACCTCACCGCCCTAACTCCCACCGCACCTGGCTTTGTCCTTTCCTCTCTAGGCTTGTGCTTTCCCTCCTGAATCCTTGAGTTATAGATGGTCCCACCTAAGCAATCTCAACTTTGTAATTTTGGCCTTTCTCTTCTCTGTGCAGTCATTCTCACAGCTCTTTCTCAGCAGAACAAGCGCAGATTGGGGCAGGGGAAAGCTTGCTGTAGGAGCTACAGACTAGAGCATAAACCCTCGAGCACAGAAAACAGAAACTGCTGCGAAACCAGAAGTTGCTGCAATGGGATAGGTGTACTAAAAGGGTGGAGATCCTAGTATTTTTTTCTACTTCTACACTCTTTATGCATTATACCACATTCTTGGGATCTCTTTTTTAGTGCCAGCCTTTATTTTGACCATTGTCCTTAGATGACAAAGACGAATTCTTATTTCTGTTCATTTGTAAAAAGTATACCAAAGGTGTGCTTTCCAAACAGGGTCGAAATTGAGCAGGTAGCAGCTTCCTTGCTCCATATTCTAAGCATTGTTTCCAATTATATTCCCCCCGCAAACACTCTCCCAAGGTCATACCTCAACTGTTTGCCCATAGTTTTCTGAGTGTTTATATTTCTGGCTCTAAGCATAACTCAAACAGCACCACCAATCCTATCTAAAAAACCCTTTCTTGGTCTAGAGTTCACCCCAGTTTACTACAGGCCAGCTGATTTGTGGTAACTCGCACGGCTAATGTGATGTAATTCATATTAGCACAGCTGTCGGTGAAAGAGGAGAAATCAACCTATGTCAGTGGAAAGTGGCTGACCTAAGTCATATTTGTATTAGGGGTTAAAAATACATACCTGGACTGTTACTGGAGATTCACCAATGTCTGTAATTTTTTTATCCAAACCACTTTTTAAACGTGCTTATGCTTTTAGCTACTTACCAGCCTCTGTGTTGAGTGGCACTATCCAAATCTTCAGCTTTGCTCTAGAGTCATAATTCCTTCCACAGTTTTTGTGCGTGAAGAGTAGCCATCTTTGTCAACATTTTGCTCTATCTAAGCCTAACTTATCAGGCTTAGTTATCAGTACTAATAGTACTTATGCAAATAGAAAGATTGAATCACAGAAGTAATGGCTTGTGCAACTTATATACAATTTACTGTGGACAGTATCAGTAAAATCAGATCCATATAAAGCACATATTAATGCACTTGTCGTTATGTGTGCTGTCAAAATTTTTTTTGAAGACAGATTTTCTGAAGCAGTCTTTGCATTGCGGATGAAAATGTGATATGCAAGCCTGCTGAAAAGAAGAGTGCAAGAGTGCAAAAGAATTCATTATATCTATTGAGAGGAAGGGAATAAACTGAAATAAAAAGCATACCACGGACACTTCTCATGACAGGCAATCAGATAGGGAGGCTGAGTCCATCTGAAACTTCTAGGTGCCTCAGGAATTGAGCCAGTGCAATTCTCTACAGGTCAGCAGGGGATAACAAGAAAATCTGTCACAAAGTTGAGGGAAGAGTCAACTTTCTAGACCACAAACCTGATCCGAGCAGAGTCGAGAGACAAAGAGTTCAAAACGTTAATGCTGCTATGCTTATTTAAGTGAACATTAACACTGTTGTGAGAGAACAGATGGAGAAGAACTGGGCGAATTATTTGACTGGTTAGGTTGATAAAACAGTGAACAGAACGACAGACATCTCACGCAAAGAAGCTTGTCACAGTGAAAGTGTAAGCTGAGGTCTTCTTTTTCTTTTGCTTACAAGTAGTTTGAATCAATGGCCTCCCAATCATCACAATTATGTGCTCCTATTTAAGAAATCAGTGGGGAAACATCTGGGTTGTACATAACATTCACCATCATGTCTTTCGCCAGATAAATTAACAGCTTTGTTTTGCAGTGGCTGTAGAAAGAGACAAAAACGTTGGAGCACAATGGCGCTTACCATTTTTCTGTCAAGATGGAGCCACTATTAAGGATGCTACTATCAGTGATGATCAATGTGAAGCAGACATATTTACTGGGAGTCTGTTGGAACACAATACAAGGGAACAAATGGCAAGGTGGGGCCATTTTGTGGATAGATTACAACCTATTGCTCATGACCTGCCTTTATTACATCCCTTTCTTTCCATCTGAAGAGAAGAGAAACCCAAATAACAGCGGGTTCTGTTGCTCTGATGACAGCTTGAGAAAAAGTAATAAGGAATTCCTACAGCTATAAAAACAGAGTGAGGAAAGGGAGCCAAGTTACCCTCGGAGCTGTCACTCTTTGCAAGGCTCTTTTCTTTTCACTTACTTTTGTATAATACTTTATGGCTAAACAGCTATTTTTATAGCCAGATGAGGACATAACTCATTCTTTGAGGAGTCTTGGAGAATCAGCAAAGAATTTCTGGTAAACCTTCAGATGGCAAGTGTTATTTCTTGTCTGCTTTGATACTGTGTATCTCGAATTTTCAGGCATCTGAAATTATGGATTACCTCATGCTTATTGGGTCTGTTGTTTGGGCTTGAGCTATGTCCAATTTGAACAAACAATGAATCCCAAAAAGTGTTTTAACATAATTTATTTTTTGTAATCATTTGTCTTTCAAATACAGGGCAACGACCTGAAAAGTACTACACCAGAATACATGAACTGGTTTGGAAAGCACAACTATTTCATAGTCTTCATTCCTTTACATCCTATTTTAACTTTTTGTTTTCTTTTCCATAATGCAGGAAAAGCCAGAACTGGTTGAATATTGTACAACAGTATTCATGAACATTTGCAGGAATTTGAAATGGCTGTTTGATCTATCCATATCAAGGCCCCTTGTTATCTGCTGCTCCTGCAGTTTCAGACAGAAAGGTTTTTGTTCCTGAGGAGGTTTGAGGAATGGTTGATTTGTGTGAATACCCGTATTTGCATGCGAACGAGGCTATTCCTTTACAAACAAGAGCGTTCATTATTCCTCTGTTTAAAGGGATACACTAACCCAATTAGTGAGCTGGAAGAATATCCCGTGACTTAGCTAACCAATAACATGCTCCAAATAGGAGGCAGTGAATACTTAAACTGCACAGTATCTGAACCCCCAGGTTGGCATTTCCCAAACCTTTGAAAGCTGAACCCTCCCATTAGGAAAATAAGAACAATTGCACTCTTCACCCCTCCCATGTGTTATTAAAAGCATACCAAAATGAACAGACACTCAGAGGCGTCTGTGTGGATCTGCATGTTCAGATACTTCCTCTCCTTCCAAAACATGCTTTGAACAGTGTAGAAAGAAACTTATTGTTGATGTTTAAAACAACTTACTTAACTCCTCTTGAAACAAAGAATGCCATCACACCTCTAGAGCCACTGCTTCAGGCTTTCTGCAAACTCAGGCAGTTATCAGTTACAGTCGAGCAACATTTACAGTAGAGCCTATGAAAGAAAAGCTGAGATTAGAGAGCAGCTGCAAGACTGAGACTGTACCTTTACATATTTCCTCATGTTCTGCTTATAGTCAAATATAGTCCACATTTGATGGTGCTGAGACAAGTTAGAGTCTACTCACCTAACTTGTGCAAAATGCTAACGTCAGACAGTGACTACATTAAAAAAAAAAAAAAAAGCTCAGAGGAATCAACAGGATCAAGAGGCATTTCACATTTTGGAGATCAGGCTCAAAGCCTATTCACAAATGATTCTCAAACAGAAAAAAGGTTGTATTTGCTATGAGTATTACTGAGGATGAATAATCCATCCAGCTGTGCTAAGTAGCATGAGAAAAAATGAGTTCTTAAGTTATTTCTGGCTGAGATATAAGGAGGTTTATATGATTTAGGTAAGATCTGGAAAAGTATCCAAACTTCTGAATTTATACTCAAGCTTCCACACCTCTGGGTTCAGGGTAACAGGGAAGATTTATAGAGCCTGGCACAAAATGAAAAAGCATGCATCGGCTGCCCAATCATCAGCATTCCCAACCCTTTCCACAGCTGCTATTTACCTCCTCCTCCTCTTCTTTTTTTTTTTTTTTTTTTTTTTTTTACTCCAGGCATTTCTTTCCCCCCCTCCTCCAGCCTAACCCCTAGGACATTTAATTAATTTTCAAAATTATGCTCTTTTTATCTCAGCTTCTTTAAAAACTATTATTTCTTTACCCCACACTGTTCACTTTATCTTATCATGTGGCTTCTTACATCTACTCTGCAGATGCGTTTTCAGGGCTCTTTGCAGCTCTGCCCCAGCACCTCATCTTTCATCACTCCACCTCTTTGCTACTCTTTATAGTGCCTCCTCTTCATACCTTGTTGCTGCAGCTGAACCTATGACACTTCCACACTGTTGCCTGGGTCTAGGAGAAAAGCAAATATAAACCAGTTGAATTCCAGGAGGTGATGTTGGCATGAGAATGTATACAGGCACTGTAGTAAAGCACTGGTAAAACAAGACCTCCGTGTTAGCTATAGAAATACAACACATAGGCCCCATTCAAGATAGGATTATACTCTGTTGCTGGAATTTGAACTTTTGATTTTTTGGCATTGACATCTATCTTCAACCAGTATTTGTTCTGGGTTTAAATCAGAGAAAACCCATGTATCTTATGGAAGTACTTTGATGACAAAATGACCTATCTTAGCACTGTAAAATATTCAATGACTGTGGTAGAAAATTTTCCTGATTTTACAAGCTGCCTACCAAAATCTTCAGATAACTGAGAACTAGCTACAAGACAGACACCATATAGCTCAAGGAAACAGAGGAAAAGTATCTCTGGAGCTGTTTAATGGATAAGAAAAAAATAATGGAGGTTCCATATGTCCTTTTCAGGGTGTTGTATTACTGGGATATGTGATGTTGTCCCCAGAAGTCCCTCCTGACTTGCTTTCTTCCACAGCCCATGGTCTGATCACTCAGTTGTCCTGAAGCATCACCAATTGCTTGCAGTTAAGCTTGAGCTTAAAGACCTTTCTTAGGACAAACAGAAAAGTATGGCTATTAGGAAGCAAATAATCTGATCTTATTTCCTTTTCCTTGTGTTCCCGTATCTTCTCCGTTTATTCTTTTTAAAAATAGCCAGAGTTTATAAGCACAGTGTGTTGGCTTTAAATGACTTATGCTGTTTGTATGTATTCCAGAATTCCTTCTTTGTTTGACTAGTTTCAGGTTCTTTGCTGAAATAACGTACCTGCATACTTTTCAGGTCAGTCTTGTCTTTAGCTCCACAAAATGCCTTTCAAATGGCTTTCCTTAATAAACACTAATGATAAATATTCCAGTGTACGAAGTACTTATATATCCAGTTTACCATAGTGTCCCTGTATCTTTCAATCTTTTAAATGAAGCGAGGAGGTTTAAGATTTACAAGCTAACCACAAGCAGTCATTCAGTTGCTAAAGAAAATAGCACATAGAACTGCTGTGCTCTTCTAGCTTCATTCGTTCAATTTGCTCTCTCAAAAACACACAGAGAGGATTCCTGTTGCTGGATGATCCCATCCCTCAGAGTCAAAGTCGAATCAAGATGGGAGTGTTGGCCATATTCTCTCCAGTCCCCAAAGTCTCCAGACAAGAAGAAAAGGCTTGTTCTTTGTCACTTCTTGAGCTTGGAAGAAAGGTTTAAAATCTCCCCTTCCTCACCCTTGATGTGAATGAGGTTGCTTGAGGACTTCAGCCAGCCCAGACATGGTATTAAAGAGCAAATTGTTTGTACTTTTGTCTCCTTCCTCTCCTAGGTCTTTCTGGAAGTTTTGGAAAATTTGGCATGTCTTCTTAAGAAAGTCTGTCCCAGCATAGTGGAAGACACTTGTGTACATGTCGTTTATACCTGCTTCATGTAAAGCCCCAGAACTGCAGAGCAAAAAAGCAGGATCAGATTGCCTCACTGAAGACTGTTCCCACCTTTTCTGTTAATGTTTATGTAAATTCCTGTGTAAACAATTTCAGCTACTGAATGGACAAGGCTGTGTGTAGTCACTGTAAAACTCCTTTACCGGCTAAGGAGAAGGATTCTGAGCTGCCTTTCCCCAGCTCCCAGACTCTCTGTATCACATCCATGCTTCTGCCAGCTACAGCACACATCTGTATCTCTCCCTTTTGCACACCCAAAGTTCCAGTATTTCAGGCTGAGACAAATATCTCCTCCCTTGGTGTCAGTGTTTCCACAATAAAGTGGCTCTTGTAAAGCAAATGGAGGCTTTTAACTGAGGGTGAATTGCATTCCCTATCTAAAGAAAATGAAGATGCACAAGAAACAGACATAGCTGTAATTAATGAGCAAGTTGCAGTATTATGCTTTTTAAAAAAATGGTCGAAATAGCAACAACAGAAATTCCCCAAGTACTAGCTTAATTGAAATCTCCCGGTCAGCTTTAAATCAAGTAGCCATCAAGTTACGGAGGACACTGCTAAAGGAATTCAGAAATCCCCAACAATTAGCTCTGTGCCTACAAACCTGGACATTCCAGTTCTTTCACTGGAAATACACCTGAAATGAGCAACTCCTCCCAAAACACTTGATCCTGCATTCTGATTTATGATCTTATGGAGACGGGGGTATAGGAGCAAGCCCTAGTATTTCTTTTGAAACAGCCCTTTCCACTTCGTTTCATTTAACTTACAGCAGAACTGGGCACTGCTCCTGACTGAAACCTTAGGGCATTTCTGAAGCACTGATAAGTAACTTAATTAACAACAACGGACATTCTCCGAACATTCAGAACTGAAGCATAATGCTAATTTCAATAAAAGAAATGAAATATTTTATTTTTTACTGCACTCAGTGAAGTACTAGCTTTGCTGGTACTATGTTAATAGCAAAACTACTGTTGATGCCAGTGTAGGCAGAACTTTACCTGTTTTTCTTACCACAGCATGTTCTCAAATGTTAGTTTAGCTTGGGCAAAAATAATCTAGAAGTTAGAGCTGCCATTAGTACTTGGAAGGTGGCCCTAATATGTGTGGAAGCCTTGCTGAGGTCCATGGAAAGTGGGTATTGATGATTTGGTCCAGGGTGATTACATTTTGATCCATGTTCTTAACCCCAAATAAGTACCTTTTGCACAACTGTAGCAAAAAGAGCTTAAAGCAATTTACAGCAACAGTGAAAGACTCCACTGGGGAACAGCAAGACATCTATCCGCTTTCTGCCTCTGTTCCCAGAGGGCCAACTTGAAATGCCTTGGGGGAAGGACAGGCTCTTCTGGCTATGCCAGCTGTTCTCTGTAGCATCATTATTTGCTGGCGCAGCTAAGAGTGGTTCTGAAAATGCTCTAACTTGCACAAGGAATTGATTTGTATGTAGGAGCTTCCTTGACCAGAGGATTGGGGGGTGATGGGGGGCTGGTGGAAAAGTCATCCTTCTAAGGTTCACTAAAACTTCTCTGACACTCTGGGGGACTAGCCTTTAATGTATCACTGAAAATTAAATGAAGAATTTTATTTCCACTCCCTTTTATCAATCATTCTGGTTTCCTGTGCAAATACAGACATTTTTGTCATTAGGCTAAAAATAAAACCTTTTGAGAACTCAAGCAACTGGTCTGTCTAGTTCTTTTCATGTGATGTTTTTGCTGGTACTAGCAATAACAGGATGTGCTGACCATTTCTCAGTGTAATAATCTGGTCTAGTCACTGATATAAACAACTTGCTCTTTGACCTTACAATTTATTCACAGCAGGCCTAACCCAAGACAGTTTAAGTAACAAAAATATTAATAAACAATTAGTGATAGGTGTCTTTCATAGACCTGACTAAGGTAATATTGTTATTGCTGTTGCCTTTCCAATTATATTTCACTTAAAAAACTAAGCATGGTTATAGCTCTTTCTCCAGTGCATGAGCCTAGGGAGTCTAAAGTGTTGTGCAAAAGGCATGTCCACATTTGGGGCAACTAAATCCTTCTTTGCAAATTGGTCATGCTAATAACTACAATGTATGCATATGAAGGAGAACTAAAAAAGAGTTTGTATGGGATTGAGGGTCCACTGTCATTTCCCTTGTCCCTCCCTTATTTCCTCTTTATTCACCAAGCTCTCATCAAGCCTTTCATTGCCCTTCTCCCCTGCTGACTTGAGGAAATGTTTGTGAATGGTGCTCTCAGAGTTAATTTTAGGGTTTAGGTCGGAAGGGTCCATGTTTCTGTTTCCATCCTGATCAGGAAATACAAAGCTACGGTTCATATTCATGCTCAGGTTTGCAAAGAACCATTTCCCCAGCACTTATTTTAAATCTTGTTCTTCTGGGAGGAAAAAACCCTTCTGGTTTGAAATCAAGCCAAATTAGTTTCCCTTTCCTGAAGTATTTCTTGTGTTTCCAGAAAAAAAAAAAAAAAAGGGAAGAAAGCTGAAAGTCAGGAAAACGTATTAATCCTATGTGCAGACTTATATGGATGCGCATGTTTTGTTGAGAAAAATAATCGGATTACAAATAAAGTTTCCGAACCTTATCTCATACACATTAGATCCACAAAGGGAATTTTAGTTCTACTGGAAAACTTTTCCCTGAATTATAGGAATATATCTTTAAAGTGATTCATTACTATAATGAGTTATAACAAAGAGTGTGACTGTAACGAACTGCTGCTTTACTCAGCTACTCTAGCCATCCTGTGGGCTGAGTATTCACTGCATTTATAAGGGTTGTGCCATTTATACTATACTCAGGTAGTTGTAGTTAGACTATTTAAAGCAGAAGCCGATGTCTATGGGGAGACTGGGTATGAGACAATGTTTTATGCCGCACAAGCCAAAGGCTTGTAAGAATTTCTTGTTCACACGCATTCCTTCCGTGCTAATGCATTAACAAACTGTGGTGAAATATTCATCATTTATAAATAAATGTTACAAATAGTCCCACAGAATATATAAGGGAAGTCTGAAATTACAGCCAGAAGTAGGGTTTTGTGTCCCACTAGCCCAGTGCAGACACAGTCTCTGAGGGATCTTGCTGGAGCTGCAGCCCTGGTAGCCCATGCCAGGGTCCGTCAGGCACCACCTACAAGCTGGCTGGTCGTTGCCAGAGCATGCTCGCCTGATCCTTCTGATCTGAACCTGTCAGAGGGAGAAAAATCTTCATACCACTTCAGTCTGGGGGTGAAAGATGGTGGCTTTGATTCTTTGTGCTCACACCAATCCCACGACTGTTATTTTCTGGGAGATGCTAACTTCAGTGGAGTTGCCTGAGCCCAAAGCCTGGAAAATCAGGTCTGGTGCCCCCACGAGAGCTGGAATAGATGACTAACCTTCTTTAGCTTATATCTCTTGAGGGAACAATTTATGGAATACGGGATATGGGAGATTTATTTGGAAACCATATGGAAACATTTATGTGTTGTTTTGGTGGGTCTGGGATTAATGTAAGAAAATATGATACTAAATATTTGTTGGCAGGATGGTGTTGGAGTGGAGGGTTCATCTTTCTATGGGTTCATTCAAAAGTGTTTGGGCTCTTTTTCCAGTACTAGAGTGTACTGGGGACCAAATATTTACAAGATAAATGGACATATATACAGCTCAGTTGAAAAGGCTGGTTTTCATAAAAAGAGCAAACAACAACAACAACAAAGTAAAGACTTTGGCCTGGAATACAGCATATGAAATGGCTTAATCATTTCAGTTAGTGCTGTCATGCCCTACTGAAGCAATTTTTCCAGGAATCACTCGTAACTGGTAATTCTGGTAAACACTTGCCTTATGTCCATGTAGCCTCTTTCCTTTGCTGTATCAGAAGCACTAGACTGATGTGACGATGTCAGATTAGATCTGACTTTCCAATCTTGCTCTGTCTGCTCAGCTTGAGGGGAGATTTAAGCACTGATAGAATAACCCAAGGAAGATTCCAGTCCGTGGTCTCACCCAGAGCCTCTGGAAGTGCACAGGGATAAGCCAGCCCCCCTTCCCACCTGAGTTTGCATCACACACCTCTCTCTACTGCTAGAGCTATTTGGGTTTCAGTCTACTGCAGCACACAAGTTCCTGTGTGAAGGCTCACTGTAGCTTTGCCTTTAGGTAAAAGCAATGTCAGTTTTCTTTGTAGGGATTGCAGCTGAGATCGCTGCAGAGATTTAATAAAGAGTGATGATCTGTGAGGCTTCTTCTCTTCTTTGAGCACCTGTAAAAGATGATTAATTGTTCCCCCCAGAAATATTTTTAAAAAATGTTTTCTCGCCTTCCTTTTTCTACCTGTCTCCTCTGAGACTACATCCAAACTTAGAATTTGTCACAAAATGTAGGTGGTGGAAATGCCTTACCTGCTGCCACACAATTGTATATTATTTGGAAGAGGAAAGTGGAAAACAACTTACATAGCAAAGTAAAGTGTGTACAGACCCGTACCATAAATTGTATCAGTCTTTCTCTAGATTATTACTTTATCTTTAATATTACAGAAATTAATATAATCAGATAATATTCTCAGATGCTTTTAATGAGCACAGGAGATAGACAGAAGCGCCAGTTTGGACAGTGTTGCCAAAACTTCTGCTATATAGAACCCCGAGGCCATAGGGGCTTAATTTTTCCTGGAACGGGAGGAAAAGTTAGTGTGATATTTGCTGAGAATAGCGTACATGTTGATTCATGTTAACAAGGAGCCCCGTGGTGATAGTGATATGAGTCTTCTAGGGAAGACAGATTAGAAAGGGCCAGTTGTTTTAAGGCCAGGTGGCCCCAGGCCAACAAGGACTACACGATCAGCATCCCCAGGGCACCTGTAGCTTGCACTTCAGCTGGAAAATACCTGTCTTCTGCTGGGGAGAATGAATTCAGAATAAAGAGGAGGATGCTAGAAATAGTGAAAAGCTCTTGGGGAGGGAAGAGAACATCAAGTAAAAGAGAAAATGAGGCTTATGAAGGGCTAGTGTTTCCTCATGCAGTCCGGGTTACTTGGACGTATCTGTGGTGGTGAGCAGCTGACATTCAGCTCTCAGTCTTTCCTGCTAAGGGACTCCGTGGAGGAAGTCCAGGTCCTGCCGCTCCAGTGAAAAAAGCGTAAGCGACTCCAGGATCCTGGAAAGCATGGAGCTAGTCGTGACCTGGAGCAGTGACTCACAAGAGAGGAAGGTGCCAATGCTCAGGCAGCATGTCGGGCATGTCAGCTGGTGAAAGAAAGAACTTGTTGGCATTGCACCCCAGCTGGTGCAGATAGTTGGCCTTTTAAAATTCGGTGGAGGTGCTGTAACACCTAATGTATGCTGTGCCTCCAAAATTGCTGGGGTCTGCATTTTTCCTGCAAATAGCAGCACTTGCCCTGAAAGTGGGTAAAAGATTCTGTTTTATGAAAATGTTTCTGACACATAGCAACCTGGGGATAACTCAAAGGATGGCATGCTTAGGCAATGAGAGTCCTGAGGAGGCTACTATAGCTAATATCATTGCCTGGGGAAGTATTCAAAACACATGTCCTAAAATAAACACTGCCTGCTTACACACAATCGTTTCTACTGCTCCAGTTCTTTGACAGGAACACTGGCTTCTAGGTTTAATCCTTTAAGATTTCAATATTATTTTTTTAATTATTATTAATTTTTCTTTCCTGTTTTCCACAGCTTTTCAAGAGCATCTTCTTTAGTCTTGTGTTGCCTTTTATAGCAGAAGCCAGGTGGTTTCTATTAATTGTTAACTGGTCAAAACCGAACCAGTCCTATTAATTGTCTGGGCCTCACTAGTCCTAGGCGTCCTGCTACTAGAAGGAGCAGGCTGGTTTGTTGTGTCCATCTTTATCATGATTTTGGCTGCTTTCCAGTATATGCTGTAAATAAAATGGTAGGCATATGTGCTTATTTCCCTTATGAATCATGGAAGAACATGTATGCATTGAATATGCTGCTATTGGCAATTTTTATGCAATGTGCTCTATTTTCTTTATTAGAGCAAGATATATCTTATACCAGATTGCAATACACAGTTGTTTATCTATGTACAGATAGCGGTCTCTAGGTATTCAAATCTTTCTACAAGCTTTTTGGTAGGTCACTTTTTGTATGGGACAGACTTTAATTCTAAGCCAAAGAATAAAATCCTCCAAATGTTACTTAACAGAATCAATAATCCTTGTTTCTCCAATGATGCTGACTTTGCAATCCTTCATTAAATAGATCAATGCATTTCCATCACATTGTTATTCTTACTTTACTGAGAAATTAATCGTGTGTCTACCTCTTCGGGAAATTGCATAAACAGGTAAAGAAAAATCAAACTTGGCCTTTATGTTTCTTTCATATCTGAAGGAAAGTACCTTATAGAATTTCTGTTAAGATCTGCAATAAATATTAAAAATTCAAATGCTTCTACTGTAAGAGGAGCTCTAAGAGGTCTTTCTTCCAGAGAGACCAAGTTTCTCTGAGCCACAGAAGGCTCCAGGTTTATTACCGAGTAACTACAAAATCCAGTTATTTCAACTGAATTGCAGTTCTCGGGGCTTGACCTCAACTGTGACTGAATGTTACAAATCATATGGTATGCACAATGGAAGCAGAAAAAAAAAATCAGTAACAGTGAGATGGAAAAGACCTCAGAGAAGTAAATTTCTATGAACAGGCTGGTGTTCCATAGTGCTATCCAAATTAGCTTTCTGAGTGCTGCCCTTTACTGCTATGAAAAAAACCAACATTCCCACAAAAACTTCAGTATAAACTTCCCTTATTAACCTGGCTGCCACTAACATTTCCTCCCTGGGTCTTTTCTGCTCTAACCCACTAGAGAATGGCTCCCACTGTAATCATCAGCAGTGGGGAATTAAGCCACAATGAATCAGGTGAACTTCAACGGGGTTCTAGCACTTACGAACATAAAAGGTCACCAAAAGAATTGCTAATGCTTAATCCAGCCTTATCAACAGGGAAAGAAGCATGTTTTGAAGTGAAGCACTAAAGAAATAGTCTGAAAAAACCTTACAAGAATAGTAATATTCAAAAAGGGAAAATATCTGTTAACTCATCTTTTTCTATGGCTGAAAATCTTTGATAGAAGATGTCCTTTTTTTACTAGATGTAGTCTGTGTTTGATTCTGTTATTCATCTGAATTAGCCTTAGCAAGCCTGTTCTTTTTCCTTGCTTGTAAAATTGATAAAAGAAGTTTTATTTGCGAAAAGCAGCTGTTGGGATTAATTGTTGCATCTAACTGGTAGGATCTTTAAGATTTGGTATAACCTAATCTGCAAAGAAACTTCATTATCTGGGAAGTTTCCTGATGTTAAATATCTCTTGCACTTTTGTTAACAGTCCTTGGATAAAGAACTGTAGTTACTTACCCATGACACACAAAATACTAATTCTGTCCTCCTCTTTCATATAAAATTTCAATTCTTTTCACTAATTACAGAGGTTTTTATACATTTTTCATAATAAGTAGAAATAAGTAAAACAAGTGAGCAATTTGTTATTCTAGCATTTATACCCTAAATTATGTAGAAATTGATCAATCAAGTGAAAAATATTTACCTTTGAACATATTTGTCATTCTTTTGCTTAACTTATAAGCAACTTATACTTAAAGAGAATTAGAAAGAGGAAAGATAATTGGAAAGATAATTGGAGGAGGAAGTGATTTCTCAGATCAGTTTTTTGTTGTATATATGGAATGTAAATTGAGAAACGTAAGGGCTTATAATGGCTTGGATTACAGGAGCCTCTCCCTCTTTCTGCTGAGCCCTGTGTGTTTAAGGCACTTGCTGGTCTTTTATGGTGTCTAGGAGTTGCTAAATGAGTACAAAAAACTGTAAAAACCTTCCACCAAACTACCTTGGTTATTTGCAAAGATCAAAGAAGGATTTTGTTTGTTTATTTTTTGGAGAGATAGATTGAAAGATTTTAAAAGGTGACAAGCCAGTCAGGAGGGTTTGGAGTACTGAAGAGATCCCTGATAGCTGATAATTCAAGAAAATACTTCATCAAACAGGGCTGGCAGGTATCTCTTCACTCCTTTGAACCTTCAGTGTTGATAAGGAGGTTTTATAAGATGTCATTTGTAAGAAAATTTGTTTTTCAGATATCTGATTTATAGGTAGTGGATTTTCAGAATGAGGGACATAACAAAAAGTGACCATGTCTTCATTTGAACAAAGGACTAATATCAATGTCACACAGATCTGCCTTTCAGCAATTTTATTCACAAATCCAGTGGCAAAAAAAAAATCTCTGGAGTCACTTAGAAACCCTGTCAGTAGTAGATTGCATGCGTATGTGTGAAACCAATGGACTATTCATAGGAACTTTGTAATTAATGACCGAATATTTTGAAAGATCTTGTTAGTAGCAACACAAGGAGAAATGGGGAAAAGGATGGTGTACCCATATTTGCCCAGCAAGGCAGATAGTGACTTTACAGAGCATTAAGATGTTTCAAGTCCTTTCTAAGATTTGTCTTGGATGAAGCAAACAACTGGATCCTGGAATACTTCACTGAAGGCTGCTTTTGTCAAACAGAGAAGAAACAAGAGAAGACTGACCTCCCTCTTGGCTTACAGAAAGTTTTATATTTGCTAGGATTATGTATTTAAAACACTTTCTATAACAAGCCAGGCACTAATGTTATGAAGTCACTGAGTGTACATGTATTGAAGAGATTATACAATGCTTCCAGTCAGCAGCAAGAGGTGGACTGAAGTTTTTCTGGAGACCAAAACAGTCATTGTGAGACAACTGAAAATTGATCTTTCCCTGCTTGAAAGTGGCAGAGGGTCTGCTGGTTGGAGGCAGGAACCCCCAAACAAACTGATGTTAACTGATAGAAAGAACTGGAAAAAATACAATTCTATCTTGTAACATACAAACCCAACATACCTCAGTCATTTAGTCACTCACTTCTTCCATCACACTCTTATCTCTGTTTTATTATGCTTTATCTTTTTCACAAGCTATTCTGGGTCTAAGTCTGTAACTTATTTACATTGGGTTAGTTTTTAACAAGATTTTTTTTTTTCCCTGTAAGTACCTGCACAGTACAGCTTATTCTTCTGGTGTGACAATATTTATAAATAAAAAATAATAAAGGAAAAGATTCTTCCTTAATAAATAGATCCATAAAATTTAAGCTGCAGCCTTCTCATCCACTTGCTAAACATATCTATTTCATCTTCAAGAGAAGCAGAACCTGGGATGTGAGTAGCAAAGCAGAATCTGACCTTCACTGCATTTGTAAATGTGACCTAAGGAGAATTTTTTATCTATGTACTAGAAGCATGTAAAAAAGTAAACTGGAATTGGTGCTATTGATTTGGTTCTGGTATTTGTTTCTTTGCAAGCCCACTATGGTTTCCAGGACTTTTGGGATTTTCAGAACAGCATGGTTTTTGCTTAAGAAGATGGATGTGGGAGAACTGCAGTAAGTTGGGCTAATTTCCATTATGGTTAGAGGCCTTTTCTGCTGTCACTGAGGTTTAACTGAGAGGTCCAAGTTAAGGCACCCATCCGTTAAAGTTTGCATGACACAAAATGTGTTACTCTAAACCTATGAGAAAATTAGAAAAAAATCCTTTAATTCTAGGAGTGAAAGAAATCAAAAGTAGTCAAACAACAAGCAAAGTCAAAGGGAATAACCAGTGCCAGGATAGGGAAAAAAACAGGGACGTAGCTGGCAGCAGGATGATGTGGGTTATGACAGTGTAGGTGAGAAAGGGTCTTGGACAGGTCTGGGTAAATGCAGTTTTGAGGAAAAGGCAACACCTTTCACCAATTACAGTACAGAACCAAAATGCTTTGAGGATGGACTGCTTCTGAGGTAAGGAGTGAAGGGAAGGCCTGCCTCAAAGGCTGAGAAAATCCTTTTATTTTTCAAGCAGTGTGTACGAGCTACTTATTTTATGGATCTTGCAAGCCATTGCTCTGATGAGTTGAGAAGGACTGACTGGTGAGATTGACTTCCCTGGCCCTTGGTGAACCCCCACTCTGGGGTCCAGCAGTGAACCTCCCTTCCTTTGCTATCTCAAGAGCATGTCTAATTTACACAATCCATCTCCTTCTGTACAACTTCCACTGGCGTCAATGGGAGCTGTGTGCCTGAAGCCAAGGGCAGAATTTGGCTCAGAGAGAGTGTAACAGTTCCAGTGCTTTGCCAAATGAAATACATTTAGAGTCTGACATGCACAGTTGGATGCAGTAAGTAAAAAATCAGTTTTGCTGGATACAAGGCTTCACTGACTAGTGCTACTTTCCCTCTCATCATTGTTGAAAGATGTGCTTTATAAGAAAAACTGTGCTAGATCAAACTGGAGACTTATCTTACCTACTGTTCATAGAGTGATACTTTATGCAGTTCCTCAGTTTCCAGTGCTTTGTGGCTTAGGACTTTCTGTGTCAGAGGACACATTTTTTATTTAGCTCTGCATCGATTGTAATAAAAGTTGTGACAAGTTTAATTGCTTTCTTTGTCATGGTTCCTTGAAACACAGTTCTTTTAACTCGTTCCAAATCATTTCCCAAAATTCAGCAGCAGTAGCAGCACAGTTGACTGATATGATCTGTACCTCATTTAAAACAGCCATTCAGCTTGTCTAGTCACTGCTGAACAACAAGTATTTTACTGCTAAGACACCGCATCTCACAGTTCACCAGTGTCAGGAACACAGGTTCTGATGTGGCTTTTTCTTGTGAGGTTCTTCTCATTAAAAGCTATTCTGAACCGCATGCAAATTACTAACTTGTGGAAGTAGCCTTTTAGTTATCTTCTTTCTTTTTCACATTATGTATAGGTAATTTCTATGGGATCACCTCTTCTCGTAGTTATAAAGATGAATTGAACAAAATTGCACATATGGACAAGAACTCAGCTATTCAGACTTTTACAGCCTACAGGAGTCTTCCATGGGAACCATTAGTTGCGGCTGTTTGTTCTTCCCTAAAAACACAGTGGCTTAGTCTATTTCCCTAAATGAATACCTAGAAAAAACCCAGTACTTTTAAGTGTTAACTGCATTCCCCTAAAGTGATCTGAGTTTGTTTCTGGGTTGGTTTTTTTGAGGCTTTTGTTTTGTTATGTTTTTCCTCTGTGAGACTTCTGCTTCTCTTCCCTAGTGGTTTTTGTCTTTGCCTTTAAATTTACAGTTCCCACCTCTGGTGAGAAAATCCAAATGAGGAAATTCCTTCACTAGAAATTATTTTCATAAAAATCACCAGTTTGTTCAGCCTCCTTAAAGCAGCCAGTCTGCACTCCAGTAAGGAATGTGGTCTCTCTGACCTGTTAAAGTTCAAGACTTTTATTGGTTGTTTCCTTTAAAGCGACAAGGCAGAAAACCTTGATTTTGGATTATGTGATAGTTTACAATACTTCTGTGCAGTGCAGCATACAAGGCCAGATAATTTTTCTTTAAAATTATGTCAGCACTTTGTGCAATGTTCCCAGAAAACACTTCTTTTCCAGCTAGATGTTTCAAGAATGGAACTGCCAAAATTTTCACAGATGCAAAAGAGATTGGCTTAAAAAAATCAAGGTGAAAATGTTTTGATTAAAACAATGGAAGATGTTTGGGATTCTTTTCCCCCTCAACATGTGGATTTTAATAACTGCTGTTTGTTATTAATTACAGAACATACTGCACCTTCTAATAAACACGTCAGAGGAGAATCAAGCTAATTTGGTTTATTCCCCTTTGGATATGGTTCCCATACGCACAATATTTAGACTAAATCCTGTGACTCCTTTTTTTCCATTGACAGCTTAGGGAGGCAGGTTCTCAGCAATCTGAACTACAGGGGATCTGAATCACTGATCATGCTCATAAACTAAAATGCCTCACTGTACATGACTGTGAAGTTAGGTGCCTAGAATAGACCAAAGGTGCCTAACTCATATGCATTTCTTTGAGCAATTAAACCTTAGCACTTGATGCTGAAAGCCTGCACGTATGTGTGAAGTTAGCTTTCAGCATGTGAGAAAGTTTGCAGAGCCTGAAAGAAGGAGAGAGAGAAGCACCGGTAAGATTAGAACATTATGTAACACAGTGACTATCACCTGGGAGTATCTTAGAATATTGTATGCAGCATCTGAAATATTTCCATATAAGATTACATTATATGATGTACAGCTACTAGTTAGATGTGCCACCGCTGGTGTTTTTTTCTTTATTCACTTTTCTACAGCACGTACATGTAATACAGAGGAAGCAACCTATATGGAACAGACAAAGAAATGGAAGAATCAAAAGCCTGTATTTGAATAATTAAACAGCATGAAGTTATTGCAATCCAAGCATATTTTTAATTAACCAGAACCAATCAAAAAACCTTAAGTAAAATATAATTAATTTTATAAAATTTCAGGGCTTCTTAATAGAATAAATCTCTTGTGTGAAATATTTAGGTAATGACTATCATAAACGAGACTGCTTTAGAGTGCAATAATGTGTTCTGAAGGAGTCTTCTGTGTCAGTTAGGAAGAAGATGTCATTATACTTGGCAGTGTATTCATTGTGCCTAATACTCAATGAGCTATAACTGAATAAACCTGGAATGTACGCCAATACTTTCAGAGTACCTGTCAGCCTGTCCATAAACCTGCACTGTCACTGTGATTGTCCCCAAAATATTTTATAAAGTTTGTTCTCTCACTCTCTTTCTTTCTTTCTCTTTTTTTTTCTTTCTCACTTCTTGACATCCTGAATATACCGGAGACAGGCTGAACTGATGAAAAAAAATCTGAGATAAGCATCTAAGAGCCAGTCTATTACTTGTCACTTTTGTAAATCCTACCCATGACCACCCACAAACAGAACAGGGTTTTTTTTTATTTATTCTTCTTTCTGTCTTCTGACAGATTTCCAAATTTATGACTGTTTTAAATACCAGAATTCCCGGAAGTGAGTGAAGTTAGGAAATACCCACTACAGCTTTGATACATTTGTTTTCCAGAGGTATTACTGTACAGGAGTGATGTGAGAACACCGTGATCCTCTGCCGTTTGTTATGGGTTGTACCTGCATCTAAGAAGGTTTGCTAAAAATACCATAAAGTTCATTATGTACTACTATGGCTAAACATTCTCATTAATTTTGAAAAGGCCTGCAATTTATATTGGTATTGAATACACACTAATGCACTGATTGCACAGTGAAGGAGCAGATGGTCTTTGCCTTGAGGAGCTTACCGCCTGAAAATACAAAAGAAAAGTAGGGTGAGGGTGTGTACGTGAAAATGAAGGGCTCACCACCCAGGAGGAGAGCGGGGATGGGAAGGGTTGAGTCACGGGGGAGGAATGAGCAACGGCCTGTCAGGAAACACCCTGCGAGTTCCAAACATTTTTATTTTTGTTTGATAGGGTTTTGGGTAGGTGGAGATGAGTTAAACAGGACACCGAAAAGGCAGAGAAAGAGACGCGAGGGCATTTCAGGATGTGGAGAAGAGAGGGGGGAGCAGGCTTGCCGTAAAGATGAAGGTAGAGAAAGGGAGAGGTGCGGGGGCGAGATGGGTTGCAACAACCAGCACGCGGGAAAGGATAATTAAAAATCATGGGTGTCTGTCAGCCGTTAAGCCTCCTTTACCTTTGCTATGTCGGCTTCATTGTCAGACTGGATCCTCCTGGTAGTCTCTTCCTCATTCCAGGCTGCTCCTGTCATTGTTTAACACAGCTGTGCATGAACCGTGCGCGCAGACCGAAGCCATAAAATTACACAGTGCGCTTAACTGAAAGATTGAAAAATTACTTTACAGTGACAGTCTACACAATGGTTGACACTTAGGGACTGATCTTAGTCTACTGTACTCAGTAAGTGCAATTTAATGTTGTAACTTTTAAGTATGAAACCAATGATTTTTCCTTTGGCAGATGGAAATTGTTCTTACACCACATTAACTTTTAGGGCTGGAAGGGGAACTTCTCCCTTTACCTATCCCTCTTAAAGATTCAGATAGCTAATAATATTTCTCACTTATGCTTGAGATAGAAAGCCTGAATATCAAAAATGGTCTCTGTGTGTGTATTTCCTTAGGTCAAGTGATAGATTGAATTCCCTTAATGTTGAAACGTTTTGCTTACGTGCTGAGAATTTTTATTTTTGCTTTCAAAACTGATAGTAGATGTATGGTAAATAAATATTGTGCTGAGAAATCCCAGATCAGCTCTAAGTCTTTTGTCACTGCCACCCTTCCTTTCTCAGGGAAACAAAACCCAAATAAGGTCCAATTTTATCAGTCTTTCTCCTTGCTCTCCACAACTTGTTTGAATACAGAAGCTTATTTTTCTGAAAAGGTACATTAAACCAGAAGAGTTTGAAATGGAGTCTCTGTGTTCCCTAATTTCTTCCGTAAAACATGATGAAAACAGCAAAATAGATTCAAACAACATCTAAATTGTTTGAATCGTGACAGTATCATGTCTGAGCCATACAGGCTGCGTGCCTGGTTATTTAACTTCTCTTACCGGCTGCCAGAATTACACTCATGGGACTGCAATATCTCCAATCCATAACCTTATTTTCCAGTCAAAAATAAAAAACAAACCCAAACAAACCCACCCGAAATAATAAAGTAAACCCAGACAAACCACTCTCTGTATGAAGCCTTATTTTTTTGCAATTCAGTAAATTCAGCCCTTCTATCCATAAGCTCAGCATTTGCATTGTCAGCACTTACTCTTTTAAGTGGAATTAGAAACACAAAACATCAATGGAAAATCAAGCTGATTTCAATATTGTTCAACAAAGCAGGAATCATCTGACACTGTAGGAACTTCTTATCCCATTTTCTCCAAACAGCAGGGTAGGAGCACTTTAGTATTAAGATATTTCATTTTCTCTAAAAATTATACTGAAGACTGCAGTTTCATGTATGTAGTTTATAAACATTTGAATTTCATAATTGTTTCCATATAATATGGAGACAGAGCCCACTAGAATTCCTGACATATTGAATATTCTTACTACTGAAGTCTCACTTTCAGTATGTAGTGTCAAACTTGCATCTTTTGATCACATATGCTGAATCTCTCACATTAGAATAAACTTTTTTATTTACTTTTCAAACAGCTTCTCTCATGAAAGTGCAGCTAATGGCACACTATTTGCAGTCTCCGTGTTCAAACTAACACCTCTACCCAGAGATTATTAAATCAGCAGTTACATGCCTTCAATACAAAGGGAATAGTTTCAGGATGAGCACTGGATATCTGATCTCCTTTTACAGAGATTATCCTTTTTTCGCCCCTGCTCTAGGCACTGCATGAGTGAACTTATTCCTGAAATACTGTTGCAAGAAATGGCTTCTTCTACTCTCTTATTAAAGTGTCACAAAACATATCTGAGAACCAGATATTCCACTGCAGTGTATTAGGAAATTTAGGAGATCACGTAGAAATTCTCACAATAGAAAAATGTGAATGTTCATCTTCTACCAACCTACAAATTACAATTCCTTGTAAGCATTACTTTTTTTCAGCTTTGTAGAATTAGTCTTTTCATGAATTAAAAACACAAATGTTAAAAATGAATGTGTTTTAAGTTTAATATATTTAAAAATCTAAGTCTGAATCTGAATGAGATGTGATCATATTGTCAAAGCCTCCTACCTTTTTTAACACAAAAGTGCTAACTTTGCAAATGTAACTTCAGACATCTCTGGTTTGTTTTCACTTTCCTTTTCCATTCATAGCTTTTCAAATTGCAGCCACTGAGTCCCAGCTAGTGAAGGAGAATCTCATTCCTGTGGAATGATCAGGCACCTCATTTCAAGAGTCAGGCGACACTTACCAGGCACATCGGGTGGGTCTTTTGGAAAGTCTAGTTGACAACATCAGGCTTGGGTCTCAAATAGTTAGATGCTGACTTTGGTTAAAGTCTTACCCTACTGCCATTAAATAAGTAAATGGATTCAGATGTTGTTGACGAAATAAATACCTAAATAAATTTGAGTCTTCTCCTTATTTTGTCCAGATCTCCATTTTACATACAGATCCCTGAACTAAGAGTCCCGAGGGGATGAGGGTGGCACAAGGAGATAGCTAAAGCAGAGATACAACTCCTTTGCATGTGCAGTTAAGTAACTGCAGCAGTGCCTGTATTCTCCTGACTAATCGTTCTGACTTACCTCCTGAGTTAAATAACGCTCCAGGGGAAACAAGCAGGGGACTTAAATATCCCATCCTCGTGTACTTCCCAGGAAAGTGAACATTTAGATCAGTAGGCTTGCTGGGCTGCCATGACAAGACTCCTTTCCAACTGAACTAGCAAAAACCCCATTGTCTAGTCTCTATCTAGGCCTACATCTGTGAGAGAAATCAAGCTCCATCTTGGTGATAGAAAGCATCATGAAGGAGAGCAGTGAACAATGCTAACGCATTCAAAGTCCTACATTTCTGATACACATTATCATTTATATTTGTTATTGCAATAGTACCTTGAAGCTCCATCCAAGAATAGCCAACAGCTCAAGAATCACTGTATGGGTTGTCACAGACGGCCATAACAAAATGCAGCTTGTGCCCTGAAGACCTTAAATTCAAAAGGGATGACAAATATTGAGCAGACGATTGGGACCCGAAGCTAAGAGAGTTATCAAAAACATTTGCTACACATCACAAATCTGTGGCAGAGTCATGAATAGACCACTGTTACAGCATGTTGACTTGTGTTTAACCATAAAAATTACTTTTTTCACTGTATGTGTTAGAGATTTAAAGTTATGGCACCAAAAGCACATAAGCAACCACTGCAATGCTTATTACTCAGATGATCAGATGTCTCCTAGAATTTACAGTTGCAATTTGGATTAGATCCAAAACTGGTGTTGGTTACTGCGCAGCTGAGCATTGTAGTGAACACCTTTTTGGCACCTAAAAGGACATCAGGTGCAGTTTGGAACCATGAGGTTAATACGTAAGCTTTGCTGTAAAAAGTGAGAAACAAAGAGTAGGGAATTACTGTCACTTTTTTCCCTGGAAGGATGTGTCAAGTGAAGACCCTTAGGGGTCTCTCCTAGATCATATACCTTTCAACATAGCCATAAACTGTCTGGACAGAAAGCAACTAACAGAAAGATAGAGTTTGCTAAGAGCCATAAGTTATTAAATGCAATAAGGAAAAAAGCTTCCTGCAAAGGTCTTTGTAGAAGTTACTGAAATGAGTGAATGGGCAATTGACTGGCAAGTCAAAAACAATACAGTAAAGCTGAAAATGGTTATAGCAAAGGATGACGGCAATAATTAAAAGTGTGGAATGGCTTCAGTATAATGCGTAACTAAATAGACTAGGACTCTTTAGATTGAAAAAGAAATTATTTAAGTGGGATATGAATGATTTCCAAAAAAGATGGGTGGCCCAGAAAAATTGTGTTGGAAAACAATTATTTGCTGTTTCTCCTAATGCAAAAACTAGAGGAAATCAAATGAAATTGGCAGGGGCTAGGTCGAAAATTAACAAAAATAGAGATCGCCTCCATGGTAGACAAGCTGTGGAAATCTGCACCTAAAGTTGTTGTAGATACTGAAGGTTTACCTGGGTTCAGAAAAGTGATTAGACATAGGGGAAAAAATACCCATAGTATTCAACACAAAGTTCCTGACTCTGGCCCAGGAAGGCTTTCTGTTGCAAGTTTAGGGAGGATGAGAAAGTAAATAAGGGAACTATGACTATATTCTAGTCCTGTTCCCATGGCACCTGCTGTTGGCCACAGTCGAATACGATACTGCAATGGGTGGATTTTTTTGCCTGCCACTTTACAGCTGTTCTTAGGGTATTATAGGCAATGAATGGGCACGATTAGGTCTGTCAGTATAACTCATAACAGCTCTCATGCTGAGTCAGAAACGATCTAACCCGGCCATACGTACGCTGAGGACAGGTCTGTCACAGTGGTAAAACTCCCATTTGACCGCAGCGGTAACACAGGATCCTGTTTGAGCATGCAGCCGCGCTTTCACTGGAAGATGATGGACCTTAGCAGGAAACACTTAGCACCAAACAGGGTCAGGCCTCAAAGCATAATTAGGTAGGAAGCTATTATTAGATAAACGTTTGCTTTGAACAGATTGCAAAATCTCACTCAGGCAATTTGGCTGTTTTTACCTCACCGAGCAACAAAGCGAGGACAAAGGCAGGATCAGCTCTGCAGTAGGGTTCTGCAGAGTTCATTCTTGCATCGTGTGGCTCAGAAAATGAGCTCAGTCTTGCTGAAGTCGAGGCTGATTTGCGATCACGCTGACTGTCCCGGATCTTGCCGCCTTTACAAGGCAGATGCTGGCTGAAGTGGAAGTTTTGCATGAGCAGGTTTTGGAATAGGTAATGCAGACCCTTTAGGGATCTTCTGTGGTGTGTAGTCCCCTTGAGAGAAAATGGTTTCCCTTCCTCTGTCACATTACCACTCCAGATTTGAAATTAAAATTTAAAAAAACCCCAACACCACAAAAAACTCAGGCTTGATTTAAAATTAGAAAGAAAAAGAAAAAAAATTAAAGCATTCTCCTTCTTTAAATGACCTTGCAATGTATTTGGCAGCTTTGACAGGAAGTTTGCAGGGTGAGGAAAAAAAAAAGAAAGAAAGAAAAATCCAGTGAAGTTTATGAGTGTTTTTACAAACTGTTATTCTCCCTCCTCCAAATCTCTGGCATCGCAGGTGAAGCATTGTGCGGCTGGTATCTTGACTTACCATTCGCTCTCAGGCTCTGCAGGGAGTGTCAGGCCATCAGCACTGATGTTCAGAGCAAAGCTGTGAAAACAAACCGCAGCAGATTAGTTGGGCTGCTGACCAGGTTATTTAGTGCTAACCACTTTGTGTGCCCTTACATCTCAACCAATTACCCTTTTCCATTCTTTTATTTGTGCATGCACTTATCAAGGAAAACAGTGTTTGCAAGGGGACAATTTATTAAATAGGATGATTCATTTAAGAAGCGTTTCTTTGACTCTTGAATGCCAATATATTCTGCTCTTTAATTAAGAAGGCAAACAACACAGAAGACAAATATCAAAGTGCTAGTTATCTGAAATTACTTGATTGTCTGAAAGAGAAATTAAAGACAGTTCTAGAAATGTTGGAGCCTGATTCTGCCATTTTGAACAGTTGTTCTTATACTGATAGCTTGGCTGTTTACAGTAAGGTCACTCAGGAATTGAGTGCTATTTTGTGAAAATTAGTGTTAGTGTATAGCCTTTAAAATTAAGATATAAAAAGGTGAGGTAGGTACTTCAAAGCTAAACATTTTCCTCTCCATTTATTTTTTCTCACCTTCCAGAAATGTTTTAAAATGATTTGTCAACTTGATTTGTGCCTTTTTTATAACTTAATATGTTCATGGTTAGAAGCAATGGCAGATGAATGAAGTACAGCAGTCATTTCTAGGATGAAATCACAAGGAATTAAAGAGGAATTGTTACCCAGCTTTTTATTAAAGGCACCGGGGATCATGTTCCCTTAAAAGAAAACACTATGCAATGTGCTTTGAAAATCAGTTTCGTTTTTTTTGACATTTTAGAACTACAGCACTTTCTAAAGGGTTGTCATTTGTTCTTAAGTATTGAGACTTAGCATCAACTTTTTATTTAGTGCAGCAGCCGAAAACATTGAGCTTGCCCTGGCTTTGTTGTGAATGAGTAGATGCTTCAAGTTACTAATGCTTCAAGAAATTCACTGAGGTTTTTATCCTGCTTTTGCTGCTTTAAGGCTTATGCTCTTTTTTTCTCTCTCTTCCACCCCCCCTCCCTGGGGTTTCTATTGAATCGTACACAGACAGTACTTGTTCATAACTATCCATGGAAAACCCTGGTTAATAATTTCATTATCAATTGCTCTCAGGGATGGTATGATTTGCTGTTACCACACACATACATGCTACAAGGTTAGTATTTGTGACAAACCTGACCCAGGATTAATAATTTGCATCTTGTCCAAGTGATTGATTTCAAGCTGACTTTGAGAAGGGAGGAGAAAATCAAATCCTCTCAAATACATCTCTCAAACTCTGTACAGGATGGTAGATTTGTCTTCTCTGTGCAGAAAAATTGGCATGACAAATTGCCAAAAGATCCTCCAGAGATGTGCGCCAGTACTAGAGATCCCATTTTAGCCTTTTCCCATTTTGAAGCATTAATTTTAAGCTTTCGAACAGAGAACGCAAGCAGGAAGGAGAGATTACCGCAGGAAGAAAGGAGTTAAAGAGGTGTCTTGAAATCCATTGCTAGGCTGCATAAATATCACTGTGGTTAATTCCTCCATTTTTAGACATTCCTCACTCAAGTTATTTTTACTGATCAAATTCACACTTCATACCTTAAAAGAAAGGTTGAATAAAAGATTCTTGCTCGAGGCTATCTTAATGAACCTGAGATGCAAAGTCTAATTTTAAAAAGTAGCTACTTTGACAGCACTTCCAAAACCAATACTTTACACACAGTCCTAGCTCAAAGCAAATGCTCCAGGAATAACTTGTTTATTGTTTATGTATAAGCTCACTTCAAACCGTTCCTCCTGGGGTGGAGAGCAGCTGGAGTAGGCAGGGCATGCATTTGTTTTCTTTCTTTCCAATGAGATTATCTCAAAGACATTTCTCCCCTTCTCCTCCTTTGCCTTTTTCACATAAAGCAGAATTAAGCACAGCTGGCAGGGAGCAGGAAAGGTGAAACCTCATCTTTATGCAAACCTGTGCCTTTTCATTAAACTAATTCACTTAAATCAGCGCTAAACTGGTGTAGACACTCTTATTTAGCTTTGAACCATCTGATTTGCAACTGACTTTACCAAACTGGAACAAGTGTATCTACACAGCCTCTTATTCCTCTTTAATAAAGCAGGTTTAAAACCATCAGCAAATCCTGAGCATTCCAACACTCACAGAGAATCAGCAGACTCCAGCTTCTTTTCTCAGTGCTTTAATTTATCATACACTAAAAATCTGACAAACGAGTGGGGGAATGTCTATTTATTGCTTGTAGGGTCTACTGGAGCAGAGCTGTCTCAGATCACCCAAATCTCAAGATGCAGTGAAAAGACTGTGAAGTCCATGTCTTTTAAATGGTAAATTTGCTGAATATTAGATTATAGCCTGAATTTCAGCTTTACCATAAGTAAGTACATTTAATGAAGTTTCTCTGGTTATACAATTAGAAATGACATTACTAGATGGTTTTAAGGAACTCCGTCCTCCCCCCCCAGGTCTACTGGAGAATCTATCACAAATGCAGCAAGTCTGCAAAGCTAAGTGCCTGCTCTGAGTACTCTGGGTGGCATCTGGGACACCAGCACGCTGCTAGCTGAAGAAGCAGTTCCTCCCCACACAAGAGGGACTTCTCTGCTCTTGCCCTACAGATGGCTTAATTACAAAGAAAGAAAAGAGGAATATTGTGGAGATGAAAAAGACATCTCCCTCTGCCAGCTCCTCATTTTGGCCTGCGTGGAAGTGATTTTGTTTGTTGGGAAATACAGAGGGACACTCGGTCTATGGCTTACGCACCCCAGCCGGCCGTGCCTCCTGCCTCTTCGTGACCAGGTGATGGTCCAGGAAAAACGCTTGCTTTTGGCTGCCATCTTTTCAGGAGCCTAATGGTGTCCCCTCCATCATTTTTAGGCTGAGGCTTTTTATGCCTTACATTCAGGGTCTGCTTTCTTCCCCTGCATTAGGACACAGTCTTCACATTAGAGCACCAGGACTTTAACAACCTTTGTTTTGGAGGCATGTTTGGCTTACTCTGATGCTCAGACTGATAGTCTCATTAAGGGATGGACTGTGGGATTGCTCATTCTCTGTCACAAGAACAAGAGATTTGGTTTTCCAGGTGGGCATGTTCTTTACTTCTGCTCAAGGGGCAGTTTTATGTGTCAGCTCTCCACATAGCTTTTCTCTTGTATCAAACATGACCAAATTCTAATTTCTCGCCGACACACTGGCCTGGAAGTGGCAACTTCTAAGTTATGAGGATAGGGAGAGGTGCCGAGTTTCTGCCTACTTATTATGAGAGCATAATAGGTGTGTAGCATCTGGTTATTTTTTTTTTTTTTTTGCCAAGGTCCCACTAAATCTTGAATGGAACTTTTCTACCTCTTCAAGCCACTTCGCAGATGGGCAGTCCCTTCCACTGTTGAAGCCTTTCTACCATCTGTGTCAATTAGGTCTATTGTATTTATACCAAAGATCAACTGAGATGACTATGTGCACAAGCCACCTCAAAGTTCTTTGTAAGAATATGATATGCTATCTCACCTGGAAATTCCTGTGAATTGTCCAAACTCGGGGAAAAATGTGTGAATTGTACTGATTTGGGTAGGCCAATTGCTAAGCTGTTGTTTCAGTCCTGGGAGAAGAAGCTGGAGCAAAGAATCAAGAAAGCAGGCTGTCATGGAGAAAGGACATTGATCTAAGTGGAATAGAGGGCAGCTAAAAGAGGGATGGAGCAAATAGTGCTGAAAGATGCTAGCAGAGATGATTGGGGAAAAAAACATGAGCATGTATCCTGATTGCAGTCATTGTACAATCTTACAGGTGGCAGATTTATACGACTGAGAAATCATCTTATCAGAGCATGGTGAGGTACATCCCAGGAGGCAACTGTAGATAAATGCAGTAAAGACCTCAGATCATTCTGAAAGAAAAACAAAATAAAATGGAACAGGCAAGGCTTCCTGAATGCCTGAGCATTTGGAAATGGCCTGAAACTACTTCTATAGAGTTACAGCAACGGTAGGAGCCCTGCTTGAAGACAACTGGGGCTGTTCTTCTCTTAATTCCAGTCTGGAAAATGTTCATGCATTAAACCCAGAAAGACATTTTGCAAGTAAGGTAGTGAACATATGCCTTTCTGAGGCAGAGCTGTGCCTTGGGGAGGAAAAATGTGTGTGCACGCACACGTCTGTGTCAAGGTGGCTAGAATCATTATAGCTCTGTGATGTCTATCTCAAAACACCTCCTCTGGATTGTGTCAAACACTAATGAAAAAAAGATAAAATTAGTCTGTCTCAGGAACACATGTGAGACTGCTTGCAGATTTGACTGAATTTTGGTGATGGTTATTAGGATGCGTGCAGGAAAAGGAAGAGAGTACAAGAGAAAGAGCAAGGGTGTTTGTGGGAATTGTCATTAAATCCAGACCAAGATTCAACCCTGACAAAGAAGATACTGCAATTCTGCTGTAATTAAGGAAATTAAGTCAATAAGGGGTGCATTCTCTCAAAGTCAGAGGACTACAACACAAGCTTGTTTAGAATTACCGTTAAATTGTGGTACACTTCACAAAGAAATAGATGTGAACATTTTAGAAAGCAGTCATCAAGCACCTTGTTGTTTGCCAAGAAAAATAGGCAATTATGAACATTATGTCCAACTATGCATCACATCGGCTCCAATCAAAACCATTTAAATCCAGTCAAGCATTGCTTTCACACATAAAACCCTACCCTATGCTTGATTGTACCTCAGCATACCAGGTATGCAGCCTAGGATGTTGGCCAATAACAATATTCCATTGTCTAGGAATTTTAATCCATGCATCTATATTTATAAATGTCATAAATTTGATTGCAAAAGATTACAATTATCAAACCCTTGCTGTTTTCACTTTACAGTCCAAATCTGTTAAAAAGCCTTTGAAATGGAAAGCAAACAAATAAACAAAATGTGATGAAAAGGGGGCACTGTCAAGCTTTTAAGTGGAAAAACCGGACATAGAAAATGACTTAACTTTTCTACAGTTCTTTACCCCTCCCCAGGTGATGCTGCCTCTCAGCAGAGTAAAGTTATTATATGGAGAAAATGGTTTAGGCTGCACATACCCAGACTGAGAAAAAAATTGCTTCAATATAGATACATTAAAAACAAACAAACAAAAGCCTTACAGGCACTTTTGTGGTCTCACAGAAACAATGAATTCTATTCCTCCTACTGCTCTGCTGTGGTAACTAATTAGCTTTTTTTCCTACAAAAGCCCTTTATATTGGAGACTTATTCTAAAAATGTGTCACTTGCTGGTATGCAAGCACCAGGTCATATCAGCAAGTGTCAATAGCACTGGGAGTCTTAGCACAGTTGAGTGACCGGTGTTTTAAGATTATGTCAATTGGACCTGCTGTGAGTATGCTATTGGATTTACAACACTGACAGACCAACTGAAGTAGGGCTCTCCACACTTAAAGGAACTCGAACTGAGTTACTATTAGCAAACCCAGGAGTTTTCTGTTTCCTAAAACAGCTGCTCAGGGATTCAACCTTCTGGGTCTATGCTGCTCAGCCATCCACTGGATGAATACTTCCTTTCACCTTCTCCATCCTAATTTGCTTTTTTGCCTAGCGCAGTTTTCAGTGAGAGACACTTGCCTGACTTCTTTTCATAGTAAAAATGATGGCTAAAATATCTCTGTCAAAAATCTCTTCCCAAAAGCAATGTTGCTGTCAAACACTCCAGACAAACTATGTGGCTAAATGCTCGACTCCTGAGTACAATGGCCACAGCTTAACTGAGAGTAAGATTTTATCACTGGTATTAAAAATGGCAGGTATAATCTTAAATAGGAAAACGGAGGGATCAAATAGCTTTGGGCTGTCACTTCATGACCAGATGTTCCAGGAATCTTCAAGAGACCCTTACCCAGGGAAAAGACATGTACAGTAGCTGACAAAAAGTATTTTTTTCAGATACTATCAAAGGTGAGGCTGCACAGAGGTAGCTGATTTCATTTTATTGCAGCCAGTGTTGGAATGTACCTGCCAGAAACAGGAATGCTTCCTTCATTTAGCCTGATTTATCATTACAAGAACTAACAGAGCTCCTTCACAAACTACTTGAGCTTAGCGCTGGCACAAGTCCAGCAAAGTTGCACAACTTGCTTAACACCACAAAGAATATAATGCTTCTATTTTACCCTTAAAATAATGCCCACCATTTTCACAGCATTGTACCAGAATTTATGAATTAATTCTGACAACACAGAGGGACAAAGGAGATCTTTTTTTCCAGCAGAATAGAGAGAATAGGAGCTATATTTTGAAAGCCACCCATGACCCGGAAACTTCAGGTAGGTACCTAAGATACCGTTTAGACCTGAGCTGCTCTTGGAAGGGCTGATAGGCACCTAAATACCTTTGGAGTGTGCTGGCAGTAGACAGCGGGGTTCTTAGGCAGAGACGTAGGCATGAGCCGCTCCCTCCTCACACCCACCTGCTGGATGACTTGCACCTCTACCTAATTTGGAGGAGTGCTATCCTTTTCTCCCCTTAGGGCCCAAGAGAATTTCCCTGGTTATTTGCCCTGTGGAGCCAGCTCTGCCTTGAAGCATCTGTGGTGTAGCCACTTTCTCTAAGACCCTTTCACTGTGGGTCCAGGGTAAAGTGGTGTCAAACCGGGAGCTGGGTTAAGTAGACACTGTTGGCCACCTTTCACGTGCTTTTTGTATATTGCATGTGTGCGTGCAAGGGGAATGTTAGTCTTATGCAAACAGTGATCATGTAATCCAATGTGTCAGTGCTCCATGACTTTCTTACACTTCACCTTGGTTCTCTTTCCGTGCTTAACTCTAGCAACCTCATATGCACTGTTTTTCTTCTTATCTTTACGCAGTAACTAGGAATTCGCATTCAGAAAGATATTAAGGTACCTAAAAAATACAGTTGCTTAAATTCCTTTGATTTTAGCAGGAATTAGAAAACTAATTACGAGCTGGATGTTTGACTATGTTTGTAGATCTGAGCGTTGGCGAGTGGTTAACAGCCATCTCAGTTTGTGAGAAAAATAAAAGATTTAGGAGAAGGGGTTTTTGGGGCAATGTGAGAAAATACTTCGAGTGTTCTGAGAATCCTAACATTACTGCACAGGCATTAATCTGATTTCACTTTTCAGTGTTGATCTCTATTGTCGTGGTTTAACCCCAGGAAGCAACTAAGCCCCACACAGCCGCTCGCTCACTCCCCTGGTAGGATGGGGGACAGAATTGGAAGAGTAAAAGTGAGAAAACTCATGGGTTGAGATAAAGACAGTTTAATAGGTAAAGCAAAAGACGTGCACGCAAGCAAAGCAAACCCAGGAATTCATTCCCCACTCCCCACGGGCAGGCAGGTGTTCCGCCATCTCCAGGGAAGCAGGGCTCCATCATCCCTAACGGTGACTTGGGAAGACAAACGCCATCACTCCGAACGTCCCCCCCCTTCCTTCTTCTTCCCCCAGCGTTATATTACTGATCATGACGTCGTATGGTGTGGGATATCCCTTGGGTCAGTCGGGGTCAGCTGTCCCGGCTGTGTCCCCCCCCAGCTCCTTGTGCCCCCCCAGCCTGCTCGCTGGTGGGGTGGGGGGAGAAGCAGAAAAGCCCTTGGCTCTGGGTGAGCCCTGCTCAGCAACAGCTAAAACATCCCTGTGTTATCAACACTGATTTCAGCACAAATCCAAAACATAGCCCCATAACAGCTACTATGAAGAAAATTAACTCTATCCCAGCCAAAAGCAGCACATTACTCATAAATACATTAAATGGTCAGCAAATCAAAGTCTGAATACTATATTAGCTTAGAGCACAAACCAGGAACAATATGAAAAATGAACCTGGAGTGCTTTTTACTTGAACTTTGTATGTAACCGTATTAAGATGCTGAATATTTCAAAAGCTGAAAGTATTTATAGCTTTTGACTTTTAACCATATTATATCCTTTGCCTTATTTCTTGTCCTCAGCAAATGTCAAGTGGGTGTTGTGTAGAACTGAGAGAGACCAATCTCGAGAGAACATCCGCCTTCAATAAGTGGAACTCCAGATTACACAAAGCTGCAGGCATAAAAGCAGCTGCAAAAGCTGAAAATGAAACAATTTTCTCTACAAAAATGAACATGAAACTTAAAAGTAAGGACCTAACTGAAATAATCATGCTTTTAGAAAGTGTTCTTTATATCTAACAGTATTTGCAGTCAAATTAAATCTGTGATGCGGGTTTTAGTTTTAAAACTTTCTATTTCCTTTTCCTAGAGTTGGCATATTTATATAAAAAAGCCAGTCCAAATATGCACTCTGTTCCTGAGAATTATGATCTACCAGGTAAGCTTGAATTTCTGAGAATTATGGCATACCTAGTAAGGTTGAATTTCTTTGTAAATTCAAGACATTCTTTTAAGAAGAGCAGATAAATGCTCTGAGCAGGATGTTTTTTCAGGGATGTAACTCAACACCAAGGGACTGTATCTGACATCTAAGTATAAAAGATCCCAGAACCAGGGCTTGTTTTGTAATGCATGTACAGAGTGCAGAGCGCAGGTGATGACTTGAGCTGTGAAAGCTTGTATTATAAAACCTGCACCCACACATTCTGAAAGCTTAGCCAGGTTTATCAAAAGGTTAACTAAAGTTGTGAACCTTTCAAGTAAACCTATGGCTAATTTTGAGTGAATCTTGACTGATTTATGGTTACATGTATCTGACATGCCAGGTTCAGCTTTTTTTCTTACTGCGTTACACTTGGAGTTATTTTGGTTTATTTGAGCCTGGAACTCAAACTGAGTTTCATGAGAGACAATCCCCTAGAAACTAAAACAAAGGACACTGATAAAAATCCGAGGACTGAAATTGCTGAGTTTCAGACAGGTCTGGATGCAGCAAAGCCTCTTTTTCAGCCCATTTAAAATCCTGCAGTCCGCACCGAGAATAAAACTGAGGTGTGATTAAGGGAGTTTTGGCTGAGTGAAATGATTGACCTTTGAGAAGATAAGGGCAGAAGAAGTAAACAAATGCAGTTTGTCAAGAGGAGATGCAAAATAGTTGTATATGCTCTACATCGTGTTGTGAGCTAAAGTTTCTTCCTAATTTCCCATGGCACAGTTCTGTAGGAAAACTCAGGACACAGTGCATCCTCGGAGCCAGAAAATGGAAACAGCATGTCTAGGATACTCTTATGTCCTATCTAAGCTTGGCTGCCACAGCAAACAAAACTCAGGTGTGCAACTGTAATGTGCAGCAGGCCCAGACCCACTGGTGTCTGTTGACAGTTTATCTCTCCTCTTGGTTTTGGTGTAACTCCATGCTTGCTTTGGGGCTGGCTGGGGCATGTGGAGGCAGGTGGAGGGTCGATGTGGCCACACAAATGCACTGAGACATGCCACGTTGTGCTGGTGTTGCTAGCCTTTCACCCCTCACGTGAATCCATGTCTCAAACCTCCGTGAATCCAGGGCCTCCGTGGGGCTGGAGGCATCTCCCCTGCCGAGCCGGCAGCGGGGCTGAGCCTCCACCAAAGGGTAGGACAAAGCACCTCAGGCTCTGCTCCACAGAAAAGGGAGAGGCAGGGGAGGGAGAGCAGCATCCCTCATTTTTTCCTCCCAAGATAGCTGTATCTGGGCCTCCTGGAAAGGGAGAAATGCTCCCAGTTCTTGCAGCTTGACATAGCTTTGGTTGGGCTTCTGCTCTGACTTGCCCTCTGGAGGAATCTGTCAGTGTCCCATGATGATATGGGGAGCCCAGGGAGACCTGTGTTTCTACATAAGTATCCAAATAACGTGCCTGAAGAGAGGCGTTCTCATCATCTTCCATTGCCTTAGACTGTTACATAGTTTTATATAATTTTGTTTCACTACTTAAGTAGATTAAACAGATAATAATGACCTTGAAGTCAAGTATGACAACTTTCACATTAAATTTCAGCCTCGTGTCCTGAACTCTGCTCAGTCTGTAAAAGGCACAAGTGAATATATATACAATATGGAGTCTATTGTTTCCTGTCATCTGGAGTATGATTTTTATTGTTCTAGGTGATTGCTTTTTATGTCTAGCTTGAAATAGAGTTCTTGTAATTGTACTGTTTACTTCTCTGGAGAAGCCAGTTTGTTTTCCTATTCTCTTTTGAAATTTAATGAATTCCTTCATGAAAGGTGAGGAGCTGAATAGAAAAGAGCTGCTTATGGGCTAGATTCTTCTGGCTGTATACTAATATGTGTCCCCACAGTCTCAGTACACAAGGGTTTCCCTGCAGCAGCATCAAAACATAAAGATCAAGAAGCAGTCAGGACATAGAGAAAATAATTACTAATTATTAAATAACTACTACTACTAAATGAAGTACTTTGCACCAAAAATAAGCTGACTCTATGACAATCTATTTTTGGCAACTGTGGTAGAACAGATAAAGGAAGAGGATGGGACTAGATCATTTATTAAGAGAGTTATAAAAACAGCTAGCAGATAGTTAAGTGTTGACATTATCTTTCACAGGATGAACAAATGTCAGCTATATAATGAAATGAAAACCGACTATGTTCCAACCTGGGCTTAAATGTTTGGAAAGGAACACCTTCATGATTTTCTTAATGTGTTTCGTTAATTAAGTCAGTAGGACTGCGGTCCCAAGTCCCTCAGGCGTTGCTGAAAGTGTCCCTCTACGTCAAGCTGACAAACTTTATTTATGTCATTCAAAAAGCATACCCAATCCCACCCTGTACTCCAAGAACCCCGCCCGGTATTTAAAGCTGCAAAACTAAATAACGGTCTCACAGACTCATGATTCACAGCGCACGCTCCAGCTCTACCCCGTTCGTCTTTCTGTCCATCTCGGACGTCCACCAGAACAAGCAGGTCTGCAGGGCCACCTCAGGGGCACGGTGCCTGCGGTGCTCAGCCCAAAGGCAGGGAGAGCACGCTAAGGTGATGGTAGCGGGGTGGGTGGCCGGAGACCGTCGCGGGCGATGCGGGGCGTCGCGACGAAGCTGAGATGGGGCAGGCTTCACGCTTTCGAGCTGAAGGCTGAGGAAGCGCTACATGGGGCACCGCGAAGGACTGTGGGGTGGCTGTGCTACGTGACGGTGCCAGGAGAGGCATGACAAGGGCAGACCTCAGCAGCGGGGAGATACTCTTAAAGCGTGGGTATGGATGAGTTTTACCAGCTGGGGAGGTTTTCACTGCGTGTTAACAGAGCCATGTAGCTCTGACCTTTCAAAGAAGGCTTACTCAAATGGGAAGCTTTTGTTTTTATGATTGCAATGGAAGGACCATGGAGACTAAGTAGATGGTTGCTAGTCTTGCAACTCTGTGTGCTGAAAACTTGGCATTGTTTCTGACCCATGGGCTGTATGATGAGTCCATATAGGCCTCTGAGGGCACAGATAACTTTAAGTCCAATTTGAAAATCCCTGAGCTCTTGAATATGGCAGCTTGGTTGTGTTTTTCATTCTGTAACCCTGTATCACATACTGTCTGGTAAAGTCAAAATATTTGAATGGACTGAACTGACCTCAGTCTGGGCAACTAACAGAGTGACTAACAGCTCTAAGGTTGTCAGCCTCTGTGTGGATATGAAATAGAATAATAGAAACACAGAAAAAAGAACTGGCTATGACATGAGGTGCTCTACCCATGGCTCTTTTTTTCTTTGTTGCAGCAGCCACCCTCACCCTTGCCTGGAGGACCTGAGAAAGGAGGTGCAGAGGAAAGTCTCCACTCTTCGGTCTCTGCACAGGAGACCATCAACAGCACTGTCGGTGTGGGACCACCATACCAATAAATTAAAAGTGCCTGAAAATGTTCCCAGGCTCTGACTGCTGGACCAGGGAACAGACCACATTCTTGCCACTAAGTTCCCTCACTCTCTGAAATTAGGTGGCTGCGTGAAAAAGTCACTGTTGGAAATGGTCCCAGGAATATTTGTACTCCCAAGCTGGGTTGGGAAACTTTTGAAAGAGTACTGGATGGCATGTGTGCCAAAAGTGTGCCAGGAAGTGGTTTGAAAATTTAGGGAATGTCTGTATTGGGAAAAAGTCCCAATAAGAACAGATCTGTGGAAGAAAACAGCTGGTGCTGAGGATGAGATCCACACTGACATTCACACTCTTTGTATTTCAGAGGCTTTTACTGTTGCTTAGCTCTAGCCTGCTCCTGTGGACTGAATGTCCATTAGCAGTCAAAGTGCATTAGATGCCCTCCGAGACCGCTTCTCCTGGTTTATTTTTATCTGAAAGGAATTCATTTTGCACATTCCAAATGTGATGTGAACCAAAGTGCAGGAAGTGGGAACTACTGGAAGATTTGCTTCAGTAGTGCCTCCTGATCTGAACTAAAATGCTACCGCAGATACACCCAGAGACAACTGTGTCCCAGTGTCTGAGAAGATTCCCAATCACAGTTTAATTTACCAGTTCACCCAGTTCAACTGCACATAAAAATTGTGTGAGGCTTTGGCATGCAAAGTGGAAATTGGATTTAAAATTTTATTGCTAAAATTGAGTAAATCTCTACTGAATGTTTGAACTGTCATTCTTCAAGTGCCTAGAATAAATTTGGAAAAGTTGCAAGCGGACACAAAAAGCACAACTGTTATATATAGACTGTGTTCATGAAGTGTTTTAAATGTGGCTTGCTAGCATATATGAGAAGGGAAAAGAAGGAGGGAGAGAGAGAGAGAGGGAGTGAGGCTGTGAATGTTAAAAGGAAAGGGAAAGGCCTAAGCAGGATTTCTTCTTTTAGATTAGAAAAATCTTCACAGTAAATTTACAACCAAAATTTCCAGTCCTGACTAAAGCAAGCGATGTTTGGCACGCTGTATCTGTAGGTCATGAGCTTTAATTACACCACATTATCTTTCACTGTAAGATCTGGACAGCAGTTGCCTTTAGGTTGGAATCCAAACTGATAAGGGGCTTTTTATCATTACACAGTACATCAGACATAGTTTGTAAGGAACAGATAGTCATCTGCTGTACCAACCTGCCTATTCTAGTTGAAGTTGCCTCCAGGGAACAGATACCAGAAACTTTACATTTAGAACACTTAAAAAGAAAGATTCCTGGCAAATGTGACGGCATAAGTGGTATTTAAAGAAGCGCTGTATAATATAGTACCTAAATCATTTTATAGTCCCACTGCTGTTTTAGTATGCTAGTAGGATATCTGAACCACTTGCTCTTGACTTGTACCTTGTCTGTAATGATGTTATGCATAATGCAGCAAAAGGAATTCTTCATTCCTGAGCAGGGGAACAGAAGTGCTTTTTACAACTCATCTCTTATGGATCAAAGCAAACCTCAAACTTGCCTTATCATGTAAGCGAGGCTAGCGTCCTTGAGCTTTACTGTTACAGTTACACATGCTTATCCCGTAGTTTTTGCTATGTTTGTGTTAACTGAAATTGCATGTTTATAGATTGCACAGGCTTGATTTCTGCTGTTAGTTAGGTGTTCAATGTGTCTGTTAAAACCACTTATTTTCAGGGCTTACTGTGAAATATAGGCAGAAATTATTAAAAAAAGTGTAGATACTTACTTTGGGCTAAAACTGGCTAAAAAAAATAATCTTATACCAGAAATAGTCCTTGGGGGGAAAAAAGGGATTAAAAAAAAGAAATTCCCAATAACTAAATGATAAATGGTAAATTATTCTTTTTGTGTACACTTGCTATACTTTTATTTTCCCTACTACTGCTTGTGCTTTCTGTATTTGTAAAACATAGCTTGAAAACAGTAGAGATGTGAAGGCTGAAAGTTGGGAAATGAATCCTTATTGTGGTCATATGGTTAAAATGAATGAGGTATTTTGTTGCTTACTACACATACATTTCCATCTGAAGCGCTTAATACCTTCATTGTATATTGTGTATGTGAAGTACAAATGGTATAAGTGATAGGGTAACTGCTTTTTAGTGCTAATCAACCCCATAAATGCTGTTTTAAAAACAAGCAAACAAAAGGCACTATAATGTTTGACCCTAATGCCTTTTGGTTGTGATCTAATACATTATGAGTCTGGACTGCATTGCTTGTCTCATTTATATTTCAAGGTTTTTAGGGCAAAGCCTATGTTCCATCTGGGTTTTGTGCCTTGCTGAGCAGTTTGACAGTTTCTATTAAATCATAATAATTTGAACAGCAAAAACTGTAACTGGTGTCTCTGAGAAAAAAATATCCCATGAAGCTTCCCCCATGGAATGGTCAATACATACTTTCTTAACTGAAGAGAGCCATAATAGCCAAGAAACTTCTTATTCCTAGTCATGTATTTACCTCTTCCCATCAAATCTATATGGTGCTCTTGCTGTAGGAAAACAGTTTAACTGGTTGGGTGGTTGTGCTGCTGTTGGCTTCCCAGCTTTCCAGCCTGCAGCTCTTACTTTTTTGCTAGTTCAGCACTACTTCAAAAGAATGCTTATTTTCCAGGAAAAAAAAAAACACCTTAGAAAGGATCCTGGAAATGTACTCTGGGTGTATGTATGTATTCAGCTACTCTCTATTTTCAGCTGTTGTGTTTTTGTAAACCAGAAAGGCATGAGCCAGTTCTCGTCCCAAAGCCACGTAGCTATGTCAGAAACTCAGGTAGAATTGTGGTAATAAATCAGGATTTGCATTAAAAATATGGGTCCAGTTGCCCAAAGAGCTCTGAGACTGGAGCTGGCATTCTCCCTGCTGGATTTGGACCCATGGGCAGAAGTAGTGTGCAAGTGACTACTTAGAAATTTCCCATGAGTGAATCAAGGACTGTCATACTGTGCTGGTGCCAGCCTTCTATCAACTTTCAGGCCTCTTCCCCAGTGACAGATCTCTGGGTTTGGATGCCTAAATTGTGGTGTTCTCTTCTTCCATGGTGTTTAGAAAAGAAACAGTGGGTGCCTACTTCAGTACTGATGTTAAATATTTACCTAACATTGCCAAAATTAGTGATAAAAAGAGAATCTGTACTTCAATGGGAAAATTATATTGCAGTAAGTTTGTTTGTAACAGTAAATCAATATTTGTCTTACCAGTGTACGCTTCCTGGTTTTCTTTTTCTGTAAGCTCGAAGAGGCAGAAGTTACTAACAGAAAGTGCAGAGTAGGTTTTAGCTCTCATCTAGAATAAATGGCTCAAATCTTAGTTAATTTTGCCCATGGATGGCCTATTTGTTCTTTCCTCCAGTTGACTGTACTGGGGTTTTGAGCCCGTGAGCAAAAATATTTTTAAAGTAGCTTCTATTCTAAGTCTCATTTTGGCATTCAGCTCCTCAGGCTTTCTTTTGAACACTAACCCTCTCTGTACAAACAGGAATACTCCTTATACGGCTGTGTTCTGGCATCATTAACACCAATATGAGTTTTGTTGTTAACTGAATACAGCCAAGATTTCACCTTTGCTCCCAAAAAACCTATGCAAAACCCCCTCACATTTTCATTTTCTTTGTTTTTTAAAGTCTACTGAACATGTTTGGGCTGGCATAAACATGGGGATGCCATAAACACTGGACTGGTTAAGGAAAATGTCTGGGCTGGCATGAATTAAATATGGTGCATAATTTAGATCAGGAGTCTGCAGACTTCGTGGTGTAGAAGTGGTGGCAGCAGCAGCAGTCCCTCTCATCTCTGCACAGGAGTAGGAGAAGGCATAACTGTTCATCCGAAGTTCACACATACTGCAGTCAGAGAAACTGTGGTCTAGATGTGTCACTTACAGCTCATTTATGTGTTTCTTCAACCTGATCAAAAAACCTTAGTACGTGTGTGCATGTGTGTATGAATATACATATGAATAAATAAAAAGATTATTCTCTGAGCTACCCACTAAATATTCAAACAGATGACAAATCCTCTGTTAAAAAAACACTAATATTGCCTGGTTTAATAATTTCCCCATAAAATAGTTACACAGAATTCTTGCATGTCGATGCAGAAAATAAACTACAATATGGAGTCTATGTAAGCTTAGATCTGCTTTGCACAAAGACAACACGCTCAACTCTTTCATGTACAAAATACTCCAACTCTCTCCCTTACACATATACTAGACATGCACTACTCCAAACTTGAGTCATTTTCTTCTCAGGCCAAGGAGTAAAGATATTCTGCCATTCTGTTTTCAAGTGTTTGAGAGGTGCTTGGTGTTACATTTTAATTACGTGGAGAGATAGGTTCCATAATTTATGAATTATCGTTACTTTACAACACGTTGGATCCAAAGACTTTGGAGCAGGTTCAGGTCAAATGTCCTTAGTGCTCGCTATGCCTGTTGTGGTCTTGAATCTTTCAGACTTTGGCCCTAAATCAAGTGAAGAGTACTGCAGAGAAACATGGAGTTTACTGAATTCAGCATTTTCCACTGTTACTGATTATGAATTACAGCAACTCCAGTGTTAATTAGACTGAAATAAATTAAGTTCTTGGTGGATTTAATGGAGTTTCTCTTCAGGAATTAAAGCCTTGCCCTGGTCTGATAAGTGATATCCTTCCTTCCCTCATCCTCCCTGCCAAGGATAAATGTAAAATCAGTTATAAGCTTTTATACCTGTTTACGTATAGCATGAAATTGCTCTCATCTTTACATGATTAATGCTATTAACTTCAGTGGACTACTAAAGTAGTGGGTGAGCTGGATTTGACCGTGTAAATATGCACTGTGTCTTGTGTACAACATATAGATGCCATCTCCTTTAGCCTCTATTGTTTTATTTTTTTTTATGAAGTGTCTCTTTCTGTCTGAAAATCATTTATAACAGGAATTAGACGTGCCATCTGTATAGCAGTTGCTGTTGTTACTTCATCACCTTTCCAACTTCGAAATTTGTACATAATGTAATGTAATGTTAAACTGTGCTGTAAAAGGTTAGGTACCTGTTATTTTAAAAGATATTTCCTTTTTGAAAAATACAGGTTGAGTACCTGCTCTCATTGATGTCGGACAGACTGGACACTCATTTCAATGGGAGCAGTGTTGGGCCTATAATTTAATTTGATGACTTGATTGTGAAGTCCTTCTTGCTGGACCTAGTCGCCACTGAGTATGTATCAGTGACTTTGTTGCAAATGAGCAATCACATTTATTTCGTATCAAAAATAGGGGAGAAGGTAAAGAAAAAGTTCTACAATACAATATTGTCTTTTGTCTTATTTTTATAGCAGTTATTTGCACTTTGAAAATTACTCCATGAATCATGAGTGATTGCAGTGAAATCAGTGAGTAAGGTTGGGGCCTGATCATACTAAGAGATCCTGAATGTGGCCCTGATCCAAGGCTTATTCAAGCCTTTTGGGATTTTTTCATCGACCATGAATATAAAGTTGATCTGGCCCTTCATTAGGAATCCTTTATTTCCCCAGTTAGTACTAAGGCTTGAAATTTACCATGTACAGAGGGACAACACAATGTCTAAGAAGCACAAATAACCATTAAAACCCTCACATTAGGCCTTAGCTGGGAAGGAAGTGATGCAGAGGTCTTTTGTTGGACTAGTGTATGGGGTGAATTGTTGTGAGGATGAACCTTTGTCTAATTTACCCTTTCTTCCCATATTTTTCTACATTTTTCCTGGTAGCATTATCATTTTATTAATTAAAAAATAGAATATTGGTATTAAGATAAATGTGTCGTATCTTTCTCTCATATGTTGGAACTTCTGTACTCTAATCCTAGTAAGAAAAAAATATTATGATAGTGAACAGCATGTGGGGGTGGATTCTTATATTAAACCCAGTTTGTACCTCAAAACCCTTTTTGCAGATTTCTGATTTGCTGCTACAAGACATTATGATTATTTCTAGTCTTGTTGATAAAAAATGTCTTCTTTTCCATAAGGGCAAAACATGATTCACAAATACACTTCAAAAACAACCATCATATTAAGTGAGACCCCTACACAATGAAAGTTGGTTTCATGCTGTCCCATAACTCAAGTAATTATTATTTCTCCAAATATTTATACTTGATAGTCATACTTACCAAAAGGTGCCTTCTTGCATAAACTGACATTTAGTATCTTGTAGTCTAAAGTAAATAGTTTTACTTAAAAGGAAGGTAAAATCAAGTCAAAGTCTCATAAAACCTTAGAATGGCAAAACTAGTTTTAAACCAGCTTTTTTCCCTCCCCTGCTTCGATCCACTAGCAACTCAACTTTTGCACTATTCAAAGAGCTTTCTTTTGTGAATGGCTTAGATTTGCCAATTAGCATGAGAATGCTCCCTCCTTGCATAATGTCAAAATCACCATCTAAGGAAGTCTAGTCATTGTATGGCTTGCAAAAATACTAAACCGTGTACAAATGGTGATTTACTTTGGTGTGAACTGGTCTTTTAGAACATTTTCAGAATAAAAAAAGAAAGAAAAGTTTGGGTGGGTTTTTTTTTTTGGTTTTGTTTTTTTTTTTTTTTTAAATTTCTGTTGATGTTGATGCAAAAGTAAAGGCAATTTCCCTCGTACATTATTGATAGAACTCCAGCATCATCAGAGTATGTAGTGAAGATGGTGATACCGTTCTATGCATTTTCAAATTGTTTAAAATTCAGAAAGATGCAAATCCCATAGCATGGAGCACCTTTTCCTCTGGAGGGAAAATGAATAGCCTAGTAAGTTTTTGCTTTCCTTCTGCAAGAAGTTTTAGCTTCACTAATTGAGCGGTGAAAAAGCTGAAGTTTATACAGTATGCTTACACTGTTAAAGTAAAAATTGGGTTTTTATTGTCTTACTAAGGAAACAACTGCTCCCATCTATGGGGAAGAAAATGAGATTTTCTAATAGGGAAGGACTCTTCCAAATGCTTCCAGAAGAAATCTGAATATGTTAGTGAAATAATAGGCCTCAGAAAATACAGATTTTTAGAGTGACTGCCATAGTAGAATAAGTTCGTCCATCTGCCCACTCACTGATCCCCAGGGTCTGGACTTTGGATTCAGTCTCCCCACCGCAGAATTAAGTGAGATTAAAGATATGTTTATATATTTGGTATGAGTTAAATTCATCTAAACATATGAAGGTCAGCAGTAGACCTAGAGACCCTGCATACCCTAAATTAGTATCTAAGCGCTACCTGGCTCTGGCCTTTCCCCAGGGATAAATTGCCACAAGAGTCACGCCTCTGCTGGCCTTGCTCTACGGCGAGCGGACGGGCCAGAGCAACGGGGAGACAGGCGGGAACCCTCGTCCCACGGCGGGTGACAGCTTCCGCAGCAAGGCCACGGCGATGGCCCTCTTCCCGGGCCGTCCCGTGGGCAGAACCTGCCCGTACCCTCCGCTCCGGTGTGACGGGCAGCGTGCGGGGGACGCGAGCTGGGCCCTCCGGCCGCCCGCGCGGCACCCAGACCCGGACCCCTCTCTTCCTGGCCAGGGCGAGGGCAGCAAGTGATTGCCCCTAATTGGTATTGGTTTCTTTCCTTTGCTCTTTCCTGCTTGTTCACGTTGCCTTTTGTGCACACTCTCTTGCTCCTTCCCTCTTTCCTTTGCTATCTGTTGTCAGCTTCTCCACTTCTTCTTCTCCACTTCTTCCTCTTTCTCCTCGAGCTTTCAGAACGTCATTCCCCAGACCTTATTCTCTCTTTTCTTTTTCTTTGCACTTTCCTTGAAATGCTTTTTCTTAGGCCCTATAAAAGGTCTTCCAGTTAAAATACCATCTACAACTTTAGCTTCTATTTCTAACATGCCTTTTCTACAACTAGTTTTCTTTCAATTTCCCCTATGTTTGGCATAAATAAATCATAATCTGAAAAGACCTTATGATCTAGTTATGGGTTGAAGGGCATTCTTAGAAGAAAAAAAAAGGGATTAAATACCTCCAGTGATGCACAATGGAAAGAAAGGGGAGTTGCGGGGGGGAAACCAGTTGTACCGAGAGGCTGTCTGAGGAACTCTGCTGTCCCCTAAAGCAGACACTAGCACCGTCTGTGAAGATTACGGCTACCCCGTTTGCAATGTCCTTCCCCATAGGAAGCACTCAAAGTGAAACCGTGTATCTGAACTTTGAATGCAGACTGCAGAGAAGCATAAACAGGCAATCAAATCCAGCTATAAAAACATGACATGATCTATACATAATACATTTGAACCCTAGCATATTGGATGCTTTTTATTATAGTTATTAAGAAGAGTCCATGAGATCTGAAAAATAGCCTGATCCTAAAGGGAAAAGAAAATGACACTCTTTATTTGAAACCATTACTTACTGTACCACTTTGGGGGGCTTAACTGCATTGTCTAGCATGCATCATCTTGGCACGCTACTTTTTCATGGGGGAATTCAGTTATGTAATTCACTATTTTTGGTACTTACTGGTGTTACATGCTCTATAGAGGGGAATACAATACGGACTTCTGTGCTTCACGTACTTGGTAATAAACATATGGAATGAATTACCAGGGAAAAGCAATTTGAAATAAAGAATACAAATGGGTCAAGTTTGTTTCTGTGCAAGGAAGAAACAGAGACTTGTAATCCAACAGCAGAAAGCCTGGGACAGACAAAATGGAAATGGGCTGGTAAAAGCAGGCAGCCCTTTCTTAATTTTGTAACTGTATGCATTTGAAGCTCTCATATGTGCCTTTCATATTAAACACCACATTTGTGGGCATAATTACTTAGCTGTACTTTCATATGTCATCTTCAAATTCTTTAACCTCAGTGTTCTGAGTCTACAATCATTTCCCAATTAATCACTGCAAATTGCCTGACAGCCTTTAACAGCCACTGTGATGAAGCGGGAATGAATCTATACGTTCAATTCCAAGGGACAGGTTTCAAAACCCCTTACTCTACTTTTAGCAGATGAAGGCAATAAAGATGGTGTGACAACTTGCTAAGACACCATTTCTGCACTGTTACTAAAATGCTAACTTTTGTGGCCAGAAAGTATCACAGCTGCCTACAGGCAACGTCGAGAGCTCTCATGACTTATGGGAAAAAGACACAAAATAAGAAGCAGGCCTTGCTGTTCTGTGGGAGGAAGATGAGTGACTGAGTTTAAGGAAGTGTCTTAAGTAAAATTTAGTAGGAAATGCTGATGGAAGGAGGCTAGTGTTGCTAGAAGAAAATATCAGTGACCTGGCGAGTCTAATTGTGAGTAAAAGACTCAAGAGATTTGTTACCGCCTAATAAATGTGGGAAGAAGAAATGCTGTGGTGCAATGATTTCCAGAAATACAGAAGAAAGAGAAACTGAACTCAGCAGAGCAGTGTGTGGAGTAAACCCATCCGCCCATACAAAAATATTGTACTGTCCGGCTGCTTAGATGGGATTCGCATGTTGTGTAAGCTTGAACTTAGCTCTTTCTATAGGTTTGATTTTCATCTACTCTCTGTGCTTCTGGCAGACTTTAACATGCAGTGTTAAGAAACACGGAAAAGATTCTGTGATTAAAATACTGTAGTAGCTGGCGAGGCACTCCTGCCAGCATAGGCAAGAGTAGTATTACGGTGAAGGCTCTTCTTGGTAGCGGGCAATGGAAGAGACTGAGATTGTCCTTCTGAAAGAGGAACTAAACCAACAAAATAAATGGTTTGACATCTGTCCCTCCCTCAAACCCTGAAGATCTCACTGACTTCAGCGTACTTGCTGAAAGAACTGTATTTCCTACAAAAGGAAAGGGGTTTTTTGGAGATTCTGTCAATAACGTAAATTACTTCTTTGTAGTTTTCAAATATTTATCTTCTCACTTTTAATTAAGGTGAAGAAAAAATGTGATAACTAAGATACCTGAACTAACAAATGGTTGGTATTCAAAACCTGTAATAAATGCTTTTAATAGTGATAGGATTACAAAGCTACAACTATAAAATGCAATTATTATATGGCATGTTGTTTTGAATCCTATTTGTGATTATTATTCTTCAATCATTTTATTTTTTAAAAACTATATAAAGATGCAACATATTCCTATGGGAAATCACATTTTAAAATATGGGGAAATTTAACTTTTCTGACATTTAAAGTGAGATTTTTTTTCAAAGCTGTCCCATGGGCTTTGGAGTTGCAGGGAGCCCTAGCATTTAAATCCCCCAACAGGGACTGAAAATGTCAGCCTAAAGGCAATGTTAGAAAACACAATAGGTCAAATTTCTTCTTTAAGAAAACTGTCCAGTGCTATCAATAGAATATTGCTCTGTTTCCTTAGGAGAGAATTTGTTTCAATATGTGCCAGATGCTACAAAAAATATTTAGAGAAGTTAGTCTCTGCATGGGCTACAAAGTCAGCCAGACCCTCAGCATTTGTTATGTTTCTACTGCCTGGCTGCACACATGTCAAGGAACTTTCTTAGCGAATGCTACTTACTAAAAAATGTTTTTTTCACACAAATACCCAATCCCACAAGCTCCTGTGGTGCCTCTCAGCTTTTAGTGGGTATTCATTTTGTTGCCCTTGAGAATTATAAGAAGATGCTGAGCATCTGTGTTGCTGGTCCTAAGGCTTTGGGTACTGTTACCATGTAGTTATCCTTAATGCAAAACATCCTGTGGTTAAAAAAAAAAAAAAAAAAAAAAGAGGAAACAGAAGACCTTTAAATATAGACAACACTATTGCAGACATTTTAGAATCAGATGAACTGGGAAACAAAGCACACACATACACATGCTCTCCTCGTCTCTGTCCTTATGTCAAAGTATTCTCTGTCTATGAGAAAAACAGAATTTGTTAACAACTGTCCTGTTGCTCAGCTAGCTATAAAGAAATCATTAACCTATTACGATGCACACATGCTGTTCCACCTGGCAGGAAGATGTTTCAATATTAGTTTTTGACAAAGATTTCAGAAAAGACGGAATGCTCAACAGGAGGAAAATCAACTGAGAATGATGTAGAACTCTGTGGGGTTTTTTTAAGGTTCGTTAAAGGGATCTTTACTGAAAGCAGCTGAGTAAAGTGTCACAGAAAGAAATAGACTCATAGAGGACCTTGATTACATTTGGGGGAGAACAATGACATCCTTATGTTTCAAAATGAAGTAAGAATGTGGGGAGGCTGGGCCGAGGGTGCTAGGATAATGAGGCTATATGAGGAGGGCTGTTTTGTCCCAGAGCAACCTTTTCCCTCACCCTTGAAGAGCTTAGGGCTGCAAGAGGTAGATAACACATCCCTCCATCCTCTGGCCGGCAGCTATCGTTGTTCAAGGGAAGGTCTCCCTTGCCTTATGCTGAAGTGCTTTGTGTTCATTTTCTCAAACTCCTGTTGGTCCCACTTGTTCTTTTCTAGTTAGGTTAATCCTTTCCTTGTGTTTGCCAAAGCTACAAAGCTGGGAGGGGTGGATGATACATTAGAGGGTTGTGCTGCCTTTCAGAGGGACCTGTACAGGCTGGACATTTGGATCAAAAGAACCTCACAGACTTCGACCATGGGAAATGAGAAGTCCTTCCTCTGGGAAGGGATAACCAATCCCATGCACCAGTAGAGACTGGGAAGTGACTGTCTGGAAAGCAGCTGTGCAGAGAAGGACCTGGGGGTCTTAGAGGACAACAAGTAGAGCATGAGCCAGCAACATGTCCTTGCAGCAAAGATGACCAATGGTGTCCTGACCTGCATTAGGCAAAGCATTGCCAGCAGGTTGATAGAGGTGATCCTCCCCCTCTACTCAGCACTGGTGAGACTCATCTGGAGTGCTGGGTCCAGTGTTGGACTCCCCAGTACAAGAGAGATGTGGACTTACTGGAGCATATCCAGCAAAGGACCATGATGATGATGTGGAACATCTCTCCTATGAAGGAAGGCTGAGAGAGCTGGAGAAGAGAAGGCTCAGAGTGATCTCATCAATGTATGTAAATACCTGATGGAGGGGGTAAAAAGACAGATCCAGACTCTTCCCAGTGGGGCCCAGGTACAGGACAAGAGGCAATGGGCACAGTATTGAAACACATGAAATTACTCTTGACCATAAAGAAAGGCTTTTTTTACTATGAGGGTGTCTGAACACAGGGAAAAGTTTCCCTGAGACATTGCAGAGTCTCCATTCTTGGAGATACTGCAAACCCGTTTGGACATGGCCCTGGGCAACCTGCTCTACAGGACCTTGCTTGAGCAGGAGGGTTGGACTAGATGATCTTGGGAGTTTCCTTCCAGCCTCATTGATTCTGTGGTTCTGTGATTCTCCTATTGTAAAATTCTTCTTAGGTTAATGATGTGTTTAGGTAACACAGAATTAAAACAACTCAGGAAAAAAATGTTTGGACTCAGTATGGATTACTTAAATTCAGAATGAAAATAGAAAATTAAGAAAGCATAGCTGATACATAGAGGTTGTGTTGTATATGGTATGTAAAAAGAGGTATCCTAAGAGTGGAACTGAGCTGTGGATTTCCCTAGTGCAGTAAGAAGCAGTGCTGTAATCATTTAAAAATCCTGAAATGAAAGTTGTATGATTTTTTCATGTATCACAAGGACTGATAAGTCCCATATTTTTGTTGAAATAACAGAGGAATATTTTATATGGATAACTGGATAACTTTCACAGTGACAACAGACAAAGCAAGCTTGGTTCTGTCAGTCATGTTTGGCATCTGCTGAAATAATTCCTCAGTTTCTAAAATCCAACCCCATGGACAAAACCTGGTGTTGTACCAATTTTATATTTGATTTATCACCATAATTAAGTCTTTAAGAAACAGTGCAAGACTAATACAGTCCTTACTATAGCTTGTAAGAAGTGAGGGGAGGAGCATCAAGTTGTCTGATGTGAGCCATTAGAGTTTGGTGATGTACAGAGGCTGCCACTGCATAATGCAAATTGGTCAGAACTTGGGAAAATCGAGAAATAAACTGTTTTCTTAAAAACATAAATATTTTGGAATAAAGAATGAGTGCGTAATCTAAGAAGCTGAAAGGATCTCTGGGGCACAACTGGAGAAGGATAAAAGTCATTAATTTTCTACCTACAAACTGTAGGTGCAGCAGAAAGAGAGACTGCATGTAGCTGTACTTCTGGCTCAGGAGCCCTCGTGTCTTCTCAGAGAGAGAGCTGGCTGTGAAGCCAGAGGAATTATGCACACCTCATTCAACAGAAAAAAAATAGGTGTTCTAAATGAAGTTTAAGTGATAAAACTCCACTTATTTTAAGCCTGAAATCTTCAACTGCAAGGCAGGAGAAAGTACTTGGTAAAACCCAGGATCTGGTTCTGTGCTGAACTGGCTCCGTGTGTGGATTAAGTGTATGAGCAAATAGCAGTCTGGAAAATAAACTGTTTGAAACAGTATGATTACAAAATAGCACGTTGGTTCAGAAGCTATGTACGATAGCTTAAAAAAAAATGTCAAGCTTTCAGTCTCAAGAAAAGACATGAAGAGGAATTGAAGTCATTTACTAAGGGTAGGGATATTCTCAATAAACTACAGAACAGAGCTAAAAAAGCCCAACTAAGCCATGATTCATACCAAAAAAGACCTCCATTCACCTGAAGACAAAGGTTAAGGAGAACAGCTTGTAAGGTTCAATGCAAATAGGACCAAGTATGCACACTTGCTAGTCACTGTATTGAATGTATGACCTTTGAATATGCAGGGACCCCAAAGAGCTAAATAACTGTACCAGAAGGGAATATTTTCCACTACCTACAATGGGAAAAATTCTGGAAAAGTTGTTTAGTTCAAAGTCTTTCACTAAGCTTGATTGATAGCAGGGTTTTGGCATGGGTCATTAGAAAAAGTTTGCATCTTTGCATGTTCAACCCTTGCTTAAAGAGATGCTATTTTTCAGACTGTCTTTTTGGTTATGGTTTGCTCCTGAGGAGCATTACCAAAATGTGTTGTAAGAAAGTTTGATGTCACAACAGCTATTAAGTCTGATGGTGTTTTACACTTGTCGTGGTTTAACCCCAGTGAGCAACTAAGCACCACACAGCAGCTCACTCACTTCTCCCCCCACCAGTGGAATGGGGGCGAGAATCAGAAAAAAAAAGTAAAAGCTGTGGCTTGAGATAAGAACAGTTTAATAGAACAGAAAGGAAGAAACTAATAATGATAATAATAACAATAATAACAATAAAATAATAACAATATAATAATAATAATAATAATAATAATAATAATAATAATAATAATAAAAGGATTGGAATATTCAAGTGATGCACAATGCAATTGCTCACCATCCACTGACTGATGTCCAGTTAGTTCCCGAGCAGCGATTCCCCCCACCCCCTGTCCCCCCAATTTATATACTGGGCATGTAGAGTACATTGTATGGAATACCCCTCTGCCCAGTTTGGGTCAGCTGCCCTGGCTGTGTCCCCTCCCAACTCCTTGTGCCCCTCCAGCCTTCTTGCTGGCTGGGCATGAGAAGCTGAAAAATCCTTGACTTAGTCTAAACATTACTTAGCGACAACTGAAAACCTCAGTGTGTTATCAACGTTCTTATACTAAATCCAAGACTTAGCACTATACCAGCTGCTAGGAAGACAATTAACTCCATCCCAGCCAAAACCAGGACAACACTATGGGAAAACTGTTCAAAGTGTGATAAGAAAGAATGAGCAACTTTGGAAATATTCAGAGTGTAGGCTAAGAATATAGAAGCAAAAAATTAAAAATCTATGTAACAGAAACAATGTACCTGGAAGAGAAGTTAGCATAGCGAAGACTAGAGCTAGGTCACTGTATGAGTGAGCTCTCAGAGGTGCTTGTTCTCAAATACAAGAGTGGCAAGCAAAGATTTCTTTGGAGTAGTGAACTATGGAGGATGATGTGTGCCTAATTTGGCTGCTAGCAATCTGAGAGTGCTCTGGTGCAAAAGTGCCTAACAGATATCAGATAAATATCTTAATAAAAAGCATAAAGAAGTAAAGGCATCTTTTCTGAAATAGTGGGAGAGTAAATTAAAAACCAAACTGTCTATAGACATATGTAATAGGAGGCCTGATACAATTCTTTGAGAAAATCTGGTTCAAAAAGAAAGAGCAAGGGAATTCTTCCACATAATGAGCTATCACTAAAATTGTTTGTCAAAATGCTCAGGTAAAGACAGAAGCTTTGGTCTTGGTCCACTGGGATAAAAGATTTCATGTCTTTTTAATGGGAATTCAGTGTAAGTGAACACAACCCAATTATTGGAATTGTCAGGTAAATAACAGAGTAAGGTTGCAGAGATTTATTTATTTTTTAGCCACATATGTATGATTTTCAAATTGAATACTAATCTGGAAGAGAAACTGTATTGTAAATGCATGCTCTAGAGAATTTTGTGTAAAAGGACAACTGAGATAGATAGATTATATACCTGTCGATCTGTTACAGCAATAAATCTGTTTGCTCTTCCTTGAATATATGGAATATCATTACTAGAAATATTGTAAGGCATGAGACATACTAAAGAAAGTATTTAAGTCATAGGGTGTGGAGAGCAGCATATTCATAGAATCTCTTATCTATTGAAAAGTAATATCTGAGTAAGAAAGGATTTTTTTGGAAGGCAACTGGGTAGTGATTCCTAAAATACTCAAGTAAAGAAAACTTTACTTTTATTTTTTATGTATGTTGAGAGAATAATTGAAGTTTTAAAGTGAAGGAACAAGGTTGCTCTGCATCCCCGCAATATGATGCCTAGGCTAGTACAAATTGGTTGGGCTTGGCCTGGCATAACAACCTTTATCTGAGTGTCCCAAGGAAATTCGTGTGCCTTTTATTTCCCTTGGGATTTAGAAACAACATGCAGGAGAAGAAACTAGATGCTTTCTGTGCAAGACACAGGATACTATTCGTTATAAAACCTTCTCAAGCTATTAGCTGTCCTCAACAGCCTGACTGAGTGGTGGGACATAAGGGGCATTGCCCTTGTCCCCTGTGTCGGGTCACTAGCCCTACTGCAGAGGATTAAGCTCCCCAATACACAATTCAGTATCAAGGAGACTAGTCTGCATTCGGTTTGTGGTGGGTTAACCATGGCTTGCTGCCAGGTGCTCCGCAAGCCACTCTCTCAATTCCCCTTCCTTCTTCACTGAACTTGGTGTCTGCACGATTGTTTCTTTCATGTTTTCTCACTTCTCTCTCCCACAGTTGCTGCGCGGCATTTTTTACCCTTTCTTAAATATGTTATCACGGAGGCACTACCTATGTCACTGATAGCCTCAGCTTTGGCCAGCGGTGGGTCCGTCTTAGAGCCAACTGGAACCTCCTCTCTCCAACATGGGGATAGCTCCTGGTGTCCTCTCGCAGAAGCCAGCCCTGCAGTCACCCTCCTACCAAAACCTTGCCACCTACACCCAATACACTGTTCTTTCTACATAACTCACAATTCTTTAAGATTCTCAAATAGATGTCACTTCTGAGGCTTATTCATGGAAGACAAAAATCTAGGCCAAGGGAAGCGAAGGAACATAAACTGATGGTCCAGCAAAATGTGCTCTCAAATCAATATAGCTCTCTGTTTGTTTATTAGCCAAAAAAGTATCCAGGACCCTAAATAAAATGTTGCTTCTCTGAACCAAGCTTATGTGAGACTTGCACCATTAATGAAGTAACCAGTGCAGGTTAATTCATTTCCAGTAGCAATATATGTCATACCTAACACAGCAATATCTAACAGAGAAGTACTCTTTAGTGATTGGAAGCAGAATGCTTGCAGAGAAATATGAACAAAGCAGCTTGCTGTTTGTGCTGCTGCAAACATGTTCGAATTTATAATCACTTCTCTGCAGTCAAAATAATAAGGTGCCTGAAGAAGGAGCCAGACTTGGAAGATGTTGGTTGCTGTTGCATTATAGCACCAATCAAAGGAAACCTGGACTGTGTCACCTGCTGATGTTTTGTTTAAGAGAAAAGCAAAACCAAGGAGACCCTTCTGGGGAATACTTTCAGGTTGCAAGTCCTTCTGAGCAGAAATTGTAATTTAAGTTTGTGTAGCGCTTAGTAAGATAAGACACTGATCTCCACATAGTGCCACTGTAGTTTGCATCTCAATGAAGAGTACCTTTTCCCCAGAAATGCAGGAAAATAAAAGAATGATAAAAAGAATACTTAGTACTGACATAAAGACAAGCATCATCATTTTCACTTCATGTCCTAGATCATTCATCTGGCTACAGAGAGTAATGCAAAGAGTAATGTCACGTAACACTAAGTTCTTTTTAGGCAAGAGGGTATCTTAAAATTCTGTAGAGTACAAATAGGTCATCTTCTAGAAAGCCAACTTTTATTCCTTGTAATTACCTTAATCTTAAAGAGGATATTTCTTTCATTTTCTGTGCATTTTCATGTGTAACAATGACAACATTGTTTGTCTGCTTTGCCTATAAAATTAATGCCCTCAGTCAAAGAATATTAAAGACAGCAGTAGAGAATATGATAGACCTCTTGAAGGAGTTTCCATAGTCTTTGAACCTCAGGTTTAATTCATACCAAGCTGTAATTTTTGCCTGAAATCTTTGCTGCAGTACACTTTGGTTATGGCAATAAGTTTGGATATCTTATATTACTGTTTCAGAATGGGAGAAATTATTGAAATTGAAACCTAGTTTTTCTTAAGTGAAAAAGCAGTCTTTTCAAAAGTGACATTCTAAAATGTTAGAGCTACTTGAATTAGTGCTTGTGAGCTTTACTTGGGCTAGATATGTTTTATTATGCCAGAATGACATACTGGGGGAGTATTGTTAAGCACTTGTTTTAGCTTTACGAGGCCAATCTTCTCAGGCTCCTATGGAGAGCGAGCAGAGGAGTTCTCCAGGGAAATGGTGGGCTCCTCAGTCAGGGTCCTGTCCTGAACCTCTCCCTAGGGATGCCCACCTCTCTTCATGACCCTGGAGGGTTTCCAGAGAGCTGAGGGTCTTAAGGATAAAGTCAGATTTTAAAAAATGCTTTCTGTCCTTACAAAGTCTAATAGTCTTTCAGTACAAATTCAGAGTGTTTGCTGGTAAAGATAATTTTTTTTCTCCCTTTCTGGTCCCATAAATTCAGTCTCTGATTTAATCTATATATGCATATTAAAATGTATATATTTATTGTTATATCAATTATATGATATTTATGTTTTGCTCCCCTCAGCTTTGAAATAAGTTTTTGCATCATAGGTTTGTGCAACTAAATGATGAACATTTGATGCGATTTGCTCCTATGAATCTAAGAATGTGTATACAATCTTCTTAAAGCTAATATCCGTGCCTTAATTCACTTGGCATTATAAAATTCTGTCTGTCAAGTATCCAAAAGAATGAATTTGGCAAATACTTTATGTAGAACAATGGTTGAAGAACACAGTGCCTTATTAGTAAAAGCAAAACTAATCTTGCTGTAAGTTAGTACAGCACTAAAAGCTTAATTTTGATGAGTGACTACAATAAGCTTTTCATCCTGTGATCCTTTCTCACATGGTGCTGTGGAAGAGCAATTGTTTGGATAGTTATCTGTTTATGATAGTCAATAATTACTTGTCAAAAGGCAAAAAGCCCTGTAACAATGAGAAATACATGTGTTTTTAGTTGTTCTGGTTCTGCTTGTTTAATAAACAGGGGTTGTAATCCCTGAAATTAAAAAAAAAAAAAAAAGAATTTTCTTCTGCATAAGCAAATGACAGGCAGGTTGAAAGGAGAACACAGTTGTCACCCACAACTTTTTCAGAGCTTCTAGAAATACCAGTACTTCCGTATACATAAGATAGGATGCAAATTTTTATTTTTATAAAGACTTAATTTTCAGTAATTAGGGAAACAAAGAATATTTTCTAGTGAAGAAGAAAAAATATTTAAGTGTAGGGAAGACATCCAAGTTACAGGGAGGTAAGCCAGAGTGAAAACTTAGAGAACATTAAATGTTCTATGGCATATGTACTTTCCTAGGTATATGGACAGGGAAGACTGGAGCAAAAAACAATGCTTCAAAATATGAAGCTCTAGAGCAGATGATTAAGTCCATGAGATCTGAAGAAGCAGAAGGTTAGCATTTTGGGGTCACGTTCTTTCTGGTTACAACATTTGAACCCCACTTACTAAAAAATGACAAGTTCTGACACTTACAACAGAGAATTATAGAAGTGTATTGACTGACATCTGTGCTTTAGAGAACAAATACGTACCTCTTTCCCATTTCATCTGCATTAAATATTCCTGAGGTCACACTTAACCAGACAAAAGTGAAATTAAGGTTATGTACTTAAAAGCTGCTGATTTTTATGGAAGTTAAGCCTAAATGGTGTATGGATCATTTTTCTCAAAGAAAACAGCTTTAATGCAACAGAAATTTTTTTGAGCCAGAGTGGTCTTAGAGTTGGGAGTAAAAGGAGATCTAGGAATTACAATCAAATGATGAATAATTTTCTACATTTTTCTGTAAAAACTGACTTTAAAATTGTGAGTTTTAGCTGTAGAGATGAATTTTTACAGAAAGGTATTTCTGATCATCTTTTATATATAAGGTGAATGAGCAGGAATATTATAAGAAGACAAGACATTTCTGTTTGACTTGATTTTGATTTTAATATTTCCATTGCTACAGAGGTTTTAGCACTGATTTTTTTTTTTTTTTACTTTTAAGAACTTTCTAAGCCAAATAAGTAATGATCTTTAATGCTTACCTGGATGTGTTATATTACTATGTCTATGGATAGTTATAGGAAGGCTTTTATTCAAATTATGTTAATACTTTGAGCTCTTAACCCCTTTGAAGCTGTTACAACTTTCTCAACCTTTTTTCTTTTTCCTTTTTTTAAGCATGCCTTTGGGATTTAGAAGCAGTTTAATAGAAAATTAGTAAGACTGAGGAAGACCGAGTGCTTTGACTTTGCTATGCCATTGAAAAATTAAAATCGTCGTTCTTCTCTGGCTGAAACTGCCTGAACTGAGAAGGTGTATTTTCACTTTGGGACAAAGATGTGTTATCTATGGCTACAGATCTGAGCATGTCAAACAGTGTGTTATTTAGAGCTTCATTGAGAATGAGATAAATAATCAGCAACTGATGGTTTAGCTTCCAAAGGCTCTATTGGTATTTAGCTCCCACCAATATCTCCCAGTAATTTTCACTTTCCATGGGAGTTATGCATCAAACTATGGACTTTACAAAAGGTACCCTGGTGTGAATATTTGAGAACTTTATCTCTGACCTGGTAATAGCAATTAAATAATTCTGAGATTTATAAAGAATCCAGGTCTCTTTTCTCTGAGATAAAACCCCACCCTCCCCTTTTAGCTTTCTACTGCTGTCCCTCTGAACAGACTTGATCTTCCCTGCTACCACAGAAAAGATAGAAGAAATTAATCCTTTGATCATCTGTTTCTTAAATGGAGCCTGCTTCCATTCTTACATGGTTGGAAATTGAAAAGAGAAGTGCCAGCAGTATCTTATGTGAAGAAAATCAAATAAGTTATGGAAGGCAAGATTGTATTAGTCCTGAAAGAGGCAGATAATATTGATCATAAAGGTGTGGAAAAGCTTTCAGTGAATCTTGAGTGCACAGGTTGGGGAGCAGACCACACCTAATTTTTCCCTCCTGAACTTCAATGTGTCGCTTAATGGCATGTCTAAATTTGATGAATCACCAAAGGAATATTATGTTCATCCACGACATCTATCCCATCACCCTGGAGTCTTTTTCTCTGTAATGAATCCATCTGGATATGACACACAGCAAACACAATCTTGCAATCCAACAATATTAAATGTATCTCGGTGTTTTCTCCATGATTTTCTTTATATCGACTTATAATGACTACCAGCACAGATTTTGTCTTCTCCAATACATTAATTAATTAACTTTTGCAGTGCATAAAAATTGACTAAAACATTCTGCAGCAAAACGTGGGATGGTTGGGAGGAATGATTTGAAGTCCTTTTCTGTTAATTTCTTCATCCATTTCTCCTTTTTCTAGGAAAGGCACACAGTGTATATTATACATTTTCTCTTCCTAACACACAATTTCACATCATCGTTGAGAAGGAGAAAAACATGGAAACAAAAATGTTCAAGTCTGTTGTGACAAACTAGAGTAGACTTAGGTCAGCTGTTAATTACAGATGTTATTTAAAATTAATTCATTAGCTTTTTTGATTGCTATTGTTGGAAATCAGAATTTTAGATAACTTTAATAAAAATATTTAATTAAATATTTAAGTTACTTATTTCCCTATGTAAAATTTGCTTTTATTATTTTTATTGTGTTCCTGAATATATAAATGGGATGATTCTCATGTTATTGACTGGATGAATTCAAGTAATATATGCATGTTAATATTTTAAAACAGATCTCTGGAGAACTCACTTGTGTTGAAATTTGACAGGCTGGAGCTGACTTTATTTTCCTCTGTATTTGTCCATGTACCAGTAACAAATGACCTGACTGAATGAATCACAGCAATGTCAGTTCTGCACTTTTATTTTTAACTGTGCAATCTGTTGTGATTTGAGGACCGAATTGTAGAAATACATCTTGTTATGCTGGAAAAACTACTCTGTCACATGGCCAGTGTTCACCTGGAGGGCGTACATGACAAAACACTACAGGCACAACATTACAGTATATGTATTACAATTAAAAAATACCACATGGAGGAGCAGGAGCAAGGTAATGACATCAAGATGGATTTACTTGTTCTACACTCTGCTCCCCTCCTTTAGAGATCGCATTGCTTAAACCTAAAATAATTGACATAAACATCTGCACATTATTTATATCTGCTTGCTCTCTGTTTCATAATTTTAAGATTCCCCAAATTGTGGTGGGATCTTCCTGGCAGGAAGGAAGATGTGGTCATTACTTCACCGAATGTTCAACCCTGCTTCAGGGAGTGGAGTCCAGCACATTTTTTCAGGAAGCGTGGGAAGGAGATAGCATGAAGGATGAAATTGCAGTGTTCAAGTAATGCAAATGTTTTCCTGAGACAGACTCTTCTTGAATACTTTTTTTTTCCTTTTTTTAAAAATAAGGTTATTGAGGGTATTCAAGCTGTTACTAGTTTCTTAAGGTAGCATAGACATTTCCTTTAAGTCAATAACAAAATAAGATTTGCTCAAACAGTTTTGTGGTCATTTGATACCTTGGAATTATCGTTTTCAATGCAATTTGATTAGTTACCCACCATTCTCATATGAAGGTGGCACCCATGTGCGGTCTATGAGCATCAGATGTTTTGGTGTTCTTTTAGCTGGTTTTAGTAGTTTTTAAGTGTAAATTAGAAGAGAGTTTTGTTTTAAAAGACTTGATATCTAATTATGTATGTACTTCAGATATAAGATTTGAAGCTTTAAATGAGGGAAAAGCAGAGGGGATATTTGCATTAGAAAGAATAAAGAACAAGTGACTCTTATCTGTTGCTAGCACGTTGCTTTCCCTAAAACATTCTGTAAATACCTTCATTCATGTCTGGACCTGACACACAGTATATTATCTTTTGCTTAATTAGTGGTGTTTTCAATCTCTTCTCTTCTTCTCCTGCAGAAAAAATTCATTTCTAAATTTTATGAGATGTCAGACTTCCTCAAACAGTGTGAAAAAACAGCTCGAAGGCTCTAAGTAAAAGATTTTAGGCCGTGATTGACACAGTATAGTAGGTCATATGCTCCCCTGACAAGCAGTAAATTCTGAGCTATACTACAAAATGCAGGTGTTTCTAAGGGAGATTCTGACTGGATAATTCGTGAGCATCAGCCTATATATCACGTGTAGCAGAATGTAAATGGTTTGTGGAGAATCTTTGTTTGCTGGATGTGCCCAGGAAAGAGAGGATGTTATGTGTGTGACAATGAATTATATCTGACCAATGGAAGTGGGGATTATAGATTACACTGATGAAAAGCACAACCATCACTCAGACAGACTTTGACAGGACCTTTCCATCAAAATTCCACTTTCTGGCCCCGTGGATTAATTTACAGACACGCACACATGCACGAAGTTTGAAGCACTATTGATGAAGAAATCACATCCTTACAAACAAACCTGGCAAAAAACCCTCTTGGAAATGACTGTTTTGTAAATGTAACCAGTCTACAACACGATGGAAATGTGTTTGCACAAACCTCTTTGTAACATATTGCGAGAATGCTTTCGTTGACGGTTGGGATTCTTTCCCCCTGATATTCTAACACAAAAGGTATTTTGCTACCATGAAGATGTGATGGTTCATATTTTCCTGGCTATTCTGGAGCAGTTAATGATGGATAGACAATTTCTTCTGGTTCAAATTTTGAACTACCAGTAGTGTGTGGAAACTGCTTTTCTGCGACATGCGTTTTCTGCTTTCTCTTGCTATTTGGTATAATTAGAGCCATTTGCATGAGAAGAGAAGGTTGTGGAAGGGGTGGACTTAGAAACCCACTTACTCTTGCTGTTTACTCTTTGCATAAAGTCATAATCCCCGATGAAGTAAGCAGCGATTCTGCAGTGGCAAATCATTAAGTCGCACAAAGGAAGCTGCACTTCAGGGATTCTGATCCGAAAGGATTCTGAAGGCTGTTACCTGGTGGCTGACTTCAATGGGACCAGGAGACAGCCAGCATTTCTCACTATATCAGACCTACTTTCCTGAAGTCAACCAGTAAAATTGCCATCGTTTTCAATGAAGCAGAACGATACCCTAAATGAGAAAAAAGGAAATGAATATTGAAGAAACAAAGATGCTTCTTTCATGCAAATTACTTTACTAATAAATAAAAAGGGAGGAATTAGAACCAGGAAATACAGGAGATAAAGAGAAACTGTTGTCTGAATTAATGCCTTTCAAATTTTCCAATGAGGCATTTAGTTAGCATTTAGTAGCAATGTTCATTATACTTCAATAATTATTTAGAGCTTTCTCCCACAGAAACTGGTTGTAGTGAAAGACTGTATCATGGTTCAGTAGTTAGGGATTCTTTTACACCATTATGCAAAAAAGAATATGGAGGAGTTTTTCTAGGGGGAGGGCTGGGAACCTGTGAAATAGAGCAGCTCAATTAGAGAAGACCTGAAGTTACCGTGAGTGAGTTCTGTAGGACATGTATATTTTAAATTAGCAGATTGCAAGAGAATAATCCAAATTAAATTACAACGAAAAAAGCAACACCACCACCCCACCTCCCTCAAGCCAAACTGTAAAATCTTTCCTTGTCTACCCGCCACAATATAAGTAAAAGGAAAATGCAAGTAAAATGGATGATGTATATCCAGTGGATGTTGTAGAAGTCAATGCTGGTGAGCATGCTGTTACCATGCAGTAACAGTAATGTTAATTAAAAGTCTTGCCTTCAATTTCTGTTACCACAGTTTTGTAAGTTACTTGAAGTTGGCTGACTCCTGAGATTGTAGCCTGTATGAACACCAAGATCTGTCTCCACTGAGCTAATTTTTAAATTGTACCCAATTTATGCATGTATTTAGTCAATATGTTGTGCTATAAGACAAGACAAACATAAGAAATTAATAAATATTGATGAAACTGTATCTGTCTTAATTATTGCCAGAGAAGAAAACGGTGTATGTACAAAGTTCAATGTTTACTGCCTAGTGGGAAATTCTCAATAATGGTACCTATTGTGACAAATGGATTTTTTTTTTTTTCCTACATTTTTATAAGGATGTGCTACTTGATATTAGAAGTCAAGTCAAGAGAAAAAAAAGATTTAATAGTGTAATATTCTTTTAAAAATCAGAAATTTGCAAAGAAATATATTATTCCCTTTAGTTTTTTTCTGTCATTAATTTGTTCAGAGCATTTATTACAGTCTACCTATTTTGTTTCAACTTGACCCAGTCAAAGCATTTTGAAGACATTTACAATGATGAAGAGGGAGCTTCAATTAACCTTCTTTGCTGAGATATTTGATATGCATGAGTTACTATATAACAGCTTAATTATCTAATACCCTTTGAAAAGATTTCTAATAAAGAATGGAATTGATTTATATATTGTGAGAGCATAATCATTTATTTAATTTCTCATCAGATTTCTTTTGCCAAAATGTATGTAAATTAACTAGCAAGCTATGGGACCAAGACCAATAGTCAGGACCTGACACCTTTCTAACTCTATGTGTTTTGATAACTTTGCTCTGAGGGAGAAGCAAAGCTGCTGGTAACTAATACCCAAGTACTACAAAATTGCACTGCGGGTCAGAACTCATTAGAGCTACAGAGGTGTATTTTAATCTTTATTCTAGAGATCTATTGTCATAATTTGTACCACAATAGATAAAAAGAGATAGACAAAAAGGATTTTCTTAAAAATTAATTTTACAGGTCCTAATTTGATATTACAAGCATATATATTTTTAAATTATGTGATTTACATCTACTATTTTTGTGACGTTAGAATTAGTGTTTTCATTGCCTTTAATAAGAATATAGATAAAAAAATCTACATTTTTTCTTAAAGATTGCATATTTGTGAAAAAGAACAAAGGAGTAGATTTGGGCTCAACCATGGAAAAAAACGATCACAGTGTTTCAGACTAAGTCCTGGTTTATCTCAGTCCTGATGCAATCTAGGGCCACCCCTAGCATGGAATGATCAGATTCCTTGGGTACCTGGTGGCCCATTACAACAATACTAGTCAACCGTATTTGTTTTTACTGGATCAACAGTCAAGGCTTCTTAATGAGAAAGTTAATTACCATATTACAAAGGAGGAAACTGAGGCACTGAAGAATGAAATGATTTCTTGAAGTAACAAATGGAGCCAGTGACAAAGAAAGAAAGGCACAGGAGTTATAGTTTGATTCCCCAGTTATCTGTATTATTTACACAGATTTTTCTCCCTCAGTGCTGCCACATTTTGGTTGTGGTGTTAGGGGAACAGAAAGTTTCTTTTTTTTTATTTGTTTGTTTGTTTGTTGTTTTTTTTTTTTCCTGTGGAAAAGATTCAACTCTAAGAACTGTGTTTTTGAAAAGAGTTTTCAAAAAAACCCATGACATTATTCAGCAGATGAAAAGATGGAAACAGCCAGGGCGAAATCCCTGCTGAAGTTGATGTGAAATTTGCCACTGACTTCTCACAATCCAGAATTTCACTGTAAGGTGAAGTGATAGGAATAAAATCTCCAAACACCAGAGAAGGATAGTTCAAAGCTGACTTTTAGCAATAGTTTTGGGGAGTGAGTAAGGAGCAAGAAGGAAGTAGAAAGTAATGAATTCAGGGCTGTAAGCAGGAGTAGACTTGCACAGATTTCTGAAGGTGAGAATAAATGAAACAAAACAGTCTCTCATCACTAAGATGAGGTGAAGATTAATATTTTTGCATGAGGGCTTGTGTTTTTTTACTCTTTTGAAATATATTTTCCTCTCCAGTAATAACCATAAAGATAATAAGCATAAATCCTTGGCAAGACAAACACAGATAAACAGGGTTTGCTGAAATTGGCCATAAGTCACTTCTCATTTTCAAGAAAAATACAGATTTGTTTTGTTTTGTTATTTAGACATTTTACTTAATTGTTAAGAAATTTCTTACATTCTGTTTCAGCAAAACTCCCAGAGTCTTATCTTGTATACAATACATCTGTAAAACATCACCATTCCCTTCCTTTCAGGAGACAGCATTCATTATGTTTTTACCTAGTTGCTCCAGGTTGACTCCAGCCTTTAGGTCCCTGCAATGAATGTCTTAAGTTCCCTTTAAGATCAAGAAAGGGAATTTCACCTCCAGCAAGCAGGCTGTCTCATCCATAAATTGGTATGCAGGCTAGGGAGTATGACCAGGGGTGTGGTGAAGCTTCTGCCCAGCTGTTGGCAGGAGGCTGATGTTGAGGAAGGGGCAGGCAAAGTTGATCTCTCAGCACTATGTCAGTGTCCTACCCAAAGAGTTTGCCAGAAAATTCAGAAGCTTGAGTGATATAGGAGATGCAAGGTTTGTTTTGTTTAGGGTTTTTTTAAAATTTACTCCAAAATTTAGACATCTAATTATATTTTAATGTTTAAACGTCATCTTGGATATCACCTGAAAATAAAATAGAGAATGCGGACTATGCTTTTCATTTGTACATTGTAAAGCAAGGAGACAATTACCTCCATTTTACGAAAAACAAAGCTGTTGACAGTAATCGTGCTCAGTGTGGGACCAAAATGTTAGACATGAACTAGGATCTCTTTGTTAGAATATTTCAAATTGTATTTATTATGTGAGTTTTTTTCTTAAACATTTCTTATGCATTACAGTGCCTGTCTGTGTTACAAGTTGGTGCCAAAATAATGGTGAAGTTCTTAATTTGGTTGAATGGGATTAGAGCTTTCCAGCCTACAAAGTCTATTGGTAGAAAGGCTAGCTTTCTGAAAAAAAAAAAAATTGGTTAGCGAGTCAATGCTTCAGGAATAGTATAAATCTGAGATACCTTTGTTTCAACTGGAAACTGACCTACATAACTATGGAACAGGTTTAATCTGGCTCAAAGTAAAGACCAGGAAGTTCTCAGGCTATTTAAACTTCAGTACTGAAAAGTTTGAATTTACAAAGAGAAATTCAAATGATCTAGGATAGGATTCATAATACATCAGTCTGGGATTCTCATTCTTAGACTAGTCAATGAAGACTGATTTAAAAGTAAGTGTCCATGCCATCCTAAACTATGAAGTAGGTCACCGATACCCACTATGGTAATAAAAGCATTATCGTAATTATGGGGGTGGAGAAATAGAAGGTTTAAAACTGAATAAAGACTTGGAATACGGACAAAGTCATCCAGGCCCAGTTGAAAAAAAAGCAATTTCTTATTAACATAATTTTGCTTTACAGTTGAGTGATTTTTTAAATTTTTTTTCTTTTTTTTTCTTTTTTTTTTTTTTCAGATAGTGACTAGTTCACTGGAATAAAAAAAAGTTCTGGTAATTTTTTACCAAACCAGGTCTTTTCTCTATTATATTTCAGTGTTGAAAGTAAGTTGTGGGAACTAATTATAAGATGAAGCTCCAAAAGTTTTGAAGAAAAACTTTGATGGAAAAGGAAAAAAAATCCCACTGACACTCTTTAGAAGAGGTTTGCTGTCACCAGGGCAGCTCTACTTCCAAGTACCATTGATATGTTCAGTCTACCTGCTTTAATATAGCCATATCCTGGGACTGTTTATCTTTGGATGCTGAGAACATATGATACCATTAACTAAACTCTTAAACCCTTATGAAGCTAAATTACTTTAACCTTTTTTTTTTTTTCCCCTCCAACTGCAATTTTCTAGTAGCCATAAAAGAAAAGCATTATTTGCATAATGAGCCCTTTTCTAGGTCTGTTATCATGACATAAAAAGGAGTAATTTTTTTCTTTCCTTATAAATAACACATTCACCAAATTTTTATCAGTTTTTCCAGTAAATGCTAACAAAATGTGATGAATTCATGGAAAAGAATTTGACCAGAAAGAATAGAAGGAAGAAGAAATATCAACACACTGAAATATCTTGGGTTTTGTGTGTTTTTACAATCAACATGCAGGTGACTGAAGTGATGAGAAAATAGTTGCATTGTAGTTGACAATTTTTCCTCCCCCGTCATTACACTGTGTCATACCATGAAGCTTTACAAAGCTGATACAGTTCTTGTAGGTTTGCCTAATGGTAAACATGCAAAAATCACTCAGCAACAGCTTAGAAAAAATATCAAAAGGTCTTTGTTTAGTGGCAGAGTTAAGTTTCTCCTCTGACAACTTCGAGCAACAGGAATGGAGAAATGGAAAATTCTCAATCAAAACACTGAGTGAGGTTTAGGCACATCCAGGTATGTTCAGGATACAGAGTTCATTTAGCAAGCTAAATGGCAACATTACAGCAGATACACAAGCTGACAGAGATAAAGTAATATTTTGGAAATCAGAAAACTTTTGTTGTAGGTACTACAACACTTTGCATTTGTTGGCTGCTGTTAGCAGGTGAAGGGGGAAGGGGGCAAGGGGGCGTGGAACAGGAATGAAGGAAGAGTTTCTGCTGTCTCTTTATCTCTCCTGAAAGTCCTTGAGGTTACCAACCAGCTTATTAGGATGTTTTAAAAGTTTTGCTCATGGCAGTAAATTACGTTTTTTCCTATTAAAATGCTTAAATGGTGCTAAAGAATTTTGAACTCTGAGTAAGAAAAGCAGGCCACATAGGAAACAACTTTTTCCAAGAATGTATCTAAAAATCGTTTACTTAAATACAAAGCTAAATTGCATGTTCTGTTTTTAAAAATAAGTTTCATAAGTTATTATGATTAAAGGCAAACAATAACTATTCGATCAATTTAGAAGGAATACACACAAAAGCCTGTAACAGGTAAGTAAATAACATCAGGAGGCTAAACTGTGGCAGTTCAAAGTTTCCTCTTTTCTTGCTTTTACACTAGTGATTCTTGTGTGTGTCCACATGTGTAAGTGCACTGGTGTGGGTGTTAGACCTTTAGTGAGCTATTAATGGAGAAACAGGGCTCATTACATCTGGCAGAAATTGCAGCGCTGCCTTTGCACAGGAGAGGGGAGTTAACGCAAACCCTAACGTAGTCACAGAGGATTGTTGCTTTTTTTTGTGATTCCAGACACCACAGCACTCTGCACTTCAGTATCCAGACTATACTGGTAACTCTTTCAGTGCATCTGCATCCCTAGCTCATTCCCGGGAAAGAAAACAATTTAAAAAAAAAAATAATTCTGGGAATCTCACATAATTTTAGCTTTTTAGCCTTTTGCCATAGGATGTGCATTTCATTATCTGCTTAGGCCTGCAGATGATGTCAGCATGACAAGTGACAAGCCAGAGCTGTTACACATGGCCTCCTCACCCTCTGATGAGAAATGTGAGATGAAGACAGCATCTACCCATATGTGCAGAGGCGACTGGGGGAGCGGAGAGGCTGGCTGTGGGAGAAGTTTTTTCTGCGTAATCTTGTTAGGAAACAATGCAATGTTATTTTAATGCCCTTTGAACAGCACCGATTTCAAGGCAGTAATCTGTTTTTGTCGCATTGCACGCTAGCATCCTGAATGGGCTGGCATCCATCTTCTGGCAGGCCTCCTAGGGCCTTTTAAGACAGGGCTTCTTAAGGCCCTCAACTGCCAAATTAAATGGATGTTGCATAGAAAAAGCCAGCCTAGCTCTGCTCTCCCTGTGGCTGGTGATGTCCTCCTGGTACCACATACTTCCATTTCTCTTTGTTCCTCTTCTTTATCATTGAGAAATTCTGTAGAAGAACATTTGTCCCAAATATTGGCATCTCATACAGAAAAAAATCCCCACTTGTATAGAAAAAGAATGTAATGATAACACAGCACAATATTAGTATTATAGCAGTGACTTTCACTTCAAGGTGATGTAGCTTTATAAAGGATATACAGCTTATATACATACAGGCATATATACATATACCTATACTTGCAATTTAGGTAACAGTTACACACCCAAACTAAAGACTAGAAGAAGTGCACTATTGGAGATGACCAAAAGTTCATCTAATCCACTAATGGAAGAAGCTCAGAGAAAGGATAAAAAAAGAAGACTGCATATAATATGATCTTTCCCCAGAAATACCTGGTCATCTTCCAGTAATTAATTAGTTAGGCACTTCTTGAGCTCGCTCGTTTTATTCTTCATGAATTTATTGAATCTCTTTTTGAACACATGTATACCTTTGGCTTTCACACTAATCCTCAGCAAGGACAATTTGTCAAATATCATATTAATCAAATGATTCATCTTATGTCATCTTAAAAAAACAAAATAAGCACACACATCTCTGTATCCCACCCCTCCACACACACCTTGTGCTTGTTTTGATCCCAATTCTATTTCTAGTGAGGATATCTTGCACTTGGTTTCCTGCTGAAATAGATAATTCTTGTTCTTAAACAAACAAAGCAAGCAAAGAGCAAAAGAAAAAATACCGTTATACTTGTTAGAAGGGAAGACCAGAGAAACCGAGTAACTCACAGAGGGGACACAGCACTGCTGGGCACTGAACCCAGAACTGCTCCATGTCTCTTGGAGGAATGAATATCTTTCCTTCAAGCTCTCAGCTTGTAAATTTTGGTTGATGGCATGGAGAAAAAAACAGGCTGCAGCAGCAAGAGTCTTTCAGAAACCTGCTTTGTGCCCCAAACTATGATTTGCAACATGCAACCCCATCTCTTCTCATTTCCCTCACTCCTACGCCTCATACGTGCTTTCTCTTGTAGCTCCTGCTCTCAGAATACGTGCAGCCTAACACGTACTTTTGTGCAATAATTCCCAATAATTTTTTTCTTTCCAGTTAAGATGGGAGCCTTGGAGTTAGGGATTTACTAGTCGACATGATTCAGTGGTGGTTTGGCATATAACTTTTTCCTTCTTTAGTAGCTGAAAAAAACTCATATATTCATCATCGTTTCTGAACAACCACAAGTCAGAGACGTTCTGACTGTATCCTATGTTCCGGAAGTACAAGGTTGTTTTCTTGGAAGGAGCAACAGTATTGGGGTGGCAACTGAGGAATGTGATTGCACCTAGTCATGTGAGCATTTCTCCTTTTAATCCCCTTCAAATCAAATAAATTAAACACTCACTAAACTGTTTTTATGAAGGTGTGCACCAGCATCAGCAAAGGCTGAGCATTTCTCCAACTTAAGTTCACAAGGAGTTATTTTTATAAGCTCCAGCAAACCCCATTTTGAGGAGAGTATATAGCCCTACTAGAAAGCTTGATAATAAACTAACTATAATTATGGAAACATATGGAAATGCCATCTATAATTTTTGTATTTTGGTATACATAATCATATGGTGAAGAATTTTTCCAAAGTGTACTCAGTGTACAAAGTGAATAATAGGTAATAATTACTTCCTTTAACTACTTCCATCGCTAAAGATTCAAGTCATAATCCAAGATAAACTAACTTCAGGAGGTCAGGTTTACTGTAGGTTTTATTACCGCATGTGAAACAGAAACAGAGTTGATAGTTTTCTTCAGGGCAAGAGTCCATTAGTAATTGACACTAAAAAACTGTTAAGTTCATGCTCTTGCGCTAAACGTTTTCATCTTTCTCAGCAGCTGTAAAACGAGTGCTTTGTATTCCAGTGTGTGGTGGAGCCAAGAATCCAGTCTTGATAAAGGTGAATTAATCAGCTGGAAGGGACAGATGAAACAAATCTGAGAGGAAGGAATGTAAACTTGTGTTATGTGACAGTGAACTGTAATATAGGTCTTAGTCTTGAGTGTGTTAACTTTGGTGCTCTCTCGCTGGTCCTCTGCTTAGCTTAAGCACATGTATGTTTTTGCAGTCTTGCAAGGCCTATAGATTCCATGCCATTTGAGTCAGGAATGGACTTTGTTCTACGTGCAAGCAGCAGCTAAAATAACTGGATGCTGATGCCTATTCAGAGCTGGTAGATGCTATTCATGTGATTACATTCATTTTTACTGTACAAGAGGTGTTCATACACTTTAGAGAAAACAGATAATGTTTGCTGTCTTTTGCTTACAATGGAAATTATGGAAGGGATTATTATAGGATCTGCTATTCTGACTCATGGGCTGGTAAACTAATTACACTGTGATGCGATGCCACTCCTATATGGATCATAAGTTTAATTAGTTGTCAGGGTGTACAGCACCCTTGCATATAGGCACCCTTTGGCATTTTACATATAACTCATATACACCACTCATATTTGTTGCCTAATATCTTGTTAACACATTTTTGAAATTTTGTTTTGCATACCAAGAAGAGCTTACCTCTTTCTTCAATTTATTCGTTAGTGATTGTTTTGCAAGATGCAATATTAGAATCAGAGTCCTCGGGTATGTTCTTAAGTCTCAGAAGCATGACTGAGTTACTGCATGTGGACTTTCAAAGGCACACTCTAGGTCTAAGGGAAAAGCAAAGTAGTTTAACTTAGTTTGACTTTCTTCAACCCTGGGTTAACTCAAAATTACCTTATACTTGCTGTGGATAAAGAACACACAAAGATTGTTATCACAGCTGAACGGAAGTTGAGAAACTTTTCTGAACCACAGTACTGTCTGAACCCTTACTGATTTTAGCACTCTACGCCTATAAAGCCAACCATTTGAAGATATACCTTAATGCTTATTTGAACATAGGTTGTAGCAGTTCTCACGGGCTTTTATTTCTAGATAGTCTCATTATCTAGAAGAAGGTGAGAAACACAGAATTTGCTTGCCAGCGTTTCAATTAATAAAAGAATGATGAAGCAGATGAGGGCAACAAATGGAGAACATATTTAGTCATATAAGATCTGTCTCTTTCTTTTCACCAATAATGTGAAGGGGTTTTTTGGTATTTTTTTTTTTTCCTGAGGAAGTTGTGGGCTACAGGGTGGGGTAACAACATGCACCCCCTTGCATTCCTCCTGCCCCAAACTTGGACGTAACTCAAAGCCTGTGTTGCAAATCTGCCTGATCATGAGTAGGAACATCTGTCACTGTGGTAAACACTAAAATATTATGGGATATATTCTGATTTGGCTCAATCTGTTTTGAAATAACACTGCTCACTAGTCTTCACAAGAATATATACTAGTGACCTATCTTCACCTTCTGTGAAGAATACTACCTGAGTAGAGCTACTCATTTTGTTGTAAATTAACTTTTTTTAAAAAATTTTAGAGTAATTTTAGAGTTTCTTTGAGTTTGGTGGGTTTTCTTTCTTTTAATTTTTTCTCTTTTTTTTTAATATATATATTTTGTCCAGTTAATTGATCTGGCTGAGCAGTCAGTCAAATATTTAATAAGAAGACTTATCCAAATTCTTTTCTCTAATTATTTGTTGTTGTTGTTGTTATGTGTATGCATTGAATACATACACAAATATGGTTTAGAAGCCTGAATTCATTAAAGGAAAGCCAGAATGGAAAACTTGATCTGGAAATTCTTATCCCATGGAATACTTTTAATGATTACAGATATGAAATGTTTTGGCTAAGAGTTTTAGAGCAAATGTAAATTCCTGAAGATTGGCTCTAAAATATAACTAAACTCCAATTCATTGCTGGAATGAGGAGGACTAATGATGTGGATAAACACGAGAACACATTTTTTAAAGGCTTTTGATCTCCACATAAACAATGTACGCTTCTAATAAAAAAGGTTACAGAGCATCCAGAAGTTTAATGTGTAAGAGTATAGAAAGCTTTTCAATATAAACAACTCATTTAGTAAGGAATCCAGATCTTGATGTAAGTGCCAGCTTTGAGTTCCAGCTTCTAAAAACTGGGTGAAAATAGATTTGTATTTATCAAGAATTATATGAACATTTTCAGTAACCTAAGGTGAGGACCAAGAAATATAAATTAGATTTAATTTACTAACATACAAATTTTGCTGTAATGGGAGTTGCTCTCATTCTTGTTTTACAGTAGTCTTTCTCTTAGCAAACTAAAGCTAAAAAAAAAAAAAAAATCATACAAAGTCTCATTTAAAAAGTATTAGGGTGTATGCGAAAAGGGCCTATCTATAATCATGGAATACATGGCCCCTGGCATATGTCTGTGGCAATGTGGCATACGTGTGGAAATGTGTTGTTAGATACCTTAAGTAACAGTCATTTTAATTATAGATTGCTCTCAAAATTGTCTAGGAGTGGGTAGGGAACGCTCCCAAGACATTATGTACCCAGACCAGATCCCTTTCTTGAGAAAGAATTTCTTCCTCTGCAGTCAATGGAGATGAATGACTCAAGTAAACTGAAGAAATTCTGACATAATATATAAAGGAACCAAAAGAAAGAAAGAAAGAAAATGATAGGTATAGATATGTACATATACATGTTTACTTCTCACTTTTACCCAGATGCTCCTCAACTGAAAGTGCAGAGGCAGGCCTTCGCTCTTGAATAGTACATGAAAAACACGCAGTCAAACCCCTCGTGACTCTTTGAACGTGCACTCCTTGTTGATAGGCTTTCACAGCTCAGCTTCCAAGGAGGCTAAGCCTCATTCAGAAACACAAATTATCAATTTCTCTTGTTTGGAAAGCTTGAACAATTCAGGGAGATAAGCATACTTCTGACCCATTGCCTAGTGATGCCTATTTTAAAAACTTGTCCTCTGTGGAAGCCACTGCGAAACAAAACGTTATGCCACTTCAGGGTTGTGTAGTTATGGACTGAAGTTGTGCTGGTCCTGAAATACATTTCAGGGTCTGTGCTCTAAGCTTGCAGAGCACAAGCTCACCTCATTGAAATCAGGTTAATCCCTGAAAAAGTGAGAGCAGTCAATGGCACTAAAGCTTCAAATATGAATGATCAGGAACGTGTGAGGTTGCTGAAATAGTATCATCTCTATGGGAGGACTTAGGGAAATGATGAACTATAATCCCTTGAATGACTGTCCTTTTTAAGGGAAATTGCTCTAAATGCCTCTTGGGATATATTCTTAAAGTCAAACCTTTATTTTGTCTTCTTACTTTCAGAATGAACAAATAGCAATTATCTTTTCTGCTCCTTACAATAATGAAAAAGAATCAAATAGTCTGGTGGATTATACACGCTCTTTAATTTGATTCCCAGGAAGGATACAAATGTTGTGCATTTGTTATCTTGACCACCTTAAACTGCACTGTTTTTATCAATGTTGTTTAAACAGCAGGGTCAAATATACCAAGTCAGTCCATGTATAGGTCTTATGTATGATGTGTTTAGTAACCAGCATGATTTGTCAGATATTCAGTATCAGTGTTAGAGTTTTTGTTCATTATCTTTTTGACTCTCTGGGTATCTCTGTGGGAGTCATGTTGGGAAATGATTCTCCTAATTCTCCATGGTAACAGCCACAGAGAAGCTGTAATAGACTACAGGATGAAATCTTCCCTTGTAGATCAGGAAAGAAGGAGCCTGTTCCACTGCCTTCTCTAGCATTAAAGAAAGCTTCACACACCACATTTCTGCTGATTTTGAGAAATTAAAATATTTTGTCCAGACACCTCAGAATTTGATTTTATTCAGGGTTATTCAGACTTAGTTAGGACGTCTGGTGCTCCGATACTAAAGTGATGGACAAAAGGAAAACTGGATATCTGGGAAGAAAAATGATTTGTAGTCCAGATTATTCTACCCCACATACTTTTGGAAATGGGTTTTGATCAAATCATTTGAGGAGGTTAATAAGGGATGGCGTTTGGTGCTGCTCTTCTACTGATGAACAAATACGTTTGGCAACTCTGAAGCCATCCGTCAGCCAGATAGGAGGAAGCTCCATGGGGGAGGTGTCGCTTTGACAGATGCCTGCAGCTCTTGCTTGAATCGAATTGATTGTACATCTGGCTGCCTACAACTATATCACACAACGTAGCACAATCTCTTTGTCTCCCTGCCTCCCGCACCCTTGCTCTCCACCCCCCGTTTATTCTGGGTCTGACTCTGCAGCTGTGACACTGACTTCATCAGCTGGGTAGAGTCTCCACTGCCTGCGAAGAAATGCTTTGCAGAAACGTGGCTGCTGGCCAGACGTCTGTTCTTGTCTCATCTTGTACTTCTGTTTAGACCGTTTGATCTCATTCCTGCCTCTGTTGTTCTGTTTGTTTTACTTCTTGTCCCAAGAATCCTGTTGCTTTTTTGGTCTCTGAAGCCTTTCCTTCAGTCATCGAGCCAGTCTTTCTGTCTGTCCAGGCCGAGGCCTCTACTAGGCTGTAAATGGGTTATCCAGCTGGTACCTGTGGTTATCCGTCAAACCAAAGGACGACTGCAGCAATATAGTCTATGACTGGGAGGTCTTTTTGACTCCCAGATTTAAGAAGACATTTTGTCATTAGAGTTGACCAGCATTATGAGAGTCTTCAGAGTGTTATGTATTGCCTGGAATACTCTGTTTATGGTGTGATGGCTCTCTGTTAAGTTCTTAAGTATTTTAAGTATTCCTGTCTTTATACCTCTCTTTTTCAACCTTTAGCCTGTACAAGTTTTTAAATGTTGTCCTGTGGAATCTTTGAGTCCTTGTTCTGCAGACCTTCCCTAAGTGAAAAGTCTTTGGGTTTTGCAGAGTCTGAACCATTCAGATGGGTTAGTGAGTTTGAAAAAATTTATGTCCTAGTTTCAGCTGGGATAGAGTTAACTGTCTTCCTAGTAGCTGGTACGGTGCTATGTTTTGAGTTCAGTATGTGAAGAATGTTGATAACACTGATGTTTTCAGTTGCTGCTAGTAGTGTTTAGACTAATGTCAAGGATTTTTCAGCTTCTCATGCCCAGCCAGCGAGAAAGCTGGAGGGACACAAGAAGTTGGCACAGGACACAGCCAGGGCACCTGACCCAAACTGGCCAACAGGGTATTCCATACCATGGGACGTCCCATCCAGTATAGGAACTGGGGAGTGGGGGCGGGGAATCGCTGCTCGGGGACTAGCGGGGTGCCGGTCGGCGGGTGGTGAGCAATTGCACTGCGCATCATTTGTACATTCCAATCCTTTCATTATTGCTGTTGTCATTTTATTAGTGTTATCATTATCATTATTAGTTTCTTCCTTTCTATTCTATTAAACTGTTCTTATCTCAACCCGTGGGTTTTGCTTCTTTTCCCGATTTTCTCCCCCATCCCACTGCGGGGAGGGGGAGTGAGTGAGCGGCTGTGTGGTGCTTAGTTGCTGGCTGGGCTTAAACCACGACACTTACCATAGAGCCAGAATATTCATGTACACTGAATTCTAAAAAACTGCAGAACTTGCAAGGGTTTGTTTTTTTTTTTTTTTTTTTTTCCCTTTTTTTTTTTTTCCCCTGGAAATGGCATAATTTGTAATTGCCTTTTTTTTTTTGCTTAAGAAAGTGTGAAGTATTTTGCATGAATAGCTACGTATGATCTCTGGGGTTTTTAATGCAAAAAAAAAAGAGTTTTACTCTCAGGACTCTGATAAACTAACTCACATGCATGCTAAACAGTCTGGTTTGTCATGAAGCAATCCACTAAAACTTAAAAAAGGTTTAATTAATTGTAGGTGACAAGAAGATTGCTCAAGAATTTTAGTTTCAATTTTAATTTTTTATCTCAAAATGTGCATTGTAGGTTGAGTGACTGCCATGAAGTACTATTGGAAACTCTGAGGAATCAATAAAAAATCAATATGAGCACAAATGGAAAAAGGGTGAGGCTTTATATACTTTATTTACCAAAGCAATACACTGAGCTGGAAGGAATGTGCTGCATTGACAGAATGCTACAATATCTTCTTCAGAATATAATACATCAGTGCAATAAGGGATAAGAGTGTGGTGAGAGCAATTGGTCAGTGACAGAATGCAGAGTGCACACAGTTAAAGAAATCTTCACTGTTCTCCTGCTGGACTGTCTCCTAACTGTGTATGTGCACTGTCCTAGTAAAACCAACCCAGTTGCAAAAAAGAGATATTTAGAGCAGCTCCTGGTTTATCAACTTCACATCGTTCGCTTTGCTTACAATGAACAGCAAGAAGATGTAACAAGACTGTCCCCAGTTCACACGTGGGAAAACTGCTTGCGCTCTGGTTTAGACCCTGCTCTCTTTTATGAACCCTTACAAGAAGGGCCATGGTCACTCCTTAGCAATAACATTGGTTTTTTTCAGAATTTGAGTTAAACAGTCCTGTCAGCACAAATCCTAGTACTGTACTTCACCTTCATGTTGTCAGAACGCTGGCCACAAATGAACACATTTGTGCAGACATACCACTCAGTGACGTTCTTTTTCCTTGTGTCTGTCCTGTACATTTGCACAAGCAGAACTGTTACAGGAGCTTTCAGTTTAAAGATGCATATCCACACAGTGCCTTTCAGTCTAAGGTGGCTGAAGCTTTCCAAATCTTAAATGTCGGCCACAAATTTCACTGAAATGTTGCATTTCAAACACAGCAGCAAACAAATACAAACCAGCAGTCTATTTTCCAGCCAGTTCCACACAAGCAGAGATTTCTGAAATATCTTCAATGCTTAGAATGAGTAATCAGAGTTATATTTTCTCCCCAAAAACTTTCATGAGCAGTGTTATGCTTTTTTGTAAGGGCTTTCCATTTGCTACGGGGCTAAGAAAATTCAGTATAAAGTGCAGACAGTGCCGAGGCTATATGGGAGACTTTTAATGAGTTAGTATAGTCCACAAAAGACGTATGACTAAGCTTAGTGATGAATATATGTAGAAGCCAAACTGCTTCAAAGACTCCCCAGGCAGATCTCCTGGCAGTTTTTTTGTCTCTTCCATGTAGCTTAGGATGCTTTTGTGAAGTTCCTAAAATATTGCTTGTGCCTCGCAAAGACAAATTCAGAACTGATCCTTTTTCCTCTCTGCTGGGAACCTACAAATAACCTTTGCTGGTCAGTAATCAAGAGTGTGCAAAAACACAGGAGAAAAAGGAAAGAAAAAGGAAAAACCAAAGGTAGTAATTGAGATCTGACTGCTACTAGTAGATGAAGACATGTGACCTCACGGAAGCCTAACATCTTCTGTCTCTGTGTCTCAGGATTTATGCCTTTTAATTAGTGTTACCTCTACTCCAGTTTTGCTTCTTTTAAGCTTTTTGCAAGTTTTCATGTGTTTAATGGAATAATTTGATTAAAGTGAGGGAGGGGATAATTTTGGAGAAAGCACAGATCTGTTTAAGAAGGGAGGCAATAAAATGTAATGATGGTGGTAGAGATGGGACATACTGGAATGACTAGTTCAGGGATGTTGTCAGAAGAGCATGTGACCTTTAAAAAAAAGGGCCAAAAGTTTTTTTTGAAAACATAGTCAAAGTCCACTCATGATCTTAACATTAGGGAGGAAGTCTTGCAGCAGTTTAGCACTTGTCACTGTCTCTGAATTACTAGTAGTTTGGAACAACTATCTTTTGTCCACAAGGTCTGGTCTCATATATATGTATCATTACAAAATACTTCACTGTTGGATAATATTGGAGGTAGCTGTATCATAGAAATAAACTATTAGGGGAAAATACAAAGGGCATGTGTGCAGTGTGTTTGAAGTATGCTAGTCCAATGACAGTGGCTGACAGAGAAAAAGCAAATTCTAATGTATTTCTCAAATTAAACTACTGCAAGAGCCAGTTACCCTGTGCTCTTAACTCAAAGGAAAGATAGTGGTTTGAAAGCTAAACAGCAGCGAGCAATGACTTTTTGAATAACAGGCACAGCAAGTAAAACCAAAGATAGTGGATTTATACTGGTTTGCTAGGTACACCTAATCCTAATATTCATGACCTCTGAGGGAGGGAAAGCATATACAAATGTATCTGGAATATAATATATAAATAGGTTTTTAGGCCTGCTTCAGGACAGTTTGCCTACATTCAATTTTTGTGAATTGTTTTATTCTCAAGAATTATTACCAAAATAAGAGACATTCCAGGTCAGCCACTCTCCACCAACCGACCTGGCTGCGACGTGCCTCCTGGAGAAGAGCCCGGCGCAGAGCCTGTCTTCCAGAGAGGCTCTCCCACCTCTGGAACAAGCAGGATGGAGTTCGGGAGCCCCATCTGCTGCAGTGAGTCCTCGCTTTGTGCCTCCCAGCAGGACCAGCACCTGTTAGCAGGGGGAGTTCACTGAAGAAATGTCGCCAGCCTGTTACATGACAATAATAGCAGTGCGCGTTGTACGGCTAAATCATAAGATTGCAATAAAATGCAACATCTCCATACACCTATCACCTGAAGGCTACGGCTGGAAATGCCTGTTATCTCACCCTTCTGTGCAAAATTACTAACTCAGTGTTATGAGTGAATTCAGAAAGCCAATGCTTACAAACCCAGCAAGTACCAGCAGAGTCAGCTGTTGGAAATGCATGCAGGTAGGAATTCTTTTGTGGCACTTTTGTTTATTTTAAGTATCACACCCTGTCCCAGACTGAACATTACCCATTTCTATCATTTTCTTTATTCACTCCCAGTTGTTCATTAGACTTTTGTTTCCTTTGTTCAGCTTCACAGTTTCAGTGCCTTAGATATGCTTGTTAAACTCCCTTTTTGGCTTAATGCACTTCGGAGAGTGATTTTAATTAAACTATGGTAGTTAAGGTACATGATATTTCCTGAAGATTAAATGAATCCGGAGAAATTCAGTAGTTCTTGGCTGCACCCTAGCAGGGAGGTGCAACTCATCATTATTTGTCAAAAATGCTTTGTGTTTGCTGAATTTCTCTTATGAAAGCAAAAGAAACAGTAGATAAATATGATTTTCGAGTGGAGTATGAACTTTCTAGCAATTTTTTCCTTTTTTCAGTTTTGAGGCACAACATCTATGTCACTTTGATGGTGGCTTCTGAGTGTGCTAAGCTCCCTGAGTTTCTCCTCTTACTATCCAAAGCTGCTATACGACTGTGAGTATACTTATCTATTGGAGGACACTGTGGCCAGGAACATGAACCGGGTGCGGGGTGGGGTGGGTGGAGGAGAGCCCCAGAAGGACAACTGCATTCACTTACCTGTGCTAACTGGCTTTTGGGGAAAGTGAAAGACTGAACCAAAACTTGTTCTTTAATTTGATTTGGGGGTTTGATATTAGCAATACATATAGTATTTCCAAAGACTAGAGACTGTTGAAATTCTTGGCTTAAGTGGACGGTTCTTTAGTGGAGTTGCCCTTGTTTTACAGCAGGACTGTATATGGCTTGTAATATCCTGTACATGACTTAGCCAGCATTTGAAAATATACATGGTGAAGGTGTATAAATGAATCACATAGGAAAAAAAAAAATTAGAATACTCACCTGGCTTCAATATTTGGCTTTAGATAAGCTTCTTAATGCATAGGTGTAACATAAATAAGTGCGTATAAACTCAGCGTGAAAACTGATGAGCAGTGTAGTTATGAAACCTGATCCAGTATTAATGTTTGCTGATGAGCAGTCAATTACTGTGCCTTGATCCAGAGAAGGATCTTACATTCCAGAAGCCACTTGAACCATATTTACTCAGACACATCCAATAAAAGCCTATTCAACTCTAGTGCTCTTTAGGCTGATTTCCTATGGAAATTCTCCAGCCTGCTGTCTGATTGGGTGGAAAGCTGTAATCTCTGAGATAATTGCGTTTGAAAGATTTTGAGAAAATAGTGACTGGTGGAGGAGGGAGACATTCTAGGTGACCCGACTGAAGAAAAGGCTTCCGTGAGGTCACAGCTTCTTAGAGATTCCCTGCTGATGAAAACTTTCTCAGTGTTTGAAGCGTCCCTTTGAAATAGAGGGCACGGAAGATTGCAGCTGCCTGCCTTGTCTGTGCGTCAAGCTGAAACAGCCCCTTTTTCTCACAATCATCTGGTCGCAACGAGTGTGGTTCCTCAAAGGACAGAGCAGCCCCCTTCTAAATTGGAGGGAAGCTACGCAGCTGGGCAGCAACTGCCGTCATATAACTTGGGAGCTCGGGAACTATATAGGGCAGGTGGGAAAAAGTCTGCTAGACCCCTTAAGGTCTTGGCCCCCAGCCACGGTATGTCTGCACCTGATGCAGAGTGCTTGGCGCATAGGACTGAGACAGACACACAGGAGACGAGGCAGCACTAATTCCTCTAATCGGAGAGGCATTTGTTTTATCACACTTTGCTGTAAGAGAGCACGAGTCCTGCAGGGTCAGACTACTGCCATTTGCCGTAGAAGAGCATTCAGAGCTCTTAACTCCAATTGTGCTCCTGCAGAGTCTCCATTCAGGCTTGTCCTGGAGAGTAACAGGCCAATTTAACCTGCTATGCTGCATGCGAGAACTTGCCTTATGTAACCTGCTACCCGTTAATAGCTCTGGCTTCTATTAACTAACCACAGTAATTCAGAAATTAACAGAGAAATGCAAATTAAAAATAGGAAACTCAAAGGAATAGAAATATGTAGGCGTTGAGGGCCTTGGGTTCCCTAGTGTAGGCTGGAGAATGAGACAGTAACTGGTCCTAGCTCAGGCACTGTTTATCATGTAAATCAATTGAATCAAGTGGAAATAGTACTTAAAAACTCCTGTCTAGCAGAAATGGAACTTGATGGCTTAAACTTGTACAAACATATTTCAAGGCTGTCTGGAGCTTAAAATACTGATAATGCTGTGAACTGGAATCTTTTTGTCTTGTTGGTATTGTTAACTCTTTGGTGTCACCTGCTAAATTAACTCATACAGTCTGATTTTTATCTGTTTGACAAACTTTTGTTTGTTTTCAGGTTTCCACAGCTCCTGAATAACACTTTTATAAAGCTTTATAGCTGTCATTAATGGGACTTCTCTCTAGGGTTCATCATGGTGAAATCCTGGAATGTAAAAAAAAGCCTCCCTATATTTTGGGCAAGCTCTAATCACAGTCAGTTAGTTATGGGAAATGAAGGTTTTGTAGTGCAAAGGAGTTGATATGTCCCCCACCACACTTGAAACTTGGTACTGAGTTCAGTCCCTCTACAGATGCTTCAGCTCAATTTGGTCTATGTTTTTTTTCTCTTTTTTTTCTGTCTTTCTGAACTAAGCCCCTATTTTTTTACCTACAACCTAGCAGACACTGGTATTTGCTGTGAACCTTAGTTTTTTAATGACACAGCAAGGTAATCACGTTCAGATTCCATTTCAGACATCTATAATGAAATTTGTTTCTTAAAGTAGCTAAGTGTGCTTTCCTCTACTGTTCAACTGATATAGAAAATATAAGCCTGTTAATTATTCTAGTCATCCATTTTACTTCTATTCTAAATATTGTTCTACTTATTATTCTAAGATAAGGCATTTAATAGCTATGGGAAGAACTTTCAAGCTATTTGGTTAACCGTCTCCCATTAAATCAATCAATTTAGTGGGCACACTAAAAAGTAAGTAGATCTGGACCTTTGTTCTCTCCCTGTTTTCCTCAAAAAATAGATAGTAGATGAGATTCTGACCCATGTAAGGACCACGGTTCTGATGTAAAGTAAGTTTTGGAAAAGATAGATGCATCCTGTTACACTCAAATTCCATATTATTATGCATAAGAAATGACCTGAGTGTCATCCTATTAGCTGCCCTTAGCCTCTATGTGAAATTAAGCTGAACACTGAAGGAAAACATGAACTCTCACAGTTAGGCAGCTTGAAACATATTCTTGTTTCAGCAGGAAAAGTTCATTCCAGACATCTGAGGTGCATCAAACATGGGTTTGCTATTTGCTGAACCTTTAGCCATGTATTTTTGCTGGAATATTTCATTAGGGAATAATTCAGACATTCAAAATAATGAAATGAGTGGGAGGTTTATACATTCATTTTAAAAACTAGTTTATATAGTTCCCATAAGATTGTGTTATTCACTGGGTTAAAAAAAAAGTAGATAGAAATCCTTATTCAATTTTGTATTTAGTATTTCTTTTAGGCGATTTCATTTTAAGAACAATGGGGAATACCCTGCTTAAAGACCAAGCAAACAAACAAAAAGAGGAAAAACAGCTGCTCATCTAAAGGAGAGCTCTCTGACACATCAGTTTGGACTGGATACAAGAATGAGTTGGTTTCTGTTGTGTAGAAGGTCAACCTAGATGATCATAAATGGTCTGTGGCCTTAAAAATCCACAGGAAAAAATTTTTTATTGATTTCATAATACTTATGGACATAGACGGGGTAGGCCTAGAAAAACAGAGGCTAAAGCTACCTAGAAGAAAACAATTTAATAGGGAAAAAGTGTAAAAATAATGATTGCTTCCTTTCATGAGACATACACAAATATGAGATAATACTCTTAGTTTTTTTTCTGGTGGTGGTGCTTGTTTGTGGTCTGTAATATTCAAGGAATGTTCTTGCTCCTCTCCGTTTATAATTCATTTTGTGACCATATATATCACGTTTTGAGCACTTAGATTCTATTCACTCTGTATTGCTATTTTAATGCAAATGATTACCAAATAATGACTTTCTACTTAAGAAATAATCTCCATTGCTGCAGAATCTGCATCTGATAATTGAATACGACTAGAACTGTGCAGCCAGAGCAGAGGGTGCAGATGTATAACAGGGATCAAAATCAATTATTGGGCTGCCTTGCTCACAACAAAAGGAACTATTGCTATTAGCATATTTTGTCTTAAAAAAATAAATAAAAGAGATAATTCATAATGTCTTTAAAATTAAAACAAAAAGTATACCATGAATTCATTTTTTCAGGTGACACTTAATCAGAGTAAAAGTCAGCCAGAGTAATTGTTTTTAAACAATCACTGTATCCTCATATTGTTTCTACCAACTTATTAAGCATCTCTGAATGCAGATGTGCTTGTAAGATGGAGAGGCAAGTGCGGTTGTGAATTACGGAAGAAATTCTTATTGTCTTCTGAGATAAGTTTGTGACTTGGAAAATGATTGACTCTACAAGTTTCTTCCACCTGGGAAACTGCCTGACTGCTACTGTGATTTCTACACTGCTATCTCCATTTGAATCTCTATTGTTTTCCACCTTCTCATGCACACACAGAGGCACGTATGTGCGGGCACATACACACACAGTCATGCAAAATACAGAGAAATTCTTTTTCAGATTTAATTCATTTTACTCGAAATGGCAAGTATTTTCATAGGGGTTTTTTGTCTTTTTGGTATCACTTCCTCTTACAAGGCACACGCTGCATAATCAGCCAACTACTCTGTAATTACGTTGCAAAGACTATGTAAATACCTAATTATTTTCATGCAGATTACTTGATAATTATACTACCAGTTACGAAGTAATTCAAAGAATAATTATCATGTAACTTCCACTTTTTAGATGTGAGGATAAGGCTTTGTTTTAAAGATATAGAGAAGTGCATAATTATCCCGGGGTTACATTCTACTCAGATTGTCGATTATCCTATATTTACAGTATTATTATATGGCTACTGGGCTCAGTATCGTGTTATCACAATTTGAAAAAAAAATCTTTGCTCTCTGCTTTGTGACAAGTATTAGACAATGCCAATGTTAAAATTTTTTCTACTTTCCTATTAATTGAAATGAATTTAAGACCTCTTTTGACTGTGAAGAAGAAAATGTCTTTTTGTACTAAACTGTACTGTGTTTTTTGAAGAAGAAAATGACATGGACCCAGATTCTTAAAGGGCACTTGGATACTGAAAAGCTCAATTGTGCCAAATTCATTTTTTAAATTTCTAGAATGGGTACCATAATGTATAGTTTATAAGAACAGTGAGGTATCCCGGAAAAGGTGCTAGCCTGGAGGGAGAGAGGGTGATGGGTGTCATCTGCTGCTCTCAGGATGGAGTTGTCTTCTTCCATTTGCAACTGCATAAAATAGATATTGGGTAAACCATACATCAAGCACTTTGTGGTATATGAAGTGACTCCAGGACTATCATTTCATTTCTAGCCATGAAGCTACAGATTAATGAACTTGTTGCCTTGTTGGCCCAGTTAATCTTTCATTACATTACAGAAAATGAAACAGCTTGAATAGCAAGGGATGAGAATGTTCTTTTCCTCCTTCTGAGAAGCCCAGTATCTTGCTTGTTGGCTGTAGCCAGTGGAGAAAGAACAGAGCGTACAGCATGATTTATTTCTATTATAATGCCCAGATACTCCCCCAATTATCTTGATGCTGAATTCAGATGCAGTACACATCACCATGGAAGTAACAAGGCTGCATATAGGGGATATGACCCCAGGCTATCTAATAGTAGGCAGTAGTTGAGCAAAGGGATGATTCCATCCATAAGGTTACGGAGGACCAACATTAGGCACAAGCAAAAGAAATGATTGCCTGGAGCAGCATGTTGGTGGAGTGGTTGCAAATTCATCATCTGCCAAAGAGGGTGCCTGGGGAGCTTCACATTAGTGATAGCAGCCTGTGACTGCCTGATACCACCTGAGCAGCTCCTCTGGCACAGCCCTTTCAGGACAAGCCCAGTTGTGGAGCCTGGACAAGGTCTGTGCTACTAAGGGGAGACAGTGGCACCAGCACACTTGAAATTTTACCTTTGTTCTGCGTGCTTCCACCCGTACAGGTAGCAGGGAGCTTTATCTCTGAGGGACAAAATGAGAAGGAGGGAGCCGGTGCCTCCTTTCTTTCTTCTCCACTCATCTTACTGTGCTGTATTGGAAATACACATTACCTGATGTGTATTACCTGATGGAAAATGGGCACCATTGCCTGATGCAAGTGAAGCAGAAGGGGAAGCTTGCTGAGTGAGGGCTGATGCTTCTGGGAGCTGCTCTATGACTGCCACACAGCTAGATTTTACCAGTAAGTTATTTTGCTGATAAAAGGATGGCAACCCTTGGTATTATTTACATTGCTGAGAAACCCTGAATGAACCTTGAAACTATTTTCATAAAAGCACTGAACATATTATGGTAGCTCTGTTTTTACAACTGTCATTACAGTGTATAAAAGTCTGTAAAAAACAATATCACGGGCATCAGGATCTGTTGCATTAAGTGTAAGAATGCAGAGAAAACTCCTTGTATATAGGCATGTAAGATTTCTCAAAAAGCATCTTGGTAAAGGGTGAGGTAGCTACCAGTTTTGAATGTAAGGTACCTTTTCTCTGCTGCCTCTGCAACAGCAGAGAAACTCTCCAGAATTATCTGTGATCTTACTTACTTCTTTTTACTCAGGCAAATAAACCTAGAGAGCCATGCTTCCTTCTTGCCCTTGCACAATACAAATGACTCCACTGACATTGCATCAGTGCCAGTTTGGCTTGGAGGAGGATTTGCTTCGGGATTGTTCAACAGGCTTTTTGCCTAAAAACCTTTATAAATTCAGTGTGTTACCCACGCTCTTAATCAAGGCAAGCCTATGTATGTGTTGTTTTATGGTTTGTAAAACAGAACCCATGTATGTGTGTGTATCTATTTTATATCTACTTGTATATATATATATATATAAAAAATACATCTAAGTCTTTGTGTAATTTTTGTATCTGCATGTACATATCAGACAGTGGCTGATCTTAAGGCGAAAATGCCCCATTGTAACTGAAAACTTGCTATCAGACACCTTAGTATCGTATATCTAATCCACTCAAACTGCTAGACAGCATGTCCTGGGGCTCCCTGTGAAGTTTCAACTGGTACCTTTCAAAAGCATCCCGCCTGCTGACACCCTGGAGCTGCTGAGATGTTGCACAGGTGACAAAAGGGGCCAAGGCAAATCTGAGCTGCCAGGGAACCTTTTGGCTAATCTGTAAGAACAGATTGCCAAAACATTTTGTTTCATTAGACTGGAGGACGATCAGACCTAAGATAATTTTTAATGTGTTTTCAATGTTCCAGCTTTTCCCATTCTTACTGTGGCAACTGGCCAATACTTCCAGTGTAAAATGTATAATGGGCTGTCAGGACCAGAGACATTGTGCTTATTTGGCAAGACTTAGACATGGCTTACTGCATAGTTTTAAAAATCCACTTAGGTTGTTAATTCCATCCTTTTTGAACCTGGCTGTTCAGATGCGCTGTTTTGGGGAATGGCTTCAGCCAGCTGGTACAGTAAATGATGAAGAGTAAGAGTTGGACGTGTCTACTCTCACTGGATGCTGCTTCTTTTATAAAAAGCCAAATATATGAGACACATCCCCTGTGTGCTGAGCCAGTCTGTCCTTTCCTGCATACCCCTCAAAGCGATGTGCACAGTGAAAAACACAAAGCTGCACTGTGAAATAGCAGGAATCTACCTATTCCCAAAGAGCGGTATTGGTCTCTGATTGCTGCAGCTGTTTAAATGATTCAGGCACTGAGAAAGCCATGACTCACAGCACGGTTACTGGAGCAGCCCAGTCTCCCTAATGGTGAATGTCTGACTTGCTAGGTATGATTTCTCCAGGAGATGCATGATATAGGATACCAGAGAGATAGCACAGGATGTGTGTGGGTGTTACAGATGGCACAGGAGTTATGTGTGCAGGGCTAGAGCACATGGAGCCTTAGGATTTGCTATGCCATATTTAACAACAACCACAAAAAAAAAGTCTTTCTGCATTAATGACCCGGTAACAGCAGCTTTGGCTCTGCACCCTTGTTCTCTAATGTGCTTCATTTTCAAAGCTGGAAGTAAAGGGAAAGTAGTCCCCATCTTCATAAAAATCTGCTTTTGAAAGCTATTTTAAAAGCTTGGGTGTTGTAGCGGCAAGGCTGGGGAGTATTCAAGTGATGTAGCATATGTCCATGGTGTCACTAACTCTCCTGGTGGAATCACAATCCTTGTGATAAAGTTAGTATATTTTTCCACTTGAATCAACTGCCCAAATGAGGAAGTTGCACGAGACCAACAGCTATGTTTCTGAGAAGAAAGTGCATTTTACAATTTCCTTGGACAATAAATACCCAGCAAGACTTTCCAATGGTCTTTTAAAACTAAGTGTTCAAACCTTCACAAAATATGTCCAAATGAGAAGTTCTTAGGAAAACAAATTACTTTAAAACATCACTGCAAAACATGGCAGGGAATTCAGTGGCCTAGATGCAGAAGTTTAATGCTGTAGGGTACCCGCGACATCCACGTGGGGCTGGAAGATGTGGCAAACAGAGAAGTCCTATAGCTGACCCAAACCACTCTGGAGAGCAGGCAGGGTACTTTACATTTACTGTTGTGGTAGGTGCCTGCTTTTAGGCCACCGAATTCCACTTCTAGATTCAGCTAATGTGGATTGTCTCACCAATCCATGTCTTGCAGGTGGTGTGCTATAACCGGCTTGCAGAAATCGTACTCTGCCCTCACCCTGCTCAGCCTGTCCTCTCCTCTGTGCATCGTGCTCACTGGGACTGCGTTCTTGGCTCCAGCTTCAGTTTTAGCTTGTGCCTCCATCTCCCTGTTCAGTTCTTCCATTTGCTAAAATAGGCAGATTGCAAGGAGTCGTCCGAGTTCTTGAAAAACTCTGATGGGAGTTTTGGTCTCTGAAAAGGTCAGCAAAGTAGCTGGAGGGGGCTGGAGTAGCTTGAGGGCTTACTAGTTTCTAACAGAAGCTTGGCTACTGTGATTTGTGTGTGAAAATCTTGCGCAGGTTAGCCGTCATCCTGGTTTTCTTTTTATGCCCATGCAAGACACACTGCAATGCCAGTACCTCATCTGGAAAGCCTGAGCTTTGCTCCTGACTGGCCAGAACTTATAAAACTGGGCATGAATGTTGGCTGACCTAGGCAGCTGTGTGCAGCCATGAACTGCAACTGTGTCCAGCAGTTTTGCGGTGGGAAAAACTGTTCTGTGTTGCAATGAATGACTGAGGGCATGGTATTTAATCAAACAGGTATAATATACTTGTGCACTTTTTTCTTTCAAACTGTAGAAAAGAGTATAAGCAGGTAAATAAAACTATCTGGAAGCTTTCCTGGCTTGATCTGGTCTACCGGGACCCCTGCCTAAGCAGCTCCTGTTCAATACAGAAAAGACATCTGGGCACTTATCCTGTGTCCAAAACATAATCCTTTTGTGTGCGTTGGGATATGCTCCAATCCTACCTTACAATGTACTGTTTATGCTTTTTCTTCTGTTTACAACTCTAGATAATATGGGTAATTTAGTGGATTCAGGTCTTTGGACATGTATGCCCTCATTTATTTATTTTTATTACACCAGTGTTGCATTTTGCTAAGTAAACATCACAGGGATGCTCAGTCTGCCCTCTGTGGCTATTTAGATTCAAAAGGAACCATAAGACTTTGCAAAGAAGTGAATATTCAGTGGATTTCCTGACTGCTTCTTGTACCAACTACTTCATCTCATCATTTTCTCAGGAGATAGATACACTGCATGATTCACTGAAGTCATTCACAACATTTTATATTGACTCGCACCTTTGCAAATTGTATGAAAATTCATGCAGTGTCTGAATTAGCCAGTGATCCTTAATGCTTCCTGTACAAGTCCATTTGGCATTCTATAAGTGGATTTAAGATTCCAGACTGATTCAAGTGAAAAAGCTATGAAACTAGACTTTTCTTAAAAAAAAATATAAATTGCTGATAAAGCTTTTCTCTTACCAAATACATGAACACATATATGAAGAATTTCCTTACTATTTTAAAATAATGCAAAACTCTGGAATTATCTGATAGAATCCATTATAATTAACGTTGCTGAAAATATCTATTACACAAATATGACCCAGTTGACACTACAATTATTTTTGAATTGCATTCACCATGACTATGTTGACATCTGCTATTCCTTCTTTTTCAGGTGACATCCTTTCCTCTGCTTATGAAGGGAAGACTTTAATCACACTTTGCAAACAAGTTTTAAATAAATAATTTGCAGTTTAGTCAACTATAGGTACTTTTTGTTGTCCAAACCTAAGATTTTATTTAAGTGAAATATACATAAAAAAATATCTGGAAAATAGTTCAGCTTTTTAAAAGACAAAGTTTTCAGAAGTAATTGCCCTATTGGAAAGAAAACTGGAATAAAATATTAAAGTGTTCGGTGTTTTCAAATGGAGCAAGTTTTGCGGATGTAATATTCGAAGAAAATGCCATAGGAACTTCTAGAATCAAACATTTTCAACTGTACTATTTGAGAAAAAAATGTTGACAATCTTCCTATAAGTTCTCTTTCTGGTTAATAATAATTGTTCTGCTAAATATTCTACAGTAATTAATTACAAATTAATTTGTATTTTGTTGTTTTCTTAAAAGCAAATTATTTGAACCCATTCTCTGTGGAGTTCTCCGCTTTGAATTAGGCTCATCCCATTCCCAACTAACATTCATTAAAAAGGATTATTTAAGTCACAGCCATTTCACGCTGCATTGTAGTGTATCCTAAACCACTCGGTTAGGGTGAGGTAGGCGAGACTGCTATAGGAATAACAGGGCATGTCAACATCATCAAGAGCAAAATCGATAAATATAACAACTTGCCAGTTCCCCTCCCCCTCTGCACCTCTTCGACTTGAGAAAGAAGGTGGAAATGTTTAGGAGCTGTTATCTGTAAGTAAAACACTCTTGCTTTAAATTAGTACTCCTTTTCTCAGCCATCTAATGTAAACGAGGTGAAATATCAGAACTCTGAGTAGTTCTTCTTAGTATGTCATATTTGGGAGTTGGATGAATACAAAGCATATAAATACAATGAACACATTAGGGGTTGTAGCAGCTTTAAATATGTTATTTTAAAGGAAAATTCTCTCCTAGAATATAATCTCATATACCAAGGGCTGGCTACAAATGAATCATTAATGTTGATTTACCCTCTCCCCCCTCTCCTTGAGGCTATAAAAAAATTGTTCTGGCTTCTAAATGAAGGCACCCCAAAGTATTATTAATTTGGGGGAGGGGGTGGCTGGGGTGAAGATAAAACTCTTGTTTCAAAAGACTGTTATAATGACTTTTTGAAGAAAAAGGAAAAGCAATACTAGCCAGTTAATGAAAAACAAAGCAAAAAGCTTTGTAAGTAACAGTGGAAAGGAAAGGAAATCAGAGGCGCTTCACATTTTCAATGCATATTTATCAGGGGGGTGTCACTGGAAAAAACTGGAAATTCTCTGCATATACTAAGCATGATGTAGTGAACAGCAGTCCTCCCTGCCTACACTCCTGTTTCTATATTTACCATTACGAATTGAAAAAAGGCTTCTGCATATGTTGCTATTTCTAAAACTTAAAATGGCTTAAAATCAGATAACAGTGACCAGAATAATCTAAGCAACAACGTTTCCTATGTTTCCTCTCCTGAGCTACCATCAGGTTTTTTCTATTCCCTCCCATTGTTTGCCTCACGCTTTTGCTGAACGTGTGTCTTAACTTATCTCTAAAGCCCAGGGAGAGAGAGGGACAGGCACTGAGGAGAGGGCTGGAGGGACAGCAGTGAAGGCTGGGTGTAACCGTGTCCCACCATGCCAGAGAAAGCTTTCTGTGCTGGCTGTAGCCCAAGGGAAAAGCAACACAGGTTGATTCATGATGGAAACTTTTCGGGTTGGCACAGGTTTGTGGGACCCACACAGTGATTCTGATCTAGATCGAGATGCTACTGCATTACTGAAAAAAGAAATAAAGGTGCTGATAGCATTTTGGAATGAGAAAAACACATCTAATGTATCAGAGGCAGTCAACTCTGTGCTGTGACTTTTGTCTTATATTCAGTTTGGAATAAATAGATGGAGATCTTGCTGCTGCTGTAACCTGACATTTTCAGTGCATTGAAGTTTCTGTAGAAAAAAGCATGAACTGCAACAGCTGTCACTTGGCAGAGACAGAGTGATTGAGAACCTCATAGTGCCTTGCCAGATAGATCCTGATGCATCACTGATGCTTTTTCCATTATAACAGATAGCCGCCATCAGAAATGATATACAACCAAGAGGCAGCATTTCATGTCCTGGATAACTGTGTTTCTTTTGCAGGATGTGGTACCGGTTATTTAGTGAATATAGGCACAGGCAGTCCTTTACCCATATTTGAACTTCAATTTTTGAAAGGGAATTTTAATATTTATCTCTAAGGTTATAATTTGTCCAGAAGATGACAGACCAACATACATTTGAATGTTGTTTATATGAAAATATATTAATACAAACTGATATCCTCAAAATGTGACTGAAGCTGTTGGATGTCACCTTAATTGTTTCAATTAGGCTTTGCATACCCTGCTGCTGGGAAGTAATCATGCTGTAAAGCTTTCAAAGAGATGACTTCAGCAATGTGTTAAGAAGTAAATCGAAGCACAGTTTTTATCTGCTGCATGCTAAAGGTATTGTTATTTGAACATTTATAGCTTTTAGATTGTGAAGATTTTAATGACAATGATTGTTCTCTTGTATCTAAGAGGCTTTGTATCAAAGGAAGACCCTTGTTGAAGTGAATAGATTTGATGCAGCCACTGCAGAAATGGGCAGCAAAGTACATCCTGTGATTCAGAGGGGCTATGATCGAATAGACACAAAAAGTTAAACTAAACTAAACACAGAAAAGAATTCTGCTAGTCTTGAGGATTAAACATCCCCTCCCAGCCTCCTCCCCCCCAAAAAACCCACCCAAAAAGCCCACCCAGAAATAAAATTAGAAGTAAATGATGTAAAAATCAACCAAGAATTCAAGAAAAAACATTCTAGGTTAGTGGTAACTAGTGAAATGAGTCTGTCTGGCTTTCCTCCTATTTTAGGGGTTCAGGATAAGGAGAAGGAAGTGAAGACGCCCAGGTTGGCACATTAGATGGTTGGGAGACTTGTCACTTCCCATTGCCAATAGATAACTTCTCCCTTCAGCCAAAGACACGATTAGTTGCTTGTTTGCAGATGCAAACCGTGTAGGAAATCTTGCATCAGAAACCTAGATTTTGAGGAACTTCACTGCAGATTGGCCACTCTTATTGCAGAGGGGAGCAGACAAGCAGAGGTTAGCTCTTGTGTTCAGCCTCAGTTGTTTTCCTTTCTATATCCTACCTCAGTCTTCTCTGTAGTTTTATTTCTTTGTACTCTGCATTGCACCGTAGGGGAAAAGGTTGGTGAGGCTGAGGGGTGGGGGTAGGGAGATTGGAGGTGACATTCAGAAATGTGAGTCATGCACGCAGAGAAATATAGAGAAGAGTTCGTCATGAATAACTTGAGTTACGTGACTCCATAAAATTTTAAGTTACAGCTGAAATGGGATGTATTCACATGCCTATATGATTCCACATAAGCTTCCACACCTGCCATAGATCTTCATGCTGCATTAGATGCAGGTTGATTACTGATGTATTGGGTGTGCTTTTTAAATTTCAGGACAAAATGCCTCTGTTATATGCAGTGGAATGAAAATGCATGTATTTCCTCTTACCAGGGGTGACAGCCAGTTTTGTGCAAAAAAAGGTCTTTTATTTAACCACTGAAAAGCTATACAGCTGTCATAAATCTCTTTGAAATGGTATTGTATTAATTTCTGATAATATCCACCTTAATATCATTGTGTTCACTTTATGCTGCCTTAGCCCTTTTCCGTGTATTATGTAATAAGAAAGTTCAATATTCACAGGAAGTCTTTATGCTGCTGGATGTGAAAGTCTTGCTTTCAGAAGATTAATGATGGCCCCTTGATTCTTCTTAGCCCTCCCTCCCTGCAGCTCTACACTTTCACATATTCATCCTGCTTTTCCTTCCTTTGCCTAATATGATATCTATATCAAACACAGGGGCAGCCGGACTGATTTCTCAATTCTCCATATTGCAGGAGCAGTAAAGTGCTCTGCTTTCCTTCTTTTTCTCCTTCTTTCTCTCCTTCCTTCCTTCCTTCCTTCTTCTTTCTCTACAGTTGACAGTTCTTTTCCCTGCAGAAGGCAGCTCCTTAACTTTTTTCCCAATACATATAAACAATTTTTTAAGAAGTAAAAAAGTGTCTGAATAGATTCTAGATCTTTTTTGCTTTAGAGCTGTCTAATCTGCTTCTCATTTAGACACTTTAAAGGATGACATCCCTTTCCTGTTTGATCTGGGGATGCTACAAACAAAGCTGTGTACTGCGGTATTTTGACATGTAACTCCAATAAGTGAATTGTACAAACAGAAGAGGAGAGCTGGAGTTGGCATCTTTAATGGTTTGGGAGAATAAGGTACCTTTCAGAGCTACTGTGGATATTTACTTTCTTTTTTTTTCTTTTCTTTTCTTCTTCCAGGGAAGATTTATGGCTTTAAACCCTTGTTGACCAATACTGCAACAGTGATGTAACAGACTTGAAGGGTGTCATGACATCTATAGAAAGTCTTGAATTTGGTCTTCTCCAGGTCTTTTCTATATGGCTGACAAGTAATTCACATTTTGATATGATTTTTTTCATATTTTTTTTTCTTTTCTGCTTTTTATGTTGGTTTGCTATTTGACATCAATCCATCTCTTATACATACCTCTTCAAATGGCAGGACTTCACCTTTGACAGTGACAAAGGAAGCAGATTCACCAACTTAGATCCATACATCAAGGTGTTTAGAATACAGCTGACTACACTTATGATTGATTATTGGTGGCAGTAGCAGGATTCTGACACTGACATTTTGCAATGAGTTACAACAATACTGAATATAATGTCTACTAAAGAGAAAGCCAGGGGAAAGTTTGGCATGTTCCTTGCGAAAGGAAGAGTAGACAAGAAAAGATCATGCAATAAAAATGATTATAAACACCTCTCTAAAATTACCCAGTTGATAAAGATATGAAAAGTGTGTTTGAGCCTAAAGATACTGAGCAAGACATTCATGCCTTTGTGCCATATTCAGCTGATGAGGTGTAGAACTGTATGTCATATTTTTAAAAGAAGGTTCATGAGGGTAAACTTAGTTGCCCAGCACCAATTACTGAAGGGAAATGAGTCAAGATGTTACTTTACAAGACAGCCAAGCCCTGAGGCTCCTGAGCTGTTCAGGGGCGACTCCATGCTGCGATTCAGCATGAGACCAGTGGCAGTACTGGGCTGTTAGAAGGACGTTAGGAAGAAGACATCAGTACTGCATTTGGTCTACTCATCAGAGGCCTTGCCCAGTCTAAATCCATCCTTCACTGGAGTGGTGGGTCTTGAGGACATGTCAGGACCTGCATGTGAACCACAGCCAATGCTGCCTTAGCTCTCTCGGGAATGTGGTATATATCTCATGGTCATGTGAAAATTTTGGGTATGAAGCTTGTTTGGCCAGGAAGAATATCAAAATAATCTCATTAACTTCAGACAGGTCTGTTATTAAAAATGTATTCAGATGAGTTTGAAATATCTTTTAAAAAAGATATTGCAGAGAGAAAGACTAAAAGGAAGAGCTGGAGTATCTGAGGCTTGTCAACCAAGCAAAGCAGAGACAGAACAAATAGGAATTGGTATAGCTGAGGAACAAAAAGCTACAAGAACGAATTATGTCAAATGGGCTACAGTAGGTCCTGTATAGATGATATATGATGTTGCATTGGCAGAGCTGAAGGAACAGAGGACTCTGGATGTATTTTACCCGATGTTTAAGTATGAAACATGTTTAAGAAAGAAGCATGTTTAAATGAAAAGGAATGTACCTTCCGTATTTTGTGCCCAGCTACCTGGTTTTAGCAGTAAGTATGCTCAGAGCACATTGACTGCATTCGGCATTCCATGGTCTTGCATACAAGGGAATCTCATTTGCGAATTTTGGATTTATTTGGGAACAAGATCAGAGTCGGATGTTCAGGTCAGGTAAGATGATGGGACCAGTACCAGAATTTCACATGCTTAAGTAAATTTAGGTTGAAAATATGAGATAACAAAAAAAGATTGAAACTGATGGATTGAGTTTTTATGGGTTATTCTATGTGGTTTGGGTTTGTGTGGCAGGGTTTTATTGGTTGCAGGTGAGGGTCGGCAGGGCCGGCTCCTGTGAGAAGCTTCTAGAATTTTCCCCGGCTCGGAGCCGGACCCGCCGCTGGCCCAGGCCGAGCCCCTCAGCGATGGCGGTCGCGCCTCTGGGAGAGCAGATTCCAGAGGGGAACGGCCCGTGAGTCGGGGGAGTGGGATGTGAGAGGAACCCCTCTGCGGATACCGAGGTCAGGGAAGGAGGAGGAGCGGGGGAGGACGCGGTGAGGCGGCAGGCTGTCCCCCCCAGCCCGTGGAGGGGAGCGGGGGAGCGGAGGCCGCCCAAAATGGCCGCGCCTCCGTGGCTGAGGCAGTCTGTGACTGAAGGACTGCACCCTGTCTGCGGAAGGGACCCGCGCTGGAGCAGTTGGTGAGGAACTGCAGCCCGCGGGAAGGACCCGCGCCGGAGCAGTTGGTGAAGGGCTGCCTCCCGCGGGAGGGACCCCACGCCGGCGCAGGGGCCGAGCGCGGAGTCCTCCTCCCCCCGAGGAGGAAGGAGCGGCAGAGACGAGGGGTGAGGAACCGACCCCGGCCCCCGGCCCCTGCTCCCCTGGGGAGAGAGAACCGGGAGTGGGGCTGAGGCGGGAGGGCGGGGGGCGGGGGGGAAGCTGCTCTCGGGCTGGGGTTTACTCCCCATTATCCTTCTTTTGATTCGACTGGTAGCAAATTAAATTGATTTTGTTTCTTCCCCACGTTGAGCCTGTCTTCTGCCCGTGACCGTAAGTGGGGAGTGATCCCTCCCTGTCCTTGTCTCGACCCATGAGCTTTTTCTCTATATTTTCTCCTCCCCATCCCACCAGGGGGGAGCAGTGAGCAAGCAGCCCTGTGGTGCTTCGTTGCCAGCTAGGCCTAAACCGCAACACTATGATAATTAAGCACTTAGAAATGAGCTAAAATAAAATATGTGCCTCTTTTTTGTAAAGCTCACCTCAGAGAGCCCTAACAAAGAACATGTTCAAAAGTGGAGGGATATTGATTTAGTCAGAAAGGGAGGCTCATAAGTTCCCAAGGAAGAACAGATAAGGGTCATGTCAGAAAATGTTTGTGAATTACTCTAGAAGCACAGGCAAGGAGATGAAGGGAAGAACACTCACAGAAACACTCATGTGAATTTTTAGCTAGGAAGAATTTGCCTACTGATGTTTAGAAACATGTTCTGAGGACCAGGTAGGCAACCCACTGTGTTCCCAGCCAGAATGGCTTCTGGGTTTCAGGTTAATGCAGTTAACCATGTGATACATCTTCTGCCAGAAAGGTACACTGCTAGTTCCTCTGAGATCTATGATTTTTTGATAGGTGACTCTTCTCATCCAACAACTACAAACAACTGTTTATTTTAATGTTTCATGTTGGGACTTTCAAAGCACCTTGGCATGAAAGGGGTGGCGAAGCAGTGTGCATGGAAGAGACATTTAAGAGGGTCGGGACACAGGGACTGCTGGAACTCTGGTATGATCTCATATGGGGAAATAAAATATCAGATGCTGAGAGGGTATAAAATGCAGCTGAAAGTTCCAAACATGAAGCCACGTCTGCTGTCTGAAGAGCACATTTCTGCACATGCCCAGTAAAGGTCAGGAATACTGTCAGTGAAGATATCAAAAGACATACCTTTTGATATTTTGTTTGGAAGTTATACTATATACATGAGCCAGAAATCAGGTCCTATCCTCACTAAAAGCACAGACCGCTGGCTGCAGGAATGCAGCAGAGGGTATCAGTGAAAATACATGAGGTGGTAGGGAAACACAAGGGGAGGGAAGGTCAACATCCACTCCCTCCATCACAGACAAAAGTGAGAGCTGTTATCCTCAGGACACAGTCCCAGTGCCTGTAAGCTGACATGACTCAGAGCAAGCAGGATGTCCACCCATTTCCCCAGGGAAAGCATCAGGTACATTGGTTAACTTGGAATAAGTGCTCTGTGACCATGAAAGATAACCTACTGTATATTCATCGAATCATAGAACTATGGAATGGTTTGGGTTGGAAGGGACCTTAAAGATCATCTCGTTCCAATCCCCTATCATAGGCAGGGACACCTTCCACTAGACCAAGTTGCTCAAAGCCCCATCCAACCTGGCCTTGAACACTTCCAGGGATGGGGCATCCACAGCCTCTCTGGGCAACCTGTTCCAGTGCCTCACCACCCTCATGGTAAAGAACTTCTTCCTTACATCTAATCTAAATCCACCATCTTTCAGTTTAAAGCAATTATCCCTTGTCCTATCGCTACATGCCTTTGTAAAAAGTCCCTCCCCAGCTTTCTTGTAGGCCCCCTTTAGGTACTGGAAGGCTGCTGGAAGGTGTCCCTGGAGCCTTCTCTTCTCCAGGCTGAACAACCCCAACTCTCTCAGCCTGTCTTCATAGGAGAGGTGCTCCAGCCTGCTGATCATCTTCATGACCCTCCTCTGGACCTGCTCCAACAGGTCCATGTCCTTCTTACGTTGGGCGCTGTGAGGGACTGAAAGAGTTAATGTCTCAAACATTGTGGCGGGGGCAAGCCCTGCATAGCAATGATGAACCGCAGGTGAAGAAGCCGGTCAGCAACAGGAGGGCATGACGGAGGATGCGCCATTCTGTGTTCTGATGTGCTGAGCGGGGCAGCTCACCATGTATGGCCGGAGGTCACACAAAGTTAGTCCGAGGAAGGGGCTCATGGCCACCCAAGGGACCCTCCATGACCCCTGCCTCCCCATGGCACCTGCGCACAAGATGGAGAGTTACCTAAGTCCTCGAGGGATGTGACCGGTGCGATCGAGAGGCGGGAACTAGACTATAAAGGCACAAACCCAAGAAGCCAGGTGCGTGCTTGTCACCGGACGATTGCCATGTGCGTTATCATCATGCGACCCAAGGGTGGTGATATCTCTTTTCTCTTTCTCTTTCTCTTTTTTTCCATAATCCCTACACCTCATCCCTTTAAGACATAAAGCTGCTGACCAAACTGGGGGTAGGAGCGGATCCAGCTGCCCCTGGGCTCCTCTCTGAGAAGGAGTCTAGAAAGCAAGGGGGTCTGCTCTGAACCTCCTGACCCAACAGGAGGGATGTCCTTATTTTCTTCCCTGAGCTGATCCTGAAATAAGCAAGGCCTGCAGTATATGTTTGGTGATGCGTGGTTAGCACCTGTTATACAGCTTACTGATGTAGTTTTATGCCAATTCTTGTTGTGAGCGAATAAAAGTTGAGTTTTGTGAGTTAAAGGATCCCTGGTGTCATTTCACCTTAGTCCTGATCTGGGAATCAGCGAACCTGAGTCATTGTCCTGAGAAATCAGGACGTGACAGGGGCCCCAGAGCTGAACACATATTGTTAGTGAGAAACTAGGGGTGAGGGTGTTGTGCGATGTGATGTACTTGAATTTGGGGAAAGAGAATCAAAAGGAGCATTTCAGGCACTTAACATCCATCCATCCACCCCTGCATTTGGAAAGAGTACTGTCAAATATGTAAGCCTTGACAGAAAATCCTTGGGAAAGAATGAAGAAATCAGGAGACCGCCAACAAATTCTGTGGACTCATTTTACCTAGAGACACCGAGTTCCAACTGGATGTGCTTGGAATGAAACATAGGCTCCTTGAAAGGAGGGTTTGGAGCAATGAGGTCACAGGATGGAATATGAAACTTTGATCTGGGAAACCGACATTTTGAAGCTGATGTCTGATATTTTATGAAAACTGCATTGTTGATAAGAAGGTACTCCAAGAAACATTTTACTTTTAGATGTAACAAGTGCACCATCCAAACCAGAGTTTGTAACCTAACTTCCTAACTTCTCTACGACAGTTACCAAATAGATCTGCTCAGCTGTTTCACTAAGGTGCAGAGATGTGGAAAATGAAGGATATATCAGTAAGGTATTGTATAAATATAATATGATTACTAATTTACTGGTTTCATATTATTCTGCAGGTGGTATAGAGTTAAATCAGAAGAGACTTCTATAGGGAAAATGAAAGGAAATGAAACAATTACAAATACCAGGAAAAGAATGACAGCCCTTTTTCCCAAAGAGCATACCAAAAATCCTCCAGTAATATGTAGGTGAACACTTTTGGATAATGCTCTCTGATCTACTGTAATGAAGCTAATGAGGTATTTTCTAGGGCAGTGAGGCCACAGGCAGAATTTAGGACTGAAGGGACACCTCACAGGTAAAGATTATTTCTAAAGAAGGAAGTGGAAACAAAAAGAAGCTGAGTGAAATAGCATGTGTGTATTTATAGGTAGGGGTGGGACCTTAGTCTGTTCCTGTCCCTGTTTTGGCACTGGTTTCTGTGGTGCGCTCACCTGGGTTGTCTGGCTTAGTCACAACCCCACAAGCATGCAGCTCCCCAAAGGGAAGGCACTGAGACAGTGCAAGAGCGTTGTGTGTCTGCTCCTACGCAGATCTGCGTGCAACTGGGCAAAGAGAAGCCCACACGTGCTTGCAAACAAAGAATAAATTTAGGAAAAAACACATGCAGGCTTGTTATTTCAACCCTGTTCTGTGCATATTGTTTGTTGTCGCTGAATGTAAAAAGTGCTTCTTTTAAAGAACCTGTTTGGGGATGAGTTTAATTAATGGAGAGCCAGACAGAAGTTTTCAGCAGAGTCCTCTGTAAGAGCTGGGACTGTCTGTTTTGCAGTGATGGGAAAACTGCAATGCAGATGTCCACTTTGAGTATGGTCAAACAAAATTTTTCTCTCTTGTAAGAAATAATGCAAGCCTTATGACCTGAGGGTGAGGTGCAAGACAAATTACAAAGGAATGTAAACCACAGCTTATCCTGTAACAGGAGTATGAGAGGATTCACCCCAGCCCCCCAGTGGGAGCAGCTGAGGTGGGAGCGAAGCGACACATGGCTTCACTGGAAGGAGCCTGGACTGCACCGAGTGCGGCTTGGGCAGGTGAGGGCAAGACACAGGGTTTGGCCAGGGAGTGGGTACGTGTTTAGTGCCAACTCGGTCAGGCACAGGCTTCACTCAGGCTCTAGTAAGCAAGCTCAGATTCATGATAACAGCCAAGGGAGCAGAGATATTGCATACCTGGTATTTCCTTGCAGTCCTCAGATTGCTTTTCAGAGGCAGAAGGCTCATCGCTGGTTTATTGACAAGCAGTGACTCGTCAGTGCTTCTAGCTCCCCCACCAAGCACCCTTCTCATTTAGCTGGTGTTAGATCCCTGCTTTTCATAAGCAAGCCTGGAGATGAACATTTCATGTCGTAGCTACCACTGGGCAAACTTCATGAACATGTTCCTACATACGATAAAACTGCTTTTATACCTTGTTTCTGCATCCCAAGTATTACGGTGCAAATGAGGGCTCTATACGGTTCCTTGGTGTTCTGGAAACTTGTCCATATGCATACGAGTTGATACAGTGTGTTAAGAAATGCATCTTTCCAGCTCAGTACTTACTTTTTTTCTCAGCTGGAGCAGGGCATAAGGCTGTAGGCATTGTTTAAAACACAGAAACCCTTCCAAATGTATTGACAGATAAATACAGAAGCTCATAGTTTGTTGCCCTATGTAAAAATTCTGTGTAAAAATAGGTGAGCAAAAATATCCAAGAATTATGTGGAAACTTTCTCATTACTGGGATCACAGAACATACTAGCTCCAGGGTGTGATCCTTAAGGCCAAAACTCCCCAAATCTCATGAAGCTCCTGTAATGGAGCAGGATGCTTTAAAAAAGCATAGCACAAATCCTATGAAACACTTAATGGATCTACGTAAGGTAAAATTGGCACTTTGCATTGCATTATTGTCCAGCATTCCTCCTCAAAATCACCTCTGCTGGTATTTATAAAGCATGAGCAGGAAGCACAGTATGAATGTTATTTTTCATACTAAATAGAGCGTTTGCATTCATTGTTCCTTGTCAGTGATTTTGGGTTATAGACATTGTATTTTTAAAGGTGCTAAGTGAGCTAGGAACCTTCACTGAAGTGAACTTCCCCTCCAAAAAAACCCCTAGCAAGAAAAAGCTTTTTAGTATGCCATGGCACTTTAAAAACTCACTTTGAATTTTAACACTGGTACTTGAGGGGAAAAAAAGGTCTAGAAGTAACTCAGGGGCAGTAGGTAGCAATGCTTCCCCAAAGGCTCCTATTCTTTTGTTCTAGGATGGATAGATGGGTAGCTGGATCCAAGGATGATGTGACAGTATTAATCTTAGAAGTCCCTGCTGATTCAGTCTCTCTGACCCCAGAGTTTCTACTTAGCCAAGATGAATAACCTCATGGCTATCAACATGATGTAGCCCTATGGAAGCCATGCTTAAACTGTTTGTAATGCTCCATAGTTAGTCAAGAGTTACTAGCTGTGCATGTAGCTGTAGATGTTATTCCAAAAGCAAGCAATATTTTAAAAGTAGGCGTATAGGTGGGGAACAAAATGGTCATTTAACATTTACCCTGGTTACTCTGATTAGATTACAGACCATAATAAAAATTCCTCTGTAATGATAAAATTCTGCAAATAAGAGGAACCATGTTTTATCACCTGTACACCTATAAAAAATATCTCAACCCCTGTATTTTATCTCTTCTTCTATATGACACATTCCTTCCAAACCCACATAGAATACACCCAATGTCAAGTTCAACTTAACTTACACACTTCTGCGCTCAGAAGCAAGCCTCTCACTTTCTTCGATTCTGACACTGTCTGTGGATTCTAAATCAGTACAAACTGCAAAATGAGGAACCCTAAAAGTTATAACTGAAAAAAGCAATTGCCCTACTTCATTAATTCCACCAACAATTCCATGTGTGATTTACACTCATACTCCCACTTTAACTTCCTTTCAGCCCACGAACTGTTTTGAGGTCTAATTTATATTACTTCAGGTATTTGTCTGACTTTGCTGAAGACAGCAAATAAAACTGCCCCTTGTCTTTCTGATTGCTGGCATTCTTTAGTACATAGCAAAGGTTTTTCACACTTTGTGTGTGGTGATTTTTTGTTGTAGAGTATTGCTTTATAGTGAAATAACAGTATCAGATTAATTTGATCTGATCCCTGGAGCTGAATTCCAACCACCAGGCCACATAGGGAATATATCTTTTATTTATAATTCATTTACTACCAACAATCATAGTGGCAATTTCATTAAATGAAATATATCCCAAACCTAAAAGCCCATTAATATGAATTTATCATTGATCTGACTTTATTAACTTTACTGACTTGTTCTATTTGTTTCCAGAGGATTAATAAAAATATTTTTCCACTATAATTTTTTTAAAATATGTATGTATAGAATCCTTTTAAATAGTTCAGAAATAAGTGTTTCAGATAGAGCAAATAAAAGAACTGTCCTCTTTTCTAATAATAAACTTTTAAACAGGTCACTATTCCTTAAAATACAGAAAAGGTTAGTCATTCTAAAAGTCAAATCTGCCTGGAATTATTTCTCTAAGGTTTAAAAATAAAATACACTTTTAAAACTAAAGAAGGCTGAATAATAATCCAATTTTAACCTCACAATTTTTTTGAATAGTGTAGAATAGTCCTCTTTTCTTCTCAGTTGGGCAGGGATTTCCTGCTACTGAGCACACATTTGTGTCTTAGACAATATAATGGGTATGTACATTAGCTACTGTATTGCTCTTACAGTGCACCACAAATAAGCTGTTTTATTTTTCTCTCAAAAGATATTTTCTGCTGTCTGTATTAATTGGCATTTCAGATCATGTGCTGTCACTTTTACATTTTGTTAAGGAAAAAGAAAAGGAAAAATATGTATTGCAGCTATTGTTATCCATATAAAGCTTGACTTTTCTTACAGAGATTTATTTGAAATGACACTATGGAGCTTGACAGTTCTTGTTGGTTATTTTCATTTACTAGACAATTTTGCATGCTATTGGCATGGGGACATGGTCTCAGGCAACAGCTTTGTTCTATTGATCATTATTCTAAATGAAATAAATATTGAAGCAAACAGTAAGCCTAACTAAAGACTAAATTACTATGCTAGATAAATCTCAGTAAACAAATATTGAAGAGAAATTTGGTGATACACATAATAAATGATTGAATATTCAACTGATAAACACCTTTTCTTCTGGATGATGGACTAAGGTGCACACAAATTATTGGCTTTATTTGGAAATATTGAGGTGCGCATATACTGGCTTTGGAGTGTGTGTTATTCCTTTTTATAATTCAGTCATTTCAGGTCACTTCAATATTACTTCTTCCATTATTTTAAGGCAGTTGAAGATATTTATGAGCAAAACATGACTGAGCCAGCCTTACATGTATTAAAATATGATATTAAATTGAAAATTGAATCTTGTAGATCAGAACTTTTTCTCTTCAGCAAAGACCCAGAGAGCGCTGCTAAAAACCCTGACAATCAACCAGATTTAGTAACCTATCCAAGTCTAGGTACCTAGAAACATATTGCTATACTGAATTCTGTGAATCGCTAGTGAAGGTGTTAAGCTGGGATATGACTCTAAAAATGACCATTCTTTCCTCAAAATAAATACAAAAGTTAGAATATGTCTGCTTTAACCCTGCAAGTGGATATACTAGAATGGTGAATTTTAAATTGGTGTTCTGCACCCTTGGAGATCAGTAGATAATAAAGAAAGTGTGCAAATATGTCCTACATGAACATGATTCAGCTGGTTTTTAAATGACAAGAAAAACCTCTTTTTGGCTCAGATTTATTTTAGTCTCTATAGTATGCATCACTCTTATTCCAAAGGAGTTTTGCTAGGGCTCTGTGTGTTGGTCATGACTTTTTCACCTTACTTTTGTGTTCCATTTGCTGATGCCTTATTGAGTTTTAGGGACTGCTTCTTTGTGTGTGTGTATCTGTTACGGTAGTCTTTTAATTATGTGGTCAGTATAAGCCAAATGTCCCCCCGCCACCTCTGTCTCCTTCCTTTTCCTTCCACAGGTAGAAGGCCTTGGAAAGTGAAAAAAAAAAATCACAAAATGATAAAGAGAATGAGTCTGACCTCTTTCCAGCCTATTTTCAGACTTCGCTGTTCTCCAGCTTCAAGCGCACAAGCACCCCAGAACTTCCAGAAGCAGGTTTCCAGACAATGACTGCAGCCTCCATGCTGCTTCCATGTCCTTGGTCTTCCTTTCTCCCGGCCGCTGCACTCTTCTGTCTGCTCTGATGGGGCAGGTGATTCTCAAATGCCTTTTGCTGCAGGTTCTAGGATTGCAGCAAAATTTTTTACAAACTGATGGTAAGCCAAACACACTAGAATTTAATTTTTCTTTATGTGTAGAAACTCTTCTCTATGAAGGTGTTTCATCAGCATTTGGGAGAAGGGGGGGTCTTCCATACAGAATGGCCTCGTCTGGCTGTTCTAATTCACAATGGGATGCACCAAGCTTTTATAAGTGAGAGGGCACAGTTTTCTCCTTTTTCCTGTAGGCTCTCCGTTAAGACTACTCCACTTATGCTTTTATCACTTATGTGAAAATCTTCTGCTGTGACTACTAGCCATCAATGTGACTACTAGTTATCAATGAACTTTAGGTAATCCAGTGCCATGAAAATTGCTTATCTTTTATTTTCACAGTTGTATTGGGTCTGGTTGGCCAACATTGGGCATGACAAACTACTGTGATATGTTAAACTTGGCTGGCCACCAGATGCCCACCCAGTTGCTCTCTCATGCCCTCTCCTCAGCAGGATAGGAGAAGAAAATACAATGAATAAACTCATGGGTTGGGATAAGGACAGGGAGATCACTCACCAGTTACCATCACAGCAAAACAGGCTTGACTTGGGGAAATTAATGTAATTTATTGCTTATTAATAACAGATAAGGATAGTTAGAAATAAGAACAAAACTAAAACCACCTTCCCACCCCCCCCTTTTTTTTTCCAGGTTCATCTTCACTCCTAACTCTTCTATCTCTTCCCGCCAAGTGGCACAGGGGGTTGGGGAAGGGGGGGTTGTGGTCAGTTCATAACACTTCATCTCTGCTACTCCTCCTCCTCATGCTGTTCCCCTGTTCCACTGTGGGGTCTCTTCCATGGGATACAGTCCTTCGTGGAGTTCTCCAACATGAGTCTTTTCCATGTCCTGCAGTTCTTCAAGAACTGCCACGGTGTGAGTCCTTCCCACGGGCTGCAGTCCTTCAGGAACAGACTGCTCCAGCTTGGGTGCCTTCCACGGGAGACAGTCCTCCACAAACTTCTCCAACGTGGGCCCTTTCCATGGGCTGCAGTTCTTCACGAACTGCTCCAACGTGGGTTCCTTCCACGGGCTGCAGTCCTTCAGGAACAGACTGCTCCAGCTTGGGTCCCCTGTGGGTTCACAGGTCCTGCCAGGAGCCTGCTCCAGTGTGGGGTCTCCATGGGCTGCAGCTTCTTTCAGGGCACATCCACCTGCTCCGGCGTGGGATCCTCTACAGGCCTCAGTGTTAATATCTGCTCCACCATGGACCTCCATGGGCTGCAGGGGGACAATTTACTTCATCATGGTCTTCCCATGGGCTACAGGGGAACCCCTGCTCCGGCACCTGGAGCACCTCCTCCCCCTCCTTCTTCACTGACCTTGGGGTCTGCAGGGCTCTTTCTTCCACATTTTTCTCACTCCTCTCGCAGCTGCCACACAGCGTTCTTTACCCTTTCTTAAATATGTTATCATGGGCTCAGCTTTAGCCAGTGGTGGGTCCATCTTGGAGCTAGCTGAAGCTGGTTCTGTCCGACTGGTGTCTTCTTACAGAAGCCACCTCTCCAGCCCCTACTACCAAAACCTTGCCACTTACGCCCAATACCACAGTTTTGTTAAACCCAAATGTAGTTACGGCCTCTAGTGAATGCATTTAGACATACAGGGAGAGTATGGAGAATGCTGAACATATGACAGGGGCCATGGCAAAAGAATATCAGTTTATGGTAAAGGCCTGAAAGCTGACAACGGACAGAAAATTTAACTGCCAAGAAAATTTTTAATAATGAAACTTAGTTGTTAATTTTCTGTCACTATTTGACTAAGCCAGGTTTTTTTGTGGACTAGCACATATTTTGTGTTCTGACCATCCTACCCTGATGACTGAAGGTCATGAAGATCAGTGCATGGTTTGTGAACTTCCTTCTTGATTTCAAGGTATAAAGGATGAAATTCGTTCCTGTGCGAGTGAGCCATCATGGAAGATAATGAGGACTATGCTATGGGACAGCTATCTCGCTCACTTCTGGAGCGGGGTCAAAGACTCTAGCATGAAATCAGTATTAAATCCCTGAAGTGTTTAGAATTTCCCTTTTCAGAGCTTTTCTTCCATCCTGTTTGCATTTATATTGCTTTAGTTCAAGAAGTATGCTGAATTCTGGGGAAAATATATATATGTTTCTTCCTTTGCTAAACAAAAGGTAAATAAACTTTCTAAGACATCTCCGCTCACAGTATGATGGTAATAAGAAAACATATTGCCTAAGAGTTAATTGTGCTATTTCATATCAAAAGTGTTTGTCCCAAAAGATTCATAAATATTTTATTTCTGTACTGTAAAATGTTATTTTCCTTTTTTCCCCCATTTGCTTTTCTATACTTTCTTAATGGCTTTACTAACAAAAAGTCTGTTGAGAATATGTAAAATCTCTTTCTTGATGCTCATTAGAACAATTCATTGAATATTAAACATACTAGAAAGCTCAGTGTTTGGTATCTATTTTATGACTGGATAAGTCCTAAACAGACCTAAACAGGTCACAGGCCTCAGTTTAAGGATGTTTGTTTGTAATAAAAGCTCTCCTGCACCTGGCTTTGTGCTTTGTAAGAAACTGTTTTTCTCCAGGGTACAATTACCTCAAGCTTTTTTTCCAGCCAGCGAGAAGAAGGGATAATGGGCAAAACTCAAGTTACACCAAATATTTGGTCTAGAGTTTGGCTTTGCAATCTATGGGATATTAAGCATAAGAGTTTGAAATCCCATGAGAACAATAGGTTACTATTTTGTGGATGTTTTAAAAGGCTCTAATTTAGACTAAACTTCCTTTAATTTTTTTAGTTCATATCAGAGCCTTTAGTCAGGAACATGAACCACTTTTCAACTAAATTTTCCCATTCCACCAAGAAAAAAGGTAGTGTTTTCCTTAGTGAAGTTTAATATTACTAATGGTTCTTATTCTATGGAAGGGTTTTTAGAAGCTAATTTGGATTAACTGGGAGTATTATTATTCTTTCTAATTGATTAAAAAGTGTTCTTGTTCTGCACCAACGCTCTGTTTTGTAGAGCACCTCCAGCTGCATGAGGCAGAGGTAAGGGAAAGCACACTCATGTAGATGGGTGTTCCAGAAATACAGGCTTGATGGAATAAGACAGAATAACATGGAAACCACTTGCAAGTTAGAGTTTCAAATTAAATGCAGTATTGAGTTATACTTACCCTTGCAGAAAGGTAGCAGTGGTGACACTAAAATAATACTTCAGCAACAAACCCTTTTGAGACTATTGCCTGAAAAATCCATTGTCAACCCCGGTAGCTGTAGGAAATGAAGCATGATTTTACTAACAAGACCATACAAATAAACCCCTGTATAAAACTGATACTAGAATCAGGGTCTTTCTTTAGGGAAAGACTGTCATCTAATGCACTGTAAGATTATACCAATGAGAGAAGGAATGGCTTTACGTGAGAGATGACATACTTTATTAGATGAGCTGACGAAGAGCAGTCATATACCCTTGTATAAAATTAGACATCTAAAACGTTAATAGGTTTATAGAAATGTTGCTTATAACACCATCAAATTGGTTTCACAGTTCCAGCATTCATCTCAGAGTATCTAGAGTAAATGCAAACACCAAAGTGACTTTAAATGGCCAGATGCTATTGTAGTAGTGCATGTGGATGTTTTTACATTTGTTGCTGCTGGAGGAGGACAGGGCCGCTCTCTGATATTACTTTCCCTTTACGCAGTGATGACAGACTGTGTGAGTAGTTAGACTGAAGCATATGAGACAGCGCAAAGTTATTACACTAGTTTAACAGGTGGTAACTTGGGTTCCTATGCAAACGTGAATGACACATTTTAAAAGTCACGTATCTCAGAAGAGCCTTTCGAAATTGTCCTACACCACTCTTAATGACATTTATCAGAGATAAAGCATGTGTTTTGTAAGATTTTGCAGAGATTATAGACAGCTAAAAGTAAATGTTTTAATAGGAGACGATCGTTCACAGTTACCGTCATTTAAGCGATTTCTGATTACAACAAATGACTGAATCTTCACCCAAGCAGGGCATCACATGTGGGCTGGGATGAAACTCTGCTTATGAACCAGTAGGCTCTTATGTTCTCAAACCCCATAAATAATTAGTAAATCATTTGTCAGATTTTAATAATAGGCATTCAATTTTTACTGAGGCATACTGACTCCAGATGGCATAGAACTCATCATTTTCCTACACAGTGACACTTTTGCAAGGTTTGGGACACACAGGAAAGGAATGATAGACCATGTCTTCTATAATACTTAGCCAGGAAGGGGACATGGTTTAAGTCCCTCCCTGGCCCAGGGAAAAAGCACAGGTTTGGCTGCAAACTGTAAAACTTCATCGTGCCAAAGGTGCGAAGCCATGAATTTGAAGGCACAAAATGTCTGTTTTATTGCACCTGTCTTTGCCAATGCTTCTCTTCACAATTCTCTGAGACGGGTCCTTGGCCATTAAAGAGGTCCCATTGATCTCCTGCTCTGCTGAATGTTCAGAACAAGCTGTTTTATTCTCCACGTTCCTTGATGTTCTCCTGTCTTCTATCCTTTGAGTCTTTACCTTTTCCCTCACTTACCATGTCCTAACCTTTCCTTTTCTGTGGAACTTCAGACGAGTGAGATTACCCTGCAGGAAAGAAAGAAATGGGCAAGTAGTTTCTGAAAGATATATGACTCTTGCAGGCAGGGAGTCATCACATTTTAGATTTTGAACGTTACATTAAAAGTACAGCATTAAAAAGACTTTACATAGACAGATTCTACTGACAGCTGTGCACAACATAGAGAATCTCTGCTTCTATATTTATCTGGAATCTCTATTTTAAGTTAATTATATGAGGGCTTGTTTGTTTTTAAACTTCATCTTCATGAAATACTAATGTTTGAATGGACAAATTACTTTCTTCTAACTCTGGATTCCCTTGGGTTTTTGTGTGTTTTAAGCTAGAGTCTTGACAATCCTGAAGTCTAATTTCTTTTCATGTAAATACTTGAAGCTTAAGAATATGATTTAAATCTAAAGGATTAAAAAAAGAGAGCGTTTCCTTTTATACAGTCCCCAGCAGAAGAGTGTTCTACTTTCCATTCAGTAACAGTGCTTGGACTATATCAAATGCAGTTTTAAAAGTGAGGTCATGATGCTATGATTCAAAATTTGTCAGATGTAAAGCCATAAGGGATTTTTAGAAGATGAAAAGACTAGACTTCTGATGTGACCTGATGCAGCTGAGTAACTCCCAAAGTCACAAGTCAGTTTCTGACTATAAAAGAGACATCTGATCAGATTGTCATGCTTTATGTTTAATGGAGTGTTACAAGGACTTTGACACAAACCATTACCCACTATTTACTTATTCAAGGCAGAAACCTACTGGAAAATTGAACGAAATTATCCATACTTTAACAGCTTTGAGCAGATTGCAGTATGATCAAAATTTCTAAAACATGCTCTTTTGAGAACACTGATATTAAATGCTCTTGAATTCTTGTATTGTGCTTTAATCATTATGTTTTACTAAATAATTTTTAACCTCAGGATGCTAAACAGAAATGTTGCCAATATTGCAGTTTATATCTGCCATACATGGCCATGTTACAGAAAGATCTATTATTGACTAGATTCAAATGGTAATCGGTTGTGAACCTGTTTTTCTTTCACTTCTTACCATTCTTCGAACAAAACTGTGTTAGTCATTTTTTTTTAGTATTTATGGTACCTTTGGGAATCAAAGCCATTGTAAAAATCACTAGCAATAACTCCAGTCTTTGTTGTTATTAGGAACTTGAATTTCGACTAAAAGAAGATGCTCAGAGGAATCTTGGTTACATCAAACTGCACAGAGGAAACATGTTTTTGAATAATTATTTCAAAGCCTATTGGTTGCTACTCAAAAATGAAAAGCTGGTGAAATCATAATGCTTGTCTAGAGAGGGATGCTATTGTGAAATAACCAGCGAAGCAAAGCATGATACCTCTTTTGCAAATCCACAGTTATTACACATTGGGAGAGTGTGTGACTATCATGGACTTTTTCTGAAACTTAGAAACCTAAATGATTTGAAGACTCTCTGAGGGTGGTATAAACATGCTCACATAAGGAAGAAGAGTGAAGTAAATATTCCAGCCATTTTTTTTTTCCCTGCAGAAGTGACCAGGTCTTATATAATTATTCTCAAATGTGATTACCAGATGAGTTCACTATAGACACCAAATATGAGCTAAGTAATCTAGCAAGCAGATTATATTTTCATTCAGGACACTAATGATATTATAGGAAGTAAGAAAAAAAGAATTCTAAACCTCTGACAACTTTTGGAAATTCTGTAGTTAATAGAAAAGGTTCACAAGTAACGTGGGGACTCTTCACTTTTCACTGACTGATATAGTGGTGTGAATCTCCTTACACAAGTCAAAGTACTCATTTGCACCAGGCTAAATTGGACCTAAGCACCGTTTGTCTGCAGAGAAGTCTAAGTGCTTCAGGATATACTTCAAAACCAAGTAAAATAAAATGTTAAGTATAATTTAAGAAAGAAGGGTTTTGAACAAATAACTGAATCAATTTACTGATCTGTACCTTTATTAAGTGTAATCCATTCTGAATTTTTGTGTGGATTTTATTTCTGATGAATCCTCTAATTGTAGAGATTTTTATCAGATTAAGCTTTGCCCTACAAGGCAAAGGATCAAATTGTTTTTCACCATCTACCTGCATTAAGAGGGCCTGGAGGTCGATCATATCAGCAAAACATCTATCTATGACGGGGGAAGAAAGTTGACTGGAAAGTATTTCTGGTATCTGCAGTGATATTTAAAGTAATTGTCAAGAACCAGGTTTAAGTGAAGCGGTTTATGTACATTTGAATGGTTTACTGTTGAAATGCTCATATGGCTTCCAATACTTTAATGACATGTAAATATTAATGAGAGGATGTGCACAACACCACACTTTTTTGAGGTAGAATGGCATCTATGTCATCACTTGTAAATTCCACAAAACATATATTAAGACCTGATTTTCACATGCACTGTATTCGGACAATATTTTTAAAAGAACTCTGGTGCCTTTAGACAGATTTCTTTGAGAGTTCTACTAAATCTGGTGCCCCAAAAAGGAATTTGCTCATTAGACCAACTAAGTAGAAATAATTGAACGTCTCATAGAATTGTAGAAACAGTGAGTTATTTAGGTAGAAAAAGACCTCTGGAGGTTGAATCCAACTCTCTGCTCAAAGCAGGTCCAATCGGCTCAGATAGCTCAGGGACTGTCCAGTCAAGTTTTGAATATCTCCAGGAATAGGAACTACACAACTTCTTTGGGCATCCCGGGCGAGTGTTTGACCATCCTCATAGTGAAAACATTTTTTGTGGTATCTAACTGGAATTTCCTGTACTTCAACTTGGGTCTGTTACCTCCCATCCTTCCTCTGTGCTCTTTTGAGTCTGGCTCTGTCCTCTAGCTGTTGTCCCATTAGGCAGTTGCAGATAGGTATAACATTCTCTTTAACATTCCCTTCTCCAGGCTGACTAAATCCTGTTCTCTCCATCTCTCCTTGTGTCCTAGTTTCAGCTGGGATAGAGTTAACTGTCTTCCTAGTAGCTGGTACGGTGCTATGTTTTGAGTTCAGTATGAGAAGAATGTTGATAACACTGATGTTTTCAGTTGCTGCTAGTAGTGTTTAGACTAATGTCAAGGATTTTTCAGCTTCTCATGCCCAGCCAGCGAGAAAGCTGGAGGGGCACAAGAAGTTGGCACAGGACACAGCCAGGGCAGCTGACCCAAACTGGCCAACATGGTATTCCATACCATATGACGTCCCATCTAGTATAGGAACTGGGAAGTGGGGGCGGGGAATCGCCGCTCGGGGGACTAGCTGGGTGCCGGTCGGCGGGTGGTGAGCAATTGCACTGCGCATCATTTGTACATTCCAATCCTTTCATTATTGCTGTTGTCATTTTATTAGTGTTATCATTATCATTATCCGTTTCTTCTTTTCTGTTCTATTAAACTGTTCTTATCTCAACCCGTGGGTTTTGCTTCTTTTTCCCGATTTTCTCCCCCATCCCACTGGGTGGGGGGGGGAGTGAGTGAGCGGCTGCGTGGTGCTTAGTTGCTGGCTGGGGTTAAACCACGACAGTCCATTTTGGCGCCCAACGTGGGGCTCGAAGGGTTGAGATAACGACAAACCTGACCAGAGCTCGTTAAAACAAATTTGTTATAAGCATTCATTATATTGGTCTTATAGTCGCTGGTCATTATGTTGATTTATGTGTTCTTAGAGTTGTTGCTCTGGTTTTTAAAGTTCTGTTATGTATCACCTCGCTTGCTGTATGTAGTCCCTCTTCTCCTGCTTATCATCCGTGGGAGGTGGATTAAGGTTTTTGCTTTGATGTATTGTATAACACTGGTTTATGGTATGATAAAGTCATCAGTTGTGGAATTAATCCGGTATTTGCACTCAGCATTGTCACCTTTATACTGCGGGAGCCATCTGTGGGAAACTATTAATAATTATACCATTTACCTTTCCTCCTTGGAAAACCAGTCTATGAGTGGGATACCTTTCTTCCCCTCTCCTTTCTCCTTCAGTCCAGTTACAATGGTGTTTGGGAATTTTGAAAAATTTGAATACTCTTGGGATGTTGATACCAGCACGGTCCTAGCCCTACTGCTGGGAATTAGCATGCTTCTGAATGTGGTTCAGCTCTTGTTTAAGGTTAAACAACTATTTAAGAAGATCACCCAGAGGTCTGCCCCGAGGCTGGATAATTATGAGTGGCAGGGTGTGTGGGGTAGTATGGGCAAGTACCTAGAAAAGTGGGCACCTCCAGTGTTTTGGAAATTCACCCCTGAACAAATGCAGAATCCAGAAGAACTAGTAAAATATTTGGAAAAGGTATGCTGTCACCCCGGCAGCTCCAGAGAGATACAAATCACTGCAACGTGCTGGGGCCTGGCCCATGCCTATCGAGCCCTGTTCGACACAACTCAGCACCCCCAAGGGGAAGAGAAGGTCTCTGGACCTAACAACAAAGCAATGAGCACTGCGGTCACCCAAACCCCGGCAATGGGCGCTGCGGCCCCTCCAGCCCCGGCGACGAGCATTGCGGCCACCCAGACCTTGGTGACAGGTACCGTGACCCCTCCAGCCCTGGCAATGAGAACTGTGGCTACCCAAACCTCAGCAACAGGCACTGCAGCCCCTCCAGCCGCAGCAACGAGCACAGCAGCTACCCAAACCTTGGCAACAGGCACTGCGGTCCCTCCAGCCCCAGCGACGGGCACTGCTGCTACCCAAACCTTGGCGACAGATGCTGCTACCCAAACCTTGGCGACAGACGCTGCAGATATCCAAAACCCGGCGAGTGATACTGCAACTGAACCAGTGGATCAACCTGCACCAGTATCAGTTGCCCCCGTACAGAAAAAGAAATATAAAAAATCAGCTCGCTTAGCAAAGGATGAAGGTGAACCAGGGCCATCACGGGAACAGGAGGAAGAGGCAGAACCAGAGGTAATAACCCGGTCCCTATCCTTGAGTGAGCTGCGAGATATGCGAAAAGATTTTGGCCGCCGTATAGGTGAGCATATTATCACCTGGCTTCTCCGATGCTGGGACAATGGGGCTAATAGCTTGGAATTAGAAGGTAGGGAAGCCAAGCAGCTGGGATCGCTTGCCAGGGAAGGTGGCATTGACAAGGCAATTGGAAGAGGAACACAAGCCATCAGCCTCTGGAGGCGACTCTTGTCAAGTGTGAAGGAAAGGTACCCCTTTAAGGAAGATGTTATATGTCAATCAAGCAAGTGGACCACCATGGAAAAAGGTATCCAATATCTGAGGGAATTAGCTGTGCTAGAGACGATTCATCATGACCCGGACAACCCACAATTACCCAAAGATCCAGACGAAGTCCAATGCACACGACCCATGTGGCGGAAATTTGTACGGAGCGCACCATCGTCCTATGCCAACTCACTGGCAATAATGACCTGGAAAGACGAAGAGGCACCGACAGTGGATGAAGTGGCTCGCCAACTCCGTCAATACGAAGAAAATCTCTCCTCCTCCCTACAAGCCTGCATTTCGGCTGTGGAGAAGCTGTCCGAGGATTTCCAACAATTCAAAGAGGATATGTCCTATTGCCCACCTGTAAGGACCAATGTCTCAGCTATTAGGAGTGAGCGCTCCTCTGCCCAAGAGAGAGAATATAGAAGGTACACACCGCGAGGTGCCCTGTGGTTTTACCTATGTGATCATGGAGAGGACATGAGGAAATGGGATGGAAAACCTACCTCGGTCCTAAATGCACGGGTACGTGAGCTGCGAGGAAAAACCACCACAAAAGGGGATTCTACTAGGAAAAATGCCGCTCCAGTTTCCAAACAGAGCAGAAGGGCTGATCTTATTTCTGATCCTCTTGAAGGGACTTCTGAGCCAATTTTACGAGAAGTGAATACCGGATACTCTGGCCAGAATTAGAGGGGCCCTGCCTCCAGCCAGGTGGAGGAAAGGGATAACCGGGTCTATTGGACTGTGTGGATTCGATGGCCTGGCACGTTAGACCCACAGGAGTATAAGGCTCTAGTAGACACCGGCGCACAGTGCACTCTAATGCCATCAAGTTATAAAGGGGCAGAACCCATCTGTATTTCTGGTGTGACAGGGGGATCCCAAGAGTTAACTGTATTGGAAGCTGAAGTAAGCCTAACTGGGAATGAATGGCAGAAACACCCCATTGTGACTGGTCCGGAGGCTCCGTGTATCCTTGGCATAGACTATCTCAGGAGAGGGTATTTTAAGGATCCGAAGGGGTATCGATGGGCTTTTGGTATAGCTGCCTTGGAGACGGAGGGCACTGAACAGCTGTCTACCCTGCCTGGTCTCTCTCAAGACCCTTCGATTGTGGGGTTGCTGAGGGTTGAAGAACAACAAGTGCCAATTGCTACCACGACGGTGCACCGGCGGCAATATCGCACCAACCGAGACTCTCTGATTCCCATCCACAAGTTGATTCGCCAACTGGAGAGCCAAGGAGTGATCAGCAAAACTCGCTCACCCTTTAATAGTCCCATATGGCCAGTGCGAAAGTCTAATGGGGAGTGGAGACTAACAGTTGACTATCGTGGCCTGAATGAAGTTACGCCACCGCTGAGTGCTGCCGTTCCAGATATGCTAGAACTTCAATACGAACTAGAGTCAAAGGCAGCCAAGTGGTATGCTACAATTGACATTGCTAATGCGTTTTTCTCAATCCCTCTGGCAGCAGAGTGTCGTCCACAGTTTGCCTTTACTTGGAGGGGTGTCCAGTACACTTGGAATCGATTGCCCCAGGGGTGGAAACACAGCCCCACCATTTGCCATGGACTAATCCAGACTGCACTGGAAAAAGGTGAAGCTCCGGAACACCTGCAATACATTGATGACATCATTGTATGGGGCAACACGGCAGAAGAAGTCTTTGAGAAAGGGAAGAAGATAATCCAAATCCTTCTGAAAGCTGGTTTTGCCATAAAAGAAAGTAAGGTCAAGGGACCTGCACAGGAGATCCAGTTTTTAGGAATAAAATGGCAAGATGGACGTCGTCAGATCCCAATGGATGTGATCAACAAAATAGCAGCTATGTCTCCACCGACTAATAAAAAGGAAACACAGGCTTTCTTAGGTGTTGTGGGTTTTTGGAGAATGCATATTCCAAATTACAGTCTGATTGTAAGCCCTCTCTATCAAGTGACCCGGAAGAAGAATGATTTTAAATGGGGCCCTGAGCAACAGCAAGCCTTTGAACAAATTAAACGGGAGATTGTTCATGCAGTAGCCCTTGGACCAGTCCGGGCAGGACAAGATGTTAAAAATGTGCTTTATACTGCAGCCGGGGAGAATGGCCCTACCTGGAGCCTCTGGCAGAAAGCACCCGGGGAGACCCGAGGTCGACCCCTGGGGTTTTGGAGTCGAGGATACAGAGGATCCGAGGCTCGCTATACTCCAACTGAAAAAGAGATATTGGCAGCATATGAAGGAGTTCGAGCTGCCTCAGAAGTGGTTGGTACTGAAACACAGCTCCTCTTAGCACCCCGACTGCCAGTGCTGGGCTGGATGTTCAAAGGGAGGGTCTCCTCTACACATCACGCGACTGATGCCACGTGGAGTAAGTGGATTGCACTAATCACACAACGGGCTCGCATAGGAAACCCCAGTCGCCCAGGAATTTTAGAAGTGATCACGGACTGGCCAGAAGGCAAAGATTTTGGAATGTCGCCAGAGGAGGAGGTAACGCGTGCTGAAGAAGCCCCGCTGTATAATAAACTGCCAGAAAATGAGAGGCAATATGCTCTGTTCACTGATGGGTCCTGTCGCATTGTGGGAAAGCATCGGAGGTGGAAGGCTGCTGTATGGAGTCCTACACGACAAGTCGCAGAAACTGCTGAAGGAGAAGGTGAATCGAGTCAGTTTGCAGAGGTGAAAGCCATCCAGCTAGCGTTAGACATTGCTGAAAGAGAAAAGTGGCCAGTGCTCTATCTCTATACTGACTCATGGATGGTGGCAAATGCCCTGTGGGGGTGGTTACAGCAGTGGAAGCAGAGCAACTGGCAGCGCAGAGGTAAACCCATTTGGGCTGCCGCACTGTGGCAAGATATCGCATCCCGGCTAGAGAATCTGGTTGTAAAAGTACGTCACGTAGATGCTCACGTACCCAAGAGTCGGGCCACTGAAGAACATCAAAATAACCAACAGGTGGATCAGGCTGCCAAGATTGAAGTGGCTCAGGTGGACTTGGACTGGCAACATAAGGGTGAGCTATTTATGGCTCGATGGGCCCATGATGCTTCAGGCCATCAGGGAAGAGATGCAACATATAGATGGGCTCGTGACCGAGGGGTGGACTTGAGCATGGACACTATTGCACAGGTTATCCATGAATGTGAAACATGTGCTGCAATTAAGCAAGCCAAACGGTTAAAACCCCTGTGGTATGGAGGACGATGGCTGAAATATAAATTTGGGGAAGCCTGGCAGATTGACTATATCACACTCCCACAAACTCGCCAAGGCAAGCGCTATGTGCTCACAATGGTGGAAACAACCACGGGATGGCTGGAAACATATTCTGTACCCCATGCCACTGCCCGGAACACTATCCTGGGCCTTGAAAAGCAGGTCTTGTGGCGACATGGCACCCCAGAGAGAATTGAGTCAGACAACGGGACTCATTTCCGAAACAACCTCATAGACACCTGGGCCAAAGAGCATGGCATTGAGTGGGTGTATCACATCCCCTATCATGCACCAGCCTCTGGGAAAATTGAGCGATACAATGGACTGTTAAAGACTACATTGAGAGCAATGGGGGGTGGAACTTTCAAACATTGGGATACACATTTAGCAAAAGCCACCTGGTTAGTCAACACCAGAGGATCTGCCAATCGGGGTGGCCCTGCCCAGTCAGAATTTTTACGTACTGTAGAAGGGGATAAAGTCCCTGTAGTGCACACAAAAAATATGTTAGGGAAGACAGTCTGGGTTACTCCTGCCTCAGGCAAAGGTAAACCCATTCGTGGGATTGCTTTTGCTCAAGGGCCTGGGTGCACTTGGTGGGTGATGCGAAAAGATGGGGAAGTCCGATGTGTGCCTCAAGGGGATTTAATTTTAGGTGAGAATAGCCAGAATTAAACTGTATGATACTAGTTGCTATATAACCCTGCTACTATATGTTATCATTACTATAATTGTTATATGCTATATCCATAGTACTATAGTAAGAATCACTTAGATCAAGCAAGAAAAACTGTGATAAAACTGAGCGAAGCGCAGTAGTGATGGAACCAGAACTGACTCCAGCATGCAACAATCCAACGGTGCACACCATCCTCCTGCTGCGTCCAATGTCAACTGCTCGTCATACTGCACTGAAGCCCAACTCTGCTCTACCGACTGAGAGGACTTTGCACCATCCCTCCTGCCCAGAAAGACTGGTATGACGGATGGAGCCCAGAGTCAGGAACTAAATGAACTCAATGAACATTTAATGAACATAACCCATAAACTAAAGGAATGATATCTCTGTGTATGTATATATATATATATATATATATATCATTGTTCATATGTCTCAAAGTGATAGATAAGGTGTTGATGATTGACCAGGATGTAACTAAAGGTATGGGAACTGAGCATGACGTCAATGGTATAGAATAAGGGGTGGATACTGTCCTAGTTTCAGCTGGGATAGAGTTAACTGTCTTCCTAGTAGCTGGTACGGTGCTATGTTTTGAGTTCAGTATGAGAAGAATGTTGATAACACTGATGTTTTCAGTTGCTGCTAGTAGTGTTTAGACTAATGTCAAGGATTTTTCAGCTTCTCATGCCCAGCCAGCGAGAAAGCTGGAGGGGCACAAGAAGTTGGCACAGGACACAGCCAGGGCAGCTGACCCAAACTGGCCAACAGGGTATTCCATACCATATGACGTCCCATCTAGTATAGGAACTGGGAAGTGGGGGCGGGGAATCGCCGCTCGGGGGACTAGCTGGGTGCCGGTCGGCGGGTGGTGAGCAATTGCACTGCGCATCATTTGTACATTCCAATCCTTTCATTATTGCTGTTGTCATTTTATTAGTGTTATCATTATCATTATCCGTTTCTTCTTTTCTGTTCTATTAAACTGTTCTTATCTCAACCCGTGGGTTTTGCTTCTTTTTCCCGATTTTCTCCCCCATCCCACTGGGTGGGGGGGGAGTGAGTGAGCGGCTGCGTGGTGCTTAGTTGCTGGCTGGGGTTAAACCACGACACCTTGTCTGCCACGTGCTTCAGCCCTCAACCAACTTGTTAGCACACTACTGGATTTACTGCCATCTACTAACATTTTTCTTCTGCTGGGGAGCCTGGAACTGGGCCGAGTACTCCCAGTAGAGGTTCACAAGTGTAGGGGGAAAGAATAATTTCCCTCAGCCTCCTGGCTGTACACTGTAAATGCAGCCCAGGAGGCTCTTGGCCTTCTTTGCTGCAAGGGTGCACTGCTGACCCATGCTCAACTTGTTGTCCAGCAGAATCCTTGTGTCCTTTGCGGCAAAGCTGCTGCCCAGCCAGTCTGTCCCCAGTCTATGCTGTTGTGTGGGTTGCTCCATGTCAGGTGCAGGACTTTGCATTCACCTCTGTTGAAGTTGGAGGGCAGCACCACTTTTTCCAGCCCTCGACTACTCCCCCAGTTTGGAATCGTTTGGGAACATGCTGTGCGTAGTCCATCCCATAGTCCAGATTGTTAGTGAAGATATTAGACAGAATTGCTTCTAGTATCAGTCTTTGAAAGCTGTCACTAGTAACCAGCTACCTGCTGGACCTATGTCACTGGTCACAGTCCCTAGAGCCTGTTAGTCCAGTGAATTTTCCACCCACCATATTCGTCCACTCTAACGAGTAAGGATATTACCAATTTGGCCATAGATGTGCTGTGGGATAGTGCCAAAGGCTTTACTAAATCAAGGCATGCAACATCTGCTGCTCTTCCCCTGTCCAAAGCATGGATCATGTCATTGTAGAAGGCAACCAGATCAGTCAGGCATGATTTACCCTTCATAAAGTCTTTCTGACTGTTCCAAGTCACCTTCTTGTCTTCCATATATTTGGAGACTGTTTCTGGGAATATTTGCTTTGTAACTTTCTCAGGGACTGAGAGTGAGTTAAGGCTTATTGGTTGTCTGTAGTTCCTGGATCCTCCTTCTTGTCCTTGTGTTACTGAACAATAATGTATTGTTAATGGACGTGTGTCTTCTTACTGAGTGAAACTATTGCAAGAGTTCACTTATAAGAGGAAGTCCTAAAAGATGAAACTCCATTATAAAACAGTACCTTGGATGAAAAAAAGCTCCACCTCACCTTACAGAAAAGTAATTCTAAAACCTAAACACATACTAAAATTATTTGTGGAAGTTAAACTACAAAGACCTGTGAGTCTTTGTATTACAGGACTGGCTTAATAATGGTTTAGTGAACTACATTCACTTCAATTCAGTATTGTTCTAGATATGATTTTTCCTGAGTGTGAAATTGAAGTAAGTAAGAGGACTGAAATAGAAAATAATGGGATTGAAATGTCCTCTGGGCAAAGATACCCTAAGCCAAGCTTGTAGATGAAAACTTTTTTTTAGTAAAATGCCCCTCATCTAGAAATACAGAGCATGGCAGCTCTGTCTAAACTATGTAGAGAACTGCCTCTAAATAAATAGAGAATTTCTATGAAAGAAGGCTAAAACCGATGAAGAATATCTCCTATTTATCAAGAGTAAACAACACGCAAGGTAACAATGTTTTAACTGTTCATTGCAATATACTGATAACTAATAACAGCAAGAAAACTCAAGGCTAAAGTGACATAAATAAAGCTTAATACTAAATTTAGATAAGGGATATAGCTTGCGTGCCACAAGAGTTTTAAATTTTTCCAGTTTTAAGGAAATATTGATTACAGTGCATGTACAGATGCATTTATTACAGAAGATCATTTTCAAACAGAAGCTATATTGGTAAGCTGAAAAGTTTGCAAAGAGTGGACAAAACTGGTTACTCTGCTTCCAGCAACTCATTTGAAACATGTTCAGTAAATGTATAGCTGTCACTGTGAATATATCTTGCATTCCGATCAGAACCTGAGGCAGGGAAAATTCCCTCTCATATTAAGGATTATTGGCATAGCCCATCCTTTTCAGTACTTAGGACTGAAATTACTGTCCTAAGAGAAACCACTGAAAAGATAATTGTTCAATAGGCTAGTCAACCTACAATATGTGAGGAATGTACTTTTAAAATTAATTTTACCTTGTCTTATTAAGTAGTTATCCTTTCATGAGAAAGCTGTTTGAATCTCATTTGACTTATTCCTCATTTATATGACAAAAAAATAGGAACATGCAGGAATTTGTAAATCTGTTGAAGGGCAAGTGGTACTGCTGTAAATGTAAAGTTGAGAAACAGAAGAACAGTGACAGTACCCTTCAAATGTAACCCTCCTGGCAATTCAGCCAAATAATAAAACTTTTGTAGACCTCTGAATATGTCATTGATCAATCAGATACTGCTTTTACCTCTTATGCCCCCATTTGAAATGATTTTGAAAAATGCAGAGAATATAGACATAATTTAAGGGAAAAAAGCCTGAGAACAGTGGAAAGAATTCAATATGTGTAGGTGAATAAAAAGAAGATGTTCACATGACTTGTGTCTTGTCTACTGCTATCTTCCCATCAAGAAAATGCCAGATGTTAAAGAGATCTTCAGCTTAACAGACTGAAAAGGTAACAAGAACTTAAATCTCAAAGATAAAGACTGGCAAATACAATCTAAAGTAACACTTTATTAAAAAAAAAAAAGGGTAACACAAACTAGTAAAGATGAATAAAGATGAAACTAATAAAGATGAATGACCATTAAGTAAAAATATGATGGGGAATAATGTATTTTTTTTAATTAGTGAGTTAGCTTCTGTGGCTTACAGTTCAACCCTAGGAGAAATGTGTTTAACTCAAGCTTAGTCCATGGAGCACAATGTAGAATAAAACAGATAAAACAATCACAAGTATGCTGTCTGACCACGTGTGTACCAGGCTGCATGTCAGATTTTCAAGGCAAGACATGGAGGTGAACAAAAATGGAAAAAAATGGCAATTTGTTTAGCAAAACAGGCCATGTTAGGCTAACTTAGTGTACTAAATAACTTCTTTTTTCTTTTAAAGAGGAGAAATATAAGGGGTCTTGCCAATCTAGACAAAGAACCATAGAAACATCGAATAATTGAGGATGGACAGGACCTCTGGCATCATCTGGTCCAAACCCAGCTGGTTTAGTTTAGATGGGGCTGCTCAAAGACTTTAGTGAAATGTTTAATAAAATCCCTCTTACAGAAGGTGGAGAGGACAAAGTCTGTAAAGTAACCGTAAGGTAGGTAAGTATGTATCTTACTGTAGAGACAGTAACAATAGGTAACGATGAAAAGGAGAGTCTAAGATGGGAGAGACATTATTCCAGGATGAACCAGAGGACCAGTATTCTCAAATATCTTAGTTCATGGGACAGTGCTAATGAAATTTGGCCATGACAAAAAGTTCAGAGGCATCATGAACAACTAAAATAGTGTCTACCCTTGACAAATGGAGTAATAGAATGGATTTTATAGCACAAAAAGTGCATGGTCAGATATCCTGGGACTAATAAAATTATTTTTACAATGAATTGCAAATTATTCACAAATATATAAAGAAAATCCTGATTATTTCACAGGACTGTGAGCCACCTATATGATGCAGCTGTGAAATATGATGCAGCTGTGAAAAGTGGTAAAAATGGGGTAAGTTGCTGTAAATTATTTGCTGATGGCATAGTAGATGAAGGAGTCCCACTTTTAAGTAGCTGCTAGACCAGATAATATTTTCAGCCTGTGTATAAGTAAGGGCCATTAATGATGGATTTGGTTGAGAAGAGGGAAACCACACTGGGTAAAATAAAATCCCTGATTGACCATTAGGAGTTGTTAAAAGTTGTTCTTGTGACACACTGTCTAGATACTTCTTACTAAGCATATGCTTATGAAGGGCCTGGGAAACTAGTCCCTTGCTGGAGCAAGAATTGAAATAAATCTGATCCATGGCAAATACTCAGTGCTAAAGGGAAGTAAATGTGTACTGCAGAAATTATATTAGTGACTTAGTTATCAGCTTTTACAGAGATGAAAGCTACAGCCTTTCTACAACTGGGCTTCTTATACATTAACTGGACTTTTCGTACAGTGAGAAAAATTTCAGGTTTTGTTAAAGTTGGAGCAAGTTTCATTTCAGCTTATTTCAAGAATTCCTGAGGTATTAATGGGACATACTTGTTCTTTGATGATATTTAGATACCCACCCCTGGCAGTTAGTAGGAAGAAACACGCATCCTGAGACAGTGGAGCTGCCTTTTCTGTAGTCACAATATGACATCAGAACTGCCTTTCATGATGGCTCAAAAAAAGCTGTGGTAAATTCATGTTAATGTGCAATAACATCCTCAGGATGAAGAACTATGTGTAGCTACAAATATTTGAGCTGCCATTTCAAAGAATTTCACTTCATACTGGATCATATGAAGAACATCATAAAAGTTCTTGATGAGGGCAATTGTTTTGATTAGGTAAAACTAATAAAAAATGAAGTAAATGTCCAATATATATGGTGCCTTAAACTACTCATATTCACAGAGGTCAACAGCTGTAAGGCCACATAGTGAGTAGAAAATAGCAGGGGGAAGGTTTCACAAAAACATCCACAGAAGGCATTAAAACATGATTACAACAGCTGCTCTATTGGTACATGAGAAGTTTCTTCAAGAATAATGAAGATCTTGTGAGATATGATCAGGCTTAATCTGGATTGTACTTAAACCTGTGGGGGTATTTCAGATTTCTCTGTATTGAGTAGCAGCGAAAGAAACTGAAATCCTTGCAGAGTGGAATCGCTGTGCAGAGGATTCAAAAGAATTTGCTCACCTTAGACATTGGCAAATGTAATTATAAAAATATCCCAACAGAAAACAGAGGATATGCATAGATCACAGGAGCTTGGATCAGGCATGTGGGACTCGTTTTACAGAAGGTAGAAAAGCAGATAAATGGAATAACAAAACCAGTTGGGAAAACAGACTGTTTGTACAGCTTCGTCTAGGAATGTTTCCACCTTACATCTTCTGCTTCTGCACTGAGTGTGGCTTAATTGCACAGAAGCATTTGGCCCAACGCTGTGGACACATGCTGCCTCTGGCAGCGGGCTGGCTCCGCTCTGAATCAGAGGGAAAGATGCCTCCTCCATCCCACTCTCTGCTGCCTGGGGTTTTCCTTGGACTTCTTTCAGCTAAACACTGGGTAGCTCTGATCCTAATTAGCTTTTGTGATCTGAGAAGACCACAGCCTGAAGTGGTATGAACAACTTCAGGTCCCAGTGTAAATAGGTGTGTGGCAATGGTGTGAAAGCTGATGGCAAACATTTCCAGTAGATTCTTTTGGTGTTCTCCTTTGTCAAGAAAAACTAAAATATGTATGTAAATCCCCTGAAAATCTCTTTCTCTTCCCCCCAAAAGACTTATTTCCTCAAAATGCCCTCTTTCACAAAAACTGCTGCAGGCATTAATACCACCAAAACAAACAAACGAAAAACCCAGCCCAAACCAAATACCCCCCCCCCCCCCCCCCAGCATAAAACCCTCAAACAACCTGGAAAAGCAGAAATCCTGCTAAAAGAGGAAAGACTGTCATAGTCATTTAAAGAGTGCAAGGTGTATAATACACACGAAACTATTGCACGGTTCTCCAACAGATAAGAAAAAACTCAGATGGGAATACATCTTAAAGGGATATACTTGTTGTTGAGGGGAATTCACAGTACTGCCAGGCAACAAGTTAGAAGAGCATTACTGAGTTCAGTTGCCCTTCCCTGAGAACCGAAACTAAGTATAACTCTTATGACTCATAAATAATTTATTTTTATAGTAGAGTGGATTGGTTTTAAAATTAAATTCACAAAGCTTAAATTCTATTAATGAGTTAAATTGCTATCTTCCTTCCAGAAATGATTGGACGTTTTCTGGTGGGACGCTTTTTAAGTCAGGAAGCTCAGATTCACTGAATTGAAACACGTCGATATCAAGAAAACATTTGTCAAAACTCGGCAGATTTCTGATGGGGAAAAAATACCCTGGCTTTCTGCCAGCTTGCCTGATTGCCTTCATCACTGTATGGCTTTGTTTTCTGACAGGGAATGTTGGAGCTAGACCTCTGTAAGTGCCTATTCTCTTGCATTTAATAGCATCGGGCCCTCCTCTGCCAGTTCAGCTTCAAGGCTTACCATTGAGGAAAGCTGAGTGCTCAGATAGCAAATAATCCAGAAAAGCTGTCAGCCAAGGAGATTTGCTCTCGGCAACCTGGCGGTCAAAGCACCTGAGTGTTTATTGAATGGGGAGCCAGAGAGCCTTCAGAATTAATAGGGAGTTCAAGAAACCAGAAAACCAGGCTGCGAATTACCAGTACAGTCCCAAAGCCATTCCTCTTAATAGACCACTTTGTGTACTGCAGAGGTGGAAAACCTAAAAGTTTAAAAACCTCTTTACACTAATATTTCAGACCCCTTAGCTGGCTGCCTGAGATTTTCAGGCAATTTCTAAGCTTCAGAAACTAAGTTTTAAGAAAAAAACCTGTGTAGTGTGTGATTCATACTGAAATCACAAGCACTGGCTGTTAAGCAAGCAATACAGGAGGAGGTTGGGTTTTGTCGTGGGAATTGCTGTTCTGTCTCAGACCCATGGTTCACTGAGAACCAAAGGCAGTGCGTGAATTCATGGGAATATGAGAAGCTACACTAGAAAAATATATTAGAGTCTATTTCCATGAACATATCATTCTAATTTCTGATTAAACTTTGAAATAAAAAGCTTAATTTGCATTAACTATTATATCTTTGGATGTTAACGGATGCTAATCTTCCCCAGTATAACTGAAGGTCTCTTCAGTGGTGAAATTCATAGTCCAATATTGAAAACTTTTCTTTCATTTTTTATTGGCTTTGAATTTTTTTATATCTTTATTTTATTATTAGAGTGGCTAATTTTTAAAAGATCTATCTCAGATAACAATTCCACCACTATCATTAACAAGATCTTGATCAAAATTTGTAGACTTAATTTGGACAGTACCATGGAAAAAGTGATTTTTCAAAACTGAAGCACTATTGAAATCCATCCCATCTTTGTTAATCAAAATGTCCAATATCTGGATTTTGCTTTCTGTTTAACAGAACTAACGTGTATGTGGTAGTATGTACATAGAATGATTTGTCACACCTGAGTCAAGCAGACCCTGACACCTTGCTGTAGGCATGGGCATGTGCCTTACTAGTGGATATAGGCCAATAGCCAGTCCTACACAGCAGACGACAAGGGATACACAACTTTTTCTGTGAATGTGAGGAAAGTCACAATTGCTCAATCTAAATTAAAATTTTGCTGACATTTTGGCTGTACTCTCCTAAACTCAAAACAGCTCAGTATTTCATGTGGTTAGCCCCTTTTAAAATCTGACTCTGTAAAATTATTATCTCTTTTTTAGTGTGGTTGCATTATATGTAGTTATATATAACTATTGCTTTAGCAGAAAACCAGCCACGAAGACTCTAGGAATGGCTTCAGGTAAAATTTTCAAAAGCCTGAATGGAAGACAGACTTTTGAAAATGCTATTTAGATTTCAATAGAAGAGTGAAGCTATGGAGCTAAGAATTATTTCATATTTATTTTTGTAAGTAAATGTGTAATAGTTTTGTTGTTTTCAGCAGTGAGAACACAAGTATATAATGAGCTAAAACCTGGCTTTTTTGTACATTGACTTTGGAGAAATGTAAAAATTCTACTTGGTGCTTTCTCCTTTGAATTGCAAATTTGCTAGCTAATGGGGCACAGAATAGAACATCACAAGGCTTGTCCAATTTAACTTCAGCATTATATCTCACCAATGAAACCTGATAGGCTAAGTGATTTGAGGATAAGTCATGGGGGACTCTTTTTTCATAACAGGCTTTCTTCAGAAATCAGGAGGCTCCATCAGTGAGGCGTTAGCCCTCCAGTCTGTTAGAATGACAGCCTTACAGCAATATCTCACAGCTATGTGCATGGCTTCTCCTTGTTTCACAAGAAATCAGGCAAAGACACAGATTTATTAGCAATTCATTTCGAACAGTAGTCTCTCCTGAAAGTACCATCCAATCTAAAAATCTTCCTTTTGCAACGTAATCCTGCCGTGACACAGTCTGGAGGAGTTCCCCTCATGACCCCCAGGCAAACTGCCCTGGATATTGACTCTGTTCAGCCATCTCCCTGTTAATCCTCAAAATCATGCCTGCAGCTGAATTCCCATTGTGGCCTGAAAAGTTCTCTCCTCGATGCGAGTTTCTGGTGTGCTGAATTACCATGAACAGGCTGCTCAGTAGTCTAGAGTTTGTATCTTCCTTCCCATCACAGGTTTTCAGTACACAAAACAGTTCTTGGGTATCTGTGTGCAAGGAGCTATGTGATAAGCTTCCTTTTTACTATTCAGTAAGATACTTTACTGCAAATTGTGCTTACACTAAAGAAATCAAGCATGAGGTACAGTTAGATATCAACTTTAATGTTCAATGTAATATCAGTGGGATAAGGTGCAAGATAAACTGTAATGGAAAACAAGGGAATAAGGTTGTGCCTCAGAGAATGATTTCTGTGGATATATATTTTGTAGATGTTTTCTGGAAAATGACCAGGTTTCATCTAAGCTACCTGAAATATGGTATGAACTCTTTACTCAAAAAAACCTGGTCATCCAAGGCTGTGATCTGTGTGAGAAATAAGCGTGGTCTGGAATGACATGCAAGAAGAAGTCTACGTGCAGTATGTGAAAATTTTGCAACTGTATCACTGAAGATAATTTTCAGTGATTTCATCGGATGTTTGGTAGGATTAGAATTTGTCAGCACTTATATGGGAAATTTTTTGAGAAACCAAGGTAGCAGAAAGTGGAAGCAGTGATATAGCAGTTGGCACTGATTCATTTAAATCTGATCTACATGGAAAATAGGTATGATATACAACAGTGATTGCAAATTAACTGTTTTTGACCTCCTGAGCAGGTTAATCCCACAGAACTTTAGATATTCACACTGAATCATTTATTTAGACTTCCTTTAATAATCAATTTCATTTCTAGCATATGATTCATCTTATTCTAAAGGTAGAAATCTAAAATAGGGTATATAAATCACATCCTCTGGGCGTCTCTATCTTTCTATTTGACTATAAAGATGACTCGTTTGATTATAAACATCTCAGCTGTAGATGTCTGAAGCTAAATGAGATGAATCACATCCTCTGACTCTAAAATAAGGGTCTTTATTCCAAATTACACACTTCAGAATTGAGAATATGGGCATCCATACAAGAAGTCAATCATAAATTCCAAATTAACCTCCCACGTTAAGGGAGGCCTTAACATTGAGTTAAGGTCTTTTCATTGAGTCGATAGCATCCTTCTTACGTTAAAAAGGAAGATGAGACCCTGTGCAGTCATGGTTTCAAGGCTGCATTTAATCCATTACTACAGTTTATGTTGTGTAAAGGCATGAAATACTACGTGAAAAAAAGTAAAATACCCATAATTAATATAGTCATATTCTGCTGGCAGTATAACTAGTCAGGCTGAACAAGATAGTATCTACTCTAATTTGCCACTTCCCAACATTCATAAATTCCTACTAAATTGCCTTACTGTGAAACATTGCTGCTTTTCTTGATTGATAATAGGAGTTCAGAGAAAATGTGATTTACTGACGTGAAAAAGAAGCTTTCTTTGATGAACTAGATTCCTACTTATCTTCTTGTCCCATTTATTGGCTAGAAATTTTGGTAGCAGCATTTTCTAACGGTTTTTGACAAATGGTGGGTTTGTATTGTGAGATGAGAAACTTCATGTTTGTGCCACAGTGATTGTGTGGGCTTGTTGTGGGCAGCTGTGCTGCCATACAAGGGCACCTTGATAGGCTGGAGAATTTGGCTGGCAGGGACTTCATGAAGTGCAACAAGGGGAAGAGCAAAGTCCTGCACCTGGGGAGGAACAACCCCATGCACCAGTACATGCTGGGGGTCACTCAGCTGGAAAGCAGCTTGGCAGAAAAGGCCCTGGGGGTCCTGGTGGACACCAGTTGAACATGAGCCAGCAACGTGCCCCTGGGGCAAAGAAGACCAACACCATCCTGGGCTGCATTAAGCAGAGGATTGGCACCAGGTCGAAGGAGGTGATCCTTCCCCTTTATTCAGCACTGGTGAGGCCACAGCTGGAGTGCAGTGTCTAGTTCTGGGCTCCCCAGTGGAAGAGACATGGACATACTGGACAGAGTCCAATGAAGAGCCATGAAGATGGCTGAGGGACTGCAGCATGTCTCCTAGGAGGGAAGGCTGTGAGAACTGGGACTGTTCAACTTGGAGAAGTCTCAGGAAGATCTTATCAATGTGGATAAATACCTGAAGGGAGGGTGCAAAGAAAATTGAGCCAGGCCCTTTTCAGTGGTGCCCACTGACAGGACAAGAGGCAACGGGCACAAACTGAAACACAGGAGGTTCCCTCTGAACATCAGGAAACACTTTTTCACTGTGGGGGTGACCGAGCACTGGCACAGGTTGTCCAGAGAGGTTGTGCAGCCTCCCTCCTTGGAGATATTAAAAAGCTGCCTGGACATGGTCCTGGGCAACTGGCTGTAGGTGTCCCTGCCTGAGGAGTGAGTTTGGACCAAGAGACCTCTGGAGGTCCCTCCCAATCTCAACCGTTCTCTGATTCTGTGATTTACTTTGAATAAAAGAGTTAATATTTTCACTCAGAAGTACTTCTGTTTTTCAAAACTGAAACCTTGACAGTTTTTACTACCCTCAAGATATATTTTTAAATAGTTTATACACTTTTTAAAATGTCCAGGTCTTCCATATTTATACTGACCTTTGCCTTCAATAAGACAAGGAGCTGAATTTGGACCATAAATGATCACTGGAGAATTCTAAAAAAGCAGGGAGCTGTCTGTTCATGGAGACCCGGTGGAGGTAATTTTTCAGAGTGACTACTTCCTCTTTGACTCTGTACTCGAGGTAGAATGGAAGATAGGTGCTGTGGATGAGAGATGCCAAAGGTAGCAAACCCCAGAATTTCCTGTGTTGGTCCTGTAATAGAATATGCATCAGGAACAGCTTAGAGTGCCCCTGCCCAGAGCTGGCCAAGCCCAGGTTTCCACAGCTGTCATGCTGTTTACCCTCTGTGTCTGCTCACTAAAGAAAAGTTGGGCATAGGAAAAATGAGCTCAAATATTAGAACCTCTAAAAAGCCATATATATATATATAAATGGACAAAGAAAAGGACCAAGCCCATCCATACACCTATAAAGATCAGAGCTAATTTTTTTCTCAATATCCTTCTAAAATCCTCTAAATCAAGAGGAAAAAAAAAAAACCACCCTTTCATTTTGATTTCTTTGATATTTTGGAATTGAAGAATTAAAAACCTATGGCAGATCCTCTGCTGGGCCCCACTGTCCTCTTTGCTCATAGTTTGTTTTGACTTTGATATCTAGAAATTTGAGGGTGGGATTCATGTGATAGTGTGAATGTTACCTGTGACCTTTATGGTCTTTACACAGATCCATGGGTAGTAAAAGACCACCACGATTTCCATAGCACTCATCACTGAGATAACTAAGAGTTTATAAAATAGACGATAAATGATTTTCCTTAACTAAATAATTAAGACTAAGTGCTCTAAATAGTTTCCTTTCCTGAAATCTAGTCCTTTGGTCTATATTTCATGTATAAAAGCTGAAGATGAAAATTAGAAAAAAATCCCCCAAACCAAAACCCTTAAACCCCATAACCTAAAAGAAAACATTTCACTCCAACTGAGGCTACATTTCTTTATCCCTTTTTGGGATAGGGACATGTAATATGTTCTAAGCATCTAATATTAAAAACTACTACTCTCTTAAAATTGAACAATTTTAATGCCTTCCTGTTATCTGTTCCATAATCTGTTAAAAATCCATGGAAGAAAATAAAGATGATAATTGACTACTTTGATAACTGTTTCAGGAACACGAGAAAACAGTATCCTTCCTCACCATCCCTCATACATAATTCTATATTGTTCAACCTGATCAGTAAATGGGGTTTACTGATTTGTACATTTACAATATAGCCTCTTTTCTGAAGCTGATTAAGTTGTGTTAATAAATGTACTTACAGTTTTTTTAAAAATAAAGTTACATTGATTATATATATGTGGTCTTGATATATTGCAGATTTTTTTGTCAATTAATTCAGGTTAAAAAAAAAACAAACAACAAACACACCAAAATGAGCACTTCAAAGTATAGTATACTTAGTCTTCTATTCCTCAGTGGAAGGTCATGGGCCATTTTTAATGGTATGCTTAATTCTCATTAACTCAAATGGCTTGTGACTGATTCTCTCTAAGAATCTGACTGCGCATATATTTGTGACTATTTGTTTTATTAATTCCAGAATCCAGCTCCCATCTATACGAAGCTTGCTAAACTTCTGTTGCATGGGAAGCAGGAAGAGAAGAGGAAGATGTTCAGCTGGATGATGAACCATAGACAGAGGCGTATGTGCCTTGGAAATGGCAGAGACGTTATGTTTCTCTGAGAACTATAACAAAAAATAATTGTGTTTCCTCTAAAATTCTCCAAAATGTCTTCTCAGCTACTGTCAGTCTGTGGGTGACTATCACCATCCATGGCCTCATATATATTCTGCCATATCAGGTGCTTACAGCTGGCCCCTGGGTATAAAAGCACAGTCCAGCTGTGACACCTATGCTAATAATTTGGTAAAACACAAACTCAATTTTTATAGGAATTTTTACAGGAATTACCAATTTATATGACTGATCCCTCAGCAGAAGTTCTGAAAGCACCTAGCATGTTAAAGCATACATAAGGAGTTAAACAGAACTTCAAAGTGTGTATGGAGGAAAACAACCAGTGTAATTGTTCATCTGTTGATAGAAAGACTTGGAAAGTCTTAAACTGCTGACAGGGCAGTTAATGAGTAGTCATCTGGTTATTATTATTTCAGGTCTTTATCTTTTCCTCTTCTGTAGGAAGATGTAATTCATAAGTCTCTCATGTCTTTTTTTTTTTCTCCTGCTACCATTAGGCAATTTCTTTTTTGTTATCCCAAACTTCAGTCTATTGACGTCAGAGGATGGCTTGTTTCAGTGGAAATAAACCCTCGCCCTTCAAAACAAAAAGACGTTACAGGGTGTGATACAAGAACAAGGTTAGAGAATATTACAGCAGCATCAAAGGCCAAGATATTTTGGCAAGAGCACTAACTACCTGTGCTTGCGAAAACAGTGAGTTCAATTAATGTGATTCAACCAAATACCACCGTGCAAACACCCGGCTTGCAAAAGTTTACGATATAGATAGGGTGAAGCTTTTATCACTACTTGTGTACTGTGTATATTGTGGCATCATCCAAAATATGCTGGGTACATACACAGGTATATTCTGTGCTCAGAGGGTTTTAACTCCAGTGACAGATGTGGCACAACAATAGGGAGCTAGAACAACAGGCGGAGGAAACACCAGGATGGGAAGAACATAATTGCAAAGGGAAGGTCAGGCAATTATATAACTCTTCGTGCAGACACCTCGTTCCCTAGTATATATAATATTTGTAGGGTTTTTATCATGACTGTAAAAAGCTTAGTTTATCATGACCAAGGCTGCTGTTTAGATGCATGTCTGAGGGGTCTAGGGTAAAATATCTGCTCAAAACTAGACAATGCAATGGGGAAGGAGATTACAGAGCAGTGAACTAGTGAAGACACTCAGATATGAGAGGTCCAACTGCAAGGCTTTGTGTCAGACGAGGCAGAGCACCTACTTTACTCCAGATCAACATCACGGGTACATGACCTAGCCACTGGCTATGGATCCTTCCAGACCGGCACTTGTTCTCTCTCTCCTTCTCACTCTCTTTCTGCAGTTCCACTGTTCCTGAATTTGCCAGCCAGAGCCTTTACAATGCTTCCTAAATTAAGTTCTTTCTTCTTGCCAGTTTCTTCCTGCAAGGTTCAAGCTTAATATTCAAGTACACTTCTTCACAGGTTCAGAGAGACTTTCTCTATGCATTTAGGTTACAGTATTACTTTTGTTTTCTATTCTCCCGCAAGAGTTATTTAGGACCCATAGTCTTATTTCTTCCTATGTCACTTAGGCTTCTAAAATTCTCAGTCTACCCGGACTCTAGCTCTCTCTGTGGGCCTGTATTAGAAGCTGAAAAATATGACACTGGCCTCGGTTCTTGACACTTAATATGGGGGATTTCCTTCTGACAGCCATATGAGACGAGTAAATATTGTTACCTTTTCCCAGTGGGAAACTGAAGGCAAGGGTGGTTTCTGGCACACCTGAAACACATGAGCCTGAATCAGAATTTTGGAATGTCATATTCTAAACTCCTACATAAACCCAAGGCATTTCATCTGTTCAGTCTTATGACTTTATTTTGAAGGTCTTTTGTCCAACCTGTCTCCTCTGTTTTTACCCAGGTATCTTCTAAAAGAAGATGTTATGCTGGCATAGTTACAAGCAAAGAATACAATAAAGATTTAAGGGAGTTTCCTGGAGATTAATGGTCATTAGAGTGTCCTTTGTCTGATCATTACTTCTTAACAAACACCCTATGCTGAGGTAATTTCTCTTTTAAAAAGGAAATTTAACTCAAAACCCAACCAATCCAAAATAACATGAATAAGGATTTCTGGTTTTATTTATATACCTTTGGTTTTTAAGAAGTAACATTCAACTTTTGTTGTTCCGTGATGCTTTATTTTGCTAATTCTGCTTGTTCTTGATACTTGTCAACAAGAACTAATGAGATATCAAGAACTAGTGTTCATTCCTGTTTGCTGCTAAATAAGTTTGTAAAACCAAGCTTGTGGTTAACTTAAGATCATAAGCAATCACACATTTTTCATGTTTAAAACTGAATGGAAAAATAACTGTTTTGCAAGATGAGTGTTAGGAGATCAAATCTGTCACTCCTGATCTGATGGTTGTCTAAATTGTCTTTCTTTTGTTCTCGGCTCTTTGAAAAACTCTCTGAGGAGGCATCATCAGAAGTTTCCTATTTGCTTAGGAGTCGATCCAAGTGTAAAAGTTTCCACCATGTTAGATGTTGATTTCATGGGAGATTCCCTTACAGCATTTTGCTAGGCATTTGTACAGAGCAGTAAAGCAACAAAACAAAACAAAATGCTTCAGGAATCATATAATTCAGTAGCTGTTTGTTGTTCCACCTGAAGTATGGAATCAGTACAAATTTGGTCCTTATCTTTTGAAATTGGTGAAATTTTGGCAAATCTAGTAACTGTGGTGGGTTGACCTTGGCTGGTGACCAGGTGCCCACCAACCCACTCTATCACTCCCCCTTCTCAACAGGACAGGGGGAGAAAATATGATTAAAAGTTTGGGGGTTTTGATAATGACAGGGAGATCACTTACTAATTGCAATCATGGGCAAAACAGACTCCACTTGGGGAAAATAATTTAATTTACTGCCAAGTAATTGTAACAGAGTAGGATAGTGAGAAATAAGAACAAAAACTAAAAACACCTTCCCCTGTGCCAGCATGGGGTCTCTCCATGGGATACAGCCCTTCACAAACTGCTCCAGCGTGGGTCGCTTCCCCGGGCTGCAGTCCTTCAGGCACAGACTGCTCCAGCGTGGGTCCCCCGCGGGGTCACAAGTCCTGCCAGAAAACCTGCTCCAGCGTGGGCTCCTCTCTTCATGGGGCCACAGGTCCTGCCAGGAGCCTGCTCCAGCGTGGGCTTCCCACGAGCTGCAGCTTCTTTCCGGGCACATCCATATGCTGCAGGGGAATCTCTGCTCCGGCACCTGGAGCACCTCCTCCTCCTCCTTCTTCACTGACCTGGGGGTCTGCAGGGCTGTTCCTCTTACATGTTCTCACTCCTCTCTCCCAGCTGCTGTTGCAGAGCAGTTTTTACTCTTTCTGAAATCTGTTCTCCCAGGGGCACTACCAACATCACCAATGGGCCCAGGTTTGGCCAGCAGCGGGTCCATCTTGGAGCCGGCTGGCATTGGCTCTGTCCAACATGGGGGCAGCTTCTAGTATCTTCTCACAGAAGCCACCCCTGTAGCCCCCCTGCTACCAAAACCTTGCCACCTAAACCCAATACAATAACAAATCTTTACCCTTGTTTTATTAGCTAGAAGGGATGACACAGCTGAAAAGTTGTACTAAAGGAAAGCTCTGCACTAATGGCTGCCTGAGAATTCTGGCCTGTCTTTAGGACTGACAGGGAAATAGAGGCGAAAATGATGATTTTCCAGAAACATATTGAAGTGGCAACTGAAGACTTTTGAACTCTCTGGCAACTTCAGAACCTTCCAAATCTGAACTTAAGGGAATCTCCTTTTGGTGGAAAGGAGTTTCCCAACTCTAGTACTTGATACAAGTTTCACTGTCATCCCAGAGACATTCAGGATCCTTGTTTGTCTCATCTGACAGCATTTTATAGTGGTGCTTTGTCAGCAAAACACTACATATTCTCTTTTGCTTATACTTTAACCTTTCCCTTGACATGGAAAATGTACAAAGGACAGGAATCATATCTTGTTTACTGTTACCTGTAACCTAACAGGAAGGCAAAAGATACAAATTTCAGAAATAGTATCATACTGATCCTGAAGTTGTCTATTACATTATTCTATACATTTGTATGTCTTTATATGTATGCACACATACATATGTATGTATACACACACAGGCTCATATACATACACAGAGAAATACACAATTGCATTTTTCTGTGATTATATTTTTAAAATATTACATTAATTATACCTAGATAAAAAGTTTCTGTTTAAAAATCTATTCATGTAACATTTAGTGTTATTTCGTACATTTCATTTTGCAAGGTGACTTTGAAGCATTTTTATTGGACAGAGATTTTACATTTTAAGTGCATACAGCTCACAATCAGGAGATCCATTTTACATTTTTATGTGGGCACAGATTCCCTAATGTAACAGCTAGTATCATTGGTAAATTATTTCTTTATGTTGTATATGCCAAGCTACAGACATATAAATGCAAAGTGTGTACACATTCTGTTAAAAACATTTTCATTACTGAATGTAAATTGCATTATTTTTGCCAATGCTTATTCTTCAGTTTTTGTGCGAAGATCAAGCAAATCCAGACTCCTTTTCCCACTATGTCTCTTTTAAATTGGACATATTTTTAAGTGCAGCATTTTATACTGAAAATTGCTATTCTGGAAGAAATTCTGAAGAAAGCATAAGGCATTATTAGATTTTACTGTTGAAGAGCTGGTAATAAAGGTAAAGAATCTTGCTTTTTTGAAATGTTTCTTGCTTGTGTTTGTTAAGCTTTCCCTGAAAGTGTTTAGTTTGCATTAGATACGACAACCCCTTCTGTGTTTCTGCATTCACTTATGCTCTCAAAGCCTTTCGATCCTAGCTTGTTTGTACCATCAGTCTTTCTTGTAGTACAGTGCTCTTCAAAGCCATCTTTATAGTAGCCTTCAAGCTATATTGTACACTTCTAAGGGAATTTATGCTAGGTATGAAGTACGGGTTCTGTGATGGGGTTTGTGAACGATAACTCTAGGTTGTTCCCTGCACCAGCCACCTCTCATGACGTTCAGTGTCATGAGAGCTTTGTGAAGGAATGGGACTGACTTACCCAACTTGCCAGGCAGGAGCAGAAGATTTGCACGTGGGAGATATGTCAGGCAGGCTCTCTACCCCTGTTAGTTATACATCATTTAAATTCCCTTCTTTGAATCATCGTGTTAGTTTGTCACAGCTATTGACAGCTGCTATCTGATCAGTCTGCTAGTGCCAGTAGTATCTTGGCAACAGCACAAAAATAGCTTTCCCCCCTTGTGAGTAAGACCAGTCTGCACAGACAAATTAGAAACGTGCTAAAGACAAAATAAACTGATATTGTGGGCCAGATTTTCAGCCTTACAACTGTGCTGCAGACAATTATTATATTGTCCAAAGCAGCCGATGGAGGATTCCTCCAGAACGGGAGAAAGCAGCTTCCAAGATGCTATATTTTTCTCTGTAGCCTTTTTGTTAGGTACGGGTGTAAGAGGACGCCGTTCTGCAGGAGAGACCCACAGCCAGGAGGGTGAGTTTTTGGCTGGCTGCTCCCAGCCAGCTCCAGCTAGGAGAAAGCAGTGTCAGCCGAGCCTTGGCTGGCTTGGGAGTTTTTCAAGAAAAAGCTGGGAGAGCCCTAGCAGAGGCTCCCCGCCTCTCCTTTTGGGAGATCTTCTAAGCTGAGGGGTTCGCGCTTGTCCCTGCCCATGGTGCCCGACCTATCTGAAGCGTCTGGGAAGCTTCACCCGTCCCTCTTGTGCTCCACGCGGGCAGGCAGGGCACGCAGCCCAGTAAGTCCAGACCCCGCGATGGTCTCCTGCCCAGCTCCCTGCCCCTAAGGAGTCCCGCGCGTGGGGTGGGGTGCGTGGGGTGCCTACCCACAGATTTGCCCGTGATTCCCCGGCCACCGCAGCCCCTCGCCCCCTCCAGCTGGGTGAGCCCCACGTCTGCTGCGATCGGGTGATTCCTTCACCTCCACAAACCCCCAGTTGCGGCAAGTGGGAATACCCTGAGGCACAGTCCCTGCCCAGGCTGGTGTGAGAGGTGTAGCGGGCACTCAGCTGTTGCGATCTACATCCCGGGGGCCGCAACTTTTGGATTCACTTCTGTGGAAAAAAGGTGCATTCTCTTGGGTGGACTTGCACAAAACCCTGGAAAAGACCTGGGCTTTCCTGCATTCGGGCAACAAGGTATGGCTGAGAGCTAGTATGGAAGCTAGAATTTGCTGTATGCAATGAATTTATCCTAAAGCTGCCAACCAATTAACCTTAATTAGGATTTGATTTCATATTGTAGTGATTACATGTTACCTAACCCAAGGGAAAGGCACACCTTTATTTTTTTAGTGCGGGGGGGAAAAAACAAAACTTCTCTGGACTTCTGTGGGAAAGATGAACCCCAGTCATACTTCCTCTTCCTCTTTTGGGACAAGAGATGTCTAAATATATGAAAATGTTTTCAGAAATTTCTACATATAAATCCACTTCTTTTCAAAACCTACACTCCTTGACAAGACTATTTTGCTTCAGCCCCGAATCCTCAATTAGGTCTTGCCAGGCATCCTGCTGAGAGCTTGCATGCACATTCATTATGTTTTGTTAACTCTAATAGAATCTGGATGGGAAACCAAAACTATAGATAACATTTTATTCAGTTTATTTTCCCTTTGACTCTAATTTTATTTCTAATGCCTGAATAACTTCTGTGTCTGAGACTCACAAGCGTATTTATTTGACAGTGGAATAGTCTCCTCAGAGAGGTTGTAAAAATGGTATCAGCTGACTCATTTGAAATCAGACTGGGCCAAACTTTCAGGAGCATACTGTAGGGAACTATCTTGCATTTGGATGGCTAAGAATGACCTCCAGGTCCTTCCTATATCTGCTTTCTACTATTCTTCCATTTCCCATGTTCACTGTCCCAGTTTGTTGAGCACAGGCAAATATTTCCTTAAAAGTAAAGTAAAATAAAGCATTTCTGACATGTATATAGTTTTTATTTTTCTTTTTTTCCCTTTTTTTTCTTCACGTCTTTTGTTCACTTTAGGAAAAGTAATTTCCTCCACGTAAAGAAGGACTGTTTATTTACTTTATGGGTTCATTTCTTCAGATCTTGAAAAGGTAGTTCCTAAATGTGTGGTTTTTCCTTTTGTCTTATTTTGCAGATTTATTCCAAAGCATAAACATTACTATGGGTATAAAAATGATTTTGTGCTTTCTTAAAAAAAAAAAAAAAAAAGCCAGGATGCATATAATAACTTTTCACTAATGGATCCAAAGACTGAGGGAAATTGGGTGCCAAGAAAACTTATTTCCTGATTGAGGTTACTCATTACCAGTACTGTATAGATAAAAAATCACTCTACAAAGAAGAGTGATTCTGTTTGATGTATCTGTATTTCTGTTTATACATATAAGCATATACATAGCAGTGACCCTTCCAAAACTGAGCAGAAAAAACCATTTCACATGGAGAGCATAATTCACAAGCTGGTGACACTGTAAATATGATCAGGTTTTAATTTATGTTGATTTTAGTATTATCTGTAATTGCTTCCCCAGAGGGCAAAGTTTATCTCAAATTGAGTTCAAATGTAAAAAGTGAGGAAAAAGTCAACAAGGAAACCGTGACCCTAGGCCTTATTTCTATTCTTGTTGAAGTCAGCAAAAAAAGATCAGAGCTGTATCTTTGTGTTCCAAGAGCACGAAAAACAGTGCAACTCATGAGTTAGGCAGACCTGTGCCGTTTTAACATTTTTGCCTTTCTCCAAGAGACTGAATTCAGACTGTAATGAGAGAACAGCAAATTCCCCCCAAATGTAAATGTGCAAAGGATATTACCAAACTCTTTCACGTACGTTTTGTTCCTAGGCCCAATTAACACTACTACCTTTGATGTCCAAAAGAACCGGCCGCCTTAAGACGTGTAGCTGCTGAACGTGCTTAGGTTAACCGGTGCCCGTGTATTGCCAACAGGCGCATTCATAGCAAGAGCGGCCAGTCCCGTTGAAAACCAGGCAGATGGCAATGTTACCACAGCATAATATGATAAGGCTTAAAGCTGTGGTCCCAGGACCCAGTCCTCTTAAGACTTTTATATATGCTAAGGTTTATGGGCTACTTCCACTGATGCCATAGGACATACTGTGTCTCTGAAGGTGAAAAGTCTCAGAAGCTTCTGTGCTGTTGGCAAGCTGGTGAGACTCCTGATGGTAAATGCTGGGATTTAGGGTTTTGCCTTCCATTAGTTTAGACATTCACCACACGGCTAAATCCTTATGTTAATCTTTATGCTTTTTGTTTGAATACCTATTTGGTGGTTAAGAGTTCTGTGAAGTATATACACAGATATCATGGCATACAGTGTTATCCTTTTCTCTCTTTCCTCTGCTGACATGTTCCAGGTCTGTTTTAAGGCTACAGTAAGCCCAGTGCGACACTACAGAGAACATAAGAGCTCTGCATCCACTAAACATCCCTAAGAACAAAGTCCATTTTGATTACCGAGTTTATGTATTTCTAGGACGCTGCTTCTGGTCACCGGAATGTAATGTGAGGTACAAACAACTGGCTGTAGTTTCTATCTGCAAACAAAACCCCTTCCAAAGCTTAGTATATGAGTCCTGAGATCCAAAAGATCAGCTTTACTATATTATGTTGTCATTTTCTGTGGTTATGGATGTAATCGAGGAACTGAAAATAGAAAAAAATAAAATAAAAAAGGAAGCATCATAACAATTTATCATTTAGTTCTTCAGAACATAACTATGGATTTTTTTTTTCCCCAGGAGTGAAAAGAAGTGACTTCCATTTGTAGGAGGTGTATTATGGACTTTGTCAGGTTACTTACAGACTGGCTTCATTTAGGATTTCTTAGTGCAGGTCTGGCATTTGCCCATTGCACTGTTGTGCTGGAGGTCTGGTATCCCATTTCTGAAATGTCTAAGCTGTTTTCTTTTAGGACAGCAAAGTATTAGAATAGCCTGGGGGTTTTTTTGTTTTTCCCTTGTATTATGCCTTACATGAAACTGGATTATTTCCAAAGGAAAAAGTTTGACGTTTTGTGGAAACAATATGTAAATAGGATTTGTTTGCATGCAAGCTCCACACGCTGTATATGTGAACCATAAACATATATATTTGCACCTCTGGATCAGAAGAAACAGTGATTTGATCACCTGAGGCTGTTGAAGAACAGTACAAATGACCTGCTTCAGGGTATAAATTCTGGATATAAATCAAAATTTCCCAAAGTGCAGGAATATTTTCTCTGCCAGATTCATTGTTACCTCCAGATCAAAGAGCTGTTAAGATGAAACAACTGGGAGAAAAGCTCGGGGCATGCCTCCACAGATCGGAAATTTCACGGAGACAGATCTGTTGCACACCTGGAGCCCCCCCCACTCTCCGTGATGTACACGGCTCCTTGTAAGAGCACTGGGACGGCGCTGAGCGTGGGCTGCTAAAGCCTCCGAGACTTGAGGTACCTCAAGCACCACGCAGAGATACAGATTTACCGGGGGCTCTCTGGGGCCTTCCACGTGGCTTTTCTCCCTCCCTTACCCCCAGCCGGAGCAGCGCATTCCGCAGCGCCACATAGCCCAGCTGTGTGCGTGACCGCCTCTAGGTACAAGTGGAGCAGATACATTTCTCAGCACCGCTCCACAGATACCTCCTCAGGACCTTCTTTTGCCAAGGCCTGCCTTGGATAAGCTTGCTTCGTTGACGAAATTTCCTCTGCTCTGGAAAGTTGCTACGACGTGCGCGTGAGCAAAGCCTCTTCGCGCCACGCGGGGTCTCGTCGGGGGTTTGGGGCGAAGGGAGCAGGCGCGGTGCGAGGGCAGACGCCGCGGTGTCCCGTGAAAGGGAGGCTGTTTCCTCAGGAGGAACGGGCAGTCGGTCTCGGAGCTGGCGTGATCCACGAGACAAGAAGCTGTGCCGGAGTGGGAGCACAGAAAGCTCTCTGCTGAGCTGCAGTTCTGTGAACTCTCTGTAATGGATTTAGGTATTGATCTTGGAGTATTTATTCATCCTCAGGTTTTCACTGAGCTGTCAGGTTTCATCTGAATTAACAAGTAAAATTTCTGACTTGCTGTGCTGTGATTTTTTCATGTGTAAATATACAATGCCATGATAATACTTTTGTTCAAGCCCTTCTTCATACCTTGCTTCCTGCCACGTTCGGATGATGAAGGATTTGGGGAATATTTTACTGTTCTTTTATTTTTTTTTCCTTTTCATTTTGAAAATATATTAATTCGTGCTTAAATCCACAGAAATGAGAGGTCTCTGAATAAACGTTCCTAAGGATCTCTAAGTAATGTCCCCTGTGGCTGGCACATTAACACTCAGAGTCCCATGCGACTCTACAGGTTCTATACTAAAGCAGTGCTTTAGACTTGAGGCCAAATTCTGGCTGGTAGTACATACCAGCAAATCCACAGCCAGTAATGTGAGGAAAGGTAGAAATGGGCCACACAGATTCTGGCTCTTTGAAGTATTACAGAGATGCTGTTTCACAAGCTTTTCATGATCACTTCACAAAAGAATATTATACAGTGAGGCCTAGAAGCCAGAAAATAAATCTGCAAAGGTGTTTATTCATATACAACTCTGGAATGGACAGTCCTTTTCACAGATCACTTATTTTAGGTAGGGTTTTTTTTGGCAGGGGGGTGGGTGGTTGTTTGAGTTTTGTTGTTGTTGTTGTTTGGTTTTTTTGGGTTTTTGTTTTGTTTTTTTGAGAAAAGAAAGATAGGAATGGGGAAGATCGAGGAGTTTGGGCAGGAGCATATGAGGGAAAGAGACTACATTTTTATTGAATGGAGTGAATTCTGATCCTCTGTGCAGGCAGATAGTTCGTAGTACAGATTGACTCTCTGTTGATGCCTCTGCAGCGAATCCTGTCCCTGTATTTCATGTTGTACTTTAAGGTACAACAAAGAAAGCATCCACTGTCAGATACAACTGTCAAGGCAGAAAGAAATGGCCTTTACTCAGTGACTTAAAAGCCATCTAGACGAATCTACAAGCAAACTGAGCAAGACCTGGCCTGGTAGTAACTATCAAAACATTTTGTTTACCTTAATGTGACCTTCTTCCTTGTACCAAAAGGACACTTTAGGTTGGAATGAATTTAGTTTGTTACATACACATCAGTCTTTCTATTTGTAGTAATATCTAGCGAAAGAGGCATTTTGTCTCTCCATTTTGTGCTAGGATGCCAGCACTGAGAATATTGTGGGGAATTACCAAAATGTGATGAATCATTCTTAAAAGCTGATTTTAAGCTATGTGTTAATTTAATGTCATTTAATCTTACATTAAGGTAATTAATATTTCATCCTCAGAATTCTGTTTTGCTACTTGCAAGAGGAAAAATAAAGCTAATGAGAAGTAATCATCAAATATCTGACATTTCCTTTTTTCTTTCCATTATCATTAGCTAGAATTTATATTTTATATGTATGGTGTGGAATCTAATTACTTAAATTGCTCAAGTTATGTTCCAGCCATTTGGGGAAGTTATGTAATGGTTGGTTGTGTTCAACCTCACTTCTCTCCACATTGTGTTTTCTTTACCAGAGTGACCGTAAAAGTTCTGAACCTTGTAGAATATTATCTTTTACATATTTGTGTATTTAGTCTTGAAGCTACTGATGGCTGTCAAATAAGTAGAACTCCTAAAATATTTATCTGTGGTTTCAGAAAAGAGCCAGAATATTTGAGGAAAGTGTAGTATGCATATTATATATACACCTATCCACAATACTGTTCATAAATATACACATATATATGCATACTTATATGATCTACCTCCAGCCTACATAGTTCTACTTTCTCAAACAGTGATGAGACTGAAGATTATAAGATTGCAAACACAGAGAAGATTAATTTCCTATAGGTCTAGAGGATGCATCAGTGTAATGTTAAACTACAGTTGTAGCCATGTGCAAAGTTCCCTTTTAAAGTCATTATGAGTACTACTGGGTGAAAGATACTGTATGCATATTAGAATAGTTTTATAAAAGGGAAATAGCAGTTTTCAATCTGAAAGGAAGCCAATATGGAGGAATACTTATAAGATATGTTAGGGTAGCAAGGCAAAGACTGAAAGATAACATTAGTTAGCAAATACTAAAGTTGGGGGGGGGGGGGAAGAATTTAGGCCACATGTAGGTCTCAAGTGAGCAAAATGTTATCAAATATTGGAGAAAAGATTACTAATTTAATCTCTTATTGAGATTAAAATTCATCCCAGCTAACTCATTTCATATGGAACTTTCTCCTACTAGAAATATCACGTTCTCTGTAAGTATTCTGCTAAAAATGTACGTCTTCCCCTTCCCCTGCCATAAAGTACCTCATCACAGCATTGCTTCTTATGTATGCTATATAAAGCTGTAAGCAAACACAGATTCCAGAAAAAGATCTTGGCTTTGACATTTGCATAACACAAAAATATACCGCCTTGGCACATTGAGAAGTTAGCAGAAATCGATGAAATTTGGATTCATTTTGCCCACTTTTATAAACAGTAGTTATTTAAATCCTTTAAGATATTCAGCTGGATCTGTCTTTCATGAGTCTGTAGCTCTTAGATACAAAAATAATCCTTTGGGCTAAACTCATAAAAGGATTTTGATATTAAAATGACTAATTCTTAGATGTCCTGCTACCTACTGGAATTATACCTTGCTCCATACACAGGGTATGTTACAAATCAAACTCCTGAGAACCTGAATCACAAAATCCATAGCGAAATATGAAGCAACCTAGGGTAGCCTATAGGAAATTCAGAAGACTTGGGCTACAGCTGGGTGCCATTTTATATACTCATAGATGTGTCTTTGCATAATTGGGTGTGGCCGCCTTTTTTTGTGGCAGAAAAATGGAGACATTGATGGAGTCCCACTGACTCTGTTAGTCCTTCAGTAATCATGAGACCCAGGATGAAAGATGTTATTGTTGAGATTTCTATTCCTCTGCCTGAATTAGGATTTCTCTCTAAGTTTCTCATTTGACAGTTAGATGATTTAAACCCTTTAAGCTAATGGCTATATAGAGAAGGTCTCTTTCACACTCTTCTGCTAAAAGCTTATGTTTTTGCAGAAAATAAATCAAATATTAATTGGATCAATGCCCAGATCCTGTCTGAAAAAACTAACTACAAGGCTACAGACTCATTCTCCCATATTGTCTCTTCGCACTGTATATTTAAATAACTTATTGAAATAAAACAGCAAGGCACACCAAAAACAATCCCATTTGTGAGGTGGGATTACTAGGCTCAAATGCTTATGGTATTTCAGGCGGTGATGCAAGCTGGGCAAGCTTTCTTACACTGTAAACTAAGCTCACATCATTACTACTATGAATCCATGCTAATTATGGATGACAATGCCATAGCATGAGCAAGGATCATTTCTTATTTCAGTGTCAAGCACTTCTGAATGCTTCATCTGTTCTTGTGTTATTACCCAGTCCAAGCCAGTCAAGTCTAAGCCAAATCCTGCATCGTCTCAGGTTTATTACCTGACATTCTTTTTGATCTGTAGGTTTCCCTACTTCAGATACCCGTGAATATGGTTCTCTCTGAGCAACTGAGTGTTGAAAGAAGAACTGACTGCCTAGGAAAACTTCAAAATCATTTAAAGGCACTCTTGATCGTATGTTACTTATCAAGCTTTTCTATTGAGCTCTCAACTTCAATAAATAGCAAGGAAGCATCAAAGTGAGGAAAAAGTCAGGCGTGTCCGAGCAGGAACAATGTTCCCCTTCGCAGGAAGGTGTGCAGGAGACTCTGCTGCGTCCTTGCGCAGGTTTGTGTGTCCCTTTCTCACAAGGCATGGACTCTGCTCCACCATGTAGGTCTAACTGCTCATGCTATTCACTTTTGTTAATGACAGGCTGACCCAGCACCTAGGGTAATCCCTTGACAAGCTTGGATATGGTAATGACAAGGGCTAAAGGAGCACCCTAATCTTTGGTTCACTGCCAGGTGCATAGCAGCAGAGTCAAGGAGGCCACTGAGGCTCTGGCCACTTAGTCGTCCAGCCAATTCAACTAAAACATGGGTCATTGTTAAAGTGTTCAGTGAATATAAACTTAAGATTTAACTCTGCAGAGATTTTTAAAGCAAAGGTAATGGGCTCAGGATTTGAATGCAAAACAAGTGGAATACTTTTATAAAAAGTCCTTGACTGAACGTTTTTGTATCTGACAATAAATACCTTGAGTATGCCAAAAAAAAGACCAAGTGATTTTTTTTTTCTGCAAGTGTCTTGCTGAGGGTGAGAAATTTCAGATCTTTCAGATCTTTTTCTTCAAAAGGTTTGAAAGGGTCACTAAATAAAAGCTGAGCTGTAATGAATCTGTCTTTTCCATGTTAACTGTCAATAGGCCAATGCCACATTAGCTCGTCAGAAGATAACTGAGTCTCAGTGTGTCTGCATGGTGGGGGGTAGTTTATCCTTCTGGGGTCATATCTGCTCCATGAAAAGAGGAAATTAAATGTAATAGCTAAAATCATCATAATAGAATAAGAGAATTAACAGTGGGACATAAACTAATAATAAGGAAATTCACAGGCCAGCTGCCCGCCAAGACACAATAGGGGCACATTAAGGAAGTGGTTCAGGAGGCACCCTGTTGGGCATAGATATTGGAAGTCAACTCCAATTGCAAATTTCCTTGTTTGTATTAGCTCAAGTTGAAATTGAACTATTCTTTGAAAGGTGTTTTTTTTTTCTCGGTGAGTTTCCTTTGTTTTTGATGAAAACTTAAAAGCAAGATTCCGCTCCCTCCCTCATCAAAAAGAATAAAAGCAGGTTTCATAATCAGTAATTCTACATTTTATTACATTGTAGGTTGTGATACTGTAAATATATACTGATTTTAGATCCACTCTGCCTAGATCAATAGAACTATGAGTTTAACAAGAATTTTAATATTTAAATGACTATGTCATCTCTCATCATAGGATTGTTTTACAATATGATGTGTTTCTCTGTCTTCTTCGAAGGCAGAAGGGATAGTACTCCTATTTAAATTTAGGAGAAACCTGGCTACAGAGAGGTTAATTAATTTGCACAAAACTGCATAGAAATTCTGAATAGATCACATCCCATTTTCTTTAGGTTCTGGTACTTATTTCTTTACTGGAGAGGTTGCAACTGATTTTATTTATTTTTTTTAATCTAGCCTGAACTGTATTTTGTCTATGTGTAAGCTAGACTAATGAAAAAAATGTTGCATGCTTTTAGTCTTGCTTATATTGGCCAGTACCAAAAGCAGAGATATAAAAATATAAAGCTATGATAATTTGCTTTGTTTTTTTTTTTTTTTTTACCCTGGACAGAACAAGAGCGTAAGAATTTAATCCAATCTGTGAAACACAGGCATCAAATTTCACTGACTTGGATTTAGGCCTGTTTCTAAAGTAACTATTGGAAATCTTGCAAAAGGTCTGTTACTGTAGGCTTACCAATATAAAAGCTCTTTGGCCACGTCCTCATCATGTTTGGAAAAGCAACTGAATGATTAGAATCATAATTAAACACAACTGGCAAACTTTTTGATGTTTAGCCATCACCCACTATGTTTTGAGATATTTTCTGTGGATCTGAGGGTATTCTGGCTCAGGACGGTGGTGGAAAAGGAAAGAAGAATAAAAGCTAGGTCTTACTAGCTAGCAGAGAAGCTTTAATTCATGTGAATCTTAAACCAAGAGATTCTGTAATATAATCTGCAGCTCCTAAAAATAATGGAATATTGCTTCATGGTTATACCTCTGTGAAAGTGTGAAGAAAGATTAATTAAACTGATAATTATTAGTTTGCATTGGCACTTACCTGCTCTGTGAGTTCCAATGTTATTTTGTCAATATAGGATCACAATCCTGGCATGCATCTTCTTTCCAGATACAGTTTTGGCAATAATATCAGAAAATTAGGCCCAAATTCTCTGCTGTGTTAAAAAAAAAGAGAAGTAAAGCAAAATAAAATCATCCGATTGTCACAGTCTGTGTACTGGGCTTTAGCCAGAAGAGAAATAGCAAAGACAACATTAAATATGAGTAGTGACAAAATAATCCCATCCTATTCAATTTCCTTTTCAAGTAATGTATTTAAACAACAAATAATTTGGGGCATAGGGACTTCTGAATATACATGCACATGCGTGTATACACCCTAATACAGAATGTATTTAGAACAATGTATTTGATTTCTGTAATGAAGTATGACATCTTTTATTGTTAAATCCCTTGCTAAGTGTATTTTTGTTTTGATTACATGAAAATTATTCTAATTCTCAGAAGGGTTCGTCGGAAAACTGACATTGTACCAACAGTTTTTTCAGCTTAGTGGCCTTCATTGGAGTTAGGTACGTGTCCATTGTGTTGTCTTTTATGCTGCGCAAGTCGTCCTGAGTTTAAGGAGGGAAAATTATATAAAAGCCGATTGTTCTCTGTCAACATCTAGATTTTTATATCCTTTGCACAACATGACAAAACCTCAAAGGACACTACAGCTGAAAACACTGAAGTTTGAGAAATTGCCGCCTTTTCTTGACCTGCCCCTATATTCCACTGTAGACTTTGGGAAGCGTTTTGTTCTTGTGTTACCTTTATTAAACATCAACCTTCTTCTTTGTTTTATCATCCCTAGATCATGTAAGATGACATGGTTTGCAGTATTGCCAATCCTGATAATTTAAATGTCTTTAAATAACCTCAAAATGTAACTAAAATGACTTCAACAAAATCAGTTTTGTTTTCTTTTGTTTTGTTTTTTTAAAGAGAATCTTCCTTTGCTTTCTTGTTTTTAAGGTTTTAGGATTTACTGGTTCACACTTTTCTGTATGATGATATCGGTTAGAAGTTTAAAAGCTGAGAGAGAAAAAAAAAAGAAGCAAGCTGAAATTTTCATGCAAATACCTGATTCCTGGCTGTAAGGAAAACAAAGAAACAAAAAAAATCTGTTTTCTCAGAATTTTCAGTGACAAACTAAACATTAATAAACCAGAGCTTGAGTATGGGAAAGATGCACTTTTTTTTCCTGATGCACTTGAAGTGCTAAACAATATTTAGTCAGTTGGGCTTTCTTGACTTTCAGGCTTATTTTAAACCTGATTACAGGCTAGCTAATAGCCTGTGATTAACACAGCTTGTCCTCCTGTGAGGCTATAACATTGCTCCCAATTGACCATTTAACAATTACATACTACTACTGCATCATAGAATATTTCTGATCTCTTTGAAGCAGTTTTCAGCTTATTTACAGAGCAGGACGCTCTCAAGTTTTCGGTTTAGCTCCTTCTCCCTTCCTCCTCAGCTTCCTTTTACACGTACGGCTGACTCTCACAGCCTGGAGCCGCAGCCCGTTCCCTAAGGGTGCCTCTTTTTGACGCTACCTGTTTTCCCCAAACCATTCGCTGTGGGTGCTTGTTTGTCTGCTGCCTGTGAAAACAGAGTGATGATTTTGCCTCTGATCTCTTCCAGATGGTAGTTTCCTCATTCCTGGTTGCTAAGTATTTTTAACATTTGTCGACATTTATTTTTCTCTCTCATGGAGGATAGCGCAAGCTCGCTGACGGGGAAGCTGGTTTCGGTGCAAGTTGCAGAACCCTCTGGGTTAAATTGCCCATGGGGTGGTCTGAGCTCGGTCACGCTTGCACATTGCCTGCATCGCTTATTTTAGCAGAGCAAGACACATGGCCCAGTGGCTTCTTTTGAGCTCCTCCAAAAGCTGAGAGACATTGTGGTGCCATGCAGTAATCCGGGAGGCGTATGTACATCATCGGTGTGCTAGGTATCCCTTACCTGCGCAAAGTCCTGCACCGTTCCCAGGATCCAGGGTAAGGATGTAACCCTGCTGTTTGCTTCCATGTTTCCTCCACTCCTGGATATCCCTCTGTCATGCTGAGGAGGATTTCCCAAACAGGTTTGCCATGCATTTACATATTAAGGGTAGATGCAATGAGCCTGAGGCTTCCAGGAAGCTACAGACTAACCGTGCATGTGTTTCTCAGTAATTTCTACATCATATTTACAGTGTACACACAGGCCATCTGTGCAGCACATGCACAGTGGATCGGTTGGCCTCATTGCAAATGCACTGTAAAGTTGATACGCGCATGTGGAGTGGATATGTCCAGATTTTCTCCACTACTGCTCTGATTAGGTTGCCAGACATCCAGAAATCCTGAACAAATGTCAAAAATCTTTGAATTCCCTCTGGATATATATTCCAGGCATTAAAAAAAAGATGTGTTCAAGGGAACTGAAGCATATGGTAGTCTATCCGGCGCAGACCACACTAAATGACTTAGTCACGTCTTGATGACAGAACACAGGAGGGCTGGGTCCAGATGCACCTTCTGGCTGCATCCCAGTTTCATACTGGGACAAGACTTGGGTGATTACCAGCCCTTTGTGGATTTCATGGTAAGGAAATCTAGATATATGGGTAAGGGGAGGAACTGCCATATCATCCACATAAGTCCTTGATCTGCACAATCAAGGGAGAAGGAATTTGGGGCAAGATATGGAGGTTCTCAGTGCAGGAGTGAAGATACAGCCTCACTCACGTGATGTCCTGGCAAGGAGTTTATTACACTCAGTATTTTCCCATATGTCATGTACATAGTTGTAGAAAAAAGCTAGTGCCTTCAGTGAATGTGGCTTTGATATTTGGAGGATGTTTCTACTTAAAAAACAAAGGGACAGAGTACTCAGTTGCTGTAAGACATGCTGGACTGTTATTCATTTGGAGAGCACACAGTGAGCAGTTACAAAACAGCAGTTCAGTAAAGGAAATCAAAACATGTAGAAAACATAGTGAGTTCAGACATTTGTTCTTACTACATTTACTAAAGTGCCTGCAATTCCTGCCTTGAAGCTGGCAAAATAACAATAAATACCAAGGAAAGAAAAAGGTTATCTGCATTTATTTCATAAGCTATTTTTTTTAAGTAAGTGTGGAGACTGTAAAGTGTATGAAAAACATATGTATATATTTTTTTTAAAGATTCATCCATTACTGGGTTGACAGTTTAAAAGTCAGAGAAGAAACCATAGACTAGCAACATGGAAGTAAAGACTTTTTATTTTAATCTTGATCAAACTAAGGAAAATATAGATGTTATGTATGTATATATATTTAATTTGTATTCATGTATTAAATGGTAATATTGTCTTTAGACAGTCCTAGGTAGTAAATAGAGATCAAAGTTAGTACTTTTAAAAGTAATAAAAAGGGAAATAAAACAAGACACAAAACACATTTCGGTGTATTTCAAGTATAATTTTACTTTTAAATACAACTTTAAATTTTCCTCGACTTATATATAGCTACATAGATATGTATTTTCCAGAACTGTATGGTCACTGACCCTGCAAACTGTGTTACACATGCTTAACTTAACACCTGTGAAGAGTCCTACTAGAATCAAGTGCATGAAGGTAGTCACAGGAGTAGCTGTTGGCAAGACTGAAGCCAGGTTAATCTAATGTATTGCATATTGCCTGGAAAAAACTCTTTGGACCATATCCTACAAGTCTTATGCTGGCAAGTCTCCAGTTGATGCAAAATCAGATTCCTGCCTGATTGGGAATTACATAAAACAGCACTCCCTTTCTTGATAATGTTCCCAAAGAAAATAAGCAAACCACAGCTCTTCGTCATTATTGCTTTTTAATTTCTTGACACAAAATGCGTATGATAGTGTGTGTGACTTGGATAAGGAGGTAAAGCTCTACATTTGGCAAGTTTAATTTACTGTCAGAAGAATTATTTCCAATGCACCACTTTGAGTGGTAAGGGTCATTGTCAAATATCGTTGTTATTGAATCTTATTGGAATAAGAATGTTATCTGAAAGATTCCCAGCAAAAATAGCCTGACTTCTATAAGTCTATTGACCTGATAACTACAATCACTAACTAAACATGACTGAGAAACCTGTCAGTCTTACTGACATTCTTAAGGTTTCAACACGATTTTTGTCTAGTCTTTTCAGCCAATCCTCATCTGAGAAATGGGAGAGTAAAAACTCTTGCTTCCTTGATTCTCTCACTTATTTTGTCCAGAATTTCCACTTAAATCTTCAGTAAAGTTCTCTTGTTCTAACATTTTGCCTGTGCTATTTTTCTTTGAGAAATTTGTTTCTGCTAAATAAGCATTTTTTCAGCCACAGAAAATATTTTTCAAAGCATTTATGTATAATGCTGCACAATGAATTCTGATTACTATTTGATATTATAAAATCTCAGCTCTGTAATTACCTGTATTCTGCAGCTATAGAAGGCATAGAAAAGAAAAAAAAGCACAAAGTCCTTTATGTAAGTGTTTCTGATATACATAAATCACTGCCTTAGTATTTAATTTAGTACTACTTTTAAAAGCATACTTATATTAACATTACACTTTAAAAATTACTTCCCAATGTGGATAAATTGCTATTATATCTTAGGAAAAGAATAAAAAAATCAGATCTCATTTGAACACCAGTTATTATATATGAGACTTACAACATCAATAAAGAACAAAGAAGCTACAGCAAGACTGATAAAGTGAAGCTATTATAAATAGTGTTAAAAACAGGAGACCGTATATGTTGATAAACCTACAAATTCACTTTTATGTTAGGGAGTCTTAGTTTAGCTAGTGTTTGTTTTGGTGGGGAGAGTGGTAAGAACTTGTTAACCAAATTTTCCCCTTTCTGGGTATTCCCCTTACTGGCAGAAAAGATAAAGCAGTGAAACAAGTTCTCACTGAGATACACCCAACCTGGAGGAGAATGGATGTAGCTTGTTCTGTATGTGGGAAAGAGTTTTGGAGACAGTTAGATATGCACTAAAAACTCTGCAGGTGGCATGTGAAGTCAAAGTGTTTTGTTTTAAAATAAGAAAATTAACAGAATGGAATTCGGGAACACAGCCCAGACAGTCACTTCCCTGCACTGGCAAGATGAAAACATTTAATTGCAGATGTTTTATTACGAGAACAAATTCAGAAACAAAACTTCAGACCTGCAATTCTAGACCCAAAAATGAGAGAGGGAAAGCATGCTTGCTGTCATGCCAAAGGTGTATGTGTCAGTTCTGATTATGGAAAGGCGAGATTCCTGTTAGGTTTATCTGAATGCACATTTGTATTTGTGTACCAGAGTATTTCATATTTTAAGACATATTTTTGTTAAGAAGTGACTTTTTACGGCTTTTTCATTCAGCTGACCTGAACTTCATATTCTCTTTTTTTAATATCTAGGGTATTTGTCTAGAAGCTTACCAGGTGTGCATATGCAACAAGAGCAGGTGAAACTCCAACAAAAGCCTTTTATTTGGGGAAGCCATTTATTACCAGAGTGCTGACAATATACTGTAGTTAGGCTTAAAATGAGGACTGGATAAATAAGTCACAGCAAACAATTTATTCAACACACATATTACCATTGTTTCCACTCATGGCAAAGCTCTCAAATTTAGTGCCTGGACCTGCAAAAATGGCAAGTAATTCTACTGTAGTGAGCAGCATCACTGATGTGTGCAACAGTGCCATACAACAACCGTACAACAAGAACTTCACATTTTGCTCTTAGTAGTACAAATTAGCTTAAAGTGTGAGTGGTTGAGGGGAATATGTCCAAAATATAGTTTTCTCAAACTTAATTTTCCTTTTGGCTGTCTGTCAAAGGACAATCCTTGTCCTTGTGAGGGCAGTCCTCAGCGTTTCCTCTTGACCCTCAGCTCTCTGGTTCAAGATCGTGGTCACACGTGCTCATGTAGATATATTATGTAGTTATATACATATATCAAGTAGATATATCATGTAGATAGCTCATGTAGTTAACTGTTCCATCTACTGGATGTAAGGGTGGAAAAACAGAAGTAGTGAAAGGAGGTCAGAAGATGAAAAATTCTTAAAGGACCTGATTTCACATTGGCCAGTTGTGTCTAAGGACATGATGTACAACCTGACCCAATTACTCAGGCACACTTCCGACCTGATAATATAGACACAATGCCCCATCATAATGTCATTTAAAATCTTCACGAGTTTTGTATGGGAAGGAGTCTTGCAGAAAAAAGATGAACAAATTAGAATTATGATTTGTAAGATGTTCAGGGATTTTCAGGTAAGGACTCTTTGTGTTGGGCAGTGGAGTGGTTTTTTTTCAATATCTGAAGCACATTGAAGTTTCAGTTATACTTTGCAATTCATTGCTGTATTTGATTTAGCTTCACAGGTAGACTCCAAGAAGAGTTAAGCCTTAAATGCAAAGGACTAAATCCCTGTGTTGAGCATATCCAGCCACTTGCAGGTCATCTTCCATACCTCTGTTCAGTCTGATTGTCCAGACTAAAATCCTATCCTGAAGGTAAACATTTGCAAACTTGTTTCAGAAATTGGATGTGTAATGGATCCCCTTTAAAAGGAAAGATTTACTGCTGATTCAAGCAGTTCATATATGAAGTGGAAAGCCCTCCCAGGGTTTGTAGAGTCAAACCATATTTCTTAACTAGCCTTATCCATACAGCTATGTTCACTCTTTTGCCATCCTTCTCAGCAGATCCATGAATCTTGAGTGTATTACAGCACAGTGGTTTAGAGGAACACCTGTGTCCAAAATATCCTACAACCTAGTAGCTTGGGGAACTAGAGATATGGAGCTGAACATTTTCAACCCAAAACCTGGTGAGGTATCTGAACAGCGGACTATTACAGAAAAGGGGCTCTCACGGCGGTCGTGCGGTGGCAGTTTGCCTTTGTGTTTTATGAGAAGCTGGGGCACATCTGCGTAAGCTGTGCTTCAAAAGCGCATACAGGTTGTTTAAAGTGAAATCCTATGATTCAAATACTAAAACAATAATTGAAAAGAGACTTTTCTGTAGTATTACTCACTGGTGGCACGTTTTACAACTTTTGATGTTTTTCAGACCGTAGAACATACCAGCAATTAGCACAAAAGTAGTCAGTGGAATGAAATTCAAAGACAAAAGCTTAGTTTTCTCAGGACTGTAATGTTTTCATTTTCAGGTATCAATACAGAAGGCTTTTGTTGTTGTTTAATGGTTTGCAATACAGAGGAGGTTAGACCAGTTCACCTAATGGACCCTCTGGCCTTGGCTTCAGTAGCACTTTAATATTTAAATGACACTAAAACTCACACTAAATGAGAACTCTGGTACGAACAATGGAAAATGGTATGTTTGTACCATCAGCCAACTGTCTGCTTGTTATTCTAGTCACTACAGAATGGTACAATGGAAGATTTTATTTCCAAAGAGGAAAGATTGAAGCTTGTTATGTCATGTGCTTTATTTTCTTTTTAGGAGTGTGTTAACTTGTCTTATGAAAACAAAACAGTATATTGTGCTTCAAGTTGAAAAAACGGAATGCTTGTCTAATGGTTGTCTTGGAAAGAAATCCCTCAGTTCCCGGTGGAATGGTGAAATGCTGGAAAGAGGCTACTGATTAGTCATAAATATAAAGTATTGTTTTACCCACAATCATGATGTTCATAAGTATCCAATTTATGCATATTATTCCATGTTTGCACATTATCAGTAATAAAAAAAATAGCTTAAATGCAGCATACCACAAATTGAGAAACATATTTTTGTCTTTCCCTTTAAAAAAGAAGTTGGTTTGGCTGGTAGATCTAATGTCGTCTATGGGAAAAATATGGATATTACCATACGTTTGGTTTTATTCTTAGACTCAGCTGGAAAAATCCTTTCCCCATCTTATGCAGGGAATTCTCCTTTTTAATAGTCAAACTAAATATATTCATTTACTTTCATATTAGTTATGAAATATATATAGCTCTGAAGCCTGCTGGGACTATATGTTTGTCCAAAGCAATTCACAGACATGTTAAAAAAGAAACACATTAAACAACAAAAATTAAAGCATTCCCTATTAAGCTTGGCACCATATCCTGAACTCAGTGTTATATTGGTTTTTTTCTTTAGTAAGCATCACAGCTAAAGGACCAAGTGTCAGTTTTAACAAGCAGGTACTCATATATGTTTATTTGTGTAGAAGACACGTTAAATTACTATTTCTTTCCAGTGTGGAAATAGTTTTATTACTACTCTCTTCATAATATACCAGAAGACTGCGAAAAATGAGTACAAGCTGGATGAAGTTAACTCATACATTTAATTATCTCTTTAAAGAAACAATCTACACCCTTATTGAGGTTTCTGAGACTGAGAAGAAAAGTGTTTTTTCTGAAGGTTAGCATCAGGTCAGGTCAGTAACTTGAGCTGTTTAGTCATCAACTAGTTTGACCTGACTGGCGAGAATTTTCTTTACTGTGGGAAAGCCTAATCAAAAATCCAGATGTATGCAACCAGTGATAGCACAAAGCCCAGTTATAGTGTAATGGGAAGTGGGCAATCCACTTGTGCTCAGGTAAGACAATTAGGGCTGGCTGCTGGGGTTTGGGGCTAGGAAGAGAAGTAAGGGGAATGAAGGTCTTTGAGAAAAAGAAGTGTAAGGCTTCTGAGGGATTAGTCCTCGATTGCTGTGGGAACTGGAGGTAAGTCAGGACTGGATGAACCTCTAAACAGCTGCAAAAATTTACTAGTATTTGGATAAGGAACTTACCAATATGTCCCAAGGTAAGCGGAGAGAAAAAGTCACACCTCTTTGTTGGTGTAAAGTGGGGATCCCCACTGGGATACTTTCACATCCAAAGAAAGGTGACATCTTCAAGTGGACCGACGCTACACACAGTGCCTCCCAAATTGAATTGCACTAACATGTGTCAGGTTATACACCACCTCATCTGAAGCTTCTCAATGCAGCAGGGTGATATAATTTGCATTGTTGCTGCCAATATTTGAAAGCTATTTTCTCAAGTGCAACACATTTCTGGTTATAGAAGCCACATTAATGGTTTAAAACACTTTTGAGGAATGTTTCCTCGGCATCAACAGTCAAGCACCTGCATTGTTAGATTGTTAAAGGGGTTCTCAACACACTTCTGAGCCCTGACAGTGAGCACACTCCCACACAATTCCTGCACATTTTTGGAATATCTGTAGTAAAGGTAAAAAAAAAAAAAAAAAAAAAAAAAGAGAGAGGAAAAGCAAAGAGAATTTAACAATATGGGCATGGGCCACACCAGTGGCTTCTGTGCCAGAAAAAGGTCCCAAGCATGTTTAGTTAACTGCAATAAAGACATAACAAAAGCAGTGTTGAAAGAATAAAGGACTGATCTTATAAAAGGAAGGACTTGGGGAGAATGTACATGCTTTAAGCTGAAATGGTGATCCAAAAAAACCCAATAAATGAGCTGCTGTCAAATAGTGCACCCATCTGAACTCTAAGCATCCTTCATGGTGGCTTGAAAGCTTCCCATCGTTTAGGAAAACCAGTCCCCATTTTGGATACTTCTTATTTTTCTTTGTGTATTTACTTTAGTACTGCTTGATAGAAGACATCTAAACTGGTCTGGGACCCTGACCAAGAGGTCTAAGGTTTTCTTTTCTCCCTTACAGCTGAGTGAGGGAGCAACCCTCCTAACAATCTACTGACCTCCAGATACATGTTCTTTTGTAGATCCTGTGAATTTTGCTCACTTTGGTTTTGCAGCGGTACATTTTCAGAAGGAAGAATAGGAATGTTGATATTCTCCTGGGGAATATAACCTGGGAGTTAGAGCAGAGAGATATGCTTGAGTTTGAAACACCTGAAATGGTAAAGAGGAGTGAATCAAGTTCTTCCTTTTTCTGGATGACTGTTAGAGCCAGTAAATAATTATATGACAGTTGTAATGTAGAGAAAAATAAATTACCTCTACTCAGCTGGACTCCCCACCTCTGCCAAAAAAAAAAAAAAAGGCATTCAGGTTCTGGAACCTGTCCCAGGTTTTTTGATTTTTTTTCAGAACTGGAACTTTGGTACTCTGTATGTTTCTGTCACATACATTTGTACTACTCTTTCAAAAAGAACACTTGGCTCGCATAAGGGAGTCAGTTCTGGTCAATGCACTCATCAATTCCAGGCAGTAATTTGGAAGGTAATGTTTCTGCAAGCATTAATCCCATTTTAATTTGAACTGGGTCAAAACTCAGGTTTCTATATCTAAATATCCCTGTAATACATGTATGCATGTTCTGTTCTTCTGTGTGCCTGTATGAGAGATGAGTTTCTGAATGGGATTATTTTCCCTCTTTATAATATGAATGGTTTTCTAGAAGCATGTCCCTGCCATGCAAGTCACCAAAATGCAATTGATATGTCCTCAGGCAACAGGAGAACACAGTGTGGAGAAATCCAACTAAAGCCCAGATTCAGTATAGCAGAGCCACTCACTAAGGCTGGTTAGCTGTTTGCACATCAAACCAAAGTGAATCCAGCACTATTCCACCACTAATTCTGTGCGCTCTAGGACAGTCCTGCTCATACAAGCTTTCGCTGTGACACTGCTTATTTACCCTGGTTTGTTGCCCTTTAAAACCTTTGATTTTGCAGTGTGCCTGATGAATTCAGGGATTGAAGTGTTAACAAAATCTTGACTTACAGGTCCCAGTTTTGCAAAGAGATGTATTATCACCAAGAACACTAGCAGCTACAATTTAGGGTGTCAAAATCCCCACCTGTATCACTTGGGCACTCGGGTGGAATTCAGAGTGAAGCACTGCTCGATCCCAACGGTCCCAACATCCATAAGGAGATGCCAGCAGTCTCGGCGGGGTTACGTGCCGTTTGAGCCATACCTGGCATTAGCGTACGGCAAACTTGTCTGAAACTTTATGCTCTCTGGGGCTCAGGCATTTCAGGCCCTACAATCCTTTCTTCCATGATACACAACTCCAGTCATGCTTTCCAAGGAGTAATTAAGGCTCTCTCTTCTCTTAAAACATATTCGGTGGTAGTGCTGCCACCAACTGTATATTTTAGCCAGTGCAGGGGTGACTTTGCAAGCTGCTCAAGAGCAGTCCCATGCTGAACCTGGGTACGTCTCCAGTTAACTGACAAAACAGTTACAAGAGGTAACGAGGCAAACGCAGCACAACTTTTACTACAGCTTTATACCAATCCCAGCCCCACTTGGAGAGCAGCAGAATGAGCAGGGTCTGTTGTCATACACCTGTGAATTTTTGGGTGGGAGAACTGCGCTGTCTCTTTTGCCTGTGTTGTATTACACTACAAGAGAGGCCAAACAAATCATGCCGCTGACATTATATTCTGCATCTGATGCTGACCAAAAGTGAATACTTAGGGGAAAGTGCAAGAATAAATCTAACAGTGATATTTTCTGCATATTCTGTCCAAACATCCATTTGTGGCTCAGGGACTTACTGAGGTGATTCTTACACACTTAGTAACCTTCAATGTCTTGTAGCTCTGAGCTTCAAGGAAATTTCCATTTAAGCCTCACACAATCAAAGAGGCTGACCATTACATGTTAGTGGTGTGGCCATCCAGAAATCTGTAGCCGTCCTCCCAACCCTAGCTGAGCATCCTCATCACCAGTGTAGGTTTAAATACATGCCTGGACTGCCAGCAAGAAGGACACACTCTCAACCTTTCTTGTTGAATCTGTTCTGTTGAGGGCCACCAGCATGCTATTGAAGTGGAAGAAGGAGAATAAGAATAGTAGTATCAGCCTGCAGCATAACAGATTCAGGTGACTGCTCTATAAATTGTTTTCCTCTTTCATCCAAAGGCTGTTTGATGTAAAATGGACATACAATACAGACAGTATTAAATCTTAGGCTTTCTTGGTAGGGATTCCAAGTATGAGGTAAGAACCTCCTCAGGCCTTGCTTTATAAATAAAATAGCCCCAGAAAGTAGATGCATTTTGCAAGGCTAGTTCCTACAGATCTGTATTGGATTTGGTCTGGGAATTTCTCATTTAGATTGACAGCTTACAGGAAATTTAGGAAGAGAAACACCTACTATCTGGATCTTGAGCAGCCTGTGACAGGAGCTATAGGCTCACTCAAAAGGGTAGAAACAGGACTGGAGATAACTGGGAAACTCTAAAATCAAACAGTGCAGTGCTTTGCAACGTATCTCTGGAGACACCTCAAGTCACAAGAGGTAGTCCAGAAAGGAATGAGGATAGGAAACTAATAACAGTTTGCTAGTGTTCTGTCTTAGGTACCTGAGTCCATTTGTTCTGATAAAGCTTGAGACATCTGATTCGAAGCTCAGGGCAAGACACAAAATAACATGTGTTAAAGAGAATAGCAGTATAAAGCTGAGAGATGCCAAAATTTTAGATCTCATCAAATATGAGAAATCATTAGTTTCAAATTTTAACTAATTAAAGAGAAATATTTTCTGTCTTTTTGTGGTTTACAGTCAGCCCCCAAATATACAGTCCTTAACTCATTTTTCTCTGAACTTCAGTAAAATCTTTGAGGCTTAAAAGAGGACCAGGCTCTGGAACACAGTGTGAGGCCCTGGGCCTCTGAATACTGCCTGCAATATTTCTGGTGCTTTTATCAGAGTCCTGATTTCTGCCTTTGGTACAGGCGTGTTTGCATTTGGTGATTCCTCTACTTGTGTTCTTATTTAGTATGAGCTTATTTATTTTCATTTCCATCCCAGCATACTCTGAGTAGCTTTTTGCCTTTCTGTTCAAATGCCAATTTTAGATAGATATTTATGTGGAAAAAAAAAATCAATGACATATGGAGAATATTTGGGGTATTGGCACAATTATTTGTCCTCAAAAGGTTTGGTATGCCCTTGATTATGTTTCAGATATCACACTGTTTTGAGAAAACCATCTGAAGCTCACAGACAGAATAGTTTCAGACTAGAAACACTACATATTTTAAATGAAATATATTTCTCTCTTTTATTCTCCTAATAAATCCTCCATTTTCAAAAGGCTTTTTTAAAGGGATTCTTTGTGTCCAGATCTGACTTTTTCTACATGTCAAATAAATTGGGCATTTTTTCTGAAATGCCTGGATTGTGTGCCCTGACATGCTTATAAACTAAATGCAGGAACAGCAGAACTCCACTGCAGAAATAATTACTTCATTCACGACGTCCGCAACTTATTTCCACTGTTTAAACTCAGACACATTGTTCTTATTTCCACTCCTCACAAGACATTTCTTTTCACTGTTCCATACTTTGAGTGGATGCGGTTCATCTGTTTTGTTGATGTTATAAAATATGGAATTCTTGTATTAATGGTTATAAAATCATATGGGAATACTTTACACCATGTCTTTGTCGTGATGCAGTATTAACTGGTATCATATAGAATGAGTTAACATGATATTAAATTACTCCTTTTTATGTCATTCATATTTTTTCTCTCTAAAGACTTTTTGTATTATGCTATATTTATGAAGTGAGCAAATGTGATACTGAAAAAACCTCTTAAAGCAGTTTTGACCTTCATTTAACAATATTTAAATCAACATATTAAGTCTGAGACTCCGGAAAAGACACCCTTCTATAACTGATATTTAAAAATACTATAATATATTGTTGGTACAAGTGTCCAACCACAAAACAACCACTAAATCAGTTCATATTACTGAAGCCCATTTTTGCAGTAATGAAGGCGTGCAAGATAGAGGCAGTCATCTTTTTCTTTATGGTAGAAAAGATGGGGGAAGTTTGACCTGATTCTCAAATCCAGATCAGAATAGCACTTGAGCCGAAGTCTGGATCCATACCTTAAAGGTCTTAAAAGCCTGACTAAATGAGAAATGGCAAATTTTTTTCTGAGCTGTAGTAGCTGCCAAAGAGGTATCAAATACCAAACCAGTAGGATGAAAATCAGATGCTTTGTGTGTTATTCCAACAAGTTAAGAATGATTATGTACACACTGTGGTGATTGTATATACCAGATTAAAGGCAGCAACACAATTTAGTAGTGTAGATAAGACTTAGGTAGAATATGGGACCATTTCAAAATTCTGATCTTGACAATCTGTTTTAACTTAAGAGGTATAAAATGTGTAAACAGTCACTGGGGAAAGCTCCCGAAGTCCAGATCGTTCCTCCCAGGTAATGCCTTGATGCTCCATAGAACTGGGCTCCTTTTCACACACGCTTCATCTGTATTTTAGCCCTAAGTAATCTTACCTTATTTTAGGCCTAATAATAGTTAAAAATGCAGCCTGTAGTTACTCTGGAGGAATTAAGGGTGAGTTAGATTTTTGCTAGCAACTCTGTAATTGGCATAAATGTGCATACACTGTAGTTGCAATGAGTACTAGTGCTAATAACATGTGTGGGAAACCTCACTCTGTGGATTAGTGCCACAGAAATTTGTTTTCCTGTTTTTACTAAATTTTACTAGTGTGCTGTAGCCTTCTTCCTTTCAAAATCTCAAGATAACAGTCTGTAGGTGAAGTGGGTCTTGATGTAATGGTAGGTATAAAATACACAGCAGGAGGCAATGGGAAAACCCCACAGGCATTCCTAAATGGCCATGGCTTATTTGGCATATGCTCAGTGCCTTGATTCAACAGGTTGTGTCCGCTGTGTATTTGTAGGTGCCAGTATCATTGCTAATGATCCATTTCTCATGGGTTGACTGGCCACAGCCATCACCTAGAAGAATCTTATCCAAGGTACCTGGTCTTACTAAATCTCTATCTGCGAAGGTCGCTTTCACCTTCCAGCAGTGCTAATCCTCCATCTGCCTAAACCATTGCTGCCAGCACTGCGACCATTGTCACTAGCATTGCTATGGATTGTGCCCATGAGCTTTCTTTTTTTTTTTTATCTTTTCCTTTGAAACAGTTTCCGTTTTCCTAGAACTCAGCTTTTGTCACTGATCCTTCTCTGATGTCAAGAAATCCGATGTCAGAAAATCTGAAGTATCATGTGCTGGTATTCCAGTTTGATATATTTACGCAAGAGTAGCCCTGGTCAAGACATCCTACCAGAACATCAAGAAAGCAGAGAGGGGAGGAGGAAGGCACTTGTGGATTTCTGCCTCAGGCTCAAGAGGTTCTTTGGAGAATTCAGCGGTCTTTGTGTTTCTGTAGTGTAAAAACTGTAATTGGGAGAGAAATGGGAAAAGGATGGGGCACAATTTAATTCTGCCCTGGATTTGATTTAAATTTTATGCGTTTCTGGCTGCTGTTGTAATGCTATAGCTGAACTACAGCTCACCGTCTACTGTTGTATGCATACCATATCCTATCATGATTGGTATAGCTGATTCTGGCTTTTCTAGAAATCCTCTCTCTGAGGAGAGAGGATTCTCTCTCTGAAGTCAAAGCAGGATTATTTCTGACAGAGGAGGATAAAGCCTAAAGGCTTGCTTCTCTGTCACTAATGAGTTGAGAAAAGTCATTTATCCCATGTTTGTCCCATCCTCCTTATTTGGAGCATTCCCATAAAATATTTCTTACCCACTGAGCTCCTTGCATGAAAGTAACTTTACAAATTAAAGCAAGAAGTATTTGAAAAGGGTTGTTGAAAATCCACAAGGAAATAGTATCACTTTTCTTTATTGAACAGGAACTTCTTTCCTTACAAGCAGATAATATCTCTATGACGTTGCAAGGCAAATTCTGAGGTTTTTACTCAGCAGTTACAGAGGCTTTACAGAGGAAACTCCCTCCAGTTCTCAGGGAATTTGTGGTTAAAATCTAACCAAGGGACCCAGGAAGTGTCAAAATAGTCAAAGATTACCACATGGAGCTTTTTAACTAGGAAGCCAGAGGAATGTGGCTTTAGCATATTAGCATTTCTCAGCATACACTTGACACGCTGAGGGAAGACTTCATGCACAGCTTTGCCTCCTCGTTGCAGCTGTATCTATTTCTAACACACTAAACAATCTACTTTTCTAAAAGCTGTCCTCTTGCTGTTTGTTTTTTAAAAATTCTACTTCTCCCTGCCAGTTCCCATGTATCTTTCTCACTGTTTGCTGCTCCTGTTACCACACCCTTTTCTCTGAGGCTCTGGCATATGATACCAATTTATATGTTAACAGCCCGGATAACCAGCTGAGTGTCAGTGGAAAGCAAAGACCAACAGGTCAACCTACAGATCAACCAAATCCTGTAACGTTAGGCATCTGAGATGTTTAGGTGTCAAATCTGAGCTAACTGAAGAGGTACCTTACACGGTAAATGGAAGATATAGATCTTTCCAGAGGGTGATTTGTCTTCTTCCACTGAGGAAGCCAAAAGGGCTATCTCAGATTAGATATTAGATAAACAAGAAAAGTAATATCATTCTGTGAGCAATGGTTCCTTCCATCTGTGCAAGAAATGGCTGTCTGCTTTCTTCTCCCCTTTCAGAGAACTGGGTATTTCAATAAGAACAGGAGTAAAGAGTAACTGCTTCGGGGCTAAGCTTGGGAGTTTTTTAGAAGTAATTTAAGGTCAGGACATTTTGAATATTCTCTTTTATTCAACCAAAAAGTAATGATTGTTTCTTTTTTTCTTTTTTTTAAAACAAAAGCTGAAATTTACTGTGTGCTTCTGTTAATTAGAATTATTGGCATATTGCTCATAACAAACTCCTTCCGCCCCTTCAGTTCAATTAGGCTGACTGCTGGACTGCACACAGCTAATGCTTTCAGATGTATTTTTCCCCTTCTGTGGTTCTGGCAGAAATGGCAGGATCATCTGGATGTACAGGGTGAGATTGTAACCTACGGAGGTTCGTTCAAGGCTCATTTAGCCCAAAATAGACCAACTTTATTCAGTATGTAATAAACCTTCAAACAATTTAGGGACTCCAAAAATAGACAGGATTAGGTGATTACTATTAGATAAGATTATGTTGTCTTTTAAGTCAGTCAAAGTTCAGTTTAATTTCATTTACCTTCTTCCTCACTTCTACAGTTGAGACACAGACAGTGTGGTAAGCCTGTTCAGCTCTTATATTTTTCTTAGTATTTTTAATGAAAGATTGTAATATGGTCCTTCAGAGTGAGAATATTAATTCTTACTGCACTGGCAGTGTATTTGCCACCTTACAAAGCCAAGAGTACGTAGTGACTTAGTGTCACTCAAGGTATATAAGAGAACAACCTCTAGCTTCCAAAGCAAACCACTTTTATAAACCAATCACTTTTTTTCCCAAGTATTCTTCCTTACTTTGCCCGTACACCAACTTCTCAGAAGGGTTGAATATGTATTGACATACGGTAGTATGAGATTATTATTCAAAGCAGATTTTGTGGTTTGAGGCCGGATGTCCTTCCAACAATGAGAATTCTTACTGGGTCTGTCTTGGGTGTCCAGTAAGAGTAGAAAAGTTAAGATAATTATTATATGTGCTTGAAAATTAGCACTTGTAAATTTTGCATAGACAAGTTTTAAAGAGAAGTATGCACTCACATATGCTTTAACATATGTCCATTACCCAGGACCAAACTAAAAGGATACTTAAAATCAGAACTATGCTTCTAGGGTTGCTTGATTTAAGAAAAAAATAGAAGCCATCAAACTAATTGCCTTGCTTAAAGGTACATTTAGAAGTATATATTCCTCCTTTTTCTTGAAAGATGGTTCCACTAGATATGTTTAAGATACTCCATTCTGGATTCCTGCTGACTATATTTTTCTCTACGGTTAGATGGCATAAATAAAGCTTATAATACATACTGGCAGATTACATTTACAGTTATTTGTTTAGGAAAAATTCTAAGGGCAGTAAGAAGCTTTGACATACCTTGAAAAGGCATCATGTAAATTGAAAGCTGTTTGAATCTATCCAACATCAAATCATTCAGATGCTGTTAACAGAATGGAAGCTATTCTTAATCCGTGTTCAACCTAATGGTAGCTATTTCAGCAATTTATTGCTGGCATTTGCACATCCCCAAAGTCTTATCTTTCAACCTGTTTTGTCTTAGAAATGTTTCATAGCTATGTAATGTTGCAAATTGTTTTTTGGGGGCTTTTTTTTTATGTGTGTCTAAAACTGGTGTATTGTAGCATGATATGACCTCAGACCTGCTCCCACCGTGTAACCTCTGTGGGTTCATGGGGCCATGAATGTACAGCTAATCATGGGATTTGATCCTAAAAGCTTTTTTTCCATCTGATTTCATGACTGTGACCTACCTCCATTTAAAAGAAAGCTATTTGACATGCCTCCCTATTCTGCAGATTTACCTGCCATTTTGGATAAGTAATTTCCATCCTGTGGTTTTTTGTTCCCATATGGTATTGTAAAATAATTGTAAGAAAACAGATGTCTGAGATTTCAAACAGCAATTAACTGCCATACTTTACTGACATATATTTCTCATTGTAATACTGAGAGGTTATTCTTATTGTTGGCAACTTCAGAATATTGGTATAATGAAAGCAGTGAAACATCAATCAGTGAAAGGTATGAAAGAATTGCAAGAAAAAAAAAGAATGGAATGAAAATCTGTCGAGACTGAATTTAAGAGAAATACGTTAATTGACTTAAATGGCAAGAAGTTTCATCAATTTTGGTTTAAGTTTATATGCCATCCAAAGAGTTTAGTTCTAGACGGTTGGGGGCAGGTGGGTCTCCTGTGTGTGACTTAGTCACCAGCTACAACGTGTGTTTAGATGTCTATAGATGTCTACGTCCCAGGCTAATCATCTAGGCTTCCTTTAATTAAATGCAGAGTAATAAGTCCCTCTACAGCACAAATAATCTCATCCTCGCATACGTCTTGAAAGAGGTCAAATGGTCAGTACATTAGAGACTTCTGTTTCTCTCCACTGACTATGAAAGGTACCAAGACAATTTGCTTAAATGCATGAATCTGCACTGTAGATCTGTGCAGCTTGAATGCTGCAAGCTCATAAAACTTTTCCATTATAGACATTGAATTCTTGATAGGTGCAGGGTCACACTTTCACAAACAGCTGTGGACATAGCCAAAATATTTTAGGTGATTTAGATTTTTAAAAAACACAGTTCCTGGATGAGGAGGATAGAAACCACATAAACCCCTAGCACAACAGGTGAATCCAAGGAGAAAGAAGTATGGTGAATGAGATTAATATATAACTTACAGTAGTAATGAGGTGTGATTAACTTGGATTTATGCATTCATTTCGATCAGTTGTGGGCTGAAATTTTCGTTACCTGACTTAGCTTCAGTTAAATAGCTATTGCCTTATGGTAGGCTTTTGGACAGAGAAGAGAGGCCAGGGAAAATAAGTTACTTAGCCTTTCAGAAATAGCTTTTGTTAGGTGAGAAAGCAGTTATAGCTTTGGGACTTTCTGAAATGCGGTTCCACAAACAATGCAGGCTGTATGCTTTTCTGTTACTTTTTTTTTCCACAGTCTGCCTCCCTTTGTTTGTCATGGCATGCTTCTCAGCAGGGGTTTTCCACCTTATCTCTTCACTGGCATTTTTGTTTTCTTTCTCTCCACCTTCATTCCCACGCACACAGTTGTATCTCAGTTGTATCTCGATGTGAGCACAGGAAAAAGACACAGCTTTCCTCCCAGCATCTCAGCGGAGCTGTCAGTGACTACTGAGGAGAAGCAATTCATAGCTGCTGAGGCTTCCCAAATCTAGCCACTGCTTTTTAAGAAGTTGGGTTTTGGAGAGGCAGAATATGTTCAATATGACAGCTATCAGGACTGCCTTTTAGTTCTGGAAAAGAACTACTGCAGAATTTTTAACATCTATAACTGAAGGAGAAGATCCTGGTTTGGTATCTCAGCAAGGTACCCTTCTCTGCGGTGGGTCATGTTACTATCTTACTGTGAGAGTAACTAGCCTGAACTAAATTCTTTTCCTGAAAGCAGCATATTATGGACAGTCATAAAGAGAGAAGGTTTTAGAGGACAAAGAATATCTTTTAATAGATCACCTGATAATGTTGGAAAACAGGGGAAAGCTTTGGGCACACAAATTCCTTCATCAGTAAGGCCCCCATGGCTGCCTTAACATCATTACCACACAGTCACACTCCTCCAAAAATACAAATTTAAATTCCTAAAATGAATAAATCTGTTGAATTATTTGTAACAGTGTGCATAATATTAGCTAGATATTCAGCAGTAATCATGTAACTGGACAGATTGCATGTTCCAGTTAATTGCAATTGTTTTTGAGCATGCATATTTCAAAAAGCAAACATTACTTGTACATTTCAAGATTTTTCTGCTAATGAAGCAGTTACATTTTAGCAAGAATGGATAATGAATTTTTAGTACAGAAATACACAGCAGCATCATTTGAACTGCAGAATCACTTTCTCTCTTCTACTTGAACCATTGCTTCATTCGCTCCACTAGAAAGAAATATTACAATTACCTACTAATTATGTTAATGTTATAGGAGGGAAAGTGTCATTTCAGCCCACCTAGAGAATTACCTGTCTTATTTTACCGACTTCTACTACTCCTCTACAACTCCTACTTAAAGGATTCTGAACTCTCAAAGCCCAAAACCACTCTGCTAATAGTATAATATGCAAAAAAAGTAAAACATAATTTCAGTATAATTCTTTGGGAACTCCTTAATATTTTCCTGTGTGTCATCTGGGAAATAAATAACTTTGTGAATTTCAGTGGTGATTTATTAGTGATTAGAGAGCATGGAAGCAAAGAGAAAAGTGGTCACTGGAAAACAAAGCAGATTTTACTCTTGTGATAAATAGTTGTGATAATCTCTATGCAAGTTCCCTACTTCCTCAACTGGAAAACCTCATAGCTTTTTTTGTTGCTTCAGTTGTTTCTAATAACAATAACTAATAACTACCAAGGCAAGCATGGAAGAAGGTGGAAATCTCTTGTCATAGACTGGACTCTTGTTGTAGCATATGTGCAGTCAGGGCTGACAAGTGAGGAGACACAGACACTGAACCACAAGTTATTTTCTACATGCAGAACTCTACCAGACCAAGGTAAGAAAAAGTAATTTTGCCCATTAAGTACCTGTAAATTTTGCTGATGTTGTAGAGAAACTGGGGAAAATTAGGGTCTCCTTCCTTTTACATGCTATAGGGTAGGTATATCTTACAGGCAACCATCTATATGAGAGATGTTTAAGTAGACCATCTATATTTTCTCTCCAGTCCAGACAACCACTTCAGTGTAGTAGATGTCTACATAGATGTCCAATGTCTGATGAAATTAATCCCACCACCTATGCTTTTATCCTCGCAGCACTCTTTTTTTCAAGTTTATGGCAGGGAGGAGTTATCAGCTGCTGCAGCTCCTATGGCTCCAATCAAGAAGTTTCTGAGTTTCACAGAGCTTTCCATTTCCTATCCCTCCTTTCCTGGACAGCGGAGAAATGCTAGAAGCAGCAGGTAGGAAGAAATGTACTGGCAGCTTGTAGGAGTGAGAGATGAGTATGTGATGAAGGGGTGTGCCAGCAGCATAATGGGAAAAAAATCTGAAAAGTGGGAGTCCTTGTGAAAAGAAAGAGGTGAACAAAAACTAGAGCAAGAAAATGTATGCTTAATTTAGAATGGTAGCTGAAAAGATATGGGGTGAAAGTGTAATAAGAAGTATTATGGAGGCATGAGTCATTGTAGGGAGACAGGAGTTGAACAAGAAGACTTAAAGAAAAGAGTTGGAGGGAAATTTTAAAAGAGGAGGAAAAGTTAGCTAGCATATAGACTAGCTTTCATACGAGAAATGAGTGAATAAACTAGTAGTTATCAAGCCCAGAAAAGAAATGACTTAGGGGAAATATGAAAGAAGTCTACAAAATCATGACTGTCAAGGAGAAGGTGGATTAAGTTAATTCTTTACCTCTCCCAAAAAAGAGGAATTAAGTTTTGATGAAGTTAGTAGTACCTGAATTCAAAATGAAGAAAAAAAAGACTTGTGAAATTTGTTGTGAGATGGTGTCCTTGAAAGTAAAAGCTTATACAGGCTTGGGATGAAACAAGTCTGTGGAAGATAATAGCATATAAAGTTACTAATTATATAAAAACCAGAGGCAGTTCAGCAAATCCACTGAACTGAAAATGTTTGGAGGCTGAGAGAATTCTGGAAGTCTAGCGTACGCTTAGTTTGTTCATATTCCTCCTTAGGTATTCGCTTATGGCCCTTGCTAGAGGAAGCATACTGAGTTAGATGATCCTTGGCCTGACACAGCATGGCTGCACTTATTTTCTAAGTAGGGGAAAGAAAGAGAAAAAAAGAGTGTGATACTACAATTCAGGAACTATTATGGAGGCAGTATTTAGGAAATATCTTTTTTTGGAACATATATTTAAAAAAATATATGCTTAGGAATTATTATTTTAAAACAGGTCTTGCTAAGTACATCTGTCTATAGGAAGAATTTCCAAATCTATTTCTAGTTAGTCTCTAACTAATGGTGCAATCTGTTTGAGATGCCTTCTTTTGATGACTATATAAAAACCCCCAAAACCCCCACCCCAAACCCTCTTAATAATATTCTATTTCGTTTAACCTAACTGGAGGAGATTTAGCTGAAACCTGTATTGATGTCAGGCAAATTAGGCTTGTGCCAGTTAACTCAAGAGAGTGCCGTACAATGGCTTAGCTCAGACAAAGCCTTCCAAAACTGCCACGTCATAAAAAGGCCAAAGGCCATGCCGCCCTTTTGTATGGCCTTCCATCAAACCATGTTTATGGACACCCAAAAGCCGGGCTCCCGGAGAAAGCTGTAGGGGTCTTAGCACTGTGTGTTGCGCCTGTCAGTGCAATGAGAGACACATCAAACATCTGCTTCCTTTCATTTATTGATACTGATAGGTGCATTTTAAATGAATTTGTACTCAGGAAAAGTGATGAATAGCTTAAGAAGTGCGATATGCACACAATAGAAGTAGCGTGCTCAGGTAGCCATGCAAATAGCTGTACAGGAAGCAGCTTAATCTTCCTTACTAATGCCTGAAAGGATGGTGACATCCATCAAATAAAGTGTAGTTGTCTTTCTCTAATATAAGTGACTATTACAATTATCTTAATATAATGGATTCAGAAATATCTTAAATCTGCCAGATTAATAAACAAACAAGCTCAGCATAGTGGCCAGCCAAGAGGTCAGATCAGGTTGCCCTGAGGTTAATTGGAGTTTTTCTACTGAATTAAATTAGGTAAGTGTTCAGCAGAAAATGCTTGAACTTTCCTGAATGGTTTGCTTTCAGTGAAGGGAAGGCGAACATAAGCAAGCTTTGGTTTCATATTATGTCCAAGGCACAATTTTTTCTTGTGGCTTTAATCCATAAACCAAACCTTACTCTTTTACTTTGCTTATCTATATAATTATTCTTATCTATCATCTATCAGTAATATACTTTAAACTCCCAGTACTGAAAAGAAACTAGACTTTCATACTGGTGTTTATTCTAAGGTGTTGCTAATTGTTGTGCAGGCAGCAGCCCACAGGGTCTGCCTTGCAAACTGCAGTAGAAAGACTGCACTCTTATCAAGAAATTCTCTCTTGCTGATCATCTGTGCCTTCCTCTGCCTCATTCGGAGAGTGAGCAGGCTGGCACTGTTAAAAACTTCATCATTCATTAGGTAGGGTAGATAGATAGGAAAAGATCTGGAGTGTTAGAAATTAATATCAGTGTTAATTAAACTTTATTCTGTTGTCCATCTAGTGTAATATTTATCCTATCTTTTTCCAATTTGAATCTCATTCTAGCAATATCTAGGTCTACCTATCGTAGATATAATTCACAGTATTGGACAAAGTGCTGGGCCATACTGGAACTGTTACTTAGCTTTTAAAACCTTGCATATACATATGAATGTGTGTGTGTGTGCAGGAAAAGAAGGAAGGGAGAAAGGAAGGAAAGGAAGAAGGCAGGAAAGACAGTAAACTAGTAGTAATTTCTTTAAAATCTTGCTCTTAAACCCATATTTAACCATGTCAATAAAAGTGATCCAAACTCTCAAAATGAGGCCAGTGGGGAATTGCAGGTGCTTAACACTTCAAGAAACTGATCTTGAATTTAGAAGCTGAACTTCTAGCAATCAAATCTGAAATTTTTTGTAAGCTCTGCTCATGCCAATAGAAGCTGTTTTTTCACCATGTTAGCTTTCATTCCATTCATATATATTTATGTATAACAAAGAAAGGGAGCTCAAAATCTTAAACGAGAAAAGTCAGTGTGGTTAGAAATTGAAATATAAAATGTCAGTCTTAGCATGAGTTTTATTTTTGGTATTGATTATATCAAACTGTACCTTAAATGTAAATCTTTGAGGTATTTTTTACCATGTTGCTGGTTTTAATTTACATTTTCCGGAAAGTGTTCTCATTTGCTATCAAAATTAATGCAAGGCACAGATAAAAGAACTACTAGTCTAGGGAAAAAATACCCTATGAGAAACCAAAAAGGGATCCAGTTGTATTTTTCTTAATAATTTATTGATTTCTTTTCCTTTTAACTAGTGACAGTTTTTTTTACTTACTCATAAGTATGTCTCAAAAGGCTCCGTGGTTCAGTTAAACACCCAAAAATTCAGACGCTCATTCAAATTTTATTTCATTTGCTTTCATCTACCCCAAACCAATTGGAAGTTTCCTTTTTTTTTTTTTTTTTTTTTTACTTTCCTTCCAGATATGTCAATTTATTAGAAACACAAATTTTCATGGAAACATAGCAACTTTGTTAGAAACAAACAAACAAAGAAACAAAGAAAAACTATTGTTAAGAAATCTTTTGGCAAGGTGATAGCATGCTCTGTCAAGTTACATTATGGAAGTGACACACTTTCCCCCTTTAAGTAGAACAGAATTTAAGGCTTTTTTTTTTTTTTTTCCTTCAAATAAATGGTCCAGGTTAATTCCGTTTTCTAATTTATAGAGTTAAGATTTGACTCTAAGTAACATAAACACTGGGGTCTTTGGGGATTAGAATGTTTTCTTTTAATTATTTTCATATATAATAAATAACCTAAAAAAATTCAGATTGATAGGTCTTCAGTTCATCAAAACATTGAACAGAAAACAAACAAACACACTTCCACCCCTGCCAAGTTTTGAATTTTCCTGGGAAAGGAAATCCATTTCCTTATCAGCCCAAATCTAGACTTTTCTGCTCCAAACTGAATAAAAACTTTTACCAGCTACTGTTTATATGTTTTCAGTAACTTGTAAACTCCTAGAAGATTTGGAATAACTCTATTATAATAGACATAAGAGAGCATAAAGTACCGCTCTGTTTATTTATTTATTTATTTATGTAACATAATTGTCTTCCCTAGTTCTTCTGCCTCCACCTCAGTTGAGGGAAAAACAAAAGGGAAAAAGAGGAAACTGGCAAGAATAATTCAAGAAAACAAGTAACTCTATGTATACATAGTTAAATAACTGCGAGTATGTATATATATTTCAAATGTATATATTAAAATATTTCATAATAATATGTGTACAGTTCACTCATTTAAGGCCTGAGAAGCAGCAGTTAGAAAAAAAAGAAAGCTTGAATCCATACCCAGAACTGTAGTGAGATGTTTGGGGCACTTTGGTTGCTTGTTTGCTCTCTTTTCCCCTTCTCTTCCATCCACCCCCCTCCCTCCCCTTACACCCAGTGGTAACTTACACTTACCGCTGAAACAACCCGCAGCCTCTCAAGGCAGAGGACTCGAGTACTTGTACACTTATTTAACAGTGTTTTACCTCACTCTTACCGTGGCCTTGTGCGGTACTCTTCCATGGGAGAATTCATGAAGGAGGTCGATGGAGCCCTTGGTTGGGGGGAATTCTAGGTGGAAGGGGAGAAAGGAGAGGAGGAGAAGTGGTTATTAAGTCCTTGTGAATTCAAAGAAAGGAAATCCAATGTTTCTCATACTGTGAGCAGTTCTCTGTATTTTTCAGTCAGGAATTGTGCCACTGGCAAAATAATTAAAGGAAGGATCTCCCTTACAATCATGCTTTTTGTTCCTTATGTAAGCAGCACCAAGAGCACCACAGATCCAATACAAGATGTGACTTTCGGTCGAGAGAAAGGAAGGAAACTTTCCCTGGTTACAAATATACTTGCAGTGCCCTATTCACAGCGTGAAAAAGAGGGCTAAGAAGATAACAAAGTGTGTGATTAAGTGCAGCAAGCTTGCACTGCTGTATGCAACGTGTGAATAGAGATGGCCATTAATAACTCTTTCAGACTCTTAAGAGCTTCAGCCCAAACATTATTAATACACTTCTCCTAATAGCCACTAAGGGAGGTGGCACAGCATCTTCAGAGGACGGCAGCTTTCCCTCCGCACTCCTTAAGAGCCTGATGCTCAGGACGGGGTATTTAGGCAGGAGGGGACCAAGACATCTCATGTTCCAATTGGAAATAGAGGCATGCAGCACATATTTCCTTACTGTATGGGCTGAGGAGATAGTTTATTTCAAGTTGTACAGGAACTATATGAGTGTTACTGGGTGTAGCAGTACTCATGAGATGACCATTAAGTTCTACATCTCTATTTGGAGTTTTGAAATTAGAAGAAAATCCCCTTCCTAGTCTCCATCCCTCTGATACAGCATAAATAGCCGTTATTTTCCTATTTGCTGTCTTCACACTCCAGTGCTTCCCAAACTCCTTTAATTATGCTGTATGCGCCAGTGTGTCACTGAGTCACCTATTTACCTGGGTGCCGTATTTCTGCTTGCCCTGTCCACTTCTCATACAGCTGCTGCTGCTGTCTTCAGACCACCCAAGCTGCTCCACAGCTGACCCACTTGCACCCTTCCCTTAAAAGAGCTGGGATTCATTGCTTAATTGGTTGATCAGCTGATAGACAGCTCAGCTCAGCAAATAATTTCCACGTACTTATCCAATACAAAGGGGCAGCTCAACTTTCTGCTCCAAAGACATCAACTGTTGCCCTTCATGGGCTGACTGGCAGGTGTTAGTGTTAATCTAAGTCTTCTATCTAATGAAAGTTTTCTGTATTAGGAGGGAGGATGGGACAGCCAAGCATCCCTTCCCATTGCACGTGTTCCTTCTGTTTTGGGGAGACACCACTCGTCTGTCTAGGGTTATGCCCTTCTGCAGCACGGATGTTAAGAGCTTGGTGATTTTCCAGCAAAATTTCCACAGCTTCTAAACAACTTTGTATCCAGTTTTATTTTCAGCAAGTGTATGGCAAAGCACGATGTGCTTGCTTTATTTCGATAACCACCTGAAATTAAAGTACAAAATGGTATCTACTCATGCTGTAACTCTTCTGTGTCCGACACTGAATGTGCTCCCTTTCGATCTCATCTGACGATGAGAAGCACAAGCCACCCTTGCTGGGAAAGACTGGATGCTGAGGGATCTGCACTCCTTCAGATCGCTCCCCCCAGCCACAGAAATACATGAGCAGTAGCTGTTCACTTCTAGAAGCATCATGGACACAATGGCCTTTCTCTTAGTCTGCTCTGCAAAAATCTTTAACAGCTTATACTAGATGAGGGATAGTGGCAACATGCTGCAGCTCTGTGTGACTCATCACTAACACCTTGGGAAAACATTTTGAAAACAATTTTGAATTTGTTGTCAGTCAGAATCTGTACAGACCGTGTGCACTAACCAGGCAAGGGAAAATTGCAAGATTGGTCACTTGGCCTCCTTCTATTCAAAGTGTTATTACAATAGACTACTCATAATTTAGGTACTGTTTCACTAGCTTATATTACATTCATTTTAAGCAAAGATAAGATGAAAAGTCACCTCCATACACTGGGTTATCTCTTTCCTGTGATATATTATTGATCTACTGTATGTATACTTATTTCTCTAAGAGAAGAGTAAACCCAATTATTTAGCACTTCAACCACTGAAAAATAGAAGAGAGCAAAAGAGAGTCTGTATAATTTTGGATATAACTTTTTTTGAACTCTACATGTGCACTTCATTCTTCTAAACATAAATTGAAAACATAAATTGATAATATATTTAAAATTTGAACAGTATTGTGCATACAAGGAAGGCTCATAAAGGAAAATGTTACAGTATAATTTGAATCTATAACAATATTAACATAAAATTTTAATGTTTCATGATACTTCTGGGCTAATATTTAGAATCAAAAGTGTATAAGAATAAAATAAAATTATCTGTGTGCTAATGAGGCAAGCAGCATAATTGCAAATTATTTGCAAAGTCCAATCTAAATTTACATCTAACTTGTTAAATTGTTATTTGGATTTTGGTAAAATACTTACCATTAGAAAATATCAGACTGGATGGTTGTCTGCTAAGTGGGTAGTGTGATTTTTGAGGGCTGTATCTAATACTCCAAAGTGAGGGTCTTTTTGAGTTTTGAAAGTCAGCCCCTACATCATTATGTCAGAAACATAGACAGTTACATAGTAGTGGAAAAACCTGGGAATTATTTATCTGTTCTTTCTTCCATTTTTTTAAAATAAAGTATTAAAATATATATAAAAATAAAATGTTACATTTCTTTTAAATGGATATGAACAGATTCTTATCATTTTACTTAGACAATCCATCACAATTATAAAGACCAGTTTCCAATTTGCTTTCCAGACTATGTCAGGACACCTGAAAATATAACGACGAGTCAGATTCATGTCCTTGTAACTGAAGAAGGCAAACACCTGAATCTGAGTTAATCCTATAGTCTGTGTTTATATCAATAGAGAAAGAATGCCTAAGGTTTACAAGCTTAAGTTTATACATTTGAATGCAACTCATGTGATATTTGTATCTTTTCCAGAAAAAGTGGGTGAGTGACAGGGTGTGTGGGGTAGTATGGGCAAATACCTAGGGTGGTGGGCACCTCCAGTGGTTTGGAACTTCACCCCTGAACAAGTGCAGAATCCGGGACAACTAGTAGAACATTTGGAAAAAGTATGCTGTCATCCCAACAATTCCAGGGAGACACGAATCACTGCAACGTGCTGGGGCCTGGCCCATGCCTATCGAACCCTGTTCAACACTGTTCAGTACCCTCAAGGGGAAGAGAAGGTCTCTGGATCTGACAACAAGGCGACAAGCACTGCAGCCACTGGAACCCTTGTGACAGGCACTACGGCCACTCCAACCCCAGCGACAGGCACTGCAGCTGAACCTGAGAACCAACCTGTGCCAGTATCGGTTGCCCCCATACAGAAGAAGAACTATACAAAAAAATCAGTTTGCTTAGCGAAGGATGGAGATGAACCAGGGTCGTCACGAGAACAGGAGGAAGAGGCAGAACCTGAGATAATCACCAGATCCCTGTCCCTGAGTGAGCTGTGGGATATGCGAAAAGATTTCAGCTGTTATCCAGGTGAGCACATCATCACCTGGCTGCTCCGATGCTGGGGCAATGGGGCTAGTAGCTTGGAATTAGAAGGTAAGGAAGCCAAGCAGCTGAGATCGCTTTCCAGGGACGGTGGCATTGACAAGGCAATTGGAAAAGGGACACAAGTCCTCAGCCTCTGTAGGCAACTCTAGTCAAGTGTGAAGGAAAGGTACCCCTTGAAGGAAGATGTTCTATGTCAGTCAGGCAAGTGGACCACCATGGACACCACCATGTTAAAGACAATTTATTATGATCCAGACAACACACAATTACCCAAAGATTCAGATGAAGGGTTGAGATAACGACAGACCTGAGCAGTTGTTGCTGTTGTTCTTCTTCTTCTTCTTTTTTTTTTTAATGCACTTTCTGTTCACTGGAGTCCCTCACAGAATTTGCACAACAGCTTATTTTGAAGTACCAGAGGGTTCAAGAAGCATGCTTTTCAGAAGAAGGTCAGTAGGGGACAGCCAGTATGGTAGCAGCCCTTCTGTAAAATGGCTTCCACCACACCTTCTTTGGCAGCATTGAATGGCTTTCTGGCATTAGCCATCCTTTACCTGTTCATTTATAATTTCCTGAAGATGACTGGCAGATACTGGGAACAATGCCAGAACAAGGTTTATGTGGACTTTAACATCTTTCTATAAAAACTGTTTTTATGTTGGTAACTGCTTAACTGGTATTATAGGTACTGTCTCTTGATTTTCACAAGTATATGTTCAATGTTGAAAGAAAAGCACATCAGACAATACAGGGGGAAAAAAAAAAAAAAGAAGAACACTGTAGTAGCCATGAGTAGACATTCACCAAGTGTCTCTGAACCCAATAAATGCTGCTGAGAACTTATGGTACATTTCTGTTTTCAAAATACAAGCTGAAGAAATGCATGCTGAGGTATTGGCAGACCTGAGGCTTTGCTATGTCTGCCTTTCTCAGTGGAGTTCAACACAGCTCAGTTTCTGTAAGACTTCTTGAAGGAAAACAATAGATTTCTGTAGGAGATTGCAAAAGATGCATCTTCCACCATTGTTATGGAACAGTATGATGCATGAAAAAGTGGAAGTAGTTCTTTCAGCTTTTTCAAATGAGTTTTTTTTAGCGTGTTTTTCTTTATTTAATGACAATAATTTAATAATACTTTAACCATTATGACTATATTTTCTGATTTTATTTTTGAGGACTAAACTTTAAGAACAGTTTCTAAATTGGTTTGTCATACCCAAGGAATTGTCAGAAGCTGAGGTATGGGAGGAGCTGGGTAGGATAAAAACTTTTTCAGTTTTTCTAAGTCTAACAGAATGTTCCTTTTAAATATTATCTACTTTAAAATTTTTGTTCCTTGTTCAGAGTAGAGCTGCCTGTTGAAAGTGAGCTAGAGATGTGCACTTCAGCTCAGAGAAAAAAGGTAATACGATGATGATTATATATGGCCAGCTGTGGGAAATGTCTTTCTTTGCATATAATTTGGTTCAATTGTGCAAAGTACTCCCCTGACAGTTTCTTTAGCCTGTGAATGTGTAGAGCCTTCTGTGGAGACTGCTTTTTGTCAATCATTCTCTAATAAATGTAAATCTTACATTGCTGAATAACAGTTTCAGACTCTTTACCTTACAGAATAATAATGATATATATTATTTGTTGAAGGATGTTCTCTCCTTTGTTTACTTCCCCAAGGAGCTGACCACAGAAATCTTCTGTATTAGCTACATGTGGAATTAGATTCAGTCTTAACAGCCATCCATCCCTGAATTCTCTGAACAGCAGTAGCAGCCGCTCTGCTATTGAAATTAAAATCCAGATGATTTTGATTTTATATATGTGTGTTGGTAAGTTTGCTGGTCAAGTAAGAATATAGCTACAGTGATGATACTTGCAGCTACTAGGTATCCTGTATACTCTCTCAAAGGTCTCTTGTCCTTTCTTTATTCATTGGACATGTTGACCCATGGGAATACCACATGCTTTAAATGTCCATTATACCTTCCTAGTCTTCCAGTTTCTAAATAACACTGTTCATAAAGTATAGTTTTTGTTCAGCTGCTTCTCCCACAATTCTATTGTTGTTTTCTGATGAAATTTCTGTCCTGCTTGTGTTTAGGTGACACAACTATTTCTCTAAAAATTCTCGAGCATTTCCTAGTATGAGATCTGGGTATTCTAGTGTAAGAACAGAGTTACACTGATGATGTTTTTGTTACTCTTCCTTATTTTAACATTGTACAATTTCTGTTCTCATCAACACTAACAGAAGGTTCCTTGTCTCTGGCATCATCTATCTTACATACATTCATACATAATACTTTGTTCAAGAAATGTCAAGATTTTTTTTCATTACATTGCTGTCCTCTCTGTCTAAGAAAGCTGAGAGCATAATGGGTATTACCAATGGCAAATACTGACATCTCTAGCTGCCAGTGGTGTGCTTTTCTAAAGAGAAATCATCCTAGATTTGTTGCCATGTATAGGTGGCATAAAACTCAAGAACAAATTCTTCAGTTGCTGAAGAAAGTGTTTGCTTCTCGGAGACAAAAGTTCTTATTTTCTTTCAAAAGTTCCATTAGAGCACAAAGGTGGAATTAAATAATTTTCCTTCAACAGTTTTTATGGTTTTCTTCCTTTGGCTAGCTTCCTTAGTGGTTTGCTGCCTTTTATTAAAGGAAATTCATTAACTTGTGAAACATGAACAAAAAGACATGACACGTTTTAGCTGCTGAAACAGGCCTTGTCTATTTGTACATTTATGAGCAGCTCAGACCTTGTTATGTAAAGTATAGTTATTAGGGAGGAAGGTTATGAAAAGTCAATTTCTTCAGCTGTTTTCATGACGAGATTTAAAAAGTTGATGTGTACGTTTTACTGCAGTGATTTTTTCCCCAGTTTCTCTTTTTACAAGAGCTTTGCAGATAGATACCTACCACAATTTAAGGCTTAATGAGGCGCAAACTCCCACATATATACCATAGTGTCTTACAGCTAGTTCACTTATAAGCATAAAATAAAATAAGTAGAAAATGTCATTTTACATCATGATCCTAAGCTGCTCACTACTTCACATACAGTAGCATAAAAATTGGTTATCATTCATTTTAAAAAGTACATTTTAAAAGAAGAACAAAATAATTTTTGAGATGAGACTCAGTGAATAACTCACCAAGGCTAACTCTACTATGCTTTCCTAAGACTCTGCTCCAGAAGCTGGTTCAAATCCTCCAGGCTAGGTTGCTGCTCTGATGCAACCATCAACACCTGAGACATCTTCTCTCCTACTGTTCATTGGCCTCTCTAAACTAAAGATAGCCTTTGAGAATTATTTTTCATGTAACAGACTATATACTTATTATGGGCTCTACAGAAGTGTTTCACAGGCAGGTGAAAAAGTGTTTTGAAAGAAAAGTGAGAAGCAGCCTGTTCTTCCTTCATACATCCAATTTACTGAACATTGTTGTATTACCACTGCTTTGCATCAATACTTTCAGAAAAATCATCACATAAAGGTCTGTACTTGCAAATTGGAAAAGAATACTTAACTGCACCATATGACTTATCTCTGAGCATATGAGAAATATTTATATATGAGAAGTGAGCATTTTGGAGCATTATCTAGCTTCTTTTAGATACAGTTATCCATTTGCTTTCTCACAGAATGGGAAAATTCCGCTTATTGTTATCTGTATTTTCCAAAGGGTGGATGCATAAGCAATAGTTTATGTTTAGATATTAGAAAAGTTCAGCTATGTTTACATTCAAGTATATCAGTAGATTACAAAAGAAGATAGAAATTAAAGTTTTCATTTAATGACCCCTTAATAGTGAAATAACTCACAGTTATTGAATATCAATGTATCTATGTATTTATTGTAAGTAAAATAACTCTAAAGAAAGTAGAGCTTAAAGTGATAAACCACTACGTTGACATACCTGTCATTCCTTGATGTGTGTTCCACCTCAAATCTGGCAAGGAAACAGTTTCTCCACAGAGCTCTGCTGTCATGGACAAGCTCTGTCAATTGCATGTTGAATCATTGACGCTCCATTCATGCAATTTTTAAATTTTTGTTTTAATGCTTTCCTTTTTTTCCTCCTTGATCTTTAACATACGTAACTACTGATCGTCACCTGTAATTTCTAAGTAAGCAAATAAACAGAAAACAGTTTCTGAAGAACTTCAATTACAAAGAGTAACAGTTCTGAAGAACTTCAAAACAAAAGCCTGCAAACACAGACATATACAATTACTTTTAGTCCCATGAGGGATAGTACCCAAAACAGAGGAGAGGATTCTCACAGTACCAAAGCTAAAAATGTGCAGGCTTTGTCTGAGCAGGGCTTCGTCCGCTCACCAAGGAAATTGCACCATTTGATGCATTATTATGTGCATCAATTATTACAGTTATATATTTTTTCCTATGTAATCTTCAGAAATTTAGTTTAAAAAACTGCTTCTGTGATTCTCAACATTTAAAAAGTAGACAGAGAAACCCTTCTTTTCTTGGACTATGAAGATTTATTTTCTTTTTTAAATTATTCCTCTAAAATGAACTACAGTACACTTTAAACCTTAGGAAGGACCTTTATTCACAGTTAATCATTCGTTTCTTTGGAATATTATTTGAATTCTTGACTCTCCATCTAAGGCATGCTAGATGTGAAATCACTTTTAAAACAGGAAGAGCCAAGACAAAAAAATGAAATAGTTAAACTCTGATAGAATTAAGAAATGCCTCCAAAGCATTTACAGATCTTAACCTGATTGCACTCCTTTTACAGAGGGCAGACTACATTGAATTATTATACTAGCCTTGATTTAAAAAAAAAAAAAAAAAAAAGAAAAAAGATACCATGTAAAATGTTCATCCTGGAAGACTACTCTTCTAACAGAAAGATCTTGATATAACTTTTTTAAAGACTGGAAAAACTGAAGCTTTTTATCATTGGAATTTTAACAAGATTTTATTTTGAGAATCTGACCTCTTCTCCTTGACCCCCCAGTAGTTTTAATAATTTTGTCCCTGTTCACTACTGCATCATCTCAAAGGCATTGTTTAAGGGCAGCTGAATTAATTCTATAACAAAATGTAATGGCACTAATAATCTATCAGTTGGTACTTCTGATGCCTGCCTTCCTTAATTGATAATTAGTTGTATCCTAGGAGACACTGTTCTGCTCCTTGAGAAGTATATCTGATGGATATTTTAATACATAGACATACAATTCTTGTCTTACCTTATCTGAAATTTTGCAATAGTTAATGAAGTCTTGTATCAGATACATACTATCAGATATTCCAGTTACTACATCTCAGTCAAAAATATAGATATTGGACATACTGTCTTAGTATATGTGTTTGATCAACACTGCACACAGTTACAAAATGAGATGGATATTTAGTCTAAACAAAAAAGATTAATATCTGTTTCAAAAGTAGATATGTACATCTGAGACAGGGAGTAAGGAGGGGAAAAAAACTTTAACTTAAAGATTAGTTTTTGTGGTGGTCAAACATTTAAAAACAAATGACTAAACCATGTCAGTATTACCTATATATGCAGCTCTTTTTTTTTTTTCTCTAGGTTTCTCTTCAAAGATAATTACTGAAGATAAATGTATATAAACAGGAAATTTCTCTCTGAAATTTTTCTTTAGACCTGAACTATTTATAATAGGAAACATAATTCTCTGTTTGTGATATAACATCTGTGGCAGCAAGAAAAAATGATTCCTTCAGAAACTTCATGTATTAACAAAGGGAAGGAAACCATCAATCACAGGTGCAAAAGAGCAGCCCTTGATACATATTCTGAGTGTATACATATACCCATCAAACCCATTTTGTTTATAAATAAAGTTGAATTATATGCCTACTAAAGCTATTGAAAGGTAAGAATGCATAATTTTCAACTAGGAAACATCAGTGTCCTATATGACTTACATGAGTATATTAATATTACACGTGGCCTTAGAATTCCCCAGTGTTTCACTCTCGCTATCACATGAAGATTCAGAATGGATACATTTTCAAATCATATCAAATTGCATCTACTAACATCATTGTATTGACAAGGAAAGTTGTAGTTTGGATATGTTTTACCTGTTTGAAGCAATTTACTGTTTCTATCAGTCAAGTGATGTGTTACTATTCTGTAATTTGGATTTTCGCATACACCACTGAATGAATTTTGACTAAAAATAATGTTCTCCATCCATTCTACCCTTCCATTAACATTGTCATCTCCCATTAGCTCCAAGGTAGCCATAATATTTGTTTTTGGATTTAAAATAAAGGACTTGGATAATTACTGCGCTGAAGTGGGGTCTAAATTAACCATGTTGTTAAATGAACCTTTTTGTGATTTTGAATTAAAAGGGTTTATTGTTTTTTGTACTCTGTTAAAATGTCTTATTTCAATGTGTTTCACTAAATTGCATCACTCCTTTCCATTTAATAAAACTGTCATATACAGAGGTGGGTTAAGTGGGCACAGGTTTATAGAAGTCATTCACATTGATTCACATCAGGTGAAATGCTGAGATGAGGCTTTATTCATTTTCTTTAATCTGCGTAGCTTTTGGAGAATGAGAAAAAAAGAATCAATGTAAAATCATTGCTAGGTAAAGGGGCAGTATGTGTTTATTGAATAATACCACTCTAAAATCACCAGGTAGCCTCATGCAGTCAAATAATCACCCCTGCCTTTTAGGGATCTGTACCACAACTTTATTTGCTAGAAATTGCCAAGAAATTTTTGACGATTAGTTTTTTATTGGTTTCAGGGGTGAAGCTGGAGAAAATTGATGTGGTCAGTGTAGAGAACATTCCTAACCATTTATAGCTATGGCCGTTTGCTGTTAGATCATGCAGTGCTCTAAGTTCAATAATATTTCCTGGGTATAAGCATTAGCCATCAGAAAGGGATGTTACCACTGTCATTTCTTGATAGTTCTGAAGAACTCACCCTCTCAGTGACTGGTTATAACGGTGAATTGAGAAAACATGTTTTTATTTATAAAAGAAGGTTTCACCTCATTTTACCTCATTTACCGGAATAGAAAAATAAGAAATTTCAAATCAAATAGAAATAATGAATTCATGGGAAAGAAGGATAAGCTCCTTCATTAAGTTCTATTGAGTAGTTTTTTATTTCCATTTATTTATTTTTTGCTGATTGCAACTCCAATATTTTAAATGTCTTGGAAACTACTTTAAAATGGGATTCAGTAGGATGCTGTTTATCGTGAGAGCTCAAATCATGGGAATGTCACATCAAGCAGAAGAAGAGAAATGAAGACTGAGAACAATAGCAGCTCCTCAGGTGAAGCTAAAGAATTTAGCCAACAAAACATGTATTGCTGGTGTTTTCAGGCAGACCAGAAAAAACTCACCTTGTCTGTCAGGTTCCAGATAGAGTGCAGAGTGGGTGCTTGTCAAAATTATCTTCTAAACTAGAAAAACTTAAAAACCAAAAAGCACACCCCTGGAACACAACACTTGTGTTTGACTACCAGAATGGACAGTTTTGAGCAAGCTGACAATTCTTTAAATTAAAAAGATAAGGAAAAATATTATAATAGAGGTATTTATTTTTTGGGAATTATCTTCTACCAGCTACACACTCAATGGATACACCTCTATAATTTTGCTTTTTATACTGTAATAAGAGGTTTACTGTAATAAGAGGTTTGGATTCATTTTCCCAGAGGTTTTAACCCAATGTTTAAATTTATGTTCTAGTGAACAGCTTCAAACGGTTCCATGAGAACATCCACTATACGTAAGGTCAAACAGGGAGTCAGACTAGGTTGGATCCAGAATCTAAATTGCGTGAGTTGAATACACTCCTATAAAGCAACGAGACTGTTTATAAAGAAGCAAACCAAGCAAGCTAAAAATAAAAAGAAGCGTTTAGCAAATCTGATCTATTTTGTCTTTTTTTTCCATGTCCCTCCCAGTTATTTTTAAAACATTTTGTTCTAATATTGGAATTTTTGAAGCCTTGATAGAAGAATCTTGATCATAGGAACATGTCATTGTTGTTTTGTAAAAGCATATAATGATATAATGTCTAAGGAAAAGAAAGAAACAATTCTTAGTAGAAAGATATTCATAGAACCAAAGCAAAGCTTTGTGCTGGTGTCAGTGGGTGTAAAACCACAGAGAACAATGGAGAGGCAACTGCTTACTCCCGGGCTCTGTTTGGTCCTCTGAGTTCTCCTTGTAATATGGCACAATCTTGAGGGCAGCATTCACCCTGATCCCCATCAAAATGGGAAGCTGCCAAGGGTGTGAAATGTATATGTGTGTTTTTTTACGGGTGACTGAATTTATGTTGCTTACTGGGTGCTTACCACATTCTTCACTTCATTCTTCAATCAGCCAGTGCTGCCTGAGTGTCATCCTACCAAAGGCAAGCTATGACCTAAGTTGAGTTTATACTGTCAAGAATTTTTGTATAAGATGAAAACATCTATCAGATTTAACTGAGGTGGGTAAATAACCTCAAAGAATGATTTATCTTAAATTTAGACTCTCTTTTCTCACAGAATATCCGTAGGGAGATCATATTCCACATTATTTTTAGCTCGGCGGACTGTCACAAGCAGAGTTCCCAGTGATTCCTTCAGATGTGAAAGGGCTGAACTCATGTAGTCCTTGCGGTTAGTCAGATAAATTATAAATTAGTGTCTGTTCCCTGAAAAGACCAGATCAGCCAAGCAGTTTTGAAACGTCTACGGTGGAGATGTCCACCGCGTAAATATTCCAGACCTGTAGTGGCCTCTTGTTTTGGACGTTTGGCCCCCCGCCTGCTCCGTCCCGGGCTGGGCGCTGGCACTGCGGGCGGCGTGGAGACCGGGATGGAGCTGGCTTGGCTGGAGACGCCTCTCCCTGCCGTGCAAGCAGAGGTGAGGGTGACGGCGCACGTCCGCCGTTGGGCACGTGAACCCAGCGCAGAGGGGCGGGTGATCCCCCCCAAAAGGTCCGGCTGACAGGGGGACCGAGTGCCTGCTGTGGTGATGTGCCGCAGTACCGGGGACCTGTGTCCCGCGAAAGCAGAAGGGCCTGATGTTTGCGAAGGGAGTACGAAAGCACGTGTGTATTACACGAAAGGAAATCCCTCAAAAATTTAAGCCGGTATTTGCAGACCATATTTAGCAGTGTTTGCCAAACAGATTGACCTTTGAGGTACTCTTAGGGCCTTTTATTTTCAAATGGAAGATCCGCCAGACAGCCCTGAGTTCCAAAGCCCCTCAAACTAAAACGAACAACAAACCTCTAGTTTTTAAGCATGAATTCAGGAGAGTGGATGGAAAATTTATTTTTTAACATCAGAATGTCTGTATTTGTCACTTTGTAAGTACTCACATCAGATAATTAATGTTCTTTCCCTTCAAATAAAGCCTGTGGGATTGAGAATTTTCACTATGATTGTCAGGTGATTTATGGCATTCACCCTAAGGGAAATGAAGTACTAGTGTGATTCATCTTTGCTGAGCTAGATTTTTCAAGTTTACTCTTACACTAATTTTCAATTCATTAACATCCTGTGTATTTCTCTGTTCTACTCTGTGTATCCCTCCTTGCTTTTCCTCCTTCCCTTCATTATCTTCATTTCCTCCTTCTCAGTCCCCTCTCCTTCCCTCCTCCTCTCACACACGTATTGCTGTATGTGCCGTCATCAGTAAAGAGGGAAAGAGTTGTCAACTTGCATCCCTTATTTACAAAAAGGCACAATCATTAATCCTACATTTACTTTGTTTCATTTTTGTCATTCATTACATTAATAATAGATGTATTTATTAGGTACCCATCATTTTAATACAAGTTGGTCCACTGTGACAGCAATTCTAAATGGGTAATTTTTCATAAATTAAAATTCCTTGCAGCAAGTATAACTTTGTTTCAGTAAATTACAATCCACAGACTTCCATAACAAAGTGCTAATTGTAACTTGGCTTTAAATGTTACATTTTGTATGCAAATTGGCCTGTGGGGAGTTATTATTTAGTATAACATTGTTAAGAACACTAACATTAGTTTGTAATTTGTTTGAAGTGGAATACCATTATTACTAATACATTACGTGTGGCTTAGAGAAACAGCATTGCTTTCCCATGTAAGATAAAAATCTTTTATCAGTCAAATTTGTTGAATGTTGTTTTTGTGCTCCGTGGGAAAACAAAAGGCGACCTGGGTCATAAAAAAATGCATTGTGTTTTAGGTTATTTGAACAGAAGGAAAGTCAACAGAACATGACGTAATCCTCAGGCACTAAGAGCAATGCACAGGGCCTGATCCTGCAAATGTCTGGGCAACTGAGGTATTGTTTGCAGGTGAAGTCACACTGGCATAGTGGGGTTACTCTTTTTTCCTTCCACAAATGAAACTCTAGAATAACTTGCTCTTCCTACAAAAACCAAACCAGAATATCTGGTAGGGTTTTTTTCTAAACGTGTGGAGTGTCTCGGTGATTTCCCTGCCGCGTGTTTTATTTCCTGCTTCTGTTGTCCAATAACTAGCACTTTGATCTGACATAAAAAAGGCGCAATGTCCTGGATATCAAAGCTCCAAGGTTCTTATTTAAAACAGTTTCAGGAATATTATCACCAGATCTTAAGCATATTTTGATATGGTATCATTTTTATGTGTAAATACAATACTTTTGGCCTTCGAGGACGAAACAATACCTTCCTATGGGTGCAGGAAGAGAAAAAGCAATAGAACTGAGCCCTCAACACTGGTTCGCAAAGGACGTCCAGCGAAGACGACTCCATGTCGGTCACTGAGCTCTGCCTGACAGACCCTTGTAGCAGAACAGAGACCCTCAAAGCACGGCTTTGCGTAAGGGGTGTTTACACAAACAGGACCCTCTCCCTGACTGCCGGCAGTATAGAAACTGAATTATATCGATTCCCAGGAGAAAACTTACATGTTTACATGAATTCGGAAGGAGTAGCCACATCCTGTTTATGCACGACAGAATTTTGACAAATATCAGCATCTTTCTACAGTAGAGGTCACTGCTTTGGAAGACTGAATTTATTTATAGGCATCAGCAAAAGCTATCCATGCCTGTCATGTTAGAGCCTGGGATCCTTTCTGCCAAAGATAGGAGACATGGGAGTTCAGAAGGGTAATTGATTTAAAAAATAAATCAGGAAATTCACACAAGGGTTAGGAAGAAAAACCTCCTTCTACATTTCAGAAGATAGGAGTTCCATTAGTTTTACTGAAAATTACAAGCACACTCATAACTTTTCAGCAGCTGTTGATTAATTGTTGAAGAGAAATAATGGGAGCCTGAGAGAATTTTGTTGATAGGAAGTTCACTTAGGTCAGCAAATTTATTTGGAACACAGCTGGCCCTGGTAACCCCCTGCAAAACTACAAGAACAGATCTGTCCAATGAACTCACTTTTCTGTGCTAAACCACTCAAATACTGTCTCTTTCACTTTAGTAATGTAAGTGGATGGTTTATAAATGTGTTTAAAGCTCGAGGTTTCTTTTTAAAGTAAATTCATCCAATATTTACAAAGCAAAAAATGCAGGTGAGGCTTAGGAATGTAGATGAAAATAATAAATATATCAATTCTTGTCTATGACAGTCATAGTACAAACATTTAGATGACTGCATGGTTCTTACAGAAAGAATTTCAAGGCTATTTTTATTGACGTGTAGTACCTGACACTAAGAGTGTGGTAAAATCCAAACGTTTAGCTTATGGGAGCCTTTCGGGGTACTTGGAACCGGCTGAATTGGGTGTCCCTCCCTGCAGCTGCCTCTGACAGATACCACCCATGTGAAAGGCAGGGCTGACCGGCTCACACTAAGGTGTCGATTTAGTGGGAGTGGGAAGTCAGGAGTTGCATATTTCTGTTCTGTTTTCCAGTACGCTACTGCCCTGGAGGGATTACCCCAAGCTTCTCGGGGAGACACTAGGAGAACTTCTCAGAGAGGTATCATTGCCTCTTCTGTGTCGTGTCTGGATTCAGCACATGACCCTGTTACAGGCATCCCCTACGCTATGGGGAGAGCACACACCAATGCACCCAGTGCGGGCTGATCAGAAGGATATGTATGTTAATAAGCATCCCTTTAAAATCAGACTGAAGCTATTCTCTTATCATGTGACATATGAATGTTGGTGAAAGCGAAAGTGATCACAAAGTGATCTCAGCTCGCATCAGCCTGACACCTACACGTGTGTGCATATATATACATGCTGTCATGTGAAAGGGGATGCTTAAGATTAGTTCGGATGACAGGACCTACTTCCCTTCTCAGAAACAGGCATTACGCTACGGGATATTACAAAGTCCATCCTTAATTTTGTTTTGCTCCTTGCTTTTATCTGAAAAATGGAAAAGTTGGGCCGTAGCGCGGATGAGATTGTCCTGGCAGGCTGTGTGGTCCCTGGGCTGCCACTCAGCATCCCTGCTCCGGGAGACCTGCATTTCAGTCACTGCTCTGTCCCCTGGAAACTGATGTGTGTGGGAAGGCAGCAGAACGCCAGGCCAGACAGAGTAGAGAAGGATCTTCATTTTTACCTGCCATGCACATATTCTCTGAAACAATAGGAGCTTCCTGGCCCTCTTCCCTGTTCCTTAGCAACACCAAATGGGCTCAGGCTTGAGGACTGCTCGCGTTCACTGTTTAACGGTGGCGAGTTGAAGTAGCAGGCTGTTAGTTCCTCATTTTTTTCCTACTTCCATTGTTCTTGGTGCAGCCTTGTATAAATAGATGGCCAGCCCCACAGGAGCTACCAAGTGACCCACCCCTAAGGTATCCCTACAAGCTCTGCTGAACCTTTCCTGAGTGGTAAAAGAGCAAGGAAAACCAGTGACAGAGGAGAGTTTTACCTCAGGAGACAAGAAGTGATACAGTAACAGGGTGAAGACTAAGACTACAAAGAAAAGCAATTGTAGGTTAGAACAGGGGAGGGCAGAAGAAAACAATATAAACAGTTTCTAGAAGTGAAAAACAAAATAACAAGGAAAAGAGTCAACAAATTGCCAAGAACTAAATTGTCAAGAACTCTTCATAGAGTGCTCTCCAATAAAAACACTTTGGAAATCAGTAGATAAAATGCCAAGAATTATCTACATGCTCTATGGGCAATCTCGAGTCAGAACTCTTCATCACGGTTAGAGCCAGGAGCCCCTCATCGCTGTTAATCAGAGCTATCACCTTTCAATCGATGTGGGTATCTAGGAGTAGAAACAGCTCTCTGGGACATGATTTTTCTCCCATTGAAAGGAAGGGCCAGTTCCTTATTCTCTTCAGTGGACTCTGAACATAGGAAAATGAAAGCTATGATTAAGTATATATACGTGCAGGGGGAAGGAGGTTGTTGACGAAAACTCTACTTCATTTTACAAGGTGAAAGATGAAATGTTTGCAAGACTTCACTGATTTATCAGTGAATATTATCTTTGATATTTGACTGGCATGGCTATCTATACAAAATATGTGTGGATACTTCTAGGCTTAACCGTCAACAGCATACTGGTTTTTTGGACTTCAGAGTTAACACAGATGGTGAATGGGCATGATTTATCTCTTATTTAAAGCATTTTTTTTAATTCGCTGACTTGGGCAGGCAACACAACACTGGTTAAGTTCCCCCCTACCCCCATTATCTGGACTGCAGAGCTTCTTCTTAGCTTTTCAGACAAAATCTTGAATTCTAGAGACTGATGGGTCTTCGCTAAAGTGCTGGTAAAGCATTTTCTTGCACACTAGCCCAATCTGTCTCCTGCAGAACACAACATAATAGGATGAAAATTGCCTCTTACCTGTTGACCAGCTGAAAATTGCATCTTTAGCTGCTTTCTCATGGAAGCTTCAGCAGCTTCCTGTTCTTTAGCAGCTAATTGAAATTCTTAGAGGAAATAAACCCCTCTTGAGTAGTCTGCAGAATGTCTAATAAGGTATTACATGCCATCCCCTTTTAGCATTCAATCATCAACTCTGCTTCTCTGACTTATACAGCAATCAGACTCTGGAGAATGAAGTTGTAGGACACAAGTGAGTATGCTGAGGGAGTCTTGGTAATTTCAGGCAGATTGCTCAGTTTATTCCTGTGAGATGTTTGTGCTGTACTGGACATTTACTGAGTAAGCTTTAGTTGAGGGAAAGGCATATAATTGTCATTAATCTGTTAAAAAATTGTCGAAAGTCTCTCTCAAAATATTTTAAGATAAAATATAAAAAAGTTTGATCTGGTTTATAATTTTAGTAAAAAATGGATTTTTCCAGCAGCCAAAGGACAGAATAAGACATAGATGTCCCTGAATTTTTTTTTCTCTTGTTTGAAATACTCAGACTGCCCTTTGCTTCCCAGTGCAGAATTACATTTAATTGCAAGCTACCAGCAGTCTGTGGCTCAGGGAATTCTTTTGTACTCCTGCGTTCTGACAATGACTATGACCATTTTACACTTTCTGAAAACGCAAGGCATCAAAGAGAGAGGGTCGAGGAAGTCTGGGATATGTGAAAGTTGCACATTCAGCTGCAAAATATTGAAACTTCATTTAAACTGTCTTGTACCTCTTGTTGCTTCCAGTTATTGCTCACTTCAGGATGTGCTCTGAGCTCTGAGCAGCATAACGAGCTGCATAACGGCTGCTGTGAGGATGTGTACCTCCCTCCCATCAGTTCTTTTGGTAGCCTATATGTATGCTTGGGTAGGACCAAGATTTCACAGTAACGGGTGTTGAAAGAAGTAGGGTACAAACTTTACATTGTTGTGCTGCCTGGATTCATGTTACAGAGGACAAACTAGGATTTTGATGGTGATCCAGACTGGCCCATCATTTTTCTGCTTTACTCCATTTCGCCCTTTTTCCTTAACTACACCGTATCGACACAGTGGGAAAGGGAGACAGAACAAGGGAAAGGTGTAAGGCTACAATTTTAGTTGTATCTTTTCAGATCATTCTCAGTTGTTACCTAAAGATGTGAGCTTTTATGACTTAGCAGCTAACTCTCCAATCCACAAGGTGTCAGGAATTTACAGTTGCAATTGGAATTGTATTTATAAGAACCTGTTATCTTCAAAGAGAAGCAGGGAATGTATGCAACTGTAAATTCCCATGAGCACATCAATAATAGTTTTTGCAAACTTTTTGAATGTATCCTCCTCCAGTCCTCTTCATTACGCTTTCCTCGCCTTCTGCATAAATAGTGATCTAGCAACAACATTGAAAATAAAGATCTTTATTTATGCATAAAAATAGAACTGTTCTATGATGTTTGCCTTTGAATAGCAATGTTATCTCATTGTGTAATCTATTCTTTTCCCCTCACTGTTAGGGCCTGAGATTCCTTATCCTGTAATGCACATGGCATACTTGTGTGGCCACAGAATAATTATAGTCCACCCTCACCAAGAGCTCCTTAGGTTCCTTCCTCTTTATCCTCCTGCTGTGCTGCTTGCTTACTCTGAAATACATACAAGTTGCCTGGGTGGTCAGAAAAGAAACAATCCCTACGATTGAAAGTACAATCCTTATGATGAATCTTCAAGACCTTCAATCACAATCGTGAATAAAGTGGACTAATATTACCGTGAGGCATATAAACATTCTCATTTCAGCAATGGAACAGCATGTCTGAATCTGGCTGACAGTTGCTTCATATTAGATGTTTGCTGTGAAATTATTTTTGATATAATGCATTATAAAATCACTGAACATTCAGGAAAACCGAAGTGTCAAAATAGTAAGGTTTGACATAGGAAACATAATTGCATTCCTAAGGGAAGTGCTGGTAATTCTCTGTTTGTGTGCATATATGGGACAGAGTGCATGTATTCTGTGGTGTGAGAGCTGAATAAGACCAATATATGTTCTTTTGTGTATATTCCATATTTCTCAAGAATCCTGATCCAAGTACTAAGCAGAACTGATTGTCACTTTTGAGCTATCAGCACTGCTCTGGTGACTAACTTTGAGGTTGGCTCAAATACATGATGAATATACACCCTTCTTTTTACTAAACAGTTGAAAGTCCTACCTCTGAAGAATGCCAGTGTAAGTCTGTAGGTACTGTGTGACCTGGCAGGGATTTCGAAGTTTCTTTCTCTGTTATCTTCAAAGGTCATTCATTGTTTAATTTCCAGTACAAAGTAGTATTCATGCCACAGCTTAACAATTCTTCCACAATCAATGCATTTTGAATTTTTTGCATTTGTGGCAAAGAAAAAAAGAAAAAAAAGTACACTGATTCTTTTCCCAGACAATGACCCTATTCCATCAAGTAAATCTGTAAGGAGGTTCATAACAATGCTGCTGTTACATGGAATATTAGGCCAAATTAGATTAAAATGCCTAAAGGAAAGTGGAATCTCCTTTTGCATCCTGCAATGTTGAGGCAAAGCTTCTTGGTGGTACTCTTTATGGTTTGCAAAATGTGTACTATTTCCCTAAGGAAATGTAGGACATATAAAGGAGACTTTCCCAACTGCGTGTACTTCTGACTGTTTGTATCAGCATACTGCAACATCCATGTTAACAACTCAGATATTCATTATTCTCTAGGTGCCATGTGTCCCCCTCTGCCCAGCATGCAGGATGACATGAGATGGTTACAGTTGGCAGCTAATGGTCTTGGTCTTAGCCACATAGTGACCACCATGCACACATAAATCTGAAAAACTGATACACCGAGCCTTCTAAATAGGTCACATCAAAACCAATTTCTAGGGGAGAAAAGAAAACACACTGCCCTCTTCAAATGGCTATTATTTTGTCAAATCAAAACTCTTTCCTCAAGTAATTTCAGCTATGCAATTGTTCAGAAGTCTGTCCCTGTATTTTATTAATAAGAAAAATATACATTTTTTTCAAATGCCTTTATAGCCAGGTAAAAGCAAAATTATTTTCATTCAAGTTTTTTAAAAGTAGAAATAGCATGGGAGATGTTAACATTTACAGATGGAGACACTGAGTTTTCCAGTGCTCACTAACGCAACATTTGCCTGTGGTACTGTAATACTAATAAACTTCTGTGCCCAGTAAATCTCTCTGCCTCTGTACTTTGTGTTGTCTTTCTAACTATGCACAACATCCTCTTTTTCTGCTCTGTTTGGGAGTGTGTGGGAGAAGTCCTTTAACCTTGGTTTCCCAGGGATCCATGAATTATCTACGAAAGAGCAAGGTCTTTGAGGTCTTCACCGTTTGCTGTTTGTTTTTTTTTTTTTTTTTTTTTTTTAAATCCCTGAGTGAATTAAGGAGGGTTTGTTTACCCTTTACATAATTAAGCTTGTGTAAGGGGGGCAAAAGGCAGCCATCAGTCTCCTCGTTCCTCCTTCTCCAGGCTGTAGCCGCTGATTCAGCATCGCAGGGGGCTGATGAGGCTTCAGTCTAGTGACACTTGTCATCACCAGCCCTGCTCTGAGTTTGGTTTCGGAAGAAGGCGAGTCGGTGCAGAGGCTCAGAGCAAGTCGCTCGGGAGAGGCACCGTCAGCGACTGGCAGTGCCGTTGTGGGAGGCTCCCGCCGCGCTAACCACACGGGGAAAGAAACTCTATTTGATAATTCTTGTCTTCATCTGACGGGTACTTTTTGATGTAAGAACATCAAAATATATCTCTAAATTAGTGTCATCCACATTCGGAGGAGAGTGAGGCAGTCTGCAAATTGCTGTACTATCTTTCTCTCACAGGTCTATATCTACCTCGTTACCTCCCTTTTCCCCTTCTAATTAAAACATGTGAGACATTTTAAAACAGTCTATTTATAATATGGCAAAGTTGCTTTCAAAGTAATTTTCTTTTATTTAGTGTTTGATCCCTGATTTCATGCGCTTTTCCTCCATCTGGCAGTTGTCACTAAGGCAGATGGCCACCAGCTGGGAGGGCAATGTAAGAATCTCCCTCTAGATCCGCTGCCAGAGCTGCTCAGTAAATGCAATGTGAAGGAAAACTGTGTCAGTCTATTACCCATGCAATGAGCTCACTTACTGACTTGTCACCACTTCAGGTCCTGACGATGAAATTCCACTCTTAAGATGGAGGCCAGGAGAGGGCTTTATTTATTGGGGCGGGAGAGATCTTTTCCTTTAATTTTTTTTATGTCCTTCCCTGCTGCTTCTCCTGTGTCTGTAGCCCCTCTCAAGGCCTGCAACTCTGAATGCCACATCTGCTGCTACTGGTTTTGTAAATAAACACTTCGGCAGGTTTCCTACAACTTCATGCTTAGCTCTAGTCAATGACCTGTCTATAAATAGGCCTGGATAAAAAGAAGCCTAAATTTCCAGTGTCCTTAGCAAAGTTAATGAGACCTGAGTGAGTTTGCTGCCTTGGTAAGCTCAGTCTGCTCTTTTAATTAGCACACTAATTCAGAAGTAAATGGTAGATATATCACTTGTAGTGTGTAATGAAAAAGTGTCGAAGGAATCACCACGGTAGGTGATTTGGTCTGGCTAAGCAGAAGGGGATGAAAATAAAGAAGGTAGAAACCTCACAGGTCAAGACTTCCCTTTAATTTTACATTTGAATTTACTACAGAAAAAAATGCAAGTACTCAAAAATCTGAAATTTTCTAATAGCGGGGTCACTAATAACAGTGGGGAATGCGAACTCACCATAACATCTAATCTTCAGGACATAAATGCCAAAGGGCTACTTAAAAATACAGTAACAACTGCAGGTTTCAGAGATGCCTGAAGAACTCAGGAGCAGGAATTTCCCATGCTTATACAGATGCTTGGAATAAGCATAAAAGCTTAAAGATAGAGCTAGTTAGAAAAGGTTTTTTTTCTGTTTAACAAAATTTTTCAAGTTATCAACAATTTCTGCCATGTTGAAAACTTGTACACATTATATGAAAAACAAAGCTGGGAGATGATACATATTCATGTTACCATAGTTTTATTTTTAATTTGACTGCAAAAATAAGCTCAGACAAGAACAACATAAGAGGTTTATTGTTATTTCATTTAGAAAGCATTGATAGAAAACATGAGTATTTTTAGTGGCTTATTTAAAAATAAAATGAAAACTGATTTATCAAAACCAAACTCTTTCCAGGAAAATCAGCATTTTCAAATAATCAATTTCAGTTAAAAGTTTTGCTAACAGTGTCATCTAGCACATGAGTAAATATTGTTCAGAGAACTGCTATAAACTGGACTCAAAACAGTCTCTTCTGTCTGCATAAGAAAGGATGACTGCCCATAGAACTATGAACTTTTTTCCCCCCTATAGAACTATGAACTTTTTTCCCCCTGTGTAATCAAGACCTAACACTGATGGGCAAAGAGCCCTAGGAATCAAATTCACTTGAGCACTTATGAAGAACACTCTAGATATCCAAATCTTTTGCAATTTCAGTGAAAAATTTCCCCACTGTATCATTACAGTAAAATAAGTAAATGTGTTTATAAGTTACATACCACTCATTAGCCATTAGAATAAAAATCATTTGGTTGAGTGCCTTAGGATATAAAGGAATTCTTAGGGTTTCAGGTAACTTTGCATATGTTATTTACTCAAAAGTGTTTGAATCTGTGAACCACTGAGTATGCAGTTTACAGCATTTTCCATTTCCCAGTAGTGCATATGCTTTATTCTGTGGTTACTTTGGCTCACACTAAAGTAAAAAAACCTCCATAGCCACTTTTCTATGATCTCGACTATAAAAAAAGTGGGTTTTTTCCTTGTATGTGTATCCTTCAGTATTAAAGTTTGTTATAACTTTAAACGAAGATGTATTTTCTATTCTTTATTTTCAGCAGGCTATGGAACAAATACCTGCCTCAGTTTTGCCTGTACAATTACTGTTGAAGTTGAGAAGAAAATAAATGTATAGCTCTAAGAAGGTGGCTCAGCTGGCTTCCACTGTAGAATAGTTAAGTTAATAAATATTTAATCTATGGAGTAATTAATGATTTCAGGAAAAATCATTCTCTAACAAGAGTACATTGACTTAAAATACAACAGAAGAAAGGCTCCTAATTTGCTGCACACTGTTTTCGTACCTCAGGTAAGTTTCAATGTTTCTCATTACATCTCATATTTCCAGCATTCCAATGACCTTTTCTGGATTGCTTTTTTTGGTGAGATTTAATTTAGCTATTGTGAGGCACATTTTTTAGACAGTCACTTTGTTTGTTTACGTCTCATAACATCATTATTTTTTGGATCAGAGTTATTAAAATGAAACTTTCTGCAAGTGTATTTGGCCAGTTGCCTTTCCTTTTCATATGTAAAAACAAAGCTGTGACTGAGAGATACCTTTTCCTATGCTTTTTGTTCTTCAGAACAAAGCCCAATGGCTCTTACATTAAGCAACCTGTGACTCTGCGTTGTTGAATTACACTATTGATTAGAGGAGCCAAGATAAATTTACAGTGGAGGAAGGAGCAATGTAATTTACAAAGGAAAGTGGATTAATTCTAGCTAAGTGGTCTACGCACTGTAACTGAGAATGTTTGAAGATGGTTAAAGCATCAAAAGACACTGGTATAATGACATTCTGCCTGTCAGCCAAAAGCTGGTTATGCCTAGGTTGTACCACAAGTTGCCAAAATAAATATCAGGCTATGTAGTTTGTGGGCTTTGGTATTCCTAGAACAAAGAAATCCCGAACTTTATGGATAGGTTATGTTACAAGGGGTAGAAACAGATGTTTTTTTAAATGACTGATTTGCTAGTGTTGTTTGGAAATTACAGCTTTTTTTTTTTTAATAAAAAGACATACATAAACACTTCGAAATGTCAGTTGATGAAGACTGACAGCAGGCTTTCCAAGTGTCTCAAGGTGATAACCTTCTACCTAGCAAGTACATGCAAATATGTACTTGGAAAAGTACACAGGAAAAGCAAAAAAGGGGCTAAAATTATTCTTCCAATTTTCAAATTCATGTCATAAACTATGGGAGATCTACAGAGTAGATGGAAAAAAGGGACTGTTGGCCAGCATCAATGTAACACAGCATACATAATCTTCCTTACCAATTAGCTCAGCAAATTTTTGATTCTTGCGCAACTTGAGACTTAGATTCACCATTTTTTGTTTCAGAATATTCAAGACTGCAAAGTGCATAAGCGTGTATTTTCTACCCATTGAAGATAACAGGTTGTGCTAGCAGCAGTTTGAGGGTAGCAGTGCTTAGTGCGCTGCTTTACATCCTCAAAGCTCTACTGTTACACTTCCTTTTCATTACATCACAGTGGGAGGTGTTACTGAAGTCTACAAAATTAGGAAACCTCAAAAAAAGCAAAATCCAAATGTACTTGAAAAAGTTAGCTAAAATGTTTCCTCAAGTATAGTGTTCCTCAAGTAACACCATACATTCACATCGACTGGTCACATCTGTGTTAGGTATCATTTGCAACTTCTGAAAGTTCACAAAAACATGTAAAACATAATTTTAAAATTTGTCAGCAGGAAATGCATTGGAGTTTTTCTTCCCTTGCTGTAAAGTGGGTTACAGGTTTCCATGTAATATCCCTCTAGCAGTTGTGAGGATACAAATAAGGTTAGTCCTACCACCTGCTCTAGCAGGGCTGGGGTAAGTCTCATTTTAGAATTACAGGAAAGGTACAAGAGGAGAAAAAAAAAAAATCAGAGAATTTTCAAGAGTGTAAAGCAGCTTCTGCAGCATCTATTGCCAGCTGAACCTTAGTTTCTGGATATTGCAGTAAATTTAGTAAGCTATACCCACCTAAACTTTTGACACCTCAAGTGAGTTAAAGATTTTTAGTGTTGTAAAGAAAACACATAAATGTTGGTTTTGCTGATTTTTTCCTACTGTGGAGATTAAGATATACATGGGTTTTAGAGAGTGGTTTGGGAAAATTGAGCTCACCATTTATGCAAATCTTTAGGACCTACAGCCCTTAAACTCTTGTAGAAGACTTATAGACGTAGGAAGCTATGTGCAGGGCCTGTTTCTGACTGACAGCATTTGAGGGTCACCGCTGAGCGTATAAGGCAACTCTCTTGTCACTTAGAAGGACAACACTCGGGGAACTGAAGAGAGTGTTGGATGACAAAGCTAATGCTGTCCTGTGACTGTCTATGCTGGTAGTTAATGCGTGCAGAAGTCATATCATCAGGAAATGATTTTGTATCAAAACGCAGACTCTATCAAGATGAAAAATTGCTGCTGCCTGCTCCTGTATTGCTGTTCTGCAACCTGGTTTCTAGAAAGGTTTTTTGGGCTGTGAAAGGGAAAAATATTTGTAAAATCAGATTGATTATTGTAGGCAGTAAATAATTTTATTTAAATGTCCTTCCACATGTTTCCCCGAACTTCTTATTCCCTGGTTGTCTTCAATGTGGCCTTGCTCCAGGCACAGAAATACCTGAACTGAGATGAAAATGTTGTCCCCATCCCCTGCATTTATTCTCAGTTTGAGATCAAACTTAGTTTTCAGACACTAAAATATATTGAAGATTTTCACTGACTTATTTGGACATATTCTGAGGTTAGTGATGTTAAATAGGAGAAGGACGTGGGAATATCAAGATTTTAAGATGTACACCCTCTCCTATCCTTTCTGATGGAAACGAAGGTGTACAAATTTGGATATCTAGCAGAATGGAAAAGTAGATAGTCTGTTAGTTCCACAAGACTCTAGAGATTGGTTTGCGTTTCTTATCATGGATTTTCTGCACAGTTTTGGGCCCTTCATCTACCTATGAACTCTGAAACTGTTCCTGACTCTGAAATCAACCCCTAAGCCAGGCACAACTGTGAACTAAAAAGAGTACCTCCACTGCAAGGGTCTGCAGCCCTCTTAAATTCCCGTATCTTCTCTTAAATCAGTGACTGAGTGGTTGGAAAAGTGGCTGCTAGAGTGTATACATACAGTGTATATACATACGGTTTCAAGCACGGTAATTTGCTGATCAAAACAGAAATCTTCTGTCCCTTCCAGGATGGAAGCAGATGAACATACGTAATTCTTTGGAGAAGTGATACTAAAATCCAGTATAAGATACTAATTACAGAGGTGATGCAACCTTTACCTACAATTCCATGTTAAATGCCTGTGTGAAATTGTCTTGCTCTTTATTTTTGAAGATATTATAAGATGTAAGACTTCAAAATGAACAAAAACTTTGATTTGTTGGTTTAGCTGCTATTTCTTTTTTTAAAAATAATTGTTATTATGATTATTTGCTAGACTGTTATTAATTATCACCGCAAGTGGGCATGTCAGCCTATTGTGGCAGAAGGTAATGCTGTGTTTCTGCGGCAGAACCAGATTTTTGTTGAATTGCTTTGCTGTGCTTTGACGTTTCTGTTCTTTTCTTTCATAATCCTTTCTTGCAAATGAAGTCATACCACATTTTCTTTTGAGCTATATCAACAGCTATATATTTGGTCAATTCTTGTATTTACTATGTGGCAATTCAGCTGTGGGGCAGAAGCTAGCAACCTATTGTACAAGGAGTAAGCAATTTCATAGTTTGTTGCATTGGTTTGTTTATCTTGCATTTCACTACGTCGACTTGATTTAGTAACTACTTTTAATTATGTAATGGCAGGAACGTGCAACTTACATAAAAAGGATTTGATTCTTGCTTCACTGTCTATCTAAAATTCTTACTGAATAATGATGCCCAATACTGCACAAAGTGCATGTGAAGCATAGTAAGGATTACGTATAACGGAAACATACCACTTCCATCAAAATTCATCCTTACGTCTTGTCAGGGAGCAGTGAGAGCCAGCTGCTCCCTTGGGCTGGGGACCTGGGCACCAAGGGGACCCCAGGGCTGGCCATGCCCACCCTGAGAGCCAGCATCCTGCAGGGTCTGGCACAGAGGGCAGAGCAGAGGGCCAGTAACAGGGTCCATCAACAGCCCTGACGCTTTTGGAGAGCGATGAGCCAGGGCTGGGTCCCCGCAGCAAGACCCCATCAGGAAGAGACAGACATGGGACCGAAGACCGGCACTGCTACGGCGTTATTGAAGTGGGGAGTGATGGCCCCAGGCTGGGCTGAAATGGAGCCTTGGACCATGAGTGGGGTGGGGGGAGACCCTGGGGGTCTGGGCAGGGACAGGAAGGTCCTCAGTACCCTCAGAGCCCTAGCACGTCTTTATCAAGAAAAAAATGAGATATCTTCTTACATTTTTTACTGAAAAAGGGGAGCAAGCACCTTCTGCAGTATGTTTGTGGAGAGAGGATTTTTTTCCACAAATTTAAAGGCAGCTTTTGCAGATGTGTGTCTGATGTTCAGTGATCCATGTGCCACTGATTCTTGGATCATTACGAAAATAATCCATTTGCCCTACCTTTGGCTAGGGGTACATTCCAGAGAGAGATTTAGTTTCCTGATGGTGGAAAAGAACTTTTCATTCTAAAATGAGCTTGGTTTGAAAACAGGTTTTCTTGGGCAAGTTAATGGAAATCTTTCTGAGGAAAAGTTCTTTTTCTGCCAAGGCAGAAGCAGTCCCAGTTGTGTCTGAACCCTTAAGCAATCGAAAAGATCATTTAAAGGGATGGGTTAGGCTGCTGATTTGCATCATAGCTGCAGGTCTTTAGCTCAGCCCCAGTCTGCAATAAGAGTTAGGGTTCCGGCTAGATATGGGGGAGAGGCAAAGCCTGAACAGCCAGTTGGAGTGCAGTGGCAAAGGGAGAAGCAAAGGAAGGGGTGGGATGCAAGAAGATGTTTTCCTGGACTACGTGGTAGTCTGGGCCACGGCTGCAGGTCCTTGGCAAAGGTTGAATCAAAATATAGGTTAATGCCTAGGGTGTGCTCCAGTTTTATTCGTTCTATCAAGAAGCTACTAAAGCAAGGGGAAGGCGGCAAAAAGATTTCTCCCCTGAAGACTGTCCCATAGCAGGGAGGCCTTGGCTAAGACTCAGCCCAAGGCCAAGGTTAAGGCTGGGATTAGGGTTATGGTTAGAGACCAAATCTTAGACCGTCAGTGGGAGTTGGGTGTCAAAGATGCAGACAGAGGATAGTTACACTGAAGACAGGTTTCTCCCCTAAGGACATTTTTATCTGGGCCATGGGTAGGGGTCCTTGGCCTCAAGCTGATCAATAAGCAAAGGTGAGGTTTGGACTTAGGGTTGGAAAAGAAATAGAGCCTGACTCTCCAGCTGGTGTGGAGCTGCAAAAGGAAAGTTTGTGCTGCAGAGAGGTTTCTCCCTGAAAACTGTTTTCTCTGTGTCTTGTTTAAGGGTACTTGCCTAAGGCTCAGTCAAAGCCAACAGTTTATCATTTAAGGCTGAGTTTGAAAGAGACAAATCCTGGAACATCACTTGAAGGGCTACAAAGTAGCCCATTCATGTGGAGCTGCAAAGGGTCTGACAAAAGAAGGAGTACACTGCAGAAAGAATTTTCCCTTGAGATCTTTTTTTTGCTGGTATATGGTTGGAGGTCCTTGGCTAAGGGTCATCTGAGGCCAACATTTATGGTTAAGGTTATGGTGAGCATGGGAGAAAGACAACCAGTAGAGCTGAAGTTGCGTTTGGTGCTGCCAAGGGCAAGGGTAGGCTGCAGGGGAAAAAAAAAAAAAAAAAATTTCTCCACTAGCAACTCTTTCATCTGGATCGTGGGGGGGGTGTTAAGTTTAGTATTTGGTCTAGGTTTTGGGTTGAAAGTGTTACAAAGCCATTTAATAATTGGATAATAATTGATTAAATCATGTGTTTGGAAGTATAATCTTACTTTCCAACAGCTCTTCTTTTAAGTATGTGAATTCCCTGAGTTATTTTAATTAATATAGGACATGCTTTTCCCTAATTTATTCTTGGAGTCCTAAATAAATTAAAACGCTGACAACTGCTGTGATAGTAGAAGCCTGATGATTAACTATTTAGTTTAGTATCAGTAGGAATAACTGCTCTTCATCAGCCTTTGAAAGCCTTTTTGAAGTCCCTTGTAACTGTTGAAGATCTTGGAGATCTTGTCACCGTAAGGCTCTCTGTATCCCTATGAATACCTGTCTTAAAGAAAGCTTTATGACTGAAATATTGAGATATGCAATGGTATCCTTGCTCAGGATCAAAATTTCATAAAGAAAATACCATGAAGAAACTTAGCAGACTTAGATAACACAGCCTAGTTTTCTCAAAGCACCTTTTCTCTTGCATAGTATCTGTGCCATGGTGAACGATCAGATGTTTTTTATGATACAGTTAGTTGTATATCAGTAGTACATCATGCTAGGTGTAGATGAATTGGTAACATTTTCCTGTTTTTATTTAATACATGTGCCTATCTGAATCCTGAATGGTGTATTTTTTTTTATAGAGCCACACTCTGAAGTCAAAGCGAATACAGACATTTAAACAGAGGAGTGAAACACCATCCATTTTTATTATAACTGTACTGGCTAATCAGAAGACAACATAGTCTATATTAGAAAGGAAATAATAGGATTATACAAACAATTCAGGATATTAGCCACCTCAGCTAAAATAACCCATAGCTAGAGATAATGTTTTCATTAGCAGAACATTTTCCTGTCGTTGTGTTGCTTTGACTCAAATGGATGACTGGGTCAACATCTTGTTAACTACCTCCACATGCATCAAATCTGAAGTTATTTTCTTTAACAAGGGGGGTCATTACTGCAGTAAAAATAAAAGAGGATCAGACACAGCTATGAATGTTAGCTGTACAAGAATGTCCAAATTAAAAGCTTTCACAGTACTTAGATTTTAATTAATGTGAATGCTTACTGTGCCATATCTCCTCAATATCATACAGGTACATTATCATGATTCTGTTGGACATTGCTTAACAGAAGTGCCCAGGTTGAGTTCCCGCTGATAAGAGGAAGGGCAGAATGGTAGGTTATTCACTGTGAGGGCTTTGTGTTTCATTTCATGCAATGCATGTCACAGAGCTTTTCAATCAAATGCAGGCACTGAAACCAGTACAGCAAAACACTGAATCTGTATTTGTGAATTTGAATGAGCACACAACAAGCCCTTGTTAATAAACACAGTACATTATATCCTCAACTGCAGTAAATCATGAACAAACTCTTTTCTGATTGAAACCCTACTGGATTAAAGATAAACCTACCTACTAATTTCAGAATTTTTTTCCCCTCAAAACCGAGAATGTCCAATCTATTCCTCCTTTCCTATGACGTGTGGGTTAGCCTGCCCCTAGACTGCATGATATCCTGAGCAGAGTATTTCTTTGATCTGTTATGTGCAATGCAATGCATGCACTGTTTAGAAACAGGCTTCTGACACTCCACTAGCAGGTTTTAGATTTTTTTTCTTTCTTTCTTTTTAAATAATGTTTTCTTTTCTCCTCTTTCATTTCAGAAAATAGTAATTTGGATGTTAGGAAAATACCTTCAAGCTCAGCAAGACAGAACAAATAGAAGAACTTCTAAAATCCCAAACAGATCTGTGTGGTCATAAAGTTGTCCCTTTTTTTCCTTCCAAGTTCAACACTCTTTGGTTTTAGGTGTCATGGTGGAATACAAGGTGAATGTAAATGTACTGAAACCACCCTTCCCAGCCAGCACCTAGCTGTAAGAAGAAATCTGTCACTGGTGGCTTCAGTCACTACTAAGACATGGACTGCTCTTTCCGTGAGAGAGAGATGGCAGGCACTCTGCCAGCAAGTGCTGGACTTGTTCATGTTTGTATATCTGCCTTGACTTCAAAGTCTGCACTGTGTAAAACAGAGCACTCCATGAATTTACGTAATTTTTCCCTTCATGTCACGCAATTAGCACTCCTACACACTCCCTGTAGCTGTACTTTGGGAATCACAAATATTTTTGCAGTGTTTCTCAGAACTAAGCATATATAATTGTATATTAAGTGTTAGAGAGAGACTTACATATAAAACACTGTGCCAACATCACATGAATTTGAAATTCTGCTTCATTTGAATCAATTAGTCACTCATGGATTGAGTACAGGAATATAAATAAAGGCATTGCTAGGATTAATAAGCAGGTATTTGTAAAAAGACGACATTAAATGTGTCCTGGTTTCTTAAGGTAGTTGTTTGAGTAACAAGGCTTGTGGTTGCAGTCGTTTCCAAATGTTGTGAAGGTAGAGCAGGGGTTTTGTCAATCTGAAGACAGCCTTCGTATCACAGCAAAAAAGAACATGTTGTGCTGACGCAGTGATTACCTGTGATATATTTAGAAAACATCAAGGGTGTAATTTTATTAACAGATTATATAAAGTAAAGTGGCTTCCAAGAGATCTAGTCTTTCAGTTATTTAGAGGTTTCCTACTGAAAAGGAGACAGGATCATACAGAAAGGCCTGGGTTTGTACTGAGGTTGCTCATGCCTCCGTTTGCCTCCCAGTAAATGGGGCAGCATTTAGAAAATCCTTTGGTAACCTGAGGTAACCAAGAAAAATCAAGGATATCATTCTTACTTGCATACTCAGAGGTCATGGGGAGCTTTGGACATGCAAGTGATGCAGGCTCAGACCTTTAACCTTTAAAACCTACACCTGTCAAATGAAGAAATTCCTTCATTTTGGATTAATTTTAAAGCAACTTCTTCATCTCTCAGTCTTTAAAGGACGTATTTTAACATGTGTTCCAGTGAGATATATGAAATCTCACATATTTATTTTAAGCCTAACTTATTTAAATTGCTTCAGCTACTCCTGTAAATAGAAATTGCCTTTTTAGCTGAAAATCTTTAGGTAAATTTTAGGAAAGCAAGGGAGGTGACAGGAAAGGGAAAGGGTAAGTCTTTCGTACATGCACACAGGATTATCTGATTAAATTTCTTTTTCCTTTCAATTTTTATTCTGCCTTTAAAAAACAGTGTTTCCCGGGTTTTTTGGATCAAACACGCAAGTTCACTATCTGTTTGTACCTATGGACCAGATTCATAGTTTTCTGTGAGGAACAGCTCACAGAAATAAGAGTACAGGACACACAGGATTTTTTTGAAGTGTAAGAACAGAATAACTATGCTGCCAAACTACTGCTTCTATGGAAAAGCATAAAGAACTACTCTAGTGAGGCCTGAGGACTACAGCTACTGCAGTTGCAATCAGAATTATACAGAAATTTCATGCACAAAGTTATTATTGGCCTTACTAGAACAATATCAGTGCAAACACAGTAGTTTGGTATTTAGAGCAACTGAACTCTGAAGAATGCTAATATATGGTATTATAAGGATGATGAAACACTGTAGTATCCATTCTCCAAAAGTGGGTGCTTAGGGGTGAGTCACAGAACAGAGCACTCAGTGATCATCTTTATTAATAGTCTCCCAGTCTCCAACACTTTTCTGCACAGTGACCCTTTGAGTCAGAGATTCAGTAGTTACAAAGTTTTCATTAATCTGTCTTACATGAACTTTTACAATGATCCCTTGAAGACAAACAAATTTTCAGCCTCCACAAGGATCTTCTGTCAAGGAGTCCCCTAGTCAAAGTTCAAGGTCGTCATCTTTTTACAAGAATTAGCTCTCATCTTCTTTACATTTGGTGTTCAAACTGACTTCTCAAGTTTAAGACTCCAGTTCATAAATGAATGTCTGGAGCCTTTGTAGGGGAAAAACCCCAAACCAAACCATAAAGCAAAATGACACCCAAGTCCTCAAAGGCAGTACGTGTGCTGCCTCCCCACTATCTAAGGTGGATTAGGTACCTCGGCATGCAATACACAATAATAACTTCAGCAGGGAGCTGGCTAGCCTCCCGTGACTTCAAGCTGCTGTAATGTCACCAAATGGAAATTACCAGATCCAGGTAAATTTATCTCAGATATGGGGTGCTAGATGCAGACACCTAACCAAATGCGTAGCAAAGTTGTCCTTGTAAGGTGCTTTACTTATATGGTTATCAGTGAGAGGTAGGATCCTTAGGAGGACTAAACATCTCATATATGTATCTAAATATAACCAGATACGATTTTCACTCATTTTCATGGCTTCAGAATCACTTAATCTCTCTCTGTTGTCTTTACAGGGAACTTGAAAGATTGCTTTACTGGCCACTCAAGTGTACCTGGGCAAGCGAGTGCCTAAATTAACTGATTTCACCCACTCATGATTTTTTTTAGGCACACTCAATGTGTGAAAGAGAAAGAAGGACCTCAACTCCACTCTTCAGGTCTGAGCTAAGGATCTTATCCGTGAACCATTCTTAGATGTGGCATTACTATTTTTTTAAATTTATTTTAGTGATTAAGAAAACAAAGATCTGCACGCCCTTTATTATTAAAAGGAGTAAAAAAGTTCATACTTCTGTAGAATGTTGCTCTAGATCAGCTGCTGATGGAGCATCTCTAACAAGTTATTTCCTTGACACTGTCTGTTTAATCAGTTCTAATAACTAATTTTTATTTGTCACTGAAGAATGAGATGCTAAAAATATATAATTAATACATACACATTTAGAAGTGCTTTTACACTTGCACTTTGTGTTCTTTTCTGCCATAAAATTTATGCCACTGATATTCATTTAAGGTCATGAGCAAGTGTAATCTTCAAAGCTTCTCTTCAAAACACTAATTCAAGACAGTTTGTGGAGTTTGGGGATTTTAAAGAGAGAGTTCATTTATTTATTTATTTATTTATCATTTATTTTAATGCCTATACTTTGCCCCCTCCATGTGAACATAATTAAAATATGGCTCAAGGGATTTTTCTTTAGACATTCCAAAAATTTCACCTTTAGTCAGAGGCCAAGTGTAACAAATCGTGGCTATTTACACCTGGCTCACAGGGTCATCAGCAGGGATCAGTTGTAGCTAAAATTTGGCCTCTACTGCTGGAACTAAAGGAACAGTTAGACTTAAACATTCCAGGCCAAAAAGGAATCATAGAGTTGACTCCACAGTTGTGTGCTGTGGTTCAGTACAAAATAGCATTTAGAACTTGAGTGTCTGTATGCCAGACACTTGAGACTAACCTTTCTGATGCAAGATGTATAATGAGTTGTATAAATGATGGACTGGTACTTGTGATTATGTTTCCCTAATGGCATGCACTGATGAGATTAGCACCTATTATTAAAACTGATTGCACACTTCATGGCCAAATATGCAACTTTTTTGCTCTGGGGGCAGTTAAAAAAAAAGAAAAGCGAAAGCAGCTGATGTGAGCATTTTCATAGGAATCTGTCTGTTTTGACAAGAATAGATTGCTTGGTGTAGGAGAAATAAACACTTACATATTCCAGTATAATGCAGCAGGGAGGGTGCTTGCCTGGAAAGTCATAGATACTTCTTCACAGCTGTGGTGGCTGATTCAAACCCACAGTTTAAATATTGCAGTAACTTCCCCAGTGAGCCCTCTGCTTGACCATCAGCCAGATATGTAGTTCTACACAGTGAAATAGTTCCAACAAGAAGAATCAGGATATCTCCCTTCAACAACCAATACATGCGAGACCTCATGTGAGATATAAAGGATCCTTGTTCAGCTCTCTGGTCTGAATTAATACAAAGGAGGAAGACCTGTTGCCCTCACACCAGCTGAATGCCCTTTGCTATGGGTCATTTTTAAGTGAGTGAGAGCAGTATGCTTTTAATGGCTTTACATTTCATGCTTTCAAGGGTTATAACTATCAGGGTGATGATTTCCAGTTAAATGTCCATTCAAAACTAGAAGAAAGTATCTGGTAATGGTGTATCCAGAAGAGTATAGCTGAACTGGCGATGACGTCAGACATGAGAACGGGAGACGTGAAGCATGAGGACTGAAGTATTAAAAATCTAGACTGATAATTGGTTGTTAAGTTAGTTTTCAGTAGTGAATGCAAACCAAAATTAAGAATATTCCTGTAAGTGATTTTAGTTCACTGCCATACACATATATTTGTTAACAGACTGTAAATGAGGCAGCTAAGTTAAAATAAAAGCCTGAAGGAGGCAGAGCATTCAGAAGATATAAATACTAATGATGAGTTCTGAGCCACTGTTATCCCCCAACAATACAGCAGTTCCACTGCTATACTAAGGCAAGAAGAGAATGGAGATAGAAGAATGGAGTTGGTAGGAAAAGAGAATTAAAAAAAGGGGATTAGGAAGAATACAGCTTGCACTCTAGAAACAAGAGCCTCATACTTCTGAGCAGTGCTAGAAATACTGGATACAGTTTTCAGGCTGAATCTGAATGACATTCCTTAACTCAATTCTGTAAACTGGAATCATGCTGTAGCATCTTACAACTACCTCTAACTTATTTAGGCAGCCTGTAGTTTGGCTTTGGAGACGGATACCTGCAGTGATATGACCAGGATTTGAAAGCGACACTTAGGACTTTGAGAGTGGGACTTTTTGATTATCTTCTAACAAAAATGACTCTCAGAGGGACTCCATATCATGGTGCCAGTCACTATGAGCATAAGTCATGCAGTGACCACTTTTAGCTATGGACTCCATTGACCACCTGCAGTTAAGTTTGGGGGCAAGAAGAAAAGAGGAACATTGTTCCTTTCAGCTCGATTTGCAAGTGAGCTGTTTCTAAAGGAGTTTTGAAGACAGAATCCTGTCAGTACTGAGTAAACTGGCTTACTGTTCTTTCAAAATAAAAACTAAATGCAGGGTTTATAAGTACCAGGAATTAGCATTACAAGACTTGCTTTAACGTTGCTATTTATCTGGGGGTTGATTCTGCAACTTTGAAATTAATGGAATTTCATTCATTGAACTAAATGGGAAGCAAATTAAGCTCTCAAATGTTCTCAGATCCCCACAGAATAAGTCTGTTCTTCAGAAAAATCAGATATCACAACAGTCAAAATCTCTATTGCAAATCTAACTTCCACTTTATTAAAAAAATAAAAACAATAATAACAAAAAAGTCCAAACCCTACAGCATAGCACTTCAAAAGGTTTAGAGTTCATCTGAAGGTAAGCATATTATACAGTTCTCAGCATCATCAGTCTTCAAGCAGCTCATTTCAGACAGTTTTCCTGTATCCCCATTAAGTAAGTGAATATCTTAAACTCTAAGACCAATTGCATTAAAGTGTCATAGCAATATATGAATCCCTAACACGAGTACAGCTCTTTGGGAATAAGGTGTCAGATAAACAAAGATTACCTATACTAGTTTTAGTACACACAAACTATAACACCGTTAAAGAATGCAGTATTGCAGCAGATATTTTGGCAGATACAGAAGAGTACCAGAAAGGACATTTAGGGCAACAAAAAGAAAAAAAAAAAAAAGAAAAAATATTTGCACCTAGAAGGAACTGTATTATTCTGCAGCTGCCTGTAGCTTTAGAGAGAATGGTACTTACCTTTAGTCTGTCTTTTGAAGACTAGGCACACAAGTAGAAAGCTGGCATTTAAAATGATGTGTTATATTTTAGTCTGTTGGTTTTGGTAAGATGATGGAAGGCACCTGTGCAGATCCCCTTCAGTACAGCCAGCTGGAGAGCTCAGTAGGATACAATGGAAAAAAATCAATTTGCATGCACATGCGGGAATAGTTAAATATTGCAGAGAACCTATGAATGGCCTGTGAGCGTCGATGTGTACAGTACTGTAGGGAGCCAGCATAAGAAACAGGAACTCACTTTTAATTATCTGTCCTTAAAAGAAGCAATTCAGGTTCACACTTTTATATATTTAAAATAAAAACAGATAATGGATCATGAGGCATATAAATGAAACATATATATTCAGGTTGGAATCATAACAACTTAATTTCAGATGCAAAAATGCTGCTGCATGTTAAATTTTCTCAGCTTCTTTTGCTTCACATGAAGTGAAAGGTATTCAGGAACTTGAAGACTGAACCCTACTTTTTAGCATTGTACCAGACTCAGCAATGACGCAAAATTGAATTTGTTGCCAAAAAAATATAGATTAATCATTAAATAATCACCCTTAGTATTTTTAGCCTGCCTCAGGCCCATGATCTTGACTGTATATCTCAAATGGTAAAGGGCTTGTTCATAAGAAAGCTATGCAATTTGGTGAAATGTGTTGTGAGGAAAATTAGTACAAAAATAAAATTTAAAATTAGGTTGGCAATCTCATTTATTTATGCATTATAGTGTGCTCTGCATGAAAGGCAACTTAATCTATATTTTGGAAATGAGTAATGGCTCTGTATTTCTCTGCTCTGTTTATTACAGAAGTGGCCCTAAGCAGTTTAAATGGCCTGGCCTTTACGCTTCAGCTAGCCTCGGGTGAAAGTATGTGCAAACAGAAATATAATACAAATTATTTTCAAACGTTACTTTATATGGAGCCTTTTCAGGCTACTTGGAGCTACTGTGTCTGGTTACAGAATTTATTAAAAGGGAAAAGTAGATTATTGTCCTCTAAAGTGTAAGAAGTGTTTTGCTTCCAAATAGTGTACTTAAACTGTGTATACAGGTATATAGACATAGAAGTATACCTAGATACAGGTATATGTATGTGTATATATAGATATATATATACACACCCTCCCCAGGTAAGAATTTGGTTTGACAATGTAGTATATTGAATATTAGTACAATATATTATATATATGCATATATATAGTATTTGCTTGCACAAAGGCAAAATCAACAGCATAAACAAAACTTAATCACTTTTATAAAAGCACGTTTGTAATGCATACAAAAGTAACAGGGTAGAGTTCTGGACAATGTAGGTCTACCCAGCACAATCACATGGAAAATGTCTTCAAAAAAGCAGAGATGGGAATGGAGAAGTACAAATGGGTAACTATGAAGAAACTATTCATATTATTAAAAAACTTTAGGGCAACTATATTAAAAAAAGAAGCTCCCTCTGTTCTTTTTGAAGTGAGGCATATGTTTGAACTGTTTGACACTGACCATATTGTGTCTTGGTTGCCACGTAAATTAGTTTTGCTCAGCTCAAAATAGCTCTGCCACAAGATGTTCCAATTCTGGGGGTGCGTTTTGGGTTTTGTTTGTTTGTTTGTTTGTTTCTAATAAATTAAAAAGGAAGGGCAGAATTTAAAACTATGAAGGTACCTTAGGCAAAGGCAAGACACCACAGGACTTCTCTTTATACGGAGAGTTATTGAGGATATCTGTGAGAAGAAACCACAGAGACAAATAACATGAGATGTTTTCAAATGAAAATTTCAAAATAGCAGCCAGGTCAGAGAGCAAAGCCTGGTATCAATGGGACCATCAGAGTTACTATTTTTGTACTAAAGGAAACAGTAGTTTATTTGCCTACAAAGCATCTGTTACTCAGCTGTTAGTTACCATATATAGTAATTATTTGTGTGCCCTAAAGGAAAGTATTCTTCTCTACCTGGAAAAGTATAGCTCCCATCAAAACTAATGCAGATTTTTCACATGCTTAGGAACAGGTGAAAGTTAGCAGGAACCCAAATCAAGTGGTTTGCCTTAGGGCTTCTATTACTTGGAAATGTATTGGAAAGTAGTATAGCTGCAGTCAGAGGCAAAAAAAATGTTCTCCAAATACGTGTTGCCAATAATAAGCTTGCTATAGTTAACCACTGATTAACACATCTGTGAGGAGTTACCAAGTACTGGGACCGTTCCCAGAGATGAAATGCGATTTCTGCTGACTCAACTCCATAGTCAGATTAGGAAGGTTTTACTAATCTTGCTAGACTGAATCTTATCCTGCTTTGAAATCTCGGATTTGTTCCTTAACAATTAAAAAGTTTTACTTATTGCACAGAATCCCTGGCAACACCTTTCTAAAGCTGACTAACGATATTTTGTCAGTATTAAAAAATGAAATGAAATATGATAACTAAAATCTTTAAACTATTCTGATAATAATCAAACATCAAACTTAAAGGTACTAACATGATTAAAAAGGTATAGGAATCAATCTGTGTTAAGAAAAAACTATAGGCATACATTAGTTTGCGGTATATGCAAATGTCTTCCGTATAAATGATTGCTTAGAGCATCTTTATACTGCAGAAGCAAGTGGGGTCAGGGACAGGAGGATTCCAGAAGAAATTTCAACAAAGATTCTTAGCTTGAGAAGAAAGACACTTGCTTTAAGAGAAAATTGAGAAAATCTGGTGGAAGGGAGAATTCTGAATAGGATGTTCAGCACTGAATGTCCAAGGAGTTGGGAAAATTTTGCAGAAGTGCAATTCCTGTAAATTAAATTTTAGGTAGGGCATAAAGGGTAAGGATAGAGGTATATTCTGTTGTACAAGTATAAGTTTGAGGAGGAGTATATAGAGTAAGGAAAATGGAAACAATGAAAGTATGATGCATCCAAAGAACAAACTACATACTGGTATCTGTGGTTCTGACTAGTGTAATTTGTGAACCAAAGCCTGAAACAGTGTGATATTTCTAAAATGAGTGAATAGAATTTTGAATATAAAGATTAGTTATTGGGGAAGTGGTCTGGTTGAAATAAGATAGGATACTGTGCTTCTGTCTGGTTAGGAAAAAAAGCTCTACATTGCCACATCACATTCCCAAATTTTTGTTCTTGGCTGGGATAGCCTGATACTGTTTGACCTCCTGGCAATACTGTCTAGTCACACTGCCAGTAACCTTGTTTTGTCCCAACCATTCAGTCCTCCTTCTGGCAGGTGGACCAATTTTGTAACAGAAATCAGTGTTCAGCATCATGTTGCTTTTGTCACAAATTTTCAGGGCATTCAGGTAAAACCCTTTACTCAAATGTAAGAGTATAATGTACATGCAGCTAACACAGCTAGGGAGTGACAGGCGTTTTCAAACGCCTGGAGTATTGATTCAAATTAAGCAGCTAGGGGTGATTAATGTTAACTGAATATGAAGGCAGATAAGAAAAAAATCCTAGCAGTTTCCACAATAAGTTTATTTCTTGATATGAGGAACTCGCTTTTCAGCTCACCCACACAGGACTTGAGAATCTTTAAGTTGAAAGTTAATATATTGCTACTGGGTGAGAAATGTGAAGTGTGTTGACACCAAAAATGTGTTTATTTTGGCTCTACAATTTCTCTGATGTTCTGGAGCTGAGGGCATGTAGGAAAGCAGCAGTAAGCTAACACAAAGGAACAAACAACCGATCTGTTCAAAAGTACTGGCATAGAGATCTCTTGGCAAAAACCGGCAGAATGCCATTCTTCCCTCTGGTGCTAACTTCTCCAGAGGTAGTTGACTGGGCCCCTGTTCAGAAGTTGAGTTTTAATTAGTTCAAACTTGCTTGACATTGCGAATGCCTCTTGAGAGCTGCTTGCTTGCATTTATGTATTTATTAATTCATTTTGGAAGTGTTTGTTGTGGGGAAGGTACTTGTTTGTTTAGGACAACTTTATGAATATAAGTACAGGACAATTTTGAAGAAGTCTGAGGTATAGAAAAAAGTTTGGGGGTTTTTTTTTATTTTTTTTTTTAGGTTACAAAAAAGAGGTTGATGGAAAAAAAAAATTGGAAGTCTCAGAATATAACTGCTGAGGCCAGGATAGAGTTCTGCTCCTGCTCTGTTCTTTTTCTAAACACTGTGTCTAAAAAGCTGTACATCAGAAGGGGCAGCAGTAAAAATCCAAAGGTCAAATCCAGTTTTCAGGTGTAGCACCCAGATACGTGGCCCTCAAAGGGACATTGGGTACATAGGGCAGAGAGTTGCTATTTCATTTCTGAAGGATATTGTAAAACTGGAGTTTAATGGCTATTGTTCATCTCATGTTTTCCCCAGGCTTCTGAGGCTTAACAGCACAAATTAAATTTCACACCAGCCAGCCCAAGATGTCAGCATACGGTTTGGATTTAAATATCAAGTTCTGCTTTCAGGAACAGCTAAATATGAACAGCAGTTTACTAACACTTCTGTATCTGCACCAGTGAAACAATTTCCACAAAGTGAAAACAGAGCAACTTTTTACATGCTCTCTATTGTGAGAAGAAAATTATTGACTGTCTGACTCTGCAAATACTACATAAGCTGGTTAAAAAGGTGGAAAAAAAGGATGAATAATAATTTATTTTGCAGTGTTGATACTTCCCAAATGCAAGTAGTATTGGAGAATTGCTCTTCTGTAAAAAGGCAATGAGAGAACCCCCCAGCCTTTACCTTATAGAAATATGGAAGTGGGAGCTCATAAATGCAAAATAAATTTTTAGAACTGGTGGTTAGATACTGAAGAGAGAGAGATTTGCATGAATGAATGTTTTTTCTTACTTCCAGTATTTTTATATACCCCTGACATCCACCCTTATTCCTGAATTTCCAGTGGTTAATTTTGATGGCAAAAGTTACTGGAGGAGGTCATGCACATAATCACTGAAATACCAGGAGTGCTGGAAAGTTCAGTGCCTTTTGAAATGCTCTAAATGATGATTCTCCTACATGAATTATCTACGGGGCCTGATTTAGGGGTTGGGCTCAGAACAAATTTTAACTCTTACCAAACCTGATCAGAAGTAGTACTAGGGTTTTTTTACCCACGAGTGATACTTAGCTGACTATTTGTTAAATCTGGAAGACTTACAGTCAAGATCTGTCTTTTCTTGTGAGGAAATCTGAGTTCTCATTTTTCACCTATAGAGAGACTGCCCTAGGGAATTCCTTGTTCAAATATCTTTTATTTGTTTGGTTATGCCATTCTGTGTTCAGGAAGCCACTTCCTGCAAATTCCCATCTCAGGTCTCCAAACGTCCTTGCACTTTCCCTTACAGGCCCCAGCCACTCAACTCAGGATTGGGAGTCCCTTTAAGTGGTAGAGCACTGAAAGTGTAAATGCTCCAGAGATGGGTATTGTGATCCCGAGGTGATCACTGCAACTCGCTCCGGGTAGAGAAGCATATTCAGCTCTTCTGAACTTCAGGCCATTCTCGCTAAACTTGGATCTCCAAGGTAAATACACAAAAAAGTGAGTATTACATGCCAGAACACAGTTCTGAATTTTTCAGCTGTCTGTTGTTGCTTCTCAGAATCAAAATCTTTGGCCAAAATCTTGCCTGTGTCATTCCATCAAATATAGAAAAGCAGAATTTTGAACAGTTTTCCCTGATGACATGTATTTTTACAGCAAGACAAGAATTTAATTGTTTCAGAGAAGATATTTTTGCCAGCTGCCTACATGAGAGTTCCTACTGAAGTAAAAAACTGTTCCTCATCCAAAGGGCTTTCTGGTGTAAGGATTCAAAAGTGAAAAATGCACTGAAACAAACAATAGATCTAAGTTTCTACCTCCAGATCTAGGTCCAGACACCGGCACGTAAAAATTACACTGTGTTCAGATGTGGCATCAAAACCTCGCTGGGAAAGATGAACTGTCTGGAAACCAGTTTCAAATTCTGAACACTACCTCCTCATTACTTCTATATTTTCATTTTCTTTAACTAGAATGGAAGGAATAGAGTATATATATTAATAAGTAGCAAATTTGTGCATGTTATGGCAACCGTCTATATAGGGGAGGCATTTTTAGCTTTTTTAATGAGGTTTAATGACCATGAGAGTCACGTACACCTTCATCGCTAAGTCTATGTATTTAAGAGACGTTGTTTGAGGCCAACAGCAGCTGCTGCAGTGATGGCAAAATACACACACATATATACACACATATATATAAAATTCTGAAAGCCACAATTGCTTCATTAACATTATTGAAGACATAAAATAGGTTTTAATTGTATGGCTGATTTCCCACAGCAATTTAATGGGGTAAGTATTTGGCAGAAATCAAAAGCTGTAAAATTCATGTTGTTTGTTCATGAAGTTAGCGGAGAGCTAAATCCTTCAGCTATTACTCAGGCAAAAATCCCATTGAAGTGCATTGAAGTGAACTTCAGTTTCCCCTGAGGACTAAGGTTTGCAGCATTTTTCTCAAAACAAATAGCAACGTTGAACCTTAGGGAAGCTGTCATGATCAGAGAGCCTTAAGGCAAGGACGCTGTTACTCTAAATTTAAAACATTTTTCTTTCTTTTTCTTCTTTTTTCTCTTTCCCCCTGCTTTTCTCTCCAGTATGACTGATGCAGCAATTTAGGAAAACAGCTCGAGATTGCATGGACATTTAATTTGATTAACAGTACAGAAGCAGTCAGTTGATTTCAATAGGTGCTTCATTTTTAAATGTTTTCTGTTGGAAATATCAAACATCTGCCTGGAGTGAGTATCTAAATAGCTGATAGCACTGTATCTGTTCCTATTTTAGGCTTCCAAAGCCAGAGGCACTTGAACACCCATGTAGGATCCTAGGTGCTCATGGAGACTTGGAAGCTGGAAAGACCTAAGCCATATAAGATCAATTGCTCCTGGCACTTAAAAGGCTAGTAAAAACAGGTTATAATGTTTACATGACTTTTTATGGGTCAGAGTTTATTATAGCTCCATTCTATGGCCTACAGCAGAGGAGCATTTTACAAGGCTTTTGCTGTGCTTGACAGATATGTTTCAGTAAGTTTGCCAAGGCAGGCTATTTCAACTGAGCCGCTAACATTTACAGATTTCCAAGATTCTCTTTGCAGTGAAAGATACTTGGGAATTGGACAATATGAAACTAAATTGGATTGGACACAATTCATAACAATAAATAAACCCTGTGACTACTAATCATAAGAATGTTTATACATGTCAAAAGACATTATATGCTGCTGTACTGAAGCACATTGTGAGGGCTACAAAGTTAAGCTATCAAAAATTAGAGAATGCTAGAATTAAACTTGCTTGCCTAATCCCTTCCCTCCCCCAAAAAATTCTTGCACCATGCCTGGCACAAGATTGTCTCTCACACTTCCCTGAGTATTCTCCAACAGTTTACTCTCTTTTCTTAGTTCAGTCATTGACCCATGTCTCATCTGTTGTACACTACTGAAGCTATTCTCAACGCAGATTTATTATCTCATAGGGTCTTCTATGGTACTTGTAGGTGTAATATCAGAGTACATACAGTAGCCCACAAATGGTCATGGTGGAGACAAATTTTCATGAATAAAAAGAGAGTGGTGCAAAGCAAAGAAAGCAAAAAGTACTGTGGTCAGGGTAACACATTTAATCTTTCAAGAACAAGAGCTTGAAATAGTTATTTTACTCAGGTGGTGGTAGCACCTAGTGGCAGTTAAATAATGAACACTCAGTATCCCAGTGGTCCGAGGTCCTTGTCTTGCCTTCTGGTGGGAATCTGTGGGAGGTCTGTGAGAAAGAGAAAAGGAAAGGAATTATTTCAAGGGGAAGAAGTAGGACACATTTCTTTGAGAATTTTCATTTTTTGTTAAACTAATGTTAGATCATTTTACTTAAATATGTGTTAGATAGAGTATGGTGTAATGGGCCAGTACGTAGAGTGCTGGTGAGACTTAGAAGCAAAATTCATAGCAATAAGTCTGGCATATAAGCAGAGTCATGATCTCCGTGTCGTTCTGCCTAGTTTATATGTTCTCTTAGCTCTCTTCTTCCTAGATTGCATGTCTCTCCAAACTGGAATTATTTCTTCCAGCCTGGAAATGGAACTTCCTAAAGTGAGAAATCTTGTTGTACCATTGAAAGTGGAGATCAATAAAGTGAAATTTCTCATATATGTGCAGTTCATACTTCAGCCTCTGGTTATAAACTGCTCAGTGTGACTTGGGCAGGTGGAACATCATGGCCAGTGGAAAAGCAGAGGATCATTTTTTTCCGTGTGATAATTCAGTAACAGATGGGAAACCTTAGCAGTTATGATCAACTGAAAACAATTGCAATTTGTAACAATCCTTATATATTTATAGACAAAACTTCAGTTATTTGGCATCCAGTTTTAGCAGCTTTCAAATAAAAATGAGTACCGTCATCTGACAATACTGGTGACAAAAGAATCACCAGACAAAGTAAACCTATAGCCTATTTAAACACCTAAGTTTTAACCTAAAATATGGTACTTCCCCACCATCAGTGTCAACAATTCTTTCTTTGTAGAATTTCAAGTGTTGTTATGGAAGTTCTGATAACACAAATTGTTTGTAGCCAGAAAGCTGACTTTCATTAAAAACAAACCGCCACACCATACTGTACAGTAGCATTTATTGAGTTTGAAGTATCTGGCTTGTTAACTCTATTTAAGCAGCTGCTATCTCACTTCAGTCTGATCACAGGACTGTTTGAAATGAAAATAAAACCTGCTTTGTTTACAGACCTCTTTTAACTACTATGGATCAAGAATTGTTTGTTCTTTCTGACAGCTTTTACAGGCTTTTGTTACATTTTATTCTCACTGTGATAGATGCTGGTAATTTTCTACTTGCTTTTTGTAAGTCTTTTTCTACCAGCCACACCACAGGGAGTTTATCAGAAAAGGCTGATCTTTCCTAATCCACTACCACATACCATGTGCCCTTTGGAGCAGGTATGCTTTCATATCACAGTGTTCAATACAATATTCTGTTTAATAAACAGTTTCTTTTTAGTTTGGTTTTTTTCTTCTTTTTTTTTTTTAAACTTCAAAGTAAAATAAATGTTCTTTGCACATGTTTAGGTGATTACATTTTCTGTTATTGGTGATGCCAGCAATAATGGTATCAACTCAAAGAGTGATTTTAACTGGCCAAAGAATCTTTCCTGCCTACTGTGACATTTTCTCAGACGTGATGTCATCTACTGACATTTCTTGGTTGAATAAAGAAAATATGAACCATAATGACGTTATGCTGAAGATTAATTAGGCTTTAATTCTTAATTTTAAGATTTTTTTTTGTAGTCTTGAGTGACATTTCAGATCAAGTTTATACTGAAATAACTACCCATGAGAATATATCAGTAAATTTAACATTTGAATAAGGATGCAATACAAGCTAAGCTGATAAATTTATTACATATGTTAATTTTTATTTAAAAAATACTATTTCTTTCTGCTTTATTCAAAAGATAGAAATAAGCTTAACAGCGATTTCTAGACAGAACTTCACGAGTGTTTAATCAGTGACTTTTTCATGGTGGAAACAACAGTTCCTTAAAGGTGTTGCACAAAGTGTCTATTCTCCCTGTTTCAAGGCCAATGCTTAATAAGTGCATCACAATGAATCAATAAAATAGTGAACCAATTACAATTGTTGGAATAAAAGTAATTATATAATATCCATCTTTTTTTCTGTTGGCTTCTTCTGACTATTCTTATTTACTGTGCAATTATTGATAGAAACAGGAAAACACAAATGTCTAATAACAAACATTCTCTAAAGGCAAGATTTGAACTCTTAAATCATACATAAATCTCTAATTTTAGCATGAATATTAAGTGTGGTTTCTTCAAACAGAATATCCCATCAGATTTAGATATACAATAAAAATAACCGAATGCATGTCAGAACCTGAGTAGAAGCTGTTGGTTACTAATAGAATACAATCTATGGACTCTCAAGACCTAGAGAAATGAATATGCAATGAATGTACAAAATTTAGTACATTGCGGGAACTATAGTAATATAAATAATATGCTAACAGAAGTAAATTGCCTACTAATTCATTTTATAGTTATTATATAGTATTCAGTAAGACTTCAACTATATCTCTAGGCATAGGGCTGTACCAAGGGATCATACAGAGTTTTTAAGAAGAAAAAAATGATGAAGCATTTTGCCACATCTTGTGTATTTCTGAAGAAATTTCACCATGGCCTTATGTAATCAGCTGATCTGAATGTTGTTATACTACACAGAACAATGGAAAACCTCAAAATGTCTCCTGTCCTTGTGATGATTTTGTAGTTTTGCCTCCCTGTTTGGAAATTTTGTCTGTATCATGCTTCAGTCTGGGATGAGAAATCTTCCTGCATTTGAAAAGAAACTGACCCAAGTTCAGCCCTAGAATTTTAATTCCAGCAGTTGCCTGCTGCAACTCATTCAGTCTGCAGCAACTGGATTGTTTCATACCTCACATTTTAAACTGACAATATTTTTACTGGAGGCAAGGTATTGTGAATCAGTATGGTGGGACCAGGGAGAAGTTCTGGACACTGTACCTTGTGAGGTCTTTGGAAGTTTTCAGACCTGGAGCTAGGTCTGAAGAAGAGGACACAGATGAATGAATGTCTTTGAATGTCTTCTTTGATACCTAGCGTTAACCCACAGTGTTTAAAGTTCTTACTCACCTGCTACCCAACTCTAAGGACTTCAAGTATTAAGGTTTTAGCAGTAGATTTCCTTTGGTACCTTAACACTGGTTTAGCTCATGCTTAGTTCCACTAACATGAGTTAGACCGCAGAGCGCACTCAGCAGTCAAGAAATATCCTTTGGCCTATGTCGCTATGTAGATGAATGGGTATTACAAATTCAAGGGGTTTTGTGTGCCTTGGCATTCTCAGAGGACACCCATCTGCCTGGGTGTCACTCAGTAGCTCATTAGATAACCCAGGACGTCATATTCCTGGGTTCCCTTGGGAGAATATAGATGGAAGACTTTCTCCTCTTTCTCAAAGTGCTTCACTCTCCATGACAGTCCTCCTGGTTGATTCTCTGTGGTGAAGGCAGAATAACTTTCCTAGGGGACTTAAAGAAGGAAAAGTGTAGCGCTACTCCTTTAACAGTGTTTCTTGTAATTTTTCTTATATATCTATTTTACATATTCCATAAGTAGATGATAAATCCTTGTTCTGTAAAATAAAGATTAGACTCCCACCTTACTGATTTTCCTAGGTAGAAACTACACAGGTTGTGTAACTATGTAGGAGAAGTGTTACTTTTTATCACTTGTTTCTCCCTATTCTCTCTTAAACTGTAATATACCTGTTTAGTTAAGTTCAGTTTTCTATATGGGGTTTTCTAACCTATGAAGTCATCTATTCAACTGATGTTTCAGGGGTAGAGTTAAAAAAAAAAAAAAAAGAAGCAAAAAGGGTTTGGGGCTGTGATTTAGGACCAAAGGCAAATCCTTTTTACAGTTCATTGTGACCTTCCTATCACGTCCACGCTATTCAGAGTCCTCCTTGATTTTAGAACAGAAGACAGTAGGATTCTTCCTTCAGAGAAAGATTGAGCTATAATCATCATATTGGACATAAGGATTGATTCTAGGATTAGCAACTTTAGCTGAAGTTTTTCATGAAAAACTTAAGGCACCAACAGAGGGAATTCCAGTGACATGAATGTACTTCTAGATGGCACAGAAAATTTCAATTTCAAGCCTACAGAGTTTGGTGAATTATATTCCTAAGGAGGGTTGGATATGCCAGCTGACACATTGGATGTTGTTGGCTTTAATTAAGGGATAATATTCACGCTTAAGGATTATATATGCAGCAATAAATGGCTTTTGCAAGTAATTAAATGCCACAGTGAAGGCAGGCATATGACAACAGCAAAACTATTTAAAGCAAATAGTATAAGGTGTGTTCAAGAGAGCATAATGGGTCAAGAGAGAGAAACAGGTGGGTGTGGAGTGACAGGCTGTATAAATAACAAAATATCAGTCAGTCTGTGGTAAAAAAGCAATGTATTGTCTTTGCCTTTATAGTGCTACAGATACCTAGGCAAAATTCACCCGCTCATATGTGTGTGTGTATCTATCTATCTATCTACATACACATATCTGTATGTGTATTAGTCACTCACTAGAGTGTGAATCCTGCCTGATGATGCACCACTGGGAGCCATTTCCCAGATTCTGAAGACTGACGAAAGAGGATATCACTGCCAGGAAGATGTCAGGACACCTATTTTAATCTGTCTACCCAGGTACATAGCGGTAGTCCTACTTCTGGGTAGAATGGACTGAAATTATTGTATTAATGAATTACTGTTCTGAAAGAAATTGGTTTCTTATTCTGTGGAAATCTTTTTCTTAAAACACAAGATTTTTTTTCATGTGGTGGAAAATTTCTTTGCATCTGTCATTTCTATAAGCTTGCCACATAGATCACTGGCATTCAGGAAGATTTGTGCATCTTTAAGCAAGACCCTACTGAGGATATTTTCCCTTTTCATGTGTGCAATGGCTTTGAAATGTCCCCACATCTACTAGAAGTAGTTTGTCAGCTTTATACTAAATACTATCACTGTATCAGACTTTTCATGAACACCTTAATTAGGTGGCTCATAAGCCCCAGCAAGTTCTGTCTTGTCTGCAATTTTGAATTCAGTTCCCAGTTTATGAAAGAAAACCTTGATGTCTGAAAACCTGAAATGAAAACTTTAAGTACATTTCTTGCAGTTGGAATTTTAAATATCTTCAGGTCCAAACACTGATATTGAATTCTTCATGTAGGATTGCCTTGTTCTTCTTCATATTTGCGATCACATCCTAAGGTTCCAGGACCAACATTTATATAATTTTGTTGCCAGTGTCATTAAGGAAAATAATGGACTTTATTAAGGCCAACACATCAGACTTCACTCCCTTTTTCTCCTGGGGAGAAGGCACGTGTTATTGCTAGTAACGCTACCTTATCTAGAAGACAGAGGGAGGACTCCAAGGGAACTGCTTTTTCAAGCCATGAAGAGAAAGAATAACAAGCTACTAATGAGAGCTTATTAAGGGACAGGATGCCCAGCAACAGAATCTGTTCTTCAGAGAAGAAAGTTTGACATTGTGAGCTCAAGAGAAGAACGGACATTTTTTCAGAGTCTCTACAGTAAAAAAAAAGCAAAGCTAGTTTTCTAATTTTATTTTTGCAAAACCTCCTCCTCCTCCAATACTAAGAAGGAGAGGAATTGAATTAACAACAGCATCACTGAAAGGCTGTTGGTTTTGTGAAAAGAAGCTGCTAAGGAGGAATTCCTTTTTGGTAGCAGTTTCTATTTTTAAATTGTTTATAGGATTGTTTGTGCTCATTATTAGCTGAGCATTTGTCATTTCCATCACTGCCACTCTTACCAGATACAATTTTTTTATGACTGGTCAAAAACAATGCCCTCCTCTTAACTAGGTTACTTAATGAAGAAATTAAAAGTGTTAGTTTCTCAAGGAAAAAAAAAAAAAAAAGACTTCTTTCAGACATTGAATTTCTTAGAAAGGAAAATATGGATGAAACTTGTCCCAGTATCATCAGAAATCCCTACTTAAGTCTGTTCAGTACTCATTTAAGCTGTAAACCACACAAAGGTTACAAAATAGCATTGAATCATCTAGTCAAAGATTTCTTTCTTTTTCCTTAGTTTATGTAGTAACAAAAGGATTTGGAAAAATGATGTAAGGGGGGAAAAGGAAAGTTGAAAGAACAAAAGGTGTATAGTTAGATGATATCCATCTCAGGCAGAAGTCTGTAATCCCAGTCTAAATTTGGATAGGTCAGATTTCTTGAATAGTTCAAATCAAATTTTTGGTGGAATAAATCAAATCAGTAGGCTTTCGTGATTCTGTAAAGAGAGGGCATATAAAATTTGTCATATAAGAAGACTTCATTATTGAAAAAAATGTAAATACACAGCTAAAATATATAAAAAGTATGCTTCCCCCTGCCCAGTTACCCCGCAGTTTATGCATCTATCACAAGTTTAGTGTTCAAGGATAAATAGTAGTGGATTTAGTACCAGTATGTGTTTTATGGCTGTAGTCTGTTTTGTGGGATTTTGCTTTGTTCAGGTAAATAATTTAATTTTGAAAGTTAGGGAAGTGAACTATCTTATGCTGCTTCCAGGGTATTTTATCCTAGAGTGCAACTTTTTCAAACAGCATGTGAATAGCAAAAGAAATATTGTAAGGCACTTACATAGTTACAGCATCACTCATGGGGCTGCCAAACTGCACATAAATGGTTTCTTGGGACATGACACAAAATTAGTCTTGCAGTGTACAAACATTAGTTTTGCATGTTCTTTACACATTCCTTCCTCTAATTTGGGTGGTAACTCATATATACTTGAAATACTATTCCTTTAGGTTGACTGGTGGGGTTTGTATGTGACTTACATACTTAATATACACATATATAAGATTATGTGACGTTTAGTTTATATTAGCCTTCTCTGGAATAAGATTTATATGCATTTTATGGAATAGCTCAAAAAATTAAAGATTTGCATAAAAAGTTTTACATGAAACTCTTATTGTTACTCATCCTTTAGCTATTACACAAATGAAAATGAGAATTAATGAATAAAAAGCAATTTGTGGAAAGTAATACAAATACCATACCAAAGATGAATAATGACTAGTCACTGGCTTTCCTGGATAACCAAGGAACTGTAGTTCATTTATAATCTGTAGGTTTAAAGACCTCTTCTGTCTCCAGAAGGTTTCGGAAAACCACTTTTTCTCTAAGACATCCTATCACACCTTCTAAAATCTTTCTTCCACAAAGAAACCAACCTCCTCCCTATACTATGAATTAGCTGTCAAAGTCATCTCTTCTCAAAACCATCTTCTGTCCTCAATCTCCCTGTAGTAAAATAAACAACTGTTTGAAAAACCTTGAAAAATTTTACCTGCAAATGGATATTTTAGGGCAAAATTTGAGTTCCCTTAAATCGAGATCTTTGCAAACCTATTTCATGACTAAAAAAAACATCTTTTTTTTCTACTCTTCTGTTTAATCACTTATGTACTAATTCTGGACATGGACAGCTTATTGCACAATATGAAAGTAATGCAATATACTAGTATTGCAGTTGCACTATTTTTCACTCTTTGAAAGTAGTGAAAGTAAAGTTTAACCAATTTTACCAGGAAATTCAATCATGTAGAGCCTGGACTTTCATCTTCTGTGTTCCTACTATTTTTTCATTGCATTTGCAGGTTTAATCCAAATAATGTATGCATGATTCTAATAGCTAAAAGAAGCAAATGGTCATACGTGCAAATATGATGGAGAACTATCTTTATTTGGGTTTTGATTCCAGGTTTTCTAGCATATTTCAATGAGGTGGAAATATGGTTATTTGGACTTTCTGGATTAGATGTATTACACTCTTGATTTCTTCATTTATTCTATATGTGAAGGCTTTTACTACTCAGGAATCTGAGTAGTAAACTCAGTAAACTGATAGGAAAGATATATTTTCTCTCCCTGTTCTAAGGGTGATTAAAGTCCTGTATGTCATTACTGATTTTGGTTCTTTAAATAAAATACCTACTCTCTTACTCTTTTCAGTATTTTTGTCCTGGTCTGTTTCATTTAGACTTAATTTAAGGCTAAAATTGTACGTTAAAATTTTGATGTATATAGAAGTTATCAACATCTCTTACATATGCTACCAGTCTTCTGATACACCTGGGTTCATGTGCTCTGTTTCTGGAGAACTGAAAATAGTTATGTGATTTTTCATTTAAAATATTTTTTTTTTTACAAAGGACAAACCCTTTAAATCTCTATTGTCATATATAGAAGTTTAGTATACAAAGGAACTGTGACTCATCATTTTTGGTTCTAAAGATATTTTTAATAAAACTGGAATGTAAGCTTTTTGAGAAGTAAAAATGCTTATTTGTCAACTTAACAAGTAGTTGCATATGTGGATGCTATAGGTAATAAAAATGAAGCATCTTGCAAGGAGTTTTGACAGGTCATAATGGCTAGTTTGCAGTCTAACTTTTAATACATTTAATTACTTCTTTGTACCTAGCAATTTACTTTAATCATCAACTGCGTACACACATATTTATGTATAGACTCTGTACATTGACATGATGAAATCATTAGACTCCTTGATTTCAGTGAGTGCAAATAACCCAGATAATTCTGTCAGTTTCAAATTTTTCCACTGGTGCTCAGTTATTCATTTCTTGGATTGGGGATGATTTGTTGTTCAGATAAGATAAATTAATTAACATTCTCTCATTTGTAATTTTCAAATGGCATAGCATTGTATACAGAAGTGTAGATACTGTCTAACACTGATTAGCAGGGAAGTGATAGGTCAGTTATTATTCCCTCATTACAAACTGTTATGGATTGAAGTGAAAATTATGATTAAGTTGTTTTGCAAAGGTTCATACTGGGATGAATGGTTGAGCCAAAAACATGAGTCATAGTCAAAGCCTGAAACATTAAGTGAAGAAACGTGATTTATATTCCATATTTTGGTGGTGTCTTATACCCTTATTTTTCCCTCTGCTTCTCAAAGTTTCATAAAAATGGTGTTATGCTGCTTTCTCATGCAAATTATGCAGATTGTTCCTGTTTCACATCTAGCACATAGCTCCTAAAATTACTAGGTAGCAAAAATACATGGAGAAGGAAAGAAACTAACCCTTTAGGAGAAAGCTTTTCTTAATTCAGCCTGCTTGTATATCACTGGCTTTTTCTGCTTAGGCATCTCATCATCAGAATTTCATGGTTCTCCCAATATATGAAGTCACATCTATTCTGGAATTCAGTTAAGGTTGCCTGACACTGAAATATCCTGTTTCTCATTAATTATTATTTCAAACTTTATTGCCATTTGTATTATTTTTATTTTATTATTCTTTGAATTAAACAAACAAAAATGTCATCATGCTATGCTTCTAACACCTTCATAGTTCTAGGTAGTGTTAAAGAAAAATTGCAAGGTCTTCCAAAATGAACTGCTGCTTTCTGCTAACAGTTAGTTAAAATTTGAAGGGAGAAATTTCAGATGACTTGGCCATGCTTTCTGTATGTTGGCACAGGACAATGTGCAAACATGGTGGAATCTCTATAGTGGAGAAAGATTCTTTAGACACAAATACTGCTTTTAAAAGTTGTTTTGTGTTTGTTTGTTTGTTTGTTTGTTTTTAAAGAAAACAGGGACGTTACTTCATTCATTACAGAAGTCAAAAAGGCACTGAGTATTTTAACTATTCATAACTTTTTATAATTCAAAAGTTAGGAATATTTTAATACAGATGTATTAGGTTTTTTTCTTCTACGCTTAATATCAGCACTTTTTTTTTTATGTCGTGTAAATCCACTTATACCATAAATTATTTTCATTGCCCTTTTTTCTTTGTCTCTATATTTTAAATTAAATTGATTGTGTAAATAGGAACAAGTATTCCCAACAGATGACTATTTGCATTATTTAATGATATGTTATTTAGAACTGAATGAACCCTACAGGTGTCTGCATGCTACCTGAAATAAGAACCTGAAGAATTGTTCAAAGAATTTGGCAACAAACCAAGAGCCTGTGGCTCCTAGGACTTTTTCTTCAGCTCTTGCCTACTCAGATTATATTAGAGGTTTTTACTACTTCTCCCAGACTGTACTTCTGTGAACTACTCTGCATCTTCTCTTCAACATTTTGCATGATACAAAAAGTACTGCACATCCCATTACCTGCTGCTTTTTTCCATGTAAAAATTGACCTTGTTCCTTTTTTTTTTTGAACTGTAATTTCCTGTAAATTATAAATGTAAGGAAATTAATCACTGCTTCCTGAGTTTGTCCTTTTGTATTTTTTTGTGTGTGCAGATATGGTAGTGTTAGACAATTTCAACACAGAATATAATTCAGTGCATAATTGGCCTGAAAGAGAAGTACTTTTACCAGTTCATTGATGACAAATGCACGTTCACAGAAGTCAAATGTTTCATCCTAGAAATCAGTGATTGATTCAAGAACAGAACGGATTACTTCCCGCTATTGTGGTTTATTGGTCCCGGCTTTCATAGTGGTTTGTTATGGACATTCTCTGAATATTGAAGTATAATGTATGAAGTGAGACTTCAAGAAGAACGAGTAGATTAGTGTTCCTAGATGACTGAGAGACAGTGACCTAGACAGAAGTTTGCTGTCTAAGGTAAGATTTAAGATCATGTTTTATGAGATTATAGTTCTAGGGAAAAGTAGCTATAGTATATCACAGCATAGCATAGCCCAGTATAGTTCCATGCTGAACACCTGGATGAAATACCAGAATAGCTCCACACTCATAGGCTACCAGTAACCCTTTAGAAATGTAAATGGTTAAGGATGGAAAAGCTAAAATAAGGAAATAAAAAGTAGAGTGATACACAGAAACAGTAAATGTGGAATGACAGATGACAAACAAACCTCGGTATGGTGACAGATCATGGAAATTGAAGTTCAGAAGAACTTTGTACATAAAGAAGAAAATTTTGCACGGAAAAAAATTCAGATACATCAGAAATTTCCCATAAAGGATTTTGAACTTAGTAATTAATGAAGCATTTTGTTGTTATTCACAAAGTTGGGCTTCTGCTTGTTTGTTGTTTCCTGATTAGGAACAGTTTACACCTTCAGCTTCAACAGGTTCCAGTTTGGGGAATGTTGCTCGGGAGCCCCTTGGTCACTTGTGCTCTGCAGCAGGGACTCTCAGGAGAACGGCGAGCGGGATTGACTCAGCAGCTGATGTGACAGCTGGTGGAAAACGGGGTGCAAAGAGGCCTTGAGACACTGATCAAGATTGCATGGGACTTCCTGAGTCACGCAGAGTTGGTGGTAGCAACCCAGAGGGCTGATGGAGATCCAGACTGACCTCCAAAGAGAGGACACAGAAGTCCGGGTGTCGAGCTGCCAAGGTTCCCTGACGCTTCTCCCAGGGCTCAGGGGCAATATCAGCCTCAGGTCTGGCTGAGGGGCTGAGCCGCGCGGTGAGGGAGCTGGGGAAGGAGATGAGCCAGCAGTGTGCTGTCACAGGTGAAGAGCAGATCAGCAGGATCTTCACAGAGAACCTTCAGAAGCCAGAGGTGTCTCCTCCTGCAATTTCATAGGAGGAGGCATGGACAGAAAATAACTCTTGGATGAACATAGGATGGTGACTCTCAAGATGGGAAAGCTTGTGATTTCTGGCAATGGAAGGAAGACTTTCTCTGCTGCCAAATGTGCACTTTCAAAATAGGGATAGAGTTCAATAAATTCAGTGTCTAAAAACTTCTGTCATTTTTTCTATTCATCAATGTTAGGTGAGTCTCCTGTCTGTCATAAATAAATAAATAAGCTAGCTAACATTAGAAAACAGGAATATTTCATTTAACTTAGTCTTAGTTGGCAGCAATTTTTATCTCTTTAATGGAAGATGAAATAATTAGGGTTAGCAAAGCTATGGGGGCAAGGTAAGGATTTTTCTGTCAGTGCACAGAGGCCACTTGGGAAAGAGGCACTTGGTCACTGATAAATGATCTGAACAGGTAACTACTTAGCTCAACAAAGAAACAGAAGATGAAAGTTTTATGAGTCAAACAACCAAAGAAGAGAATGCAGAAGGATTTGTACAAGATTGGGGGGGGACACATGGAATTCTGTGTGCTTCATCAAAGCTAAGAACTGGCGAGAAAAGATTATCATGGGTAATGATGAAACACTGATGATGGACCAAACAATAGAAGGACACCAAAGGCATAGTATCTTAATTAAGGTTAAGTAGTAACTTAGTGTCTTAACTAAGGTTAAGATATTAAGGGGAGAAATACTAGTTTTAAATGCAGCTGATAAAACTCAGGCAGATAAATAGATTAAAGGTATGATTAAAACAATTGTGAAGTGCGAGTAGAGATTTAAAGTCATAAAAGAGATGAGGGGGAGGCTTCATGGCTATTTTCTCAACAACAGTACTCACCGGGAAGGTCACAGAATTGCTGGGCAGTTCTATGAATGTAGGAAAACAACTTGACTACGAAGAAAAGGTAGATGCTGAGAACAGATACTTGAGAAAGAACTGAAGAGCACACTTTAGTCAATATAGATAAAGAGGAGAGCTGAACAGAAACTAAATATGAGATAAAGTTTTCTGGGCTAGAATGTGACAATTAAATAGACAGCTTTTTCTGATAATCAGTTTCTAGGCAAAATAAATTCTGTAGCTGGAGTTCTGTAAAGGAAGTGTTTTGGTGCTACTTAATGAGATAGGTAAAAAGAAGAAAAGAACAATCTAAGAAACTGTCTGTGTGGGGAAGATAATAAATGGTACCGAAAAGGCTAGAGAAAATCACCCACAGATTGTTCTTGGGATCAATCTAACTTAATATTTTCATTTCATTAATGACCTTGGAACAAGTAATAAAAATGTGCTGATGACACATGATTGCTAAGGCATTGCCTGCATGCCAGAATATCAATGTACTTAATGCATGGGATGGTGCTAAGAGACTGAAAATTAGAACTGGAATGAAATGTAATAATACAAAGTAGATCATGAACTTAAGGATTAATTACAAGAGTATTGTATATAAACTAGGCTAGGTTGAAAAACTATAAAAGCAAGACCTTAATTTATTAATTTATCACAGGATACCTGTGAATAATGATTGTGATACCATGAAAAACAGACCAAGAAGTGTATCAAGAAGCATATTTGTGTGACAGATAAGGAAATTTTAATATTGCTCTGTAAAGCTGTTGGTTTCTGCTCCATACAGCAGAATTCAGAAATAAACAAATACAGAGAACATATCCTACAAGGTTAAGGGAAGGGAAGATCACACAGTACCAGAGGAGGTCAAAAGAAGGGCTAGCTTGACACAAGTAGGCAATGTCTTCAATGCATGTGAGAACAATCGCATTTCCATACATCAGTGCAGATAAAAATACGAAGAAGAAAAAATACTCATTAGCACAGGAATATGAGTTAAACATGTGAATTTAGGATTGATGTTAGAGGAAATTTTGACTATGACTAAGTTCATGGAAGAGCAACCTAGTGGGACTTTTGGAGACAAGAAAATATGGTTCAAGAGTTATAAATGAGGATTAGATAGAAGGGTTGTTTTTCATGTCAGGGGACACAGCATAAAGAATCAGGAAGAGTCTTTGGTCCTTTGTGTATTTTGACCTTTTTTTAAAAGGAAATCCACACTATTATTGCAGAACTGAATTTTGTACCTTTTAAAATGAATATGAGAATATATGAATATGAGACCTATTATGCAACCTCATTCTTACACAGTGCTTGTAGTGGACATCAATACAAATGTTCACACAGATTATGTGAAATATAAAAAGAGAGGATAGAAAGAACACAGCAGTAACTCAGTAGTTCGCAGATGTTGCAACTTGTAGAAAATTCTTTCCCAAGCTCCTCCCCAGCTTTTGCAGTTTGACTCGTATTTTTATTTCTCCTGTTAAACCACAGATTCTAGAACAACAGAGTACATTTTTTCTTATGATCTTGTGGGTGGTTTTTCTTTTCTTTTTTTTTTTTTTTGTGTGTGTGTCTGTATTTTGTGTTTGGTTTTTGCTTTTTTTTAACAGATTAATATATATGACTATTCTGGAGCTACTTTCAACATCAAATTGCTTCACTCCTTGAGAAATTTACTTATTTTAAGTGGAGGGCTACTGCATTGTGCACTTAACAATACAATAAACAGAAGTTTTGGCTTAAGCACTAAAACTGGAGGCAGGTTTTCTAGAAAATTGCTCCACTTTTCTAAATACAATCCACATGCTTATTGTTGCCCAGAGAAACATAGTTGCTTATCTATCAGATTGTTTGAGTCAGGTAGGAAAATGCATGACTCAGAATCATGACTATACACACCCTGCTGTCTAAAGAGCTAAACAATGAACTACAGCTTTCACATTCTGTGGTGGTTTTAAAATTCACATATCTTACATTCATGAGCCCCAGTATATTGTGGAGTTAACTTAATAATAACTCAAATATGTCCATAACTATTACACTGGAAAAAAAGATCACATTCTAATATAATTTTAAGCAGAATTCAAAGAAAAATTCTCTAATATGGCATAGTCATTTGGATGTAAAATCCCAGTGGTTTTGGATCCAGTCCTCCTTGTCCTACTCAAACAAAACTTCATCTAAAGTTAGTCACTTGGATTAGTCTCCATGTTTACAAGTGCTACAGACTGCTTCATAAATGTAATGGCTTTGATTTTTGTTAGTGATGTTTTTTTAAAACAAAGCTCATTTAACTTTTTTTCCCTCATATGGCATATTCCTTGTCAGCAGAGTAGTGGAGTGTATGAGAAACGGTGGTATAATAAAGGCAAAAATATAATTCCATTTCAATGAAAAATGACATGTGCCAGCTATGAACATAGCTAGACCAATTTATGGATAGAAATAAAATGCATTCTCCCACCCCTAGGGTTTTCTTTTTTTCCACCTATTTGATTTAACCTCATCTAAAGCTCCATGTACAGCTGAATCAATCATTGTTAAGTTTATTTTGTTAGTGCAAAATACACTTGTTATTGCTTTAACATTTGTATTTTTACAACTTGAGTTTTTTTCACAGTGCTGGTAGAACAAAAATGTCAATGATACCCAATATTTTCCCATTTTTATATTATTGTCCCTAAATATGCACAGTATACTAAAAACTACCGCTACAGTTCATGCAATATACAAAATGAGGATACACGTTCTTATTATAAAAACTAGATAGAATAAATAGTTGAAAGTAACTTTTTAAAAAATAAAATTTTATATTCACTATCATTAGAAATTTATTAGCTTAGATAAATGCATATGGAGTTATATTCCCAACTTCAGATGTTTTATTATCTTACCTTAAATGAATTAAGGTCAGTATTATTTGCCAACACTTGTTTTCCCCTTTTAAAGTGGAAATTTCATTCACTGTTATCTTCCTCCTTAAACTACTGCTTAACAATGGTGGAAAGAAACAAACAAACAAAACAACAAACCTCTTCAGGTGTTAGTTACTTCTAAGAAGGCTAAAAACCTGCACTGGTGTAGGGAAGGGGAAATTAATTCAAGAAGCAGAGAAATAATTATTTTCCTATAGGACAATCCAGGGTCCAGATATGCATCTAAGTATTGTTGTATTTAATAGAACTATTTGCATATTGGAAATCCTTACAGAAATGCTTCATCTGGTTGGTTGGTTGGTTGGTTTTGTTCTAGTAAAAAAGGGAAAGGGTGGGAAGGGAAGGGAAGGGAAGGGAAGGGAAGGGAAGGGAAGGGAAGGGAAAAAGTGGGGAGGGAAGGGGAGGGGAGAGGAAAGGAGGGAAGGGGAGGGAAGAGGAGAGGAAAAGAAGAGGAAAAAGGAAAAAGTAGAGGGCAAAGGAGAGAAAAAAGGCAAGGCAAGGCAAGGTCCCAAATGTTCCCATTAGTTCTTACTTTGACCCTCTATATAAATGATCAGTTTCACAAGGCAGGTTGGAAGATTACTGAGACACTTCTTTAGAGATGTAAATCAACACACTGACTGAAGAAGCTTGTGAAGAATTGTGAAGAACTATAAACAGGCTTGACTGAAACTGTGAAGGGTTTTTTTGGATGTCATGAGATACACGCATTACAATGGCAAGTTTAGGCCTAAGTAATTTTGAAAATCCTAATAGACAGGATCTCTATGTTTTGATATTAAACAGTTGAACAGTTAGTACCAGATCCTGATTACGGCATATAAATTAAGCTCAGGCTTCTGGCTGAATGTGTTAAAAAATATGTGGAAATATTGTGTTACGGTGTTACTGAAAGCAAAGAAAAATAATAGAGGAATGCAGTCTGAAGTTTGGATTGGCACAACTGGGTGGAAAAAGATGATCAAAGAGTTAAAGCTCTGCAAACTGCTCGGCACATAATTCATAATGTTGTGATATTTGCCTGGCTTAATACTTAAACACATACTTAGGATCTTATTTAAATGAAATCACTGAGTGTTGTCTGCCTTTTTGCCAAATATAGGCTGAAAAGCCAATAGTAGCATGATATCCAGGTTTGACTTGGAACTGTGTGAAGTTTTGACTTTTTAGGTTTGGATGGGCTCCAAATATCAGCATCCAATATGACGGAATATCCCTCATAGTGCACGCCCTCTTAGAGCAAAATACAGAAAAAGGTGATCTTGAGGACCCTTGCAAAGCAAATTCCAGCCCAGTACAGAGTTTTGTCTAATACAGAGAGATTACATAGTCTGAGCTGGAATAGTTCTTTAGAAATAAAAATAATTATGCTAATGATGATAGGGAGATCAGAAGTGTGTGGGCAGTGTGTGCCTACAGGGAACCAGATGGAAGGATTCAGGCAGGTTCTGTAACTGACAAGAGTAAGTCTAGGCTAGGACTATAGAAAAGAAGTTGAACTATTGGAACTGAATTGCAGAGCCAATTTAGATGGACTATCAGTGGCTTTAAGGCAAAGATTTTCCATATGGAAATGAGAGGAAACAATCAGAGAGGTAAAATATCAATTACAAATTGAGCTTTACAGCTCATCTTGTAAGAAGAGAAGCATACTTTCAGACAGAGCCTAAATATTTGGTGATATTCCAGTTTGAGAAACAGGATGATATCATGATAAAGGAATATGAAAAAAAAAAAGATTTGCGGACCAGAGATTCTGTGTTTTCACAAGGTCATTTCAACTGAGCAAACCCAAGAAAATTCAAAACTGATAAAAATAAAGATTATATACATATATATTTCACTTGGTTGGTACTTAGGTTGTGGAATGCATTGCTGCTGACTGAAAGAACAGAAGCTTTGCAGGATTTAGAACACAATCGTTGGATATATAGAGTAATATTTTGGAAACATCATGTCTCAGTGCAAATCCTTCTCCAAATAATAATGAGAAAAAAGAGACAATTGTGTTGAAAGACATTGGAAAAAACTGCCACACATATCTAATGGTTGGGAGTTAAGCATCGTCCCATGATGAAACTACTTATTATAAGTGGCGTGATTCCTGTCCTTTGCGGTACACCAATTTTTGAGTCTATCTGTGTTGATTTTTGGTTCTCCTTTACTGCTGACATGATTGGATTTGAACTTTCTTCTCCCCAAATGTGCAAGTGAATATTTTTTTTAGGAATACTGAGGGAACTGAGAAAAGAATGCACACATGCAAAGCACAAAAAGTACTTGTGTGTAAGTATCGATTTTTGAAAAGTTAGCTTAATCAGAAGTTGGATATGGTCTTTTTGGTAGAGTCCTGAGGGAGATACTATATAAATTGTGGTACTGACTGATGGTACAGACCTTTAACAGATAAATCCTCTTTTTCTAAACATAGAAAAGGAAACAATTTATCTACTGTTGGCCTACACCAAGAAAAACAAATGACAGTGGTCTGTGCCATATCAGACATAATTTCTTGGGAATGTCATTCAGCTCTCTCAGCATTAGTCAATAATACTCATCAATAATCTCACTTTTCTTCAATTTCATTCTAGAATGGTTTTTTCCGTGTAAAAGTATAAAGGAATTTTTGTATCAACTTCTAAATTGAGATCATTGGAGAGGTGTAACAGATTTAGATACTTTAACAATAGAGACTCAATGAGCACTCAGATCCCATTGAAAATTGAGGTTAATTGTCCATACCTAAGGTTCATTTGAAAGTTCTTCTGGCAATGTCATCCCTTGATGACACTGGCATGTGAACAAATATTTTTCTCTGTAAATGTGGTAATAGCAGTTTGTAAATTGATGGAAGATAGAAATAATTATTTTTTAAAGTTTCAAGTAGAAAATGTAGATAAGTTTGTTTCTTCAAGGATATTTTACAAGCTCCAGGTGCTTTATAGATTCACGTGAGTTATAAGTGCAAATGATAGTGATGGAAAATGTTAACAAATTTAAACAGTCAGTACATCAAAGAAGTAAACCAACACTCCTCAAACTGCCCAAAAGACCTTGCTAAATGTTTTTTTTCCCACACCCAGGAAGTCAAGCTGTTTACAAATAATGAGTGTGACATTAACTGTTTTTATACCTACTGAATTAATCTGGATTGCAATCCATTTTATGTTAAGGGGGGAAGAAATAGGTCTCATGATTTGGTTTTGGAATGTAACTTGTCCTAATTATGCAGAATTTTTTATAGTCCTACTGACTTACGTAACACTACAGCTGATCCCTAAACTGATTAAAATTTCACTTGCAGTATTTAAGAAAAATATAAAAGTCAAATTAAGAAACAGGATAATAATTTCCATTTTTGGTATTTTTATGCTGAAAGTATACTTCCAAAATTGTACATCTGATCTATTTTATATTTTAAAGCCTTTCACACCAATGTGATAAAATCATCAAGCTAAACATTTGTACATGGCATGTCACAACAAGGAACTGACAGCTCAGCACACACGTTTTCTGTATTTAAAGCAACATTTCCATGCATGTCAAACATTCTTTAAAATAATTGAAATATTAAAAGTACTTTATTGTTCAGTTAGCTTGAACTATCTAGCTTGTTTTATTATGAGATTCAACTTTTCAGTGGATGTCTCAAAGATTAAGCACAGTTAAGTTATTTGAAAACAATTGAATAGAAAAAGACGGATGGGGCAAGGTTGCTGTGCTAGTTTATCTTTTATAATATACTCACATAGGAAAGACATGTGGCAAGTTCCCCAGCTGATGGAAACTCTGAGGTGGTGCTTTCATCACATTAAACAGCAAAGCATTGATTGCAAGACAGGGAACACAGGAAATCAGGTTTATTGTGATTTTTATATTTTAAAACGAGTCCATTTACTAAGCTTGCACTGGGTACCCATAATCGCCTGCAATGTGCCTTGAGTGTGTGCCATGCCTTATGCAAGCACGGTGTGATGACTAAATGCACGTGATATATTACCTGGTATTTCTCTTCCTTATGTTCCAAGGCTCTATCAACCACAGACATCTGTGGCTGCTCTCACAGTTTATCACTACCCCTTTTTGTCAAGGCTTTGCTGCTGGTCATTCGTACCAAGAGCTCTTAGATCTCGCTCAGCGTAATCTTTCCATCTTTCCTGGTTGGCCACAAAGCTGAACCTCATAAAAATAGCCTTCCGAGAGATTTTTTATGCAGTCCGTCTTCTGTCACCTAACCACATATCTTACGCATTTAAATCATTGGGATTTTTTTTTATATTTATGATAGTGTTAGCATTGTATTTGGCCGAATGCCCAATGGATAGTACTTGATCCAGTGTACATTTTATTCTCTTTCTGTCTGTTCTATCTGAGGAGTAAGCTGATATAACAGTTGGAGTTTTATAGGCCATAATGAGGAAAGAGATGCCACAATTACGCTTATGTTCCATATTGTCACTCTTTTTAAAGATTGGCCATAATATTACCTCCTTCTATTTCTTTGGATTTTTTTTAAACCTGTTAACCAACAGGATAATTTGGTAACATCTTTGTCTTAGTGTATCCCCACCTGTTTTTAATACTATAGAGGGAACATTGCCAGCCCCTTTTGCTATGTTTTTCTTTAATGTTCTTGTTGCTCCTTGATTTTTCTGTTTTTAAATTAAGCTCTTTCACAAATGAGCCAGCTGTCTGGAAAGATGTCTGATGTTACTCACTTCTACCATGACCCCATTTAAAGAAATGTATCAGGTATCTATATTTCCAAGAGTCAGTTTTCAGATTTCTCAGGCAGAATACAGGTATAAAACTGAATGTACCTACAGGGTTGAAACAACAGGCAAAGCCTGGAATTAGGGACTCTTATGGCAGGGGAATGGCAGTAGTTTCCTAGAGATTCCCAGATTTCTATCACCTCTGGAAGTTAGGTTGCCGTGCATGCTTCATGAGTAGGCAATCAACTTTTTGTTACTGAGCTCTAGTTCTCTGAGCTCTGCAGACGCCTGTGTCATGCAGTCCACAGGATCCCTGGTACCTTCTGCTTCATCTTCTCTGGTCCCTTGAAAATCTGAAAATGTCCATTTAGCTTAGAAAACTTCAACTAACATTGGCTTTGACGTGAAAACTTTTCCTTTTCTTGTCATTCTGTGGATAGGAGGGAGATAAACAGTAGCTTCCTCTTTGTACATGTGCCCTTATCCTCCTATTTTTTAAAAATTCTCAAAGCACGGTACTAGTAACGCTGCTGAAATAAGTGATGGAATATGCAAGCAAGGGAAAAAACAATATTTCCTGCTAGTAGCTGTGTTTTTCAAAATGTGAATATAACATCTGTTGATTAAACTCTGATATGAAAATCGAGACTTCTACATGGGCTGATCAATGGTAAAGACAAAAAAGTGAATAAGTAAGCATTGCCAGTTTAAAAGATAGTTATCTTTTCTTGTTTCCTAGGGCCAGAATTCCAGTCTACTGCAGCAAAACACATCTGGCTAACTTCCTAGCATAAAATTCCAAGGTATCTAATATTTATTACATTTCTTGACATTTCAAGGATATACTTAAAAGGGGGAGCCTGAGAACATTTCTCCATCCTGGTTTGGAGTATGTGTGCCCTGGCCAAGTTCTGACTGCATATTGAGGTGAGAGTTGGGTGTTTGGGATGTCCTCGCTCTTTCCCTATACCTTTTTTTTCCATTGGGTGGCAACTCAGGTGAGTAGACACACCAGGTACCACTGCATGTTGCACCACCTCCCAGACCTGGAGTGACAGAGTTGTTTGAAATAGCCAGCAACCCTCACAATAAATTGTGTATTCCATATACATTATTGTATTTTCTGCACTACATTTTTTAAATGGGGTAATTGCCATTAATAGCAGTAATATAACCAAATAACACGTAGTTCGGGGAACATATTTTATAAATGCAGGTTGAGACTTTTTGAAAGGACCCAAAGAAGTTAGTCATTCCCTGCCATGAAATAACATATGATTACCTTGTTTACCTATGAAAGTCCCATTCCTAAAATTTATTTTGTGATGTGAAGAAACAAAAATTCCATACTGTTTCCTGTTTATGTAAAGGATCAGTGAAATTTTAATTGAAGTTTTTTGAATATTCTGCTTTCTGACATACAAAGTTTTTTAATAGAAATTATTGGTCATGTAAGGGGTTCTTTTTAACATCCATGCATCAATTTTTACTTACAAAAATAGTATCTATCTACAATAATGGCTTTCATAAGCAAAAACCCCTAAACTATATATGCTTTATACACATATATATATATATGCTTTAGCATATATATTTGGAGCTTGTGTTTATGTACTTATGGCTAGAAGGCTCAGTAGTGGCATGGTGTGTAAAGAAGTCTCTTTAGGGCATGCTGAAGAACTGGGAATAGTTTTAAAAAATAATAAAATGACATATTACTTAATTTTTAATGTGGTTGTATATAACTCATTAAGCATTGAAAAGTGTTATTATTCAAAATGTTAAATTAATGTAACTTGGATATTTATTGTCAGAAATCTATACTTTATAGATTCAGCAAGCATGTTCAGAATTTAAATGTACATGGTTATTCACAGGCAAATTTTTTAATGTCTGGAGGAATTTTACCTAAATAGTCACAAAACAATAAAGAATAAGAATCAGTTACAGAAAGAAGTAAGACTCGATATATATTTTTTGTTTGTATACATTAGTTGACATTGCATAAGGTTAAACAACTGATTTTCTTAGAAAAAAAATCCCATGATATTTTTAGGAGAAAAAGAGATAATGCACATGGTATTAAATTTAGGATGATTCTGGTAAGTCATTATTAATGAAGTTCTGAAATAAATTTAATCAACAAGAAAAGGAGGGAAGGTACATGAATTAATTTTCTTTTAAATTCAGCTGATTGATTTAAGTACTGTCACAGCAAAACCATTATTCCATCACACAGAATGATATTTTGTCTCCTTCGATTCCATTTGTGAGGAAGTGAACAACGGTGGGAGCTATATCAGTTGTCTATACATAAGACTGTCACTCGATCAGCTGTTATAACCACACTGTACGTTTTTAATTATTTATGTACGCTTTAATCTTCCACTGCTACAATGTAAAAAGATGCAGATGTAAGAGCTTTTGCTATAAATAGCAGAACTCCACATTGTTAGATATGCAGTTTTTCTTTCTCCCCACCTTCAGAATGTCAAAAAAAGCTGAAGCATAAATGAAACCTTCAGCTCAGTTCTGCTGGTTGTGAGATTTATAAACTCATTTAACAAGTATGATTTAGTTGTATCTACTGAAAGATCCCCACCCTAGCCCAAAGACATTACTGTCAGCTTAAAACTCTGGCAGTATATAAACTACATGGATATAGTCACAACTTGTTGTCCCAGACCTTATTAATCCTCAAGCTATTTGAATTTAAAAGCTGCTTTTGACATGGAATCCACTGTAAATCTGCACTCCCTGAATTTCCACTGACACTTCAGGGTGACATTTTGATTTTTTATTTTAAGGAAGTCTCTCTGTTCTTGCTTAATCTCATTACCTGTTATGCAGGCATTATTTTGTCTCATACCAAATATGTAGCTTACTACAAATTATTGTGTCATTGCTCTGCCAAAGCCATCATCCATAAGGGATTTTCCTAGTGAACCAATATCAAAATATAGACAAGATTACCATAATTTTAGAGCTGGCATCTTGAAAGCCTCAGGGGTCTTTTGTATTAAACCTCTTTGTTTTGCAAAGCTACCAGCATGAAGTTATGAATGACATTAACAATTTGTGTCCCTTGCAAAATAAAAAATCACGTGATTGTTTTCAGAGTAAACTTGTTGCATTGCAGCAGGTACTGGCTTCTTTCTTTCTTACTGCACATTTGCTTTTGTATTTATTGACATTATATTCCAGCAGAAAAAGAAGACAATTCAAAACCACTTGAGAAATAAGACTTGATCTTGCCTCAGAAACAGTAGAAATTATCATGCTTCAGAAACAGCCCTTTAAGCATCCTACCTTTCCCCCCCCAAAAATGTACATATGTTTGCATGAAACTTTAAACATATCATTAATCCCAATGTCTTCAATGGGCCTATTTTGTGTTTAATATTATTTTAAAAAGTTTTGCTGGACTGAGGCCACAGAATGATAATACAATATTTCCTTCAATGAAAACAGATACTTGCTTTTGTAACTGGAACAGACAGAGGACCAGAAAGTGCTTTATTTTTTCATATTTCCTGATCTGTATTTGGCATGCAGTGTTATATATGATGATAAAACACAGGTGTTTATTTAATTGATAATATAAAGGTGTAGCAACATGAGTGTTTCTTCCATAAGACAAGAAGAAACACTAAAAAAATGCAAAATATAGTCAAAGCTATCTAGGAAGAATAAACTAAAAAGAAAAAGTTTAAAAATGGGACAACAAATGTGTCAGAGACCAGTTACAGAAGATACCGACATAATTTATTTCTGATGCATGAAACGATATGACAGCTTGGGCTGCCAACATGCAGATGCCAGGTAAGAAAATCAAGTACAGTTTTGAGGTTAGGACTATGTCATGTAACTCAGAAAAGGATTTGGGAGGCACCAAGGTTTTTAGAAGATCCCTTACACGTTGCCAGATGTCCTCTTTCTTCAGATTCCTACCACGTGAGGTGTAGCTTTCAGTTGTATGAAGACTTCAGTTTGAGCTCAGATGATTAGCCCCCTCTACCACAAGAGACAACAGCATATGAAAACGGAGTTGAAGTGGTACCAAGTCAATTGCTTCTCAAACAATACCCAGTCCCCTGTCTCCGATGTATTTGTTTTATTCCAGCTATCACTCAAACCTGGTAAATGCCATTACATCTGCTCTTACAATAGAGACAAATGGATTACCACACAGGAATGTGTGCAGCTATCTAATAGGGACAATGTGATCACTAGTAATGTAATGATTCATGTGCTATATCCTTCAGCAGCTGCTTTGTGGACAGCAAAATCAACATATAACACGGCTGTTCAAAAGCAAAGCATACAGAATAAGGAGGTACATTTTTCAGCATTAGATTTTATAAGAACTCACTAAATTGTGAGAATACTAAATTAGTTATGGTTCTTAACTTATTCAGAAGACACATATAACTGATAGAGAAGGAAGAAGAAAAAGAGATATCATTAATTTTATAACCAAAAAATATTGCAGTTCTCTTCTAAAGGAGGAAGAAACCAAATAAATATAGACCGCCTTTGTTTGCCAGAAGAAATAATCACTCTTCCTCCAGCTATACAAATATTGTGCAGCCAGCAAGAACATCTCAGCCATCCGAATGTTCTGCGCGTTGCAGAGGCTGCGGTGTCCACTAGGCTGAAAAGTGTGAGTTCGACATCTCTCCCTGGGCTCTCCGCACTGTGCAGAAGTGCCTGTGCAACTGCTTAATAAGCTCAGCATTCGGGGATAAAGACGTTTTGAATTCAGATACATAGCATAGGGCTTGGTTGTCATGGTATTCTCAACCACTGACCAAAATCCTCCTTTGTCTCGGTCTTCCAAAAGTAAACATAACTTTGTGAAGGTTTAAAAATCCTCTATAATAAAAAATATTATGGTATTTACTAAGTACTTACAAAATTAAATATGTGTTTGCTTCTACTCCACGTAAAGAATAGATGCTAAAGTCATTAAAAGCCTATCCTATTTTATGGTTATATTTGATCACTCTATGAATTAAATATGCTTATGTTTTGTCTCCAAGAAAATGAATTGAGATAGTTTAGAGCTATATATAATGGATCTGAAAATTTATATGTCTAGCTTTGATGAAAAGTCTGTCTAGCTTTTCTGCCACATATCAAAAGCAGTTAGCTATTAAAATTTCAAACTTCAGTGTAGCTAATCCTTCTTCAGAAGTTGTTCGAGATTAACAAATAAATAAGCCTGATTTAAAATTATCTGAGACTATGTCATTAACTTGCCCGACCTGAAACAGGGTGAGAGCCAGCTTTTTAAAAGATGATCTTTTAATAAATACAATTCTTAGCAATAAAATTACAATTTTTTTAAAGAGAATTACTTGGCAACAATATTAGAAATTAAAATTCCCTGAAAGGTATTTCTAAAATAAAATCCCAGTTATGCTTTACAGCACGGATAATTGGGGCATATATAATACAACTGATCAGCTGGTGGTGAAAGGCAGCATGTGTTAGTTTCTGGAAAGTAAGTCAGGGGATGCCAAGGCTTGGAGTAATAGATTGGCTGTTCTGAAGGTAATGGCAAAATTCTTTCAGGATTCAGTAAAGGTTGTCGCTTTACCTTATGCTGATATCTTCTTGTGTTTCGTTTGACCCTTACACTGTAATCACCTTCCCTGTCCATGAGGTAGACATAGCAATATATATTTTTCTAGGGAAACAGTTGGTTTTCAGTTGAAAATCATTATGCAAATGTACAGCATCAATTAATAACAGTTTAATTGCAAACTGATTCAATATACCTACTGAATAGACTGTCATTGATTTCACAGGGAATTTTCTCAGCAAATCCAGACTGCATGATTCCTGGGAAACTGTATCAACCCTGGAGAATTTGGAGATGCAAACCACTGTGAGAGTGAAGCAGATGTACCCTCTGAATCTGCTATAGCTGCATGTACCTCAGCAAGCGTGCTGCAGGAGGAATGTGGCTCTTGCTCTTAGAAACTGCCGAGTTTGTTGGAGGAGGGACTGCTCCTAACCTGCAAGGTGGGACAGGCAAGTGAGGAGGCACTGGAGCCTCAGGCAGGAGAAAGTCTGCAACATCATGTTTCCAAAAGGATGGAGAACAAAACCTGGGAACCACAGGGGAGATAACAGTTTGCTGCAAACTAGTAAGCCATTGAGTTGACTGAAAGTAAGCCTGGATGAAAGGATATGCTTCAAAAGGACACAGCTGAGAGAAGATTGGTTTATGGTCCCTTTTAATTTCTATTCCTTTTTACCTAGGAATTTTTAATTTTCTGTTCTGAAGAAAGTTAATTCTTCCAGTTTACATCCTAATAAAAATTGTTGGATTTTTTTTTTTTTTTTTTAGTCTTTCTATCTTGGGGGATTCAGAAATAAGGAAAAGAACAAGGCAGATCACTTCAGGCTCTTACTAATTCTGGCTCCCACCATACTCTGCATTGTCCAAGATGGTTGTCCACTCTTCCTGTGAATTCCTTTGTTTGTAGTATTTCAAACAGAGCTACCCAATGACTTTTGAATTTTAAGCTCAAGTTACAAATTTTCAGTGAATGTGAAATATTGAATATGAAAAACCCTGAAAAATTTGTTGTTTCAATTCCTTAACAGTTAGAAAATCAGATCTGAAAAGTTGACATGTACTATAAAAAAATTTGCAGAGTTTTAATTTTTTTACCTGACTCCGATTTTCATAATAATGGCTCAATCAGATTCTTAACTTGTTCTGCTCTTGTTATCCACTGTAAATTTAGATGCTATTCAGCATGAATAAAAGGGGGTGAAATATGGCCTCTGGTGACTAATTATAGGACTTGCTTGCTTTTACTGTTACAAACATTCTGAGCTTCCTGTTACAGTTATACAGTTCTTTCCTTAAATTCAGAACACTCTGTGTGTGTGTATGTGTGTATTTATGATCTTTTAAGATGGTATATGATTCATTTCTTCTGTTTTATCTTCTCCCCCTAGATTATTCAGCATCTTCTATCTTCTATCTTTTTTAAATGTATTCAATTAATTTAGTTCTCCATAAATGCAAATTTGTAGATGCCTACACATGCTTTTCTTAGGCATTCAAACTAACTAAAAACTGAAACTCTGGATTAGACCCACTTCCTTTTCCAGTTAACTTGGAAATACACATTTCAATCCAAAACACTAGACCTTTCAAGAGATCAGCTTCAGGGGTTTCTATTCTGCCAAGCTCAGGTCTGAGACTTAACTGTAAGTTTAAATTATAGTTTAATTCCTCTCTGCATTTCACTGCCTGAGATGCGTGGAGCTTCTGTCATTATTAAACTGAAGTAAAAGACTGAGGTGAGCTTCAGCTTAGCCATCATTCTTAGTCAAGATAAATGTTCAAATGAGGAGTATGAATTTGTTTTCTGTCATATACAAGAAAATTGTCCAGAGCAGTCCAGCCTTACTGTGCTACCTACAAGGGAAGAACCGCCAGTAAAATATGTAGTCCCTGTTTCTGTTAGGACTTGAAGTATTCACAGACACACTATCATAAAATTTTCTTATTTAGGAAGAGAATTTTGTTACTCCTGTTATGGTTCATAACAAAGCTTTCCAGTCTCTATTAAGTAATTTATGATTTTTTTTTTTAGTAAGCTATTTCTTAAGCCTTTCTTCAAAGATTAAGCTGATTTCATATAGGAAAACTGACATCATCTTGTGCTGATCAACAGGATATCCTGACTTCTGGAGTGAAAGGTCACAGACTCTTGAACAGCTTTCACCTGGCAGTATGAAATTATATTATCTTGATAACGTAGCACTTCATATTACCACTGCCTGCCAAGATGGTAAGAAGTGACCAAAGCTCTACAGTAAAAGCTGATGTAAGATTTTTCCTTTGAATATTTGAGGAGATAGGCAATTTTCTAAAGAACCGTTTTAATATTTATTTTTACTATTGGGAAATACATTAACATTTTGGTAGGCAATTTAGCTGCTATGCTGTGTGCGGAAGCAAGTATTTATTGTAGTTACTGTCTATCCAATAACTGGAATTTGTGACAGCAGCAATTTGTTCATGTTTTTTACTGCTTCTAAGTCTGTTTATTCTTGTTATGTTTCTTTAAATCGGTAACAAATCCCCTGCCATTTTAAGACTTTTCCTGCAGTGAGATAAACATGGATGAAGCATGACATACAATGAAACTAACAAATGTATTTGAGCTTTTTTTAGTGTTTCACTAAGGATTTGAGCAGAACTCAAGTTGCAGAAGGTATTTACATACCCACCGAGTATTCACCTCAGCATGACCCAGATGCTGTTATTTTCATTTGTGGGAGAATGTGTCAGCCTACTCTCTAGAAAAACTTCAAGTTTCAGTACAGCCTGGTCAAGCACAATAAAAAATATTTTCAAAAATTGAAGTAAAAATCCCACAATATTAATTCCACAAGCTTACTAGAAAGGGAGGGAATGCCATTCTTCCTAAGGTTTTAAATATCTTCTTATCCATCTTTCCTTTACATCAATGAGATGGTGATGGCACTTAGGTGTAACTGCTCTGTGAATGAGGAGAATGAGATGTTTGGAAGTCTTAAAATAATGGAAAAATACCTAGTGGAGGAAGTGAAGGTGCAGTTGGAACTGGTAGCTAAACCACTGTGAAATGAGGAGCCTGCAGGCCTTTTTTATGATTTTAAACACAGCTGGACAAATAATGAAAATATGCCTTATGTGAGTAGATAAATATGTGAAGTCTTTGTTTCTCTTTTTCAAATCTTGGCAAAACATGTCACATGATAGTGGTATATTGACAGTCTCTTGAGATATGCCTGGTAGGCATTTAAGTCCTGAAAATGGACATTATTAAATTTGCAGTCATTGCAATGAGCTATCACAAGTAACTGTTACAAAATAGAGAAGGATTCATGTTTCAATATAGTTTTGAGGATCAAATAATGGAATAATTATTCTTTATTCTAGAGTAGCTGAGAGGACCAAGGCCAAGATAGCCAGCAATGTGAGCACTGTCTGGGTGGCAAGAAGGAGACTTGTGGATCAATGTGTGCTCAGGACTCCACAAACGACACCATAGCACCCTTTGTTTCCAGGAGAAGAATAAGGAGAATGTTAGGATAGAGAAAATGTCTTCCTCAAAATGGACAGGACAGATCTTTTCACAGACCTTGATTTTATTAGAATCCAGTGTATGGCCTTTGGTGCCCTGTGAGGTTATGCGCCAGGTGCGTGTTAGGCATGTGATGGAGAAGAGTATGGGATGCAGGGTCACTACTGCTGGTGGATGTACCTTTTGGTGTGGGCTCTACAGCTTTTGCAAATGCAGGTGCTGTGTAGCACACTAGCTCCACAAACCTGCAAGCCAGACCTATCCAGTAGGCATATCACAGAAGCTGAATGCATGGCTATGAATGGAAAAGACTAGCACTGCAGAGCTGCCAGCACTTGGTGGCTAGGGACCATAGGTGAAGGGTGGAATGAGCAAGTACTGCATTAAGTGTGTGAGACTTCTGATGCCTATCCTAAAAAAAGGACTTGACTGATTCCAGAGACACATCTACACAAAAACATAGTCACACATAAGCTTGGGTCTGGGTATAGGGAAAGTATACAGCTGTCCTAAAAGATGGGGAACGGTAGGAAATGACAAAATGACTACAGACTTCCTACCTACTTTACCTGTTCCAGAGCCCTGGAAAAATAACATTATAGAAGTGGCCACTGGTGTTCTTCCTCAGGAAGATGTGGAGTGAGTATGGCAGAAGTTGCTGCTGCTGTAAGGACAAGGGGGATAAGGGTAGCTAGCGTCTCCTTACGGCAGTTACAGTACCAAACCTGCTTGCCAATCCTGTGCTTTCTGAGGGTGACCAAGTCAGCTTGTTGCTCCAGGGTTCTGCTTCAGCTCCATGACTCCTTCTCTTCCTCCTCACTGTTAGCTTCACCACCACCCTCATTAATTTCTTAAATTTTTCCTTTAAAAGAAAAAACCCAAACAAATGAATAGCACATGTTATACAGTGATAGTCAATTAAAATATAACTGTCAGATATTTGAGTCTTACTTACATACTCTACCCACTTATCATGGCAAAACACCATACAAAGGAAAAAGCATGGTAAGTAGCTACAACAAGTGACTAGTGAAAAACAACACAGACGAGAAACTGAATGGCCTGACCAGGAGCTACCTTTCATGGCAAGCAGCTATTTTCATGCCTCTGGGAAGATCTGACCCGGCCGCAGCGCACCCGCTCCCTCCGTGAGCCAGACTGGGTGCACAGGGACACCTCTGGCACAGGCACAGGGCACCTGCCCCCGTACAGGCAGCTGTAGTCACAGCCACCTACGGAGCAATGACACCTGTCTTTCCTGCCAAGAATTTTGGATTTGCTAGTAAAATGACTACTGACATTCACACTATTGCAGTGTTCAGTGAGCAATGTTTAGCTTATTCTGTTTTGCTCTTTATAATGAATAATTCTTCTACCCTTTTGGATGATGCTCTGAGAATAATGAATAATTTAAAAATCAGGTTTATTTTTTTCTTGCCTAAGTAAATAAAAAGGTAAGCAGAGGAAGCAAGCCACGTTAACCTGAGTGAAAGGAAAGGTAGTTCAGATGTTGGAAGGGGAGCTATCTCTTCACTTGCAGTGGAAAGTCTAGTCTGCCATTTAATAAGGTTGGGGCTTCACACTTTGGGTACATGTAGAAATTGTCATGTGTGGTATAATTTCTAAATGTGCCTTCATTAAAACTTTCCCGGATAGGGATTAAAGGAGTGTAATTTGTCAGTGAACCAGAAATCAGTGCAGGGGCTGTGGTTCAAGCTGATAAGGCCTTGGAGGAAATTCCCTCCTACTGTTAGGAAAACTGGAAAGCGGAAACCTGAAGTATGACTGCTTTAGCTGATAAGAGAAAAATAAAATTATCTTAAACTAAGGAAGGGTTTTTTTTCACTCTCTCTATTAGATTTATCAAGAGGAAAATATTGATACAATTTATCATTAAACTGAAAGTTAAGTACACACAAAACTTTAATTTTTTTTTTTGTTCATGCCAGCTCTATTAATTGACTTCTTAGATTATAAAGTATGACGTGACTAAATTGGTAAGTGGTGTAAGCTGAGGTAGCATGAATAAGTTTTCAGTTTGCTTGTCATTCCTTTTAAGCTTCTACTTAAAATGACTGCAAATTGCTCAACTGATGTTAATATGACCCTTCATCTGAAATAGAATTATTAAACACTTTGGCTTTATCAGCTGTGCTGTAGTTTGCAGTATTTGGAAGACGTGGTGAAAGAGTTTTATCAAAATGAGTAACAGCTTTCCCTTCAATTTCTGTAGTCAAATTATCCAATTTTCACTTATTTCATACCTGTGCAATGCCTGCTGAAGGACTGAGGTAAAGGTTATCTTTGATTGTAAAGCTTATGTTACTGTGTGCATATGCTTACATATATTACGTGAAGGACAGCAGAAGCTGAGGCTCCAGTTTGCTGTTACGAAAACTCCTGACTGCTTTCCTATTTGCTTGTGTGATAGTTTTATAAATATTTGCTTTTAAAACTTACAAATTCTGGTTGATGCTTTAAAATTGTCACTTGGCACGCTGCTGCATCATGAAATACCTTTTCATTTGTGTATCCATCATAGGTTGGGAGGCTGGGACAGCAGTAGTCATTTGTACTTGTTCACTCATCTAAGTGAATTGCCTTGGGCGATGGGTTTGCTCTGTCTGGGAGAAGAAATTTCTTCCTTTTCTCTGAAATGAGAGAGGAGATGAAGAGTGAAGTGCCCAGGGTAAGACAGAGATCTTGCCACAGATGACAAAGGATCACTGGCAATAAGGGTAGACGTGCAGGCAGGGGAAGGTGGGAGACAAAGACACTGAGAAGAAGGACAATATGCTTTAATAGCAGAACTAATCAAAAGCAGAAAGGACAAACCATGCACAACCTCCCTACGTGAAGACGGGAAGATATGGTGAGCTCTCAGTGATGAAAAAGCTAGGACATAAAGCAGATTCAAATATATTTGTTTTTCATATTTAATTGTATTTTATCTGCTCTGTATTTCTTGCAAATAGCAGTAATGTGTTCAGTTCTGCTTCCCAGGCATGCAGCTTCAAAGGAGTTTAATTGTAAACCAAAAGACTCACACCTCCAGTGGTATTTTAGAAAGACTATATTTAAGCTTTGGGTGGAGACAGGTGGAGAATATGACTGAAGAGTCAGTACTGAATGGAAACAAGTGCCTGGAGCATGGGTACGAGCTTTCAAGACAGAACGTAGGTGAAGAGTTTTAATCTCAGGTATGTGCCTCTGGCTGTGTCTCAGGTATGAGGCCAGAACGCTGCTGGACCTCTGTTCAGAGCTGGAGCATTCACACAGCCCAAGCCCCTGGCAAATCCCTGTTCAGTGGCCAAGGTTAGATGGCACTCTGCAATGGACTGCTACACTTTGGCACCTGTAATCAATCAGTGATCGCGGCACTCCTTAGCCATTAGGAAGCAATCTTGATAATGGGGCCAGATGTTTTGATTCAACCTGCTCATTTAGAAAGAAAGTACATGAGGCCTAGTTGAATTAACACAGAAAGACTCAAACAAGAAGAATGATTTGCTCACAGCTCTTCTAGACAACCCTCGACACCCAAGTATTTTCTCAGAGCCATTCTTGGTTCTCTCGTAGTCAGTGCTTGGAGCTTCCACGACTTTTCTGTCACCGCCTGTAGTGTTTGCAAGTGTTTCTCTCTCTGATGCACACCGAAGGAATACTTAGTGAAGTCTCTCTGCTGGCAGTCCCAGAGTGGCCTGGTACAGGGCTTTTTGGTTTGGATGGTGACTAGTGCTTTTGCTTTGTCATCTTTTTTTGGAATGACATTTTCCTGTTACAACTGTTTCACTTCGAGTAATTTTTTTTGTCTGCTAGCTTAAAGGCATTTTGACTAATACCTACCAGCTTTTCTAGGCCATTCTACAAAATACAGTTGAAAATTGTCCCTAAATACTCCATTAAAAAGAAAAAAGAAAAAAGGAACATTTTATAGCATTTTGGTTTAAGAATGCTTTTTACTTAGTATAGTGCTTTTGTAAGGTCATATTTTACCTTGGTATGTGCTGTTACTTATATGTGTAATGCAGCTTGGAATGTAAACTTTCTTCCTCATTCACAAAATCTGCATGGTCTTTCAAGTGAATATACAGGAGGACATGCTGCTAAATACTGGAGAGACAGTATTCGGTATGTATTTAAACTTAAAACTTATAAAAAAAGGAAGTGGTAGATAAAAATACTAAATATATACATAGATATATTTTGGGAAAAAATGTCATTTGAAAATGAATTTTTCCCTCCAAAAACTCTCACCAATAAAATAAGTAGGTGGAGTCTGAAAGACAAAATACCGTTAGCTTTTGATTAAGGATGATCTGGTGTATGTGCAGGTTGTTGCCACAAGGAGAGTCTCACTCTCTCACTTTCCATTTCTTTCGTTTGCTCTAGATCTGGGAACTGTGGCTGCTCTATGAGTTAGTTCAACGAGCTGAGCACATGGAAAACCAGTCCACAAAAAAAAAAAAAAAAAAAAAAAAAAAAAAAAAAATTAGAGATATTTCTATTGGATCAACTTGGCAAAGTGGATAAACTGAAGAACACCCTGCCACCACTGAGAACTGACTCAAACCCCCTCACATACGGGACTGAGCTAGACCCCTTCTCAGTGAGAGACAGATACTCTCAACTAGCACAAACTCAGAAAGCTACTTGACATTTTAGACACCAGTTTTTCACCTATACAACTTATGCTTCATTGTGATTCCTGTCTGTGCTTCTTTTATTACTACTGAACTGTGAAATGGAGGTTTTGAAAAATATTTGTGTTACAGTAGCAGTTTGTAAACACAGAATTTGCTACTATTCATAAAAATGTGTACTTTATAATAGCATACTTGCTCTTTTTTACTGACAGTATTACTCATATTTGTCTTTTGAAAGGCTAAAACTCAAGTAATAAATAAGTTTTGCAGAGTTTGGGTTTTTTTTGTTTGTTTGTTAGGGGGTTTTTTAGGCTTTGGGATTACAAAGTAGTATTGCAACACTTCAGACAGTATCTGTCATGGCAAATTAGGGAACTAGAATGAGAATAAGACTCTTAAACAAAATAAGGACATGTAGAAACATTATTTTCTAATTTTGGGGAAATGCTCAAATGCGTAGCATTTGTTTCCATTTTGTTCTGTTTGCTTATTTAGTTCTCTCCTTACATGTGTTGCAGTATCTTACATTCAGGTCAGCTGGGCAAGGGTAGTTTGGTATGGTAAACATACTGTGCAAGCACTGCAACGGTAGGCAAAGGAATCCATTTTATTCAGGGCAAGCCTAGATTGTTTAACAGGAAAGGCAATGTATACTGAGGTTGGTGAGAGAGATTTCATAGTATTCCATAGCTTGTTGAAACTGTGTAATAAATGGGATACTAAGAACTGGACAAAGAGGAAAAATGGATCTTTGCCCCTAATATCTGTATCACCGATAGTAGGTACTGCCCCTCTTGACCTCCTTGGCTCAGCATCCAGCTGCAGTTTTGATCATTTGAATGTAACTATGAAAAATGACCTGACATTGTTCTCCCAAGAGTTTGCATTGTTCATTGCAGGCTTATTAAACACTATCACCACTCATGTAGATATCTGTTTATTAAGCAGATATATTTGCGCTACTATTATGTTCTCTGGTTTCCCTGCAGAAACTCAAATAGGAATAAGTGTACTCAGTTTCTATACAAGTCACTTTCTATACAAATATACATAAGCCTGATTCCAGTCCCATTTACTCTTATGATATCAAACACTGCTCATTTTAAGTGCTGGCATTCTCAAGAGCCAGATGAAGAATTCTTGTACAGATTAAACAGTAGCAGAAAGGGTAGAGATGTGGGATGTGTGGAGAAAGGAGTCATTTCCATTCAGCAAGCCTCCCACTTGCTACTGAAAATCTCTCTATATTGGGCTCGGGGAGTGCAGTGGAAAGACTGCAGAAGATAGCTTTTCTATTTGCTTCAGCAGAAATGCATGACTTAGTTAATGCCAATCGACACTGATTCTCTCAGTGCAAAGTATTACCAGACACTTCAATATCTGCAGTTTTTAAGACACAACACTTGGAGGAGGAGCACGGGAACAAGCTGATAAAAGTTGTCACTGTTCCATTTCCATTAGTGGAACCACCATAGTGATTTACACCAGCTGAAGGTGTGCTAACAAGGCACCCACAGGGACGTTGTGTCGAATTTAGAAAAGAACGGCTCACTTTTTTGCAGTATTTTTAAACAGCCATTTAAGGTCTTACAGAAGGGATAACACTGTTCAGGTTTACGTGTTTTGGATCAGACTGTGCAAAACCATTTTTTTATTGAACTTAATTTCCTTATGAGAGTCCCATAAAAAGAGGCATGGTAAGTGTCAGAGGAAAAGGATGGAGGATCATTTTGGGGGGATCAGGTGTATTTGCTTATTTTAGCTAAATATGCATATAATGCTAGAATTTTTGGCCCACCAGATGTCCCAGTGTTTTCTATAATAATTCATACTTCATTCTAGCAATATTCTAGCTATGAATATAGCTAGATGGATGGGACTATGCCTCACAGAACAATCTAGCATAGGGAAAGATCACGAAGGAACAAACAAAATGTATGTTAAGACCATTGAAATTTTAGCCTTCTATAAAAACTGAGCAAGCCAGCTGATAAAACTTTAGCACAGTTTGCTTTATTCATGTATATTTATTGTATATAAGAAATTTTGAGGCATTGGATAGCTTCTCAGGGTTAAATCCCCACTTTTACTACTCCCCCCTTTTTTTTTCAAATTGATTAATAATCAATGCCTTTCTATTGTTTCCAGCTAAGAATGTCAGTCATTTCACTACAATATATTATTCATTGTTTTCAATGGACCTTAGTGCGAGGTCATATTGACCTTGTGTAAATTTTGCTTTAAGAACTAACAGCTATTAACAATAGATCTCTGGTGCATTTGTTTCTGCATGTCTTGTTGGCATCATATGAAAAGCATTTCGAAAGTATAAGTAAAAACCATCAGTTTCAACAGAAATAATGACCCCATTTGCCATGGAAACTAAAGGACTTTATGAAAATGCACTGAGCTGTTTTCCATACTAAGGTGAAATTATTCTAAAAATAGGACTGGTGTGTAGTGTAAACTGGCCAAGTTGCAGAGATTTTACGTTCTGAGACTTTTCAAGCAAAATATAAACACTTCTGAATATTTTTGAGAAAGTCAACAATCAAATTCCTTGGTTTTGAATATTTCTTTTCTTTCAAAGATAGAAGGAAAAAATCAAAACAACAAATGACTTTTTATAACAGCAGATGGCCAGTATAAGTAAACAGCTGAAATTTAAAGTGACATTTAAAACAAGTCTGTAAGAAAGTTATAATAAATATATGTCACTACAACATACCCTTCCCTTCTCCCTTCCCCCTTCCCCCTTCCTCTCCTCTCCTCTCCTCTCCTGTCCTCTCCTCTCCTCTCCTGTCCTCTCCTTTTCTAAGGCTGGGCAGCAGGAGAAAAGGGGACTGTGGTAAAATTGCTAAAATAAAGATTCATGCTAGAGACTGTAGGAAATACTGAGGATTACATAAACCAGTAAGAACCAGAAAGAACCATATTAAAATAAAGGCAGAAGGAGGTAGTAGGAAAAAAGTACTGAAAAGGTAATGAAAGATGAAATTAAGAGTCATCAGAATAGAATCATGAATGTAGCAAAATAAACCAAATCAATCAACCAATAAGCAAAAGGGCTAAATTGTGGCTTTACTGTTTGACTTGCATGTAGAGAAGCATGCACCCATGGTGTCCCAGGGATTAGAGTGGAACATTGTACAGCTCTGAAAATAAGTCTGATTCCCAGTTCCGGTCCTCTGATTTGCAAGTAAATTTCTTGGGGGACCTCCCATGTCAGCTGTAGACCTGGCACAAGTGGTATCGCTGGTTTGGTCTTTGCCTCAAGAAAAGGTGTTTGTGGAAAAATTCTGAGCTCTCTTCCCAAAAGCGCTGCCTTACATATCTAAAATTTTGGGATCATGAAGACCTTCACAGCTGTTCACGTGTTTCTAGACAATGTCATGGACCAAGTTTCTGCCATTGAATCTCCTCACAAATGTAATTTTCTATCCCTTGGTATGTAGAAAGCCACTGAAACTGCAGAGCTACTGTGTGCCTCAATGCTAGTGGGATTCTCAAAGTAGATTTTGCCATGTAGCATGATGGATGCATGTGCCACGTCTTTCATCAATACCAATACTTCAGCACACTTGCCTGGCACGTGGGTTGGCTTGTTTCACATGTTTCTTCTGCCTGATTTGGAGCTGGCACTTAAATCCAGATCTCCCCAGTATCCTGAGCATGATGAGACATAATGACAGGAGTGTTTCTTCATCTCTTGTGTTGATGCTGACAACAGGTGTAAAGTAGAAACCAGTATTGAGTATGGTAAGTATTACTGTACAACAAACTGTTTTACCAAGTTTGACATTCCTATATTGTGAATGCTTTAGCAACTCAGAAGTATAGAAGTTCTCACAAATATTTCAATATTATGTATTAGTATATATTTCAAAATCCATTAGTTACTTGGAAATATATACATTTGGGCAGATATAGTCATCCAGTAAAGTTATGGTGTAGTAGCTCATGATACTCAACCGCAGTCAGAGTGATCAAGAGCATTGGTTTTGTACTTGAAAGTCAAATTGCTACAAAACCCCTGTAAGCAGGAGTTATGAGCAACTGAAGGTGCATTCGAACTGGGTAAGAAACAGGAAGCCATTTTACATGACAGTGAGGATGGGAGCAATAAAGAAAATTGCTACTCTGAGCTAGGAGGTCACCTATTGCGGACAGGACTTGTTTGTCAGCTGTCAGTCCACAAGCTGATTGAAGATAAACTTGGAAGTTACCAGGAAGCTGTGGTGGCAATGAGGTCACTACACTTCTGCCTAATAGTCTTTGGTTCAGAAAAAGAGTTGGGACATGTGTGGGTGAGGCTAGAAAGACAGATAGGCTGGTCAAGCTGGCCAGTACAAATTACACAGTTAGACCAGGACTGGTCTTCTATCATCTTTGCTGCATCATACTTTTCTTTTAAGTAAGTTGGGGAGGTGGTTCAACATATTGAAATGAAACAGAAATGTTTCACATACTCCCATGGTGTATGTGAGCTCAAAGGGTTTTTAAAAGGACCAGACCAGCAATACTTCTTTGCAGTTATGGGCCAATGAATGTGGTTTAGGGTGGTCTTATGAAGAGTTCTGAAAAAGTTTGCCCCAGGAGGGGTAAACTAGTAGGATGAGTACATGACTGGGAGCTACCAAACAGCTGACACTGGGAACATCCCACAGCATCTCTGTAGAAAAAAATTAGGTACACACTGGGCTGTAAAGAGCCTTTGACTCTACAGCACTTCGTTAGAGTATAGGATATCCAGGTCCAGATATTTAAATAAAAGAATAGTAAGAGAAGAGACAAAGAAAGATTCACCACAGGAAATCTATTCAGTTAGGCTGTTTAGGGCAGGTGGAAACCCTCCCTTTCCCCAGAACTCCCTTTCCCCAGAAAAGTTTATTTCAAATCCTTTTTTCCATGTCACACTGAACAAAAATATCAACAAAGTTTCTTGATCTAGTCATGAGGCATAGGCCTCACCTTCTTCTCAGAGTTTACTACCAGAAAGTGAAGTGGTTCACTGTGAAATTATTCCACATCCCCTATACTCCTTACCTTACTTTGCATTGTATAAGAAACTAAATTAATGAGAAAGGATTTTATTAGGCTACAGGGCATCTGAAAGTTAAGTACTGCCTGGAAAGTGTTGCAGTGCTTCAGTACCTCCAGGGATTTTGGTCTTAGTGACACTATGGAAGATTTTACTTCTCTATGGAAGACAGGCCAAAATTTTGCTGTCACTTTAAAAATTTACCTTTGTGGTGATGGAAAAAAAAAAAAAAAAAGCTTGTAGTGACATTCCAGTGTATATTTATTAATCATAACCTGATTAAGGAATCTGTCAAAATACACTTACTCTAAGCTTTGAGCTGTGCAGTTTAGCAGTTCAAATTTAAAAACCCGCAGAAACTAGTAAATCTCAGGAAGGATAGAATTTGCCCTCAAGGCCACCTAGAGGATGAAAAGAGATGAAGTGATAGCCAAAGAATTTTCACTGTTAAAAAGGTGTCTCAGCAGGAGATTATAGTGTTTTTTTCCTCTGGAAAACTTAAAATTTTCAGAATGAGTCTAAAAATGAGTATGAATACTTTTCCTGTTTAGCTTCTTTTGGATTCCTGCATTAGAAACGACACCTGCTTTTACACATGTGTTATTCCATAGAAGACATAGTTAAGAGGATAATTTATATGAGCAGAAGTTGAAGCTGGCCTAGAATCACTGAATAATATTAATGTTCTTTCAACAGATCAGTAATTTAATTCGTTACATTCATTTAATATAACTATTCAAATGGGAGTTGGGTATAATTATCTTTTAGTCCCTGACTTTGCACCTCTGGGGCCACAAATCAATGCTTGGTGAGGACGACAACAATTATTCTAATCAAAGGGATGTAATACACGCTAAGTTAGTTGGTTTCATTTCTTAGAGGGCTAAAGTCTTCACAGAACTACACTGAGATTTGGCACAGTTTGTGAGCTGGCAGGCTTTGCTCTAAAGAGAAATGAGCATCAGCAGAGAAATACAGTCTCACCCCACTGGGAAGCTGAAGCGTGGTTCCATGAACAATTAACACAATTATGCATTGTGACTGTCTGTTCCACACCAGTCTCTCATAAGACCATAAAACTGGTCTCAACTGCCATGATTGGTAGTACTCTGAGCTCAGCTTTCTCCTTGAAAAAGCAATTAGCATAAAACCAGCACCAAACTACAATGCATGGAGTCAACCACTGCTCTGCTTTAGCCTTCTGATTTCTCTTATTGCACCAGATTTCTTTCTTAATTCCCATTTGACAGTGAGGTGTGTACAAATATTTGGCTTTGAAACATATAATCAAGTATTTATAAACAAGTATACCTTGTAAAAAAATATTCTATAATGTTTAACCTTTCAACAATTTTTCTTTTATCTATGATAATGAAATTAAAAATATAGGAATTACAGTAAGTTAGGAAGATTCAGTACAAAAGTAATCAAGGGATATATAATATTTTATTTATTTCTGTACACTACCAGAAGCTATACTAAACCCTTACATGGTTGTGTGCTAATAAAATCACTGGATGTTTTCATAACAGGAAATATTTATGAGGAACAGAAATGTTTAATTTGAATATATTACCTGTTCCTTCTGGTTGGGTTTAGCACTGAGATGTGCTTGCTTTAGATGATACCCTTTTAATCCTGGAAAAACTGTAGACTAGAAGACAGATTTACAAAATGAGGAGCAAAATGGAATTCTGAAAGACATACAGTAATTCAGATTAGGAAACTTTCTTCCCCTTCTTGCCATTTTAATGTCGCTTTTTTCTTCAGAAGAAGATTTCACTGAGCTTCCTTGATATAAGAGAACAGGTTCAGATAAGGGCTTAGTATTAGATCAAGGAAGTGACTGAGGTAGGCATTAGGTTTGACACTTCAGAAGAGGAAGATATTTGTCGCTTTTTACATACAGAATACAGAACGATAATACAAGCGTATATGCAACAAGAAGGAATTCCAGTCTCCAGGCCTTGGCTCTTTGATGTTTAAACTAGTCAAGCAGATCTGGACAGACCCTAGTAGTTTGCTGTCTTGAAGGTTTATGAGAACACTTTTTTACAGTTTTACTGGGTTTTGAGGAGGATTGAATTTAGGGTTGTCTTAAAGTGTGACTACACATGCTTTCACTCACTGTGGGGTTTAACACAGCTGATCCCCTGTTCCAGGGAATAGTTTGGTATTTCCTGTGCCCACCACCATTTCATTCCCTTTTCATCTGATCTGGTGATGAGGTGGTTAAAACCTCTATTGTTTAGGAATTCTTCTAGTAAATGAGATAGCTTTGCAACTTTTCTGATGATTTTTTAGCATTGTTCATGTGTAAAAAATCTCCAGGAGGCTTGCTTTCAGGTATTATGATTTCTGTATACTATGGGTTTTGTATGATGCTTCTTTTTCTCTCACAGATGCTGTTTTGTTTTACTAAATCTTATGTGTCTCCTCCTTTGTGAGTTAAACTGTAAGCACAGCCTCTGAATATCTTTAGGATCTAGACCTGAGAGAGCCTAATGAGAGAAGTGTTTAGTGTCTGTCCAGATCCTTGCTGGAATCCTGGTTAAAGACTGCTCAACCATTGCAAGGTGAGGATAGCCCTGAGGCTACCTGGAGATCATTTTTCAGGCCACTAGTGAAACATTAAAATGCACAAACAGACAAAAACCAACAAACAAAAATCCCCCACTTGTTGCTACTAATGTGCCTCTAGATTTCAGTGGAAACAAGCAACACTATCGCAGATTTTGTTTGTGCTGTGTTTGTACCAAATAGTTCGCTGTAAATGTTACCTGAATGTGGCCCTCAGTTGTCAAGTCTCTGGCTCCTATTCAAGTTTTGTCTTCTCTAGTTAATTTATCTGTGTTATAGATAGTGGAGATTATTAGCAATGATAGAGCAGAAAAGATTGCTAATGCCTAGATAGACTATTAGATAACCCCAAATATGTTTTGAATAATCCTGCTGAGACATCTTCTAAGTAGTGTCTTTTAAAGCAGTCTGCATGGAAAAACCTTGGACAAAAAGCAACCTCATCAGAGCATATATGAGAATTTTTTTAATGTACATTATACTGTCTGAATAAAACGGCACTGTGAAAAAATAAATGTGAAGTAGTATACTGAGTTAGTCAATCACAACAGGACTGATGCCATAAGGTAATTATGCAGCAAATCAAAGATTTTTTTTTTTTGTTATTTGCTACGTTGTTATCACAATGTGATTAAAATTGAGTGTATATCCATGCATTGGTGAAGATTTCACTGTATAACTGAAATTTTGTGCACGGTGTGCCCTTCAGAATCTTTCAACTCAATTCTCTCAGCATGCTTGCTAAATGTATATTATAAGCTGCAGCAATGCCAATGTGTTTTGGAACATAAGAAAAAAAAAAACTTAAAAATTATAAGCTTTCAGGTAATAGAAAATTAATTATATTACTCTAGCCATCAAATATGTGGGAGAAACAATTAAATCTTAAAAAAATAACACAACCAAACCAACCAACCACCCCCAATAACACAAAACCACCATTGCCATGGAAAGGTGAGCAAATATAAAGACTAAGGGACACAACAAGTTATGTCCATGTATTTTACTTGGGTGAAATCCTCCGTACAAGATAGTGTTCTGAAAGTCTTGGATTCTGTCTGAATCCCTTTGGTATTAAGGCCAAGTTGATCAGAAAGATAAACAATAACAAAGTGACTGAATTATTGATGTACTTGTCTTTAAAATGTAGTATTTAACTGACTTTACAATTCTTCTTTTCATGGACATAGTGGCTACACAGAGAGCCTAGAGTGACTTCTTCCTATATAGACCTTCATAATTGTGCAATAAATAACCCTTTTGTTACCTTTCTGTCCCGATGCTGGATGGGACTAACTTGCAAGACAAGGGCACTTGTGTTGAGCCCCTCAGTCCTGCTCCATAACCATCCATATTACAGGACCTACTGAAACCAGCCATGCTGCCATTCCTTAAATCTATGGGGTTTTGGTGTTTTGTTTTGTTTGGTTGGTTGGTTGGTTGGTTTTGTCCTCAATGGAAACTAGTAGAAAGCATAGAAGAAATAAATAAGTTTCAGTCAGCAGAGTCTTGTCCTGAGCTTTCAGTCAAAATGAAGCCAGATGAGCATCCTGACCTGTTAGCTGAGACTTGTGGTTTATTGCATTTTAAATGTACCCTTTGATGATCAAATATACCTTGATGATGAAGATAATCAAGTGGACAAAGTAAACTAACCCCAGATTTCTGGTTGGATAGTAGTGATCTGTAACAATTATTTAGCACACATTTGAGTAAAAACAATCTGAAAATAGTTAACTGGTCAAAGACCAGAGAGTCAAATTTGTAAGGAATGCAATGGACATCAAGCAATTTTGACTAGATGTATGAGAATTTATTTTTAAATAATTACTTAAAATTATTCCCAAAGATTTATTTTCACTTTTTTTTCAAGTTTTGAACAGGTAATTAAAGTTGTGAGTGTGTGTGCAATACAGTTTTGGGTTAAAGAGTTTATATTTACACCCTTTTCTCTAGAGATATATTAAATATTGATATACCTGGTAGCACAAACCTGTCCCTGTTATGAATCTACTGTAAATGTTTATTTCCTAAATATATTAAGAAGACTAAGATGAAAAAATATATCCCATTTATTTCTCCAAACAGCTTACTACTGATGAGGTGATAAGAGAAACAAACTAAAAATACTCTTCATTCCTTCAGTACAGCTCACTTACATGCTCACATAGTCTAAGAATTGACCATCTTATTTCTATTACTAAATTCTTAAGCTTATGAAAAACATATAAAAACTGTAACATAAGAAAAAGCCCAATAGAAAAAAAAAGTAACACTAAACTTTTATAATTATACTAACAGAACCTTTTACTGTAGAAGCAGATAATTTAGATAGAAAGTGGTTTTGTGGCATTATTATTCATTAGTCCCTGAAAAAAAAAAATTACCTACATCAGAAAAAAACATTTTATGCTTGTATTATTAATTCTATACTAAAGTTTTTGGCAGCACACAAATGCTGTGACTTGACAGAGGCAAGAGATGTCATACAAAGAGAATGAGAGCTCTTAAGTTAAGAAGAGCTAGCAATTACTGCTCAGGTTCCCTGCAGAACCTTAAAAAGTCTGTGGACATCAAAGCAAAAAAAGCATAGTTTGTTGTTTCTGCTGAGGACATGGACATCGTGATTTTAATTGCCATATTTCCCTATCCTTAACATAAATGATAGCTGTCACTTACTCAAAGTATTGGTAAATGCAAATGGGCTTAGGAAAGCCCAGAGATAATGTGCACAACACAGAAGCAATGGAAGCAGTTGGGGTATGGCAATAGTCTACAAGAATTCTGAAATGGGAAGAGCCTTTGGGAAGAAGAGGAGGCTAAGAATTAATTTTCTTTCTTTTTAACCAAACACCTGTATAACCCATACTCTTGCTGAATTGTAATGACATTTTTTAATTGTTTTTTTCCCTCTCTCTTACAGATGATCTACAGGGTCTATTTGTGATAATCTGGTCTCTGGTAACACACTTCAGAGAGCTGAAATAAATATCTTTTTGTTGCTCTATTCTAGACAAGAAGGTTGAACATTTGATGTTCCATTATACAGCATTATTGTGTTTTCATTATGTCACTTTGATGTTTTTAGGTGGTTTCAATCCTCACCAATAATAAGGTACCACTTTAAAAAATCACACTCAAGTCTGACATGTAGAACATTCCTGGTAAAACTAGTTGAAGACTTTTACAAGATAACATCTTTTTATTAGTAAAAAGTAATTTGTTGAAATTGATTTTTCACAAAATTTTTTTATAGGCTTTTAAATTGAAAAATATTGAAATGGAATGCTTAAATATTATTTTGTTGTTTCATTTTAGTACTCCATTTTTTGTTTGTCTATATTTGCTTTTTTTTTTTCTTATTTAGAGGAAACATTTTAATATTGTTGAAAACAATCGGGTTTTTTAGTGCTTTGCAGTTAACATTTTGGGGACTTAAACTTTTTTTTCCTGTCCTGGTTTTGTCTGAGATAGAGTTAATTTTCTTTCTAGTAGCTGGTATAGTGTTATGTTTTGGATTTCATATGAGAAGAATGTTGATAACACACTGATGTTTCCAGTTGTTGCTCAGTAGTGTTTATACCCAGTCAAGGATTTTTCAGCTTCTCATGCCCAGCCAGCAGGAAGGCTGGAGGGGCACAAGAAGTTGGGAGGGGACACAGCCAGGGCAGCTGACCCAAACTGCCCAGAGGGATATTCCATACCATGGAATAACTGGGCATCGGTCAGCAAGTGGTGAGCAATTGCATTGTACATCACTTGTTTTGTGTATTCCAATTATTTCATTATTATTGTCATTTTATTACTATTATTATTGTTATTATTTTCTTCCTTTCTGTCCTATTAAACTCTCTTTATCTCAGCCCATGAGTTTTACCTTTTTTTATTCTCTTCCCCATCCCACTGTGGTGAGGGGAGTAAGCGAGCAGCTGCGTGGTGCTTAGCTGCTGCCTGGGGTTAAACCATGACACTTCCTTAGGGAAAATATCAAAATTGTGATTACTTCTTTTTACTTGGGATATGAGAAATTTCAGGATTCCTTTCAGAATGGACATTTCTTTATAGAACATGAACTGTTTGGATATCTGAGTTGCTAAACATGGGCAAGATAATAAAGCTCAGTGTAGCATAATATAGCTTAACTGAATATAAATGTAGAGAAATCAAAATCATGAGCAGTCTAAAGGAACTTTACACTTAAGCATTACCATTAGCACAGATTAGTTTAGGTCTTATTCCCATGGTGAATGATGTGGTCGTGGCAATAAGACTGTTTACCCCCCATTTACGTCTTTGTGAATCTGGCCCCAAAATGTATTGAAGGAAAAGTGTTTGCTAGATGGTAGTTTGGAAACCTTGTGTCAAAGTCAGCAAAGATAACTTTAGATCATTTGGATAGTGTTACACTTTTGGAGAGCTGCTAAAAAAGCTAGCAGGTACATAATGAAAGAGAACTACAGAGTTCACCTTAAAAGTGAGATGTTGGCTATACAGGCAGAAATGGAGGCTGGAGAGCAAAAGGGAATGGCAGGAGTTACATATAAATAAAACCTGTTCATTTCTAAGCCAATTTAACTGAGAAAAAGTGGCCTCAGAGACTTTTATTCATTCTTATTTACAGAGAAATTGCATGTGTCACGTCGTATCATTTCATTTCATATCATATCAGTTGTCTAGTTTTGCTTGGATGCTCATTTACAAAGCAGTTAATCTGTGGTGGAAAACAGTCTCTGCATTCTGTAGAAAAAGAGGATACTTATCATATGCACAGTGATTATGACCACTGTACACAGGTTCAGCATCACCGCCTGATAGTTGAGTGCTAAAATTATGAATCAGTTATGCTAGGATATTCTTAATTGGAAGAACTTTTGCATATGCATACAATATGCTGTATACTTGCTCATCTTAGATTTGCATTACTTTTTTTTTTTTCTTTCATTCAGCTCTGGGTTTTTTCTTGTGGTGATTTTTTGTGATGGATAGGAGGTTGCTATCTTCTCTCCAAGAGAAAAAAAAGTGTCCAGAAAGAAAGCTAAAGAGATTATATATTAAAAAAAAAAGAAAACCACATTTGTTCAGAAGACAAGAAAAGACACAGGATTATACGTAAGGTAGTGTTTTTCCTCCTATTTCTCTTTTCATCCATGAACTGCTCCTTTTATTTTGTTTATTTTACCTATTATTTTCGTGTGAGGTGCAATATGTGCATTTCACTTGCAGCAAAGTATTTTAATACATTTTTACTTTATATAAAAATTAGGTAGCACTTAAAAATGAAAGGAGGGAAAATTCCTTTCTTGCATATTTTGTTTCCAATCTCTGCAAGTGACAAAACCAGCCTAAGTGCAACTTGCACAGGTATTAGTGAGACTCAGCCTTGCAATACTGACAAGCTGCCACGCAGTATTACACCTGTTCTGCTTTTGATGTGCATTTGAAATGATTGGCAGGAGAGTTTAGCAGTTAGAAATTGTACGTCTGTATCTTGCATGATGGGATGCTCCTTTCCGGTACCACACTTCTGAAGAAAATACTGCTTTTTCTCTTTAATGTTTAACAAAATGTATGGTGCACCGTGTGTATGCATGTGCACATCCAGCTTTGGGTTATGGAGAGAGTGTGTCTGGCTTCAGAAACTTGTCCTGAATGCGAAGCCAAAAAAACCCACAAAACACCTGAGCTACCATGCTAGCTATTACTGAACACACAGGAACAATAACCAGTCAAATAAATTTAAGGTATCCATTGGTTGCCCAGATAGGAATATCTTGAAAAAAAGCTATTTATTTTCAAAAATTAGTTTTTAAATCTACTTTCTCTTACTGCCCCTAGCTTGGGTAATTCCCAAGCCTGAAATCCTGCTTGTCCCTAGACTCCTCTCATTCATTCTCCTGTCTAGCAGATCTCTTCAAGAATCAGTCACAGACTTCAACTTTTCAGTCATACCTTCCACACACAAGTGTTCACTTGATTTTTTCATAACTCCTCCCTTTATATCTTGTCTAACATCAAGTAATCCCAAGATAAATGCTGACAGAGAATACGCTATCTTTTTGTTAGAAGAATCTTATTATTATTTTCTACTTACTGTGATTTATGACAATGGGAACCTTAATACTTTTATGTTGATGTCTTTCCTTCTTTTTTTTTTTTTAATAAAATACATCTTTCCATGTGTGCCCCTTCAGAAATGTAAACAATTTTTTTTTTTTAATGTGTATTTTTGTCAAATCTTTGGTTCAATAAAGTGTGGTGTACTAAAGGAATTCTTCACAATTTCTTCCCCAAATTCCCAGCCAGTGCATTAATAGACTGAGAATAGGTCACATCCTCTAATTTTTTGTGTGTTCTTAAAGAACACATAGGGTAGATCCTCACCAAAGAACGGCTTTCCCTTCCCTTTCCTTTACTGTAGAGCTTCATTGTAATATGTCAGCATAGATGCTGAAAATCAATTTATCATATTAAGCAGAGAAGTCAAAGAAATGTTTCTTTTGGCAAATAAACAATCAAAGATGCTCTTTGTGCCTTGACACCACTGGCCAATGACTGGTGAAAAAAAAAGAGATAAAAAATCTGATTTTGTGCTATTTTTCCATGGAACACAATTTTAATGCATTGGTTAGTGTTGATTCCCTGCACGTTTTCCATAGTGATCTCATATTTGATTTACCAATAATGACAAGGAGAAGGTATAAAACCCTGGATTTTGCTTATTTATGGTTCTATTTGTTGCTGAGGGTTTGGTTGGTGGCAGTAGGAGGAGATAAGGGGTGTGAATCTTCAGCCAGCTCAGACTTGTCGAAAGAGCTGATAAATTCTGTTTGCAGGTAGGTTGCCATAGGTCCCCCCCAAACAACTCTTTTGTATTGAAGTGGTAATGACAGTCATGTTAATCTTTCATTTCTCATTCTTGAAATTTTTCAAACATCTGGCACTGAAAGTACTAGGTTGAGCTGAAGTGACTTCAACCCTTTGAAAGCAGTTTTTAAAGTCTTGAACAAATGCTTTATCTTCAGGACTACAGGTCTGGCTGCAACCTGAGTGTTACTAATCACGGTCAAAAATATGGAGGTTGCTTATAGGAATGACAGTAAGAATCATGGCAGAAATTTAAATCTAATCTCAGTCGGAACTGAGTTGCGAGGTTTCATTCTCATTAGAAGCCATGGACAAGAACAGTGGAGGTGGAATGGCTTTTCTTGTAAACTCATTTAATCTAATCTAATCCCTTTTTCAGGTAAAACGAAAGTTCATTACACCACCCTTTGCCCCTTTATCAGAAGCAAAAGAAAAGAAAAAAAAAAAGTATGGGGTGATATATTCTCTTTATCTGTTAAGCTTGATATCTACTATGATTAAAATAATTAAATAAATGAAAGGCCTGATTCTACTACTTATAAAATCACCAGGATTCATTCCAGATGGTGACAGTATGAAATCACTTTTGGCTCAATGAGCTTTATCAGGTTTCCTCTACTGTCTCTTTCTGGCTGTATTTTCATGCAGTTGATTATAAATTAAGTTACACTAAAAATTTCTCCAGCAGTTTACCAGATGTTAAACATAAATAGAATAACATGTACATCTGAAGTTCTTCTCTGTTTTTAAAAAAAACTGATCTTTTCTAGCCCTTCTCCATTCAGGATCCTCAGAAACAAAATTTTTGAAAAAGAATTTACAACTGTTGTTCTGCTCTACTACTCTTGTGGACAATCCCAGGTGGATCTCCCTAGCTCTATACTCCTAAATATATCCAGATCTAAAGATTACAATACTCTCTTTCTTTCTTGATTTTGCCCTGTGACTTCTTTCTCTATATATTAGCTCTTGTTGCACTGAAACAGTGCACAGATGTACATTTTGGCATTGCTATCTGCTCTTTGCAATTTTTTTTTTCTTTCCCATAATTAAGTTCTCATGTAAAATATTTTATTTATCATCAGCATTTTTCATTTGGCTTCCTTAGCTGCTAATATGAAACTACATGATTACAGGCAAGGTAGAAGACAAGATTCTTTTTAAGAAAAGAGCTTTAAATCAAAAAAATAGGAAAATATTTACAGAAACAATGAAAACACTGGGAAGATGCAAGAGGTTTGTTTGTAATGCCAGACCATACTTTTCCTTTAATAGTCTTAATACTTTTATATGAGTTGAAGGCTCAAAATCAATGGTGAAAAACTAACAAAATTACTAGTGGTCATGGTTTTAGAATAAAATGTTATATTTATTTATTTAATAGTAATTTTGGCATGCTTATTCTGAATTCTCCATGTATGATTTTACTGTACTCAACAAGAAGAAATGATATGACCCTGAGGATGTGTACCTGAGATGTGAGTACTGATGTCCAGCTTGAAAATCCTTAAATAGAATGAATTTTCATAGCATTCCAAAATTTTGAAGAATGTAATCATCTGCAATTGTTAGTCCCTTTTGCATGCAAACCTAAGGGTGCAGAGAAAAGGAGAATAATATCTTGACATGAAAGATTACCTTCAAAGTTTCTTTTACCCTTTCATATTAGAAATACAAGGAGAAAACCAACAACAACAACAAAAAAACAGCAAAAAGATGCTATGTTCTTGCAGTAGTCCTAACAGAACAGCAGCAAAAGAGAATCTGGAATCTTATAGAAGCTTGCATTGTTGCTGTCATTGATTTTCAACACTTACTTTCCATAGTTTCCTGCTAATTTCCATAGTTTCCTGCTTTCCCAAAGTTTCGTCTGTAAGACTCCTTTTTTTCCCCTATGAAATTCATCATAGACTCAAGTTTATAATGCAAAATGAAGGTTGTTATTCTCAAGATAGACAGATGTGAACATAGTCTTAATAGTTATTTGTATATTTCATTTCATACATGTGAATACATATTACTGGAACAGAAAACTCCATTTATTTAACACAAATGATGCATATATTTATTTTATATTGAAAATGGCTGTATTTCTGTTGTTAGTGACTGCCATTGCAGCAGTGTAAGGTGTGAGCAGGTATGTTTTGTTTCTGTAACAGCACATGGAGTAAATTCACTGTTTTCAACATAATTACTGCACTGACAGGCACAGCTACAGTGCTGATCTAACCTGACAGCTAAAATGGTTCCTGTCGCCATCAGCAAAATTAAAGCTCACACAGGAACATACAAATAAAAATAAATCCTATAAAATATCTTCTCTGAACATGCCTGGGCCATGAAACAAGCTTCTGAGATATTGACTCTTATCTTAGAGGTGTTTCCTTCAAGGTCAACTCCAGGCATGTTAACAGCATTTGGAAATCATGCCTGTTACTGTCTGTTTTATATGCTCTCTGTGAAGACAATAAAGGGCTCTCAAGGTGTTCATCCAGTCTTCTATGAAAGTGCACAAAATTGAAAAACTGTGAAAACATGATCCTTGATATAAATTTGAAGCAAAAAATATACCAGACAACTTCTTTCTTCGTGGAAATCAGTTGAGGAAATATTTGTTCAATTCCATTTAAATATCTCCTCTAGCAACTGAGAATCTCACAAAAAAAAATTGCTAGAATATAAAGATTCAGCTCAAAGAGCTGGTGTGCTGAGACTGTAATATCTGTAAATGTTCACAAAACAATACAGCCTCTATCAATTAAATCTTCATAATACACAGCATATAGGTGGACATTTTGAAGAAGAACCAAAAATATTTAGATATCGTTATGCAGGGGTAGATGCTAGAATATGGTAAAAATATTTTCACTAAATTGGTCTGAAAAAGGAGTAAGGCATTGAAGAAATAAAACACCTGCAACCTAGCTTCACGGAAAAATCATTGCAAAAATAATAGCAGCCATGCACTAACAGCCTCTGGCTGTCCCATCTAATAAAGGACTTGGGCTAATGGCTTCGGTATTTTGCAATGTCTACCTTTTCAGTGTTTGGCACCAAAGTTGAATTGTGTGTCAGACATCCTGGCTCCACACAGACAGAGGGACTCAGAATGGCAGCTACAACAGCCAGCAGAGGAGAAGGTTCAACTTTTCTGCAAGTGGAAAAGGATGACAGCTCAGTGCCCAAAGGTTCAACTCTCTAAGTTATTTTGCCTTCTTGAGCCAACAGAGTTCAGATTCACATCTTTAACTTCTTAGGAGGTTTTCCTAAAAACCAGAGGGAAAGTAACTGAAGTAAGATTTTCACCTTTCCCCCTTCCTTGGTGAAGTTCTTCCATGGGGAAAAAATAACTAAGCATTGGGTCTGATTGGTGGAGTCACAAACTATAATTGAATGAGGCTACAAGTCCCAGACAATGTATGCAGATTTAAGACAAACCTGTGTTTTTATACTGAGTGCATTAATGCAGCTTCCTGGCTGTTTTTTATTCCTTTTCTGACAGAAGGCGAATAAGGACCTTACTTCTAACCACTCAGGTCTGTCACTGCCTCTCCATACTTCCCTCTCAAGAGAGCCTTCATTTACCAGTCCAAGTTTGTTCTTTATTTTTGTTAACTTTTTCCTTACGATGACATATTAGGGATCAGAGGCTGTACTTCTGAGCACATAACTGCAGGGATTTCTTCAACTAAAGACAGTATCTGTATGATACACTGGGAACAAGACTGTATCACAGCTCTCTGCAATAAATGCATGCAGGAGAAGGGTGGGTAATCCATTGTATTCAGGACAGAAGGAATACAGAAAGACAGAAGTTTGGCAATTTTCTTTTCTAATCCATTAAAGGAAAATGTCAGTGCTGGTTACCCTGAGGAGTGGACCCAACTCTTTGAGATTTTTAATTAAAAAAAAAAAAAAAAAAATCAAAACAGTGGAGTTACAATAATCCTTTGAAAGTTAAACATTTTATAGTCATGTGATTATGTTAGATACGCTACAGCAAGAGAATGTGCTGCTGCTTCAGTATACAATTTCACCAGCAATCATTTTAATAGCCTTGGGCTTTTCTCATAGTTACTAATCTATATGATAATATCTTTATTATTAGATTATGATAACTGAAGTAATGCAAGGAAATTCTTTGTTGTAGCTTAAGTCTGAGTGGGTTTTTTTTGTGAATCTCAATTTTTTTTTTTAATATGAATAAATGTATTGGTGAAGAATGATGTCTATGGAAAGCAGAGGAGTGAACATGCTGCTGATGTTCATTTCTGCGTCACTCTGAAACAGAATATAAGTTATACTCAAGAAGAATGAGCAAGCAAAAATATTGAATGAAGCTTACTGATGATGGAATAAAGGCAGTTAAAAAACCACGAATAACCAGTTCTCTCCAATAGCTGACCACAGACTTTTTTCCAGCAAAGGCCATGTATACACTGGGCATCTCCCTACACAGCTTTTACAGTATCTACCTGAAAAGTACCTTGCATACTGCTGGCCCCGGGACTGATATTTAACTTCAGATGTGCAATAAAGGTGCTCAGGAGAGGAGTTAGAGGAGGCTTTGGATTAGATGATAGTTTATAGTCACAGTTGCATCTCCAAAGGGTATAAGGCTGAATCAACCTATGGAACTGCAAATTCCTTTCCACTGATTATTAGGTTTTCAATGTAGATGCCACAGTAGATGCATAATATTGAGTAGGAAGATTTAAGACCAGCACACGCAAACACATACATACATAAAATGACTGTTCAGCATTTGCCTTTTGGTATTACTCAAGTCGATTGACTTTAAGTGTGTCTGTATCAGCGTTTTCCTTCAGATTAGGGTTGCATTTTTGAAATGGATCTCGCAAATGTTCTGACTTATCCTGCTTTGGCTCACATTGAGAAGCAATCTTGGAATGTGAATGTTAGATTCCTTTTTTATGAAACAGGTTTGGAAGATATCCTCCAGGAATGTATCTAGTGCACTTCAAGCACTGATAGATGGTCAGTCCATTGGTCCAGGGTGCAGCAAATCCAGAACACATCAAATGTAGATGTTGGGACCTTGGCAGAAATTCTACGGGTCCACTGCTACACATCTATGTCATGATAATTAGCAAAGCAGACTATGTAACCTAAATCATCTCTAGACACCTGCTCCGTTCATTGTCACAATTATCTTCAACATTTTTTCAATTCTTTATTCCAGTGTGGCTTGCATTCTAGTGTTGGGATGTCCTAACTGTAGGCAATGCAAATTTACATTCCAATGTCTGGGCTGATACTTTGCTGTCTCTCTTTGTATCTTATCTGGTTAATGGAAAAATAAGATTATATTCTGATAAAATAACTACAATATTTTTGATCATCTTAAGACCATTTTCCTATGCAAATGATCTTAAGCCTGGAATGGGTATGACTTTCTTCATTATTTTTCTTATTTTCACCTATCTCTTTCCAGGATAGAAGCAGGAGAAGGTACCCTAGAAGCCGCTTTATATGTTCTCTTTGAATCTTCACTGACTCTCTCAACTAAGGCAAACTTAGTAATATGCACAGTTCAGAAGTTAGTGAGAAGGTAAAGGATAGTGACTTCTTGATCATGTGAGAAAAGGAGAACAAAAGGTAAAACCTGGGAAAATCCTCCTTCAACAAAATTATTATTTGCCACAGTGGAATGGTAGGGAAACTGAGGACAAAGTCTATGGGGCTTTAAAATATCCAGAAGAATCTTTTTCTAAGAATATGCTCAATATGACTGCTTTTGTCTGGAATTCAGATTGTGAGTCATGGAAAGTATAAGGCAAAATCCTCTGCTGGAACAAATTCTTTGAAATCAGTGGAATTGTATGTATTGATTTTCTTAAAATAGTATCCACATATAAGTTTGATGCCATTTTGATTTTAGAAAACTAACAGTGTTTTTTTCCCAATGTTACAAGTTTATATCTAAAATATCTTGTTGTGTTCCTAACATTACAGGAATCTGTGGAGAGTAACATTAAATACAGTAACATTACAGTCCCACGAAGTATTTCCATCCATTACTTTTGCTTCAAAGCTGCTAGGTTTTTACGTAATTATTTTGTCAACCCAGAAACAGCTTTTCCTTCCCAAGTGCAATACAATGAGTATCCATGATCCATGATTCATGTTTTATTCTGTGAAGGAAAGCAAAGGGGAGAGAGAAATTGCATTCATTTGTAGGCTGAACTGGAGCTGATTTTGAGGTTTGTAGGAATCTTATTTTAGAGCCAATGGTGTGTAGTTTCAGGCTGGCAGATTCTAGAAAAGGTCTATTGCTTCATGTGTTCATTTTGAAAAGTCAGAATAACATTTAGAGCAATTATGGGAACTTAGAGCTCTTGAAGTATTAATACTACTTGCTAAGGCTAAGTATACTTCAGACAGGTGTTTGCAGGTCAGCCTTCAATTTTGGCCTTCTATGTTACTCCTCTCATTAGGATACCTCTGAGATGTGGTTGTGTAAATCTGAGGCATGGTTGTGTGATGTGGAAGTGTCATCCAGTATGTACACGAGTCCATGTTTTATTCACTGTAAATCATTGTTCCTATTGCATTGAGAGCCAAATTTTAATCTTCAGAAATGAAAAGATACTGAAAGGTTCTGGATAAACTAGTTCTTCCTTAAAAATACCTTTAAGGACTGACTTTGGAAAAAAATTAGCTTATAAAATATTGTTTAACATAAAAAACCCTTCTAATTATAATGAATAGGGAAGCAATGTTATACAAAATGTTGTTGTTATCAAACAAGGAAAGGCAGACACCTCAAATTTTACACATGACCATTACTTAGCAGTCAAAGAGAAAGAAGTAATTAAATGAACAAATTTGTCTAAATGAACAAACTTGTCTAAACAGAACTGCAGTAGACATGTAGTTAGAATATAATTGCACATATTCAGTTGTCGTGGTTTAACCCCAGCCAGCAACTGAGCACCACGCAGCTGCTCACTCACCCCCGGCCACCCACTGGGATGGGGGAGAAAATCGGGAGAAGAAGTAAAACTCGTGGGTTGAGATAAGAAGAGTTTAATAGAACAGAAAAGAAGAAACTAATAATGATAACGATATAACACTAATAAAATGACAACAGCAATAATAAAAGGATTGGAATGTACAAACGATGCACAGTGCAATTGCTCACCACCCGCCAATCGATGCTCAGTTAGTCCCTGAGTGGTGATCCCCCTGCCCCCACTCCCCCCAGTTCCTATACTGGACATGACGTGACATGGTATGGAATACCCCGTTGGCCAGTTTGGGTCAGGTGCCCTGGCTGTGTCCTGTGCCAACGTCTTGTGCCCCTCCAGCTTTCTCGCTGGCTGGGGATGAGAAGCTGAAAAATCCTTGACTTTAGACTAAACATTACTTAGCAACAACTGCAAACATCAGTGTTATCAACATTCTTCTTATACTGAACCCAAAACATAACGCTGTACCAGCTACTAGGAAGACAATTAACTCTATCCCAGCTGAAACCAGGGCATCAGTACAACATTTGCAGAATGTGCCATTATGTTTTTAATGACTACAGGTGGGTAGGTGTTCTGTTTCATGTCTCATAAAAAAAACCAAAATCAATGTCAGAACAACAAAAATCTGCGACCTTCATGCACGGTCCTTGGATTATTTTTATGATGTTTAAAATATGTAATGTGCTCCTATTATTATTAGATCTGCGTTATTTCAGAATGCCACCTGCTGTCTCCCTGCCACTCTTGGTACCTCTTCAGCATCGATACAGGTTTTTATGTTGACCCAGTCTAGCCTTGCATAGTTTAGCAAGTACAAATAAGTGCCTGGGGTGCAATAGCTACAGGCAAATTTACTAGAAGAAAAACTGCTTGGAAGGATTTCTCCGGTTTGTTTCACTTTTCCACATCAAGAGAGTTATAAGTAGGAATCTGTCTCTGAAAATATGTTCAGAGCAAAGCAAGCTGGAGTTCGTCACCTTTTAAACACGTATTCGAAAGAGAAGCAGCGTTGGAATTATATTCATACTGTAGGAGTTACTTACACACCCTATCATTTATTGTACAGTGTGATGGGGCAGAAGTGTTCGGCTTAAAACATGTGAAGTAGAAGGTTAGGCAGAAAAAATCGAGTTCTGCCATGGGCTGTTAGCAGCAGCGGAAACTATAGTATTATGCCTTTTCCTAGTCATTATTTTGGACTTTAGCATGGACCCCCTTAGGAGATATGAAATATGTCTGAAATGTGTCTGGTTGCCTTTCCTTCTATTTAATTTTTGCCCCACCTTTCAAGATAAACTTAATAGCTAAACTATCCTTTAAGGTCAATAGTATGTTTTAGTCTCATGTGTAACTGTACTATATTGTATAGTATAACTAAATATTTCAGCTACAATTATAACCAGAGTGTTGACTGAAAATTTCATTCACCTAAAGATAAGCACTATTGCTTTTATAATTGACAATACACAAATGTTTAATTTCAGTAAGGAAAAACTTTGAATCTTTTTATCTCTATATTTTGTTATATATTAATTTAATATTTTATTACACTTTTTATTATTTGATTTTAAATATGATAACATTATTGACAACTCATATTATGCTGAAGGTTAATTTTATATTATGTGTCACGGTAGGTATAACATCATAATGTATATTATGTGTTCAATATTCTGTTATGGAAGCAAAAAAAAGCACTATTCATCTATTTTATTTGGAATATAATAATTTTATAAGCTTTTTTCCATGTTTTGCCTTTTAAAGCTTACATTCTTTCCCCAAAAGAAAAAAGAAGTAGAATTTTCCATAGAAAGAAAGAAATTTGATTTTCTGATTGCTTCTACTTCATACCCTAGACTTCCAGTTTTCCTCCTTTACTCTAAAATCAGGAAATAATCTGTTACTGGTCCACATGAAATGATAACTTCTCCTTACTAGTTTCAACTCAGCCATTTTTTTGAAGGTGCTATAGTGAGTTAAATAGGGGTAAACTGTAACTACACCATTTTCCTACCCTTTCCACAATTCCTTATGGCCATTTTCATCAATCCCTGTCTGAGAATGAAATTATCAGATACTTTGCAGCTGTACAGAACAGGTAATCCTGCTTTGCCCTGTGTCCCTAACTGCAATTTGTTTTGCTAACTTTGTAATGTGTCATTTAGAAAAGGGGCCTGCATCGTTAAGAAAACTACAGAACTATGTGAAAAAATGGGATTTAACATCCATTCATGTATTCTTTGCTGTTGTTTTTTACATTTAAATAATTTTTTTTTTTGTCTTCAGCAGCACTCTCTAAGGCCATTTTGTTAGTTGGCAGCTGAAAGCTTTATTCGAAGTCATGATTTTGGGTTATTACATTACATAATTGGTTTCATGACTCTCTGATGTTAACACTAGAAATTTAAAATAACATCAATATAAATACTTAAATAAAAAATAAAAATAAAAGAAAATCAAGTGGCAAAAGGCCAAGACACTTGAATCACATGGTTACAGTAAAAAAGAGGATGAAACTAATTTTTGTTAGGATTCATACATTTTTGTTTCTTTAGAGAATTTGAGAAATCAATTCAAATAAATTTTCTGTTCTTTACTGAAATTTGTTGTCACAAGCATAGAGGAGAGTAGAAGTCAATATTATTTTTTAAATCTAAACACCTAATAATTAGGCAAACATGAACCAATTTTGAAATGTTGGAATCATCCAAACATCTGAAATAGCCCCAGGGGTGGGAGGAAGTTTGTTTTATTATTTTAGTTCTTCCATACAATCTAAACTCTTAGTCTTCCTCATCTTAAACCATCTCTTATGCATATTCTCCTTTGATCTTCATATGGCTATCTTCTCAAAGTCATACAAAAGACAAGTATAAATGTATTTATTTACACTATTCAAGCAGATAAGTGTAATTATATTCATTTTAATGTGGTTCAGCTGCACAGGTACTCGTGCTTTGAGGAGGAGTTACTGTTCTGAAGAGGTCCCCAATTTTTCATTTGCTGAGTTATTCATACTGTTCTTTCCTTTTGTTCTTGCCCTCCCTCCAAAGGCTAAGAATATAAAAAGCTACTATTGAAAGAAATGTCTTGAAATGCCATTTCTTTATTTAAAACCTGCTGGTTATTTGCCTGTAGCTCATTCCCTTTGGCTCATTTTGCTTTTCTCCATCTATGCTTTCCTTCTTCAGTTAAATTACTTTTCTATTTTAATTATTACTTCTAGTTCTTTAGCCAATATCGATGTTCATTACAAAACTTTAACGTCTTTGATTTTTTCCATCATCATCTTATTTTTGTCACTTATTTCCTAGGTAACAAGGTGACTAATAAATCCTAATGTCTACGGCAAGTATTTGAGGGAAGATTAAGGCATATTGTTGATCAAATATGTTAATATAACTTGCATCTTAGCAAGGACCGTTTCAGCTTCTTTCTATTTCTGTTCATCTTTGGACTCTTCATCATCATGTAACAACATTCAAATACTAGTTCTATTAATATTTTTTCATTCACAAGGCAGATATTTGATAGATGTTTAAGGGACCTGGGATTTCAGGTTTCCCACAGAGTCAATATTGTAACATGCATTACACTTGTATTTCAGTTCTTGCTGTATTTTTCATGGCGGGTGAAAAAAGAATTCTGTTAATCTTTTAAAGAATCTGTCTATAAACTGCTTTTACTTCTCTACCACTGAACAAAAAAACTTCTGTTATTCCTTCACCTCACAGTTGTAAAATAATTAAGACACACCTCAGAAGAACAAAGAAAGCCAGATGAAAAAGCAATGTGTGCAAAAAATCACCATGGATTTGAACTGACATTTAAGAAAAGATTAGTGTATTTCCCTGTTATCTTTTATTTTTGCAAAATTCTGTACCTGTGTGTTGATTCTTTAGGATACCCTGTGGGTAGAGTCTGATGAGATGAAATGTGTCATCCCGCTGCCTCCATCTAAGACTGATCCACGGAACTGCAATTTACTGTCAACTTTTAACTTTTCAGTACTATTTTACTGTCTGAAGGTTTCTTAAAGGTTTAGCCGGTGCAAACTATACCTTAAATTTGCTGTTGTAGCAGTACCGGATAACTGTTGCTGAAGATGAATGGCCCACACACAGTTCTCTCCTGGGTATTCTTAATGTATCCTGAATATTCCCCTCCTATTTCTTCTAAACAAATTGAAGCACTAGAAATAGTTTCTGAAAATGCAGGATTATGCAATGCTCTTATTTCACAGGTGTTATATTTCTCATTCGCTTTCTAGAGCACTGTCGTGGTTTCAGCCCAGCCAGTTACAAAGCACCACGCGGCCACTCGCTCACTGCCCTGACCTGGCCCAGGTGGGATGAGGAGAAAATACAAAGAAAAAGCTCGTGGGTCGAGACGAGGACAGGGAGGGATCACTCCCCACTTACGGTCACGGGCAGAAGACAGGCTCAACGTGGGGAAGAAACAAAATCAATTTAATTTGCTACCAGTCGAACCAAACCAAGGATAATGGGGAGTAAACCCCAACCCGAGAGCAGCTTCCCCCCCGCCCTCCCGCCTCAGCCCCACTCCCGGTTCTCTCTCCCCAGGGGAGCAGGGGCCGGGGGCCGGGGTCGGTTCCTCACCCCTCGTCTCTGCCGCTCCTTCCTCCTCGGGGGGAGGAGGACTCCGCGCTCGGCCCCTGCTCCGCCGTGGGGTCCCTCCCGCGGGAGGCAGCCCTTCACCAACTGCTCCGGCGCGGGTCCTTCCCGCGGGCTGCAGTTCCTCACCGACTGCTCCAGCGCGGGTCCCTTCCGCAGACAGGGTGCAGTCCTTCAGTCACAGACTGCCTCAGCCACGGAGGCGCGGCCATTTTGGGCGGCCTCCGCTCCCCCGCTCCCCTCCACGGGCTGGGGGGGACAGCCTGCCGCCTCACCGCGTCCTCCCCCGCTCCTCCTCCTTCCCTGACCTCGGGATCCGCAGAGGGGTTCCTCTCACATCCCACTCCCCTCTCTGCGGCAGGTTTCCCAGCAGGCGGGTTTTCTTTTTTTTTTTTTTTTCCCTTCTGAAATCTGCTTTCCCAGAGGCACTACCACCGGCGCTGAGGGGCTCGGCCTGGGCCAGAGGCAGGTCTGGCTCCCAGCCGGGGAAAATTCTAGAAGCTTCTCCCAGGAGCCGGCCCTGCAGCCCCTCCCCTGCTACCAAAACCCAGCCACACAAACCCAAAACATGCATACGCTGCTTCAACTTTTTGGTTTGACCAGCTGTGACTTTACCTAAACCCATGTTCCACCCCAATGCCTCCTAGGTTGATATACACTTTCCTGCACACCACACAAAGGAAGCTGAACTAGAATAACACATCTCACACCTTTTTCTTCTTTAAGTTAGCAAAAATACTGCCTCCGCAGAATAAATTTTTTGTAGTCCTGTGTGACCTGTGATAAGGTCACTCTGCAGTATTGGTGCACCGAGTACCAAATGACATTAGAAGACATGCTGGTCTGCAACATACAGCTGAATTTCCTTCACTGTGCTCCTTTATTTCTAATTATTGTTTACCGGGAAAAAATAAATTTATGTGACACAGTAAACACAAAATATGAAACACAGCATTTTAAATACCATGCAATTGTATCTAAGCCACAAGTACTAGTAATGTTTTAATTAACCAATGCTTGACATTAAAAGTTCTGAGTGTACATACACCAATTTGTGCTACCTGACTAATGACGGAATTTAAAGGCTCATAGTTTTCATTACTACCTGTCAGAAACAGGAGAATGTGAAGAACTTGCTGTTCCTAAGTTTCTTGGAACAAAGGTTTTTTCACTCATAGTGCTAACAAAAGGGTGAAAAATAGTATGATTAGTGATTTAAAATTGACAGTGGAAATCTCTGGAGAAGTTGAACAACACAAACATTTGTTAACTCAGAATGTATCTTTCAGGTCCTCTGATTATATCGCCAGAGAAGTATTTGTTCCTCTTAAAAAATATAAATAGATTAATTGATTTCACTGGGCCATTCATGCTTAAATGTTCTTGTATCATTATCTTATATAAATATCTGTACCAGTTCCACCAGTTTTGCAGTAACAAACACAAAGTAGTTGTCATCATCATCATCATCATCTTTCAAACCTTCTATTGTGCCATTTTACTGTATCAATACTTCTTTTATTTACAAATAAATTTACAAAATTTACAAATTATGTCATTTTGATTGCCCTTCTTTCTTTTTGTTTCCACAAATGTTTTTACACCAGGTTCAACCTTCTATCTGAGGAAAACTGCAACAACAAAATAGTCAATAAAGCCATCACCTTTCAGCTTTCCAGTCCTACTTTAAAAAGCTCTGGTAATTTGATAGCAGTTAGTCAGGTCATGTACATTTCTTGATGGCTTTCCCTCTCCTCTCTTCCCAAATATATACTATTTACTGAAATAAAAACAGTACTGCAGTGACTGTAAATGTTCACAGATTCAGGTCAAAGCAAAGAAGTGTTTTCAGGAAAAACCCAGAAATTTAGAAGAAGAAAAGAAGCAAGAATGATTCCTAATGCTTCCTTCCAATCATACTTATTTTTTTCTAAAGTTGGAATTTTATTTTGAAATTAATTTAAATTAAAATGAATAATTTTTTAAAAATGGAAATAAATGTTTCTCATTTTGTTTTATTTAAATATTTTGGGTGGAACCCGGTCTTGTGTGTTTTTGGTCAAATTGTTGTCAATTTAAGATGAGAGACTTGATTGTTCAGTCAGATAAGTGCATTATTTGTATAGCTCTTGTCCAGAGATGACTGATTAGGCAGTGATCACATAGTTAGCTTGTAGTTAAACATTCTATTGTTTTTGTTGGTTTTGTTCACAATCTTACCTACTCTGTCCATTTTTTTTCCATTTACTTGTTTGTTCTACCCAGCTATTCTAGTCTTATATTCTTTGGAAAAAAGACTTATTCTTTTTATATCTGTACTGTGTATAAAATGACAGACATATAACTTAACAGAGTCTAATGTATTGTATACATCAATAATAGATGTCTTTGTCACGGATCTCATTATTTATTATATCAGGTTAGTCATTCTTTTGCTATATCCCACTGAAAGGGGGTCAAGAGTATTCTTAGTAGTGCAGACAGCTTTCTTCAGTAGAGTTTTAAAACTGTGAATTATTCCTTTTAAGGAAAACCTGTGCTTTTATTGTCAGTCTCCCAAGATTTCCAAATGTAGCTCATACCTTCAGCACTATACTCACAGAAACAGAACTCACTGGACTGTGACAGAGACCTACATTTTTTCAGAGCATTTGAACAGGGATTTAATTTTAGCACAGTTAAAAAGAAGTGCTAGCTATAACGATGAAGATTAATCCTGTCTTTGGGCCACCAAGGCATCACACAAAGTCTGGAGAAGATTTGGACTAATGCAGTGTGGATGAGACTGATGTACATGGGATTTTCTCTGAGGGAAGAGGGAGCGAACCGGTCTGTACCAATTGCTTGAGGAACAAGAGCTGCTACTTAGAGAAATACCCGGCGTTGGGCTGGAGATGCTAAGTACTAGAATTGAAGCTAGCTAAGTTATCTGCAAGCAACCAAAGATGACCCTTCTTACTCTCCTCAGCCACTTCCACTCAATTATTATTAAACTATAGAGATGTGCAAGGTTCTTAGTGAGGTTATTTCATGAGTGTTCTGTGTTCCTCCATTTATATTTGTATACACGTGAGGGAGAGACAGAATGAAAACCTACAGATATTCCCAAACTGGTAAACCTCCTGTCAGCTCTCACGCTTTATCAGGCACCCATGTCAATCATCCACAAAACAAATCTACAGAGGACCAAACTTCATTAGTTCTGCTGCTCAAAGAGCTACTTACTTTTCTCCTGAATTTCTAATTTCATGTTCTCTCTAGAACACTATTCTCTAAAGGTGGAATGGAGCAGGTACTGCAGTTTAGATGGAATTCTGAACTGTAAATCTGTTTTTTCCAATACTTATTTTTATTTCTTGATTTGAAAATATCAAGAAATAGAATTCTTTAAGATATATATTAAATTTGTCATCACCTCTGTAAAAATATGTGCCTGTAAGCTCTCTCTCTCTCTCTCTCTCTCTTCATTTCAGGAACACTTAATATCTCTGTTTTGAAAAATATTTTTTGCTACCTATGATATTGCATATTTAATCTATGATTAGCTACATCTAGTACTTCTGGTTTTATTGTACTTGCCTCTGTATTTTCTTCCAGTTTTTAATAAACAATTAACTAAAATTAATTAAGCACACATAATAAGTTATCTATAATATTTCTATAGAGTTTTGAGCCAGAATTGCATTGGCAGATGTGGCACAGAGGTTGAAAGTTATCAGCTGTAATGTTATTCTGGTACTACAGTAATAGATTGTAGAGAAAAGCAGTAGTTTAGGAACACTGCCATGTCTCTTTCTCATTATTTAGTGTGGATTTAACTGGAAACTTTATATGCTATATCAACTTGGCTATCTACTTCATGTCATGTGAATGTTATCTAAGTCAAATTTACAAACTTGAGCAACATTAGAATGTCTTATTTACACACACACCCCCCTAGGGAGATAATTTTTAGTAAGAAAAGAATAAACGAATTCACAGGATATTTTGTGATGAGCAAGGCAATTGCTGATTACAAGGAAAACACCAAATAACAATCTGATTAGACCTTGGAATTTAATGTGAGGCTCAGCTGTCCTAACACAAGTGACACTGACAAACAGCTGGAATGATAATTGGAGTGAATTCACATGTACCAATTGCCCTTTTAATAATACCATAAAGAGACAGCAGCATCAGTATCACTATATTGTCTACTTGTGATAATGGCAAAAGCCAGTCAACAAGCCAAAAGGATCACCGAGTCATGACTTCAGTCAGCTGGTATAAAACTCTTTGGGCTGAATTTAAAAATGTGGTCCATGTGAATAATTTCTAATGAAGACTGAGTCTGGAAGTATCTAGAAATAACATTAATTTAAAAAAAAAATGTTGTCTTCTGTGTTTCAAAAACAAAAATTGATAAAACACCCTCTTCTTTCAGTCACAGACATTATTTTGTAAAATTAGGGTAAATTAAATCTCACTTTTTTAATAGATTTTGAGGCAAGACTGATGTCTGAAGCAAACTATAACATGCATTTTTAAAAAAACCTATTCATCATCTGTTTCCATTTTGTATGTGTTATCACTGTTATTATTCTAGTAAAATATTATAAATTTTCCTGTGTAATCCTGTAAATGTAATCATTCTTATAATATTTAGCTGGTAACAAAATAACAGAGCCATAGAGATTTTTGCATTTGTATCATCAAGAGGTGTCACATATCATTTCATGTCAAAAGTCAAAATAATATAGAAAGAAATGAGAGGTTTTATCCTGTTTGTTGGCATAAACCAGTAGCACTAAAGTGCAACCAGTTGATAAATTTCAGATCTAATTTAATCATACAAAGAAAGTTTTAAGTTTAGTGAAGTATTCATCATACCAGAAATAGAATAATGGAGTAGAAAGGGAAACTACCTAGCACAGGGTCAAATAAAATTTTGCTTTTAATATTCCTGTATCGCTTATTCATTAAATATGGTTAAGGCCTCCATCCTGTAAAGTGTAAAAATTCTATGCACAGTAAAGAGTAACTTTAGAGCTTTCTTGGCCTCAAAGGTCTGAAGTTCTGTTTCTAGGCATAAGCAGAAATTCTTTGGTTTCAGTCAAGCAGAACAATTCAGTGCCCACAACACATTAAAAGCCTTCCTTAAACCAAGACAATAGGTGTCCTGCACATATTGCTTATGTCAGGTACAATCTAGTATTTTTTTGATCATGTTATTGGCAATCAGCATTATCAGTTTTTTATCTACTTTTCCTTATAGACAATAGAATCTTATATCCATTGGAATTAATGAATCTATGGGTCAAAATAGATTCTGACAAGTATCATACATATAAAATCATATCCTTATAATAGTTGAAAAAGAGCTTTGCATTGATTTATTGTGCACACATTCAAGTGTATATATAAGTGCTTATATAAATATAAAATACATAATTTATTGAAAACAAGACATAAAGTTCAAAAAATAGATTGACCGAGATTTGATGTATATCTCTGTCTGGACTTCTAATATATTCTTATTTATTGTATGTGTGAAAGTAAATTTTTTTCTGTTGATGCTATCTTATTCTTACAGCATTGAATATCAGCACCTGGTATTTACTCATTATTTATTTGATTTTTTATTTTTTATCACTTCCCTCTGCAAAATAATGGAAGGAAAGTGCTTGGAGCTAAGCACTGAAGTTCATGATAATTTCTCCATATAATTACTTATAAACAATTATTAACAAATCTGCACATTCATAGTGTTTTTTGAAGGCAGTTAATGTAAAGTAAAAAGAAATTGAATGAGTGTATGGCTAGCAAAATTTAAAAAATATGAATAATAGTATAATAATTCACTGTATTTGTGGAATTTTTTTTAACAATGCTTTGTCATTAACAACAGGACATAAGTAGGTGTAGCTTACTAATTTTACCCACAAAGAAAATAAACTTTTTTGAAGAATAATAACTGAGCTTTGAATTTTTCCATGTAACACTTTTCCTGCCTTAATTAATGACAAATATTTGAGAGAATGTCAAAATTAAAATTAGAATTAGAATTAGAATTAAAATTAAAACTTTGTTTTAAAATAATACCATTAACAACAAAGCAAAATGAAACTTTTTTCAATGGATTTGAGTGAATTCCAAAAGATCCTGCATGAATGTTCTCATATTAATGAATTTAACTTGCATGAGCTGTATTTTATCACTTTATTTTAATTCCTAAAAAATATTTACATTAAAAATGGAGAAGTAACTAAAGTTATTTTGGCCACCACAGTGTAGATACAGGGAATGAAGTTTATTTTAAAATGACTGCAGATCACCTTGTAAGGCTTTTATTTGCTTTTGTATATGATTTTGTACTTTTATCATTGGTTAGACTCAGAGCTGTCACCACAGTTCTTCTTTTATTTTAATTGCAGATGTAAACTCAAGAAGAAAAATACATGAGAATGAAAGAAATATTATAAGTTGCAAACTTTTATACATCAATTGTGTTTGCTCTGACTGAACTCAGATTAAATTTTGGTGAAGGAAGCTGTATGGCAATGTTTGCCATTACTTATTTCCTAATAGATTGCTGTGGAGTTCCATTAAATAACACTGTGGTATCCACTTCAAAAGCAGCATCTCCGCATGAGCAAGCAATTACATGTAAAGTGGATAATATGCAATTATTAAATATTCTGGGTTCGTTGTTTTTTCTTTATCTCTTTTTTTTTGTGAGGAAAGACACTCAGGAAAAAAGATTTGATCTTAACTTCCGTAACAACTGTTGGTCTTAGATTTCTGCTCTCTAGTCCTTGCTAATATTTGCTGGAAATTTCATATTGATTCAGGAAGAATTAATAATCATGGTCTGTCATTTATTTTCCTTGTGTTTTGCTGCTCCCTGTCATGAAATCATGAAGATGTGTAAAGTGACTGTGTCACTCGACCTCATAGAATTGACCTTCATCTCTGAGGTGAAACACCTAATTTTGTCTGACAACTCAGATTGTTTTTATTCAAAATTTTGAAGTTATTTATTTATTTATTTATTTTTCTTTTCTTGTGCATTACTGAATCTGCTGACAGTCAAGGAAAATCAAGCAGAAAAATGACTGTTTTTCTTTATTTCTTTGTAATATATTGTAATATGCTTTTCAGGTTATATTGTTCTTGGCAATAAGAGGTAGTGTTTACAAAAGTATAAGCGATTCCTTTATTTTCAGGGAAAGAAAACATAAGATTAAAGAATCCTGTGATTCAGCCTTCCTTTCCAATTGTGTACTGCTAATCAAACTGACTGAGAGTTGATTTCCTAAAACTACTAAGAGGCCCAACCATACTATTCATACTGAATACCGAGTTCTCTTTTGACTGCAGGTCTAGCGCTCTAAGTGTTGATTAATGACTGTGTGTAAGAATTTGTGAAGGGTAGGTAATTCCAAACCATGGGAAAACTTTGATCCATCTGGTAGTCTACTTCTCCCATTTTATTAAAGTTTTCTGGACTTCTGAATGCCCTGACATTGAATAGTAGTCACAACATGCCTATTATGGTCTGGTTTATGTAGCAACAGTTTAAATTGAACTTGAAAGTTCAATTTCCTATTGCCTTTTGACAGTTTTAATTAGAAGACATCCTTTATTTTTCTACAGTATTTATTGTTAAAATGCTAGACAGTCATCATTTCTCTGCAGGTTGTTTTTTCAAACATTTGAAGACACCCTACCTAATCCTAAAATAGTCTTGCTAGGCTTATGTCTTGATTAGTCCTCTGAAATTAGTGAAAAAATCTTTAAGCGCATGCACTTGAGAGATGACATATGTTGATTTAGATACATCAGGAATACAGTGGATCTGAAATAATTTTCTACTTCTTGGCAGAACATCCTTCTTACTCTAAGTTAAAGTAATTCTGAAGTGGAATTACTCGGTTCCTGCCAGTACTTTAGCAGATGTTTAATTATATAAGGGAAAACCTGAACATTATAAGGAAGGATTGATAGAACTGTATCCCAGATACCATATAGTTTAGTTAAGAGCCAGCACATTGAAAAGGTGGAACAAGAATGGTATTTCAGCTGTCAACAAAAGCATCCAAATCCCTTTGCCATAGTTACAGTTGCTACTGCAACCCAGAAAGAATGGTATTTGCCTATTGTGTTGCCTAGAAGAATCACTCAGCAACCCTAAGGAGCAGTGAGAAAGGTGTACCTTAAATGCCGGAATGATTCACTGCAGCTCTAGATAAAACATAGGTAGTTGACGACAGAGTTGAGTTCTCATCTTTCACATTTGTGTAGGGATATTATGTCCAAGGTGAATATCCTAGCTATAGGGAAGACTGAAGGTGGATATGACAATTTTTCTTTTCTAATAAATGTGTAATTTATTATCCCTTCCCTTCCCTTCCCTTCCCTTCCCTTCCCTTCCCTTCCCTTCCCTTCCTTTTTAGCTCAAGTAGAGAGGATTAAAAAGCTAAAATTATGGATTCCTCCCAGCTAAGTGTAGGCACTTAACTGAAGAGCCTGTGCTAAGATCCTAATCATTCTAGGCTTATCCTAAAGTTAATGGAAAGAAAGTTGCCTCCTGAGAGCAATTAAGACCTTAGTTGACTGAAATAACCAGCTGTAAAAGCCCTTCACTGTTCATATTATATCTCTAAAGCTTGTGGGATAAATCTGGACCAAATATTTAATTTGGGGTTTAACAGATCTGTCATGTTGAATGGAACACTTTTTCCAAGGAAGAAGAATAAGCAAGCAGAAATACTTAAAACCAACCAATTTTGGAGCTGTTAAAAAATTAACGATTTTCCCTACAAAATTACTTAAGCATTACTATAAATATTCAGCTTACGATGTATAAGAACTTTTGTATATGTATACCTCTTAAAAATGTTGGGGTGAGTTCCTCTTAACATATTTACAGTAGGGATTGATTTGATCCCAAGTGTTTAAATAGTTGGTCACCTTTTACTTCAAATTGAGACATGAAGCAATGGAAGGTTTGCAGGTAAAAATGTGATACTGTGGCAAAAGCAAGGCCCTTGGCTTTCATTGAAATGCTTAATTTCTTCTCACTTTTTCAAAAGGATCTTCAGTAAGACTTTTAAAAAAATATTTTGTAAAACTACTAAAAATTTCCCATGTTTCTGTTAGCATCTGGTATTTTCAGTTTCCTTCTTTTCAAGTCATTAACTTCCATCCACCTGAGTACCAGCAGAAGTTTTAACTGTGTGTTTCTTCAAAGAGTAGACATGATCCATCATGCTAAGTTGTGGGGCTGCTATTTATAAGAACTAATGGTATTTCTAATAAAGGAACAGAAGCCTGTGGTAAACTGAAAATAAAACAAACACAAAATTTCTTTGGGCTATCTGATATTGTTAATTTAAATGCCAGATATCACATATAAACTTTCCTAGTAAAGACTTGCAAGAACCGTATAATTTCTGTTTTTGAAAAACACTTCCATATATGCTCTAATATCTTTATCACCCATAAACATGACCTTGGCACACTGATTTTTACTTCCAATATTAACATAATCTTGGAAGAAATCTCACATTAATGCTTATAGCTTCCATTCTTTCAAAAACTGGTGGCCATTTAAACTACATTGTCTTGTGAATTCCAAACTTTGTAAGGTATTACAGAAACACAGCAGTGCCTTGAAGACAAAGATATGCTGCTTAAAGAAGCAACATTTGTGTGCTGTCACAACAAACCAAAACAAATTGAAAATGTTCTTAACAATGTACGAGCCTAGCCAGGGCTTCATTCAACACAACTCATTGAACTGTACCTTTAAACAGCTTGTAATATTTTTCAGGTCATATTTTTATGTCTCATATTGCGTTTCTAGAGAAATCTGTAAAATTTTATTTTCCAAATGACATTTCAGTTTGTGATTATCTGTTTTGATCACAGTAAGTTCAGTGGTTTGGTTTTTATTTTTTTCCGAACTTGGTTTGTTAAAAAGTGCTCAAATCAAATTAAGGTATCTAAGACAAATTGTTCTGTCAATAGTGGTTTGGCATGAATTTGTTTTGTGACCTCCAGCTGTCCCTCTCAACCTCCCACCACTCACATTTATAATATCTACTCTTCTCCCACCAACTCAATCACAATGCCCTTAGTTCTTCCAAGAACCTCCTGCTATGGCATATCCAGGTTGTTTTGACTTCCAAAGACATCTCCCTGCAATACCATGAGTTCATTCCCATGCCCTCTTCTCCTCCAGGTTTTCCCTGATGCTCCTTAGGTCCTCACATCATCATACTCTCAGCTTTTTCCCTGTCTCTCGCTGCTGCTACTTTGCCAGCAACTCAAATTAAAGGCAGCAAATGCTGCGATTGTTTTGGAGCTACATGCAGTTTCTTTGGCTCCTTAACAGGCTTATGCTTATTGGCCTTCTGGGTGCTGCCGCCCAGTTGATGGTTGACCAGAAGAATAGCTAATTCCTCACTGGAATGCTGGTGAATGCTCCCTTTCATCAATTTATCTTCTTTTAGCGACTTATTTTCATAAAACTGTTGGGCTGGTGATACCTTTGAGAATTCTATCCTTCTGTCAAATTTGACTGAAATTGGATAATGTAGTTGTGAGTTACCTTCAAGAAGAGAAGAGTGCTAAAGAGACAAAGATGCAGTTCCATCAGGTAATCTGGTTATTAAGATAATGCTAGGAAGCCTTGTTGCACATAGAACTTTTGCATTATTTTACCTATGATTAAAGCACAGTTCTTCAAAGGTGGACTTTATAAAATTGGGTTTTAACAAGACACCTGTGTTACTAGCAGAAAATATGAGACTCCACAATAACAAATCCTTTTAGTTCTCATGAGAGGCCATAGAAGATTCTAATTTACATAGACAGAAACCCTTCCCACCTACTACCACTGAAACAGCTGATATTTATATTTTAAAACCTGATTTCAGTAAAGTTCTGTAAGACCACTCAGAACTCATTGTAGGCTAAAAGATCAATTTCACCAATCTCACTGACATTTTTTTATTGGGATAAAATATTTTGTAGGCTCTTTAAACTCCACTAGCATTTATTAGTTTTATTATGGAGTTCAAGATGGAAGTTAGTGCCATACTTTGAGAAATTATTTTAAAAACATTTTTTGTGTATTGGCTAACAGAAAAACTCTATTGTGTTTAAGTTGTGATGGAAAGTTACTGTGCAGAAGAATAACATGGTTGTTACTCCTGCATCTTATAAGAGAAGCAAGTTCTGTCTACAGAAGACAAGCTACAGTACTATCAAAAAAAAAAAAAAAAAGTAATTTAGATGACAGACTGCCCATCAAACATTAAACTGTAAAACCTAAACAGCATGGGAGTGACAGAACTCACTTCACAGATTTCTATATCTCACAAACAGCTTTAGATTTGGTTATCTTGAACAACTGCTATCATCTGAAAATTTTCTAACATCACTGTTCACCAGTATATTTTTCCAGAACATATATGAATATCTTGAGCTGACTAGAACCCCGGGAAAGTTTCTGGCAAGCTCTCTGCTAACCTCTGTCCATAGTGGTGATGGCTCATGTTCTTCCACTGTTTGTATTCTATGCTTTCATTTCAAAGCCTTGTGGGTATTTAAAGCCTTTGTGAGTCCCTTTGTGAAAAAGTTTCTTGAAAAGTCATGTATGTGTACCAGATCACTTTATTCACATACTTGTTAACTCTCAGCCAACTCGCACTAAGGCATGACTCCCCTTTGCAGTAAGTTTCTGTTCCTGATGAGTTATAAATTTAACAACAATTAGGTTTTATGGGTTTAGAAAGTTCTTACAAATTTTTTTCTCAACATTATTGTAATTTACACTTACATGTAACTTGTCATGTTTTATATACTCTCTTAATTTTCTTAATTTATATATATCTTCCATTTGAAGCTTTTTTCTGTGTGTACCAAGATCACTTATTCAGCTGTTTAAGGTGACTTTCAGACACAGTGACTTTTTCCTTATTTCAGAATTCTTTTGATCAGCAACATGTTTTTATTTTAAGTATTTGCTACTGACATTTTTAAAAACTCTACAGCCTGCATGGAATCATCTTGCCCTTTAAATGCTTCATTTAGTTCCTGTTAAATAACACTCTCATTGTATTTAGTTTCTCTTTCCTAGATGTTGTTATAAGGATTTTGGGTTTGGGGTGGTTTAGGTTTTTTTGGTTGCTAAGAAGATACTGATCTAGAGTATATTGTGACCAGAGATACAGAATTTTTTTGGGGGTAGCTATACCTTGAACCAAAATATCAAGATCAAGAACTAAAGATCAAGAATGATACTGAACAAAATAACTGTGGATTATCTAATCACTTTATCCAAGAAACAATCATGTACTGTGTCTAAAATTTGTTGCACTGTGGAGATACATTTATCACTTTATACACTGACAATTGGACTCTCCCATTCATACTTTGTATTTTCACAGCCTCTCTAATCTTGTTTAAGTATGACATATTTACAAGAGGGATTATATCACATAGTACTTGTCATACTAGAGACTTGAGTGATGTCCTATGAGATCTTTTACAATCATATGTTCTCATAATTTTGTGAAACACAATTTTTTGGCTTAAGATAGATACATTTGCAGTATCAGGGTATATATTATATAAGAATCACAACTGGGAGCTACCTGAAACTTGTAATTATGATTACTATATAGATATGATCTCATAGTTATTAAATACAATTATATAACTTAACTTTTGAAGATTTTTAGGTGATTAGTGAGAAAAAATAATCAGAGATAACAGAAGTAACTGTGTATAAAAAATCCCAACAAACTAGAATAGAATTATATACATAAATAATGTTTACCAGTGGAAAAATCACAGTGCATCACTGAAACCAGTTGAGTTTTTTCCCACTGACTTTGTATGGACAACTATCAAACATGTAAGTATAGGAAAAAAAGCATTCCTTCCCTAGCTTTTTTATGTGATTGACAGATGTGAAACTTACTATAGAAAAATAATTTTCTTACCAAGGGGCAAATACTTTAATATTGCAGCTTTTATACAAATAATATTTGTCTATTTGGACATTTAAGATAGATAGAATTTTTTATAGAAAAAGTGTTTCAGTAAAAAGCATAAATTAACAAATACTTCAAGTTCTTATTATTTACAGTGGAAACCATAAATGCTAGAGAATTTGTCCTGCTTACCATATAAAAGCTTCTGCTGACAGGAAAGCATAATTTTTCCTAGTTACTTGTTTTATATCAGTATGATACTGCTAGCTTTCCTTTGGCAAATACTGGAATTGCATAGCAACTTCTGCATTTGTACCTTACGCCTCCCCGCCAAATATTCCTGTTACTGAGAATGATTACAGGAGTTTCAGAAAAGTTGAGCTTTGTCATTTGCCTGACTATGGAGGATATCTTCAAGTCAGCCACTGCAAAAGAATATAAATTTCAAGCAATATCTCTTTTATAAGTAAGTAGGACATTTGAGATCAGGAAAGTGATGTCATTTATTATTATGTGATGAACAGTGATTCTGACTTCGCAATTTGTCTGTGAAGGCATTTTTAAACCTCAGGACATAATTGTTATTTGTCTGTCTTTGAATTAATCCACTCACTTTTAACAGAGTCTGGGCTAACCCTGATTCCCAAAGCAATTACAATTCACTTTTGGCAAAAGTTTTAATGAAAAAGCCCATCCCTTAGAAATAATATCCATCCTATATCAATGGCAGTTAATAGAGACTAACAAAGAGGTAGGCTCAAGATTGTCATTTAGAGTTTAAACACTTTTGAGGAAGATTTTTCTTCAGATGCTACAGGACCTGAGATGACTGTGGACACATGTTACGTTGTCTAAATTAAGAGATGCTCAGGTCTTTCCTAGGACTGTGATTGGAGTCCTGAATACATGTCTGGATCCCCAAAGACCCATATATTTAAATATGTTTGAGCAGATGAGATTAACTCCCTGCAACATCTCCCTGATTAGTAGTTGCTGCCACTGCTTGGACAGCTCCCCCACTCTTCACAGTATTCAATACATTTTAATGCTTATAGCCATTTTCTCTGGCAATTTATAGTTTCTCGTAGGAAGGAGAGAGGCTTGTCTCACGTATACGGTTTTAAAAAGTTCATGCCTACTCCAATACTTTTGTTAGTTATTTAACTACAAATAACTGACTACTAAAACTTTTTCATAATCTGTTTGTCCTATCACTAATCCAAAGTCATTTATTAATTGCTAATTGCATTAAAATATATTCAGATTCTGTTGATCAGAAATCCTCCACACTTTCAACACATGCTAATGACTTCTATTTATCTTGACATTTATTCATTAGAGAAAAAAGAACTACTATCAGCACAAAAAAGCCAAGGGCAGGTTGATTCTTGTAGTAAGTTAAGGGAAAAGTATATTAATGTAGTACAGATTCCATTGATAGCTAAGTTTATACTATTGCCCCTGGTAGAGCAATATGCCATATATCTTCTATGTTGGTCAGAATTGCATGGTGATAATGGCAGACTGATGTCAACACCGTATTGGCTGTCATTCTTTCTTAACTATTTAGCATTTCATGACAGTAATTTGAAATGTATCTCAGAATGCTTACTCTAACAAAGGGGGAAGAATCCTGAATAAAGCCCTTGAAAGCCACACACAAAGTGGAGAATAATGTTTGGCTCTCTCCCAACCACAGCCTTAAACTTAACAAAACCTAAGATGAGTTTCAGTTGCTGGACCTCCAGCCATTGTCCAGATGAAAAAGTACTCAGGGGAGAAATCTTTTTGCAGCCTATGCTTTTCACTGGGAAGGGACTAGGAGACTCATGAAAAATGGATCTCCATGCTTAGTCTACCTTCAGGCTGTAACTAACTGTAGAACTACACCTCGACGTGACAAGTTCCATTGGCAGTCCCTGTGCAGCCCAAAGAGCACTAGAGCATGAGACTTTGCCTTCTGCAATATACCAATTCTTTTGGCAACCCTAACCCCAAATATAGGCATGGGCTGAGCCTTAGCAAAGGGCCCCCAGCCATGACTGACTTTATAGAGTACTTGGGCGATAAGCTTTTCTCCATTGTTACCTTTCCCTTTGCAGATCCTTTCAAGTCCCACACCATGTGGAGCTACAGGCTTTGCCTTTCTCCGAATCCTAATCCTAGGGGTGGCCTGAGGCTTAGCCAATGACCTCCAGCCAAGACCCACCTGAACAAGTTCACAGAAAAGAAATCTTCCTGTTGCCTTCCCCTTCTTTTAGCAGCCTCACACCAACTGGACCTGCATGTTTAGTCTGTCAATATTAACCCCAACTCAAGGTTAAATATAATCCAAGGCTGGTGCTAAGGTTTTTCCAAGGGCAGAATCACAGAATCCCTGAGGTTGGAAGGGATCTCTGGAGATTGTTTAGTCCATCCTTCCTGCTCAGTATAATGTCAAATTAAGCCTGTTGCTCAGAACCTTGTTCAATTGCATTTTTAATACCTCCTAGAACAGAGACTCCACAATCTCCCTGGGCAACTTACTCTGGTGCTGCCAGTGTCAGAGTAAAAAAGTATTTCCTGATGTTCAGATGGAACCTCCTGTGTTCCAGTTTGTGCCCATTGACACTGTCCTGTCACTGGGGACCACTGGAAAGAGTTTGGCTCCGTCTTCTTTATACTTTGCCATTAGATATTTATATACATTGATGAGATCCCCCCTGAGCATTCTCTTCTCAAGGCTGAACAGTTGCAGCTCTCTCAGACCCTCCTCATATGACACATACTCCAGTTGCTTCATCATCTTCATGGCCTTTCCCTGGACTTGCTCAAGTAAGTCCATGTACTGGGGAGCCCAGACCTGGACACAGCACTCTAGATATGGTCTCATCCAGGGGCCAGTCCCCCCCCCCTTGACCTGCTGACAGTGATATTACACATGCAATGAAGGCTGCTGTTGGCCTTACTTGCCACAGGGACACATTGCTGGCTCATATTCAACTTTCTTTGTCCACCAGCATCCCTAGGTCCTTCTCTGCACAGCCATTTTCCAGATAGTCAACACCAGCATGTACTGGTGTCTGGGGTTGTTCCTCAGCAGCCAGGGACTTTGCACTTCTCCTCGTTGAATTTCATGAGGTTCCTGTCAGGCCAGTTCTTAAGCCTGTTGAGGAGCCTCTGGATCGCACCGCAACCCTCTGGTGTATCAGCCACTCCTCCCAAGTTTGCATCATTTGCAAGCTTGCTGAGGGTTCTCTCTGCCCTGTCATTAATGAAGATGTTAAGTAGTATTGGACCCTGGGGTACTCTACCATGACTGGCCTCCAGATGGACTTTGTGCCACTGATCACAACCCTCTGGTCCCAGCCATTCAGCCAGTTTTCAGTACATCTCACTGTATATTTGTCTAATCTGTACTTCCTCAGTTTGTCTATGAGGATATTATTGGACAAAGGGTCAACAGTCTTTTCTAAATTTGACAAACAACATACACAGCTCTCCCAGCATGCACCAAGCCAGTCTTCTCATTGTCTGAGGTTGTCACATTGATCAGGCAGAACTATATCCCATGAGATTCTTCAAAGCTAGAAGCAGGTGCTTCTTTTCTCTAAGAATCAGGTCCAGGAGAGTGCCTCCTCTCATTGGCTCCTCAGTTGCCTGTGTCAGGAAGTTGTCATCAGTGCATTCCAGAAACCTCCTGGGTTGCTGCGTTGTCCCACTAGCAGATATTGGAGTGGTTCAAGTCCCCAGTGAAGACCATGGTCTCAGAACGTAAGGGTTCTAACAATTATCTGAAAGAGCTCTCATCTACTTCTTCCTGACCAGGCAGTCACCACGATATTGCCCACATTGATCTGCCCCCTAATCCTCACACATAAATTCTCAACTAACTCATCATCCATTCCTAGACAGAGCTCCAGGCAGTCCGGCTTCTGCCTCACATACAGAACAGTTCCCTCTCCTCACCTTCCTGGTCGTCCCTCCTAAAGAGCCTGTATCCATGCATTGCAGCACTTCTGTGAGCTTTCCCACCACGTCTCCGTGATCGCAGTAAGATCACAGCCCTGCAGATGTGTGCACGCCTCTGAGTCCTGCATGGTCCCCGTGCTGTGTGCGTTAACCTGCAGGCACTTGGGGTAGGTGCCCAGCTCTGTGGCCTTCCCAGGGAAAGGGCAAGAGCTTCCCCCATAATGTTGTCCGCTCGGCATTCACTCATTTATATGCATACAAACAGGCCCCCTTCCACCTTCTTTTCCTGATTTTGAGGTGTCTTTTGTCCGCATCGCCCCACATCATTTGCTTGCAAACCCAATCAGCCGGTTCCTCACTTGACTGTGGGCACCCACCTATGGCCCACATGCAAGTGTTCTCCGGGGATCAAAGTTTCTGCAGTATAACCCCCTCCCTCGGCAGTCCCATACCAACTGGAGCTGCGGGCTTTGTCTCTCTCCCAACCTTAACCCTAAAGGGCTTAAACCTAAGCCTGACCATAAACCTGAACATGGGCTGAACCTTATCCAAGGACCTGAAACCCTGACACAGATGAAAATATTCTCAGGGGAGAAATCTGTCTATACCTCATTTTTCTGGGGAGGTATTACTTTTCTAATATTTATGTTTTGGTGAAATCTTGAATTATGCAGTGCAATCTTGAAGCCAAATGCTATATGGTCTTTTAAGCCTGCTGAACTCAAATCTTTTTCTAAAGATGAACTTTATTGTCAGTCTTCACTTGAATGATCACTGAGAGTGAGGAATAAATTGACAAATGCTATGACCATGGATCTGGATTTTTCAGTTTATAAACTTTATTATTTATTGCCAATGAGGCATGGTGGCAAAATGGCTACTATACTGAGTTCTTCTTGGACAGAGGTACAGCTGCCTGGGGTGGGAATATTAGTAAATTGATGCTTTCAGAGCAACGTGATTATGATCACTGTGGAAATGAGAGAACAGTTTCTTTGTAAAAGAAGCACAAATAATTCCAAGTGAAAACTAAAATCGTTTCTGAAACCTAGCCTTCTGAGAATCAGCTTTCAGCAGAAACTACCCATTTCAAAGTGCTATTAGCTGAGTTCAGGCCTGAGCCCTTGGTTTGATATCCTACCTTGAAGTACTGCCTGTGAATAGTTATTCTTTTTCAGCCCCTGGTCGAGGATTGACCAAAAGGTATTTTATGAGATTACAGTATATTTCCCTTAAGTATAGTTTCTGAGGAATATGCCATTTGAAGTAATGGAAAACAGTACCTATTTCCTTTAAAAGTAGTAAGTAGATCAGATTCTTAATACACTTGCAAGCTTACATGCTCACAACTTGTCAAACCAGTTCTTCTCCTTTTTAGTGCTGTTAAAGGTAATTTACCTGGGAGAACTGCAATGCGAAGAAGTGACTCATTCCTGGAGCAGGCTCCACTGTTCAGATGTGTCATTTTCTAAATGTATTCTGAATACAAAAGAGAGGGAAAAAATAAAAAATGAAATGTATTTGATTCTCAGTAAAACAAAGTATAAAAGGCACAAGTTGTGGTACTGGCTACCTTTTCTATTATTTCAACTTGAAATCAAAGATATATATTATCACAGGATGCATGATATAAAGGAGTTATTTTCTATTATAATTTATATTGTAATTAGGAAGTTGAGAACCAGCTTTCTAACAGTGGAAATTTTTTGAAAACCTGTATTTGAGAAGCGCTGCATCAGACTGTAAATGAAAAGTAGGTTTTATACTTATTTATACTGATTTTATTTATTGATGAATGTTCATTTTCTGTAACATCAGTCTAGATCAGTGTAGAACTCTAGAATTAGTCTAGAACTAATTCTCAAGTTCACAGTTCTGACATATCTTCCACTCCATGTCTAACTCAAAAGGTACCTCTGATTACTGTCACAGTGTTCTCCTGGACAACATCTGTCTGCATACACTGTGTAAAGTATTAAAATAGCCTTAGGGATCAGAGTAATGGATGATAATCTGTATTGGCTAGATAATCCCTTTTTTTAATTGGCCTACTTACTGAAACAACATAAACCCAAGAAATACCAGCAATAAAAATAGGTATAAAAAATAATTATTCTTTAAAACTAAAGGAATTTTCTAAGGAGAATAATGTGCTGATGACACCAAGAAAGGCTCATATAATTTAGAAATTTTAAGGACTTTTCAGTAAGAATTAATTAAAGAGGCCCCAAACTGAATGTTCTATTGTTAGCAACTTAGGCAGAGTCTAGAAAAATGAGTCATGTGTGTTATACACACATAACTGGGTGAAAACCCAGTGATGCTTTTTGATCCTGAAACAAAATCCAGAAGCTAGTAGCCAAACATCTCCCTTCCACAGAGTCCTTTTTTTCAGTTTACATCTGAGGGACCTCAACAAAGTTAGTCAGTGCTTAAGTAATTTTGACCTTTATTTAGCAATATTCTGAAGATTATGAAACTGGTCTGCCAAGTACTTAAGTATGAGCTTTAACTTCAAGCTCACAGTTATACTGAAGTCAGTAGTTCTCCTTACTTGCTGATGTTCTTTGTTGAATGAGCTCATGATCAGTCAGATTCTTTAAGACTAATTTTAAACAACACATTTCTCAGACCAATGTCTTGAAAAATATAAGAGTAAATTTATAAAGCTCTTTCTAATATTTAGTAAAGCTTATATAAAAACTTGTAACAAAACTAAAATTAAAAGGGCCAGAAAAAGATAAAAATGCTTTTCAATTTTGTTGGAAAGACATACAGGCACTCATTGCAATAGAGACAAATTTTTATTCAAGTGTTTTGATATTTTACTCAGAAATGGACAAGATTTAGAGCAAGTTTGAGCAAGTAGATTGGAAGGAAGCACATTTTATGTGTTCCCCATCTTGCTGTGTAATTTTCACCTCTTGAAACTTAAAAATACATGTAAAACTGTCAAAAATTAGAATAAAACATTTTTTCTGACAAAATCCTGATCGCTTATATCTAAGTAATTTGTAGAAGTGATTTTTTATAATTAAATTAAATGCATTTTTACAAAATTATCAAAGTAAGTTTGAAGTGTTATTTTTTTTCAATGAACTTACGTGTTCTACCTGACAAAACTGTGAAAAGCAAACATACAGATAATTACTTCATCTTGGCTGATGGCTTGTAACTTGCTCAGCTTAAGCTTGAGTAATGTGCCTGTATCCTCGTCTTTGCTAATATAGTCTCATTTATCATTGTGCATACTATCACATTGTCAGATTCACTTATTTTGAGACTTTCTGCACATAATTCCCAGTTGTACCGTTCTAATCTTGACAGTCTCCCCAAATCCTTATCCAAAGGCGGGCTCTTTTCCCTCTCCAACTACTTCATCGTTTTCTTCACAATTTCCCTCTTAGATTTGAATTCCCAGACTCCCCCTCCCTCATTCCCAGGCACCATCTCTGCTTCCACCCTGATTCTTTATCCTTATCTCCATTTTTCCTCCCATTCCAGTCTGGCTCTCTTCCCGCTGTACTCAAGTCAGACATCTTTCTCTTCCTAATACCCTGGGAAAGAGCAAAGCAGAGAAGGTTGAGCTAATAAAAGTGCAAAAAAGTTTTTGCTTTCTACTCTCAATTCTAATTCTCACACTTCTAATTCTCACACTCACAACAAGAGGAACTGAAATTGCAAGATAGGGAATATCTAAGTGGATAATCTGTAAATAAATATTTGAATATTTAAAAAATTAAAATTACATAAAATAAAGTCTGAATGCTGGTTTTGTCAACTTAAATATCTTTCAGCTCAACCCACAGAGCAGGAGATAAAATCCCCCAAATGTACTCCCAAAATAAATCAGTAAACTACAAATTTGGATGCTCACATTGCAAAGTGCTTTTTTTTTTTTTTTTCCTTCATTTAAAAGGAGCATTACTCACCTGCATTTGTATTGTATATCAGAAATAAACAACAAGCAGTGTAGGTATATCTGACAATAACGTAAAGCCAGGATCGTTCTGCAGCTGACTTTGAAAGTAAACAAATTCTTTATGCACTTTTTCATTTCCTGAACAATATTCTTATTCTCCTTTGCAACTAAATGACTTTCTGTAATAAAAAGTGCTTCCAGATACACTTTTTTATATACACATGAATATAAAACTGGCATTTTAAGCTTTTTGTTCATGAATGAAAATATACACTGATAAATTTTAGAAAATATATTTGTATGTAGTATCTGTTCAGTAGGGAGATTTTAATGAAATATGATTTTTTTCCTTATGCCTTAGCAATTTCTACTCTTTACTGTGTGTGCCACCATGGAAATTTCATTATTCATATTAGCATTTAGACCTTTGTTTTATTCACTGACTGCCTCTGCTAAGAATTTGATATATTTCCATTAAGCAGCACACAAGTAAAAGAAAATAAGCTCTGAGAAAAAAACCAAACAAACAACAAACACATTAGCTCTACAAAAACAAAGGAGGACACATCTCAGAATCCAATTTGGGAATGAAAGCTGGATTAAGGTAAGAATGCCAATGATTCCTACCCCTCACATCCCCGTGTCCTCAGTCCGACACAATCACAATTTTCTCTTCAACCATAAATTTAACCTAATGAGGAGAAAAAAAAAATCTTATTAGAAACCCCTTGTTTGAACTGCATAGTGTTACTGATATCCGAAGTGATATCAAGAGCCAGAGAGCATTTGCTTTGGCAAAGCTGTCTGGATCAAAAAGGTGAGGTAAACGGCAGTCGACGTGTATGGGGTGAGAAAAGGAGCTGGGAGAGGGTAAGGCTCTCTTCTCACACAGTTCCAAGCACGCTCCTGGCCTACTGAGAGCATTAGGGTGCAGAACTTGGGGTGGGAGCCGTGTAGCATCACGGCATGTTGGCAGCTGCCCATCAGCTGACACATGGGGGAGCAATTCAAACAAGTGGCTGAGCTTCTAAAACTTTGATTTTTAATTTTTTTTTTTTTTAATAGCAGGTTCCTAAGACTCCTACCTTGCTCCTTTGCCACTGTAATAACTTCACCCCTCTTCCATCTACCTTCCACTTCCCTCTTACATCTCCTCCATACTACATTTTTATTCTATACATGGTTTTTGTCAGACAGGTCCCTTTGAAGCTTTCTGCCAAGGAGGCAGAAGGGAAGGAACAGCAGCTGTAAGTCCCCGCTGCCCCTCTCAAGCAGCACAAGCCCAGGCCAAGCAAATTGCTCTGTGAATGCCCTGCAGTGCAGCAAGCCAAAGAAATGGCTTCATTTGCCATATGTTGTGCAGCCCAGCAGTGAAGGGTTTATTAGCCTTTGTACATCATTGCACCAATCAGCATACATTACTCATATCTCATCAGCATTGTACTGGGGTTTTTTTGAAAGGAACTACAAAAGTTACTCCTTCTCAGTTCAATGACAATATTTTCTGACATTCCAGGAAACATGCTGAATTCATGCTACATGGGTTATTGGTGGGTCCATGTCTTATATGAGTTTAGCAAACAAGACAACATTGAAATGATGAATTCCTACATAAACAGGAGTGTTATTACGAACATCCTGATTCCCTTCCTGTTTAAAATTCTCACTGCTGAGTGAAGGGCTGTTTCTTGGTTCCCATTCTGCTCTGTGCTGACCATTACCACCTTGATGATATTGAGGTGCAAATTAAGCATATGACAGAAAAATGAAAAGACAAAACATATGAAAGCAATCAATCTGGTATTCACCCATATGCCTCAGAGATTTTTAATTGCCACTGGAGCATTTCAAGGAATTTCTAAAATTAATTGCAGAGTTGCATACTCTCCTAAGAATTGAATGGTTATGTAAGACCATTATCAACTATCTATAAGGACCAAACTTTTCTGCATCATTGAAAAATGTCTGTTTAGGAAAAAAAAATTCTACTTAATTTAAAGATGCATAAACGTAAATGTAAGCAAACAAACAAAAATTCTCACTAAGATATTTCATCCATTTAGAACAGTAATCAAAGTGAAAAAAAAAAAAAAAGAAAAAATCAGAGGTGCTTACTGCTTCTCAAGTAGTCATGTGTCTGGTCAATGCATTGCTGCTCTTTTTAAAACAGTCTCCAAATGAATGCTTTCATTGCTGGGTTAGTGGTTCTCTCTGGTTGCCTGCTGGACGACCTGCTAAGTCATAGGATGGTGTATAGTGCTGAGAATTCAACATTCCCAGACAGAGGACTTTAGTAAAAGAACTAAGTAATCAAAACAAATTATTTTTCTGGTTTTATTTAACATTGTTTTGTTTGGAAGGTTTTCTAAATTAAAAAAAAATAAAGAAAGAAAAACAATAAAAATAAAATAAAGTATTATATATAAAATTAAATTTAGTATTAGTTTAATTTTTAAAAGATTATTAATCATTTGTGCTTGGAGATGTGGTATGGTCAGAACTGGAAAAGATAATATTCTGCACAGTTCAAGTTTTGATCTGTATTAGTTATTTGAGCCTGAATATCGCCTGTGTCAATCCCTGTGTTAGCAGTCCTTCCTCTGGTAATTCATATTCTACTTGAATTAGGTTTTATCAGGCAAAAGCATATTTTATCTGAAAAAGGGTCTACCTTTTTTTCCCAACTGTGATAACTGTGAGGTTTGGCTTTGGAGAAAATATATACAGAGAATAGATCTCTATGCAGGTTCTGTACTTGTTATTGGCTTTAAATTGCCTCTTGTTCCACAGGGAACTAAAAGAAAAGGAAAAAAAAAAAAAAGTAATGTGGAATGGTGTACAGTGTCTAATAGTATCAGTGGCTTCCCTGTTAGTTTTTTTTTTAATTTTACTTTGGCTGCAATCACTAGAATACATTGGCTGCAGTACTTGCAGATGAAAACTAAGTGCAGATGTGCCAAAATGGGCTCCAGGTTTGTGAGTATTCACTCTTCTATTGTAAATAGAGCAAATAGCTTTCCCTGGATCATCCAGGCTGAAGTTGAAAAAGTGCCATATATAAAAGATTGCCTTTTGGGAACAGTTGAAACTCCATGTTCAACTGCACTTTCAATGGGAGATTATTTTTTGATGCTGTTCTGGGGCATATTTGTTTCTTTTAGTATCGTAGCCAAAACTGTGGTTTTCTTGAGAACATGTACATTGCCTACATGAGTTACCCCAGACACAGCAGTAGTAGAAAGAATGGAAGCATATTTTTCTAACTCAAGAACAACAGTATCCATTAGAACTCTTGCTGAGCATACCTCCGTTGCAGTGGGACACCAACTGATTTTGCACGCCTTGAAGAGCTTTTGGGAATACTGATCATTGATGTTTTTCCATTTCACAAGATTAGAATCTTGAATTCATTCTCTCATTCAAATTAATGACCAAAATTAAGTGGTTTAAGCTGTTTTAGTTTTGAAAGAGTTATGGCATGTTCCATACTTTTTTCCAGCGACTCCATAAGAACTTAATTGAAAGGGTGATTTGGTCTCAGACCTTCAGCCTTCTGTGGTTTTTTTGGTCTTTCCAACTAATTTCTGTAAGATTAGATAATAGAACAAATCCTTGAGAAACAAGCAGTTTCTAGGGAAAAGATTTAGACAAAAATAATTAAGATCTGATTGAATATGCAAGAAATTAAATGGCAAAATATGAGAAATTACAAGCTATTCCATATCAATGTTTTTGGTTTGGTTTTCTTGTAGTTTCATGTCTTAGTACTTGAAAGATTATATGTTCCTAACTGATATTTAATGTTGTCTCTTTGCTACATTAATATTTAAAGAAGCCTAAAGAGTTCTTGCTTTTAAAATATTCATGATTGCTGCTGTTTTATGTGAAACAAATTTCAAAGGAGGAATCCCTAATTAACCAATTCACATGTCTTCCCACTTGCCTAAAAAATTTTTAGTGGTTTTATCCATGAATCTGAGTCAAAGTGCAAATTTGATAATTGTACTAAATTAACAAAGGTTGGGTAGATTTACATTTGGAAGTGTGGCAATCTATTTTTTCAGCTTTCTTATTGACAATGGAATTACATGACTTGGAAAAGCAGGCATATTTTCAGGGAAAAAAATTATTGCAAAGAGTTAAAGTTTATTTGAAACATATATTCAAAGCTTACTGCTACCCTCCAAAAACTTGCTTTTGCATCTTTTAATAACAAATATCAGAACACTATCCTAGAGTTTTTAGCAGTGAAGGACCCTCAAGAAATGCAGATCATTTCCCCCTTTGGATACAGGTTAGATCAGGAAGGATAAGAATTTGCAGGACAGTATGGGTAAAGTAGGGGTGGGCAATGAAGGCAGAAGGAGTCAATGAAAATTGGAAATTGCAAGGGCAGAGAAACAGAGAAGACACAGCTTGGTGTTCATGTGACAGCTCCAGGGAGCAGAATCGTCTCTCAGTGGTGGCTGCAAAGGTAAAAACTTCAACATGTAACCCTACTGCTCTTTCACTGGAAAGACTGTCCCGAGGAATGGACAGGTAGCAGAGCCCACACGTTCATTCAACTCTTTGACTGCAAGTCTGATGGAAAGAATACCAGCTTCTTTTCATTTGACTTCAAGAAACGGAGACTTTGAGACTACCGGATCGTTTCACATGGAGAGCAGGTAACAGCTACCGGTCCCCTTTGGTCACTACTGTTCTGGTCTGGATTTACCTTGGCAACACAAGCATAACAAACTCATATCCCATTATTAGCAATATGTTCAAACAGCACTTCCCTTATTCATGTTTTCATTTTCAGATGTAGCTTGTGAAATGTACTTCTGTCTGCTTTTCAGATGAGCATCACAAGAGACTGATGCCAATCTGCAGAAGATTTTCCTGCAGCAATCTAAATTTGAGCCATGGCAGACTCTGTAGCCAGTTTTGTTGGCAGCATCAGAGATACTTCTGTGTTTGCCACTTAATTAACTGTTGATGGACCATCTGGGCAGCTTAGTCTTTATGGATGTCATTTTCTTTGGTTCACCTTGGAGTCTGTATAAGAAAGGCACATTCATTTATCTGAAAAAATTCTTTGTCTAAGTATCCTTTGTGATCAATGCATAAGCAGTATTTTGAAGGCCATATTGTACTAAAAAGCTGTTACTTTAGCCAGTGTGCATACTTAGACATTAAGAAGTGGGGGTGAGATTGGTTAAAATTTATTTTATCACTTTTTTTCCCCAATGTTCTGCTCAGTACCTACACAGTTGTTTATCTTATTTCTCAGGGAGAAATCTCCACTACCATATTTCATTGATATCTTTAATTTGTTATTATAGGATTTCAGAAGAAGGTGAAAGCTCAAAAGATAGTATTAAAGGGGAAGAGAAGAAAAAGGTCTGATTAATTGCTTTTCATGGCATAAACCCAGATGACTATGCAAAAACTCCATTGTACCAAGTGTATAATAACAGTCATCATACCAAAATTTCTTTCATATAGTAACTTTTCCAAAGTAGAATGCAATATTGTATCTGAGTTTTTTAAAATATACTGAAGCAGAGATTATTTAAAGCCTTGTTTTCAAAAAGTCTAACCTCTAATTTAGGATTCCCTGTTTTGAAGATATTAATAATAAATGCCTGATTTCAGGGGTAAGTAATACCTATAGGTAAAGCAAATGAGAAACCCCAACAAAACCCTGATGGATGAAATTATGACCCTACTGAGGTTAGTAGGAATTTTGCCAGTGGAACTGAGATTTCACACCATCAGCATATAGTCAGTTAGTTATTGAGGGAGGAGTTCAAAATACATATCTGAGCTACTGTACTTACTCCAGAGAAGCCCACATCTGAATGAATTGCAGTTCAGATTAGTTCTAGCATTTGTCCATTGTTCCGTACTCACAAGACAGAATTACCTGTTAAATGTATGTTGAGTGTTACCACTTTTTAAAATTATGAGACCTCATTAAGTCAGATTTAAAAGATTATTTCTTCTATTAAAATAAGAAATCTGTCTTAGATGGTGACAGATTTGCCACTCATAAATGAGAGACCTGTGATATAAAGGATTTATTTATTTTCTTGTTAAGATCCTTGCTGGAGTGGATTTTCTTTATATTAAAGATCTAAATCACCTAGGTCGTCAAAAGTACTTTAAAATACTATTTGGAGCATATACATAATTCATTCCTCAACAAAAAAAAACTATAACCTGTGGGCTCACAGTAGAAAGGGACTGGAGCACTTCACATATGAGGAAAGGCTGAGAGAGCTGGGACTGTTCAGCCTGGAGAAGAGAAGGCTCAGGGGGATCTTATTAATGTATATAAATACCTGAAGGGAGGGTGCAAAGAGGATGAAGCCAGGCTCTTTTCAGTGGTGCCCAAGAGGTAATGGGCACAAATTGAAACACAGGAGGTTCCCTCTGAACATCAGGAAACACTTTTTTTACTGTGAGGGTGACTGAGCACTGGAACAAGTTGCCCAGGGACGTTGTGGAGTCTCCATCCTTAGAGGTACTAAAATCCGTCTAGACACAGTCCTAGGCAACTGACTCTATGTGGTCCTTCTTGAGCAGGGCGATTGGGCAAGATGACCTTCAGAGGTCATGTCTAACCTCAACCATTCTGTGATTCTGTGAAAGATTGGAAAAGTCAGGGCTTTTGTTTTGTGTACTTCTACAAATATTTTTTTTCCCCACAGAGCTGGCGTCAGTTGTAGCATTGTGTGCCCTTGGTACTGCATGTTTCTTCAAAAAGGTATACAGGCCAATAATGTTGCATGTCTGTGTTCATCTGTGTCTTTTGCTTCTGGATAAACCTATTTTCATATTTTGCCTTGTTTGTTTGTTATTGGTTGGTCTTATTTGGTTGGTTGGTTGGGTTTTTTGTCTGTTTCTTGGTTGGTTTTTTTTTGGTTTTTGTTTTTTTGCCAGGTCAGAGATTATTTAAATGTCTCCAGGTTGCCCAATGTTCCCTCACACCTGCAAGTAAGTGTTTGGCAATATCAGCACTCATTTCAAATCCCTTGTTAGATATATTGAAATCTGAATGCCACATTTCTCTTAACACACCTAGGAATGCTTTAAAAATAATTTCTATTCTAGTAAGAACACACTTCTTTCAGAACTGCAGCATCTGCAGAAAGTGGATGGTTTGCACACTCATTTCTGCAACAAGGTAAATTACAGAGTTAATACAAAAATTAATCTTTTTATTGTTAAGTGCTGAGAAGCAATAATTATCTGATAATGAAAGTAATCGAGAAGGATGGTAAGATGTATACAATTCAAAATACATTGTTCAAGAACCATAAACAGGAGTTTAGCTTAGGAAGAGAAGCTTAGAAGTAAATGTCATGGATATGAATCTTCCTATGCTACGTAACTTCTGAACAGATTTTTTTTTTTATTCCTTTGCATTGACAATTTTTCTAAAGAAGGCTCATTAAAAATAGGAAAACAGATATAAGTATATGGACTAGAACCAAAAGAGAACTAAAGACTCTAAATTAGAATTTAGGACAAAATTCTTTGTACTGGAAACTATGCTTAAATTTTTCAATTTTCTCTAAAATGACTCAAATTCTTGTGGATTCTTCAGCTGAAGACACTTAAGTCTTCCTAAACCTCCATTCAGAAATTCCTAAACCCATAACAAAAACAATCAAGGAAACAATGGAGAACATAAATATTAAGAAAATAGATCATCTTGCAGAATCAGGACAGTTCATTAGAAATATTTTAATGTTTTAATGTATTTATGACATTTGTAATATGTTTTTACATTGTTTGAAATAGGTATTAATTTTTGACGACTTTTCCCTTTCTCCATTGACCTCTTTGAACTTAATTTGAACTGTTTTTAGCATTTGTAGGTTTCAGTGAAGTCAGTGGAATTTCCTATGCTGACCAGATTTCCTTAAATGGCTCTAAATCAGAAGGAAAAGAAGCGAACTTTACGTTTGCTCCAGAGATAGTTTGATAAGATGTCTACACCTTGGTCTAGCACTATTTTCCAGAAGCAACTGGAAGACAAGTCCCCTCCTCTGACATATAGAGTTTCTGTTTGAATTAACTGTGATCATAATTTAGTTTGGAATCAATAAAGGATATTTAATTTTTTTAGTTGTTTTATTAACCTCGTGCTAGTTGTGGGATTATTCTGCATTGCGATTGCATTGCATTAATAAACAAGTGGTTGAACACAATCTTTTTACTTTGTTGTAATTTGTTGTTATCTCTAATCCATTTCAGGTGATACCATAGTATTTCATACTTCTACTTTTGCCTAAAGAGATCCTACAGCAGTTCTGAGGTCTTTTCCAGTGATCACCTGTACACCTTTTTACCTTCACAATATTACAAAGATTAATTTTAAAGGTCTTCAGCCTAATTCAGCTTTGCTGCTTTTCCCTATTACTATTTATTATTTGTATTAATATAGTGCCTGGAAAAAGGTTAAGACAGGAGGAAGATTTTATAGCTCAAGCCTTAACTAATCCTACAGTCTGCAACCAAGTTACGAGGGGAAAAAGAGAACTTAGTACTTTGAAAACAGAAGTGATGGATGAGCCATAAAAATAGTGTCATTCAGAAATGCATTAACAATACAGAATGCCATCTGATCTTTCTGAACGTTTTAGGGGGTGCAAATTTAATCGTGGATTCTGAAATTGGATCCTCACGTACAGCAAGCTCGACATAGAGGCCTTTTTGGAGTTTCCATTAAGAAAGTGCCACTCTGCAGAAGAGCAGGCCTTGCCTTTGCAAAGATCAGATTGCAGAACCAGGACACTTCGCAAGGAGGTTTCAGAGGCATGTTTGAGGCATTTCAGATCCTGCTAGAACAAGAAATGCAAACATACACACACTCCTACACCCCTGACACCCCTTTGCCCAACCAAAAGAGAAACAACAACAAAACCCACCACAGTTTTTTTTAGTTATTTTAGGTTTGGGGGGCATTGGAATGCAATAAATGAAGCCACAGTATTTAGATCCAGAAAAGGTGTACAAGTATCCAAAATGTAATTTCTCATAGAATCAAGGTCCTGGGTTCTCATATGCAGTTCTGAAAATGTTTTCTAGCCCCTCTACAGCCAGAGCTGAAACCTGTTCCCTCTTCCTTATCCACAGTCATTGAAGAGTTCAGTAAGAGTTCAGCAGAGTCCTGAAAACCTAGTTGTTGGCCTAGGTACTGGTTGCTGTGACAAGATTTTTTTTCCTTAATATCCAGGAGGAAGAGAGAGAGAAGACAATTTCCTGAAAAGATATTTCATTGGATACTGCATTCTCTTTACAGTTCTTATAAGGTTATGAATGTTATGAGCTATAAACTGGGATTGGCAAGTAATTACTCCTTCCCAGGTACCATTTGCATTTAATGCATGCTGGTGGGCAGGTAACAATTACCCCAGAAACTTCACTAAAAATGCATTTATTCTCCTAATCTTAGGCAGTTATAAGGTATGCCTAAAGATTTTATTCTCTTTTCATTAAAATATGAATATAGGGTGGCAAGTACTTCCAGAGGATGATATATATCTCTGTTTATTGAAGACATCTATTTTTCCCCATGGACAACACAAAGTCCTAGGGTATTGACTAGACTCAGAAGTAACAGGTTAAGGTTATGTACATAAGTTAGGTAAGAGGAATCTGGACCTCTGGAAGCAATCTGTTTAAAAGCAAAAGCAAAATATAAAATCTGTCTTTTCTACTGTTGGGTTACTAATTTGTAAGTTAATCTTATTTTTGTCTTTTTGTTTGTTTTTCTTTTAATAAAAGATGCAAATAATGCTAAATACATCAAAAAGCAAAGTTTTAACTGTGTCTCTGTTGTGTATGTTCCTTTCCTGTAGCACTTGCTGTTGTGTATTAGTCATCTTTAAAGTATATGATAACATGTTCAGACTTCTCCTAAAGTAGATTCAGTATCATTTGCACTGTTTAAAAATTAGACATGTAACCAGAAATAATGCAGAACTGTGGCTTTTTGGTTTGTTTTGATTGGGGTTTTCTGGTATTGAGCTCTCTAAATATATTTGATGTTGGCCTTACAGAATTGCTGGCTGGTTTTCAGATGTTTTATTTTAATGGAAGGTTAACTCAGTGAAAAATAAAGGGCTCAACCCAGCAGAAAATTCTACTTGAATGAACAAATTAATTTTCCATGCATATCATATTAGCTTACTATAGACTTTATAAAATAAATTCTTTCAAAAATACAAATGAACTAGAGGCTAAGCAATTCAAATTGAGGCAAGGATTTAAACCTTTGTAACAACTACAGATTTAAAACATGCATCTAAATAAGAGCATAATTATATTCTGATGGACAAAAATTATCACAATAATGATAGAAGTATAAAAATAGGAGTGTAATATGCATTTGTATGATATATTTGCACAGTAAATGAGATGAATTTCAGAGTAATATTCCTAAGAAAGGGTTATGAGAATCTTTTTACACAGTTCATCAATGTGCAATACATTTTGTTTTTAAACAGGGAGACGAGCACAACACTAAAGTGTGAGGCTTTAAATGTAAGTTAAAGACTCATAGCATAATATTTTATTTATTAGTGGTCTGGTTTTGTTCTATTGTACGATTATGACACAGTTACTCGTCAAGAAAAGAAATATATTTTCCTAGTAAGCTGAATTTCATTTGCCTTTATTTTTTTTTACTTAAGACATAATTTGATATTACAAGGCTGCGTTAAACTATATGTATTGCCTGCTTCACTTGGAGCAATCTCCCCTACATCTGTACAGAACCAAGTATGTTCTTAAAAAGGAAAGATCTCTAGATTGGAACTTTCTACGTAAGTGTCCACAGGTCAGGCCAAGCCAACAGGACCCAGCGACATGGACTGCTAACAGTCATGGGAACTAGATGTTTATCTAGTAATTTTTCTCAGTTGTAAGAAGTGTTTTGGGTTTAGTTTTCTCTTTGATGTATTAAAGAGGGGCAGAAACATATTAATTTCAATGTAGTATCTCTAATCGTCTCATTTTTACACTCAGACTTAACTCCATGTTTGCCCACAAAAAACTTTGCTTTCCTTATTTCAGTTTCCAGAAAGCAATATACCTGCATGCATAAGGGAGCGTACGTTAGGACTGAAAGAGTAACACTACTGGAAAACACATCCATTACTGGTTTCCCCAGACAGAAATGAAATTGCTTTTTCTCCAGAACCTGGTAGACCAACAACCCATGTACTCTTATTTTCCCCTCCCTTCACAACAAATAGTTGATTATAGTACTTTCAGGCTTGCGAAAGAAAAGCTTTATTTAAGATACACAGTACTAGATATAACAGATCCATTAGGGTATACCTTTTGTTGTTGTTGTTGTTGTTTTTTAAAAGAGAGTGCATCATATAATAAATGTGCTTGAATTCTGTTCAAATGGATTGAACTAATGCTGTCTGCAGAGCTATATTACTGTGTAGGGAAAAGGTACAATTGCAAGAATAGTAAACAATGACTAGAGTAAAAGTCCTTTTGCACTGTGTATGAATTTATTTGCATACCTTCATTGGGCATTATTTTTCAATCAATAGGATTTACCTTAAACAACATCCAGAATGTTCATTTTGTAAAGAAAATCTATACATTAGCTCTACTTAAGCATAACATTTAAAAAAAATAAATAAGTGAATAAACCTATCCTGAATCCTAGGTAGAACTCTTTGCTCACCATTTTTTCCAGAAGTTCCCGTCCTCCATAGAGTTTCTTCTGAGCCTACTGTGCTTGTATTTGTACATGCACATTGTATTTGTACGTGGTGTTTGCGTTGTAGTGTTTGGCTGTGGTGTGACAAAATACTGGCTATACTGTTTTCCTTTTCTGTTGCTGTTGCAGTGTTTTTAGTTTAGATTTACAGCAATGGAAGTGGAGTTGAGAAACATATAAAGCCAATCTGACTTTAATCCTGAAACACTTTATTTATTCTGGTAATCCTTAGACAGCAGGTAGTTGCCAACCTACGCACTGTATCATAAATAAATTCTTTGAAATAAATTTCTCTCAGTGGTATTTCAAACGTCTTTCCTGTGCTCAAACAGTAACTCAGTTGTTTGTTTTAGTGTTAGTTCCCTCTAGGCTTACTTGGTTTAATTTAATAGTAGTTAGAATCCTCTCATTTGGCTTTTGTGTTTGAAGAAAACAAAGAATAGTTTAGGTGGTGACTGAATAAATTAATTTCTTCTTGCAGTTGATGGAAATGATATTGGGTTGGCATACAGTATGAGTCTTTCTTTCCAGAATGTCTTTAAAAAGGAAAAAAAACCCCTAGAATTTATGTTTGGTTTAAGTTAGAAATTTTGTAACTTGTAAGCAGGATTACTTGACTTCACAAAGATAAAATCTGAAAAGCAGGTTTAGGTATGATTGATACACATCTCAGTCCCTTAGAGGTATCAATAAAGAACAGATTTAGCAGAGCACTAAGTTTTTGGATTGCTATCTTAGTGTAGGACATCACTGAAATATATTGTTAATACCCCACCATGGAAATCTTTTCCCAGCACCCACCTAAACACGGAAATGCTGAAAATTCTGACATTACCAATGTTTTATATCCTACTCTACAACAGCCCGTGTTTCTCTGAGACAGATCAGAGCATTCACAGTCCTAAAATAGCTGAGCTCTCTAATGGTTAACACATGATCTCACAGAGACCCCAAAAATTAATGTTCTGCTAAAAGTGGTCCAATTCAGTACCTATTCTGAGAGCAGAGCTAAGAAGTTGAGGTCTTCAGAGAAGCCAGCTAAAGCTACTTTCTTTTAACTTCAGTACAAAGAGGTAGTGCTCCACCTAAATATGAGAGTAATAGAGCACTTAGCCTGGGCATTGCAAGTCATGGGTAAATTTGTTCCTGTATTCTGACTTCATTTAAAGACTGACTTATTTATCAGGCTGTAAGTTGATATAATGAGAAGCTTTAGTGGCTTACATTCTTAAATCTAGGTCTTCTGCTGATCTGTAGGTGTGCTGTTGTAAACACCACTTGGGAATTTGCTTGCTTCAGAAATACAGACTACAAACAGAGTGGAAAGAGAACATCTTTTCTTTCTTATATTTGTTTTCCATTAAAAATTACATTTTCATAGCAGAGAAAAACAATAAAAAATTTCACATTTAAAAAAAAAAAAGGGTTTTTTTTTTCTTTCTACTTCCCTCCCTATCTAAGGGTCTCCTTAATTATCCTTAAGAGTATTTCCTGTGGCAATTTGCAGTGTTGATACTTTTCATTCTGGGTTATCTCTGATTTTGTGTTGATCGTAGACTGGGATTACCTAAGCCTTTAGTAAAAAAGAGAATTAAACTTCATTGCTAAATATTAAAAGCATTACTGGCAGATGATTAATAAAAAAAACTTTATGTTTACTGGCATCTAGAATACTGATAATGTTATATAGGAAGGTATCATAAATATTATATGAGAAGCAAACAATCAAATATTTAAAATGGATTGGATGATTCAGAGTACTGATAATGGATTACAAAGTCTCTCATCACAAAGGTTATTGCTCTAAATATGTCCAGGTCAATAGGAAACAGACATTATTGCCATAGAAGAGCTTTTCTTTTCCCTTTTTCCTTAGTGACCAAGTCTGGACATTTTGAACTTAGTAGGAAAACTTCCATTGGCATCAAAGTTTCAGGACATGGGTTACATTCTAATTTTCACTGTGCTTTGAGGACAGGAAATGGCTTTGTAAAAGTGAGTATGTTTAGGCAATGGTTGTGGTGGATCTGTTAAAGGTGAAAAACTCACTCTTGCCAGGTGTAAAAGTAAGAAGAATGTGACAATAGCTTTCCTTTTATCTGATGATCAGATTTTTTTTTCAACAATCTGCTGAGTGAAATAGAAAGTTAAAGTATTGCTTCACATTCATTTTTATTTCAGAGAAAAGAAAATAATGAATCAACTAAACCAAACTTTCAATGGAGGCCTTTGAGAAACCATCCAAGCAACTCCATCATTTTCCAAGTTTTAAATACCAGAGAACATCTGGCTGTTCTCCTCAGTTAAAAAATAGGCAAGAGCCAAAAAGGTCATAGAGATTCTCTACATTAGTTGCATCTTCAAAAGCAGAAAAGAACTGTTTTCTGGTATTTCAAGTCCCAGAAATGTTTATTACAGTAAATTCAAATTTAGCACAAAGTTATATTATCCATACCAGGACTAACATTTTACTCTGGCTTTTCCATGTCTTCTCCCTTCCTTTTCCTTCTAACCCTTCCTTCCACCAGCAAACTCCCCAGACACAAGGCATCAGATTATTTTGTAGGCAATGAGGCTGCATATTTAATATTTTTTCTGAAATAAATGGACAGAAAGTTAAAGAAATGCTAGTGATAGTCAAAGATTTTGTTACCATTTTTTAAGGAATATTCAAGATCACAGAACATTGCCAGAGTTACAGACAATACTTTCAGACTGACAGCTTAAACGTAGAAGAAATCCCCTCTATTATTTCAACAGCTTTCATGTCAAATATTATTCAATTGCTCACATACACAGCAGGAAATAAAGATGGGAAAACAGGCTTTCAAAAAACAAATATTAAAACTAAATGTCTGTAGACTTATAGCAGATAACAAACAAACAAAAAATATTAATGACCTTTGATATAATTTACTAAACTATGACACAGCTGGAAACACTGAAGGAAAAACCCATAAGCAAACCTTTCAGTAAATACAGATTCTGCTTAGCAGGGAAAGGAAGAGGAATGCTCTGAAAACCCATTAAAACTCACAGTATGAAATGGTACAAAAAAATTAAAAAAGACAACATAATACAATAGTCTAAAATCAGCATGTTATATGGGAATTTAATAGAGATCACATCAGCTGAATTTCTTTTCTAATGGGAAATTGCATTCCATAAATACTATCTGAAATACTTAATGTACATAAGTATTTTGATCTTAAGATAGAAATCTTACCAAAATGTGTGTCTAAGAACATCAGATTTTTTTTTTTTTCTCCTGAGACTGTAGGTTTGGTTGAGGGATTTTTTTTTGAGCTCCCATATAAATTTCACTGAATTTCATCAGACTTTTGACATAATTGGACAAGTTACTGGACAGTGTGTTCACATTATGACAAATCCTTAAGAAAATTGTAGTTTGTTTTGGAAAATATTTGCAGATTTTGCCTAAAAGAAGGTAGGGAATTGAATCCAAAGTTAGTTTTGAAATAAGGAAGCTTGTGACACCTACTTTTATTTCTAATAATTCTAACCTTAATTCTGGACTTATGGTCTTAAATATTTTCCTATGTAATTCTAAATCTTGCAATGCATGTACTCATATATGTCTAGACAGAACTTCAGGGGAAAAGAACACAAGTACAACAGTAATCTGGTTCTGTATTTTCTGTCTCTCAGTGGATTCATAATGTAACAGAAATCTTCAAAATAATTGTGTTTCTGCAGCTCACCATATGCAGGATACATCTGTGTCACACCACAGAGACTAGCACAGAGCTACTCAAGTTAGTTTAGGTATCAGAAGCAATGTAGCCATATTAATTATGGGATTAATGTGCTGCACTTAATTGTGAAGCAGGATATCTCTGCAATGCACTCCATTGTGTCCTATAGCTTTCGGTGATTGCTTTTAGGGCCCAGTACTTAGGCCAGACCTGGGGTTCAGCCTAGAGAAGGAAGAGAATGCAGCCCGAGAAATACTTTCCAACGTCTGAAATTAAGGTGGTTGTTCCAGACCTATTACCAAGATTTCCTGAGCAGAGCTGTATTTCCATGCAATGTGAGCACAGTAAATTCAGTGCCAGAACACACCAGACTAGCTGCTCAGCGTACCCCGCAGTCAGTATGTGCATCCCCAGTAGCTAGTAGTCCAGGATACTTGGACATTTTGCAGCTTGTTGCTACACATCCAGAAATCCTGCAGGAATGCCTGAAAGTATTGTTTGTCTATTGGGTGTTAGGCAGCACATCCACTAGCCAGCTGAGCTGGTGAAAGGTAATACCTTATACATGAAAATACTGAAATGACAAGATTAAAATAATGAAAGCTGCAAAAGAATTGGTGTATAGTAGGCAGGGATTTTTCTTGTTTCTGTCATTGATTTTTATACTGAGTAGAGAGAGAAAGAGGAGTTTTCTTAAAATTCTTCCTAAAACAAGAAAGGGTAAATAGAAATAAAATTTCCCCTTATGTACCTGGTAACCCCGAAAGGGCTGTGGTGTTAAAAAAACGATTACTTGCAAAAAAAGCCCCCTCACAAGTCAGAGTCTTTTCTTGTCAAATGGGAGATTAATTCAATGGCACAACTGAGAGGCAGAGGAGGACTGTAAATGCTAGATTACATAAAGGGTTTAGAGACCAAAAGATTACACAGTGCAGCGTCTACCTTCTAGGCACTCTCTTAGGAGTACAAAAGCATGAGTTACAGGTTTCCTACTCAGAACATAGGAAAAGTCAGAATGCCAGACCTTCGAAAACAAGCCTGAATACACTAGTCCCAGTTGGTCATAGGTTTCTGTTGGGACATAAATCCCAACCCACCGCTATTTACTCCAGACTGGTGACTATTTGTGAGTAACCGTCTTCCACATAGTAGCTATACTTTTTATATAAAGATTGAGACTAGAGTTCATCCTTCAAAAACATCATTGCAGGCCAATGAATGTTTAAAATGAGAAACAAAAGCAATATTGGACATAGGTTGAAAACCATGGCACACACTTATGTATGCAGACAAAATGCATTCTGAAGCAGAAAAATAAAACACTTTTAGGGAATAATGATATTTTATGGATAATTTCATATGTAACTTGAAATGAAACTTCAGAATAAAAGCACCTCTAAAGTTAGACACAGCAGAGAAACAGAAGACTTCATTGCATCCATGTGGACATTTGAGAGAGAGATTATGAAGATTTGAACACTTTCACTCCAGGCAAACACTGAAAGCAGAAATTCCTGCTTTCTGGATGATATAGAAGTTGTGCAATGGTCTCACCATCTCTCCTGCTTCAGCAATACAATAATATCACACTAAACAGCAAGCTCTCTTCAATGCTTGCTGAAACAGTTGAAGGCACCAGCCCTGCACAGAAAATTCCAGGTACCAGATCATGGCCAGATGTACTTGCCTACAAGCCTGGACTCCGGATGCATTTTTGCCAACAGCAGAGTTATACAAACTGCAGGCTACTTCTAAGCTGCCCAAGCCCACTTGTCCTAAGTTTAGCCATTTGGTCCCTTTTGCTAGTGGAGGTATGGCTCAACTCTGACTGTTTGATTAATTTATTTCTCATATAAAAGCTTACCATCAAAGTGGGATTTTAGCACACCACTGTACTTTACGTTTCCGACCAGATAGTGCATGGTATATTCAGTTTACATATTCTTCACATTGCCCTTCCGAGCCATCTGCTAATCAGAGTTTTATGATACTGCACTCACTCTGAAGTCCCAACATCACAGCTGATCAATCTGCCGTACCTGCCATGCAGAGGATTCCACAGCATCACGTGCACTGGAATTTAAACATAAACTATAATGTAAAACCAGTAAAGCCTTTTGGAGCTTGTTTCCTTTTCTAGTACTCATTAGGATTACCAAATAAATCTTTAAATGTTCCACCTGCTTTGAATGGTGCTTTCAAATGCATATGTGTGTGTATATATATATGTCTATTCATTTATATTTGTATCTAATCTGTATCTAGTATCTAATCTGTATCTAATCTGTATCTAGTGTATATAAACATATATATGAGAATGTATGTGTGTATATATATATATATACACACACATGTTCTTATTCATGGGGTAGAGTTTTACTTTGAGCTTTGCCTCTGATAGGGACAGACCATTAGTATAAATGGGCATAGCTGAGCCAAAATCAAAAGGAATAATGGGCTTATGACAGCTGAAGAGCTGGCCTTACATTCAGATTTTTGAAGAAATCATATTAGTCCTTTCAGTAAAAGGCAGAATCGACAGCTGAAGAAATTTTTATGTTTACTTGGTATGATCAAAAACTACGCGAGTAGGTACGTTTGCTCCCCACACTCCCTGTGTGACTGCAGCGGTGGTTGAGGGGTATTGATACCCCAGAGGAGCCTTGATCTCCCCCTTGCAGAGGGTCTTAGTGGAAACAGTCGGTCACTCACTGGAACTGTATCGGAATCAGACAGCACAAATGGTAGCAAGACAGCGCTGAAGGCTTTCTCTCAAACTGGTTTTTTTTTGGTGGTATATTCTGTCCCTGTTTACAATCTTTCAATCAATTTCTGTTCCAAGCAAGTTTGAATTACTGCTGGCTGAATTAAGAAAGATAAATTACGAATACTTGATTCAAATCAGTGAATCATCCTACATGGACAAATTGTTTCCATATTCTGTGAACAGTGTGGATAGAATAAAATTAATTTAATTCATTTGAAAGACATCAGGATTGAGAAACAATTTAGTGAATATTTGACCAAAATACCTTTTGTAAATATGCTGTTATAAAATGTATCTAATTCTGTAATAGAATCCAAATACATCTCATTCTGTGAGGCTCATCTGCTGCTTCTCCTATCAATATGTCAAACAATTTCCATTAGTTCTGCAAAAGACTTCGTTGCTTATTTCATATCAATTTATTATTTTTCCATCATAATTGATCTTTCCTCTTAATATTAGTTCCATTATTTTATTACAATAAATACCTTCTTCCTTCCTTTCCTCTGGTCCTTAAAAAAAAATAAAGGAAAAGTTTGCTCTTTAGAAGAACTCGGAACTTTTTGTTGACTATCTAAAAAGATCATTAGTAAAGATATTTTTTTTACCTTTAGCAATCAATAGTATACCGGTTTTATTTTACTGACACATACGTTTTGCAACGTCTTGTCTGGTTTTCTCTTGTCAAAGGTTATAGCTGTAAGTTCTCAATAAGAAATAAATTGTGTTAATATTTAGGAGTGCTAAAGGAGGAAGAGGGATAAGTGCTGCAAAATACAAGCAATGAGACATGGAGATAAAGTTGAATTCTGAATTTTTCTAAATTTCTTTTAGATATAACAGGTAACTGCTATTTAGATAGCTTTTAGTCTCTTACATTTTCAGTACCACCAGGGGTTTAATAGCTGGGTGTCTGGTGAGAGGAAGGCAGGGACTGTGATTGTTCTAATATTCTGTCATCCCATAGTTTTTCTTTGTGTTACATTCCTAGTATTTATTTCATTCTTTTTTTTTTTTCCTCCACTAGAGAAATTGTTTCCTGAAAATTTATGCCACTGTTAAGGCAAAAAGAAATGACTGAAAAATCCCGTATTCAACTTATTTCCCATTTTACTTTAACTCATTACCTGTTTTAATTCTGCTGAAATTGCTGTCCTGAAATACAGTCCTTCTACAGCAGTTCTTTAAGCCATAACTTCCTATGAAATCTTTCAGTAGCTAAAGTTAACTTGCCTACTATTTATTATGATCACTCAGTTCTTTACACACTTAGATAAGTGTAAATGTGTAGATACATGCTTATGTGTCTGATCTTTTTTTTTCTTTCTTTTCTTTTTAGTGGGAAAAGATCACTTTATGTCTAATTTTAAAAATGTTTGTATGTAGTGAAGTAAATATTTATGTTAATTAAGGCTTCTACATGTATCTAATGTATCTAATCATTAAAGCCCAACCGACAGAATTTCTACTATCATACCTACCATTTCCACTATAATTGTCTACTGTTATAAATAGTTCTGATAGCTTTTCCTCTTTTCTATCCTTCTCCATAGACTTCTAAAATCTGTATCAATTATTCAGCTTAGTTTGTCATATTATCAAGGTTTTCCTAAATTTCCTATTGCACAATCACTTCTCACTGTAGTCTTAAAGGCAACAAGAACTTAAAAGAAATATTTTTTTATCTTGAAAATCAGATAAAATATTACACAGAGTTCTTGCTATTTGTTTAGTTTTACAGTTAAGAAAGGCAAGGGAACAATTTGTTACAAAATTGTTTTGTTATTTAATAAGAAAATGAAGGAAAAAATTTTAAAAAAAGGTTTGACCCAAATAATAATTCAAATTATGTAAAAAAAGATAAAGGTAGCTTCTTAGTAAAATTCTACAATTATATCTTGTTTATAAGTTCTCCTGACATGAAATTATAAGTGGAAGAGTAAGTAAATGATGACTATTATAAAGAAGCAATAAAAAAAAATCAACACAGTATTCAATGTAACCTATTAAATCATTGTTGACCCAAAGGACAGATCATATTGATGGCAAAGGAGGTGAAACAGTACTTGGCTACATCTCCTAATCTTAATTCCTAAAAGCAATATAACCTCTCAGCTATATTTCTGGGGAGAATTAGTTTTATTTGTCTGTTTGTTAAAGTCTTTGAACAGATGAATTTGAAATAATATTATTTCCTAGATGTGTATTTAAGCTCAGCTTGAATCATTCACTGGTCAAGTGAGGGCAAATTCTGAATATTATTTTCCATATATTGTGATATCCCAATTTATTGCAGTACTTGAGAAGAGTTACAGAGACTGAGTCAAAGGCATTACCAGCTAATAAGTATTAAGGAAAGGGGAAAAATTTTTAAGGGAGCATATGAAGAACCTTGACTCTAGGAGCATGTATTTTAACCATTATTGTGGATAACAAAGGGAAAAAAAGAAAAATTTAGCAATATTACCATATGCATACATTTCTGCTGAATTCAACAGAAATGTACTAACTTGCATCAACTAATCAGTACATAATTTCTCCTTTTGCCACACTCCATGTACTTTAGAGTAGTCCTGTTTGATCTGTGAATTGCTTGTTCTGTAGCTAAAGTATTTAGCTTTGAAACTGAATTTATAGAAAGTGACTGGGGGCATTACTTGTTCCTTTCAGCTCGTCTATTTGCCATCAGGTGGATAAAGACTCTAGACCTAGAAAGAAATGAGTGGTCAGCAAAGGTTCTCAAAAAGAGAATGACAAAAAGCAGGTTTTTTGGGGAGGGTCGGGGAGGGGCCTGGTGGTGTTGGGTTTTTTTGTTTGTTTTAATAACTGCATCCGCTGTTTCCAGTCCTGAGAGAAAACGATCTCAGTTCAACGGAATTTATATAGACCACTGTATATTGTAGGTGTAGGCTTCTTTATAATCCTTTCTTTACAGGATGTAATTGGCAGTGCATACACAATGTTTTGTTTTAAAGAAGCTTTTCAGTACATCCCTTTGACTACCTGTTGTCACAAGCCTTTTGAGAAAAAGGATGTAGAGGTCAAACCAAATGGGCCAACTGATTCTAATGTACCTGTGTACAGGTACAGGGAGATGAAGATCAGTAACGGCTGTATGGGCGTACGATATCTTTTAGGGAGGAGTGAAGGTTTGTCAAGCAGAGACATTAAAGGGAGATGAAAAGGGCATTAAAAATTTGGCATTCGCCTAGCACGGTGGCTTTAAAGGACATTTTCAAAAGATACAGTTTCACTGTAACGAAAAGCAGTGGCGGCAATGGTATTACATTTTTGCACAGCAACTGATTTGCAAGTAAGGCTGTGTTGGAGTCGGTGTACACAAGTGATACTAACCACCCGTCCGCTGGAAAAAGCAGTCACTGGTGCAGAAGTTCAGAGTATAACGCAAAACACCCAAGTTTTATTTCTTTGACCCCGGTGATAACCTGCTCCAGATGCCGTGCAGCAAGTGTCTGGGAGTGGCTGTCATTCACAAGAACTGCCGTAGTTATTTGCCTCAGCTCAGGAGATTAACATCTTCCTCTACTGCAAGCCTCTTTTGGAAGCTTCTTAATGGAAATAAGGGTGGCAAAGGCTAATCCTAAAACTAGGTTTAATCTCAGCTGACTTTACCTGCCTGTGGTATATCTCTGTTCCATATGGAGGATATTCTGGTTATCTAAACCTCTCTCCATGGAAAGAGAGAAGGGTACCACTAAAATTGTCTCCTGGAAATCCTTTTGAGCTCCTGGCCTAAATTATGCTGGAAATGGCAGAATGGAGAATACTTGAAGCACTAGAAAAAAACAAAAGTTTATTAAAAACAAAAAACAGAGGTTCAAAAATATTAACTATCCCACACTTTCAGTGGGATCTACCAGGAATCCGACAGTATTTGCACAAGTGCAAACACTTAGAGCTCTGTTGAGCAATATGGGGATAAGAAATACACAGTGACAGAGGTCACTGAACAGGCATGATCTTCATTAAACAGAGCAACTCAGGCTGGAGATTTTCAGCTGGAGTTCATTCTATGATCTTTTGAGCACAAACTCTCCTGTGCAAGTAAGATTGCTGTTTTCCAGAGATTAAAGTGCTCACTTAAGAGCTGTTTTCATTTGTGTGAAGAGCTGGGAAATTTTGAATGTGTATTTTTTTGCCTGAGCTTGTCTCCTGTGCCTTTCTCCTCAGACCCCTGCAGCTTGCACTGATATTTCACCTTGCTTTGGAAGACTGAGAAAGGCATTTTCCTGGCAGAATTGCTTGCAATGGCCTGGCAAAACAGAAGTACTTTTAAAAATAATAATTATTATTACAAACCAAGGAAAAAGAACTTGGTGAAAACTGTTACATCAACTTTTATTGTTTCCTTGTTTGTTATAGCTCTGCTCTCCTTCCGGCCTTCTGCAAATTCTGAGTGACCAAAAAAATTTTACATTTAGGATGTAATAGAGTTTGCATTAACATTTGAAAGAGAAGGCTAAGAGAACATATCTAATCAAGGTCTTCAACTACCTAATCAGTGGTAATAGAGAAGTCAAGGCCAGACTCTTTTCAGAAGTGCACATTGAAAGGATGAAAGACAATGGACACAAGCTGCAGCAAAGGAATTTCCTTTCAGATATGTGGAAAAAAAATCCACAGTAACATTGGTCAAGCAGTGGAATAAGTTGCAAATAGCTCACTCAGAGAGGCTGTCTCTTTGAAGAAATTAAATATTTGAGTAGACAAAACCCAGAGTAACATCATTTAACTCTGAGTTATGCCTTATTTTTAGTCAGCACTACACCACGTGATGTCCAGAGGTCCCTATCAACCTAAATTATTCTTTAATTCTAAAACTAACAAATCACATCTATTGAAGAGAATTGTTGAACTGTTTAACAAGAATACCTGATACACAAACATGATTCAATATTTCCTATTATAAAATTGTAGAAGGAGATAAAAAGGAAATATTGAGGGTGAGAACATGAAAAACCTAGGACAATGTCTATTATACTGGAAATTAAAACAGCCTACATTGTTTTAAGTTGGAATTTCTTGTTTTCTTTTCTGTTTACTTTCAGCCTCCTTGGTTGTTAGTATTCCGTAAAGTAATTATCTTCACCAGTTTATCTATCCCGGTTGTTCTGCTTCTATTAGACTGTACCTTTTAAACCTTTACAAAAAACTTGCTGTTAAAAAATCTTCCTTGGGAGACTAATTCTTGTAGTATTTTGTACACATAAGCTGCATGCATTATTGAATGAACTTCCTATGTCTTTATATATTTTCCAAAATCAACATCGTGTTTAGGTTTTAATATTTTTCCCCTCACTACCTAGAATGGTGTTGCTCTGGCAAATGGGAATTACAGTGCAGTAGTATCAGATGTTTTCTGCAGACTCCTGCCTCCATCAGACATGTGTTTTAAATAAAAGTTACCGTAGGTCCCACACCATATCTATTTTCTTTTCCTTAATTCTGTTGTAATAGTTATTCTATCCAAATTTTATCTCCCAGCAATAAATGTAAAACTTAATTTAAGCTATACCAATTAGATCTGGGTTTGTGATTTTATCTCCTAGTTATACATTTAATAGTTGATTTAAGCTACACAAATTGTTTTAGATCCTGGAGAAGGAGGGGGTGTGATCCTGATAAATCATACCGGGTTTCAGATGAAGTGCAAATGTGCTTGGTTAGGAGTTGCTGTTACTCAGGTTCCCTATGGTTTTCTTTACACTAGTAATTGAGCAAATTACGGGTCCAGTGCTATAAACCCTCAGCACATGGAACTTCTGTTTCCAATAGAAGCTCCGGTTGCGAGGGGCTTGCTCCTAATCCTGGGGCCAGCCAAAACCGAGAGGTCGGGCGGGGGGAGGAGAGGCAGCACACCGCAGCCCTGCCCCAGGGGCAGACTGAAGAGGATGGCCACTCTTCCACAGCTGCTTTTTTTGCCTTTTTCTCCTTGCCTTGGTGAGGGAGCAGAAGGAGATTAAGTAATTTTACTCCTCCTTACTCTCCGCATCGCACTGTTTGTCTTGCTCCTCCAGCTAATACGTAGGCGACTTGGACCTGGACTTGATCTTACCTCTGCGGGCTTCTGTGTCAGAGGCTTAGGGGCATTCCCACTCCCGACTGCAGTAGCAACATGAACAGGGAAATCCCAGGGTTTGAAGAAAAGTACCTCTTAACAAGACTGAGTGGCGTGTTTCTTAACCAGCTCTGAAGAAATCCACTTTGGAAACGAAGTTTAGGTGTTAGCAGGTAGGACAGTACATCAGGTGGTCTGCATGCTTCACTCTGTTCATACCACCTTACTGGCTGCTGGCAAAACTGTTCCTCACACCGAGGGCTCATTTCAGCTCCAGTCCATGAGATACCTTTCTACACTAGGTTATAGTTTGTCCCTTCATTCACATATATTTTAGTAGAAACATACCTTTCCACAAATGGGTTAACTTGAGCATAGGTAGTACAGAGGTTTCCAGCCATTCCCAGTTAACGCAGCCAGTTTGGGATTCTTGTAAACACGTGAAGGGAGAACTAATAATGCAATTTTAACTGGGATGCCAAAAGTGCATGCCAAAAGTGATCTCAAGGCATCTGTAACTGATACCAAAACTGGATTAAACAGTTGTAAGATGTTGCTCATATGAGGTAGTCATCTCTTAGGTACCTCCCTAGTGCAGAGCTGGAGGAAGAGCTTGTACTCTGAGGATGCAGCAGCTCACAGGTAGTGGTCATCTACCAACACGGCTGGGGTAGGGAAAGGAAAGACTTTAAGCGGGAAGGATTCTAAGATGGAAGTCAACAAACTGCACCCCAGGGAAAACTTTGCTGAGAAAGCTTTCTCAGAATTGGTTCTAAAAGGCTGAGGACTTTTTTTAAGGAGTTAACTGGAAAAGACCCTGGAGAACTAGCTGATAGACACGGTTTCTATTTAAAATGAAATGCTATTTGGAAAGGAAGTCTCACAAAAAAACAAGATACAGGTATTGAGCCAATCAAGAAAAATAATTTATAAAAGTATAAAAAATAACAGACTTTCTCTATGCTCAGTTTTTACCTCAAATGGAAAACCAAACAACAACTAAACTGAAAAAGCAGGTCCCACAGCCAAATGCAATCAAGAAAATTGCAAGCTGTTTTCTTACTCATAAACTTCAACTTGAATGCTCATTTGTGGGTACATAGGGCATCCCTTATATTTTTTTATTTCTCCCCTGAACTTAAGCCAGTTAAGATGGGCTCACTTTATGTAAAACAGCTTGTTGGGCATAGCCTTTTGTGTGCACACACTGATCCTGAAGTTTAATGGTACTGTGTAAGGAAGAGGCGGCCATTCTCATACACTGCAGATGTCTACAAATGTCGGTAACCAATGTTTCATAGTTGAATTATAGTTAATTGCCTCCTTGTGAAACTTGCAGATCTCACTGAATTTTCTTCTGTAAAATCTATATTTAATAGTATAGTTTCATTGAATGACATGTTAACCATTATCTTTAAAATAATATAGGGCATTCACAACCTGTTAATAATATATTTTAAGAAATAGTACAGTTGGATGCAAATGATAAACCTCTTCAGCACCTACTATCATTTGCTTTGCCCTTCTTCCTACACTGAATCCATGATACTTATGAGCACTGCATATATTATTATCCTTTAGGAGTAGTATTCTTCTGGACTTTTTATTTTTTTCCTCCCAGGAGGTATGACATTACAGAAATGACCCACTCTGCTGTTACTCAGAAACCTTTTGCAAGTTCGAGTGCCAAACATGTGAACGGGGATGCCAGTATGAGCAGAGATCTGCAGAGCGTGGTACACGTTCAGATCATGCATCTAATTTTGGGACTATTTATCCTTTCTGTCTATAGTTTGCATATAGCTGTAGATAGATAGACCAGGATTTGCAAGAGTGGCTATGCTAATGTCTTTCTTTTGCTTTGAAAACATTTTCCCTCAACATTTCTGGTAAAGAGGTAGAAGAGAGTGGAAGAAGAATGACTTCTGTTTATTTTGAGATGTAAAGTTTAGACTCATGTCACAAATAAATGCTAAAACAGATGGCTATTTTGTCACAGGACTATATATATTTTTATATAGACACGCACACACAGCCCAAGCACACAAGATGACTAACAAAGTATTTCTAATTTTAAATACTAAAACTGTGAATTCCAAGGAAGCTTGGACTTACTGTAGTAACTGAAACCCCTTATTTATCCCCCAGCTCCTTTTGATTTGGGAAAAGTATGGGATGAAGACACAGGAGAGAGATATGTTAGACCAAAATGTACCAGGGGACATCAGCAGTGAGAAGTTACAGCTTTTATTTGCTTTTGTAAGGAGTGTGCCCTATCATTTTTTAAAGAAAGAATGCTTTCCTGTTTCATTAAATTATACAAAACTGAGGTCTGTTCTTACATCCTTGAAATCAATAGAGTTTTCCCATTGCTATTACCAATAACAAAATCCAGCCAAAGTAAATATTCACCTGGATATTTACTGATCTGAACCTGGTAGAAACGTGTGATGTGCAAAATATCACCTTATCCTTTTTCTGGAACTGTGCCTACATACAGTAAAGACTCACTGAAATAGGTACAAACTGGGCAGAAAAAATTACTTTGGAAAGATAATTTCCTATATTCTGCCCAGACTATTAAAGGCTCAAGAACTCAGCACCAAGCAGATTCTTATTATGAATGCTGTTCTATAAATAGAAACAGAAAATGAAAATTCAGTTCAGTAGTTAACTTGGTATTTTTTGTGTATGATGCTGAAGAGTCTAATGAACAGACAGGCCCTGCAGGAGATTAGATACATGACCAACAGATCTTGCAGAAGCAGCCGAGGGAACTATGCAAACCAGGCAGAGATGAGGAAGGCCAAGGAAGCTAAGAGATTATGTTGGGATATGGGAGTGACATAATGAGAGCAACTCAAATAAAAGCAGAATAAATAACTGAAAGACATTATGAGAATGCGAGAATGATCTTACAAAGCTATTAAGTTAAAAAAAAAAAACATGATCAGTTTTGAATGTATTCAGTTATTTCACTTAAGAAACTATTTAAGAAGTTCAATTATTTTACTTAAGAAAATAGTTCACAACAGCCTAAGCCAAAACATGAAATATAGTCTCACTTATTTTCGAATTACAGAAAAAGCTTAGTTGTGGTGACTTATGATCTATGACAACTCACGATTTATGAGATAATTTATTAAATCCCATATTTCAGCACAAGACAGCATCCTTCACTAGCTGATAATTAACTAAATAAGGAAATAAATACAGTGTATTTAAGCATTGCAAATTATCAGGGAGGAGGCAAAGGGAAAGGACAGGAAGAAGGCACTAAGAAGATTTTATGAAACAAAGTTTTTTTCACCTATTCTTGCAACTTTATATGTAGCAGAATTGAAGAATCCCAATGTTTTTGTATAAATCAGTGATGCAATATGACACTTGGTTTGCATTTTGTCATATTTCATTGAGCTTCCTCTCAAAACTTCTTGCAAGGAAGTAAGATCTTGATATCATGAGAAGCGTATATGCTTGTAAGGGAATGGACCTAAGAATAAACATCTGATATTGGTTCTAAGGCTGAAGAAGCCAGTCATTTCAAAGAAATATAGGGGCTGCTGATGTGATACCTAGTTTTATCCCCACGTTTAATTTCTGTTTATTAATTTCCATTAGCAGACTCAATGAATTTCTGGAAGTGCCTTTGTGCAGCAGACTATTGCAGATAGTTGGCACCCCAACAGGCTGCTAACACTGTCTGTAATAAATTCTATATAGGCAAATAAGCTGCAAGATTTCATAGCTGCCAGCAGCCGGTGGTTTTACAAATATTTGCATGCATTATTAGAAGAAAATGATTACTTACTGAGTTGTCCATTTTATAAATCTATCCAGATGATAAAAATTTAAATTTGGAGCCATTATTTTTATTTTTTAAAATATGTTTAAATTCCAGAGCAAAACAAAAAGATATTTTAACAAATTGGTGAGCGTAGATTTTTACCATACCTTTCCTTTTCAGTTCAAAAATCTACTTTTTTCAAGAGACAACTTTTATGTGCCTGTATACTGGTATGGGATATGAATGATCTAAGGGTCTTATCTTTAGCTGATTTAATTTCACTCTGAATGAGGCAGAACAGAGTCTTGAACAAAGTACCTCCTGAGCTAACTTATATCTCAGACCCGGCCCTCTATGACTATGAAGGGATGAAGAATCCAGATTTAGCTGTCTAGCTTTTAGCAGATGGATCCCTAATTTTCTCTTTTTTCCTCTTCTTCTAAATGCAGATGTGTGAGAATTTGTATTTTTGTATATATACATTCTTAGTAACAGTTTTTATGTGGTCAGCTTCTGACCTTGGGAGATAGGCAGAGAATCATGGAATGATCAGTCCTCTGGTTTATTATGCATTCAGGGACAAGAGAGATGGAATTTTTGCCTAAAAATATTCTCATAAGGCAGCCACATTTAACATTAGCTCCATGATTATTTGTGCACAAGCTAAAAAAAAAAATGTATATATTGCTCATACTACTTTATTAGACAAACTGAATCAAGGTAGAGCTCTGACCACTTTTATGGACAGTGACCATTACTGAGTATCTTAGAAACTGAGAGAAATACGTATGTTTGTCAGCTGTGGGAGGTGAGTAGGAAGAAAGTATGAATATATTCCAAATTTACAAATTAGTGTGAGGTTCATCTCCTCTTATATTTTTAAAGGCTTCAGTTTGTAAAGAAAACATCTATAACACCCTTTAGTGCCTCTCACTTGGTGATCCATGATCAAAATTAGAAATAGCTTTGCAAAGTACAAATCATTCCAGACAAACATGAATACTTTGTTTTGATAAAGTGACAAAACCGTTGATGAGGAGAATGAAGTAGATGTGATATATCTAGCCTTTATTAAAGCATTTGATATAGTGTTAAATGAAATTCTACTCACAAAATTAATTCAGATTGGCATGGATACGAACACTGTCACACAGAATGAAAACTTGCTGAAGGACTGCAAACAGTGCACTGATAAATGGCAGTACATTCAGTTGAATTTACAGCATGTAAATGAAATTCAGAGATAATACTAAATTCATTTGGGAGGTGTTATGAAAACCTCCAAGGAAAGAGAAATCGTACAGAAAGAGACTGAGAATTAGTAATATGCACATAAAATACCAAAATGTTTCACAGTTCTATAAATTTTAAGACCAGCAGGAACTATAATGATCATCTAGTCTGACCTCCTGCATAACACAGACCATAGAATTTTAACAAGTGATTTCTATATAACTTTAGGATGAGCAAGGCCCTCTGTTTGAGAAATAAATCTAATCTCAATTGTAAAACTCCACATTTTAGGGAATTTATCATGACCCTAGGTACATTGTTTCAATGGCTAATTATCTCTACTGTTACTAAAAAAAATTGCACCTGATATGAGATTCAGAACAGAGAAGTCGCAACTGAATACATTTGAGAATATATAACCTATAGCAAGGGTATTAAATAAAAAGGAAATCTTGCAAAACACTAAAATGAAAAAGCCTTTGGGATACTGAATAGCAACTTCAATCGGAATTTGGCCTTTCCAGTGGCCACAGTGAATCGTGACAAGGGCACTTTGAGCTGCAGCGATAATAAGTCATAGAGCAAATGTACGATCTTATTTGTGATGTATTTTGTTGTAGTCAGTGAATTCAAATTTAGGTACTTTGCAACCAGCTGCATCTACACTGGTGTTTTAGACTGGACAGGAGCATTCTTTGAAAGTAATGTCTCTCTCATCCCCACTTAATTCTCTTTGCTTTGCATAGTGGAGCAATATCATAACACACGGCCGGGTTCTTTTCACATAACTCCGGATGGGAAGATGGATTCAAACTCAAGGGTTTTGTGCCTGCATAATCAGAGTCATTCTGAAGTTATATTTTAGAACAAATCCAGTGTGAAAGTCAGGTCCTCAACATCAGTGGTTTTCTGTAGAGGTTAATTCCTGTTGTGTCACTCCACCAGCTAATGCAGACATTGCTCCAGAAATACTGACTCCTGGCCAGAGTTCCAAGAAAAAATAAGTTTAGGGATTAAGCAGTGATTCATTCACTTGAGCATTATACACATAATTAACTTTTCAGCTTGTAAAAGGGGGATATTGTCATGTAAAGCCTTTGGAGGTTACATACATCAACAATAGAGCAAGAATTACTTTGAATGGTATCAGTGGTATAAGATGGTAAGAATGAAAGTTCAGGAGGGATATTTTGTTTGAATGTCTGTATAAACTTTCTGACAATGAGGTGTGATTACATTGCAAAATGGCTGCTAAGAAAAGTGTGATGGCCAAAGCGTGTAGGGCACTTATAACACATCTGGACAAAAACACTGTAGGGAAGGAATATTTCAGAGTCATGGAAACAGAGTGAATTACTAATTAAAAGGGTTCCTTCTCTATCTATGGTTCCCCTGAGTACTCAGGTTCATGATTAAATATTCATCTATTTCAACAGTGGGTGATAGGAAACTGATAAAGGAAAAAAGGAATAAATGGAAATTGAAGTTATACTAAAGGTAAAGAAGTCTAAAGCATCCATTATTGTCTTCTAGCTTTGAATATTTCTAACCTCTTCCACTCTCTGCCCTTACCTTGCTCCTCCCCTTCAAAAGTTTCTAGGCCAGAATTCAGAGCAGTTATACTAATTTACATCAGCTCGAACCTCATTGCTGCATTATAGCACTCTCTTATGTACTACTGTCACTACTATGCAGGATGTCAAAAGATGTTTTCAGAACAGCAAACATCTGAAAATGTGTACTGGTCAGCTGGCTGACTGATCAGCAGTATGAGCCTGATGCATATCTTAGAACAGTTGTGGACTACTTTCCAGGATCACATAAACTACCACCTTACTTAACATCATTAGCTAATCTATCCCCAGGGCCTAGAAACACGAGCTACTTGTTTAGTTGGTTATTCCCATGCCAAATCATATGTCATACAAGAATGAAGGTGCTGGTAGTATAAGCAACCAGCTAATAGCATTGCCCAGGTTCTCCACAGACATCTGGAGACTTGTAACAATAAACTCCATCTGTTCTTCTCAGATACTCCTTCACATAGTGATCAAGGACGCTAATTGCAGCTAATAGCTAAATAATCAGTACGGACACTAAATCTTGGCAGACTCCAGATACATTGATTATATCATGTTTAGAATCATGTTTTAAAACCAGCTGAAGATCATGGAACAGGAAGAACTGATGTATTGCTAGCGTTGCCGTATCGAAGAGGAGACAATATTTTTTAGAACTATCACAAAGAGAGAGATATCTTTATTAATGGTGAAATAGCATGAAAGAATAAAATTATTTATTCAAAAAAGTGAAACAGTAGTATATTGACTCGGCAAAAAATGACTGATCTGTTGCCCACGTCTTAATATATAATTGTTGCCACAAAGAAATCTGTTCTTACTGAATTAAATGCTTATTTGTTGTTTGCGAGGTGTAGAAAGAATAGTCCAACTTCAGCACTTCTCACATGAGGTTGGGTCATATTTGATCTACTTTTTGAGATTTATTTTGACAGTATAAAGTATTCATTTCTACTTTAAAAAAAAAAAAAACCAAAACCAAAACAAAAAACATAAAGCAATTTAGTGAAATAGTACATTCATCAAGTAAAGGAAATTGCCTATCTTTGGTATAGCTTTTCCGAAGATATCTTTTCAACAGCTTTCTCTTACTCAGGTTGTTGCTTTTACAGGTGAGACCAAAAAGGCTTCTTCAGCTCTTAAAGAATGTTTGTTCTTAAACATAGCAGTAACGGTGAATAAGTTGTTTCCTAATGAATGTTGTGCTGTTCCTTGGAGAGAATAAATGCTTCCACCACTTCAGAGGGTTGTGGGGTAAAAATTACCATCCATGAAAATTCTTATTGTAGAGGAAAGATATTTGAAAGAAAAAGGTAAAACCAGTAAGAAGTATTTAGAAGAGCAGTACCATTAATGAGCAAAAGCAGGGTTATGCAGTAGAAAAAGAGATCAACACTTCCTGACACTTAAATGTACGACCAGAATAAAAAAAATTAAGTGGAGAAGGAAGTGGAGAAGGAAGTCAAGAGCAAATTTCATGCAAAGTAGGCAGTATTGGAAAGAAAAGGAGCACTCTAAAATACAACAGTTTTTCCTGGAACTCTGACCTCTTACCTGCCGAATTCCTGGCACCTAGAGAGCTTGAGAGGGATTCCTCCACAGATCTTGAATCATAGCAAAAATGCTAAGCAGAAATATAAAGGAAAAATCAGAGATAACTCAAAATTTTTAACAAGGTCATAACTGTGATAGCTAATCCTGTCAAGAAAATTTTGACTCATCCTTACAGTTTTGGTCAACTGTTGCAAAAAAAAATTGCAGTGAGACATAACTTTTTTTGGGGGGGGGAGGGGGGAGGGGAGGAGGAGTTTGGATCACTTAAAGAATCACCTCCAATTGTATTAGCAATAGGAAAATTATTTAATAGAAATTTATATGAAAGTGCGACTTCACCGAATTCAATGGCAAGGTTCACTCTATTACTTAGTACATGGATGAAATGCACACAGGAAAATTAAATCAGAATCAAACTAAACATGTCTATAGAGACCAAAAACGTAATAGGGTAAAGGGGAATGTGGGAAAGAGTAAGGAAGACCCTCCTGTTGAGTCACGAGGTTCAGAGTAGACCCCCTTTCTTTCTAAACTGCTGTCGGAGTCTAGGTGCAGCTGGATTGACTCCTAGTCCCAGACTTGGTCAGCGGTTTATGTCTAAAGGGATTATGAGTATAATAGCAGCCTAAAATTCATTCACAGTTGAATAAACCAAAAATTAAGTATCAATTTGAAAATAATAACTTATAATGCACTTGTTATACTTACTATAGATTAGTCAGGTTAGTACACGCACGTGCATAAAGACACTAAGAGATATACATATAAGAGAGTAAAAGAGTAAAAGAGGTATACCTGTTAAAAATGCCCCTCGAGGTCAGTGAAAATATTCACGTTGAATGCTTTGGCATTTGTCTCAGTGGGTGAAGGGTTGAGCCTCAAGGAGCGGAAAGAATCAGCCCAGGTCATGTCAGCTTTTGCCGACAGACCTCCGATTTTCTCAAACCAGAAAGTTTGCGAGGTCTGAGAGGAGTCCCGCTCAGAGGGAGATGCTGGTCACAGCCCGCTGCGGTCCAGGAGAGCTCAAAGGGTCTCACTTAGTACCGCTGTTCATACGTTCAGGAGATGATTGACTTTTGTCATCAAAAAATTTCTAGAATCCCAGCTGTGCTGGAAAATACCGAGACTGTTGGAGAATAACTCAAAACATAGATACGGGATGCTCCAAGATTGTCAGGGGAGGACTGTGATGTCTCAAGGTTGTTATGAGAAAGAACTGGCTGCAGGTTGTTATGAGAACTGGCTATCTCTACTGCCCTACCCCGCCTCCGCCGGGCAGCAGAGTCCTTGAGACGCACAGCGTATCTCCCTGTCTTAGCTGCGTAAGAGTTCCTGGCACAGCCAAGGGTCGCTTCACCGCCCGACTCATTACACTTATGCTAAGACCTAGCGAGCCTTCCCGAGTTCGCAAATCAGCCTGGAGAAGGGGAAAGAAATGCACCACCACACATGTAATTCCTGATGGTATGTCCTGGTTTCAGGTGGGATAGAGTTAATTTTCTTTCTAGTAGCTGGTACAGTTTTGTGGTTTGGGTTCAGTATGAGAAGAATGTTGATAACACACTGATGTTTTCAGATGTTGCTCAGTCGTGTTTATACCAAGTCAAGGATTTTTCAGCTTGTGATGCCCAGCCAGCGAGAAAGCTGGAGGGGCACAAGGAGTTGGGAGGGGACACAGCCAGGGCAGCTGACCCAAACTGGCCAAAGGGGTATTCCATACCATGGGACGTCATGTCCAGTATATAAACTGGGGGAGTTGGCCAGGGGGGATCACTGCTCAGGAACTGACTGGGCATTGGTCAGTGAGTGGTGAGCAATTGCATTGTGCATCACTTGTTTTGTATATTCCAATCCTTTTATTATTTTTATTTTAATTTTATTATTGTTATTATTATCATTATTAGTTTCTTCCTTACTTCTCTATTAAACTGTTCTTATCTCAACCCACAAGTTTTACTTTTTTTTCCTCATTCTCTCCCCCATCCCACTGGGTGTGGGGGCAGTGTGAGCCGCTGCGTGGTGGTCGGTTACCGGCTGGGGTTAAACCACGACATGGTATTATCATGTAAATTAACAGAAGAATATAACATAAAAAAGATGCATTTTTTATAGGTCACTGTTGATTGATTCCATGAGTAGCTGGATAGTTCCAAGGGTTTATGTTTAGAAGGACACAAGAAAAAGGTAAGAAAAAGACTCAAACTCCAGCAGGAGATTGTGTGAGCTCAGGCAAGGGTGGTTTTATAATGTGCTACCGAGGATCCCAGCTCAAGTTTCTGTCTGAGTTATGGAGCAAAAGAATAGGTGCAGACCACACTGCAGTTTGTAGTTGTTGTGGATTAACCCCAGTGGGCAGCTAAGTACCAGACAGCCCCTCTCCCACTCCCTACCAATGGGGTGGGGGAGAGAATTGGAAGGGTAAAAGTGCAAAAACTTGTGGGTTGAGATAAAGGCAGTTTAATAGGTAAAGCGAAAGCCGTGCATGCAAGCAAAGCAAAACAAGGAATTCACTCACCACTTCCCATCAGGTGTTCAGCCATCTCCAGGGAAGCAGGGCTCCATCATCCCTAACGGTGACTTGGGAAGACAAATGCCATCACTCCGAACATCCCCCCCTTCCTCCTTCTTCCCCCAGCGTTATATTACTGATCATGACGTCGTATGGTGTGGGATGTCCCTTGGGTCAGTCGGGGTCAGCTGTCCCGGCTGTGTCCCGTCCCAGCTCCTTGTGCCCCCCCAGCCTGCTCGCTGGTGGGGTGGGGGGAGAAGCAGAAAAGCCCTTGGCTCTGGGTGAGCCCTGCTCAGCAACAGCTAAAACATCCCTGTGTTATCAACACTGTTTCCAGCACAAATCCAAAACACAGCCTCATACCAACTACTGTGAAGAAAATTAACTCTATCCCAGTGTCCTGGTTTCAGCCCAGCCAAAAACGGTACAGTGGTTCAATTTGTTTAGCCTATATACAATCAAGGAAGAAAGTGCTCAAACTTAGGAAGAACTAAACATACTTAAACCCATTTTTTACTTCAGTCTTAACTGCTGTTCAGCTGTTACTTAAGCTCAATAAATACCTGGATATGTACTAAACTGGGTATCTACTAAACTAATTTCTCTAGGATCAACCAGAAGTTTTCTAGCACATATCTACAACTGTCCATAACAGGTTAACTACAAGATAACAGAATATCAAATGTGGCAAATAAATGCAAGCTTTTTGAGTCTTCATTGGAATAAATGATTTTCTGCTTAATTCTTCCCCTACTCCCTTTGGGCTGACTGAAAGTCACCTATCAAATATCAGTAACAAGTGGAATAAAATGAAGTGAAATACTAACGAGTTGCTGGTATGAAATAATACATGCAGTACTAAGAGTAGAAGCAAAGAAGATGGAACTGAATCGAGTGTTAAAAATATACCATTCTTTCTAAAGTGCTAAAAAAACCAGAGCCTGATATTTTTCACTAGCTGATAGAACAATTTCAAACAATAGAAAGTCTGGGTGGGATTCATTTTACCTCATTTTAGACATCTGGCCAACCTAGGCTTCCTTTTCAGACAGCTGAAAGGAATATACATTTCCAAGGCATACTTCATCTAATGTTAAAGCAGAAGTCCAAAACCTGAAGTGAACTGCTCCTTGAAAGTGCCTGTTTCTTTCACAGACTGTAGAAAGAATCCAGCTTATTTAGAGAGATTTGCATTTTACTGAATGAACTTTCTCTTTCATAACAGCTAGATCAATGCAAAAATGTAACAAACTAGACGGTCCATTTTTTTTGTGGTGTTCAATAAGTAAATAACTGAAATGTTGGGAGAATAACATTTATATTTTATTATTGCTTCTTGGGTTCAAATTTTGCAACAGCTGTGGGAATTCCTACAGCTTTAAGCTAAGAAACTGAGATCAAAGAATAGGAACCCTGGTGATGCTTTCTTTGGATAATACTATTTATGTTTCCATTCGATCTAATAAGTATTTATATTCTTGCTGAAACAAGCTATTACCTTTAAAATGTTGATAAGGCATGTAAACAAACACGAACAATCCAGGAAGAATTATGTAGAGTATATAATTTTAAGTTACTACCTGCAATAGGTCCTTTCACTTTCTGTCATAATCAGAGATATTAGTGTTAATGTGAAAGCTTTGACCACATGTCTGTATTTTCTTAATATTTGAAATACTAATAGTTTCCAGGGTTGCACAATATCAGTTGACAGAGTCTGTTACATGCTTGTCCTGATCAAAAGGTTCCTTACAGAAAAATCTCATCTAAGAAAATCTTTACCTATGGTGTTTAATGAAAATAAGTTCATGTTTTATACTGTGGGTTGTTTTTTTCTTTTTGTGATTGTATATTTTATTTCAACTATGATGTCTTAAAGGTGATGTATGCATAAGGCATCTTGCAGGCTTGCAATATTTTTACTTTACTTTGTTTCTGAAACTCACAGACAAAAGTTTTGTAAACTTCAAGGATTCATCTTAGCTGACATGAATATGAACTGCTACCACTCTCTTGGTAGAGTGTGCTGAAGGTTGTGCACTGCTTCTTAAAATAATAAGCAAAAGTAGTGGTGAGCCATCCATTTATTTGCTTTTAAGACAGTGTCTCGGTGTGTTTTTCTATCACACTCTAAGAAAATTAAATATGCCTTGGCGATTCCCTGTTAGCTTCCTCTACCGATGTGTTATGTACAAAGGGTCTTAAAAGGACATTACCTGCAGAATAGAATACCTGCAGTTTGGTTTTGGGGTTTTTTTTACCTAAAAGGAAATATTTTTAAGATTTTAATCTATTTATTTCCTTCATGTCTTTGAAACAATACAGTTTAGAAAGGGGAATGGGAACTGATATAATTTAAAATCATTTGTTAAAATGAAAATTACTCAAGGTAGCAGTGTATACATTAGTTGAGAATCAAGGCATAAATGCCTTATTTGTACCATTCTAATTTGCAGATATCTATACATGTGTTTTTAAGAGTTTTGATGAAGCTGTAGATTTCTTTGTATTGAACATTAAATTTGTGCCTTGCTACTAGACGAATTAATGACCTGTTCACAGTAATGGTACTGAAATAGAAAGTTACAATAAGGGAGTAAAGAGAAGGGTATGCACTTTTGTATTAGTGCCTTTACTTTGTTCCTCAGATTTGTCATCTTTCATGTTTGAATTTTATTATCATACATCCCATTCTGCCAGGATTCTCCCACTGGGCAACCCAAATGTCCATTAATGCATTAATATAAGTTTTTCTTCCTCTTCCTTATATAATAATGTCAATCATTATACAAATAGGTACTGCCCATGTTAAATGTCAACCATTTAATGGCTTTCATATTATGAAGACAATGATCTTCAACAAGAAATTTAATAGGACATTTGGGGAGAAATGTGAGTCTACTAAGTTTGTTTATACATTTGGCTTCTCATAGAACATAGAATGTAGAAATACATTCAGTTCTCATAGAACTTCTCATAGTTACTCCAGAATAATGCTTTTTTTCTCTCTATTAGGAGCCCTGACAGAAACTAGCCTCTCCTACTGCCATATTTTCCTTTCCTGTGGTCCACATTTGACCTGACTTTGTATCCAGAAGACCTTGCCTCAAAGCGGTGGGTGTCCTAAGAGAAAAATTCAATTTACCATTAACTGAGGTGTCAAAAATTAGATGAAATTTTATAGTAACCATTTTAAACTCCCCAGATTACTTACTCTACACTTCATATCTTTAAGGCAAACCAAAGCATGTCTTGGGAAAGCCCTGTTTCCTTTTCTCCCAGAATTCCTCTCTCATGTCTCCTGAAGAGCCATGCTTAGTTTCTACAAGTGTGATTCAACCTACAGCAGCTGTTTCATTTGAAACAATCAGGGACATAAACTTGTTCAGTGAAGTAAAGAATATTACCTGAAGAGTTATAAAAGTTCACATAACCCTACTCCTCCTTCTGCTACTATGCTACATGCTTTCACATTAGTCAGTTCTCACTTTTATGCAGCCAAATTTATTAGCACAGTCAGGTTAGGTGGAAAGAAACACGGTGAGGCTGAAGGGGTAGAATACAGACAGCAGTTGTAACAATTTTATAACAAAAACGAAGGAATAAAAATTTAATTTTAGTCCATTCCTTACTAGTGGAACTTAAGTCCTCAAAATAAACTGGGTTTCATGTTCAGATTCTTAATGAAAATGTTTGAGTTCCTTTGATTTTTTTGTTTGTTTGTTTGTTTTTCATGTGGTTATGTTATTTTTCTTACTGAAGACTGATATGTATATAATGGAGTAAAAATAATAGTGGGTGAATATTTGACATCTAACATTCAAAACAAGATTTTTTTGGCATAATACAAAATACTGATATTTTAAATTCAATATTTATAGTCTCTACATTTATTCCATGCTGCAACTAGCTAGAGAAGGGATAATCGAATGGTTCAGACTAACCTGAGTTATTTCTGTTCTGCCTAAGCCATCTTTTGACAATTTGGCTAATTTACTTAGGCCACAGAAACTAAGGCATTTTTGTGCTTAACTAGGAATTCAAAGTCCAAGTGGTGTGTGCAATGCTTGGCAAGAGTTTGGCACATACTGGTCAGAAGAGCAAGAGCAATATGTGTGTGGGATGCATAAGCTTAGCAAAAGCACAAAATGCAAAGACATGTTTAAAATCCCATTTCTTTACCCATGATTAACTGCAGATTGCAGTCCTGAGTGAGATGGCCCTGTGAGACTTGGATCACAGCTATAAACCAAATAATTACTTTGGGTGTAGACATTTAACTTATTCATTCTTTTCAAAATGAGTGTTTCCAGCTATATTTAACAAAACATCACTTTGGGCTGAGTGGGATCAAACTGATGTTGTCACATAGGTATTAGAGGGGAATAAATTAGGCAAAGCTGCGGTGATGTAGGAGAAGCACCAGTTGTATCAATATGGAGAAAGAAATGAGATTCATGGATCAAGGAGAGGAAACAAGCAGGTGCATGATTCCAAACTCTTAAAGCCTGTGTTGAACTACTATGGAGTAAAACACAGAAACTTTGTTAGGAGCAAAAATTGGAAGGCAGAGCTTCCATTACTCACATAAGCTCCTTCGTGACATGATAGGGAGTCAGGCTCCTTCATGCTTGCTACTTTTTGTCACCCCCAGGAATCCTGGATTCCTTCTAGTACAGTGTGATATATTTCCAAAAGATGGGATGATGGATGTTGAACAATGGGGGGATGTTGAACGATGAAATCCACCTTCCATGTCTGTTGACCTCGGTGGGAGATGAGAATGCTCTTGTACCATCAAGTTTGGGGGACTAAACGATTAGATTGCAAAAAAGATAGATCCTACCTGCTCCTTTGCAAGGACACTGTATACTGAAATTCAGTCTTACGTCTTGTGTGTGTGCTCTGCCATAGGTATAATTGAATTTGCCATCTGCCCTCACAGACCTAAAAGTAATTTTGAAAAACTGTTTGATCCACAGGTTTTGAGTGGCAGAGCTTTACCAATAACACCACATTCTGAAAATGATATGAGGGCGCTAGATCAAACCAATCAAAACAATTAAAAGGAAACACAATGCAATTTATTTTTGTATAGTTTCCTTTAAATGTTATATTAAAGAATGATTTATAAAAAAACACAAAAAATAAGGATTGGCATTCTTTTCACCTTTAATTTTAGGATTTTTTATTTTAACTTTCCCATTGAATTGATGGCATACTAATTAATCATTTTAATAAAAAAAAAAGAGAAAAATTTCAATTAGTTTATTTTTTTCTGCATTCTGCAGCTCGCATTAATACAACAGCCCAAAGAGCATAATTCTGGCTAGTTTAATGAATAATCTGAAAGGGAATGATTTATCTACATGAACCACACACATAGCTAAAACTCCTCCTGTGCCCGACTTTGAACTTGCATTGTCTTTGTTTTGTTCTTTAGGGGCACACACACAGACATGCGGGCGTGCGCACGCGTGCACATAGGCGCACACACACACACAAAATCAAATATTTTCACACAGTAAAAAGAAAGTTATAATGGAAACAAGACAGCTCCTTGGAGAGCTGGTCATTGTATGCTCTAGTGGATTAAGAATACTCAATTCCCAGTTCTTTGGAGAAGTATTTCTCAACCTAGGAGTGTTGCCTCCTGGGGAGGAGTGCAAGCAAACCCCTTAAAAAAAAGATTTTTTTTCTTCTTTCCGCTTTGTTTTCAGTTGAAACTCAGCAAAGGCTAAAGTCATAAAGGCTCACCATGTGAAGAAAATGGTGAAGCAAGCAAGGAAAAAAATAAACCAAAGCCAAATGACAGCCAGAGCTGGCTACTTTGTGACTTTTAATTTGTAATATCAAACTGTGCTTTGAGTTTATTTTGCCATATCACCCTCTATTGAAACTTGGGGACTGATTGCTAATTTCCTCTACTTAGAAGTGGAGTTAACTAAACAGGTATAAACTGTCCTACTGTAAAGTCAAAAAACGTGTATCCTTAGCATCATATTATTTACCATACATTCAAACACAAAGGTGTGTTTATTTTTCTAAAAAAAATATAACATCAGACAGGCATAGGATTAAGCACTGCTGATTCCTATTTTAGCTGATAGTTCATATTCACATTAAAAATTTCATTTGAACAAACTTCTTCCACTTTGTATAGCCTACCAGTAAGTTCATGGCTGAAAGACTACATCTGAACACAGCAAAAAATGGCACTATGGAGGTCTTTATGTGCATAGGTTAAAAGTTTACTGAGTGATGCAAAGTGAAGCTTTCAGAACACTGTGATGTGGAATTTCACTACATGGTTATATTATTATTATTTTCCCTCACAGAGCAACACTGCTTTCCACATAAACCACACATTGTTTGATCTTGTTTGTGAAAACATGCATGCCACTAATCCTGGAAGATACATTACAAAACAGGAACATATATATTACGTGCAGTGACAAATGTTGAATAAGTAAGAATGCCAAGATAGCTTGTAATTCATGAATATTCTTTACGCTCAATGATACCCATGGTGTGAGGATGGCATATGCTTACACTAGAGAATGAACAGGTGAATATCAACCTTAATAAGAAATGTTTGGTGCCTGACATATAGCCATTTAAATGAGATGGTTAAAAACAAAAAACAAAAAACAACAACAAAAAGAAGTAATTTAATATTCAGAGAGGCACCTGATGGTCTGTAAAAATGCTATGTACTTAACTCCTCTCTGCTTAACAATATAGTCCAGCTTTCTAGCTGAAAATCCTACATTAAGAAGCTCATAATCACCAACGGTTCTTCTCCTGTCTACTACAGCTACACTGTCTGTAATAGACCTCTGGTTTATCACAGTAGTTTAGGAAAGACTAGGTTTCAAAGAGGTTTTGCTAATAATTTTTAAGATATTTTTAATGTGAACATTCATTGTTTTCATTTTCATCTTTATCACATTTCCATTAGAGCGGGTAAGAACAGCTATGAATGCAGCCCACCCACAGTCCTCTGTGCAGTCCTCGGCAAACCTGTGTTGATGGAAGTACATTCTAAAATCTGCAAATGTCAGTCAAATAAAAGATAAAACTAGTCTTGATTACTGCTTGTGCTGAAGCAGTTTCTTTTTCTTCCTGAATAGTCCCTGTGTTTATATATACTTATTTATAGTTTTTCTAGTGAGATAGCATCTAAAAATAATAAAACCCCAAAATTCTGATGGTTTCCTTATTAGTTTTCTGCATTTATATTCATATACATACTTGTTCTGAAGTCATGATCTTGGAAACAAAATTTTCATGACCTGAAGGAGACAGAAATTTACTTGTAACACTTCCTCTGATTATATTTCAATAGGTGTAAACACTACCCTAAATTTTCATTTAACAAGCGTGGTTCCAGTCACACTTGTATCTAAACACTTACATCAGGATATGCTGAACCTTTGATCCCCCTCAGAGTTAGTACTCTAAAAATAATATTGAAAGATTTTTTCTTCAAAACTAACTGTAATAATTTATTCCTGTCTCCTATTCCTCTTTGTTGTGGTTTAACCCCAGCCAGCAACTAAGCACCACGCAGCCACTTGCTTGCTTCCCCCCACCCAGTGGGGATGCAGGAGAGAATCGGGAAAAAAAAAAAAGATGAAACTCGTGGGTTGAGATAAGTACAGTTTAATAGGACAGAAAGGAAGAAAATAATAATGATAAGAGTAACAATAATAAAATGACAATAATAATAATAAAAGAGTTGGAATATACAAAACAAGTGATGCGCAATGCAATTGCTCACCACTCACTGACCAATGCCCAGTTAGTTCCCGAGCAGAGATCCCCTCAGGCCGACTCTCCCCAGTTTATATACTGGACATGATGTCACATGGTATGGAATACCCCTTTGGCCAGTTTGGGTCAGCTGCCCTGGCTGTGTCCCCTCCCAACTCCTTGTGCCCCTCCAGCCTTCCTGCTGGCTGGGCATGGGAAGCTGAAAAACCCTTGACTTAGTCTAAACATTACTTGGCAACACCTGAAAACATCAGTGTGTTATCAACATTCTTCTCATACTGAACCCAAAACATAACGCTGTACCAGCTACTAGAAAGAAAATTAACTCTATCCCAGCCGAAACCAGGACACTCTTTAAAAAAAAGTCTCCCAGGTGGGTGATACATGGTCAGAAACAGGAAATTGCTTTCTCGGTGCCCTGCTTTATGAAGACATAATGCCTCACAGGTATCCTTAAAATTATACAATCTGGCAGAGTAATAGGCAAGTTTTTAAGTGGGTAATAGATGGACTTAGGCAGAGGCTAGTGAGTGAACCTAAAAGAAACCTGGTTGCATACAGGAAGGGAAGAGACAGATAACATTTTCTTATAAATTGAGACTGGGAATCTTTTTTATATAGAAAATATCAGAAGAATACGATGAACTTGGAAGAAATGCAAAGGAAATTAAATTTACATGAAATACTACAAGACTCTCCAGTTGGATACTGACAGAAATGTCACTGGTAAGCCATATGCCATCCACTGGGAACTTTCCCTTGAGGAAAACAAAGACGTCAATGTATTTTATGATATTAGGCTGTGATAGAATGAAGCTATGGAAAACAAAATGTATTCAAAACGATATTTCCAGTACAACAGGAAAATATTGGTGCTGTTAGACAAGATATTCATAATACTTCATCTGGAAGAGTGTGCATAACTGGTCATGCAAGACTTACTCCAGCTTTGACAGAATGGCAGGTTAGGAGCATGATCAGGAATGTGGTCACAGCAACTATAATGAAATACTGTCAAGTAATGTGCATTTTAGGCAGAACTGTATAATGACAGGAAATCATTAGGAAATCATTTGCCTAACTGTTTGCTGGATCTTGGAGTATTAAGAAGCAACAGCAACTGATTTAAGTGTTTGGATCAGTAGTGTGTTTCAAGGAGGATGAAACTAAGATGCTGTTTAAACTAAATGAAAAGTTGCCTAAAGATTGTAATGTCAAGTTGCCATTCAGCTGAACCATTTTTGACCATTTATTTTAGGTATCTGTGTATAAAATATGTTTTGGCAGACAGGCATGTTTTTTTCTATTCTTTTTACCTAATTTTTTAAAATTATTTTTCTTTGGCTTCCGGCCTTATCAAGCTGTTCATATTTTTCTCTAGTCTTTGTACTTTTATGAATAGAATTAATATACTCTTTTTTTTCCATGTCACTGTCCTCTACTTCCAATTTGGACCTCTCTTTCAGATCCTATTTCTTTAATTATTTTTTCTGTATATTTGCCTGTACTTTATTTGTATTTTATCTGTGTTTTGTCTGTATTTCCTCACACTGCATCTTTGTTATCTTCATTATATTTTTTGCCAGGTTAATAGCTGGTTCAGTTTCTATGGTTGCCCTCCCTGTATTACAGATCTCATAGAAAGTGAACTGTATTTCAGTTTCAAGCATTCTTGTATTTACCCATGGTTTCCACAGCAAGCATGTGCCCAAACTGGTGCTTGCAGAGATACATGCACTTAAAAATAAGTAAACAAATGTCTTCCATTAGATATATGACAGCTCAATTAACAGGCAATTATTCAGATTGTACTTTATTTTCGTTCTTAGAAGGAATCAGAGTCGCAATGAAATTATATATCACCCTTCAAGTAAACATGGACTGTCTGCCAAATCTGCCTTGCATAAAGATAATGCTTAGAACTCCATCTATCATTTTTCAACTTTCAATGGTTTTAGTGTTTGCATTAATAATAGCAGCTGTCTTTTGTGAGAGCTCAGTTTCAATTCCCCACTCTTTTCACTGAGTTCTTCAAGCTCTTAAAATGGCTGGACTCAGGATTCTCTCTGGAAATAACAAAATGCTTTCTGTGTCCAGGAACAATCTTCTGCCATAGGCAATCTATGACTCCCAGTGTTTTTTGGTTTATTTTGCTGACTTTTTCTTTAAGATTCTTTTTGTTTACACAGGAGTGAAAATCCTCATTGACTGAGTCAGTTCTCAAGTATTTCCATAAAATTCACCACCAAACAAATAATATAGACCAACAAACAAGCTTGAGAAATACAGTCTCTTCCTGCAAGGAAATTAGGATGACTAACGGAAAGATGGGTCTTAAAGGTGATTATGCCTTCGGCCACAGAGTCACAAAGCATAAGCATTCACCTCATGCCATACAAAGGCCCCATAATTGAGCAAAAATAGGAAAATACTATTTAGAGGCTGCTTATAAATGATAGTGCAAGTAGGAGAGGATTTTTGTGCAAATGATGAAGAAAACAGCTGATGTGCCTGCAGCTGCATGCTCTAAACCCGTTCCTGGTTTGGAAAATTCTGATGCTATTTCTTGTTTGCTGGTATAAATGGGCTCTATTGTATTTCAATGCAGTCTTGAAATATATTTGGTGGAAATATATTCCTTAAAGAAATTTTGGTCATAAATGCAAGCATCGATCTCCTTCTGACCTGCACTAACAGAGCAAGGGAATTATTCAACTAGATATCTTCCTGCTTCTAATATTGTGATAGCTTTTGTAACTTCCCAATACAAAATGCATGCTTAAGTCCTAATGCATCCGGTCTTGTTCACAGCCTTTAAATGATTGAGAGAATGGGTTATAACACTATTACTAACATTTTTCTATTTTATTAGTGGGCATTGTAAGATCTTTGTGACTTTCACCTCAGTTGACAGATTGCAAGCACTCTCTGAGAATTTTAATGCCTACTTATTTATTTATTTTATTTATATTACTACCAAAAAAAAAAAAGACTTATTCCAGAGAGTTACTTTATTTGTTTGGTCTTGCGCTTTTCAGACTTGTGTCACTGGAATAATTCTATGTTGTGTGTCCCTGTGTGCATGTCAACCTGAGCATATGGATAATTTGGTGTCTACGAGCCGTAAGTGCAGATGACAAAATTAATGATCATAGCATTCTTCTGTCTTAAAAGACAAAGATATTTTTGAAGCTATCAGCAGTTTTGGGTGCAAAGATGAGACAATCAGAAAAGGCTTGATTCCTAGAAGCTGGATACTGAGCACGCTTGAGGGGAGTCCCTGTACAGTGTCAGGTTTAAAGGTACCTCTCCTTAAAATATCTTGTTCTGTCAGGTTGAAAAAACTTATATTGAAGTTATTTATTATATTATTCAGTTGGAAAGGTATGAGAAAATCCCAAATAAAGCTTGGCAGATAGTGAGGAAATCATCTTCTGAGAAATTACTAACTTATCTATCATTCAGAATGAAGAACTGTTTTTTGACTCTCTACTAATGCCAACAAAAGCAGTGTAGTAGCCTCTGGCTGGCACTGAAATTTCTTAATTACCTCCACACCTCTGAGTTACTCTGAGGAAGAGCACAGCTTGTCCTAACACACTGTATTGCTTTCTAGTATCCAGCCTAGTTCTTGCATTATGCCAGTTTATTGAGAGATAGCTTAGGGTCCTAATAGAATGTATACAACTTTATGACCGTGCACTCAGAAATTTAATCTCATAAATCTTTCTGTGTACATTTAAAAATGAATAAAAATTTAACAGTAGAATCTTCTGAAAGGTTCATTTAAAAGACTGATCAGTAGCTCTTTCACACAGTGTTTTGTCACTGGAAGACAAGCTGTGGTGAAGGTTAATTTTGCAGTCCAAAAAGGTGCAGGCTGCATATAAAAATCTCACAAGAGGACCTTCATTTTGCATAGAATTTCAATATATTTTGCTCTTGCCTTTCCCATGCTGTAACCATCAGTCTTATGCCAGTATGCTTCAAATTAACTGGGCTTTCAGATATATACTCATAAACTTAGAGATCTAAATGGTCTTTAGGTGATTTCCAGGAAGGTTATAGCCTCCAAGGTATTAAGAAAATTTACAACTTGGGCCTCAACAAAGACAGAAATGGAAGAAATGAAAGGTTGAGGGTAAGGGTGAGGCAGCAATGGAAATAGAAAAAATACAAGAAGAAAAAGACTTCTTGGAAAGAAGAGAAGAAGAACCATACAGAAATTCTCAAAAAGCAAAAGGCTACTTAGACTGTAGGAACAGAAAAACATGCAGTAGGCAGATGGTGAGAATGAAATGAGAACTAGAGCAACAAAAGAAAACTCTAAAAGGGAGAATTGGGAAGGAAAAATAGTATGAGACTAAGTGGCAAGCAACAGGGGAGAAACAGGCTAAGGGTAAAGACTTGGCATGCCAGAAGAGGACACTGAGAGAGTAAAAAATAATTTTAAGAAAGTCTTCTGGGAATTAAGCTCAATTTCCAGACACGTGTTTAATGGGGGCTGTCTGCTTAGATCTTCTTAAACACTTTTAGAAATCACCTCCATACTATCTCATTAATGTTTTGGAATAACTAAATCTTTCTCATATTTAATTGGTAAATAATTTCTAATGCTAACTATGGTATTTTAATTTCCTCTCAAGTATATCATATTTTGTCAGCCCTCTGATGGGATACGTTTACCACATCACCACAATACAAGAAAGGCAAAGCCAGTAATGGTAGAAATTTTCCAATGCCTTCCTATTGAATTAAATCTTGTAATTTGAATAGTAATATTGGGGAAGTATAGCTCATCACAGAGCAAGCCACTTTGCCAGTAATAGAGTGGAGCACTTTGAAGGGTAAAGACAAACAAGAAAATGATTGCGTGACTCTATCCCCAAATATACTGATATTTAAATGACACAGTCTGTGAGAGCCTTGCTTGTGGACTTTTTAGGAGCGAATTCTGTTCAACTTGTGGTTTCAAAAAGAGAGGATGAAGACTGCTGTTTTGACAGGGCTTTGTGACCCCTTAACAACAGCTGTCCATATAATGCTCAGACACTGCTGAGTTCCTAACTTAAAAATAATGTCCTGAGACCACTTTGTGAGGGCTGAGCTCATTAGCTTGCCACAAAAGGAATCAGTATTGAATTTCTGAAAGCGTTTAATCTTAATCCACTTGCAACTGAAGGTAGAGTCTCCCTTCCATTGGTTGGAAACTGTAGAGATAAGTATTATTTGTTAAACCTCAGTCTAGTGCATGATTAATCCCCCTGACTTCAGTGGGATTCAATTAAAATCATGAAAGTGTCAAGACGCTTTTCTACACTTGTTTGAGTAACTTATACATCAGTAAGAGAACGATAACTTTAAATCCATTGCTATCAGATATTCTTTTTCTTCATACAAAGGAGAAGAGTTTTGTGGTCAGAGAGAACACAAGCAAGAAAAATCCTGAACGTGTTACTTTTGGGGGCTGAGCACTGAGATAGATGGTGGTAAGCTGCCTCCATCTTTCACTACATAATGTAAAATGCACATGTCATTTAATTATTCTCCAGTCTAGTGATTAAGGAATTATCTAAAGCTGCTGCAGATGTGAGTTTGAATCTCCTCAGGCTTAAGAGAACTGAACATTGGCCTCCCACTTTTTTGGTAATTACCATGTCATTATAAAAGTACACTTCCCACACCACCCACATCCCTCCCTACAGCTCCCCGCGCCCCCCCCCCCCCCCCCCCAGTCTACTATGTTACCCATAGATGTCTATCTTTACAGCAATTCTCCAGCTCAAGAGTCTGAAATGGCACCTAAACAGATCCTCAAATCTGTGGGGAAAAGACGTTTTAGGATACCCTTGTTACTAGCATTTTCTAAGGAGCCCTCCGCCAGTGCTGCATTCCTTGAATCATCATTTGCCAGCATCTCCTTCTCTAAGTGCGCCGCGTTTCTGGATAGAGTGAATCTAGTTAGCTCTGCACCCCACTTTTAAAGGGGTGCCTGCCTGTGTCCGTGAGGTGGGTACCCAAACTCATGCACAAATTCCCTTTGCCACTCAGTTTCCCTTTGTACCAGTTGTTCTGATTCCAGAGTCAGGTGCCTGATTCTTGCCCTTTCCAACGAATAAGAAACTGTCTCAGCAAAGTAAGTTTCACTGCCAGAGCCTAACCCCCAACAATTAGGTGGTGCAGCTGTATTTGAGAGAGCAAAGTTCCTTTTGCAAAGCTGGGATTCATGGCTGAAAGGATTCGGGATCAGGAACAATACTTCCTGTAAACACACAAACACTTTACACAATTAAAGTGTAATTGCATTCAACTACCGTACTGGTAGCTTTATGCAATTGTCAGTGTAATTGTCCAAAATGCAGGTTTCTCTTGAGGTCCTAATTATGCTCTGTGTATTTATTTCACTGACTTCTAATTGCTTTTTACTTAAACTCTGTCTCCTATACTCTCCAGCATTGAAAATAATCTTTCTTCTTTACCTCTTCAGTCCTGTCCATCTTCACTATCTCTTTCTCTATACGTTCACCCTTAGGTTCTTCTTTTCCCATTCCTTTTTTTTTTCCCCTGATTTGGTATTGACACTTCAGTCTCCTTCCAGGAATTCATTGCCTTTGGCTCCTCTTCTAAGTCTTTGCTCATCTCCCCTGGAGAAAAGGAGTAGGATGGGGCTTAAGCTTAATAGCTGGCAGGAAAAGGAGTACAGATATCGCATATCTTTCTTTTAGCTGATGACTGGAGAGAAAAAGCCAGAGATATCTGCTGAGAGGTGTATAGGCAGAAAGAACATCTGCTCAAAAGCTTGACACTAAGCTTCTGAATAGATTTTCTTTGCAGACTTCCTAGGGTATGCAGGGAAACAAGGGAATCGGTTGAAAGGCAAACTTCTGTCTGTCTCACATCATATGGATGGGCATAGGAAATCTACTGCCAGGTATTAGCCCTTTTGCATCATCTCCAGAAAGTTTTAGAAAAAGATGCTGGTTTATGGGATTAGGCTTCAACTTTGCTTCTTAGGGAACATTTAAATCAGAAAATTGTAAGTAAAAGCAATTAAAATCTCCTTCTTCCTAAGGAAACATTTAACAGGGTACGTGCACCATGTTCATTGAACCTATGTTACTGACATGTCCTACCACTCCTGTGTCACAACACAAAGAATATCTCTTAACTTGAGGAAAGCTGTCTCCAGTTTTTATCTGGGCAATGAATGTCATTTTTTTCTGGCCTTATATATTCAAACTGACCCAAAAGCATTTCAGTCGCAGTTCCTGCTTAGAAAAACTTTAGCCTTTTGTGGTCAGTAAGTCAACTATTCTGACAGAGTTCACTGAAGTTTTGTGTAAGATATTCTACAACTACTGACTAAAAACCTGACTTTTTTGAGCTTTTATGCAACATTATCCAGAGAACAAAGCAAAAGTCCTACCACAAACTAGCAATTTGATCATTCTTTCTTTCACTTAATTTCAGGAAGATAAATACATACAAAACTATCATCATCAATAAAGACAAGAAAAAACTTCAGTTTTTTTTATCTTTCCCCAAATGTTGTCTGATTCTCTGAGTTTGCTGCAGCTACCAACCTTGCTAATGCCCATCTCTTCTGCTACTCACATAATTAAACTCAGTATACTTTAACCCTTCCCACACAGTTTAAAGACAATGCATTAGACTGCTATAGGAGGCTGTAGGTAGCCTAAGAAAAGTATAAAACTCTGTCTGCTTTGTGGTTTTTTTTTGCCACTGTGCATAAATATGAAATCATTTTTTTCCTCATTTTTTGAATATTAAATTCAGGGTTTCTCTTCCTTATTATACAAAACCCAACATTTCCCCCCTGCCTTTCACGATTACATGCAACAAGACCAATTTCTCTGACAACAACTTTATTCTATCTGGAAACATAAATGTTTTAAGAAGTCTATAAAAATCTAGTGAAAACCAAAGATCAACCTAGTGACAGATAGGTCTGATGTATAAAACCTACATCTGTAATGCCCATGATCCCTTTCTGATTCTTTCCTCACCCTAACCCATAAAGTAAATGCTTTTTCCACAGTATAAAAATCATTCCCAAGTTGTTTAGTCTGAATTTCTGTTCTCAGCTCTCAATGAATATTCCATGTGATTTGTGTTTAAAAACAAATAAACAGAAAAAGCTCTTAAACTTAGGGAAAAACCTGCCTTTGTGCTCTGTAGCCATGAAGGTGAAGGATTTACATATAAAATGTCTTCATGTGCTCAAATCATGCAAATTCCTCAAAACCTTTTCCCAGGAATTGATTTGTAAATTGCTTCTATTGCAAAAGGAAAGTATAACATCTGCTTGTGAAATCAACCTTTGTCCAAACATAAGAAATCAGAAATACTTTTCTAAAACCAGAAATAACTCTCTTGCTTTTTAGTAGCTTTTGGACAGCTGAATTTTTTGTTCTTTTCTTATTTTCCCCCATGTCTTTCTCTTTCCCTTAAAAAGTAAATGTCTAGATTTTTGGCATCTTATTATTATTTTACTAAGCTTTTCACTTCACTTTATATCCACCTTCTGTCACTTAGCTTAATTGTTTATACCATGATTTAAATAATCAATATAATAAATAATGTTTATGTCTAATAATATATAGGGTTTGTGTGGCAAGGTTTTGGTAGCAGGGGGGGCTACCGGGGTGGGTTCTGTGAGAAGCTCCTAGAAACTTCCCCCATGTCCGATGGAGACAATGCCAGCCGGCTCCAAGATGGATGCGCCGTCGGCCAAGGCCGAGCCCATCGGCAACAGTGGTAGCGCCTCTGTGATAACATATTTAAGAAGGAAAAAAAGTTGCAGGAGGCACAGAAATGGCAGCTGGAGAGAGGAGTGAGAACATGTAAGAGAAACAGCCCTGCAGACCCCCAGGTCAGTGAAGGAGGGGGAGGAGATGCTCCAGGCACCGGAGCAGAGATTCCCCTGCAGCCCATGAGGAAGACCATGGTGAGGCAGGCTGTCCCCCTGCAGCCCAGGGAGGTCCACAGTGGAGCAGATCTCCACCTGCAGCCCGGGGAGGACCCCACGCTGGAGCAGGGGGATGCCCAAAGGAGGCTGTGACCCTGTGGAAAGCCCGTGCTGGAGCAGGCTCCTGGCAGGGCCTGTGGCCCCGTGGAGAGAGGAGCCCACGCTGGAGCAGGTTTTCTGGCAGGACTTGTGACCCTATGGAGGACATATGGTGGAGCAGTGTGCTCCTGAAGGACTGCAGCCCGTGGAAGGGACCCATGCTGGAGCAGTTTGTGAAGAACTGCAGCCCGTGGGAAGGACCCGTGTTGGAGAAGTTCATGGAGGACTGTCTCTTGTGGGAAGGACCCCACGCTGGAGCAGGGGAAGAGTGTGAGGAGGAAGGAGCAGCAGAGATAACGTGTGATGAACTGACCCCAACCCCCATTCCCTGTCCCCCTGCGTCACCAAGGGGAAGAGGTAGAGAATTCAGGAGTAAAGTTAAGCCTGGGAAGAAGGAAGATGGAGGAAATGTGTTTTAAGATTTGGTTTTATTTCTCATTACCCTACACTGATTTGCTTGGCAATAAATTAAATTAAATCCCCCAAGTCAAGTCTGTTTTGCCTGTGACAGTAGTTGGTGAGCGATCTCTCATTGTCCTTATCTCGACCCACAAGCTTTTCGTTATATTTTCTCTCCCCTGTCCAGCTGAGGAGGGGAGTGATAGAGAGGCTTTGGTGGGCACCTGGTGTCCAGCCAGGGTCAACCCACCGCAAATAATTATCATATAAAAACAATGTTATAATTCGGTCATACTTTGGATTTCACAACATCAGAACATGTTAAACAGCATCAAAATGCATTAGTCTCCATTACCTGAGAACATAAGATTCAAATAACATGCAACGTTAAAAAATTGTACATGAACACTGAATAGTGATCTGCTATGAGATAATTATGTGTGTTGATTCTTTTTGAGTCAAACATTAGCTTAAGCTTTCATTCAAAGAAGCTGTTTGAACTTGCTTCTGGAAAGGTGATTAGACATTACTGACATCCTGCAGGAGTAACATTTCTCAGCTCTCCTGGCCACAAGCTCATGGGGTTCATATGATGGCAACAGTCTCAGTTTGCTCAGCCTGCATCATTCCAGGACTAGACAAGAGGAACTTCAAATGCAAACAGGGTGAAAACACTTAACTAGCTCAGAGAGAAGTGTGATGGATGGAAAGTAACTATTCCTACTGCACAAAGGGACGGTGCTTCAGAATGAAAGTGGGTTAATCTGAGATGTTATGCAAGATAAGCAACTGAGAGAACTGTATTTATAGCTATTGTGGTATCAGGTGTGCTGGTGGATACAGGCATTTCAGTGAGAAGACACAACATTGTGAAAAGCAGTAGGATGATAATGGAAGCAAATTTTGTGCATTAAAAACTTCATCAACTTGCTTTGAAAGCAAAACTTGTCTCATATGGACTTCAAAGAGTTGGACTAAGTCTCATGCATTCTTATTAAAAATAAAATAGAATAAACCTATACAAAAACTTGAAATAGGGAAACTTGAAAAACCCACAATCTGACTGAATTTTTTTTTTTTCCCTTGGTTCAGAAAGATGCTCAGTTTGGAGGGATAGAACAAAATAGATTAAAAAAAAATTGCATATAAGAAGAAGTAGTAATTCTCATTTTTTTTCTATGTGTAAGAGCAGTGGGATTTTATACATACTATAAATATTATGAGACTATAAGAATCAGAAACTTATTTATAGTCCTGATTGTGTATACACAAGCAATACTTGCCGTATGGCACTTTTAGAAAATATTATTACATTTAATCATGCAAAAAATACTGCTGATGGAAAAGTCACGAAAATAAACCAGCCTTTCCCTTTCCAGCTCTGCTGAAATTAACCATACTTTTGAGTGGCTTTTGACAGGCATTAGTTAGTATCTGCTTTTGTTTGCTGTCCTTTACGGGCTTCCTTTAGCCCACCTCACACAGTGATTTCTGCTGGGATTACATGGGTGCTGGGTGCGAAGGGCTGAGTCCAGCTGCACTGTTGCCCCAGAGAGTTTGTAGAGCTCTAGATTCAGCCACATTGACTGAAAAAATTGAGTGCATTGGTTAGAAAAGTGGTGCCAGGGTAGCACCCAAAGACTGTGCCAATTCATTGCACTCACCTTCCCTCCGACAGGCATTTTTTGGAGCACCCTCAATGCAACTCCAAGAAGGGACCAAAACTGTAAATGTTCATTCAGAATGGGATACAGTGATGTGATTATACAAGCCAGTGATGTGCCTCCTTCCACAATACCAGTTATTTAGCCCTGATCACCTCTTTTCAGAAATAGTATTACAGAATTTCAGGGTATTCAGAGAACAGTGAAAAGAATGAGGAGGAAATGGGGGGAAAAAATAACACATCAAGAAAGACAGAAAAGTCTGAGGGGTGTTTTGGAGTTGGAGAAGCTGTAAGTCGGATAAAATAATTCTTATCAATTACAGTGGGGTTATAAACTGCTTCAAGCAGGGACTGTTTTTTTGTTCTAAGCACCTGTCATTGGGTTTCCTGACAATTTACTCATAATGACAACAAACTATATACAGAAAGCAGAACAGTATATTCCATTTTCCTATCTGTAAACACTTTGGAAGTTTAATGACAAATTAGCAGAGAACTGTGAATTCAAAAATGTCAAAAGATGGTAACTCTCAATGTATCTGTAGAACATGTTGTCACATCATGGTTTTAAAAATCCAGTAGTCAACTAGACTCAAAGACAACTGGACCTTTGTAAGAACAGTAACAGTTAAGGGTGTAAGTGATATACTGTTGACAGCTTCCAAAAGGGAAACTTGACATCACCTTTCATGGCTAGTTGTCATTTCAATTAGTAAGAACTCCATTTAGACCTATAAAGAGGGATAGGATATTGGGAAGTGCACCCATCCGTTATGGAATTCTCATACTTTCTCCCATGTTAGTACTGAAGCAGTCAAAGTATGCAATAAAATGGACTGTGCATTTGAATTAAATTTGGAGCTTTATTCCACCAGCAGGAATATACATGGCAGCAATATTCTTGCTCATACCATTTCTTACTAGAAAACAGTCAATAATACAGGATCATTCAAACTGTTCAGCAGGAAAACACACCTAGATGTTAAGAAGTATACCTAAATGCTAATTTGTATATATCTTAAAATATTTTAGTATTAAACCCGTACAATTTCTCTCACTGGGGGTGTTTCAAGAACAATAATTAGAATTTTAGACAATCAGAATGTTACAAGTGAATGTCTTATTTCTTAAAATGTATGTAAATTAATATTGCACATGTACACATTACTGTCCAAAGTTGACCTTTATCCTCTTATAAATTCTATTGAGATCTCATAATTTTTTGATTGGAACCTACTTTGTTAAGGAAGTAGCTAATCTATTTTCTTTTTTTCTTTTTTTTTTTTAAATTTATATCTCTATTGGTGTACCAAGCTCTTATAATTACCTTGGTTTGTGTATACTAAAATAGCAAGCAAAATGTCTGTGTCAATTAATTATTCATGGAACATAAACCCAGAGATTAAACATAAAATACTCACATTCTTTTCACATGGAATTTTCATTACCTTAGCCTCTCTGAATTATTGTGGGGTTTTGTCCCATTGAAAATAAAAGTGGAGTTGCAACTTGAGTTGACTACTTGACTGTGTATGCTATAGCCAGCGTGCAGAAAAGAATCCGTCTCTGTGGATGTTCTTATTTATTTTTCATAGGATTAAAGTACGTAGTAATGAAAATGTACTCTTCTTTCTCCCTTTTTTTACTTGAACAGATCACTTTTAATAAGAATTCAACTTCAAAAAGTAGGAAAACAATGCATGAGGGTTTGCAATAGCAATAGTTAATTTTTTTTAAGAATAAAAATTATGAGTATTTGAATTTTTACTTTCCAAATTATATTTAGGATTTCTCTATATTTTAATTATAAATTTTTGATATATGTTCTATCTTTAAAACGCATTGGCATTTTGTTAGAATTACAGTGCTGGGCTGTCTTTAATCTTCTTTTTACTGTGCAAGACTTTTCTTTGACAGATTCTGGCAATAGAGACAAAAAAACCCCCAACCCAGTAACAAACATAGAGACATGAAAGGGTTTTTTAGGGATTTTCATGGTTTAACCCCAGCCAGAAGCTAAGCACCACGTAGGGGCACACTCACTTCCCCCCTGCCCAGGGTGATGGGGGAGAGAATCAGGAAAAAAAAGTAAAACTTGTGGGTTGAGATAAGAACAGTTTAATATGACAGAAAGGAGGAAAATGATAATGATACTACTAATAATAATAAAATTACATTAACAATAAAAGAATTGGAATATACAAAACAAGTGATGCACAATGCAATTGTTCACCACTCGCTGACTGATGCCCAGTCAGTTCCTGAGCAGTGATCCCCCCCCCCCCCCCCCCCCCCCCCCCCGGCCAACTCCCCCCATTTTATATACTGGGCATGACATCACATGGTATGGAATACCCCTCTGCCCAGTTTGGGTCAGCTGTCCTGGCTGTGTCCCCTCCCAACTCCTTGTGCCCCTCCAGCCTTCTTGCTGGCTGGGCATGAGAAGCTGAAAAATCCTTGACTTAGTCTAAACATTACTTAGCAACAACTGAAAACCTTAGTGTGTTATCAACATTCTTCTCATACTGAACCCAAACCATAATACTGTACCAGCTACTAGGAAGAAAATTAACTCTATCCCAGCTGAAACCAGGACAGGATCCATGCAATTAATTTTCCTCAAAGACTTGCTCAAACTAGCTTCGTAGGTCATGAAAGGAGGAATGACCAAATAGAAAGTGATTCTAGGACCAGCAGGAAAAAAACACATCCTACAATCTGATAGCACACACTAAGCTCTAAAATCCCTAGCTCTGCAACCCAGGACAACTGTCAGCAGTGATAACAGTTTTCAGCATTTTTAAACACATGGAAACATTTATTTGCTAGGTATATTTAAAAACAGGTGAATAATGGGAAAACTCTTTTGTGAAAGGAAGAGTAAGTGATCTCCAACTAAATTATGGTAGATTGCTGTTTGCTTTGGTTTCCCCCAGGGCAATGAAGAATTAAAAAGAAAAACAAGTAGGTAGCATTTCTGTTTGTGCTAAACAGATAGGTTAAATGTGATTTTGAATACAGTTATTCTAGTGTGCAATCATAAGCAATACCTGCACACCAATCTATCCTATGGATTACTTTAGAATCATAAATCATCTCACTTTGTGGATGGCCTGGGGCATTCATTTTATCATGCTGTAACTAGGTCAGATTAAAAAGAATTGCTAGTTCAGTAATAATCTGTAAAATCAAGCTAAAATGGCACAACAGGCACAGCTGTCTGAGACTAATCAGTAAGCATTCTTTACCTACTCTTAAAACCATGAACTACTTTTGATCAGCCATTCTGTAGGAATATGTATTTAACACAACGGCCTAAAACCATACTGTTATGTTCAGTCTGCACAATATTACCAGCCTAAATTGTCACATCTTCTTTTGTATGTTTAGGAGTCATTCCTTAAGTCACATTCTTAAATGAAAGTCATTAAGCGTACCAAACAACCAAATGTGTGTGCCTGTGTGCTAGTGATAATGATTAAACATTAACCTCTTTTCCCTGTGTATTACCAAAGGGACAACAAAATCAAAAGAAAGATACATTATTCGCCAGTCTCCTTTCTCTCTTTCAGCAGAGACAGGCACAACTCTGGCAAATTCTGTAGCAGAACTGCAGCTGGGCACAAGCAGCAGAAGGGGGAATTTTGTTTACTAATCAAAATCTTTTCTGTAAGTATTCCAATGAACACCTGTAGTAACACATTCTCTGCAGAAAAACAGCAGAATGCTCAGGAAAACAGAGGTCACGGGGGATTTTTTTTTGTTAAAAAAAGGACTCTTCACAACAGCATTGTTCCATAGTCCCAGTCTAGTCCATTGCTGCAAATGAACATGGCAGACGAGAATATTAATCTTTTCTTACCTTCAACTCCTAGAATATCATTGTATCTTTACAATTATCACCTCAAAACCCCATAGTCTAAGGGCAGGATACGTTCTCTTTCAATACCTCATGTGAAGATCATAGTTATAAAATTTCCATTCTCCTAAGGGATGCAGTAAGCTTTTTCCAGTGCTGTGTGTATTTGAGACATATCATCTTCACTACGCATTCCTCAGGAAGTTTGCTTTTTAAAATAAGGAAAGACTAGGAGCTTTACTTTTTGAATTGCCTCCAGTAGTTCCTGGAAAATTTACTGTTCTGATATCAGCCCTAGCCCATCAAATCACCTAAACATGCGTTCAATGCATAGGACATAACCATTCAAGTCAAGCCTATTCTATGCTCACAGAAAAATATCAACAGTTAAAAATAATCCTGCAGGTTTTAACTGTGATGTCGTTTTATTTTATTATGTTATTTCATCCTTAATTACTTAATGTGCAAAAGATTTATATCCTTTCAAATAAACTCCTTGATACATCAAAACCTAGAGAGCTTATTGCTCTTCAATATTCACCGGTTTCTCCATTGAACATCACTGATAGACCATGTCAGTGTCTCATGATGAGGAAAAAAAACCAACACAAAACCACAGGCTTTTCTTCCAGCTTTCCCACTGTGTCTGTCATTAACACAGGTATACTAATGACAGACAATTAAGATTTCATTATAGACTGCTTCAGGTATCATTAGCATTTTCCATTGTGGGTTTCATAATATATGGGCATAGGTTTTAAAGGACAGTAAGAAAACTATACAGTTTCATACTGAGTTTCAAGGCATGTGCAAAAGTAGAAGCTCGCTTAATAAAGTACAGTCATTTAGAGACTTTGGTATTCTGTATTATACAGAAACTGGTATATGAGACCACTTTCTGAGAAGTACCATTCCTAAGAATAACAACAGCACGGTTGAACTTAGTGTTAATGCTTATAGTGGTATTTGCAAGAAAGAGCAAAGATGAGTAATCGTGTAAAGGTAATAGTAACTGATGGCTTTTATGATTGCAAATGAATTTACTTTACTATCTGTAGACAAAGACTTGAAAAAACTGATTTGACAAAGTAACAAACATAAATCTAAAGTGCCCCTCCACAACTTTCATTTGGTATTTTTCAGTGACTTCAATCAGTTTGGTTTTTCATACAAATGTGGTGAACATTTTGTTGTTGTATTAATTCATAAAGGACAAATAAATGCTGTCCATGACACAACATCATGTACCTTCATTCTCTTTTTGCCTTACTCCTCACTCCATTGTTACAATGACAAATAATTAGAATGTTTTAAATGAGAGTATGACATACATAACTGCCAGCAATCACAGTAATTTTACTTGTGTGTACTCATGTATTAGCACCATGGCTAACTGTGATATTTGTATCACTTGTTTTTCTGGACAAAATATATTTTTCTGGTCAATTTGTCTCCAGAAATATCCTTTTTAAAAAAATAAGTAAAGCATATTCAGTATCTGGATTTCTTGAAACACAGAATTCTTTTTTCAACCTTTTTTGCTGTGAATTACATTACCAGAGTGAGGGAGTCTGAGTACTACTGTGATAAATAAAAGAGCCAGAGAACAAGCACAAGCCTGAAATCCTTACCTCACACCACTTAGCTGTTGCTTTCTCCCTGACCGATTTGGGTTGCTCAAAATACGTTCCCCAAGACAATATCTGGGCATGGTCTAGGGACGGTTCACTCCAGATCTGTTCACAATAGGACTGTAGCAACTGTGTTTTGTTCCCTCTTCCAAGTCCTCCAAAACTTACCCCAGCAGTCTGTGCATCTTCAGAAGCCTCCTCATATCCTCACACCAAACCATTGTTTTATCCATTAAAAATCAATGAATTAAAATATAGCCTTCACATCATGTTGCATTCCTTGAACTGAAAAAAACCTGCACAAAATAAAAGTCATGTTTCAGGGATATTATATGGAGTCAGACAAGCTGCAGGGCCAAATGGTTTGTAGCATGGATGCAGCAAATCTGATCCAAGAGAGGTTAGTACTAAGCACTGTGGACATGAACCCCACCACGCTATCTGGTCTGAAGGGCATGATTACCTAGAAACCCATGCAAAGCCAGATATCTCAAAGTCATGCACAGTGAATATTATTCTTAAAACATTTTCCAGTAAGAAACAAATAAATGACAGCTTTTAAAAAAGACAGTTGTAATGGTTAACGTAAACCATGGAAAATTAGTGTCCCAGTATGGCAGGATAGGATAAAGCCTCATTGCTGGCTTCAGTTTCTTTTGGACCCCTTTCTGTGCAGCAAAGCCAGAAAGGCTGTTATAATCTACTCACTGTCACCAAAATTACCAGCCTTTTCTAAAGTGATAATAGTAACGTGATAATAACTCTTATTGTAGAGATACAGGAAAGACATTAGAGGATAGATTACTTTCCAGCATCTGCAACTCGTATTTATCACAAATTTGTAAGAAAAGATGCTTGAACTTCAATTAAAAGAATAATACTAAGCAAATCATATAGTAGAATATGTGCTTCTAAGCTTCATTTTCATTACTTATTTTAAACTTTTCTACATGTGTGACAGCTCCATATTTGAAATGGACACATGGATGGTAATCCCACCATTCTTGCTTTGGATATGTCATTGGCTCTTTTCCCTCTAAGCTAGAGTTCAGTACTTGAGGCATACCAGCTGTTGTGTTTGCACAGTACTTAGCAGAAGTAGAACAATATGTATTTTTTCTTCTAACATTGTTTAGGAAGCAGGCCACAGAAGACATCATGTTGTAGCTTTTATCCTACACCATAAAATCCCACCAAAATACTGGATTCCGTGATTTGGCCAATCATTCTGTGTCAAACTATTATTATTCAGTTATAATGATAATCCCAGGCCAGTGGTCATGGGGGCCATTCACCCATTTGCTCCCCCAAGACCATGCTTATAGTGTCCATGTCTATTGGAATTACCTGTTGTGGTAGGTTGACCCTGGCTGGACGCCAGGTGCCCACCAAAGCCGGTCTATCACTCCCCCTCCTCAACTGGACAGGGGGGAGAAAAATATAACAAAGGGCTGGTGGGTCGAGATAAGGACAGGAGAGATCACTCACCAATTACTGTCACAGGCAAAACAGACTCAGCTTGGGGAAAATTAACTCAATTTATTACAAATCAACCAGAGTAGGGTAATGAGAAATAAAACCAAATCTCAGAACACCTTCCCTCCACCCCTCCCTTCTTCCCGGGCACAACTTCACTCCCAGATTCTCTCCCTACCCCCCCAGCGGCGCAGGGGGACGGGGATGGGGTTTACGGTCAGTTCATCACACGTTATTTTCTGCCACTTCATCCTCCTCAGGGGCAGGACTCATCTCACTCCTCCCCTGCTCCAGCGTGGGGTCCCTCCCACGGGAGACAGTCCTCCACAAACTTCTCCAACGTGAGTCCTTCCCACGGGCTGCAGTTCTTCACGAACTGCTCCAGCGTGGGTCCCTTCCACAGGCTGCAGTCCTTCAGGCACAGACTGCTCCAGCGTGGGTCCCCCGCGGGGTCACAAGTCCTGCCAGAAAACCTGCTCCAGCGTGGGCTCCTCTCTCCACAGATCCGCAGGTCCTGCCAGGAGCCTGCTCCAGCGCGGGGTTCCCATGGGGTCACAGCCTCCTTCGGGAAACCCACCTGCTCCGGCATGGGGTCCTCCCCGGGCTGCAGGTGGAGATCTGCTCCACCGTGGACCTCCCTGGGCTGCAGGGGGACAGCCTGCCTCACCATGGTCTTCCCCATGGGCTGCAGGAGAATCTCTGCTCCAGCGCCTGGAGCATCTCCTCCCCTCCTTCTGCACTGACCCGGGGGTCTGCAGGGCTGTTTCTCTTACATGTTCTCACTCCTCTCTCCAGCTGCCGTTTCCATCTGTCCCAACTTTTTTTTCCCTTCTTAAAAATGTTATCACAGAGGCGTTACCACTATCGCTGATTGGCTCAGCCTTGGCCGGCAGTGGGTCCGTCTTGGAGCCGGCTGGTATTGGCTCTCTTGAACACAGGGGAAGCTTCTGGCAGCTTCTCACAGCAGCCACCCCTGTAACCCCACCCCACTACCAAAACCTGGCCACACAAAGCCAATATACCTGTGAATGAAGAACACAGAACATCAACGGTGCGTTATTTGTCCTAATGCAAAGACTGGGTGGGAACCGCGGCACGCTCTACCATCGACAAAGGGATCCACCATCTACAGACAGTCCTGCCATTTGATAAAGCCTTCATAGGCAAAAGAAAAGGCCTCCATGTTAGATTAAAATTATTTTCTTCTGGCAGTCTTTAAAAGCCACTTTCCACTGACAGTAGAACTTCATCTATTCAGGAGGACCAGCGCACTAGGCACATCAAATTAGACAAAAAGTTAGATGTCTAGATGAGGCAGACTAGGCCCTAACTCTGTCTTAATCAAGAAGGCCTGGAAAATCCTTGATCTAATTCATGGCTGAATATCTACATATGTTTATTAATTTGCAAGGGGGTTTTGTTTTTCCATTCATAATTTGTTTTTCAGAAGACAGCAGTTCTATATTGCATATATACATACAAAATTCCCACATTAATGTTATTGTAAACAGTCAACCAACATGACTGCAAATTAAATCTTAGTACAGTGAGAAAAGCATCACAATAAAAAAGTTAAAAATACAGAAAATGCTTTTAAATTTATGCTTTGAAATCTGTTAAAAACAGGTTTCATTGCATTTGTTGTCTATTGGGAGATTTGAACACAACCTTCCCAAATGTGCCAGCTATTAGATCATGTTATTCAGACTATGATTTATTCCTTATTTGATTTAAAGGAGCATATTCATATAGTTTGCACAAATTAATCTAATATACATATACAAAAGGAAATACACAATGGCTAGTTCTAAAGTTATGACTGTTACTGTTTGCTGCTGTTCCAAAAGAGTTGACGTGCTTTTTGTTATGGTAATAACTAATAGTTTGTGAGGATTACAGCACCTTCCCCAGTATCAGATATGATGTCTCTACAGTATGCTGCTTGTGTAGGTGCACTTGGTTTTGGCTGCTAAAGAAGCAGTAGACAAAAGATTTCTCTACAAAACCCTCAGAGGTGTCTACTCATCATAGTATTGAAGCGTAGTGATCTCTAAGGAGTAGTCTGACCAACAGAAGGATTAAGGGTAAGAATAGGACAAGTGTGCTCTACAAAATAAAATGATAAATCCTCAGCATTAGGTAGCATATCAACTGTATCTTTGTGTTTATTTACTACTTAAAGCATATTACCATGTCACCCTTTTTTAGGTGGAATGACTTAGCAGGCAAGAGGAAGCTTGAACATTTGTCTTTCCCTGGCTGTTACATTCACATTTGCCAAAACTTTCTGAATGGAGGGGTGGATGGCATGTCCTCTATCAGAGCACAGGGATATGATCCTCTGGGGAAGCATCAGGGCATGTGATGGGGCAGCAAGCCTCGGGACACACAGCAAGCAGATAACCTGTAGCTAGATTAGACACCTGATTCTTGAAAACAGCAAGGGGCATGTAGACAACAAGGCCTCTTAGGTGAGAGAAATAAAGAAGCTTTCCTAGGGATGGGGACAGAATTATGCAGTTTGTTACAACTCCGGAAGTCATAAAAAATTCCAAGAATGATACATTTTCAGGCCTTGGTTTGAATCTTTCTCACATGGCTTATCTGAACGGTTTTCTACTTCTGTTCCATCAAAGTGTGAGAGTTGGTTTTGGGGGGTTTTGTTTTGGGTTTTTGGGGGGGGGGGGGTTGTTGTTTTGTTGGGTTTTTTTGTATGTGTAAAATTAAAAGCAGTTTAATTTTTAGCAAAATGGGATAACAGAGTTACAAAAATGAGGAAACATAACAAATCATGTTATCAAGACAATGCTTCCCTTTCAAGGCATTCCTTGCTGGTACATAGAAATTTCTTCTGTGTTGTAGTTCTTGTTTGTTTATGTTGGGGAAATGACCGCGTTTCATTCTGTGCCACCCTGCTTGCTCTTCCTCAGAACTGAATTCCTTGGCCACTGTCTCCCACTTTCACTCCGAGATCATTAAATAACTCCAACAGGCAAGTGAAACCTTCAAATAGTTTCATCTAAATAAGTGAGTTTTCCCTTTAATTTAAAGTGGGAGATACTACTGTACCTTAATTCAGATGCAACTTTCCTGGTATGTGGAGGACTCCTTGTATTATATGTTCCTTAGTACTGCAATATAATACTTCTGATATCCGGACCAAGTTATTGTATAGTGCAAATGCTGTAAGGTGGTTGGTTTGGTTTTTTTTTTTTCACCAATTATCATGGGATTTTGGGTTGAAATTCAGACTTGTGTTCTGATTTTTGGTGTGTCTTTCTTACTAATGCATTATCTTTCTAGTTTGTAAAAATTGTTTAGAAATTATATATCAAAAGAAACATTAACCATAGAAACATCTTAGTATCTCCATATTTGACAGCTTATCACAACTTTTCACTGGACCAAATATGATACGTTAAATCAACAGATGAAATGCAATTAGTAACAAGGTGGTTAGAGTAACAACATACCACATGCTGTTAGGTCTAGGAGGTCAACTACCCCGCTCAGTAAGTGTTCTACTGAGCACAGCAAAAGTGCATAATACAAAACTGACTCTGCCCTAAGAAGGAAACTTAGATATTGTGAACAGGGAAGGTGTTGAAGAAAGACATCTTGGATAGGAGGAGACAAAGTCTGTTTACAGCAGGGATCTGTCTGGACTCTAATTAAGCTGTCTCTGATGTCATGGGGTTGTGGGGAGGAGAGGGAAAGAGAGCTTGAGAGGGAGACATGGCTTCAGAATTTGAGTCTCTACCAGTGTCTTAAATACCTGCCTTGAGAGGCTCTTCCTTTTGCCTTCACTGGCTGCAGACAGAGCCCAGACACCTAGCTTAGACTTGAAGCCTAAAGTTTAAACAGTTAATTTTTGGTGAGCTACTAAAGAAATACAGCCATTTCTACCACAGTGGGAGTGGGTGATACATAAACAGTTTCACTCTGCAAAGAGTAAATAAATATTTGTAAATGTCCGCAAATGTGATGTCAACAGTGAAACTATTCCAAACCACAGGAATGTTGAAGGCATCTTTATCCTCCCTCCTTCTGGAACACTGAGAAACCTCCTTACAGGTTATGTGATCTCTTCTTCAAAGCTTTGGGGCTCACCCCTTTTCTCCAAAATGGAAACAAAACACTTATTAAATATTTAAGACGGCTGAAAAATCTAAGTCTGTGTGTGCTGCAATTTTTTTGGCTACGTTAACAAATGTATAATGTTGTTATGTGATGGAGGGAAAAGCCCATGTGAACAAAATGAATTTAAAAAAAAAAAGAAAAATGAGGTCTTAAATAGAAGACATTTTAGTCTTCTTTAGTTATTTAATCATTTCAGCCATACCAAAGAAAAAAAAATGTGGCACTTGGAAGGGATCTTGGAAAATATACCATTACTCTATGTCATGCACCATTTACTTAGGTATAGATCATTAGCATTTCTCTGCTTTGTTCTGCTTACATTCAAAGGATTTTCTATTCTAACTACTCAGGCAATTAAGGTCCATAATTGTAATGTGTCTATTTTTTCTTTACTTAACTTTTTTGTTATAAAAATGGCTACCAGAAGATATATTTCACGTAAGTTACATATTTAGAGACCATCTGTTGTGAAAACATTTTCTGCAGGGAGAATTTATCAACGTCTGACTTCAGCTCCATTTATCTTCTGTTACTTAGTAAAATGATGTAATACAGACTTTTAACTGCAGCAACTTATATTGATCAAAATGTGTGTTCCGATAAAGATGAACTCTCTTAATAAAATTGTTATATAGTGGCAATTTCTGTCCTTTCCAGAGTAAGAAAAATTTGTACCATGAACAAAACTTAAGGTGTTCTACTCTTTTCCCCGAAGTATGTTCCCCCATATAATTTAAAAAACAAAACAAAATAAAACAGTCTTAATTATATTTGGACTGTACATTTCCAAAGTAGCACAGTATTTTTTCAATTAAATAACTTCCAACATTTCAGAGACAAAAATGGACCTGGGGCACTGATATTAATTCTCATATAAAGCTTACCTGGATCCCCTTTCACTTCCAAATCCAGTAACATGGGAAAAATTTCTGTTGTATAACCATCACAATGGATCTGTAATTCATAATGCAGGAATATAATATTCTAAAGCAATTTTTCCTATACTAACGTGGATTGCAGCAGAGAATTTTGACCTTATATAACATCATATTTTCTCTATGAATACTTCTTTATAAATAACAATAGCAATAGCCATACTATTAATAACAACAGCCTTGTGTAAAAGCATAGTAAAATATCTATAGACAAATGAAACAGTTCTCTCAAAAGGCCAGTAAATCTGAGAGAATCATAGGTAGAGAAAGGTACAAATGTGTGTGAAAGAAAGACTTGGTTTAGAAACAAGTGATAATTTCTTTTCTGTAGATTTATACCCTGTTCACTTGAATAATGTTTTTCATGTACTGTTTAGATCTTTACTGAACTTTACATCCTATAAGTGCTTACCTCTGTTATCTAGTGAACAGAGAGAAGCAGGTAATGTTGCAGACCTCCAGAGGAAGATGCTATCTACCAGAATTTAGATATCTAGCATTGGACTGAATTCCTAATTCACCTGTCTCTGACTGACTTGTCACTTACATTGTTAGGACTGGTTCACTGAACAGTGAAACACTAGGTTCATTTAAAATAACCTCACCTGGAGAGAATTTTGTCTCTATAGAGAATAAAAATAAGATTGTCTCACATTACAAATGTAACTGACTATTTTTTTTAGGTGAAAAAGTGTTATTAATTTTATTTTTAAATGAATACTAGAGAAAGTAATTGATATATACATAACTTCACAAGGAATCAGACACTCCTGAGTTGTTTTCAGGGCTGTAGTCCAGACAAATTTTTCCATTAGTTTAATTGGGTGGTTCTACATACATTATTCTTCTCCGAAATTTATTTGTGTCTTCTGCCTGTTTGTTTGTTTATTTTAGGACTATGAGGGATTTTTCTTCTTCCAACATACTTTTTTCAATAGTAATTTATTTTAATGTTGATTGCAAAATATATATTTTAGGGTAGGCTAATCTAAGAAAGACATGAGGAAAAGACATGAGAATGAAAAGAGACAACAAATCAAGAGGAAGGAAAGATCATCACAGAAGCTGAACTCAAAACTTGTATGTATGGAGTAAGTATCAGAGCATAAAATGTAATCCTCGCAGCATGGCAGTATCAATTTCTAATAAAATGCTTTTAGTCCCACCCTCAACCTATATGTTTTTTTTTTTCACGGTTGTTACTTTTTTTTTTTCTTCTTTTTTTTTTTTTTAATTGAAGTGTTTGATAACTAAAGGGGAAAAAAGAACATATTATTGCTTTTAAAATATTTGTAATTTTATACTTCTCAGTCATGTCATCTGGTATTCATCTTTTCTTTAAAATTAGTGGCCAAGATTTCAGCTGCTGTAAATTGCACAATACTGATAGAATGAAAGGCACTACACCAATTTTAATCTACTGCTCATCTGTTTTCAGAGTTCTGTTATATTTAATATCTCCTTACAATAATACAGTAGAATAACTGAAGATTTTTGCTAACTTTCTCTGAATTTTGTACTTGTTTTTCTTATATCAAGGACAAGCTATCCTTCTGACATAATATTTTCAGTATTTTAATTTATTCATTTCATAATATTCTACCACTTGCTTCTTTTATTGGCAGCCAGTGGGCATTGAACAGATGTTTCCTCTGAGCTTTTTAAAATTATACTTATTTGTTATTTTACTTTTTCTAGGATGGCTACACTTAATTTAGAATCCACCGGTTTCTGCAAGTTCAAATTGTTCCTTCTATTGTACATTAGCTTGCATTTCTCTTCAGTGATTTTTATTTGCTTTCATTGCCCAGCTACCATGTATTATCTCAACTTCTGAAGCTCCTCATAACCTTCTGAAGACTGAAAAGAGTGTTGTCATCCAAATATTTAACTTACCTCATGTTCTGGATTTCTGCTTAAAAAATATGTATTATGTTAATACCAACTATAGTACCAAAAATAATTTGGAACTTTTGTAGGTCTACTTCTAACCTAAATCTACATTAACTGTTAACTTTTTTTTTCCTTTTCACTGCTTTTTATTTTATTTGAATTTTTTCAACTTAGTGACAGGACTTACCATTCGCCAGTTCTGCTTTTTCTTCTTATCATCCATAGATCAGTAGCTTGAAAGCTTTTATTGCAAGTACACATCAGATATCGTGCAATTATTTTGTTGATCACTTCTGCTTTTAGCGCTTTAAAGTGCATTATATTATATGGCTTGTGAATCACAGACTCGTTTATTTGCATAAAGTAGATTCTTGATTGGATAATGACTTTTGTGAAAGTCTAACATGAATAGTCTAATATAATAGTTAAAAGTCAAAAGTTAGTGCTTAACACAGGTTCATCTCACACTAGGCATTTAGTGGCTGTGAATTCCATTTTGGGAGTAAGATGCCTAGAACAGAGGAAAAAAAACACATAGTGATTCTGAATCATGTCACAACTAAGTCCTTTTGTAGATTTGAACCCTGAGTTTTCTGTCTGTACATTACTCATCTGTAAAAAAGAAAGTTGTGAATATATGAACGTTACAGCCTGTGAAGTAACCAGTTCCATTTTAATGTGGTCCTGTAGAAGCAGACCAGATGAGAGCAAGTAGGATAATCAGAGATGTAGAATGAACAGTAAATGAAGAAAGAAGAAAGTCTGTATAGCCTAAGGCGGGGGGGGGGGGGGGGGGGGGGGGGAATATTCAATACATAAAAATTAGCAGTACAGAGGAGGGAAATAACTAATTATCCACATCTGTGGTGGTACGAATTCACATTTCAGCAGGAAAAAAATGTTTAGTAAATGGGAGAATGGTAGTACCTTTTCTGAGGTACACTGCTTGGTGTGGCAGTAGAATTTCCGGCAGTAGAAGTCTTTAAGAATAGGTTCTATAAATAGCTCTCAAAAGTAATTCTGGAAGAATACTGGGCATGCAGTTAACTGTGTATTTCTTAATATTCTGAACCTGAGTTACGCTTCTTCATTTTCCTTGGTTAGAGGAGGGAGTTCAGATTAATTCCACAATCCAAATCCTTGCAAACTTGAACTTGCCATTTGCAAAAAGCCTTCCTTGTCTCTTATAGATGAGGAAATAATCACAGGAAGATGAAAGGGAGATATACTCATGTTCTTCTCTCCTCTTTTTTTTTTTTTTTTTTTAATATGTTACTACTTCTTTTCTTCTTTTCCCTGCAGTTCACATGCATTTCTGTTGTGGTTTCACTCATTTCACTCAGCTTAGGATTTTAATTTAGTTTAGTTTAGTTTTTTCCCCAAGTGTCAACTTTTCTGAGAGGTAAAAAAATCTATGTAGGGACATCTTGATGTGCCTATGATGATCTGTGTTGACTAAGCAAATCTATGTCGACTCGAGAAGTAAACATCCAGGCTGCAGAACGCAATTGTCCTTGCTATATTATTATGGAAGTGTCAACCATTTGCAAGTGCGTGCTCTAGTTTGTGCGCTGCATATGCATAGCAGACAAGAGGAATTAGTACTTTTTAATTTTTATTTTTAACTGACCAGAATTTAGGATGGTGCTTTCACTTAGAAGACGAGAATTTGGGAACAAATAGTTCCAATCAACTCAGGTGAGTTATATTTGAGATACTTGCAGGTATTTTGAGGAATGTCCCATATCTTCATAAATTTTTGTTTAATTAGCTGAGACATTAGTCTTCATTGCAGTCTTTAGCTACTAACCTAGTAAGAAAAAGAATGTATTTTGGATTTAAAGAATTATTGTACATTAGGAGAAAAATCTTTGGAAAGTACACATATAGAGAACACAAAGGCAAAACAAACAAACAAACAAACAAACAAGCAAGCAACACTCCATTATCTGTTTTTTAGTTATATACGCTGTATTTGTTTCCCAGTTTAAGGCCTGTTGTATCTGAGGTGTCAAGATTGCTTCAAATGAAATGCTTTGACATCTGAACAAGAGCCATTCCAATACCTATCTTCTAGGCCTCTGGTGCTGTATTGTATCCCATACTAGATGCTAAATTCAGATGTCTGATTTAGAAGCCTAATCAACTTAGAGTGCTTTTATAGTCATTACAAAGATATGTATGTTTAGTTGGTTATTTAAATTTTGACAAGGCTGAATTGTCATCTTATCCGTTTCCTTTGATTATTAGGATCTCATTTGAAGCACCTTGGAGAAAATGGTTGTTGCCAAGTTGTGTCAGGGAAGGTTCAGACTTAGCATTAGGAAGAATTTCTCTACCAAGAGAATAGTCAGACACTGGAACAGGCTTCCTAGAGATGTGGGCGATGCCCCAAGCCTGTCAGTGTTTAAGAGACATTTGGACAATGCCCTTAATAATATGTTTTAACTTTTGGATAGCCCTGAATTGGTCAGGCAGTTAGACTAGATGATCATTGTAGGTCCCTTCCAACTGAAATATTCTATTCTATTCCATCTATTCTAATCTTTCTATACATGTTTTGGTAGCCTTAAAAAGCCCAATTCAGTTCTGTTAAAACAGTGTAGGATCACTTATCAAACACTATAAGATCAGCTAAATCACATACCATGGAAAATCACTGTTCACTTGGAAAATTTCAGTCATTTGATTCCTAATTATTTTGATACAATATTAGAGAAAGAATCTGGTTCATTATCTGTATCTGGAGTTCTTTTTTAGCATTGATTTTTAATACAGTACAACAGACAAAGCAAAAATACTCCATGAAACAAACTGGCTATCCTTTCTCCCTTCGAGTTGTAAGAATAATCGAGCCACACTGTTAGACTGGTTTTCTTATCAATAGGGAGGCTGCAGCCAGGCAAGATTCTGGCAAATAAAGCTACTTTTTCCCCTTTTTAACTTGAGTGTGTTAACTCTAGGGGGAAAAAAAAAAAAAAAAAAAAGAAGAAGAAGAGATGCAACAATCAAACAAAGTTGCCTTGTACAGGGGGAAGGTATTATCTTCAGCCTGACCTTGACCTACAACTCTCGACATCAGCTCTGGAAAATGTGTCAGTTTTCTTGCCTGGTTTGTTCAAGTGGTGAAGCCTTACTCCTACTGTAAAGGCATACTTTACATACACACACAAACACAAGTGTGCTTATTTCTATGAAGTCAGAGGCAACAAAGCTGTCTTTGTATCTAGCACATATAATTCTTTCCTCCTTGCATAATTGCTTAGATGTTTTTGTTTGAAATTCTATTCACATTGACACTTCATGTGTGTGTGAAACTGGTTTGAATGATGTCTACATTCATTAGCTTTTCCACAGTAACTATTTCCCTTACAAGGTACACGATCTCAGAGCAAAGAAAAGTTAACAATTTAAAACTCTGAGGGTGTCTTTGTTGGGACCAGTATAATTTTTTAATTCACATTCCTTTCACTTACTTAGTTCCTGTAATCCCTGAAGAGAACAGAGTCAAACTTTGTGTTTTAATTAGGATTTTCAGTATTTATGGCCTGGAGCAATGAAAGAAAAAAGAAATTCTAAGGTTGTTGTGGGAAAAAGAAGTGGGCCAAGTTTGCATTCTTGTGACTGTCATTTACATTTTCTAAGAACAGATGTCAAAAGTGAAAATGGTTTTATGATTCACAGCCCTGTATGACTAAAAGCAACCAAGAGGATTTTGCATGAAATACCAGTAAACATCTATCAAAGACAGTGAATTTAGGCAAGGAATGCCACTGTGAGAAAGAGAATAGACTGGAACTATAGCAATGATGATAATAACTAAGGTTCAAGAATAAAAATTCCATAAATTAATATGTTGCTTTTTTAAACACAGATGTTACAGATGCATTGCATTGGTACCAAGGGCTGCAGAATTTAACAGGGGCAGTTGAGAAGCTGATCTTGTGCCAGGCAACTGAAGCTTGCAAGAATTCCAAACCTGAAATCACTACAAATGTGCACAGATTCACTACAGTACTGAAATATTGCAAAAGTACATCTTTGCCCTCTTTTGCTTTACAATAGAAGTTTATTAATGTGTCAGCTGTAGAGTATTCAGAAACATCAGATGAATGAATCATAATTATTCACATTTTGCTTAATTATGCAGCTTTCTGCTCTGTCCTTGTGGGTACCTGATTTGTTTGACTATTTCTTGATGAATGCTTGACAATCACTCTAGGCCAAACTGTAAGGGGATCAGGATAATTACCATTGGTTATTTCTCAGTAAACATCATGCAAATCTGGTATAGCTCTATGGTAGTTTAACGGAACTAGCCCATTCCCAGCAAAAACACCATCACAACTCTTTCTTCTTTTAGTGAAACTTTGTGCACTAGAAATGTTCACAAAAACTAAAACCCCACAATTTAATAAAAACAAAGCTGGAAGGAGTAAGTATTCAAAGAAGAGGAGAAAAAAAGACCACCTTAAAAAACCAGTAAAACTGTATCAAAGATCTAAAGAAATAAATTTGTTATTAACAAAAACTCATCATCAATGTCCCTGGAATGTAGTCTTGCTCTTTTCTGAGGGAATGAGAGAAAAGGGAGAGGGCTGGTTCAGTGGAGAAATTATGACAACTTTTTTTGTTGTTGTTTTTAATAAATTTGCTTGAATAAATAAAGAGGTAAACTATCTGAAATGACCAAGTAAGAAAAAAAAAAAAAAAAAAAAAAAAAAAAAAAAAAAAGAAAAAAAAAAGGAGGATAAACATTGTGAAAATGGATTTTTTTTTAGTAGCTCTGTTCTAGGCTCTATTTGTTAGGTGCTCTAGATGCTCTATAAGAATGTGGGAAGACTACTGTAGAAAATACATGAGAGGAGAATAAAAATTTAAAGGTACCAGTGAAAGGTAGCAACCAAGCACCTACCTACCTCTGGGTTTTGATACTAATTAGATGCTTAACAGTGAACCACGTCTTTGAAAACTCACACTACAGTTTAATAAAAGAGACTATAAAATGAGCAAATATAATTAACAGTTGGAAAGGGGAAAAAAAACCAAAATAAAAAATAATAAGAAAAGCATAGCTACCTGGATCAGCTCTATGTGTTGATTAACAGTTCAGTATTATATGAAGACTATGTTCTTACTTAGTAGAAATGCAAGTGTCTCACTCAAGATAGTCATGATTACGTGGTTGGCTGGCTGTTTATGTAATTTAAGTAGAGATGAAATTTAACAAAAGACATGAAGAAGGATTGTCTTTTGAAGCTGCTTTTTCATGTTGCAATGGTTTAAAAATAAGGAATAGTTTAAGCTGACATGAGTGCGAATCAACCCTAATGTATGCTCCACTAGAAAAAGAGGTTGGAGAAATAAAAGTCATTCAGCTATACTGTAGTCGACAGACACACAGAATTTATTTCAAATAGGCATTTATTCCAACCCTTCTTCATTTCTTGAAGTATAAACAAAATTTTTTGTTTTCCGTTATCCATTCAGAAAAATGCCAATTTAGCAAAAACAAACTCCAGTTTGGAGGCAAAAAGGAAGTATAACAGGGAAAAGTTTCCATAGAGATACTAACAGATCCAACACTAACAGATTGAACACTGAAATTTAAATGTGTCTGCTTCACTTTTCATACAATATCTTAGTATTTGTAGGCTTCTCAGTACCCTTGATTGCAACCTCTCAGAAATCTTTGAAAGTGCTGGATATTTGCACATATGTGGAAAACAACACAAACCCCAAACCAACAACAACAACCAACCAAACAAAAAAGTCAATCTTCCACTGGATAGGTCTAACATTGAATACTATTTATTGCAGAATAGCAGTTTCTGAAAGCTTTATTAGCATGTAAAGAAACTCGCAAAGTTTGCCTTATTTATGACTTTTGACTCCCAGTTGTCTATAAAAATGGCCAGCAAAACATGAGATTATAAAATTAATTGTATCCTTCCAATGTGTTCATCATTAATTGAACCCAAGTGAGATTTGGCAATTGTTCTTCAGATCTTTCTTAAAATTTGTGGAAGAAATTTTTGGAAGACATCCTGAGAACTGTAAGTTGAATCAGTAAGAGTGCATTAGGGAAAAGCATTTGTTTTCTAATTCATTCTTGCATCTGGGGCAAGTCAAGCACAAGGCAAAGGAAGGCAACAGTTTCTTTCAGTATCTAACAGATAAGTGAGAGAGAATTGCTGACTCCCACAGAGAAGAAGATTCCCACAAAACTGCTGGAATACAATAGGACAAATCATAAAACTTTCTAAAAATTTTCACTGCATGCATGCATTCACTGCTTTCCATATAGATGCCCGTGTGCACAGACATGAGCATGCACACATACACAGATGCACACACACTGACATATTCCTCATTTGCTAAAAAGCCACAGACATAAAAGGTAGCATGGCTGTTTTTATCATTCAAGTGTGTGGACACATTTTTCAAAATAAAAAGGCAAAATCTAATTTCCTGCTAATTGTCATTCTTATGGAAATATGGATAAAAAGGAGAAGTACTAAAAAAAAAAGTGGAAATCTTACTCTGTCAAGAAGTCATGAAGACAGTAGTCAACTTTGCTGCTCTTGGATTGCTTCACCTTTTCTCAAATTTTGGTCAGATGAAATATATTTAAAAGCAGCATATCTTTTTCCTGTGGAAATCAGTATCAACTGTCTTCTCACTGATTGCTGGAAAAATAGTCACAAAAGTTCTTTATGTTTTATTAATAATTTCAGTTCAAGGCACAGTATGTCACTATAAAATAATGCAGATTAGTTCTGGACATTAAATTATCATAAATGGCCATAAAAATATTGCAAAATGGATTTTCACTGGGACAAGGAAATCTGAAAAGCGTAATTAAAACATTTGATCAAGCCTCTACAGGGATGAAAGGATCAAAACGAGCAGCTGTTCCATACTAGCTTTCTCCTATCAGAAAAATGTTGATAACAAATGAGTTATGCTCTTCATTATGTGGAATTTTTTTGCTGCGTGCATATATGCATAACTCTGAGCTTATACGAATAGTCTGACAGAAATGAACGAGACATCTCGTATTAGACCATGAGAATTTTTCACTGAGTGTCTATTTTGAATCATTTACATGTAGACTTAAGCCACAGGGTTGAGATTAAAAATACATTTGGAAAAAAACTTGATATCTGGGTGTGTTAAGATTCATTATACCAGTTTCACCAACTATAAAGAAGAAACTTCAGTCCAATTTACTTAAGTTTATAAATTCATCTAAGAGGAGGGGAATATAAAACATTCTTTTACTAATATCTACTTCAGAATCATAGAATTGCAGACTGGTTTGGGTTGGAAGGGACCTTTAAAGATCACCCAGTTCCAACCCCCCTGCCATGGGCAGGGACACCTTCCACTAGACCAGGCCGCTCAAAGCCCCATCCAACCTGGCCTTGAACACTGCCAGGGATGGGGCAGCCACAGCCTCTCTGGGCAGCCCGTTCCAGTGCCTCACCACTTTCATTGTCAACAATTTCTTCATTATATCTAATCTAAACCTACCCTCTTTCAGTTTAAAACCATTGTCCTGTCACTACAGGCCTTGGTACAAAGTCTCTCTCCACCTTGCTTAGAACCCCCCTTTGTATATAGAAAGGCTGCTGTAAGGTCTCCCTGGAGCCTTCTCTTCTCCAGGCTGAACAACCCCAACTCTCTCAGCCTGTCTTCATAGGAGACGTGCTCCAGCCCCCTGGTCATCTTCATGGCCCTCCTCTGGACCTGCTCCAACAGGTCCATGTCCTTCTTGTACTGGGGACCCCACAGCTGGACGCAGTACTCCAAGTGGAGGCTCACCAGAGTGGAGTACGAAAAAGAGTACATGGTAGAAATTTCAATTTCATTCACAGAATATAATTCATACACACCATGCACCTCCACATCCTCTGTCTGATGATAACCTGCTAATAGTCACGCTGCTTTTGTGCTCTGCTAACTCCCTGTGAAAATGTTTGCCTATATTTGACACCTTGATTGGAAGGCAATCATAAACACATGCTAAACTACATTGATGAACAAAGTCAGAGGGACTACGTACTAGGAAATTTTTTATGGATCAGATTTTAATTTATCTCTTTACTTTTGACATTTAATCCTATTTTTGAAATAGCTGCTATATGAAATTTGCTTTATTTTATAAGTGCAGTAAAGGTAGTTGCATAATTTATCAGAGTGTGATGATAGAAAATGTAAATTTACTCCTTTTATGCATGGTGTACACAATATGTTCCTGAGGTTATATTATGGAAAGCACACATTTAAATGGTATATGGCAGGATGAAAATTACCAGTCTTTAAGAGCACCAGTTGCATAATAAATAGACGGTCTGTGTTATTTTAATAGTAAATAACATGAAAACAAGGTATAAACAGCTTTTGTTGCTGTTGTTGCTCATAAACAGGTCATCTATAAAGCAAAATAAGAAAAAAAAAAAAGATGAAGGCACTATGTTTTCTTGAGACCAAATAAATTTGATAAAAGTTCATCCCTTATTTTCATATTATACCATTTTACATAATCCATTAAAGAAAAGGCAGCATACAGTCCGATTCCTTACCTTGCTATGAAGCTGTTTCTCTGGTAACCTCACCAATAGTTAGGTATTTTTGGTGTGCAAACCTCACAAAGAAAAGATTTCTGGCACTTTTAGGCAGTTGTTCTTGTGCATTTTCTGAGGGTGCCTTTGATAGCTAAAAATTTGTGTAATAGATTGATTATATTCTTACCTTTCAATGCTGTTAATTCAATTACTTTCCCTCTCACCACTCCATTTCTCAATGAGATGTCATTATAAAATATCATACTTTGCAGAAATGGATTACAAGTACTGCTTAATATTAAGTGTAGTGTTCAAAATGGAAATTTATTGTTAATGATATGAAATCTTAAAAAATCTCAATATGCTTCAGTTGTGTTTCTTTAATGTCAAAGTGAAAATATGCTTTTTAAAGTTCTCATATGTTACACTGATAGAAATTCCCATTTAAACACCTTGTAGATATGCACTGTATTTATCTGTAGTAATGTTTTTTCTTATATGCCTACACACAAGAATTTAGAAATCCAAATAATGAATATGAGGAATTTCACACCTTGGGCCAATAAAAGTATCAAGATACTTGTAAAAAAATTGCTGGAATTGTTAATAACAGTGTTATTAATGAATTGCTTGTACTGTTGAATTTTGGTTTAGATATTATACAAAACTAGGAAAAAACATGTTTAAGAAATGTTATACATCACAGACTGAAAAATAAAATAAATTATACAAAATCCTACTGTCAGAGGCATGAATTTATTTAGGCATAAGAAATAATTGCTAGAAGAAGGACAGTGCATTCAGAAAACTGAATGAAGAAAGATTTCTAATTATATTGGTTGATTGTTTCACAAAGATCAGGACATAAATGGATTCATCAACAAATCTCAGAATCACAGCTGTCCCATTCCTAGCCCTGGTAGGAAATGTAGCCAAGCTGTGAAAGTACAGTAAAAGGATGGAAAATAAGAAGAGATCAAGATCAAGGCTAAAATTTTCAGTGTGCATTAGGTCCCAGTACCCAAGGTTTATAGAGAATTACAAATTTCCATAGTAGACACGAGGTACAGGTGACCTAAGTTTTTAGGAGCTCAGCAGTGGTTTATGGTTTCCCTTAGTTAGACCAAGAGGGATCCTGTCTACTAAGGGGCATGTTAACAACACATAAATCTTTATCTTCTTTCTTGGCTATTGGGAATCTCTGAAAATAGAAAAGTTTTTGCTCACTACCATCACCATACAGCTTTTTATTTTTCTGTAGATAGTTAGCTCAAACAGTAGGAAAGGAAATTGCACATCTCCTTGAACTTTTCCTTTCTGTTTATGAAGCTATTACGCTTATGAGACACTTAGGAATGAACTCTTGAGAGGGAGAGAGGAGCTGTTTTCTGTCTGGAAAAGTTAATGCCTGCATATGTTTAGATAGTGACCGCAGAACTACAAGAAAGGGAAACGTGAATTAAGATTGCATATTAAGATACATCTTGGGATCATATGTGTTGTTCAATATTTTGAAGTTTTGGCCAGAGTTTGATGAACATAACTGTGTGTTTCTGGTGCAGAACGAACTTAAGTTACCTCTATATTTAGCCATACTGCACTTGATGGAAATTTTCTCTCCAGTTTATGCAACATTTCACAATAATTTCATGCTCTGGGGAGAAGGGAAGGAAACGGGAGAAAAGAACCCTTCTCATAGTTTTGCATGGCTTTGAAACCAGGATGTAGATTAATGCACTTGACTTACAGTTTGAAAGAAAATCATCCTACAAAGATTTTACAAGTGTTGTACTTACCAATTCTTGTATTTTTATCTATCTTTGTGATTCTGTAAGATGGGAAAAGGGAATTACTGAGCTACATTATGTGAAAAGAAGGGAGGAAGGCAAAAAAAGCAGAAGGAAGGAAGGAAAAGGAGAAAGAGGGAAGGGAGGATGGAAGGCAGGAAGGAAATGGGCCAGTTGTTGCATATATTGAAGCACATAATGTTTAGATTTTAAAAATATGAAGACTTTTCAGCTAAATCTCTTCCTCTAAGCAATCTGGCCTTCTTGGCTAAAAATAAAGATCCTGCTGCCATAATAACATATTGCTCTTGATTAAAAATGCTCATTAAATAGAACTAAGATTCTTACTAGTGGCTAAAATTATTCCCTAAAAATAAATTATAGGCTAGAACTAATAGAAAAATTATATTGCCTAATAATGGTTTAGGATAAAGGTTTATCCAGATAAACTATTTACTTATTTTAGTGTGTAAAGACTTCTAATATGGTAAACCCAGTGTCAGACCTAATGTGAATTCCAGACATGTGGAAGGGTGTTTTCTAACCTGCCTATTTAAGAACTATGTCATAGCTGAACATCTTGAATCACGTTATTCCATCCTTTCTACTTTCTTTCTGTCACGTTTATTCATCACTGCATTATTCATCATTGCAGAAATTAGGTTTGAACGGTGGAGGGAAAGAGCAGGACAGAATTGTAACTGTTTCCTTTTGGGAACACCTGAACCCTTCCAGCAGAGATTTCATTTATTACACAGTTATCACTAACTTACCCAGACTCATCGTTTTAGAGAAAAATCCAAAGGAAAGTCAGCCCCACAGAATGACCTGCTGGAGCTGTGCAGAGGTACTTTATCTTCCTATGCTTCTGGAAATCTGCAAGACATAAGGTTAAATCCCTTCTCTCTTCCATAGATTGAGACAAGCTCTTTCAGCTCATTCTCTGTGACTAAACAGGAGGACCTTGGTTAAAAGTGCTCCTATCTTTTCACATTCCTTCAATAATAATTGAAATAATTACTTTCCTTTAGTGATCAGTCAAAATTTTCTCCCTCTGATGTACTGTTTCTGCACAATCACATGCCATCACTTATCTTTGTCCCAAGCAGGGCAAATAGAAAACTAATTATCTATAAACACATTATAAATGTGTGCTGGAAAGAGCATATGTAGGCAAACTGCCACTCAGCTCAGTCTCCTGTTGATTCTAAACATTACTAAAGGACTGATTTCTTTTGGACAAGGGGAGGTCTGGGGCTGGGATTAATATAGTGGCTGTAGGGTGAGTTGAAGAAAATCTGTGATTAACGATATGAACATTTACGAAACCAGACAGAAGTGTCATCTCTCTCTTACAGTATACCAGTCCATAACCGTATTTTACCTCTAAAATATAACACTTTTACATCCATAATGTAAGACTGGTTACATTAATAAAAAAATGATTTAATCTAGATAATCTTACAACATTTATAATAGATTTATGATTTAGGATTTTCCAGGCAGCTGATTAAAGGTTTATTAACAAAAACGTTAAAGTTTATTAGCAGCACCTTCTTACTGATATAAAGTTTGCAGACTAAAGATCTATAAAAAATCAATATACTTAAACTTTAATATGTGCTAAGCATCATCTCTGTAAAATGTGTTGATTCTTTTTCTCATATGGCAAACAGAATAAAGAAATTACAACTAAAAAGAAAAATGTGTGCACCAGACTAGAATAATATCAAAATATGCCTATGCAGAGGAGGATGGGAGGAAATACAACACAGATGGCACTGATTTAACAAACATGGGACCTCATTCAGCGTCTATTAAGTTACCAGAAAAAGAAATCAATTACCCGCACAAGTTCTGAACTGTTGTCACAGACAGGTATAGACCTACCGGAGCTCCTCTTGTATAGCAATCAGGTGTCCGGCTTGGCACAGGCTTGTTCTCATGGTGCTGGACCCCAGTGCTCAGCTGCGAGGTCCAGCTCTCTTCCATGGCTGGGTTACAGCCCCTCAGAAAAGAGACCAGAGAGGCTCTTGTTCCTGAGCTTCGGTCTTGTGCATTTTGGATTAGCTCTTACAGCACTGCTAGTCCTTATGTTCCTAATGACTACACAGGTACCTCCAGAAATAATTCCCTAGTTAATGCAATGTAAAATATTGAAACGGTGAGGCAAAGTGCTGGAGGGGTAAAGGTACAATACATGGGACTAGTACATTTCATAGAGCAAATACAAAGTGCTGTTAACACTTACAACTTTATGGGTACTGTTACAACACGTATAACTGCTAAAATTGTGGTTAAAAGTACTATTTTGTTAGAAAAAGGCCTGCTTTTATTGGAAATCTATTAACTAGTAATATAACACGTAAAGTATCTGTTTGTTACCCAAACAAAATGTCTGCAGAAGAAAACAGTACTGCAGCATACTGGTCTCCAGCTGCTACATAAAAGATTGGGATGGATCCAACTGAAAACAGATATTGAATCAGATATTATTAATTTTTCTACAGTAGCTACTTATTAAAGCTATTATTTTTATTGTCTTAATCCTAAGGGTCCATTTTTGGGCCTTGATTCTTGTGGATATAAACCTGTGAAGAGTATAGACTGGCATCGCTTTGACTAGTACTAACCGGAAAAAATAAATATGTATCACCTGAATAGTGCATACTCAGGAGGTTCAATGGATCTGGGATTTATTGAGGCAGTTCCCCTGCACTAATGGGTTAGCATGTGCCTCTTAGTGCCTGAAAACATCAAATTCCTTTCACATGGAAATTGATCGTCATTTGGGCTAACCTGTGATGTCTAAGAGCTACATCTGTAAATCTAAACTATTCAGTCAAGGCTTTCTTTAGAATATCAGAAGTACAAGAACTTAGAAGGGGGATTCATCAGGCCTGAGACATCCATTTTGGGTTGAATTGCCTTTTAGAAGTATTTCTTAGTAAGCCTTAGATAATCTAACTCTTAAACTCTTAAGACACAGCAAATAAATTTCTGAGCAGGCTAATTCTTGATAATAGTGTGCAGTGGTTAGACACATGCATATACCGAAGCATCTCTGCATTAGCTATGAGGTTAGAGGTGTAACCTCAGCCAGGATACCACCTTATGTATAAAATAAGTTAATTTATGAAAAAGGAGGACATTTTTACATAAAAATGGGGGGGGGGGGGTAAGTTGTTTTCTAAAATTTTTATTTTTTCATGTGAGAAGCAGATTTGTACTGAGGTAGTATATCCATTTTGTAAGGAGTAAGATGAATGCTAAGTGGATTAAGGAGAAAAATTAGAGATGGTTTTCTTTTCATCTGGACAGAACGTGGGTCTGAGTTTTGGTACTTCACTCAGCCTGTATCTCTCTTGGCCACTGTATGAGTAACACATAAAAGTGGAGGTCTAAGAAGGCTCTGTCAACAGTTTCTATAGTCATTTGAGGATGTATTTGGAAGAGAAAATCTTTTAGCTTGAACCCTTTTCCTGATTTATTTTCTTTTGTATAACATTTTGCTTTCAATCAATTATCTTTGGCTTGGAGATCTTAATTTGTACTGTCATGGCCCTGGTATCTTCTACTCCTGTGCTCAGACACATGCTTTCTGTTTTCCCAGCCATTTCAGGCACTGACACTTGGAGAAAACTATAAAACTATGAAACAACTTTTTTTTTGGAGGACCAGTTCAAATCCCCAGACTGACTCACCGTGAGAGCAGGTAACTTCTTGTCCAGTTTCTTAGCACAAGAAACATGCAGCTGGAGTGTCAACAACAGTGACTGAGACTTGTGCTGTCATGGAATTGCAGCCTCAGTCATACCTCTCCTCACTACAGTACTTACATAATTTTTTGCTTGCAAAACATAAAACATGATGAACATCTAGTATATCCGCTAAGGAACATATATTTAGATATGATTCTCCAGGGACCAAGCGTGTTGTCATGTGAACATTTTCAATTTTCAATTTTCTTTTAAACTTGAGAATGGTGGTATTCTTCTTGATCCTAGAGGTGATGGGGAAAGGCTCTCGTAGGAGTCTTTGGATCCTGCAAGTTAATAATTGACTGTAAGGCTGGTGTCACAGCTATGTTTTATCTTTTATGTCCATGGTTCCCTCACTGAGAAATGATCCAACAGAAGAAAGATGCTGATAAATGGGAGTGAGTCCTGGGCCATCACTGGCCTGCCCATTGAGAAGAGGCTGGGGGAGCAAGGCTTTCTCAGCCTGGGCCAGAGCTTCGGGACACCTCACCCCCACCTGCCCGGGTTACCCAGAAGAGACAGCCCGGGTTTCTCCTACGCTGCGCAACAGTAGAGTGAGGAATAGTGGTCATCAGTTGAAACAACAGAGCTTCTGACTGGATTCAAGTGGTGGGGGGTGGCAGGGAGGGATCCCCGTGAAAATAATGTAACTAATTTTTTTAGCTTAGTTTCTTCTGGTTTGTGGTTTTCTGGTCTTCTTGTATGCAAAGAACAACATATTTTCATGTTCCTGAAAATGCAATAGTTAATTGCATGCAATATACAGATCACCTCTTACAGTACTAGATCTCTAACAGCAGCATAGACTTTTGAGGAAAAAGAGAAACATTAATCTAAAAAGTTTTTCTTCCCGTCTTCATACACACTCACATAAATATTTACAGTAAGGAAATCATCCATTAAAATCTCAGATTATTTTTAAAAAATCGTATTTAACCTATTAATAATTTTAATATATTCCCCTTGTCCTAGCAGAAAAAATTAATCAGAAGAAGGACTCATTTTATTTTAAATAGTGCCTGTAAGTCTCAAAATGTTATATAATGCATGAATATCAGCATGCTATAAAACCTAAGAAAAGCTGTTGAGCAGAAATTAGCCTTTAAATAAAATTTAAAGGCCTATAGAGAACACTCATCTTGAACAGAAAAGGTAGCTTTTGTTCCATAATTGGAACTCGTAATGTTTTTCCTGCTAGATCTTATTAACCTATATATGCAATACACAACAATGTACAGTATGTTTTAACCACTTTAGTCTTTGTAAAATCTTGCAATTATAATCTCCAAAACATGTGAAGATATTTTATAACATTAATTAAGGGTCATGGAGTATTGTTGCCTACACAGTGTTACTAAGCTGGTGGACTGTAGCATTTTGCTGGAGCTTTAGTTGGCACTCTATTAACTATACCTAAGTGGCTTGCTTATCTTCTTTGTTTAGCAGGTCATTTGACACCCAATAATTTTATGTTATGAAAGGAAATACATAAAACTATGTTCATTTACAATACAGCAGGGGTTTTTTTTGAATCTCTCTTTCTCTCCTTATTTGTGCGTGAAGGAGAAGAAAAACAGTGCATTAATGAAGACAACAAGGCACTGGTAATAATAAACCTTTCTCAGATAGCTGTGATGGACTAAATTCCCCCTGAAATACCGTTTCTGTTATTAATATTTTAACAATTTACAGTAGTATCTCCACAGGTTTGTGTAGCCCTCTAGAACATAAAAGGCTTTAAACTATTTAATAGAGAAGTTGTGTATTCTTTCCTTTTTTTTTTTTTGTTTTACAAAACCTTTCAAGAAAAGAACTAGATTAGAAATTGAGGTCAGATTTATCATTGTTCTTCATTCTGTGGCATCATTTCCACATAGGTAGAATAGGTATGAAGTGGTAGTCCATCAGAGTGGTACTTGGCTAGGACAACAGCTAATGCAGTCTTGGATTTCCAGTTTCCTACTTCTCCCTGTGAAGTTCAAAAAATTCACCTGAATGTCAGATTATGAGTCACTGTTTAGCTGAAGTAAGTGGTTGTAAGGTTCCTAGCAGTAACAAGAAGTGACAGACCTTTTCATAAATGTTCAATAACAATTCAAAATAGCAATAAGACAAGTTTTAAATCAGCCTCTACTTATTTCTAGGACATTTATTAAGCAAGTAAGCATCAGACACAAACCCATGATGCCCTCCTATAAGCCTCCTCGCAGAACCTCAAAGCATGATTTACTCATGAAGATTCTCCCAACAGTTCTTCACTTGTGTGGGAACATAAATGAGCATAACAGAGTTACAAAGGATTTTTATACCCCTCGTGTACGAAAATATGAAACTGATTCTTCTTTAAAGGGTCACTTAGTTGAGATTATCATCCTGTAAAGGCCAATCAAAGAGTATTGCCCAACTGACACTCCATCTATGTTGACAGAAGTGTCTGTTTGTCTTTAGGTGGCTAACCTCAAACTTTTCTGCTAATAAAGATATTGGTCTGGCAAATGAGCAGGAGTAGATTTTCTCCATCCTTTCCCAAACAAAAAAGAAACTGAGCTGCTATTTTGTTAGGCTGAACATGACTATTTCCTCTCTCTCCCCTTGCTCTCTCTTCTTATTCTCAAAAATCAATGTAGAGGAAAAAAAAAATACTGACAAACCCCCGCCAAATTTTTTTAATTTAAATTTCCAAATCAGCATTGTCTGTATACATATCAGTTATATACTTTATATAAGTTATAAGTGTAATTCTTTGTACTATGGAGACATTAAAAATAGACTGACAGAAGAGTAAATATTTGGTCACCAACACCAAAAACACAAACCAAGAATGTTTCTAAAAGTTATGTCCTTTCTTGGAACAATTAACACGGGGATGGATCACACTTAAATCATAGTTAAAATAAATACCTGAAGACACTTCAATATAATTTGCAGAAGAAGATGACCCCCAAAATGAAAGGAGACAAGGAGCAGTTACACTGGAATCTAAGTAGATTAAAGTACCAGCTGCGTATTTGTAAGTCCCTAATATAGAAGGTATCTAAAATAAGAGTTTAAACTTCCACTGTGAACATTTTTTAAAGTGGAAAGAATCTCTATTTTGTCAAACAAAACTGACTGAGAAGAAAAGAAAGAATTAGAAAGATTAATTAAAACATGACTGAAAATAAAAATGGTCCCTAAGGCAGAACACTTAATGACTGAAATCTACGTCTTCAGTTGCAAATCGTATGCTCCACAGCTAAAAACTTTCTGAAGAGCTCACTGAAAGACAGGTGGTCTATCATAATACAGGTAGAGAAAACAAATCAAGATGCACATTTCATAAACTCTACTTTACTAACACTCAGTGACTGTGACTCATTAATATCAATGTATATTTTAAACACTTCAAAGGCAAGGTAGTTTTCCTAGAATTGGATAGAAAAGGAATCAATCACATGGTAGTTGCCATCTTGGATATGATCAGTGTATTTAAAATGCTACAAACTCTGCGTGTGTGGTCACAAGCCAGAATGTACTGCAAAAACTGTCACCAAAGGTACAAACCCATTACCTTTAATGTAACTCATACTGTGGGCTCACATTCCTTAGATCTAATTTTAGATGTTTATCTGCTATTCTGAAATCAGAGGTCTCTCTGACACAGAGTGCTTCAATTTACAAGTAACCTATCAATTTCCAGTGGCTGTAGAGGAAATCTAGGGAGACTGAGCTCCTAATGTGGACACCTTTGTTAAGGAATAGCCCAGGCTATACGGACTCTCCTGTTCCCATATGACACCTCAGGATGTCTAATGCGAATATTTCTGGGTCAACATTTATACAGGTAGGGTGCTGGGAGCACGTTGTAGTCCCCTATACATCTTGTTAGGAAGTTATACATTTAGACGTGACTTCTTTGCTTCAGTGTAGTTACTAGACATGACCACAGAAAATATTTTTTTCCTGTTGGACATTATAGGTGGGCACAGTAAAATGCTGACTGAAATTTGTTTCTTTATCTGATCGCATAGAATTGTTACAGCAATCTGCTGAAATATGGGGATGTATTTTTCTCTGTATAGTTTAAGATTGAAGCACAGAAGCTGACAGAAAGCTGGGTGTCAGAACACGTGGAATGTCAGAAGCATAGGCTGGAGATGTACGTAGTGCTATGTCCCCAGTACCCACCTATTAGATCAAAAAATGTGATTATATGGTCTCTTAAATTAATAGTTGATCTATTGCAGTTCTAAAATAAAGAATTATTGACATTAGTAAACTTAGCCCAAACTAGCAAATCAATAACAAATGCATCTTATTTGCTAGGATGAGATATTTTGCATGCTTGGCTTTACATTTTCATTGCCCTATCCCATAGAAGGACATTTATACTCTTCACCACTACAGAAGTGTCATTACAATGCACAGCTATTCCACAGACTTTAAGATCAGTAAGGAATGTGACTCCTGAGACACTTTTCTGCTATGTCATTGTGTCACTTGTAACAATCCTTCAAAAATTCTTCAGGATCTTTTTGTTGTTTTTGGAAAGAAGAGGTGATATTTAGTAATTCTTTTATCTACAAACTTCAGAATGGCCTTATTGTTTGGATTCTAAACCTGACAACCTGATTTATGGCCTGGTTTCATTCCAGTTTATGGTCAGCTTTAGGCATTTAGTTGAAGCTACCAAATGATGATCTAGCTGCTAAAAACATTCTGTGAGGTTATTCAAAATCTCTTGTGAGAGAGACTTAGATCTTGACTGCTCTCAATTGCTTTTAGAGACTTTTCCAGGATTGTAAGGTTTCCTAACTCAGTGTGTCAATTTAGAGCCACAAGTGAGAGAGTATGCGTCCAGGCCATTGCTCTCTCTGTACTTACGTGTTGTCTATAAATAAGGTACGAAAAATCTGAGGGTGGAAAAAAGGGGGGCAGGGGAAGGTTTATCATTGCTTATTCTATACTTGAACACTAAAACCAAACTGAGAAAAAAGAATTTCTATAGATAATGGTATGAGAACAGAATATCCACTGGAGATGGTTATTGTCAGCATCATTATCTGCATTTACACTGCAATCAAAAAAATCTGGTGTTTGGAATGATACAAACACAAAAGAGAAAACCTTAACCCCCTTATATCCAAAATAAATGGCAATCAATTTTTGTCCTCACAATGTTGTAATTTATTCTGAAAGTACCAAGAGCTCTCAGACTTGATGATGTTAGTTTTTCCTTCGTAGAACTGAGCAACAGCCCAGCCCTGAGCTTTTCCTACTAATTTCTGAACACCCTCATGTTTTCAGAACATGGGGCAGATAGCACAAAGGGAATTGTGTTTAGATGTCTTGTCATTCCTTTATTTTTTCAATCCAGACATGTATATGATGTTTTCCATGATCATCGTTATATGCCTCATTTATTTGGAATATCTAGGCATGTTTATACTTGCCGTTTCAAAGTTGTACTTACTTCTCGTACACACCTCTATAGTATTGTTTCACAAATGTACGAGGAAATAAATCACATAGGTCAAAATCTCTTGGAGAAAAAGTCATCAGATAAGAGAAACTGATTTGCTTACAGAAAATTTCATTATTAAAATCAATCCACCTGAATGCTTTTCACATATCTGAGACAGTTATCTGTCCCTAAATGGTATGATTGCTTATTTGCTAGGTAATTCTGCTCTGAGGCTTTGTTCTGTAAGCAAAGATATATTAAAAGGTCTTCACATCTTTAAAGTAGTTTCAGGTACTTTTGGAGCTCTTGTAAATCAAGTGGATAAAATCAAAACAATACAGCAGAAAATGAATAAAAAGTTTTAAAAGTTTGGCTTAAAGCCAAAAGTACCATTAAAGTTGTAAATAACACCACTAAATAGATAACAATATAAAAATTTGTGTACATCGATAGAAATGTCTATATAAACCTATTTAAAAATATCTATTTTCAGCACCTTGCAGCACTATGAACCCAGTTATTATACTTTTCTTTTCAAAAAATGTTGGTACAAGAGAATTGAAGTTTTAAAGAAACAGGCATACATAAAGATAAATGCTTTCAGAGACTATTACAACTATTTTTGTTCAGTGGACTCCATACACATTAGAAAAATGGCTTCCATCCATTATATCTGTTACTCAGGGGAAATTATCCATCATTCTTCATTGAATAAAAGCTTCTCCTAACAACATCATTTTAATGATATTAGTGTAGGTTTTCCAAAATAAAATACATGGCATGTAATCAGACTTCATTTTCTTTACTTGAATAACTCTTGTGTTGTCAAGGAAATATTATAGCATCACACTGTCATTCCCAGTATGTGACAATTTGAGTCCACATGGCAAATATTTTTCAAACATATGCATTTAACTTAATTTTAAAGAGTCGTATCATACATCCATGCCACATAGATGCAATTTCAATTATAGCTACTTTATTAACTAGGCAAAGTATTTATGAAGGGTAATTCTGTAGGAGTTCTTACTTTTTTTTTCACATATTACATACATTGAGATTTCAAAATAAATAAAGTCTTCAAAATTAATCTGTGAACATTTTTTAAATGGTTCCTCATTTTAAAACCATGGGCTGGTGGTGTTTGTGTCTTTTTATGCCTGGTTATGGAAGGCCTGAACATGTGAGGTGTGTGGAGTGGTGAAAGGGGGAACGGGCAAAATGTAGCTGATGATACCCTTGAGAGTTGTATGCTACAATCATTACAACACACAACCCCCCCCCCCACTTCCAAGTCCAGGACAGGTGCACTATGGAGGAGGCAGGTTTTATTATTCTGATATAATCTATTATTATTTTATAAACTGGGATTGGTTAATTTGTTCAGATATTATTGGTTTTGTTCCTCAAAAGGGTGAAAGAAATAAAAGATTGAGGTCTACTTAGTAATTCTCTTGGGTTTTGTTTCTTGCTGTGATTTTACTCTCCCTTTTCTTTTGAAGAAAGCGTATGGAAAATACTTAGTATGTGGGAACCAACTATAAATAAATACCATTTTTTTAAGGAGAAGTCCCCATAGTGTATGTTATTAAGAACATTCCCAATAAAATAAAATGTTTCCCATACTATCAAACACACTTTTTACAAAGCATATATGGGTTGCAAAAGAAGAGATGACAGTTCCATAAAAGAGACTTTGGTCAAACAGAACTTGTCCTGTGGCTGTGTCCAAGGATGTAGGATAACTTTTAACATTTTATTCCTCTCTTGTGTTTGGCGCTGCTCATTTTTATTGTGTTGCATATGTGCTTTTCACTTAAACATAATATCCACAGCAAATTAGAAAAGTACCCAAGGAGGAAGAAAGAAGTGGTCCCGAAAATGCATTTTTTTCATGTGCGACATACAGCAAAGAGGAACATCATTCAGAAATGTACCAATTCCTCTGATGTGTTACAGCCACTTCTGAAAAACCACATAGAACTTTTTCTTTCATAGGGTGATTAGGAAAAAAGGAAGGGCAAAAATGATGCATAAGAGAGGAGATGACAGTTCTGCATTATTCACAAGAGAAGAATGTAGAGAGAAACACCACATCCCACACAAAGCAGGTTTCATCTCTCACTGAGTTCTGGTTTCTTTTGACAGAGCAAAAAATATGGTGAATCTCGAACACAAGTTTTTGTAGAAAGACATACAAAAACATGACCCAAGGAAGAAAAAAAAAAGGGAGAGTTTCTTAGAATCAGAGAATAGGTTTATACGAAGATTTATTTAAAAAAAAAAAAAAAATGCTTGAAAACATCCTAATATTCCACTTAATGAAATGAGTTTTTTAGCAGATGGAAGTTCCTAGGGTTGTATTTAGCCATGAGAAGCCATAATTATTAAGTATGTTTTGATGCATAAAAAAAAATGAAAAAAATTATTGAAGCTTAAAGGAATGCAGCATATATTTGCTACTAGCTAAAACTTAAATCTGATAATGCAAAAGCCCAATTTAAATACAGAATGAAACATATCTTTGTGTTTTGGTTTTATCTATGAAAATGGACAAATTTCAAAATGTCACATAATTTTTAGATAGAACTATGAAATGCAAAATATGCTGCAATTATATACTTTAATATTTTACATTTCCACCATATCATGTATAATAAGCAAAACAAACCAAAACCACTGCTGCTTTATAAATTTGCATGCAGGTTTTATTGGCTACACATTCAATTTTCAGCAAAAGAGCAACATTTTTTCTTAAAAGTTTATAAAATGCTAGTATTTTCTCAACAGTCATCAATTATTTTGCTATGGCTTATAGAATCACTTTCTTGGAAGATAGATTAATTTTCCAGACAAATTTATTTTTCAATTATTCATTCAGAAATTTTAAAATTAGGATTTTGTATCCTAATCACAGGAATCAATCCTATCCAAATTCACAGAGTAGTTGCACACAAATTTTCAGGAACCAAGGCATATTACTCAAAATTATATGCACAGTATTTGCTATTATTTGATGTCACATCTTAGAATCTCTTTCATAAACTTATTAATATTGGTTTTCATGTATAATATGTACTTTTCACATATTAAATGTTTGTTCCCTTTAAGGAACATAGCTCTCAAAACATCAAAATTTTTCAACAGAATATATATATTTTTTTAACAGATTTCTCCACTATCTTGGTATCTGCTAAGTTGTGTTTTACCAAAATGATAAAATATTGGAAAAAACTCATAAATGTGTCAAAATGACACTTTTTTTTACATAGAACAACAATAACAAGAGGATTCTTCCCTTCTAGACATTTCAAATACAAATTATTGTTTTCAACTAAGTACAATTTTGATTTCCATTCCATAATGCATTGTTAAAGATTTTGCCTTTTCATAAACAAAATAATCATTTCAGAAATCTGTTGATTTTTTTTAAAGTAATTTCACAAGTTCAAGCAAAGTATTAGTTAGTAGCAATGCATGTAAAGTGAGTCCTACAGTCAAAGCAATGTCTGCTTGGAAAGAATAGGTAACAGTATCTAAATTCTCACAGGATGACAGTTAGACATAAGCCTGTGCCCATATCTAAGCTTACATTAACTGTATATTTTTAAACATTGCCTATCCATCTCTAAAGGCAGAGCAAACACCCCCCGCCCCCTCAGTTTGTAGTCATCTCCTAAAGACCACCTTTCCATGAAGTGGCTTTTATCCTACTCTGCTCTGTTCCATTTCTTCTTGTTTGTGCCTTTCATTTGCTTTTCAGACTGTGAAGTGCTTGCAGCATCACTCCTGCCCTGAACTGCAGTGCGTTTATCCAAGACCTTTAGAGGAGCATGGTCAGAAAAACATGGTCTCAATTTGATAAATACTGGGAAGAACCATAATTTTATCACCCGGTCAACTCACCACCGAAGCTTGATTTTGATCCTATTATAGTCCCAGAAGGACAGCTAGGACAAGGAAATTACTTTATGAGAGGAAACTCCCTGGTTTAGTGCTATGCTTTTTTCACAAGGAGCGTGGAGTAAAACATACCAATGGTCTAAGTGCCTTGCTTTCATACAACTCTATCTTGTAGGAGAAGGATTTTGCATATAGGGAAAAAGAGATGAGAGCGCTACTTTTGCGTCATCTCAGGCCATGACCATTGTTAAAATACCTGATACTACAATGGTCCTGCAGGCAGCAAGCCAGGACATCCCTTCTTCATCGTGTAGCCTAGGAGGACTCGTTACAAAAGAGTTTCTGGAGGCCAAGAGATGTTGCCTGGTCAGATGTATGCTATCAAGCCATTTACCTTCTAAAACAGGGCAACCGCAACTAGCCTGCCTGTTGGGATGAGCACCTGAATTGAGATAAACCTCAAACTCTGCCTAGGAATTGTCTGGCAGAAGACCAGGCAGCCTGATGGGTGTCAAAGGCTGATGTGAATGATCCAGATGGGAGCTGTAGAGCCTGAGCCCATGATCAGGCTGGTACAGCAGTACCCCAGAGCATCCCTTCAGCAGAAAATTCCTGGATCTTCTCACGTACACAATTTGTTTCACAACACCTTTGTTACGTGTTTTGTGTAAAGAAAGAGGGTAGCTCACATATAGTTAGTGGGGAGCAAAGCAAAGCAGGATTTTGCTTTCTTTGGATTTGATCAGTGGCAATTTAATGTAGGAATTATGTAAGGATAATGTGATAATGCTCAGTGATTACTCCTCATAATTTCTTGTAAATATGGCACTGAAACAGAGGGAAAAATAAGCAAAATCAGGAAGCATATGGTTAAAAAAAGAGTGCCACGCTAAGCAATATATAGTAGGACTATTGCAATGACTGTAGTACCTTGCATTGTCATGCAGGCATTGTTCCAAAATCATTTTTATATATACATTCATATATGTCAGTGACAAACTAAAGTTTGATAAGAATTTCAAAGGCCAGTGAGGTGCTTTAACTTGTGACTCATTGAAAGTGTGAGCAGCCCTTGCTAATTCATCTTGGCAGGAGAGAGCGCACTTCCCTTTTTTTGCTGGATTTTTAGGGACAAATATGTTAAGATTATGAGAGGCAAGTCCAAATGATCTATCCCTCTTCTCTTGCTCTGAATCTGTGAATGCTGAAACTGGGACAAACTGCTCACTATGCTGCAGCAAGGAGAAGCCAACTTCCAATACAGTTGCTGTAACAGGCAGAGCATGGGTGGCCAGAGGAGCACATAGTGACATGCTGGAGAAAAATGATCCTTGTAAACTCTTATTGTGCTTATTTTTTACACTGCTGATAAGGTAAAGGTGCCTGTGGAATCACCTGAACAGGACCTTATCTTGTTTTATGTGCCAGTTCAGGTGCAGTCCCCAAATGCACCACTCCAAACTTCAGTGTTGCTCTGTAGAGGCAGCTCTGGCCGGGTGGAAGGTTGAGCAAACTCGTTCTACAGCTAGTACTGTACCAAGCAGAGATATAAAGCTGAGAAAGGAAAAGCATGAGATGGGAAAGAGGAAAAGCAGACAACAAATACCACAAGTATTCCTTCCCTTTTTTGCCCTGAAATTTAGGCCTTCTGTAGTGTATATACTTTTCTCTCCACTTCTGTTAGATTAATTTTCATTTATTTGGTTATGATGCACTGTTCCTACTAAGCCTATTATGTGTCTTAGTTTAATAAAGCTCTCTGTTGAAGCCGTTACTCCTACCGGCCTAATTACAATAGAAGAAGATGCCTTTCCAGAAAGGTTTCATTGAACTTCAATAACAGATGAAACAGTTTATATAGAACACTAAATTGACATTACATTATTCCCAAGCAGCAAATACAGGAAAGCATGTTTAAATCAATAAGTTTTTTGACTGACAACTCAGTGGGTTTTGTCTTCACATACCCAATCCATAAATTTCGGAAGGGCAAACTGCCACAGGACTACTTCATACAGGCAGTTCAGAAAATTATTTCAACAAGAATTTTAAGCCCTGATATTTTGCACAACAGTATGTTGTCAGATGATTGTTTATTAGGCACATTGCTTTTACTTTGAGCATCTCTGAGACAACTGTGTTCCTTCAGTGGATGATTTTCATTATTTTTTCAAATAACTAAAAATAATTTGAACATGAATAATGTATTCAGATAATGTATGTAGGCATATATGCAAATACGTCAGAATTCCTGGGAAATTTGCCCATACACACACACAGAGGCATCCTGAGATAAACCATTTTCATCTAGTCAGATAAGTTTCTACCTATAATATTCTGTCCCTGTTAATAATGAAATGCATATTCCATATGCTCCCATCTTACCTATATCTGGCTTCATAAATCAATGCTTATGACATTAGCGATGTACTGGCCACAACATCAAAAGAAAATGAGATCCTATCCTAGTCAAACACCAAAGCACTGACATTATACATCTTCCCAGTTTTCCCCATGTTCATCTTCCTGTATCTTCCCTTGATCAAATAAGAATATAATACTGGTTTTAGCTAATTTATTGTATCTATTTTCTATAATACAGAAAGAGAGTTTCCTTAGCATCTCCAGCATAGTCTGAAAGCTCCATTTGAAAATCAGGTCTGATTTCAGGTGTGTCTGTAATTTCAATGATTCCCAAGAGGAGAAATTCTCTAATATCTAGAAACAGTAGCAGTCCAAGAGCTGGCAGACTATTATTCCCTCCAAAAAATATTTTTCTGGAAATATGATTTCCTTCCATTGTGTCAGCCATCAAAAGTTTCGGGAAGTTACTGGCACTGATCCTCATCCTTTTGCAGAACTTGGTAGGCACGATTGATCGGTCTGTAGTTGCAGAATAACCTAATTTCACTAGTGTATGTCAGTTCTCCTCTGGGAATGCCACTGTACACAGGACACAAGGCTGGCACTGGTGCCTTGCAGAAAGAATATTCGTTACTTCTGCTACATGCACTTTCAGATCTGGTCTGTCTGATGGTTCACTGCTGCCCATGCCCTTTGGATTTAGAGATTCGCCCCAAAGCCTCGTAGTGTCTCTTTATGCATCTGTCCCATGGCATAATCCTTTGGATTGCAGTTTTGAGGAGATTCTGAACTTCATGGTTTTTTGCTACCAATTCAAGTAGTCTTATCATTGAATTATTCTGTCATTCAAGGCTGCAAGCACTGAGGATGACAATGACTTCTGCCCTTTAAGAAAGACAAATTGTCAACACAATTTTCAGAAGGCCTCCACGCTAACATAAAGAACCTGCTACATACAACAACACCTGCCATAAACACATTGAGGTTCATTTGGGTAGGTTTCAATAAAATAATTGGGAAAGGTGGGTCACAGAGCAAGGGTCTGTGCTATGTTCTGTGTCACAAGTTGTGACCTGTCATTATGGACATCACTGTCACTTTGATATCTCAACACAATGTGGTGAAATGTAAGCTACTTTGAGTGCTCAGTCTCTTGTCACTTATCTGCTCCATAGTGCTTCCATATTTTCTCAGGGAGTCCTGGCCATCAAAGCACATAGGCAAGGCCACAGTCTACCTATCAATATTTTTGACACAGAGAGGGAGAAGAAATGTGAATACCTTCCTTTTAAGAGTAATTGGATGTCAATTATTGACAAGTGGATATGCACTCATTGTGTGATTCCTGTATCCAAAAGTAAGCAATTACCTGTATAGATAAATATTTGTAGAAAGAAAAGGATGGAGAGATTATATAATATAAACCCCAAAGAATAAAGAGAATAAGGCAGATCAGACTTCCCATTGTGCTTTACAAGATTCTCTATTGCAGCGATAATCCCTGCTGCTTCTGCTAACCCTCTTCTATTAAATCTGACTCTTCAGCAAAGCTAACATGAAGGAGCAGGAAGACCTTTATGATAGTAGAGATTAGCATTGATATAGTAGGAATAGATATTCAGGAGTGCTAGTGGATAAGATACACAGTAATGGATAGTACATTTTTATTTAAAGCTTGCTAAACCTGAAGCTACGTTATGAATAGGAGCATCTCTCCTTCCTTCCAATAACTTATCTCATTCCAAGCATGAATAACAGCATGATATCTTCATTTCCACCATTGGCTTCTGTGGCTACTGGGACTGAAGCTTTGATTAAGTTGGCATTATGAAGAAATTCTCTCCCATTTTCTTTCATGTGCTTAACAGGCCTGGATCACTTATTTTGGCTGTTCTCACTGTCTCATGTTTTCAGACACATTCATTTATCACAAACCAAGTCACTTTCCTGTTTGTGTTTCCACTTTACTCTAAAGGGCACACAGAGAAACATTACAGGAATGCAGGGTTGCAGCAAATAAAGTGTCTGCACTTAGTCTGCAATATGTCTCTACAGCCATTCAGCCTTGTATGATTTCTTGTTGCAGAGATAGAGTTGAAAGGCTTCTTATAAACAATCATTTAATACAGCATTTTCTGATACTGAATTGTAATATATACTATGGAAACTTTATGTTCTTTGTAATGAAATTTCTTAAAGTCTCATTTAATAATACAGCTGTCTGTATATCTCAGAGATGTGTGATGTACAGTCATTTAAATGGAATCAGATTGCCATGCAACTCCCACAAATCTGAAAGTTTCATAACAAAGTAATTAAAAAATCAACAGTTTCCAGCAGGATTAAAGGAAGCATCACAACTTGAGGCGTTGAAGAGCTATGCTAGACAAAGTGATAGTCATTGCTGCATTTGTTATGCTTATTACTAGAACAAAACTGCTGTAGGATAGAATCTTCTTAGTAGCATTCCTATTTTAAGGGTAGCCACATATATTGTACATTGCCTTCCCTTATGAAAAAAAATTAACTACATACCGTTCACAATACGAAACATTTGTACTGTACTGTAGCTGCATTGTTCTTTTAATTACTGTATGAAGTGATTGGCTTTGACAGCAGAAGTAGCTTTGTAGTAAAAGGCAAATAAACTGAATTCCTTACTAAGTACCTTACCTTTAATTCATACCACTGTAACCTGCAGTCATGCTTCCTAAATTAAATAAATGATTTGTGATTTACATTGAATGAACAATCAAGTTCAATATGACATATATAGACACCTCCTCATGGGTTTTACTTCTGTTTTCATTACTATTATTTTACTACATTTTAGCATATTTTTTCTGAAATTCAGCTTTGAAGATACATAAGCTCACTGAGCCATAAAAATTTGGGAAACTACTTGTTGAAGAGTCCATCAGAAAATAGGAGAGTAGCTGGTCTAATGTAACCGAAACATGTTGTTTGAAACCTTTTTGGAAATTAGTATTTTTCCTCCTAAAGTCTTTTGGGTTGTTATTGTTTACTTTTGGGGTTTTGTTTTAGACTACATGTATTTAAAAAACAAAAACAAAACCCATGTGTTTGGTATTTTTCTTTTTTTTTTTTGTTTTTTTCAGAATGAGTCTACCATAGCCTAAAATTAAAAATATGCAATGCAGAAAAATATCAGGTGTTTTAAAATCCAGAGTATCAACAAATTGCAATGCTGTTTTGACTTTTTCTCCTTTCATTCTTCTGCTGAGGAGGCAAGAATTCACTAGAATTGTCTATTTTTTATGCAGATGGCCTCATTGACAAGACACCACAGTTACTGTTTTTCAGGTTGGTTTTTATTTGTTTGTTTTTATAACATGCAGAATTAAAAAAAAGCAATGGTTTGGAATTGAAAACATCTGACTTGAAGTAAACTTTTAAGCTAAGCCAATGCTTTTGTATTGTAATACTATTTACATTGAATATATTTTTATATATTGAATATATTTTTATATTTTTTTTTTACAGTTTGTCTTAAGAAAGTATCATATCTAATAAGAAAACAATTTCAGGCATTGGTAAGGGAAGTCATCCCATCAGGCTTCAAATGGATTTTAAACTTTTTTGTCTTCTTTTTCATCTTTGAATATCCAAGGCAAGATTCAACCCACCTAAGTAAGTTAGGAAAAACAATACCTAAGTATTGAGGCTCCATAACCATCATTGCAAATACTCCATATAAAGTCATTGGGTTTCCTATACAGTTAATGAGAGAGGTAGAAACTGCTGAATAATGGCTTATAAATTCCATAGACTATCGAAAGAGCTGTCTAGAAAGGTACAAGGTAAAATTCTGAGCTTCTCTACAGGTCAAGCACTGATTTGGGCTGTACATCTACCATTAGTCTTCTGAAATTCACATGGAAATCCATGCATAGCTGAACTGGGCTCCTGACATGACGATGTCCAGTTTAGGAGCTCTGAGACAGGGTGTCTACTGAGCAAGTGAGAAATGTGGTTTGCCCTAGCCCAAGGGAATATAATGGAACAACTCCCACATCCCAAAGAGGAGGTCTCAGTCGCATGTCCTGATGAGGTACAAGATAATCTCTATCTGTGCAAAAAAGTTGTGCTTGCTAGCATCAAAGATTTAAAGGGGCTAAAAGGAAAGGTTTTGTCCCTGAGCCTAGGTTTACTATAATGTAGGTAATCATCTTCAATTGCCTTGCCCTCATTAAAAATAAAACCTGCTTATGCCTTTCAGGGTAATGTTTTAGATGTCCAACTACAAACGAATTAGGAGTTCTGCTCCATAGACACCTTCAGTGTTTTATGGGATGAAGTGTAATGTAAAACAATGAACATTACTAAAACTTCATTTTCCTATTTAATTCTCTTTGTTCTGATATTCAAAAATCGATTAACATCGAAGAATAGTGACATCAGATTTTTGAGAGTTAATCATTTAAATGCATGTATTTTGCTTGTCCATTTTGAGAAGAAGGCAGGATCAAGACAAAGTTAGACTCAAATAAGTTCAAAACCTTGATTTTGTGCCTCCAGAAACTGTATATGGAGAAGGGGAAAATAGATAAGGAAAACAAAACAAAACCAAAAATCCCCAAGGATGTTGAGCAATTGCTGTTGTGAAGGCTAACCACAGGTTCTGCTTCCAGTGGTTTGCATGGAAGGGTACCCAACAACCAGATGCATGGTATTTTCTAATGAAGACTGAACAGAATGTTATTGTCAACTCTTCGTCACTGCATTCCCTGGGGTATTTTATCCTTCTGTAGTTAAAAGCTGAGTCACAATATTGCCAAATTCTGACACTGTGTGAAATTAATCTCTTTCTGCACAATTAATTGAGCTGTGGAGTTGGAATGGCACTTTTTTTAGCAGATTTTATTTAGGAATAGAAGAAAGGGAAGCAATTCAAAATCATACAGAAGTAGGGTGAGATATGATGAATGTAAGTGAAACAAAAAAGCTGAATAGTAAGTTGATTCCTGACATTTCTACAATTATACTTTTAAAAGTCAGTAGAATGGATTAAAAAAACCTTTTTAAGATTTGAACTATTCGTATATGTACAGTAAACATCACTGTATCACAGATAAGTCTTCTCCAACACCATTTTTACAGTGATTAAAATATGAAAAAGAAAATATGAAATTTCAGAAAGGTGGCATCCAAGAGTAGTTTCAGCAGAATTTCCATTCATATTCCTGTCCATACCTTTAGAGGCATATCTATCGTTCTTTCTGTCAGCTATGGTATGAAATGTTTACTGTTGTTAGATCTACAGCAATTTCCTTGGAGGTCCAGAAATTCATTCAATAAGCAATACAAAAGCCAGTTCCATTGGTTCTGAGGAAAGGGAAAGAGCTCAGGAACATACCCTATACATAAACAGCATATATTAAATATCTTTAACACAGAACAAAACCAGAGTAAATAAATCCTACAGTTTCCTCTTGTCCAGCCAAGAGGATGAGAAGAAGTCATTTGATCCTTAAAACTTCTGGGTTTGTATCATAAACCTGTAGCATCCTTGGATGCCTTTCTACAATGGTCTGATTTTTTTGTTGTTGTTGTTTTACATCCAGCTATATATTGCTTGCTTACATGATATTCCTCCTTCCTCACCTTTTCAGTGAGATATCTAGCATGCTCCAGGTTAATCAGGGTATGGGGATCCAGTTTCAATTAGAATTATATCAACACAAAAATTTTGACTGAGAAAATAATACATATGAATATCTACCGAGTTGTGATTTAAGAGCTGCAAGGTGTCAGCTCCCAAAGCTGAATATGATTAAAATGCCTGGGAAATTAGAGGTGCTGTTCTCTGCCATTAGGGAGAAGTAAGACCGTAATCCTTAGCAGACTGATTTTGCCCCTTTGAATTTTCTCTCAGGCAATCTTTCTGAGGGAGAATTTAATGTATAGACTGAGTTCTTAAGATTATGTGGAAAAGACCCAACCTGGATTTATTGGTTACACGGAAAAAAGCCTTTAGACCTGCTAGGGGAGCCAATGTTGCCTGTGGTATTGTGGGGGAATGAAAGCAGCTGGTTAACCTTAGTAAGCTTTTGGCCTGCCATTTCAATCTGCGTGAATGAGGCTTGAAGAATGTCGTTTGCATGTCATTGCCCATGAATGGGCACCAAAGTGTTAAATTTTTCTTCTTCCTTAATAATCAGATTGCTAATATTATATTTTCTGTGCTGTAATTTGTTAGATAAAAAGTAGAAAATACAACAAATAGTTTATCTGTAGTTTTGTGTGTGTGCTCTTAAAAATTTGATGGTTGGAGAAAAAAATCAAACACCGTTAAACCATGACTTTGGTGCAATATGGCCTATTTCCTGGGAATAATTGATAGAAATATAGTAAAGTGTTAGTGGTAAATTTGAAGTGGCATGCACAGTATGTGTTTAGAATGTTTATACAGTCTCCGATTGATTCTCAGGGAGCTCAGACTAATTGGAAATAAGGTTTATGTGAGGCGAAGCAGTGAAGCAGTGATATGGTGATATTGCAGAAGTGATTCCTGCCTCTGGCAAAATTTTATATATATCTGCAGAGCTCAGGCATACTTTATAATTCTGAGTTACTTAAATAATAGAAATGAGTCATTTTGTAAATGTATCTGGGTTTACAGTACTGCCAATACCCAGCTCTCCTATCAGAGAGAGAAGGAAGGATTAACGCTCTGCCCTTTCTCCCCTTCAGTGATGTTGGAAGGAACTATAAAACTTGGTTTCACAAGCTGTGCTAATGGTAGGTGGGATTTGGATGGAGGGATTTTGAATTCTGGTCATGCATTCCCCTCTTTGTCAGGGACAGGAAATGATCAACAGGTAACAGCTTGTTGTGCAGGGGTTAACAAGTTCAGAACTGTTCAACCTAATCATATCCTCAAGTTTTTATTCAATAGCTTCTGACCAGTAAAACTGTCCTGGCTTGCAAATTGACCTTAGTGGAAAAGACTGTGACTGTGGTGGCCAGGACTACAGATAATGAGACCTTCGTTAGGGATGTTAGGACCAGGGATGTTAATACTGGTAGGAAACCTATACCTCAATAACAGTTTTTACTTCAGGATTGAAATATTAAGGGTAGAGTTATGAAAGGCACCTGGAAGAATTTTTTCAATGAAAGAAGGCTTGAAAAAGCTATATTTCTTCTTGTTCATTTTCTTTTTTAGAACTCCAATTCTCCCTTCCCTTCCCTTCCCTTCCCTTCCCTTCCCTTCCCTTCCCTTCTCATTTTTCCTATGGATATATACCTTTTCCTCATGTCGTGCGCTCATTTTTCATCCCTGACTGCTTATTCTAATTGATGTACACGCATTATAGCTTCACCCATAGAAGTCTGATAGGAACAGATCTCAACTCAATCTGGTTTTTTAAACCCTCACATTTAACACTGCCTCCTGTCTCTTATCCAGAAAGAAATTTCTCTTCCTGTGTTCCTGACATCAAAGCTGTTTATTTCTTTACATATATGTGTAGTTACCTAGACAGTTAGATACCTAGGTCTATCTTGCTTTCTATCTAGTCCTTTCTAACTCACATCCACAGAAGGTACTCTGGTGTTTCCAAGATAGTTCTTCTCAACTACAGCTGAAAGAAAGACATAATTTTCTTTTCTACTGCTAACTAAGTGGAACAGTGAAAAAGGAGGCAAAAATATTTCTGCCTTCAGCAGTTCATTTCCAAGACTAGGAAGGTTTCCTCCTCTCTGCTTCCTTTCTCTTTGTTTCTTGCAAAGATAGAAATAAGCAGCCAGACTCTCATGATTTCAGGTGGGGAAGACTAGAAGACAATATTGTAATGAGGCATCAGTCCCATGAGTTCTATTTAGCTAAGCATCCTCTGGCTGCACTGGAAAGGGAGCAACACAAGGAAATGAGAAGAGGAAAAGAAACAAAAAAGACGAACAATCTGGTCTATGCTATTTCTGAAATAAACATGTAAAAACTATTTTTTTTTCTGCAGAAAAGAAACATAGATATTCCAACATTAAGTTCTCTGATGTTTTAAATAAACAGTTTGAGAAACTGGGTTGCCCTTATTCAAGTGTTTTGTGTTTTGGTGTTACTTGTTTCTGAAGTGAGAAAGTAGCAGTGACATGTTGCTTTTAAGCAACATTGGAAATGCAGTTTCTATTTTTAACACAAAACCATCTTTGCATTTCTGACAGTCTCTGAGTGGGACGATGTATACCTAATTCTAATTTTAGAGGCTTTTTTTTCTATAGCATCTCCTACCTCAGTATTTAAACTATCTTGAGGGTATGGGTATTAAAATAATACTATCATTCCCAGCTATGATATCCTATCCAATTTTATATACATTATAATTCTCATAACTATTACTGTTATATCAGCAAAACCCCCAAACCCATGTGTTTTGATCTGCCATTGTAAAAATTCCAAGCCCTGTTCTAAGTAGCTGTGGCCTTCTAAGTAATGCAAACCACAAAATCCTAACACTGGCTTTATTGCAGGTCACATGATCCAAGTCTTTCCTTGATGGATCCTTAAAAGTGATTGAACAACAAACACTGAGGTTCAAAATTCCACACAGGCATAAAGGCTGCGAAAAGAGTTTCCCCCCACCCCTCCCCAGGGTTGCCCTAAAAGTAAAGGAGTTTTACTACAGTGGGTTTTGCATGAATATTTTAAGTTTCAGTTCATACAAACTGGCATCCTTGAAGTTTTACTTCAAGACTTAAGATGAAACAAACCACGAAACTCTAAGCCAAATCACCAAGTTTTGCCTGATTACAGATCAACCCCTGTGAAACCACAGTCTTTCCATCCAAAGCCATTTATTAGCCTAGATAATTTAAAACTCAGCCCAGGTTTGTTGAAAGGTTTGTGAACCTTGGAAAAAAAAAATAAACTTTTTGTAAGTCTGTGTTCAATCAAAATTTTTTTTTGTGACAAATTTCCAAATAAGAAGTCTTTCCTATGGATGAATTTAACAAAAAAAGTTGTTAGGCTCTACAGATGCTCTCAATGTGGATTTACTCTTCCCATTCCTGTGTTCTAGGTTTGGTAGTTGTAAGAAAACATTGGCAAAGACAGCCCATATGAGCCAAGCTATTCATATAATGAACACCATCATGATTATAGGAACAAACTTGACAATGGCTATGTGACACAAAATGGGCCTGTGAGATGCAACCCCTTCCAGAGACAGTATAACAGCTCATTTGGGCTAAAAGTAGCCTTGGAAGAGTATCACTCCAAATTAAAAAGGACAAATTTGCAGCTCGGTTCAGATCTAGGAAGCTCTGTATCTAAGTCCCTTTGAGATAAGACACCTGGAAAAATATTTACTTGAGAAAATTTTGGCTGTCTTTTACTGCATATTAGAACTTCAGTAAGAAGAATTCAAAACACTTGAAAGAACAGTTTCACAATTTTGGACACCAGTTAGAGACACTAGAACTGAGCTAGAGAAGCCCACAACTGAATTCTTGCTCTCTTGTTTTGCCTGTGATGCTAAACAGTGTTTGTGAGTGTTAGGAAGTAGCATTCCTTTGCTACAGAGTGCATATGGGTCATTGTAATAATCTGCTAAAAGTCTCAGCTAAGGGAAAATACTCTAACAGCTGTTTTTATTTACTTACTTGTGGTTTAGTCTGTGCCTGCTGGAAGAACTTATTGTTCATTTGTTGGATCATTTGCTGGAGGTGAAAAGGAGCACCAAAGCATTGGTTGCACTGCATCTAGGAAACTTACCATTTAACCTTCTCTGTCACCGTAATAAAGATAATTTTACTAAAATAGTGCTTTACATGTCGAAGCAGAAGAATTCTGCATTTCTGATTGGTTGGTTTCACAACTCCTTTGCAGACCTTATTAAAGCAGGAGAAGGGTGATTCCTTCCATACTCTTAGGTCTAGGATTCCCAAAGAAGAAAAAAAAGCCCACAAAACAAAAAAACAAAAAGCAAAAGTTAGAATCTCATTTTCAGACTTACACATGCATACTTTTTGATGCTTTCATTATTTAAACAAAGCACTTAAGGTCTAGTACAGACATGAAACAAAATCAAACCCCATCACACTAATGCTTTCCTCTCAAGTTTTTCTGGTTCTAATAAAAGGTTAAGCTATCTCAACCAGGCTCTGCATTTGGTATTTTGGTACAAATTAAACTCTTGGTCCCTGTTTTCTGTTTATGATTGAGATGTGAGTGCAAACTGAAATCCATTCCTGAATTGGGGGGATACGGGGAAGGATCATAATAATATGCATCCTTTAGGGAGAAAAATATGAAAAAAACGTTGAAAAGGCTTTGATGGTGCTGTTCTATTATTTGTGTTTTCAAATACAGGTTTGGAGAGGTAAAGCATAGAAACTTCTTTTATATGACAGAAACAGAGTATCTCCCTTTCCCTTGCTGTATCTAAAGGTCTTTCAGTAAATGAAAGGAAAGTCATCTACTTTTGTATCTAACTGCTGCAATTCAAAATGAATGGTTTTTTTTTCCTCAAAGAGGTTATTGATTTGATGAGAAATACAAGTTTGAATTAATCAAAGTATTAGTCAGCTTTTGCTGAATGTGGAGAATTGCTCTAAGCAGGAAATGTTCACTTTATAATTCAAAATGTGCTTAATAAAATGAAACAAATATTTCTGTCATTCAAAAATAATGTTGTATAGGAGAGATGGCCTTGAACTGAAAAACAGTTAGTGTGACAATACTGATTATAACATGGTGCTTAAACTACCAACAACAACAAAAGTATATAGTGAATTGCTCCCTGAAGGTACCTATTTCTCTTTGTGCTCCATAGAGAGAATCTAGGTGACTTAGGGAAGACATCTAACTCTTAGATGGCTCAAAGTGACAGGATAAATACCTGCTTGGCTGTTAAGCTGTTGCTGAGAATATATTGGATCTGTTTCTTTAAATATCCATTAATTCTTAGAATAGCTTCCTGTGGGAGATATTAATTTACTTCTTTCTGGACACATAAAATTAATTTGGAAAGGCATTTGGTGAAACATTTTTTCCAGAGTATACTCTGACCAAAACCAGAAAAGTCAATTTCTTTATCTACAAACCTGGCTGTAAAAGGGGAAGGCAGGCAGATTGTGTACAGGCCACCCAAGAATCCAAATTGTCACCTGGCTCTCCAGGCACTGCCTACACGCCTCTTATGAAATGAGTCTTGTTGTTTAATTGCTGTGCTCAGGTTTCCAAAGAAAGTTATCTCTGGCCATGGACCACACCAAGGGACTTTTAAGCCCAGTAGTAAATTTTCAAAAGGTAAATGAAGTTAAAATCAGCCTTGTAAAAAGTAAATGCTTAGGTAACCTAAACTAGGTATGCCACTAGCTCTCCAACTGATGTATGTATGTGGATATGGTAGATGAACTCTAGGAGAGAGAGAGAGACAGACAGATAGATTTCCTTATCTATCATGCAAATATAATGAATTGATAAGCCTTCTCTCAAAAGTCCTAGAGGATGATGTGATCTGAGAAAGTTCATTAGGGTTTCACCAAGAAAACTAATGATTAAGAATAGTTCTAGTGAAGTAAGGAAGATTGGAAATAGATTTCTGAGGAATCCATGACAGTGGTTGAGATGATTTTTCAGTTGTGAAATGCAAAAGAAAATAAGAAAAAAGTTCTGCTTACAGTCTATTTCCATAATGCTATTGATAGAATGACTTCCTTTTTATGCACACAGTGACATGTGACAAGTAGCCGTGCTTTCTACTCCCCAGTGATTATAGCTGCACAATGTAAATATCTGGTCACAAGTTGTGTGTTGTTTTATACTAATGCTTTATAAATTGTCTCATGTGATTAGTACTCAGAAATCTTGTTACTTGCTTGATATAATTTTCTGTAGTGATTCTGATATAAAATCTGCAGCAAACTGTAAACAAAGTGTAACATTAGTGATTCTGCTTTTTTACGCAAGTTGTATATTTTTCTCTTTCCTGATTTCTAAACTAGGAAGCGGATTGGATTCTGCAACAATGTAGAGGTAATTTTATCACATAATTGACTGCTGACTTCTCTATTAACCTGATAAAAATGCTGCCATGCTGAAATGCAGTTCAAATGAACCTTTGCAGATTTGATTTTTCTATGAGACACCCACATTTTCTATCTGTTCTACTATATCCAACTACTTGTTAAAAGTGTAACAAGCTTAACCCTGGGTAACAGTCAGGTGGTACAGGCTTAAATAAAATGAATCTCAAAGCTGTTAGCTAGAGGAAGGGAAGCCCTGACTTCAAACCCTGATTAATTCCAAAATTAAGATAATTACAGGATGAATTAGAGTAAATGCAGCTTTCCAATTCTTTCCTCCACTGCTAGGTTATGGCTTCATGCTCCTTTTCTTTTTCTTTTTTTTTTTTTTTTTTCCTATTTTCTCCTTTTGGAGGCCTAAAACATGTAGTCTTGACTGTGTATCAGTACAGCTTGAGGTGAAATATGAAAGCAGAACATATTTATTTAGAAGCCTTTCATTTAAGGGTAGTTTTCAAAAGAACTGAGCAAATACTAATGTATAATCCAGATGGGACTTCCTCCATCTTCTTCTTCAATAGCCATGATGTGATCTGTTCAGCTTCTTGGAACAGATTTCAGGAACTGAAATTTCAGGAACGGGATTCTAAGTGGACAAAGGCATCCTTTCTCAATCTTGAGGCTCTGTTTCAGAGGCCTGAACTCCAGAGATTAAAGATGTTCACTCTAGAGTTAATTCAATGACTTTGCCCTCATGGTGCATATGATTGGGGGCTGTATGTTTGTTTTTCTGGAGACACTTGAATATGCCTTAACCATACAAAGACATAGTAGCTACCAAGCTGGCATGCGCTCAACTGTAGAAATAGCTGAAAGGGAGATCTCGGGTCAGTTCTGAAAGCAGTACAATAGTCTGCGCTTGGGTCAGAAAGTCTTGCCTCTTAAAAGTGTCAGGAAGGTCCTTTATGTATCACACAATCCAACTCGCACCCTATTGCTGTATGTTCAGGTGAAGATGGATCAAGCATCTTTCTGTGCCATCAGTGGCTGAAATGTTCCCTCCTGCCACAACTCTTCTCATGCTCTGAATAAAGACCTTGGGAACCTAATGCATGCACCAGAGCCTAGTCTCAGATTCAGCAGTACATCAGTTAGTAATTTTAGAACCTATTTGATAGGCATCCAAGTAATAAATTGGCCTTTGGTTGTTTTCAAGTGAAGGTCTATTTCTAACAAAAAGGCAGAATCCCCGTAATTAAAAGTGTCTGGTTGTTCTGGATGGTCAAAAAATGTGACAAAATTTACTTACTTATATTTTTTCCTTATGAAACTTTTAAATAATTGTGAGTTCTTCACAATGCTGGAAAACTATTTGTTAATGCATGTATTACTTTAAAATTTTTAAATTCCATTTCTAAAAGTTTTTAATATTGCTTAGTGTGTATGTATATTTTACTGCCTAAATTAACTACAGTTACATTTAACTAACATTTGCAAAACAAAACAGGGAACTGTATAGTCTTCTAACTGCAGCAGCCTAACACAATGTGGAAGTGCCAACTAGGGCAAATGGAAAGCTACCATTCTTTTACAATTATTAGAACATTTAGGAAAAAAGTACAACACAGCACAACAAAAAAGTCCCTAGAAAGTAGTCTAAGATTTTTTTTTTTCAGAGAAAAAAACCCTCTTTTATCACCTCTTCTCCCATCTCTCCCCCACCTTTTGCTCCCCAAAGACAATGTTACCTTTTTGCAGGTAACCATTTAAAAACTTTAATGTCAATTGGGCTGTTTCTTTGTAATCCTTTCAATGTAATTTCCTGACAAGTGACTACTGAACTAACACTTTTTTTTGATGGAAATTTTACCAATATTGAAATTACTATTTCTACTGAAAGAAAAGAATTCTCCTATGTCAAATTTTGCTTTTCCCCAGGTATGAATGATTCATTCATTTCACTTTTATTTGAATAAAAGGTACCTTTACCTGTGCAATACTCTGTCACTGAAGTGAAAGGTTGAAGTCAGCAGCAGTTTTCCACATACCAGCATACACATTTTTTACAAGTTTATGATCAGTAATAGAGGCAAATTAAAGCATCTTTACAGTATAAAGGGAAACTGAATGTTGCTGTCCCATAATATTTTCTTTGGTTAGTTGAGGCAGCTCCCTCAAAGAGTGCTGTCTTTTCCAAATCTCATTGCTAGCTGCATAACTCTACCTTGCTAAAAATTCCACTTGATGGCAGAAGATCTAAAAATTGGGTACTGCAATGATGAACTTGCAGAGTATATTGCAATGTATTCTGTGGTGATATTGCCATATTTCCCATGGATAAGGTGATTCTGTGTATGCCAGTTTACTTTGTATTGAAGAGACAATTTGAGTACTGTTTATAAATTCAGTTATTCTCAAGAAATTCCTGAAGGTCTCAAGGCTGATGCATGGATTCAGTCAAGGACTTAAGCATTTGATAATTTGAATTTTTAGATGCTGGGTTTATAGAGTGAGATCTAGGATTCCCTATTAGGTACTTAGGCTCCCAATAAGGTCTGAAACAGAACTTTATAGATGCTTTGTGATAACACCTAGAGTAACCAAAAGTCACCTAAACCCTGGTGGGAGGCTCAGACTTAATGGGAGAGCAATTGAAATTAAAAAAAAAAAAAACATGTGAGGATAGAAAGGCATCTAAAATCTCACCCTATTGTGTGGAATTATACTTCAGCCAACTAGTGGTGTCAGCATGGGTTTTAGTGGCATATAGATTGCCATGTTATGGGAAGTTAGGGAGATTCATGTTCAGATTTCCCTTAGGCCACAGAGTCTTGACTTATTTTTTGCACTGTAGTTATAGCTACAATACGGAAGAGAGGTGACTGAATCACTGCTTGCAAGGCTGGAAGAATTAACCTATGATACTTGATAACCGTCTATGTTAGACCTGTTTTTAGGTTAATATGTTTGCGTGTCTTTAGGCAGACACTAAGTGACTTGGCAAGTAGGATATACACAATCAAAAGATATAAAACAGTTATTCGCTGGCTAGCAGCCACAGAAGATAGCTAGAAATTGCCAAACATTAGGCTAAGCACTTGTGTGCTCACCACCCCAATGGTTGAGGCACCCAAAGAGCCGTCAGCCCTGTGGCTCCCCCAGAGCATCCACAGGGCCAGAGAGCTGCCCCGGGCCTCCAGCGACACCTCCAGTGACGGCATCAACTCCGCCTGGCTGGGATCTCGTCACCCTGACCTCCCCTGGCTTTGCCTTTTAGGTCTCACACCTTTCCATGATGATATTTTTTTCCCTCCTGAATCCTTGAGCTACTGATGATCCCACTTCAGCAATCTCATCTCTAACTCTGGCCTTTCTCATCTCTCTGGCTTTTCTCGTAGCCCTTTCTCAGCGCTGTGAGGACAGTTTATACAGCTGGGCCAGACCAGAGCTGGTCTTGGTGCCTTGGTACATGAGTAGCTAAATCCCTAGGGAGAGGGGGAGCTTACAGCACTAGTTATGGATGACAGCTATGATGAGGTGGTTAGTAAAATGGAAAAGTTGCCATCATCCACTCTTTAACTCACTTTTCATAGGAAAACAGAGTAATTGTGGATGTCTGTTCTCAGGAGATGATCCCTGGCCTTAGATTTGGAGTGGAAAGAAAGTAGTGCCTGTAGTCCTGGTTTAGGTTCCTCAGCTTGGACAGAATGTTGCTTCCCTCTGGTCTTGTGCTTGATATTTCTTCTTGGCAGGAGCTGTGCTCGGAGAAGAGCTTTTTAGTTGCTCTTCAGAGGTGTACAGCTTTCTCTCTGGATTACTGAGGAAGTTCAGATGCTTAATTCTAGAGTCTGTCCCTCAATTTTTTTCATCGAGTATCTTCTGAATTCTCAGACACTAGAGCTGTATTTGCAACAGGGGGACGTGAGGGGTGCTGCTCATCCTGGCTGAGGCACCTGACCTAGACAGAACAGAGGTTCCAGGAGTTTAAGCAAGCTTTTTTTTTTGGGGGGGAAAAAAAAAAAAAAAAAAAAATCACAAAAACCCACACCATAATGAAAACACTTAAAAATGAAACTGGGATTTTGTTGCTCTTTGCCAATTCAGCAAACTGTATAAAGTGTGAGTGGAAAGTCAACATTTCTACTAACTGAATGCAATTCCTTTAACTGTTGCTGCAACCATTCTGACACTAATTCTTGTTAGCCTGTTCTTGGCAGTACATTATTGAATCAGGTTGCAATGTGAAGTAGCCAAGGCTGAAAACAAGGCCCAGGCACACACCTAACAGGCTGGCTGCTGTAGAACAGCTGCATTTTATTCTGAAGGTCACGGTTACTGCCTGTCAGTGGGGAAAGAGAGTGTGCAGTATACTCATTTGCTAGAACTTCTTCACCCCCCAAAACTAAATAAGGCACTTAATTTTAAATTTTTATTAGTAGAGAAGGAAAAGAAATCCTCAAGATTTCTTCTTTTTTTTTTTTTTTTTTGAGAGAGAGATTTTTTCGTTTTACTGATAGCTTCTCCTTTTTGGAGAAATAGAGATTGGAAATAAATAAAAAAGGTAACATGATCAGATACTGGCATCAAAATAATATAGTAATGCACTTAAGTAATTTGTATTTTAATTTCTGTAGATAACTGCAAAAGAAATTGCTTTAAAATATTTTTCATCACATAAATTTATTTTCCTTCTGAGACTTTACTGAACAGTGAGGGCTTAATGCTTTGCATGAAGTCTGTTTTTCATAGTTCAATATTAGTGAATTTTTACTATGTATAACTTTCATCTTTTCCTTACAAATTCATTATGATCCATCAGCTGCATTATGAACTGTAAACTATTTATGCCTGAGAATTTACAGATAATATAGCAGCTATTTTATTATAGTGTCCATATGCTTGATGAAATATGATAAAATATGTAATTAGCAGAATGATACTTTACATTTTTTAAGCTTTTTGCAAAGTAAAACCATACTGCTTGTTCAAACAGGTTCATCAGAAATAAACAAACTTGCAAGACATTAGAGAGTTCAGGCCCATTGTTTTGCACTCTTTTTGAAAAACCTTTCATATTTTATTCTCAGAAGTAGCCTTTTCAGTAATTAGTTACTTTTAATGTCTTCATTTTCATTTAAATGCTCAACGATCAGGATAATTAGAATTAATTTGGCATTGTCCTATTATGTTAATGAGAATTCTGCCACTTATCCCTAGCATCCTGCAGGCACAATGTTATCAGAGAAATATGACTCGTCCACTTTATCACTTTAACCAAAGACTTCAAATGGATATAAAACAGTAGGAATTGGCATATTCCCAATACAAATTTATGCAATTTCTGATGAAGAATTGCCTCTGAAGCACTGGTATCTTTGTGTTTCAATTCAGTTTTTGAGTTCCTTCACAATAAGTATAAAGGCTGACTTTGACCAATTCATTTTCTTCATATGAATTTGTGGGCCGGATCTATGCCTTAATTCTGTTTATGTAACTGCACCTAATTCAGTTCAAGCACTATTTACCTGAAAGCATTAGGTGACCATTTCTTCCTGTATTTTTTAAGTGCTAATGGTAAAAGAAGTTGAAGTGTATTTTTATGAGGGAAGGATCTTGGTCAATGAAAGCGAAGTGGCATCGTCTCTTTGGATCTTCAGCACAATTGTCTACCATTACATGTAAGTCACTCTCGGGAACCAGGATGTACTCATCACCTTAAGGCAGATGCAACAGCTGCACTTCAGAAACGTATATTGCTGCTCTGAAGGTCAGAATTCTCAGCAAAACAAAATCTCGTTCATCTATCGACGCTGACTGTCCTTATTAGCAGCATAGTGATACCATAGACACTAAAGAGCTTTTACTCTGAGTTCAGCTTTTGTTTAGAGCTGATTCCATAAATCACAATGAGCTGTCTCTGATGCTTGTCCCTGCTGTTTGCATTCATTAGGGTTATCATGAACTTATCTCTTCAACTTTTGTGATTTCTTCCTTCAGCTTTTTTCAGTGCCATTCCACTTATGGTAAGATTGGCTTTTTCCAGGAAGCAGGAGAAAAATCCACAAATTATTCAAAACTGTTTCTGTCTTGGAAAACCTGGATAGAAACTCATGTGCTTGTCACAGGGTGTGCCATAAATACAATGTGTTTGGAGCACGCTAGGCTTGCTGTGTGTGTGCAGACCAACTGTATCACACGTGCACAGTGTACTGATGTTTCCCAGAAGCAGCAGACTCACTATGCCTATGCTGCAAAGTTAATCTGTACGTGCATAGTAAACATGTCTGGAAATTTTGGACATCCCAGCTGGGGGTACAAACTTCTCCAGTTCCCAGACAGAGAAAATTTCTCGGCAGAAAAGGGAGGACATGTCTGAGGAAATCCAGATGTATTCTGGCTCTAGTTAAGATTGAAATGAAAACTAAAATACCCCAAAACCTACCAGGGTCAGTGTTTAGCCACTTTTTCCTTCCTTGGGAGGAGAGAGAAAACTCACTGTATTTAAAAAATATTACAACAAATTATCTTCCCCAGACTATTTCCCTTTTTCTGACAAAAATTTTCTAAGTGCTCTTACACTTCTCTGTCCCTGCTATTTTCCAGTCACACTGTTCTCTTATCCCATGCTTTTTTAGTCTTTATCAAGCATCTTTGTCATATTTTTTTCGAAATTATTTCAAGTTGTTCTTATTTACCTATTATTTAAATGACTTGTTAAAAGGATTTTATTTTACATTCCTTTGCTTAAAAATTTTGCTCATTTCTTGTTCTGTTTCTTTCAGGCAAGTGTAAGGGAGGATTTTACATGATTTCAGAATGACTAGTTAATCTACCCTATCTTCAATGATGTTGCAACAGTTGATTTGTCATAATCTGAACTCACTGATAAATTTGAAGAAACTCTCATTAACTTCAGTGGATTTAATTTGGGGTTTCTAACTGATGCCTCTACATCATGTGTCATACTCTTCTATTCTCGTCTACCCTCTCCCCAACTATGGCTGGTATAGTTTAACAACAAAACAACAAAATCACAGATTCCATACTCCTTTAAGAGAATTAAAGGAGCAAATCTGTATTATTTTTTTTTTTTATATGGAAGAGTTACAAATAAGAATACTGGGACTTAGTGCTGTTTGACAGTTATACAAACATTCATAACCTTATAACACTCTCGACAATTGCTTGACAATTACAAGGTTATGCCATTTCTCACCTTGACCATTAAGTTTGCCACTTTGTAGTTTGCTGAATCTATTCAAAAGCAGAAATATTTCCTGCTTCTAAAATCTGCTGTCTATCTGACACTCTACTGCTTTTCATTAGAGTTGTATGAACTTACTCCCAGTTCATTTTTCAGACATAGAAGGGTTATTTGTAAAAAGGATGAGGTCATATTGATTTTGCACTTGATCCAAAACTCAGTAATTTTTGAAGTGTGAGGTCTTTTTTCTCCAAAATTTTTACAAGATGGGGTTTTAAAATCTATTCCAACTTCATGTGTTTCTCTCCATCAACAGATAATTTTCAGTCACAAACAGATGGAAAACCGTAAATTAGCTGATTAGATGATATCTGTCAATAGGCAAATCTGTACAGAGATCCTATTGTACTTAAATCAGCACATTTCATCTTCAAGTAAACTCTTTTCTCTCTGCTCCTGCAGAGCTCCTGAAAGGATACCATAGGAAGGGGATAAACTCTTTTTCTGGTGATCGTTCTCTTAGCTCTGTTGCTACTCTGTGTATCGGCATTTGGAGATCACTTTGTCCCATTCTGTTTAGGGAAGGAACCTAGTATTACTGCTGCTGATTTCTTCCCAGTTATCTTTCTGTCAGATTTGACGGAGTGAAGCATCATCATGACAGGTTTGAGAAACTGGAAAATGTCTTCTACATATTAAAGTCCTCTAAAACCTACAAGGACACTAAGAGAAAAGCAGAACTTTCTTTTTGCATATATCTGGAAATAGGAGACATGTTTCCACACACATGATGAGGATGCTAAAAAGTACCTTCTATCTTCTTCTACCTTATCCTCATGCTAGAGTAGGCTCAATAGTCTTTTCCATCCACTCTTTTCATTTGTTAAGTGACTAATTCAGATTGTCTACTGAGTCTGCAGGGGATGTTGTTTAATATTCTTAAATGTATTTTGTATGTATGAAAAAATATTTTATTTTCAAATGCAACTAGAATCAGACAATAAACATATAAACTTGCATTATTCCTATATCTATGATGCCTCTTGTCATCACAAAATGTTTTCATATTCCCAACTTCGGACATTTTGATTCCAAGAAGAAGAGATTTTCATTATTTAAATATCCATTTAATTTTTTTTTTTACCTTTTCTATCTTTACATCTGCAATACTCCAACTACTCAAACTACTTATATAGATTTGTATGTATGGTGATATGAAAACATTTGTGTTAGAAAATATTAGACGTATCAACTGAAGTCTCTCTTGCATAAATCTCTTAACTGAGTCTATATCTTTCTATTCATATATAATATCTCTAAAGTCTACAGGGACATCTTAGTACATATTATGCAGATGACTGTTATTTATGGAATGGGATCACTTATTCCCCAGGTGGTTGTAAAACTGCAATCTCACTTTGACAAGAGACAAATTGGTTTAGAGAAAACAAATTATTCTGAAGTCTTTAGAAACCAAAGTGTTGTTGGAACATAGTAACATAGTAACTAAATCTAGGAGATGATGATTTAATCATTCAAGACCAGAAAAATTTGTTTTGAATAATGCTTGCTGACTTCAAGTCACCACCTTTTTGATGTTGTCCCTGAACAGATTTAACCTCTGAACAGGGAAGTCCACCAGCTACCAGAAGAGGAATTGATACTTTTCATTTGCTCTCACTTAGGCTTTCTCTTAAGAACGATAATCTCACCGCAATTAATGACCTTCTTTAACGAAAAAGCAGGACTAGCATGGATTATCTGAATGAGGGTGAAGAAAGAGCCAACAACATATTGCAGAGAGTAAACACAAACCTTAAAATAATTATTTGATGTGCATGTGTGGAATGATAAACATTCCTTTACTGGTATAATGTCTGTTAAGCAACACTAATGAATCCATATAGTAACACTGATTTTTTTTCTCTTACCGCATTAAAACTATGTAACAGCTGTCACTGCCCAGAACTATGAAATTCTGGTGAATGTATTTCAAAATGTTAAAAGAAGTCTTGACTGACTTTGCATTTCTCATGAAAGAGACAGTGAGTAAAGCAGAACTTCTGTGAAAGTATCCCATGAATTATGTGCTTTCTTCTCTACAAATAAGAGACTGTGACAACTGCGCAAGTTGGGTTGGTGACCTGGGGGTCATCTACACTACACATTCTCTTGAATTTTATTTTTAAAAAAACAGTTTTTCTTATTATAAGTTAATGTGGATTTAGGGTGTGTCTCACCAGTAAATTGCTTCTAATATCCTCTTTATTGCACCGAAGAATTTTGAAGTTTGGAGTTTGTTTTTCTTTACTTTCTTTACTTTCAGAAACACATTTCAAGATAACTGCTCCATGCTGTCTTCCACCCTAAAAGATTCTACTTTCTTTCCCTTATTTCTCCTTCGGCTAGCTGGCATGTCCTGTATTCCAGGTTATCAACATCAACTCAAAATACAGGCTTTCATTTGACAGATTTAAATCCTGTGTGCAGTAGCCAGTATGATTATGGAATAATTCAGGTTGAATGATTCAGGTTGCAAGGGACTTCAGAAGGTCCCTAGTCCAACCTCCTACTCAAAGCAGAGTCAACTATGGGATCAGACCAGGTTTCACAAGGTATTGTCCAGCTGGATCTTGAAAAGTTGGTTACAAGAATGCAGCGTGACCAGCCTCTCTGGGTAACCTGTTCCCACTTCTTTACCATCCTCATTTCTTCTTCTATCCAACAGAAACTTCAATTGTTTCAGTTTATGCTCATTTTCTCTCCTCTCATCATGTATCTCTGTGAAGAGTCTGACTCCATCTCTGGATGACCTCTCCATAGGCACTAAGGTGGCTGTGAGATGCCAATCATTCTGTGCCCCAGGCTGGACAAGCTCTGGTCCCCAGCCTCTCCTCATGGGCCTACCACTCACTTCAGCCCCAAACTTGGTGACCTCTGCTGGACTCACTAAAGTTCATCCTGTCCTTCCAAAATGGCATGGACACAGTACTCTAGGTGTGATCTATCACTGCCTTCAAACTACATGACAGGGCTCCCTGTTGGCTTATGTCTGACTTTGCAGTCTGGCAAGACCACCAGCATCTTTCCCCAGACCTGCTCCTCAGTCTGCCCATCCCAGCCTGTAATATTGCAAGAGGTTATTCCTTCTTGGGTGTGGACTTTGCATTTGTCCTTAAGCAAGAAATGTGCAAGAGAAGAGAATATAAGAAGTAACAGCAGCGATATAAAAAGGTGGTGGTGTGGTTTGAATCAATCAATCATCCTTTTATCAATTTTGAAAACATCATGCAATGTTAGGAATCCTATCGCAGCAATACTGAAGACGCAGAATTTCTTCTCCCCCCCTCCCCTTTAGCATTGATGCTAAACCATTAAGAAATAATAAAATTCACTGTCTGTCCTGCTGTTTAAAGTTCTTAACAAATTTATTGAAGTATTAAATCCAAGTAATAAGACCATAATAGAGCTCATTCTTTTACGTCCTGATTTCCTCCTCATCCTCTATTTTGCAGCTCAAAAATTCACACTTTTGCCCCTTCCAAAATGTACATAAAGGTTTCAGCCTTACAGGAATAAGAGAAAAGGTCTCCAATTAGTGTTCCTTTAAAGGCAACATTTGTATATGTAAATTTGGCAGATTTTTTTAATGTTTTTGAATTCTTTAGCTACGGAAATTATTCATACATGAAATCATACAGAGTTCATTCACCCAAGCAGGAAAACTGAATATCAAAAAGGAGTTGGTTTTTTTTTAATTTGTTAAGACTTAAATTCTTCATTACAATCCTGTAAGTAGAGAGATTATAGCCACTGAGCTTTATATAGCACTAGACCACCTAAGAGTTTTCTATAGTATGTCCTATAGATATGGTCCAATATGACAAAAGTTGGTTTTCAGTACTTGGTCAGTGTGCAGAGAATGTCAAGCAACATTATAAAATTAAGAACATAGTAACATTAAGAACAAATATTCTCCCTTTTTCTACAAAAGTCATTCAGGTATTGATGTATCCCCATTGCTGTATTTCCCGTCACATTAAGCTAAGATACATACAGTTGAAAATGTATGGCTAGAATTTAAGCAATTTGTTTTGAGCAGCTAAGTAACCACTATCACTTTTTGGCTTCATTTCAGTGGCAACGATGTATAAATACAGAGTTGAAACTTGTGTTTTGTTAGCAGATCAGTCAGGCTAGTTAGTTTTATAGGACCAGTGTTCTGCAAGCTTCCCAAACTATCATTTAAAAAAATTCAAGATTTGAGGAAGAAATGCTTAAAACCTTTTAAATTTTCTTTTACTTTCTGTCTGTCTCTCTGTCTGTCTTATAAGGTTCAAGGAAAACAAGCCTTTGTCATATTACCTCAAGAAGAAGAAAGCTGGGGAGAAGAAAACAGGGATTCCTGGAGTACATTTTACTTTGCCTATTTAATAACAGATATAACGACTATAACCCCCTTCCAAAAAGAGGATGCAGTAGGAAGGAAATGTGATTTATTTGAACCATCTGTTCCTCATACATAGTAAGAGTGGGAGAATTAGAAAGAGAACCCAAAGTTACTTAGAAGACAACCATGTCCTAATAGTCTGTTCAGCAGTTCCCTTGAAGCTAAGAGCCATAGCTGTGGTCCAGCAGGGATGAACCTCTGTGTACTTGCAGACTGTGAGTTGAGCCAACTGAAACTCAAAGGCAGATTAATATTATAAATATATGCTGGAATTATTGTTGACTGTATGGAAGCAGCTGATTATGATAGGGATAGGAAATGTTGAGAATCTATAGCACAGTGTGGGTTCCTGCTAAAATTTCTTATCTGAGAATGAGCTAAGGAAACAAGGCATCTGGAAACAGAAAGAGTGAATGCAGCTAGCGAGAAGCAGCCACTGGGTTTCTGTTTGCTGATAAGAGACAAGCATTTGGATTTTTTTAATAAAAAAATAGGCATTTTTCTTTGCATGCTTTAAAGAAATTCAGGACAGACATGATACATTTTAGGCAATGTAACCAGTTAAATAAGTTCCGAAAGATCAAAGGAGAAAGTGTGGTCTTAGATATGTGCACTGAAATAAAGAAGTATAAATACTATGCCAAACTGTATTACAAAGCATAAATTATTGTCCAAAGTTTAATTTCACAAAGTTAGGTGGTAATAATACTGCATTCCTAAATTTCTCATTAGGAAGGAGAAAGAAAAAAAAAAAAATCCTTTTTAAAAAAATTATTAATTAATTTTAGCTTTTGTTTTAGGTTATTTCAAGAGACAGTAGAAGTACTCCACATTATTAAACTTTATTTTTAGTAAACATCTGTGTGCTGTTTATGTAATGCTGGTCAGAATGTATTGCTAATAGCCCTGATTCGGTGATACATTTTGAAGCCTGTAACAACCATCTCTTAGAAAGTCCTTTGAGACTAGAATTTTGTTCTTTTTTTAAACTGACTTTAAATTACTATAAAGAGTAGAATAGTTTCATCATCCTATGGTTAGCAGCAATCTTACAAGGCTGTTAAAACTAAAAATAAAAATCTGCTTATGGACATAAAAGTACATTCACAATAAAACTTGTTCCAATAATAGCATTGAAATTTTGACTAATGTCAGCACTTGACCTTGGGTCTCCTGAGTCTGGGGTCTGTCCTCAAGTCAGGGCCGCATCTTTGTAAAAGAAAATATTGTCTAGACCACAAGTGGTGGAAAATTCTTCAGTTTTCCTGTTAACTATATCTAGAAGAAATAATCCCTGACAACTGCTTAAGGTGCTTGGCACTGGTATGCCAAAGTAATTTATATTTTATTAAAGTCTTCCACGTCTCTTAGTGAAATAAAGTTTGCCAATAATTTATTTAGTTGAAATATTCTTTTGGGATACAGACTTTCCCTCTTTGCCTATGTGTCGTGTAAAGTCTGAGGAATAAGCAAATAGCATATTGTGAAGCCTGTTGTTTCACGGTTGAAAACAGCTTTATACACACAAAAAAATCCCCACCCCAAAACTAGAGAAAGGAACATGTAGACCTGAGAAGAGAAATCAGAAAAAAGACAATCAACTGGAAAAAATGGTGCCAAGGATCACAGAAATTCAGAGAAGGGCTGTTCTTGTATAAGGCTAAGACAAGCAAGACGTCAGAAATTCCTGCCTGAAGAAACAAGTCAGTGTATTTAATTGTTTTTTTGTTAAGTGTTTGTTTTGGGTTTGTGTGGCGCGGGTTCTTTTTGGTAGTGGGTGAGGGTCGGCAGGGCCGGCTCCTGTGAGAAGCTTCTAGAATTTTCTCTGGCCCCAAGCCGGACCCGCCGCTGGCCCAGGCCGAGCCCCTCAGCGACGGTGGTAGCGCCTCTGGGAGAGCAGATTCCAGAGGGGAAACCCCAGTGAGTAGATTAAGATGTGAGAGCAACCCCTCTGCAGATACCGAGGGCAGGGAGGAAGGAGGGGAGGAGGTTGATGCCCCCGCAGCCCGCGGTGAGGCGGCAGGCTGTCCCCCCCAGCCCGTGGAGGGGAGCGGGGGAGCGGAGGCCGCCCAAAATGGCCGCGCCTCCGTGGCTGAGGCAGTCTGTGACTGAAGGACTGCACCCTGTCTGCGGAAGGGACCCGCGCTGGAGCAGTCGGTGAGGAACTGCAGCCCGCGGGAAGGACCCGCGCCGGAGCAGTTGGTGAAGGGCTGCCTCCCGCGGGAGACACCCCACGGCGGAGCAGGGGCCGAGCGCGGAGTCCTCCTCCCCCCGAGGAGGAAGGAGCGGCAGAGACGAGGGGTGAGGAACCGACCCCGGCCCCCGGCCCCTGCTCCCCTGGGGAGAGAGAAGCCGGGAGTGGGGCTGAGGCGGGAGGGCGGGGGGCGGGGGGGAAGCTGCTCTCGGGCTGGGGTTTACTCCCCATTATCCTTGGTTTGGTTCGACTGGTAGCAAATTAAATTGATTTTGTTTCTTCCCCACGTTGAGCCTGTCTTCTGCCCGTGACCATAAGTGGGGAGTGATCCCTCCCTGTCCTTGTCTCGACCCACGAGCTTTTTCTTTATATTTTCTCCTCCCCATCCCACTGTGGCCAGGGAGGGAGGAGTGAGCGAGCGGCTGTGTGGTGCTTTGTTGCTGACTCTGCTGAAACCACCACAGTGGTCCATCCTTTCAGCTTTTAGGACAGAATATCTTTTATCTGTAGTGTTTTTTTTAAAGACTTTTTAAAGTTTTCATCATATTTAAGGATATGATGCAAGAAAAAAAAAAGCCATCAACTTAATTTAAAAAATTACAACTGTACAGTAAAATTAAAGACAGACAGATGTGGAGAACTGAAATTCCTGTCTGCCCTTAATAATGAATGTGATAAAGAAACATTTTATATCTGAAGTTTGTTGAAATTAATGCTACATGAAATACAGTGATTGGAGCAAGATAAGGAATACACATTGTGAAAACTCACATAGGGTTGGTGTCTTCATGAAGGTGAACAAACGTCTCTTCATACTTTTTATACTATTTGGAAAAGTGTGCAGATTTCTTAATCCACATAAAAAGAGGAAATTCATGCCCATAGCATAAAGCTTCTAAAAACTTCTACATTATTTATATCTGTACTTATGAATCACTAAACACAGCTGCCAGAAAAATCATACAAAAAGACAGTCATTTTTAGTAAGCTATCAGTTTAAGAATATTTTCTTAGCTAGTGGATAGAGCACCTTGATCCCTTGGGTGCAGAAAACTTAAAACTACTATTTAACAAACAAACCAAAGTTTGGCTCCAAGGATAGGCATGAATGCAATACTTACTATCTGAATTGCTTATGCTGCAGAGGGTCTGGCCAAAATGTCTTCAGCTTACTAAATTTCATGTTGTTTTATGTGAGAAAGCATGCAGTAACCATTAAAACTGACGTTGTTGAGATCAATTTGAAGTCAACTGTACATTTAAAAAAAAAACAACTTGGAAAAGTTGGTAGAACAAGACAGAGGAATAAGATAAGGAAGTCCCTGTGCTACAGTCTGCCTGAGAAGACAGACTGTAGGGGATTTTGTTTTCTTATAATGAACTGTAAAAAGAAGGGATGATAATGGGTAGAGAAACCTGTTGTGATGAAGATGTCCTAAATTTGCTTCAGATCTTTCAAAGAGTTATTTCTTTGCTTATAAATGGAATTAATTCTGATAAATCTGCCTTTGTTATTCAGAATGAAGTAACATTCAAAGGCATTAGGTCAAGTTAGGAATTTGTATTAGTTCTTCTATTCTTTTCAGACTTTTTATTGAAATATCTTGAGAACTGCTGAGGCCTCTGAAGTAATTGCCATTAACAATGCATGCATGGAGAGAAAGTGTTGATTGGGTCATTAGATATATTTGTAAAAGATATTTGCCAATTATTGGTCTTTCTACTATTACCTCAGCTGGAAAGTTGATATTACCACCCTCCCAACAAAGACACATCCTGTCTTTTATAATTTTGGAAAAGCATCTGGTCTGCAATTAACTTAGCTGATTTTGAAAAATCAAGAGTCATTCAATGATGGAACTTTCTACCATGACCTAAGGCTGAAATATTACCCACCGTGAGAGAATTGCATACGCTGACTATCCAGAACAGTCAGAACTGCTTGATTGGTTCCAAAGTTATATATATTTTGAATAGTCTCCTTCATAGTTACTTCTTTGAGCCACACTAAGTTTCAGAGAAATTCAAATAAACAGTCACACTACAAGCAGAAAGGGAAATCCAGCTTTCATTTATATTGTCAGAATTATCGTTTGTTGTTTGCTAAGTTACTCTGAAAACTATTCATCAAAATACTACTAAAAAATATTGCAACAGTTCAGGATAGTGCAAAGTATACTACCTTGTGAAGGTTTAGCTATCTTTTTCCTCTAATTGCACAAAGAGAAAGATGGTCTCACCCCTCTGCTTCGCAACTTTATAACAAGCATAAAACTGTTTGCTCAGGAAGAGGGAGGGAGAGAACCAGAAAAAGCAAACAAGAACATGGCTTAGATGCTTGATGCAAACAACACTCTCCTGAGAGGTGGCAGATGTGAATTTTGAGTTCTCTGGGCTTTATAGGATTTTAACCACCAGACTGCTCTTTTAAAATACAGTCCTCCTTTTCTTCCATTTTAAAAGAAAGTCATTAAGCTATGTGTTATCCGAGAATCCCAGTCTAGTCCTTGTGAATTATGTTTGCTATAAAATTTTTCATCGGCTCAAGCCTCCCTTCTCATCCTGCTTGAAGGAAGTCAGGAAGAAAAATTAGGAAGAGATTAAGATGCTTGAACTGTAGCACCTGGTGCCAGCTGAGGTGGCCTGGGTTGGCAGGGCTGGCCAATGTGACACAATACTCATGCTTTTCTGGAGCAGCAATTAGAGTGTCAGCAGAATACTGCGAAGCATCAGAAATATCACCAGGTGCCTACAGCCAGGCATATGAATCTTACACCTGGGCTTAACCAGGTGTAATAAACTGGAGAAGGATGCTTAGCCAAGTTTAAGACTGCATGTTCAGAAATGTTTGATGAGGTAGTGTTTTGACTTGGTGAACTAGAAAGATGCAATATGTTAAATTAGTAGTTAGTCATAAAAGTCTATCTGGCAGTACGTACCCAGAACTGCCTATTTCCAAATATATCAGAGCCAATTTGGTGTCAGATGCATCTACATCATGGACTAATGCTGCACAAAGAAGGAAAGACCACAACTTAGTTTTGTGTGGTTCTTTGTGGTTCTAGGAGTGCACATCCACATTGTGTTTTCACAGGCAATTAAATTAATGATAGCTGCGGGTTCTAGGCATAAATTGCACATGTATAGAGTGATAACTGCTGGAGGACCTTGCATTCAATTTGCAAGGAGAGATCTATGGATGGCTCCGTGTTGGACACCTTCAAATTTTCTTCCACTAGGAGGAAAACCACTCTGAGAAAACCAGCAGCATGCTCAAGTGTTTGTTGTAAGACTTCAAGTGCAAACTAAATTTGCACTGAAAAGAAGCCCTTCAAAGAAACCCTGCCTCACACTAAGAAACTAATGCATCCTCTGTGCAAGTCCACAGATAAGCAAGTAAATGTGCCTTCTTAGCCTCTGTACTTTGTATATCCCAGTGCTTAGAGACTCACTTTGGAACATGGTCTCTGCTCTTGCTCTTTATTCAGACAGCTGTTGAATACCGAAGCATACTAAACTTCTGGTTCCTAAATAATTGAGACAGTTATTAGTTCAGGTAATCTTGATTCTTCTTGTGCGCATTTTCTTACACTTCATGTATTTTAAGTTTGGGGGTATTTTGAATTCCATTTCAACAGAAGGAATAGAGAATTCCCTCCTTCTTCCATAGACAAATTCTATTAATTGTTGAAATGTGTACTTGCTGCTGCACCTGAAAGGAAAAAGCAAGCCTTTTTCAGTCCTCAAAAAATGTATTGATACCTTATTCCTTCAGGAATGGGTTTGTTCTAAATCCTTTATGGATATAATAAAATGCCCTGCAGGCCTCCATGCCTCAGCTCTGTAGAAATACTGCTTTCGTATGCACCCTGAAGACAATATTTCTTGCTAGCTATCTATTAGCAGCTTCTTGTCCATCCTAAAGTTTTCTTGGTTTAGTTTGCACTGTAACTGGGAGACACCTAAGTCTCTTTATTCATTTTAGGAAGAATAATCTCTAACAGATTGGAAAGCATGTGAAAAATAAACACCATTTCCTTTATAGGTTATGGCTCTTCTTCATGCTCATTTTGATTCCATAGAGCTGGATGTTTCCCTGTGTTACTTTAAATTCAGTGACCTTTAGAACTCATGATAACGTGATTCAAAACAAGAGTAAAAGAAGAAGGATCTATATTTAAGAAGGATCTTATTCTTAGCAGTCACTTTATTATCTTAAAAAGAAAATAATTGTTTTCTAGCCTGTCAGAGGTGTTAATTACAAACTGTGTATTTAAATTATTATTGGCACACATTAATGTGGTACATCTGGTAGAAAAAAAGATGATATTCTTAGCCATTTCTGTAGCACAATTTTTTCCTAATTACTCTTTCAATCTGAATAGCTGAAGAGATGGTGTTAATACCAATAAAAAGGAATCTTGGTTGCTACCCTGGGGAAGTTGTTTTTTCCTTTACATGATCCTTTTTACTTAATATCAACACTAGCACCAAATTTAGTTGCATGCCACTTAAATATGTGTAACCAGCTGTGAATGTATTTTTTTAGTATGGTGCATGAAAAAGTTTTTCCTTTTCTTGAGCTATAGGTGTTAATTGGTATCTTTGTATCTTGCTAATTAAGTTCTAGCAACACCTTTTCCTTCTTCCTTGCTCTGAATTTAATGAGCTCCCTTGTTGTATTAATTTATTAGATAATTAGATAAAACACACCAAAAAAAAGTTTTTTAGAGCTGTGAACATGAAGGTTTAATAGATTTTAGAGAGACAACATACAGTACACAAATAATCAATATCATATACTGTTCATGAAGAAATTTATTATATTAACATAAAAATGTTTCTAACTGTGCAAGTGTATATTTCATTGTCAGACAATGTCAGACTGATGTGTTAAGCTTCCCATTGTTTCTGTGAAGTAGAGCAGGAGCTTATAACTAAAATTGGCTTAAAAAGAACAAGGAGGTCTTTTAAACTTCTAGCAATATAGGATTGGAAGGGCTTGATATGGAATGGATTAATTCTCTGACCTAGGGTAGGATCAACTACAGTGTCATCCAAGCAAGATTTTCCAAGTCACTTTTAAAGAGCTCTGATTATGGAGATATTACAGCCTCCATAGGCAATTTACCTTAGTGCTTCACTATCCCTAAAGTTAGTTTTTTCTGGAGTCAAACCCCATCTCTTAATTAATTTAAGTTAATTACTACTTGTCCTGTCCAGTATGAAATAGAGAACTCATTATTTCCTTTCTTCTTTCAGCTGTGTTTTACATACCTAAACTGTGCTTCATACCCCTCTCTAGTTTTCCTTTTTTATGTTAAACCATACATTTACTTCAATCTTCTGGTAGATCGTGTTTTCTAAACCTCCAATCATTCTTCTCTAGTCTGTCCAAAATTAATCTCCCTTGATGTATATATAAAATATTAGAGCAAATTTATTTATTCTTAGTAAATGGCTTCCCATGTATTCCTCCTACATAATTTGCTCTTCTAACAACAATATTATTCCCTTGTTTCGGCTCATACTGTTGCCCATTTGCTTCTTTTCTACAAAACCACTTCCTAATGAGCTATTCCCCATAGTACATTCAAAATTGTAATGTTCTCACAAAGTCTGCTTGTCTATACTGAGCTTCACCTTTTTTTCTTCTTTTTTTAGTCTAAGTCATTCCTCCAGTTTATCAAAATCATTCTGGGATCAAATCCAGCGTTGAATACATTTGCAGTCCCTCTTAGCTCTATACCACTTGCAAGTTTAATAAAACTATTCCCTGATCCATCACTTAGGAGAAAATACTTGTAGATCCCCTCTTTGCACCATTCTTCTGTTTTGGTAGCAAATCGTATTGAGACAGTTATGGTTGGACTCGATGATCTTAAGGGTGTTTTCCAACCTGAATGATTGTATCAAATGATTCTAGGATATTAGTTAGAAATAATGATCATACAGGTTTTCACCCATGTTGAGAGAGTACCATCAATATTACATTACTATTCCCTCCCAGCTTTGCTGTGGAAATATCGTGTAAGATGTTATCAAACAGAGACATGATGGACCTATTACTTTTTTCTTCATTGAAAAGGCCTGCTATCTGCTGTAGAATAAAAATACATTGATTTAACATGATTTTTTCTTTCAGGAAAATGTGTTTGCCATACTGCCTATTATTTTTCTAGAGGTTCACAAAAAGTTAAGTTATTGATTATTGGTAATATTGAATTGAAGATGATTGATTTCTAATTCTTTGTCTTTATGTCTTTCATTTTGAAGATAGCAATTGTGTTTCCCCTTTTCCAAGATGTCTTGACCATTTTTCACAAAGAAAAGATTGTTTCAAACATTTTTAAGAACAGCAACAATCAAACTTAGGAGTACCAGCCAGTTGTAAAACTTCCATTTCATTTCAGCAAACTCTAGCTTGCAAGATCATAACCTCATAGTGATATGAATTGTGTTAACCATCTGCAATACATTAAGCTCTTCTAATGAAGACTGATGGAAAATGGAAATTAAACACTCTGTGTCTTTTGTCTGTCAGAAAGAAAACGTCTGCAATTCATCTTTCAATTAATAGTGATATATTTACAAAAATGTACTTTTTATCTGTTAAATATTAGTTGCACTTTGTTTCATGTCTTGAACTTTTTGTTTGGTTTTTCTTTTCACTGCTTTTCTGAGCTGTTCCTTTAGACCCTTTAGTAGTCTGAATTTGTTTCTGCCCTATGTATATTTCCTTGGGTTTTTTTTCAGATCAATGAAGAGTTCATTATTTAGTCAACAGATACCTGAATATTATTTATTTGGGGGGAATATATGTGCTTTTGCTGCTATTAATGTATTTTTGAGGTCTTTTAATGTCTGTTTCCCTGCAACTCTCTGGTGCTCCGTAAAACTATCTTTTCAGATTTTTTTTAATTCTGTTGTTCAAATTTCTTAATTTTTTGAGGATCATATAATGTATTCTTATTTCATGTTCATGCTCTTGACATTTCTTATTCTCATTTAGGTAGTCACCAATTAGAATTTCTTTTTATAATTGCTTTTAATGTTCTGTATATAGAAAACATATCAGAAATATATCTTATCACTAAGTCAGTCATTCAAAGTATTTGATGAGTCAAGAATCATCTGTGTTTGCTACATTCAGAGATCCCTCAGGAATGAGTAGTTACAATCCCTTGCAAGTCTTATGCTTTTGATGATTTTGTTAGTTATTCAGAATAGTAACTGCTCTTATGGTGAGGATGCCTATATTCTTTCCACATATCCGTGAACCTCCAAGAGTCCTGTCTTCCTCTGTATTCAGAATACCTATGCAGAAGCATATTGTACCTTTCATAGGTCTTCTCCTGTTATCTCTGTTCTTTCTGAAAATGTTGAACTATATTTTTATTACAATCCTCTTCTTTACCCCATCAATGTATTTTAATGTCAGAAAAAATAAAAATTTGTTTGTGCCTTAGGATTTTAGCTCCAGACTTAACTCCACAGCCTTTTTTTTCTGGTTTTCACTCATCTGAGTCACTGATTGTTCTGTGAATATAAACATCCTGATGAATGCATTGATTTGAATGGGAATTTTCAACTGAAATTTAAAACTGGACAAATCTATCAAACCACGTTATTAGTGCAAATTCATGAGATGCAAGATGAAGCAGAATCTACTGTATAGTTCAGTCCTTTGAAAGTGATGCCTAAAAGACTTTTTAAGCATATCTGTGAGTCTTAACTAAGTACCTCAGACATGGGGTTTATGAGCTTATAGTTAACATACTCATGTTTTGGCTCATCTCACTTTAAAATAAAATGTAAAACTACATTCACTAGCTTTTGGCTGATTCAGATTGTTTCTCTTTAGGACTGAGTATCAGATACTCTTCAAGTAATACTCTTCATGCACATAGTTATCTACTGTTCAGCCTCAGTGACAGGTTTCTAGGCACTGCTCTCTCTCTTTTCCATTTCTTCCCTTACTCTCTAAGCATGAACATTCATTATCAAGTCTTGATTCAAAAAACAGCTTGTCTTTGTAGAACTCATATTCAGCCTCAAGACAGGAGGGTGATTTTGAACCAAAATTGAGGGGGTTTAATAGAGTGTATAGTACATATGTCTTCTGTCCACTCAGGATGTTCATTCTCTGCATACCTCGTCCAAGTGGATTAATTTTATGAATGATGATCTGCCATAATATTGGTTGGCCATACTTGGCAGCCTTGTTGTGGGCAAAGATTCTCTTTTCTTTTTCACTTGTTGGCCTAACCTTTGAGTCTGTTCAAAACAAAACAAAAAAAATCCAACAACAAAAAAAAAGAAAAAATAAATCACTTGTTTCTGTTTTAGTGAGACTTTTTTAACTCCAAAGGGAAAAAATCCCTGCATAAAACAGACCAGAAAAGATCATGTCTGAATGTTAAACAAATAAAAGTTGTATTATAGTTCACCCTCTATCACATACTATTGATATATAAGGAAAATATTTGAGATAATATGTCCACTTTCCAAAGGTTCAAAGAAATTAAGCAATGCATACGTATAGTAGCATATTTAACATTAATTATTTTCTTATACCATTAAATATTATGATTTCTCACCATGCTTTATTTGTGATGGCACATTTTAAAACAGAAAAAAGAAAATTAAAAGCTTATTAAGCTTGTATTAATTACCCCTCCCCCCCCAAATTATAATAAAGCCTCCTGGGGAAAATTCTCTGCATAACATTACTATTTTCCCAGTCATTTAAAAAAAAAAGTTACAACTGGCTATCTCATAAAGTCTGGTTTCCTATGGTCTTGCAACTATTTCTCGGTACTCTGAACCATCACAGAGTATTTTATTCTTCCTCACCAGTCTCTGAGGAGAGACACCATACAAGACACCAAAGTCTACTGGAGACTTCAAACTTGCGAATATGCTGAGTGGCCAGCTGCACTAAACAGAAAGTTATAAGGGCTGGTTTCTGCTTCACTTGCCTTCAGTGAGCCACTCATTTAGTTTTTTCCTTCTATAATAAAAAAATGTGTAGAAATTGAATTAGTTCTGAGACATCGTCAAGTGTGTTCAAAATGGGTAAGTGAAACAAAACGTTACTGAAGGGAGTCTATAGATAGAATAACCACATAGTTCTCCTTTCCTTAGGAAACCAGGCAAAAAGAGTAAATGTTGCTTTCTTCTCCCACTCCATAAAAAACATTTTAGAAATTTATGCAGTGACAAGGAACTGTGAAATAATCCTTAAGGCGTTAAATTTATTACTTTCCTCTGTTACTGCTCATTAGTTTTGCTTTTATTTGTTGATTTATTTATTTATAAACAAGCTTTTAGGGAGCAATCTTAGTTTCTAGACATCTTTGGTTGCTGTCTGGGTTTGCATTTTAACATAGAATTAAAAGATCCAACCCTATACAGGTCCAGAGTAACATTTGGACTCCTTCACTGTCCTTGAGGTTGGACTACTTCCTAGCATTTTCATAAAACTTATTTGATTCAGGCTCTCCTTTTATAAACATTTGCAATGCTTTTAAATACTGTCTCTTAACTGACAGTTTCACATATGTTCCACATTATGGGGTACACACTGGCAAAAGATTGTCCACTTTTCTTCTTTTGTGTCTCAGGCTTTCTCAATTTTCCACATTTCTTCGAATGTTACTTTTTTAGTGTCTTTACAGTCTATGTGGAGAGTAGTATTACAATTTAATCTGCTCTAGATGATTTCTTGAATGTAGGAACTAGTTGACCTCTTCTCCGGCTATTGGTTTATATTGCAATTGACATTTCAGTAAGTTAAGTACAAAATTTCCTCATATGTTTAGTTGCAATTTCTTTCTCCAGCCTTCATGACTAATATGTGTTTTGTTTTAGTTTTAGGTTTTTAATGCAATTTTCTTTAGCCGGAATTGGCAGAAAAAAATTGGTTTAGTGCTCAGGCTAGAAGTGCTACTGCTTTCTCACATATGACTTCCTCAGTATTAGCATATTCTGAATCAGAATTTAAATTTTAAAAAAAGTTGAAAGTTAAGATTCAGATTCTTTTCACTCAAATTTACTAAATTAACAGTAGGTAACTAACTCAGGATTTAAACCAATCTACTCTACCCCAGCTCATTGGAGATAGATAGAAACTTAGTAGTTTGTGGATGGGTTGACCTAATACTTAGCAATGTCTTTCAGTCCTATTTTCTGTGTCATTTATTTATTTGTTGTTTATGGCCTCACCTTTGCAAAAAGGTTTGTATGCTTCTCCTGGCTCTGACAACTATAACTACAGCTATTCTCTCGCGTATATTTACTTTCTACAGACAGAGAATACCATGATGCAGAGCTCTCAGATTCTTGTTTGCAGACTTCCCACAACTTTCTTCCCCTTTTTACACTCTTTTCTGTCCTACACTCTTAGTCTTTCTGTTCTGATTAAACCTCTGATTTAGTCTAATCTCCATTTTCTTAACATCTTAGTTAACTTGCTGTGCTGGTTTTGGCTGGGATAGTTAATGTTCTTTCTAGTAGCTGTTCTGGGGCTATGTTTTGGATTTGTGCTGAAAACGGTGTTGATAACACAGGGATGTTTTAGCTGTTGCTGAGCAGGGCTCACCCAGAGCCAAGGGCTTTTCTGCTTCTCCCCCCACCCCACCAGCGAGCAGGCTGGGGGGGCACAAGGAGCTGGGAGGGGACACAGCCGGGACAGCTGACCCCGACTGACCAAGGGACATCCCACACCATACGACGTCATGATCAGCGTATAAAGCTGGGGGAAGAAGAAGGAAGGGGGGACATTCAGAGTGATGGTGTTTGTCTTCCCAAGTCACCGTTAGGCGTGATGGATCCCTGCTGTCCTGGAGATGGCTGAACACCTGATGGGAAGTGGGGAATGAATTCCTTGTTTTGCTTTGCTTGCTTGCACGGCTTTTGCTTTACCTATTAAACTGTCTTTATCTCAACCCACAAGTTTTCTCACTTTTACCCTTCCAATTCTCTCCCCCATCCCACTGTGAGGGAGGTGAGTGAGGGGCTGTGTGGTGCTTAATTGCGGGCCGGGGTTAAACCATGACACTTGCATATTAAGTCCTTTCCTTTGGTGTTCATGACTCATATTAACCAACTTCAGAAAGATCCTTCAGAGAACTCAGTTTCCATTTTCTGCTGAAATTCTACAGGGCTTTGTTCTTGGTTCATTTTCCCTTTCTTTACTGTAAATACAAGTTTAACTACTGCAGCTTTATGCTAGCCCATCTACCTTCTCCAAATGGTAAAACTGCAGCCTTTCTGACATCCTGGTTGGTCAAGCTCAGCATGGATAAGGTTTAATTCCCCACCATCCTACTGGTGTCTATTCTAGACAGCCAATTGCCTACTCTACAGGAAGCTGCCGATAGTACAAAAAGATCATATCTCTTAGGAAGATGTTAGAGATCCCAAAGCCATCAGGCCTGACAAAGTGATACTGGGATGCTTAACTCGCTCATATCATTGGTATCTTTGTCTGCACCTTCACCCTTTCTCCTCACTGCAGAAGTCTGACACGTATAATATGCTGAAAGAAACAGGTTTGATTTATTGTTCTCCTTCACCTGCTGCAATCGTGCACAGAGCCACCCCGTAGATATTTACCTCCAGATGGTTTTGATTACATTATTTGCTTTGTTTTACTTCTTCCTTTTTACTGACCCTCCTTGCATTGCCCTTGCATCTCCCTTTCTCTGCCCTGATCCTGCCCCTAATTACTTTTCTTTTTTTTAACCTCATGAAGTACAACAAAGTCAAGCGCAAGGTCCTGCACCTGAGTTGGGGCAATCCTCAGTATCTATACAGAGTGAGGGATGAATGGATTGAGAGCAGGCCTGTGGAGAAGGACTTGGAGATACTGGTGGATGAAAAATTGGACATGACCACGCAATGTGCACTTACAGCCCAGAAAGCCAGCCATATCCTGGGCTGCATAAAAAGAAGTGTGGCCAGCAGGTCGAGGGAGGTGATTCTGCCCCTCTAGTCTGCCCTGGTGAGCCTCCACCTGCAGTACTGCGTCCAGTTCTGGGGTCCCCAGTGCCAGAAAGACATGGACCTGTTGGAGTGAGTCCCAAGGAGGGTCATGAAAATGGTCAGAGGGCTGGAACACCTCTTCTATGAAGAAAGGCTGAGTGAGCTGGGGTTGTTCAGCCTGGAGAAGAGAAAGCTCTGGGGAGACCTTATTGCAGCCTTTAAATATATAAAGGGGGCATATAAGAAAGATGGAGAGAGACATTTTTCCAGGAGCTGTAGTGATAGGACAATGCATAATGGTTTTAAATTGAAAGAGGGTAGGTTTACATAAGATATAAGGAAGAAATTTTTTTACAATGAGGGTGGTGAGACACTGGAACAGGTTGCCCAGAGAAGTTGGGGATGCTTCCTCACTGGCAGTGTTCAAGGTCATGTTGGACGGGGCTTTGAGCAACCTGACCTAGTGAAAGATGTCCCTGCCCACAGCAGAGGGGGCAGAACCATTTGATCTTTGAAGGTCCCTTCCAACCCAAACTGTTCTGTGATGGTTCTGTGATTCTATGTTGGTCCTGGTTTTACATATCTGTAGTAAAATTAGGTATTTTTGATATTGTTCTGTTGGCAATCTCGGCCTTGTATGTTATTACTGATATGGTTGCCTAGGTTACTGCTGTCCTTAAAAGCTTTTTCTCTCCAAAAGTTTTCCCAGTGCTCCCCCTCAATTATGTACAAAGCTGAGCCATTTCTCAGGTAACTCCCCCTTACTCACCTATGCTATCCAGTGTCTCCTCATGATGCTATCAGTTACCTCTGGCAGCTTTTTAGAATCACAGAATCATTTAGGTTGGAAAAGACCTTCAAGATCATCAAGTCCAGCTGTTAACCTAACACTGCCAAGTCCTACCAAACCATGTGACACGTCCACCAATTCATGTTCAGTAGTTGCTCACATCCTGCTCCACAGTGTAACCTAAGGCCAGGGGTGAGACAGCAGCCTAGTCATTTGTCTGCAGCCCCAATATCCTTACGGCTTACATTTGCCATGGCAGAAGCCTGAAAAACCAGCCTCATGGCAACTACTCCTTGTGAGGTATGTCTTCCCACAGACATTGTCATCTTTACCTTTCCCGTTCCCTCAACAGTAGAAGGTGCAACCCCCTTCACCATAAGTCAGGCCCTAGCTGTGTGTCATACCCAACTTTGCCTGCATGTGAAGTCACAGAGGGATTGTGTAGATACTTGTAGCATCAGTGTTTGTTCTTTGGTCTACCCACAAATATGAACCTTCTTGCCCATTCCATTTATTTTGGGTTTTGATTTTTGACAGCAGAGCTAACATCTAACCTTCTAATTTTCCTAGGTTATGTGAAAAAAGTTAGGTTCTTTCAATCCTGGTTCAAAAATCCCACTTTTCCTGTGCTTGAAAACTGGTGATGTTTATCAAACCCCTGAAGCATCATCAGCTTGACATGGTCAGTGTTGTATTCAAGGCTTACACAAATGCTGCATAAATCTGTACTACTTTATTTGTTTGATTCAGAAAGCCAGCCTTTGACTCATCAAACACAAAGACTGAGCTTTATACTCCATGTTTGCTAAAGCATTGTCATGTTCTTTAGATTTATGATGCTTTCTATTGACTTCTAGCTGCTCAAATATGGCCAAACTATTTGATTTTAAAGTTATATGTCTCCCAAAGTGGCAGTCCATATGAAGTATTATGTTTATAGAAAGATACCTGAATGCATTAGATCCTTTTGGAGTCAGTCATTTATTAATAAAATGCTGATAAGATAGCTAAACATTCTGTGGCAGATAAACTATAATTTGAAAATAGAAAAATGTATTTCTAAAAAATACCGCCCCACACTTCCCCCCAAAAAAAACCCACCAAATAATAACGAAACACCACAAACCCAGAATTTCAGCCTACCCTCAAGAATATCCTATTGAAATAAAAAGTAAGGTTAGAACCTTACCAATAGCTGCTTAAAGTCTTATCATTTGTCTTTTTCATGTGTTGGGTTTTTTTTATTCTCATTGTCATCTTTGTCATAGGACTGCAGAAATTTTGTACCATTTTCAGTTTTCATTAAAGCACAAAGATTGCCTTGAGAATAGTTTAATTTTGCACAATTTCTCTCATTTAAGTCTTTTTTTCATGAAAATAGATTTATTCTGAGACACTTTTTGAAGATACTTTTCCACTATTTTGTAGGGAATTAGGACATGATAGATTAGGCTTCAGAAATGCAAAATCTTATTCTAATGACAAAGACTGTGACAAGAACAAATACTGGTAGCTGAATGAATTCGCTAGCAGCACAATTGTAAGAGAATCGTGAGAATAGAAAGATGTGTCATACTTATGTAGTAGATACAAATTATACTGGGAAATGTCCTAAAATTGTTTTCTTACTATTATATCTTAGGACAGTTTGAATGTCTACTTAGATATCTACAGGTTTGAGGGGTTTTGGATTTTTTTGTTTGTTTGTTTGTTTGGTTGGTTGGTTGGTTTTTTTTAATTCTATAAGAATAAGTCCTGATTCTGCAATCATGTACAATTGCAGGTGGTCTTGTAAACCTTCACAGGATTAGCCATGTGAATAGTGCTGTTTGGTCTGGATCTGTATAAAATAATAATGTAAGGAAAGGTTCCAGTGAGATTTTCACCTAGGCAATATGTTCATAGAAGCAGTATTACACCTAAAGACACAGAATTTAAGTGTCTTTACATACGCTTTATATGTATGCTTGTTATGCTACTGGACAGTGTGAATCATGAGAGGAATGCTATTTTGGAGCAGAAAATTCTTGTTATCTTTACAGTTCTGTAACTGTATAGATAACTGCAGTTACTATTTAGAATTCAATAATTTTTATGTTTCATAGTTCTGATAATTAGCATTATATAATACAATGAAAGTGTTACTTCTACTAAGATTTATTGCTTTATTACCTACTGTGATAGTTGAAGACCCTCCATGCACCTTAGAAATTCTGTTTGATACTGAAAACTTTGCATATTCATCTGTGCTAGATTGCGAACTTAATTTTGAATCCTTGTTTTAGTTCATTCTTTACCTGAATATTGGACTAAAATAAATAAATATATAAATAAATAAATAGAGAAATCTTACAGTAGAAGAGGAGGAAATGAAGAAAGAAAGAATTATGGGCTCTACCTAAGGATTTTGCTTGACTAGAGCAAAAAAGAAATTCAGGCAGAAGCATAATCACAAGCCACTCCATCAATTTCAAGCTTAAATATACAAACAAAATTGTAAAGAATTGAAGTTGTAGAAATGAAAATTTACTATTTAGTGTGGGAATTTGTTTATTTCCCCTGTCTCTTATTGGGGTTGGGGTTGGGGCTGGGGGGCTATGGCATAATAATATTTGAGCTGCAAGGTCATTGATGTGGCTGGGTACCCAGTATGCTTCGCAGCCATCTCATTGAGCATTACTTGCTCTTTAGATTTGTTGCTGCTTCATGACTTCAGTTTCTCTCACAGGCTTCTGTCCCATCAGTTTATTTTTTTTCCTGACAAGATATTTCCCTTCATTCTGTCTCTTGCTCATCACACTTCTTTCTGCTTTCTTAATTTCTCTTGTTAATAATAACACATCATTCTGCCTCTAAATTCTCATTTCCTCTAGATGTCTTTCCCCCAAGCTCTTCAGAGGATATTTAAAGTCCATCTTTCTTCTTATATCAGCTCCAGCCATGGTGAAAAATTAAAAAGTAGTGGTTACTTTTACTCTGTTCCTTTTCCATTTACAGTGGCTGAAGAACATTTCACTAGATGAAGACTAATTTCACTCCTATGGCCAGAGCTAATAGATGATAGTAGTAATTTTGGCTAAGGATAAGAGCCTGTGAACTTTGAGAGGGGAAGGCTTTAGTAAGAGACTTGTAAAAATCTATAAGCATCAAGAATAAATGAATACTGCCACAACACTTGCCAGTGTTTTGTGATTATTTTTTTATTTCCATCCTCAACTAGAACACTGATCAATTCCCAAGCAAATCTATTGAGGCATCTTATATGATGGATAAAGTCTGCATGTTTTTGTGACCAATTAAGACTCAATAATAACAACAGCAACAACAATAACATAATAATAATTAATCTGAATAATAATTTTTCATATTAGAAATAATTCATGGAAATATTTCTTTTTGTTAAATATTTGACAGATTTTGAAAAGTAAAAAATTACATTTTTTTTGTCTAAATTTTTCCCTTTTAGAAGATTTTAGGTTGTACTTGGATTATATAGTCTGAAACATCTTGTTTTGTTACTTTCATTTATCATTAGATATTTAAGAATTTCCATTACATAAATATTTTTAGTTTGTGGTTGTTTTTTTTTTTAATTTTGTCCTTTTGAGAGAAGGAAAAAAAAAATTAATGACCTCGCATTTTGCAGATTTCAAACAACTGTACAAATCACAAACCTAGAAACACAGATTTGGCTCAGCCTAGCAGTATGTTTAATTCCCCCCTCCTTTTTTTTGTTTTTAATTCTACTTTGATATGGACATTTTAAAAAAGCTTAACAAAATTGTTACATAGTCCTTAATTATTATTGCTTCTATTTGTATCATTTCATTTGTCTCCCTGTATTGAGACTGATCCTCAGCCAAAATTCTGCTATATAATGTTTATCCCCCCCCCCCCAATAAATTACAAGGGAATAATGACACATTTGTGTTTAATTCACTAATAACCAGTATGTATTTTCTGATATTTGTACAGTAGATGTGTTTCAGAGAGCTACTCTTCTGCATCTGTGTATTGGAAGTTTTATGGTTTAGGTTTTATGTATCCTTTGCACAACATATTATTATTACAACAGTAATAAGTACTCTATTCTAAAGGCCACTTATTATATTGCATAGGTAGTCATGGCTTGTCAGACCTTTTCATCTTCTAGTGTAAGGAAGGTTACAGCTAAAGAGTAGATGATACTATACTGTTAGGTCAAACATCTGATATTTATTTCAGAAAACACTTTCAGCCTGAACATGAGTTATTATTTGTGGCTGTGAAAAAAAAAAGAGATATGGTGTCTTACTTATTGCTAAATTATTTTTCAATAATTCAGTCTCTTCTGTTCTCCTGACCACAAGAAAAAAAGTCTCCACCCCTGAATCTAAATAAGTGTTCAGACCATCAGTGACTGTCATGACTAGATGCTTTTGAAGATCTTACTTTGAGATGGATAGCCTCTATGCTATTGCAATGGTCATGATATAATTTTGCATTGTTACAGTTGTCCTTGAATAGTTGCTGATAGAAATGAGCTCAGAAATAGTGTCCTTTTCACTGGTGATGTATTTTGATTCTCTGATGATTTGTACTGGGATGTTCTGTGAACTGTGGTACACAAAGCAAGTTATTGAAATTCTGGTTACTAAATCCTTCTTTTCCTCTTCACATTATGTACCAGGATGCATACCTTAGAAGAGAAAATATTACTGAAAATTTACCAGGTTACATGAAGGGAATTTGTCCTGGACTGAACAGTTCTACAGACTTTGGGGAACCATATCTCTGCTCATGCATATATGAAGGTATAGAAGTTTTAGCGCAAAGACCAAATGAAAGCTTCGTTTGTTTGATTTTTTTTTTCCTTTACCCGAGGGAAAGTTCTGACAAAATAATGTTCTTTCTTTCCCTTTCCCCCAACTTCTTGGGGTTCAGACACTATTCAATACTTTCCCAAATGGCTTCAAGGGCAAGAGTAGAAATTCTTTCCACTTTACTTACATGGTGTCTTACAAAAATATTCAGGTATGATGGCTTTGCCTTCAAGATAAAGCACACTTAAACATATCTACTAATTATTATCCTACTTGATCAGCAGTCCCCACAGTTAGATAGTCCTGTGCCTCCTTGGGTGATCTGGAATCATGAAAATCCTCTCATGTAGTTTGCTTTGTGGTTTTTTTTCTTGCACAAATTCAGCGAAATCTGTGTCTCTGAAAAGAACAAGTGAAGAAGTAGAAGCCTATTGCTTTAACTGGATGCACACTGTATTGAATAACTTATTAGCCACTCACCTGGTGAGCCATGTGACTTTATCTGAATATCTGCCAATGGATGCCAGGCCATAAGCTGCAGCCATTTAAGCATAGAACCCAACAAAGAAAAGAAATAAAAAATATTTTCCTTAGTTACCTTCAACATCCCATTTTACTTTTGGGTAATTTTACCTTTCTTTTTTCTTAAATATCAGAGTGGCTGTATAAACAACATTTGTGCCAATTAAGCTAAGATTTAGCCCTACTGCATCCGGTACTTCATCATCTAGCATCTCAAGCACTATCCTGGAAGAGGTGAGATATGGTTGGGAGGGGCGAGAGATGATCCTGGGTCTAGCACTTGCTAGGTAGATTATTTTAAGAAGTCCTAATTTACTGCACGGAATAGAGAAGGCACAACTATTTCTGAACAAACAGGAAATAAAAGCAATAGCAGTATCTGGGAAAAAAAACACAAAACAACAAAAACCCAAAACCATACCAAAAAACAGCTTTATTTTTTGGTTTGTTTGAAAGAGTGTAGATATCTACCTTCAGCATAAAAATTTGTTGTAGAGTCGCTGAAGGGAATTTATTTATTGTTAACTAAATTTCACTCCTCTAAAAGTTTTAAAACACACTTTGTCTTTGGTGTTTCTTTTTACTGGTGAAATCTCCTCTATGAAAGTCTTGTAGCTTTGAATCTCATATACCCATATATAATCTATTTCATGTCTTCTACAGGAAACTTCTCCAAAAACATGTAAAAAGAAGAAATTTTAATTGGTGCTTTGCTTTATACCTGCAAACAGGGGAAGAAAATGGATTTGGGCAAAGGCATGCCATTTTACCTGAAGGGATCTCAGGCACCGGAGAATTACAGCAGGGTTGGGTAGCAGAACCTCAGCAGACGGAAGGTCTCCAGCCGGTGGACTTGCTGTGTATGGTCGGCATGGAGGCAGGTATTCCTGGAAGTCCTTGATGACCTAAGGATCATGAAAGAAGATGGATCATGGTACTGGTGATATTACTATAGAATTGCTTGTTAAAAATTGTGGGAGTTTGTTAGGGAAGCAGGCACAAACCAAGGTAAGTTCTCTAAAAGCACTGTAACCACTGAATTGCTTCAGATGCAGAGGTCCCTGGTAAAAACCAAGATTTCCCCCCCCCCTCGCCCACACACTTTTTCCTTGCTCTCACAGGAAACAAGAGCAGAAACAGCAATAAAAACCTTCTACTGGCATACACGTTCAGAGTTTTATTGCTACTGTTGCTCATGCCCTGTGAGTGAAGAGAATGAAATAAGGACCTATATACCGAAACAGCATGGGATAAGCAGGCTATACTGCTGAGCAAGTTTACCCTCACCTTCAGACATGGCAAATTACAGTACTGGATTTAAAAGAATTTGCACCACATGATCCCTAAATAATGATAAACTAAAGCTCTGTTATTTAATGTTATGTATAACCTTATCCTTTCCAATGCATTCATTAGTGTATAAACACAGTGATTATATCCCAAATATTTGCTGTGATGCTTTAATTTTAAATTGGACACTATTCTTAGCGAATTAATCCCCAGATTCTTCTGCTCTTTATAAATGTTTTAATAATTTCAAAAGACTAATAGTATATACAAATTGTTCCTTGTTAAGATAGAATTAATTATGAATGTTAAAAAAACATATTCATTCTGCAGGGGTAAGTTGTTACTATTTACTAGAGGCAAATTTCCAGTGAACGCTGATATGTTGGTTTTCTAGCTGACACTAACACCTGTGCAAATGAAGGCTTCCCACTAGGTTACTGGAGTTGTTTTTTGCTAACCGCCAGGTTTTTTTTCAATTTTTTTCTATTGTGTACTTTGCATTTTGGGACTTGTTTTCATTTTCTGCTTGTTCACAACTTAGAGCTTGCATGAAAATCAAGTTGACAATTCGTATTTTTCAATTTTATTCAGACACTTTCCTGGGCTTCTCATTATACTTAGGTCAAACAAAGGAAAGGATGTTCTAAGTATGTACTTAAATGGCCTGAATTACAGTTCTGAAAGCTTTAACTTTCCTGCTTTAGCTTTCCCACAACTCCTTGAGTTTATTTATAGTACTTTTATTTAGACTTCAGTTAAAATTTGTATATCTGGATAAAGTAGACTTTTAAAGTTTGACAATCATTAATAAAGTTGTTTGAATATTCTCAGCAGCAGCCCTGTGTGGAGTTTGACTGTTTTCCATGCTTCCAAAACATATTGGCAAAGAAGTTTGAACCGGCAATCTTGTATATTCTATTTCTGTGGAACCTGGCAGAAATATGAATTTTGGTGTTCTTCTGAGTGGTATGAATAACTCTGCACATCTCTGGAAGGTAATTTAGCATGAATGAATTCTTTGCCTTGATATTTATGAGTGCAGCTGTAGGCCATAACCTAAAGTCTGGAATAAATTTTCTGTGAAAGTGAAATACAACAAGAGTTTTATGAGCCCCAGATCATATAAAGTGTTTGCAAAATTAGAATGATTAAAGGATGATAAAGCACCAGGCTCAGATAAATTGTTCTGTGACATGTTTGGGGAAATAAAAAAGTCATTGGCAGATATTTTTGATAACTCATTGAGGCTAATGAAGTAACAGAGGTGGCTAAACGTGTTTCTCTCTAACAGTTTAAGAAAGGAGCTATGAAAGATTCAAAACTAACCTGAAAAGCATACAATAGTTAGAATAATTGTTTGAATGGAACACATGAAATAGGATTATGAGACATTTAAAAGAATGGCATATAACTCATAAGAGACATGACTAATTTGCTTGATTTCTTTTAATATTATATATTTACTAAATTTATGAACAAAGAGGTAGTTGTGGAAATAATTAATGTGGATTTCAGAAACTTTCTTATATGTCATTATACAAAAGTGCATTTCTATGCTGGCACTCTCAGTGTTTTGGCATGAGAACTACAGGAAAAAGATTTTATGCAATAGCTAAAAACTGGGCCACAGTTACTAATCAGCTCTCCTTTTTATATGGAAACATAGGAACTTGGCACCTGAAGTAGGACAAATGGTGGCTCCTCAAATACTTCTGAGATTGCATGTTCATTTAAAAGTTCCAGTCACAATTTCTCAGCTTTTCTATACAGTATGACATAAAATTAGAGAAAGTTTTTAGTTAAAATTTATTTTATTATTGCATAGGGGATTCTGTATGAGTGTCCTGGTTGGAGTCTTTTGCTGCATCTATATTAATAAATTAAAATGGTTAAAGGTTCATTCTCTTGCCTTGATTGCAAGCGATGCAGCACATCTCCTTTCCATTCACATAAACTGTCTTGTTCCCCCAGGCAAAACGGCCACCATAAATCTATCCAGGAATAGATTCCAGAATTTCCATTGAATTTCAATATATGGATTAATAAATTATGGGTGCCCATTAGATGAGGATATATATGTGAATGGAAGGCAGGGAAGAAGGAAGAACTGGATTATTATATCAGAATGTTCTATAAGAGACATTAGTAATATTATCTGTAAGGTTATGTTCTCAGAAACCAAGATTACTACTACAGAATTCCTCACAATTGTGTATGTCAGTCTTATTGTGCTTAGCTTTCTAGAAATATCTGATTCATACTAAAAATTCTAAAAACCTTATTAAAGGCCTAAACATAATTTTAAATCAAGATATTATATAATTGAACTAATACTGTTGTTCCTCTACAGACAGTATGTGGTACTCGTTAAACTGTATGAGTGCGTTCTGTTGACTGTAGCCTGACAGAGATAAAAATATTTTTATATGTGTCTGTTCTTGTTTCCGTGACAGTTAAAATACTGCAGAAAATAATAATAATAAAAGAGTATATCAGGTAGCATTCCAGTGACTGGAGAGTGTGTATTGTCTAATGATTAGAAAGATCCAGTCTAATGTTGATGACTGGGGAAGAAGTAGAAGGATTGGGAATTCAATGAGGTATGCCAAATTATTAGTCTACATAATTTCCCCTTGCTGAATTCTGACAAGGCAGGACTGTTATTGGAACTGAGCAAATAATCATAATAAAAAATTCATTCAATTAATTTTTTTATAACTATGTCAGCAAACAATTATTTTCTTTCACAAATTTATTTTATTTTCCTTAAAAAATTTATAGCTTATTACTCAATATTCAAGTGTTGTTGCTTAGCAATGATTAGTCAAATAAAAGATAATGTGTCAGTCTTGTTACTTCATTGGGTAAGTGTAATTCAAGTTTATGACAAGAATATTAAAAACCCTAATGTCTTATTTAGTTTTCTGTTGACTTCCTACAAATAACATGCCGATGAATCATCAGAAACACCTGTGGGAGATAATAAACAGAGTTTTATTCAAATAATTAAAATTATATCACTAAAATCCATCTTTTACAATAATTAATTTTCTTCTTTATTTAAGCATGGTCACTTTAGTTTTTAACTGAAGTTTACTTTTCATACAAAGTAAGCATTTCAATACATTCTGTCCATTTTTCAAAGCATTTCCCTGCAGTTTTATCATACTTCCCGTGTATTCACTTTGAAAGGAGAAAAGAATATCCTACCGTTTCAGTGTAGTGACAGATTAGGTTTAAAATTCCATTTCTTGCTTATGCCATATTCCTACAGCAAGCAGATATGCCATGGTGGTAGGTTATATTTAACACCTCTTACTCTCAGCTAAAATTTGCCTCTTGAAATTTAAGAACTCTGTCATTTGACCCCACAGTGATCTCTTATTCATATATTAGCTGACAATCTGTGAATAAACATTATCTGTTCTTAAATCATCTTTAAAGAGGTGGGGGGATTGGCATTACATTTTTGTTACCCGCTGCAGTTTCGTTTCATTTAAGTTTGGGGTTTTCTTCCCTTCGCAGGGTACAGAAAGATATTTGCCAGTGAAGGCACGGTAAGAGATCAAGAGTCCAGATGACTGATCCTGAATGAAGCGGAAACAAATTGATACCAGCAAGCAGCAGAGATAGTAACTAGCTGCAAAACAAGAGGTCATGGTCTGAGGTTAAAGGCGGTAGTAGCTGAGGGGCAACTCAAACAAACTGTCTTTATACAAAGAAAAATTCAAATATAGAGCAAAGCAGTGCGAAACTGTAAAAAAGCGACTGCAGCCATGAATTGGGGATAAGAAAAAAGGCATATTTCATAAATTAAATTATAATTATGGTCAAGAGGGAAGCCAGTGGCTAATCAAACTGCCTGACTTTTTGTTCTGATAAGAGTTAAGGCTCAGAATCATAAGTGGGAGAAAAAAAAAAAATTAACTACCAAAAAATTATTCTACCCCACTGTTCAGGTTGTAATCTGGATGACTCACATGTTTTACTTTTAATATTCTTGTTTTGTTTGGTTTTTTAAGACAAGAATTTTCCCTACTCAGTTTAGATTAATTTTTGGACTACACTGCATTTCAGATTGAATTTTAGCTTCTGCCTTTTTATATGTATTATAAGTTTGATTTTAGGAACAGTCTTCCATCTGCACAATCTGTTTCAACAATAGTTTCTCAGTTTTATTGTAAGGTTCCATGATCTAGCTGGAAATCTCACGCCTCATCAGATAGTCTGTGGGCAGGCAGTGATGCTCAGAAGACAAGAAACATTGAAACACAAGGAAATATTAGGTGTAGTAGCTGGGATATTGACTTTTAGCATTTTCTGTCGATTTTCTTTATGTCAATGGAAGCATACTTCTACGCAAACTGAAGGTAGCTACGACTTCTTTTCATTGATTTCGTACGAAATTTAGGAACCATTCTAGACAAACTGAAATCTTCTCTGACTTCCCAGCGCTTGTTGACTAATATTTCTATAAAATAAAGCCTAGATTGCGTACTGAGATGAGATGGAATTTGATTCCTGTTTCCCCAGAAAAGTTTTTACACATTGGACATAAATTAATGACCATATGACTTTTCTCAAATGTTCTTTAACAATTTACTAGAATCAGTATGATCAAGTGACTAGATGGGTTGAATCATGTGTGAACCATAGCTGCAAATGAAGGAAGTATGAAAGAATGTGCGAACTGAAATATGTGACACAGCAACAAAACTGTTATCATACAAACATTTATGATATGAGAATAAAAGTAGGAGAGATAAATCAGATAACTTTATATTTAATATTTCTTTTCAATTTTGTGCCACACTAGCCAAAAATCAGCAAGAAAATTCTCATTGTAACTTTTGCTGTATTCTTAACGCATAGTGCATAATGTTATCCATACTACCAGTGTTAATATGTTACTTGAGTGCTACCAGTTCTACCAATGTTAACATACTGCTACCAGAATCCTCATGTAAGAAGAGTTAGTTTTAAAGCTAATATGTGACGTTAACAGATCCATATAATAGAGTACAAATTCACTCATCTGTCTGGCTTGTGTCTCTTGTTCTGCATGGTTACAGGATATTGAGTACTGAATCAGAGTGCGATATAGGATTTGTTTTCTCCTTCCACCTGAACTATCTTCCTCTCAGGAAACCAGTAAAAGAAAATAGAATAGGCATTTGTGGTATTTGAGATGTATTTAACTAGAAGTGGAGATAAAATGTTTAAAAATCTTTGACAGCCATTTGCAGTGAATGAAAATACAGTGGTTATGTAATTTTAATGCCTATCTGTTCTCATCAGAGCTTGAGGGTCCAAGAAGAAAAAGGAGAATCTTTCTCCAAAATAACTAGAAATCTTCATTTGAACAAAGACTAGAAAAAAGGGGTTGAAGAAGACACAACGAACTGGTGGGAGTGCTAAAAATAATTCCTAGTTTTCACTTAGAATAATTATCTTCAAGTAATTACATTCATGTAATGTAGCTATGGTTAAGAGCTGAGAAAGGCTCACATTTGATATATGGAAAAAGCATATGAAAAAAAATCAAACCAATTATTAGAAATCTTCGTTATAATTTTCATTAGTGAAATCAGGGTATTTGATTTTCTCTGTTTGGTGATTTGTTGGTTTTTTCCTATTTGTCTGTATATAAAATTTCATAATGCTTGTATTTAGAATGCATGTCCTTACTCATATTAGAAGTATTTTAATCAGGAAGAACTTTTCAAAATTCATTTTCCCGTTTGAAAAGTTTTAGTTATCCAATCATAGACAAAAAGCATTGTATCATTCAGAGGACCAATCACATGCAGGGAATGGTGAATCAATAATATTCAGTGAAAAGAGTGAATACTTCAATATCAACACAAAAATTCAATCAGTTAGCATATGTTCAGTGATTTTTTTATTTTTTTTTAATGAATAAAAACATTGGTATGATTCAGGGTGCTTTGAGAAGAATAAAGGACTAAATTTACAGCAAACGTTAGTCAGAATATCATTCTCCTTCTAATTTTTAAGTTTGAGTTGATGGAATTACCATATGTCTCATTTCTGACGTTTTGTTTCAGGAGAGTGACTGACTATATGAACATGATTGTGGAATGACAGTATCACAGTACTTATTACTGAGGCAAAATGAATTTGCATTGAAGTAAAGACACTGAGATTGTGAGGGAGTTTCCATAAGTGTCTCAGCTCTGGGCTCCCATTAAATAGGAACTCCTACTTCCATTGGATTTTAATTTATTTTTTCCTGTGAATTAATTTTATTCCTCTGAAGTGTCTATATCCATCCAGCTCTTCCTTCTTTTTGATGCCTACTCAGTCCTTCGGTTAATAAAAGACCTCTAAGAAAGAATATTTGTGAAAGAAAAAAACACCATCATTTCGGGTCTTACTGAGTAATTTATGAGAAATTATCCTCATGCCACAATTAGACTCTGGCATGTGGAACTCTCATAAAGACACAAAGACCAAATATTACATTTCTTAAGTTTTTAAGTAAGAACTTAATATGGAATTGATATGGACTGAATGTTTTGGGTTTGGGTTATGCTACCAATAACTAACTAAAAAATCCCTGTTGCTTTCTGTCAAGTAGTTGTATAGACTACAGAGTGTCTACACATGGGGTAGTGCTATGCATAATTAATCGTACACATAAAGGAAGGCTGTAGGTACTTTTGAGAGTGAAACAGGTTATAAGAAATAAATTTTTCATTTAAGTTTTGACTTTAATCTCTTCAGTGATTAAAAACAAATCTCTGCATATTTCTGCAAATGAGGATATTAAGCTAAATAAATGAACTATAAACTGTGTTAGCAAAAAACTTTGTTCATTAATTTGAATGGGTAAAATAAATCTAATGTACATTAAGAAATGATGGCTTTATGGCTCATTTTCTAATGTCTGAACTAGCAAGTGAAGCAACCACAAATTGCCTGTCCCTCTGGTGAACAAGATCCACAGAACGTGTACGATTAATGCCTGGCAGGCTTACCCTTCATCATGACCCAGAATGTGTCCTGAAGTCCCAGGATGAAAGCTGAGATGTCTCTGCCCTTGACCCCTAGACCCCAACACTTCATTTTCAAAAAGCTGAGTATCATACAACAGAGTTGGTGGGAAACATAAGCTTTCCGTGTGAGGGAGCTCACAGTGCTGCTGAACCGAACTTAACGTTCAGCGTGAGATCGATAACTCACGGTCTCCTCCTGAATGGGATTGCTTTTCTTTTGTGCATGTAAGGGGAGCCTGGGGCTGAGCTAGTTACTGCCTCCGAGTGACTGAATGCAGAGGAATGAATGAGCAGTAAAACAGAGCTTGCCTGCCCTCCCTCCCCCTTGCCCACTCCCCCTTCTCTTTTCCTTTCTTTGCTTTGCTTTTTCTTTTGTTTCAGGCCCAGTGTCAGCAGAGGGGGAGAGGGACAGGTCCAGCCTGGACTGTCAGCGTGCCCTGGTATGCTCTTGGCTGGCGCAGAGAACGTTTTTGAGTGGGGTGCGTGTGCCCCGGGTACCCGTCCCACCACGCGGCTCCACCGCCACCGCGCCAACGCCCTGGGCAGGTCAGCACTCAAACCCACAGGCAGCCCAAGGAGACGAGTTAGAGTTTCTAGGCTCTCTTCAGGGCGCTCGCTTAGCATGTGACGCTGACCTAAAGACCTCCTTAACCTAGAAATTAGTATCTTAGGCCAGGGAGGCAAAACGGCAGCCAGAGTAGAACTTAAAATTTCCTGTGGCAACTTCTATAAAGGCTTTTGATGTCTGAGTAGGTGTAACTTACATGACAAAGGAGGTACAACAGAAGCAAGTATAGTAGGACAGGGTTATCGTATGTTGCCTAATACTGTTTCTTGTTTGTTAATGTATGTCCTCTTTAATTTATATTGATGATAAGCATGCAACGGGTGCAAGTAGCCAGGAGTACCCACGTTTCTCCTTCATCTTCATGATGCCAAAGCAAATAAAGATATTTCTGAACTTCACACGGGCTATCACTGATGTAGGGAAGCACAATCTTTTGGAAAGACCATAGTATTTCTGTAACAGGGATGCTAGTGTGTTTCAGTTCAGTTGTATGTGTTGAATGAGAACGTCCATGACTTTCAAGTGGGATTTTTCATTTTTCTCAGCTTTATCTGATTTTAATTTGACTAAACTATTGATTAAAAAGAAAAATACATTTGAGTATACCATGGGATTATAAACATTGCTGACAACACCTTTTATTTATCACCACTTGGAGTGTTCATTAGCATTTTTTTAAAAATGTCCATTCTAACATTACCACCTAATTCCACTATAAACAGATTGACTTCTGCTGTAAAGGAAAGGGTTTGGTTTTCTTCTTCCTTTGCCATTGATTTTACTAATTCTGACTCTGCCTAATAGAAGTGGCAAAGGAAGACAGCTCTTTGACATCATACATCTTTGCTCAGCAGGCTTTCTTAAGCTTGCCCAACTAGTTAATTAGAAACATTTGACACTGGTCAAAGAGTAACCGTCACCTAAATGTATTGCTTGGTTACTAGTTTGAACACTGGAAGTTTAAAGTACCAGGAATTTTAAGATTAAAAACTACCTCTTGGTATCACTATCTGCAGGTCTCAAGCGGTGATTATTTTTTGTTGGTGGTGACCTTTAATTGTTATATTTTTAAAAAATTTGTATCATACACTGATATGTAGTGAAAGGTGATTGGTCTTGCATTCTGTTTTTAGAGCAAATTTGGAACAACACCAGTTTTGATATGGACTTATTAATTTGGAGGTAAAAATCTTTCAAATATATCCTTTCAGAAGGAAAAAAAGTAGTAAAATACAATTATATGGGTTATAAAAAACACTCAAAATAAATAACACTGATGTTTGAAAAGAGTTGAATGTCTTTTTTGCCCTCTTTTTCTGCTCTCTGCAGAGTGAAGGAGGGTAGCATTGAAAAACATAGAATCATAGAATCATTTCGGTTGGAAAAGACCTTCAAGATCATCGAGTCCAAACATCATCCATGCCCACTAACCCATGTTACAGAGTACCCCATCTATTCTATTTTTGAATACCTCCAGGAATGGTCACTCAACCACTTCCCTGGGGAGCCTATTCCAATGTGTGACAACCCTCTCAGACCAGAATTAGCAAAGTTATTTCTTTTTATGTCAAAAATATATAGAGTTACACATGAAAGAAGGTGAGAAATCAGCATATTGATTGTTTAGGCTCTAGAGAAAGGGCTTTTACAGAATCCCAACCTCAATTTCAGTCTTTAAGGGGAGAAGGAGAAATAACACAGGGAGAAAGATTTGAGAAGAATTAAAACTTTTTTTATATACATTATGTTCATAAATTTATCTTTGCATGATTAATTACTTCCTTCTCTTCCCTCTTCTTACCCAACATGTACCACAGAAAACCCCAAACAAACAAGCAAAAAAACCCCAACCCACAACACGTTTCACTCTTACAATGACCAAAATTTAGCTAATGGAGAAAAGATCTTAGTAGACTGTCTGCAGAACAGATACAGGATATTTATTTTACTATAACTGAGGGAAGGGGTCCCAATTCTTCAGGGAGGGATGGGGAAAATCTCATTAATGAAAAATGTATATTCCAAAAGAGTCTATAAGAGACAGATGTAAAGTTAATTAATATGGATGTCTAGATTCTTCCAGAAAGCACACCTGAAGACTAGCATGATTTCATTTATTTACTTTAGTCATTCTCTTTACAGAGCTTCCAAGGATGAAGGAATCATTAGCAATAGCCAGTCAGCAGAGACTACATCTTCTATTCTTAACCTGAGCAGAATATCACAGCTGGTGTGTGTCAGAGAGAGCAGAGGGACAGAGACTGCTGAAACGGCCAGGTCACTTCATCTACTGCACATTCACACTGAGGGCAGCAGGAGTTACAAATGTGCAATCCATAATCTGATTAATACTAGGGAGTCTAGAAAGAAGATGATGAGAGGGCAGAACTCCTTCAACTTAATTTTAGAAAGGACCTCTTACGCCTTTGGGTGGTGCTAATCATGTTTAGCAACAGAGCTGAGGTCTGGACTTCAGCACTTCCTTCCAAAATAATGACGACAGCTTCACAGTCCTCATTTTCCCCTTGTGTTTTTTCCTATCCTCTTTATCAAACCCGGGGGGGGGGGGGGGGGGGGGGTGTTGTTTGTTTGTTTGTTGTTTGGGTTTGGTTGTGTTTTGTTGGGGTTTTTTTTAGAGGGGAAAAAATAGAGACCTATTGCTGTTAAATGACAAAAACAAATTAGGTTTTCATTGCACTTAATCAATCTCCTTATCAACAAACCCAGACTAAGCAATTTTACAAAACAAATTTAGCATAAATGATATGAAGCAAGCAAACAAAAACCCCACAGAATATCAGTGGGTAGAACTGTTCCTGGGAAACACAAGAGGTTTGATTTTTTTTTATGAAGTTTCATGTGGTTTTTGTTTCTGGTATCTTACCCCAAGTATTCTGGGAAGGAAAAGGTTATTAAAAAGGTATCGTTTTGGAAAATCCACCTAAACATGTTCAAATCAATGTTTCCCTTACAGAACAAACCCTGGGGAGAGAATTAACAGGAATTACTGTATGGGTTGGTCTGCTACTTGTTTTGTATGCTTGACTGCTTGTCAGTTGGCAGAAATCAATGGTTCCCTTTTCACACTGAGGAGAGAAGGAAATGGGGGTCAAAACTTTTCCTTATGGCTAGTTGGAGTATAGATTAAGTATTGTACCTCCATGTCTCCAGCGTATCCCCTAAAAATACCATTTGCCATAGCATTTCAAAAGTATGCATTTATACAGTCATTCACACTTGATTAATTTATGTAAAATTTCTCTTCCTGAATTTGTTGAAAAAGTTATTGCAGCTTATAATAAATAGCTATTAGGGCTAAAAGAAAGTAATTTATGCTTTCTATTTAGTTTTATTTATCACACTTTTTTTCTAGCAACATGTTGACTATATTCAAACCCAAGACAGTCTGGCTTCCTTTGCCTAGAGTGCCTTTCTTCTGACACCAGTAAGGACACAGCAGATATGAAAAAATACCTGTCCAACAGGTAAAAGAAATGTTCCAAAGGAGAGTCCATATAGTGTAGTCATTGCGGCAGTAACCTATTGTGTTTATTGAAAATACTAATTTAGTAAAGAATGTTTAAAAGTCATTCTATATCTCAAACAAAGGAACCAAATGGGGTACTCCTTGAATTGATAGAATGACAAATTAAACACTTTTTGAAGACATATTAATTTTTGGCACTAAGTTATGTAGGCTTTTTAACATTATTTTCCTGTGACTTTTGCATGAAATAATCAGGTGACTGCATTGTCAGCTATTTTAACTATTCCTCCTCTTTTATTGATGAATACCCTGATTTTAAATATGTGTTCACCTTGAGATCAAAGCTGTAAAATCCGTTTTGGTTGGACATTTGTTTGTCTGTCAGGTATTGTGAGGTGGACAGCCGCATTTCCCACCATGGTGTATTCATTGCAGTATGATCACAGCATCTGAATTACGTTGTTGGCTTACAGGCATTCTTCAGTACAGTATATATTTTGAAGAAAATGATCTGTGTTTAACCACTGTTTAAAACACGCTACTCTGTATCCATTATGTTATATCAAATGTCAGGGAAACTATTTTTACAGAATGAACATTTGTACAGTTGGCAAGGATGGCTCCATTACAAAGATTTCAGCAGAGCTTGTTGAAATCTGTGCTTGGGGCTGAGGTTATGGCCTTCACAGTGCCATAAGAGGATGTATTCTGTTGGTGAAGACGATTGCTCTGAAATCTCTTACTCCATAAGAGAAAAGAGTGCTTTGGCAGTAGCATTGAGAGAATGGGACCACGAGAAACGACATGTCCCTCGGTTCTATTTTATTGCTAGAGAGATGTGGATGGCAAGTGTAGGGAATTAAATTCAAGTCATATTCAGATTTATGCCTCTGAAACTTCAATCATTTCAGTGATATGTTAAAACCATAACTTAACGTCAAGTTATGAATGTTTTTTTTATTATATTCTAATCTGTGGTTTTATCCACACAGGAGTTTGAAATGCAGTTGCCACAATCACATTTCAAATTTTTCTAGTTGTATTTTGCTCTATAGCACTTTCTTAACATCACTTTCATTATTAAGGTGTTTGCTAAGCAGTGAGTAAGTTTTTGGAAAACTATGCAAATTCTTTTCACTGTAGTCCTTGCTAATTATAATTAGAAAGAATTTGGGGAGCATGGAGCGTAACCTGTTCCTTAAAAAACATAATAAATTATAATTACCCTCCTGATAAAAATTCTTAATCTGTTCTACTGAAATGAATGCAAGAACTAAACTGCTTAAGCTGTACCTCTCCTGGTTTACACGTATGAAGTGGAAACAGTTTTAGGTGTTTTTAACACACATGTGTGCACACACACATATTTATCTATACATGTACATATAAAAGTAGTCTCTCTAAATTCCAGATGAAATTAATTCTGAATCTAAATCGAGGAAATCCACAAAGACCAATAAGAATAAAAAGGAATACTTGATGAATAAGTGAGAAACAGAAGTCAAATTTGCCTTGGGTAAGAGGGTTTTTTTCCATCCTCTGCTAGTCACCCAAGCTAAGTGTGTGTTTCACTCCTTTTCCTGAAAAGTTTCCTGAAAAGCAAATGGTACATATTGGGCTCTTATTTGAAGATGGATTATTAGTATTAGATAGAACACTTCTTCCTTAAAGAATTTTCTTTTTTCAGAATGTGTGTATATACATAAATAATAAACTTAAACCCCAAAATGTAACTGCATTTTCTGAGATATATTCATGCCAGTCGATGCTATGCTAAATATAAACACCAGTAATAGTGTCTTAATGTTTATACTGTGAGGTAGTCTGTTGTTCACCCAATCACATCGTAAAAGGGATTAAGGAGAATTTTTTATGAAGACTTGTCCAGTCAACAATGATGGTTCATTTTCTCATGATCATCTGGACTTCTACCTATATTTATTTTTCTCTACTTTTGAATTTATGAAGGACCCAGGCCTAAGGACTTTAACAAAGCTTGTAAGGAGCTCAGAAGGAAGACAATTTCAGAGGAAGTTAAATGCAGCCATGCTGGAAGATCAGTTGAATACCTTTGACAAAATGAGAGGGTATCAATATAAATAGCTTAAGGATTAAAGAATATTTTCCAGAACTGTTACATATTTTCAGTGTCCTTTGTAGGTACTATTTTATGCCTTGAGTTTGAACTAGTAGTATTGTATTTTATCCACATAATATTTATCCAATATTAAGTACCTATTTAGGAATGCAGGTTATTCTGCTAAAATACATGAAGGTCTTCTCCGAAGTAGCACAGATGCAAGAAAGAACGCTAAAAAACCCAAACCAAAACAACTCAGTAGTGTGGCCCTTGAACAAGAAGAGTCCATGCATCCTTTTGAAAGTTTCCAACTATATATGGACATATTTACAATGATAAGTTAGTTGTTTTTTTTTAAAGATTCACATTTCTGTTATTGCTTTTACTTTTTAAAAACATAACATTCTTCTTTTTCTGTTTACTATTATTAAAAATTTCAATCCATTTTATTATAACTCCAAGAGCTGTGACTACACAACATTCATGAGCTCTCACACACACATAAATTGAAATTCAGAAATTTAAAATTAAAACAAATCTAACATATGTTCTGTTTCCAAGGCATTGTTCAAACTTTCTCACATTTAGTGGACTTCATATGCAGGCTGATGGATTTTATGTCAAGACACAGCATTTTTACTTTTTTTTTTTTAAATAGAAATTTGGTGTATTGATCCATTCTGTGTATATATCACCAAATCAAAGACATTATGCTTACATTTATTCTTCATTTGATTTTTTATGAAATGTAAAAAATAATGATAAATCATGTGCAGGGTATAAGCCTTATCCAATAAGACATTTTTCTTCTGTCTTCCTTTATTTTCATGGCTGCTACCTTGCCTTTCAGTAGGTTAAAGAAACACTGTCATTAATATTCATAAGATATTTTTCCCCTATCATGTGATCCAAACCAGCATAGAAAATCATGTCCACCCAATTCTTACAGCTGGAATTACTCCAGGCTGCTTGAAACCTGAAATGATTTACCAACCAAGAATGACTGTCTCCAGAATTTTGTCAGGTAAATCATTCCCCAGGCTCTTTGATTCTTCACTGTAAGCTGATCCTGTTTAGAAATAGTTGAAGTCTTAGTCTGATTTATGTAACACTATTGGTGGTGTGTGCCAGTTCCTCTTCACATTTTACAGACCCATCTTTGGCAAAATTGAGTGTTTGCAAAAATGTATTTGACAAAATCAGTTGCGGTAAACATCATGATCTGACAAAGAGCTAGCCTACTTTGAAAGGTTTAGAGCCTCCAGATAGATACAAATAAGATAAGAAAAAGCAGACACATGTTAAATCATCCAACAGCAAAGGGGATACTTTATGGAAATGAACTCGCAAGATAATAATTTGAATTTGACAAGGTGATAATTAAAGTCCCTAGATAGACTCTTTCCACATCTGTATGCCTTTCAGTGAAGTTGGTTAGCATATTAACTACTGTTGGAGCATACTAAAAAATATTCATGGGATGTTAAACTGCATATTGTTATTCATTTCAATTTGTATAATAAATGTAACAAAATGCAATGCATACAGTGTTACACAAGAGGTACTAATACCTATTATAGACTCTTTTTAAAGCACACTGATACCATACCAGGCTCTCAGATGCCAGTTTTATCCAGAGAAATTCAAAAGATTTAATATTAATTAGTCTTTCTGGCAAGAACAACAAGGTGATAAATTTCTTTTGAATGTGAAATACTGAGGCCAAGACATTTTCAGTGCAGTAGCCGGAACTATTTTATATTGTAGTTACCGAATAATGACTATCAATAGGCACTTTTACTGGAAATACTTTAATAGCAACTGGCTTTGTGGAAAAGCTTTGAAGCCTATGTCTGTAACAAAAGGTTTGTTGTTAACTGGTGATAGCTTTTTGGACCAACTTTAAACCAATAGCTCCCAAAACCTATTGGTGGATTGTTGATAAGCCAGTACTCTCTCCCGTGGAATTACTGTGTCAATGGGAAGGCATTTATATACTTCTATAAATGACACAATATTTTTCAGAAAAAAAAAGTAAAAGTTTTCAATGTAAACACGACACATCCGTGTTCCCTAGCAGATTCGGGTGTCATTTACCTTTCAACTTGTGTTAAGAGTACATTTTTTAAGTAACTCTTCTGATTGTCCACACTTATGTGGAGTCATGTCATGGATTGGTCTCAAGGTGCTGAAACTGGGTTCACTGCAGCTGAAACAGTAGACGAATTGTGTTGAGGAGCTCATCTAGTGCACTCCAGCTGCAGACGGGGATTTGGACCCTTGGGGCCAGATGAGGGCTGCTCTGAAGTAATCCCACTCCATGTTACCTGTGCTGTGGTCATCAGGTCCTCAGCACCAACTGCTCTGCTCCGCAAATCCACTTTTAATGGTCCACATTAATTGTTTCTGTAGATGTAGTCTCAGTGTGATAGATAAGAGGAGAGTGCATGCACATTAAAAAACAACTACCAGAAGCACTGTCGGAGCCTTCAAATCTGGGGAATGACTGGCAGCACCACCTGGAGACAGACAGAAACTTTGCCATTTAAGGTAAAGATTTAGTGCAAAGAGCTCAAAACTCTGGGAGAGCAAAGGATTATCGAGTCTGCCATAGAAGTGATTGTCGTCTCTGAGTCAATGAAGTGACAGACATAAAAAACTGTGATATGAATGTGCTGTAAATGCCTATATGACCAAAAGGGATGTGTTTCATTTTCTTTTCTCCTTTTTTTTTTTTTCCTTGATATTCTCTGTCCCTAAATGAAGGAAAACTTTGCTTTGACATAGTTTTTCTCTTAAGTTGACATTAGTCTGTCATCTTTTTCCAGTAGCAACATAATTATCATATAGCCAAGACTTTATGAATCATTTTGCAATGCTACATGTTTCTGTTAGCATTAAATGCTGTAACTTAGCACATAGTATTCATATTCTGTGTAGTGATTTTCATGCATCATGATTCTCTCATTTAACTGTGCCAAAACTTATTTACAACTTGGAATATTTCTTCCTGACATTTTTATTCTTCTTTTCCACTCTTCATACCACCACATCGCTATCTGTAAAGAACATGGATGTCACAATTAGAAAAAAGGTCAATTTTTTTTCAACTTGATAGATTTTTCCCATGTCTCTTTTCCTTTTTACTCCCAATCCTTCAATTAAAAGAAAACAACACAAAACATCAAGTTCTGTAGCATGCTAAGTCAGTAGTTGGTGAAGTACCAAATGTCATTTAGGCTTGGGTTTGTTATAGTTTCCAGAAACATACAACACATGCAGCACTTCTTGATGTTGACAGATGTAATTCCACACAGTTTAAGAGCACATTTAAAATCTCCGTGACCAAGAAAACATCAATCTGATAATAGCTTTTTTTCCTCGTTAGCTGCTATCACAATGATCCCCACAGGAGGATACAAGATGCAGGTTATAACAGGTTAAAATAAATATTTTCTGTTACATTAGCATCACAAAATATGCATTCATACATGTATTCATATGTTCCTATTTTTAAGGGAAATATATGTGCATCAAGTCTACTTGCCATCAGCAAAAGAACTTTAGTATTGTATGTTAGCCAACTCAGTATTGAGTTAATATACATACCCCTTTTGCATTGAATTTCCTTGGTTAACGTTACAAAAATGTGAAAAGGGGAACGGGGTTTCCTGCTTTATCTCAATTCAGCAATCACCACTCTACTTCCTAACTCCTAAATTATATTATACATTGCATTTGCAGCTGCTTTTGACCTAGCTGTGAACAGCTGAATTAAGTCTCTAATGCAGAGTCCCACCTGGTGACAGAACATGCTATTGCTTTTTTACATGTGCAATGCTTCTTTAAAATATTTTTTTTTTTGGGGGGGGGGATGCCATAACCTGGTTTTAAATCATGTTGCCATCATACAATACTCAATACAAAGGCAGAATCATCAGGGGAAAAATATCTCTATTAATTACAACAAATGCATTTGCTAGACATTCAGAACAATGTAACTGGTTCTGAGGGAATTTTGTTTTCTGAGTTTTATGTTAACACTAAATAAGGGAGAAAAATTCTGTTTGCAAATAGTCCAAAGTAGAGAATTTAATTTGCTGATGCTGAAAATGACTGAAACAGGATTATTGGAACAGTGACTTACATGGTAGGTCACAGAGGGGAAAAATATTGTCTTCTGAAACATATAGATATAGATATATACACACACTAGTATATTTTAGTGGTAGATGCCACGTAGAATATCATCTGGTGTAGTCTGACAAATTTGTCATTTCTAGTTTTGTTGTTGTTGCTACTGTTTTCATGAAGGAGCTCTCATTAAAATTGCAAAACTTAACACTTTCATTTACCTTATTTCAAAACTTATTCAACACTGACAGGCAAGGGATTCCATTCAAATTTAAAATACTTTGCAAAATGTAAACCTGTTCAAGGAAGGAGAAAACAACTCGATAGAATTGAAATCTAGTACCTGTGAAAAAAACAGAATAAAACAGAAAGAAAAATGTTAAAGAAAGAGAGAGACAACTTGAAAATATCCTTTATGGAAAGTGCCTTTGGGCCACAAACTTTCAACCAGACTCAGTTTAGGACCTTCTTAATTCATCTAGCATTTTCAGTGATTCTCAATATATATTCTCAGGTTTGTATTTTTGTTTGGGCACAGGAAATGGTTAAATGTGGCCTTAAAACCACAACCTCTTTAACACTGTGTCTTGCAAGCAGGAAGGCTTGTTTGATACTTTCAGGAAACCTTAAATGCATGTAAACTTCACCTAACGGCGGGACAGTCGATAAGACGCAGGCCTAAAAGCAAAGGCTAGCCTGAGTTGTCTTAGTGGCCATTAATTACTGTATACTTCAATTAGATCTCACAAATAAGTGAAAGTGACTAATATTTTCCTTAATCTGAACCTCAGCTTGTAATGTTTGCAGCGCTGCCTGCCAGACACATTTAGATTAATGGGTTCAACAGTAAAGGTCAGTAATAAGCCTGAGGGTACGCTGAAAATCCTGACAGTAACATTTGCCAGGTGTGACTTCTGGAGATGGCCTGATATCACTTACTGACCAGTAGCCCATAGATAACAGGAACAGTAAGCCTTTCACCACAAAACCCAGCTTATTTGATAAGAAAATTGACATTCCAGCCCTTCCGGACAGCACGATGTTCTCAGTGATTTCAGGGCGTACCTTGAAAATGTATGGGACTGCTCTTATTTATATAGAGATCTGTGTGTATGTGTGCGTGTGTATGTGTGTCTGTCTCTCTCCCCGTCTTTTCTACCCAGCACGATGTCTCGCTAGTCTCAGTGGGACTATTGTTGCTCTAAAGCATCCATTCAGTAGGAATGAAACAGCTTGCATCTACCCTTTGGGGGGTTGACTTAAAACAAGGGGGGGGAAGAAGAAGCTTGACTTCACATCCAGTGGTAGTCTGAGGAAGAGAAAAATAGGTGTTGTTTATGAAATTGTGTAGAAAAAAGCAAAAACTTGGGATTTTTTGGAGAGTGAAAGCAGGAAGAGTGTAAGCTGATAATGCTTCGGGAAAGATTTCCATTAAGAAGAGAACAGAAACAATTCTATGTTGTTTATCTACCTTTTAATTTTTATTTATTTTTTTTCCCCTGAAAAAACAAACTGATATTTTTCTCAATTTATTTTTCTCTTCTGACTTATTTTCCTGGTTGTTCTTCTGTAACATAGCTTACTTAAATCACTGGCTTTAAGTGGAGGGTGGTAGAACCTCAGGTTGCCCTGATGGAAAAAAAGAAACCAGCAGACCACAGTAATAGCGTGCAAAGCACTTCTGGCTTCTCTAAACCTATATAGGACTTTAAGATGCAAAAGTCAAAAGCGGGGAACTGTTGGTGAGAAAAGCGGTCGGATGTAGTCAACTTGAGCTTCAAAGACAAATCATTCAAGAGCAAGGTCATTACAGCCATGCTGTGAATTTGGGGCCTCCCAGCCCCTCCCTCACCACCCCCCAAGAAGATTTTAAGAGAGATTAGAGGTTTACAGCAGGATGAGAAGACGAAAAGCCACCCTATTCAGGGCAGCTCTGTGCAAGCTGGGCGCAGATGCATTGTCTTTTTCGCAGTTGCATGGGGCGGTGAGACGGCGACCCCGATGTCTGCCTTTTCCTCCTCTGGCTTCCCGTCAGTGACTGATCACTTTCAGCTGCAGCATCCAGGAATTCACTCATTTCTAGTGATGAAAAGGTTCGCTTTCTTCACTAATCACCTAGGCAGGCTCAGCTGCCTGTTTGTGCATTCACGGGAATATTAACTCGCCTGGAAAGCCCTTCTCCGGAGTTGGTTGTGTGTTGTAATTAAAGAGAGTGTTAAGAGAGAGCCAGTGTTGTATCTACACTGCTGAAGGTAGCCATAAGGATGCAGCAAAAGAAAATAGAAGAGTTCATAGGATTAAAACTGCATTCAGCTAACGATCCACTTCAGAGCGCTATGTTACAACAGCCACAGGCAAAAAGTAGTGGGAGAGGGCTGTAAATTAGGACCCTGCTTTGTAAAACTCACTCCAGCAAGGAAACTGAGGGTCTACAGAGACAGAGAGTAGTCCACGGAGTGCACTCAGGGAAGTAACACTGTCTTTTTTCCGAAAATGGGATAAAGCAAGCCTTTTTTAACTCAGCTAAAATAAAAGTTTTTTAAATGCCAGTAAGTGTAATGTACTGGTAAATACTAATTAATTTGGATATGTAATCCTGATCACTTAAATTTAAAACCTTGCTCTGAATTTGCCAATGTTAAGTGACTTTAAAGCAAGAAGAAATTACAAGCCTCTGAGCAGCTATTTTTCCCTCAGAAGTTTCTGGAAAGTGCTTCCTGTAGATGACAATCAAGCCTTACAAAACCAGATAAAGGATCTCAACAACTGAGTTTCATAGCATGCAGAGATAATAAATCATTGAATATTAGGGAGTCTGAGATTTTTTTCATCATATATTTGTCACTGACAATGCTGATTTGCCAAAACTATTTTTCATTATTTCTGTCAATTCCAAACATTAGGGAAATAAGCTTTGAAAATTATCAGAATGCCTTATTTTGACATTTTTATTGAAAATGTCAAGTTTTATAGTTCAAAATAATTTTGTTTGGAAATTAAGCTAATTGTAGCAGTAAAAGGTTGACATTTATTGAATCTTACTTTTTAGGCTTTTTGTTTTAAAGCTTTTTATTTTTTTTTCTCAATCTTAAAATGTTTTGTCTGAAGTCTGGTTTGAGAAAGTTCTCGATATCTTAAGCATAATGAGGGAGATTAAAAGTAACCTGTCTTATTCTCCGAGCCATCATAACTTTAACCTCTTCTAATATTTGTGTATAATACCTGAGTAAGATCAGGTGCCAAATGAGAAAGTAAACAACTTGGGTAATAACTATTACAGTAGTAGATCAGAGTTCCCTGTTCACTTCATTCATGTAAATCCTATGGAAAGAGCAGTCAAAGTTTTACTTACGTAAAGCAATATGGTATCAGATTCCTTATGATGTAAAAAAATGCAAGCTTTCAAATGCATTCATGAACCCTCACCTAGCTGAACAATAATAGGCTAGCTGAGCAAAAACTGTGTGAATATAATTGGATTCTTTGGTTCAGATCCTAAGGTTTCATTCAATTTTGTTCAGTTGTTATTGAAACAACCTCTCATTGAATGAAAAACCATTTTATCATAGTTAAAAACTAAAGTGGGACCTCTGCATTTGACCTGCCTGTAGTCCTGTCTATGATGCATTTCATGCAGTGCATGAAGAATTTTATGTGATAATCAATACTGACAAGAGTACTATGAGACCAAAATAGTCTGACCAAAAAGTCATCATAGTTATCAGTGTCTGAAAAAATACCTATTGACTTTTTTTCTGTTTGCCAAAGTACCTCTATTTGCTTCCCAAAATACAGTTGTTTTCTATGATTGATAAGTTCACTAGCTTTTAAGCTCATTCACATCCATTAGTTCTGCCTTTTTCCCCTCCCTGTTGAAAATCAGGAGCTGTCAGATTGAAACGTTCTTGCCAGACACAAATAGTGTCCCCAGGGGTGGCAGAAAGCACTCTGAATCGGTAAGAAATAGATTTTAAAGTGTTGCTTGTTGACACTGGTCACTCCACTTGCTTTACAGAAAATGTAGAAATAGAGGACAGACAATTATATAAATACTGTTTTTAATGTGTCTTCCTAAAAATCTTTCCTTTTTTTTAGACAAAGAAATAATACATTTGAGATGTTTCAAAGAAAATTAGTGGTGCAACAATGAAATCTATATGTTGATCCTTTAGAGAACCAGAAATACTTCAGATGGTGTCTGCTGTCGGGCCTGATCCAAAGCCCATTAAGGCCAGCAATGATAATCTTTTTTACTTTAATGAGCTTTGGGTCATATCCAGTATGTAAGCAACAGTCATCCATATGCTCTTTAAACTTGCAGAATGCATGATCCCACATTACGGAACCAAGATCAGTTCTGGCTCCGCTGAAGCTGATGGGAGTTGTGAAATCTTCCAGACCAGGATTTCCAACTTTATCTCTGGGATGTAAGAACAGGGGCTTCAAGCAAGCTGAGTTTTGGGGGAAAGGAAAACTAAAGTTACAACAGAATCGATGTTTATTTGACTGTCTTATGTGTAGCTAGCCCCACAGTATTTTTCTATTTCCACGTCTTCTACATAAAATGAATGACTACTCACATGCAGGAGTATGCATAGTTCATTTGGAAAACAGTTGCATCTTTTTTATTAGACACAGACTGAAAAGCGACCCATTAAAAAATTATTGCCTTAACCATTTCACTATTTTTTTTAATGCTAGTGTATGTGTTATTGGTGAGAATATTGCAATGTGAAAAATTACAATACAAAGTGTGAAAACATTTATCTCATAATAAAGGAATTCTTGTGATGAAGAATTGTTTCCTGTTTTCTATTTTCTCTTTAACACATGGATATTGACTAGTGATAATGAAGAAGTCCTGAGATATAAGTAGTTTATGAAAAGTGACAAGTGTGCCCATTGCCTTACGTATTCCAACAATCTATTTTATTCCTGCCCCATCCCATGCCCGCTCAGCTGTCTGAAAGGTTAGCTGCTTGTTTCACACGTTTCCCAGGCTCAGCTGCTTTGTCTCGGCGGTGGCTTAGGGGACACAGTGACCGCGGAGCTGTAGGCTGCTGGCCAAAAGGGATTTCCAGATGCTGTTGTGCCGTTGGTGATCTCCAATGCTAATTGGGCTGCTGCTTCCTGATGCCGTACGTGGTGGTTACCTACACCACGGGATACAACAGACCTGACTGGAATGAAACTGTGAAAGATTCGGGGACAGTAAATGCTGCAGGAAATGTTGTTTATTGTTAACTGGCTGATGGATCGTAAATAGTGTGTTGGAAACAATCACTCGGGAACTTTACAGATATACAGAAGATAAAAATATGTGCCAAGGGCTGACTTCTGTATACAGAAAATTAATATTGAAGACTCTAAACAAGGAAGGGCTAGTCTGACTTCTCCCATGTATTGTTGTAAACTGAATTTTAAAACCACATAACGGTGATCAGTTAGTACTTGACATACACTAACTGACATCATCTGTATTAAATATTATTGTTGCTGTCTTTGTTGCTGCTATCATTAGCATTGTCATTATTTTATAAAATGGAATTGCTGTTTTCCAGCAATTGGATTGGCAGACTAAGTCCCAGAGGCTGCATGTGATCACATTTTTTTAATTCAATGTGTGTGTAGTGCGGGAGAAAGGGAAGCAAAAGGAAGGTTAAAAAAAAAAAAAATCATATGATTGGCTATGTTATGTTTTTAAAAGTGTCCTCTCAGCATTTCACACCATTCAGAGGGAAGACTTCAGAATAGATGCGTTTTTGGGTTGGTTGCAGGATGGGAAGTTCTGTAGTATGCTTCTATGTAACAAATTATTATAAAAAACACACTGAGGTTTAAGCAGTATCTGAACAAATAAAAAGATCAATCATATAATGGTTAAACCTCCAATAAATATGTTTTTAATAATCACGTGGTATTTTAAGTAACGATTATCAAAAATCTTAATGTTAATACAAGTTTACAAACTTTAATAGAAAGCATTGCTTAACAGCTTACACTAATTTTTATTTTTATTTCCTTACATTTGTTACATGAAGTGGTACCTTATTGTAAGAGTATAGTCACCTTTCCTAACACTGTTGGCACTGCAGATTTTCTCACCAATGTCTGCTTTTGTTGCTTTATTGTTATTGCTAAACTAGAAGGCTAGCAAAGTGCCAGGAAATTAAAAATACTTCTTCACATATTTACTAGGTATTTAACATCTTTAGGGAGTCATTTAATAACACCAAACATTACATTTCTCATAAAATCCTTATTCTTAGACTAAATTCTAGGAGTACATTTGGGTTAAAGAGATAGCAGATTAGGACTCACATGTGACAACAATTCACGCTAGTTCAGTAAACAGCAATATGTGATATATTTTTACTGATAAAAACAGTGTAGATCTACCTTTATTTGAAATCCCTCTCCTGTTTCTCATCCCTATTTCAGAGTATTGTATACCTTATATGTTAATTGCTGTTTGACATAGTTAAAGCTCTTCTGAGTTATCCCTGCCTATCTGGATGAGATCACATTCCTCCACTTATTTTTAACAATAAGTTTTCTTTCTTCCCTTCTCCCATTTAATTAACTTTTTCTTACTCTTTTTCTGCAAAGCCAATGGTTTAATTTGATAAATTTTATGTAAGCTTATTTAATACAGGAATTGTCCCTTGTATTTGAACTGATGAGTTTGATAAAGAATATTGTATAAGACTTATTATTTGTCTGCAGATGTGTCATAATTAAAATTGTTTTGTGCTACTAGCAGTGGAATAGTTAAAAGCTACCATTTCATATGTCATTTCTATAGTTCTTCAGTACTAGAATAATCTATACATTTTAATAACTATTTTCATTAGTTTTTCTTTTTATACTTAAGGCCAGAATAAAATCTTACCCCGGAAACAATTCTGATGAATGGCATTGTTCATAACAATTAAAAAAGTCAGAATCTGGATGTAAAATCTGAAGAACTAATATTCCCCTGAAATATATTTATATTACTTATCACAAGCAATCTTTTAAAAATGTAAATAATTCTAAAAACTACACAAGGAAAAAACAGCTAATTTAAAATCCTACATAGAAAATGTTCTCAGAATGAACTTTGTGGATTCAAATCTATCAAATATCATCCATTTCAAGTGACTCAGAATGTCATACACGTAACAAATTAAATATCACATATTAATATTGTAAATGTTCATATAAGATGAAGTGTTTCAGGTCCAGGTGCTGCACACAATACTATTCTGTGCCTTATCTATGATGTTCTCACAATGTGTAGGGCATTTTGCTAGCCAATGGGGCAGCTATATAGTTATGAGACACAATTGCCCTGAAAATAGCCAAAGTGGCACATGAGCAGAGGAATAGCTGAAAAGTTCGTAATATCTGTAAGAAACCAAACTTGCTAGTGCTGCACTACTACAATCTCTGAGTAGAGACAGGAAATGAGAAATCCTTGTATTCTCTGTGAAGGATCTGGATTGAAGTCTTCCTGCCTTATCTGGTATGGCAAAAAAAGGTGTCAAATCATGTGTTAAAGAGACCTCACTTGGTCACCTTCTGATGACTATGCTGGGGGGTTTTTTGCTTGTATTTATACATTAACTTAGAGGCTTTAATATTTCTTACATTGTTACATTTTCATTGTTTTAATTTATAAGAGGTTTTGGTTGGTTGATTGGTTGGTTTTCCTTCTAAAATCTCTTTACTGCTGAGGCAACTTGCCAACAACAGACCTACTAATCGGATCTACCATACACTCGATTTCCACACTGCCCTAGGCTATCCCATTCTGGAGTGCACATCCTGCATCCCACTGCAAAGCTCCTGGAGCAAACTCTTGGTGTGTATTGCACAACACTTTTTGTCTACTTACCTACATGACCTATAGGACGCCATGCATATGCAGCTCTATAAGAAGTGCTCAATAAGGGATGCATCCTGTCAATAACTAGTCCCTTCATAAGAGGTACTGTTGACATTCTCATCAGGACCACTTAGTGAAATAACAGGCTTCTCACCACTGCTATTGATTCATAGTTGCCTGAGTTTCATACAGTTTTAGAGACATCTCATGACTGTCAGAGACTATCATCTGTTAGAGACACTTATCAGAAGTTATTTAAATCAGAGGTCTGTCAGGGGTGTAAATGACCACTTCAGACTATTGTCATTTCCCTTGGCTACACTCCATGCTGGTCACCGTGTGTTGGAAAAATTTTAGCACCAAGAAATCAGTTCCCACAGCTTGACACTGGTTGTGTTATGCACCTGGGAAGATCTTGTGAATGCAGATTTTGCAGAAGGTGAACAATTCACAATGTTATTTTCCCAAGATGTCCAATCAGCAGTACCATCAGTCTCCTCCTTCTCTCACTCCCTTTCTCCTCAACTGATTCCTACTGTAGACTTTTGCAAGGTCTGGATCTCCCCAGCACTGCAGGGAAGGAGGGTAGAAGGGAACAAGTGGGCAATGGGACTATAAATTGTTACTGCTATAATCATTTAACACATTGTGTTTACTTCCAAAATATATTTATTTCACATTTTCAAAAGCCTTACCAGCAGCAAAAAAATAATAATTAAAAAATTCTTAATCATAAGCCTATTTTGAGGGATGCTGTTCTGTTGGAGTAGATGTTTTTTCAGCTAGTTGCTATTCTCCAGCTGGAGCTGCATATATAGAAAAGTCTACTTCCAGAAAGCTGAGATGTACCTCAAATGGAAACTGATACTGTACTAGAAGTATCAACCTCATTTACATTGTAGGGGCTGTATTGGGTTTGTGTGGCAAGATTTTAGTAATGGGGGACTACAGGAATAGCTTCTGTGAGAAGCTGCTACAAGCTTCTGCCATGTCTGACAGAGCCAATGCCAGCCGGCTCCAAGACGGACTCGCTGCCGGCCAAGGATGAGCCCATCAGCGATAGTGGTAACGCCTCTGTGATAACATTTTTAAGAAGGGCAAAAAAAAGTTGCTGTGGCACAGAAACTGCAGCTGGAGAGAGGAGTGAGAATGTGTGAAAGAAACAGCCCTGCAGACCCCCAGGTCAGTGCAGAAGGAGGGGAGGAGATGCTCCAGGCGCCGGAGCAGAGATTCCCCTGCAGCCCGTGGGGAAGACCATGGTGAGGCAGGCTGTCCCCCTGCAGCCCAGGGAGGTCCACGGGGGAGCAGATCTCCACCTGCAGCCCAGGGAGGACCCCACGCCAGAGCAGGGGGATGCCCAAAGGAGGCTGTGACTCCATGGGAAGCCCGTGCTGGAGCAGGCTCCTGGCAGGACCCGTGGAGAGAGGAGCCCACACTGGAGCAGGTTTTCTGGCAGGACTTGTGACCCCACAGGGGACCCACGCTGGAGCAGTCTGTGCCTGAAGGACTGCAGCCCGTGGGAGGGACCCACGCTGGAGCAGTTCGTGGAGGACTGTCTCCCGTGGGAGGGACCCCACGCTGGAGCAGGGGAAGAGTGTGATGAGTCCTGCCCCTGAGGAGGATGAAGCAGCAGAAGATAACGTGTGATGAACTGACTGTAAACCCCATCCCCGTCCCCCTGCGCCGCTGGGGGGTTTGGTAAAGAATCCGGGAGTGAAGTTGTGCCTGGGAAGAAGGGAGGGGTGGAGGGAAGGTGTTTAGAGATTTGGTTTTATTTCTCATTACCCTAATCTGGTTGATTTGTAATAAATTGAGTTAATTTTCCCCAAGCTGTCTGTTTTGCCTGTGACGGTAATTGGTGAGTGATCTCTCCTATCCTTATCTCAACCCACCAGCCCTTTGTTATATTTTCTCTCCCCTGTCCAGCTGAGGAGGGGGAGTGATAGACCGGCTTTGGTGGGCACCTGGCGTCCAGCCAGGGTTAACCCACCACACTCCTGAAGGCTTCTATACAATATAAGATTTTGTTCTAGATCTAAACCTTATAATTCACTTCCTTTTCCTTTTGTAGCACATCTATTACTGTATTTTTAAGCTATTAGCTAAATTTTATTGCAGAAGAGCATAAGGAAATTTCATGCTGTTACTTGTTTCCTCCTTTAAATAAGAATAAATCATAAAGATATAACAAATACAAGAGCATCAGATTGCCTTCTTGAGCAGAATTATCACATGCAAATATTGACTGAGGTACATTTTCCTCACGTTCAGGGAAACAAGCACACTAACCCTCTTGTTATAATTTGTTCTTCAGAAAGGGTACTAATTTGTGAAACTTAGAAAAGCACAAGGGACTCTTCTATCAAATAGATAAAAGAAAGATACATTGTACCATGCTGTGATTGTATTCCATCAGAATAACATTTTTGCATGATACATAACAGATACAGTATGATTTAAAGAACAGCATTTATAGGTCCTCAACTAAAATAAGTTCTCTTTATGGTACATATCACAAGCAAAGCTGTGATGATGTCTACCACTCCTACTGAACAAGTCCAAGCTAATTTTTTTCTTCTTTATATTAAAATTAATTTAATATTTTATTTTTTAAGGGTTCTAAGAGTTAGCAATCTGCATCTAAAGACAGATTTGGTACATTCAGAAATGACACTCTGTCCTGCTAAGAACAGGTAGAGTTTCTAGCATGGTCAGGCAGTTACTGGGAAAAAGAAGGGGGAATAGATATAGGGATCTTGCAGTATTAGTGGTTCTTGGTAACTAATTTACTGGCTAGGTCTGTCTTTAAGGCATGTATGAGTTGGTGCAATGTATTCTAGGACTCCAGGGGTGAGACAGTACATGTAACCTGATGTGCAGGCTGCATGTGTATACATCTGAGAAACCCACTTTGCCTGATTGACATTTCACTGCTTAACACTTGGTTCTTTGTAACTTGTTTATCCAAGTGCATGATATATTCTTGCACAGCATGACTTTTTTGAGGAATAAGTTATGATACTCCAAGCCTATAATTTGATTTCAGTAACAGGCCTTCTGGGACTGGAATATTTGTTCTAACTTGACTTTTCTTCTCCCTTGCTGAAGTACTTCACTCAGAATATGCACACCCACTAGCCTCCATATTTAACAAAGTGTGCTCATTGTCCTGTATTGTAATCTGAAAGGTCAGGGCATTGAACCAGTAAATATTCAATTTATTCATGTAGGTACATTACATGTGTTCCAGTGTTTTCTTAAATGATTTGACATTAGCAAAAGAACATTGAGGCAAAAGAAACTGTGTAGAAGAGATAGGCCTTAGGCAATACAAAACAACAAATCATAACAGATATTAAAAACAGATTTAATATACATCTTCTTGAAAAAACCCTACCTTCATTACAGGAGTATTAGCTAGAAGGTGACTGCTTATGCAATTTGCTGTACATTAACTTACAAATTCTGTTAAACTTCCTGATAAAAAACTCTCTTATAAATGAACTCATTGATGTCAAACCAACATCCATGTATATGTTCAGTCTAGCAATATATTCATTTTCCATGTGTGATGCAGTAGCACTGATTCTGAGAGCTCTAGCTAGAATTTTGGCTGATGTGTTTTCTTTCTTTCTTTTCTTTTTTTTTTTTTTTTTAAGTGGACTTTGCTTCAGCTATTTATTCACTGTGTCTACTTTTCATAAACATTGAAAAGTCAAAATTTATTGGCCCAAACATTCACTGTCCATCAATTTCTAAGTTACAGATATGAGTATTTGACCAATTGTGTATGTATAGCTCTGAGTATTCATGACAGAAATTTGTGATTTCCCCTCAAGGGATAAAATGTCACTGCAAAATCAAGACTATTTTTGGAAAATATCAGGATATATTGCATGACACAGGAATGCTAAAACAAATTTGAAGAAATTATTAGTCATAACTTACTTGTGCAGATCTTGTGAAAAACATGTATCTCATCCTTTTCGTTTTCAGGATTCTGCTGGCATGAAGACTACAAAAAGATGAACTAACATTTTTTATATTAGTGGACACCTTCCAAAAGAATATAATTTTGCAATTAGAAATACATGCTGTAAATTACTGTTCACAGTATTTGCTGATTTGAGAAATTAGCAAAGCAGAATTTTACAAATGATTACTTCAAACAGTTGGCAAGGGACAGTACTGACCTACAGAGACTTAATGTAAGGGAGATGATAATTTAGAGGCAAATTCTGCCAACCTACTTGTATTGACCAGTTTCTTACTCTGAAGTTATCCCAGCAAGATCAACAGGATTACTGGAACAGTACTGTGCTAGTTACTGTGAGAAAGCTTGGCAGAATCTGGCCTTTACAGTGTCTTACTGGCCAAAAAAATTTATTTTTTTTTTTTATTCTTTTTTTCTGTCTATAGATGTTAAACTTGAAAGTTTATACACTTATTTCAAAGAGAAAACATCAGGTTTGTTCATTTGTTTTGAAAAGTTTTTCTCCTGTCATCCTGCAGTTAGATTTATGATAAGCTTTTTTAGAAATAATACAATACCTGCACATTCATTTCTGTATTTTTTTCCATAAATATATTGGTTTTGCAGCTCACTGTATCTTTCTCCTCTTACTTCTTATACCTCCTCCTCTCTTTGTGAAAGAAGAAAAATATCATCTATGTTTGCTCTTCCTCACTCTTGAACCACTGAAAGCAATACAAAATTTGGCATTGATTCCAGTTGCAGTAAGAGTAGAGACTTGACCCTGACATGCTGAGCCCTCTTATGGATGCTGTAGCCCTTTAGTGGTGCTTGACATACGCCTGATCATTCCCTAAGTATATAACATTTGCAAAAGGTGAGTCACTTCAGTACTTTTTCTCTTCAAACAATAATGGTGACTTTTTGCAACTATTTGAGAGGGAAGAGAGACAAGGATGGGAATAATTATGAAATGCTTTTTCTAGAGAATGAATTCCTTTTTGAAGCTTATATCTTTTTCCTTTTGTGTAGTAGTTTGCTGCTGCCGCTGCTGCCATACACTTATCTTTGTTGCAACTTTTTTTTTACCCTTCTTCCATGTGCCTGAACATGATTGGTTGGCTCCATGTTCTCATGCTATTGTTCAAGATGTTTCTATGGTGAGTGATTTAATTTCACTAGATTTGTGGCTTTCTCCTGCTGTGCCTGTATAATGGCATTGATGCAGATTGTTGAAAGGGAGAGTCTCAAGCCAGGTGGAGTTAATTAAGATGAGGTAGGTACCCCCAGTCCTTCTCATATGTAAAACAGTATAAAGCAAACCTGGCAGCTGATGATATAACAAATGTAAATATATTTTTGATGACAGATTATGTCATCTTAAAAAATAGTGAAAGCAACTGAAAACTAAGGCAATGTACTGTCTGCTTAAATTGCAGTTCCCACTAAGGAAGAAGTCATTTATTTTCTGTGAATAACAGAACAGTCATAGCGTTTGAGAAAAACTTGCTGGAGTGTTAAAATGAGAGGACTTGATACACATGCAAGAAAGACACAGGACCCCCTCTGTCCCTCCCTGCAAGGCTCCATGTTATGCTCACACATGGTTGATATATTGAATTTGGAAATTCCTCTAACTCTTGACATGCTAATAAAGTTACTGAAACTGATTAGGGACAAAAGAAAGCAGATGAAGCCCTATGTTATTTGTGACTTATTCTGTTGGGGAAAGACAGGAGGAGTTCAAGATTTTCCTGAAGACTCCCAAAATTTACAAGCTGCAGAAACATGGACATGTTTAAGCCATATTTATAGTAATGAACTGACATGAAACAACACAGAAAGAAAGGTAAATATAACAAAATCTCATATTACTTTGAGTAGGGTAGATGGGGGAAGTTGTTTTCACTTTTGCTTAAATGAGTATATTTTATAGAATTAGTCTGAGTACAAGAAAATACATGGGATAGAGACATAGGTAAGAACAAGCAGAAAATTGTAGATCTTCTGATAAAGGATGGAGCTAAGTGCAGCAAAGAAACACTGTGGATCTGGAGCTTGATGGATTGAGAGGGAATGAAAGAACGAGACTGGGAAACAGTTAATGGCCACAGCATGCTTTTCTTCTTGATGAACTAATTTCCCTGTGGAATGTGTTTTGCTGCAGGAATATGTTTGGTATGAAAATGAAATGGAAGCATAAGCAGTCTATCTAAGGTATTTTATCTAATCTCTTGCGTTTATTTTAAATCCATCAGAACAGAATCTTGGCACTAACAGTCTTTTATAAAAGAAAGCAGTCAGAGGGCTGAAATTATCCACTCCTCTCTGCTTACACCATCTGAACGTATCAGGGTTTTCCCTTGTCTTAACTCTCCAAGGGAATATTATTGGGTCACACAGAGGTGACTGCATGAATGCAAATGAAAAGAGATAGTCTTCACTTTCACTCGTAAGGTGCTGTGGTCCAGAACTTATTCTAATTTTTGATGAAAAGAAATTCCCTGTCTGGAAAGCAGACAAAGGCAGTTGCCAGGATCCTAACCCTGGTCTCCGTCTGTCACAGTTACTAAAAGACTACAGCTGCCACACTGGGTCAGAGTAAGCAGCAGGTATGAAGAAGTCATGGCCCAGTCCTTTCAAGACTTTGAAGAATAGGGCCAATATTTGGCCTTGGAATGGATTTGATGCCACCCAGGTAGAGAAAGCAACAGAGAGATCATCAGAATGACGTGTTCTTTCTGTGCTGCCGAGCTTAGGACGTGCACTGAATAAGACGATTGCAGCCAAATGTTTCTCATATCTCTGAATTCTTCTTAAGGAGAAAGATAAGAGAAGGAACATAACATTATGTTTCCTGAGTATTTGATTAGATAATGGACTTTAGAGTAATGTGGCAATGGTACATAGCAAGGTATTAAATACGTAAATGTGATTGCAGTTTGAGTTGTAGGTCTGGGCTTTCAACTTTCCAGGAGTTCTCATAATAAATATGAGAAAAGGAATCCTGGAGATACTGAGCCTTCTGTATCTGTTGTAACACTAGCACATTTCTTCAGTTCCCTCTGTAAAATCTATTGATAACAAACATGTCAAAGTTAATGGAAGAAAATTGGTTTGGATCAAACAGACTCATGAACTAGTTTACCTAATGTCTGGGACTAAGGCCAGATTTTACCTAGTAGGTAGTAAGGGAAATGCTAAGGAGCACCATAAAAATGAAATGAGAGTAATTTCAGCATAAACTTGGAGGTGAAAAGGAAAACAAAAGATGTCTTCTTTGACCTTCTAATGGTAATTTTTCAAAGTTGAATTGCTACATTCATTTTCAAAGATAATGTCTAGCATCCATAAGAAGTCCGGTTGACTAAAATAGTTGAATTTAATCTTTTCAGTCAAGAGCTTCACCCCCCCCAAGCTATTTTGAAATTTGAAATTACTTTAAAATTTCAAAATGAAAAAAGTAAACTCATCAGTTATTCTTGTTTTAGAAAATTCCTGGATTTCTTCTGAATCCCTAGATAAAGTAGGATTGTCCATGAAGGCACAAAGTACTTTAACATATTATTCAGTATTTCAGACACCTTCACTCCTAACTCAGAAAGAACTCATTGTGAGTGAGGAAGACTTTTTTTGTGGACCTTCATCAGGACTGCAACTCAGAGGCTTAATTTTGTAGGAGCTACAATAGCTTTTTGAAGTTCTCTGCATGAATTTTCAGGATCCCAAATAACTGCAAGAAGTGCCAGGTGTAAACTGTCTCTGTATCAAACTGCCATCCACTCAAGTGTTGTCACCCAGAAACAAGATAATTTTTGATATATGGGTTACACAACTTCTACTTTGTAGTTCGGAGCTGGGTTCAACATTAAGAGAACTTCTTCATCTTCTACTTTCAAGAATATAGTTTTTAAAAACCACATTGTCCTCTTGATCACACTAGCACACTATCTGTCACAGTAGCCAGATTGTAAAGCTACAGGTTGTTCTGCCACAGGATTTAAATTTATTTCACTGAAGTCAATGACAAACACCTACAGGGATAGTATTTCACTCATGATATTTCACAATAATATATCATGATTGTAAATGAAGTGGTGATTGTTCATAATTGGATTGTGATTACAGATGAGTAGCAACGAGAAGATACAATGAAAATGGTATTTATATTTAGAATAAGGTAAAACAAAAAGTTAGATGAAAAATTAAAAAAGAAAAGCAAATAAGTAAAACTGGAAAATTATTTCATTTTTCAGAGACTAAAATGGCATATTTTTAAAAGGATTACATATTTGATCTTTGCTTTCTTTTATTTATCCCTTTTTCCTCTACAGAATATATATATTAAAAAAAATATTATTCTAAGGTGTCTTTGTTATTTTTTTCAGTAATAACTTTGTAAACTTCTTTTAAATTTTAGGAAAAGAAAAAGATGTAGGAAAAAAAAGATAGTGAAGGGAGTAAGCAGATGATAATAACAAAGATATTAATCGGAAGTAAAATGTACTTAAATATTGCATTGTTAAAATCAAACCCTAATTCTGGACATTCATGGGTAAAAAACCAGCAAAATGTATAAATTATTTTTTAGTGACTCACAAGCTACAAGAAAATCTGCACTGTACCACGGTCACTGATTTTTTTGTAAGCCCTTCGAGGAAGGACACCTTAAAATGTGTATATATCAGACTTATAGGAATGAGGTCTGCACTCTGATTGGCTGCTAAAGTTAATGTAAAGTTATTAATAACAATTCTAATAAAAGGATGGGAAAAAAATATGAAAAGCTCTCAGCACTTCGTATTTCCTGAAAACTTCTATTGTAATGGAAATTATCTTATCATGACCAATCTTCCATCGAGAATGTTTAGGCATAAATTTGAAAGCTAGTACAAAGAATAAAAGTAAGAGGGGGGGGAAATATAGTTGGAACATAGCATACCATAAAATGCTGAAAAGTATATCACATTAGAAAAGATTTAAAGGAAAAAAAGAAAAAATGTGCATCTCTTGAAGAAGCTTGAAGAACTGTCAGTTCTTAGCAGTAAGCCAATATTTCCATTTCTGGGCTCAAGGGACTGTTAAATAACAAGCAATTATTTCAGGCAGAAGTAGATGTAAATGGTGGCATTCAAAAACCTTTGAAAAGATACTGTTAAAACTGATTTGGTACCTTTTAGAATATTGTGGCTGTGCAGTTCTACATATCACCAGGAAGATTTATCCCCTGGAGAAAGATCAAATAATAAGGGAATATTCATCAAAAAGCCAGAAACATGGTATATCTTGATGGAGCCAACCAAAGTGTATTGCAGAACGACGCAATCAATAGTAAATGAAATATTAATCCCCTCTAATGAGTTTAAGATGGAACTGACAAATAAATCAGACTCAAAACTTATTTCCTGCTTAAAATCAAATGTGAGCTGAACATTTTAATTATATTTTTAAAGGCTTGTTTTTAAAGTTCAATCAGTAATTCACGGTGTGGGGGTGAAACCAGGTGAGAATCTCAGTACAGCAACACCCTACTTGTACAAAAAAATGGAAAAGTGGAGTTCACTACTGAGTTTTCGTAGTTTATACCAGAAAATGTATAATCAGTAGTGAGAAGCAGGTATCAGATTTTCAAAACTTCTTTTAATAATATATTTTTGGTCATACATTAAAAAGCTGAAAGTCTTTTAATTTGGGGGGTTAAAACAATACATACAGTCATGAAGTCTAGATAATCGGTGGTCTACTCTTCTATTGACAGATTCAGTAAAGATTCATATAGGTAGAAGTAATCCTGAAAGTCTTGCCAATGTTAATATATATCATTTCTTATTCATTATTTTTCCTTGCTTCCTGTACTTTAAAAATAATAATAGTGTGCCTTCAGCTGGCACTGGAAAATGGAGAAGTTAGTTGACCTGCTACATAACATAAGTAACTAATGTCTGGAAATGAATAACAAATGAATGATTGAATAAAATTAAGTATTTTAGTTATATTATGAATGTTGGAAAACAGGAAAGACTTTTACAGAAAGAAGGATTGGCTCACAAATGAAATGACGTGGTAAACTTGAAAAAAATTATAATAGTAGGATTGAATACCTTTGTAAATAGTAGTAGTAAATATAGTTAAAAGGAAGCAGTAAATAGCTGCACAATGAGTAGCCACCTCTATCCCAAATATACACAACCGAACCAGCTTCCCAGCTGTAGCTGATGTGAATAAAGTATACATTTGCAAGCCTGGTTGAGGCATGAACAAACGTAGCTTAAAGGTTGCCAATGTTTAAATTAACTCTTTGGGAAAAGGAATATATTTCCTTTGAGCGTGTGCAATGCCTAGGTAAATGGCACCCTAATCCCTAATGAGGGCTTATCTACACTGCCAGAACACAAAATGTGAGAGAAGGAATAAAAAGCCCCCAACCCACAGCATAAAACTTCTTTACTCTGTATTGTCTGTGTTCACAGCTGCAGACCTTGCAGTGAGTAGGAGCAGCTCTCCAGATCCTGTAATTTACAGCAGCGCCAAGTGAGGAGTGTTGTAACAGAAATCTGTTCTCCTCATCAAGCATGTTCGTGCCCACATCCTTTTGCTTATTGTGTGCACAACGCGGAGGGTGACAGTCTGTGCCCATATAACAAATAAGACTCTAAGAATTGTGACTATTTGAACTTTATGCTTTCATTCCCCTGTTGATTTGCAATTCTGAATCCCCGAGTACAGAAGTTGTCCTCTGAGAACGTATAAATAAATCTGTTAATTATTATGTGTTAAAATGAATTTAAATTATTTTAAAAGAAATTAACACTTAGACACTGACATTTCTGTCCCAAGTGGTCTTATCAACACGTTAGTACTGCAATTTCCTATTTACTTAAAACTGACTGAATTGTTATGCAAGTTACCACTTCAGATTTTTCAAGAACGCAAGGAAGTTTCTCATTTTGTGGAGACCAGAGCGAAAAAAAACCCAAACCCCAACAACAACAGAAAAACAACACTTGTGAAAATGTCAATGAGTTGCCATATTTCACAATGAGCGCTAAACGTTCTAAATAGTATTGAAGCTTTACAGTGTCACCAGCAAAGATTTTTTTTCTTGCATCTCATTCCATTTTTCTTTATCTTTTAGCAACATAAGGTTTCTGCCATTTTCATTTAGAATAACAGAGAGAACGGATTGCTATTTTTCCTGATTTTCTCAGTAATGGGCAGTGGAGCTAACCTCTAAATAGACATTTTGAGTCTCTCAACAATAGGTCTTTAAATTAGAAGGTTGGTTTCTTCCTTCTTATTTAAACTAGACATATTTTATTTTCTCTATGCAATCTTTTTTTTCAGAAATCTCCTGAATCATCTAGTTAACTACATCTAGCTTACCCACTTCCAGTTATGTAAAACCATTTCTTAGACTTTTATGAGAGTTTAGCCATTTTTTGTTTATCTCTGTATTTTGGTATAGGCTCCCCCAGACAGTGATTCAAGGCACTTGATATCTTGCTCTAAACTGTCCTCAGCAGAGAGGGTCTTTACTTCTGTTATTTATATACACAGCCTAAAGGACTACCCTCCTGATGATGCACTCACAGTTAGGCACTGTAAACCTCCACCTTTGTTTATCACAACAATTAAAGAAAGAAAGAAAGAGAGAGAGAGAGAGAAAGAGAGAAAAGACACTTACCATAAATATTTTTCTTTAAAATGTACTAAGACCTCAAGTATAGAAACCTAGAAACAAGAAAAGCAGGCAAAGAGTGAAGAACTGTAGCGCATACACTAGTTATCTGCAGAATATACCCACTTGAATGTGAGTACTTTACTGCCACAAAATTATAGATAATGGGGCATATGCCACACATTTTATTTATAAAGAACCAAAGGATGGGTGAAGGTGGGGAAGGAGGGAGATGAAGAGCATAATAAAATATAAACTATACTAAGATAACATTATCTCTGGGATTTTGGACTAGTTTGACATTGTAAAATTGTAATAGACTATAAAAGAAGAAACATATTCAGCAAAAAAAATGAGTTTGGAGGATTAATGTAGTAATTTTGAACTTAATGTATTACTGAGGTAAACATAAATAGTTTACTCTGGGACCAGATTTTAAAATTTATCACCTTATGCCCATGACATCCATTTTCAGTTGGCTTGGTGATTTATGATGATACAATAATAATACATAATAATAGTGTTTTGGGTAGGAAGTTTTGTAGAGTCTTACTATGGAGATTACATATTAAAACACATAATAATAGTATGTTTATGTTCAGGTGATTTATTGAAAATATCTGTATCAGAGGCAGCATCCCTAGACGTTTCAGCAATGTTTTAAAGAGGTATCATTGTCACAATGAAAATTATAAATGTTAATCAGTGTTATTTTTAAAATTGTCTGAGGGTTGTACCATTTATTAAATTAAACATTTTTTATTTTACTGAACGGAGAATAAGGTCCTCATGCTCTTCACACACTTATAATTAATGTAAGCAGTGAGCACTGAAACCTTTTACTGAGATTTTCAGTGTGGCTCCTCTGTTCTCCTCTTCTCTGCATTTAAGTGGCTGCTTTCTCTCTCCATGTTTTATTGGGTGATGGCCTTACTGGTGTAGGGCTGGCTAGTCAGTGGCTGAGAGTATCTAACAGGCTTTGACTTTTTACTTCTTATGGGAACTATACATAAGAAAATTGATCTATAGAATTCTCAAATGGTAGGAGTGCTTTTCAGACACTGTCAGCATCTATTTGACAGTCTTAATACAGCCTGCTAACGCGTTACTGCTTACACTTATGTGTAAGCAATAAGTGTTGCTTACACTTATGAGCGGTAAAAAATTAAATGAAAAGGGGTTTTATGCATAATGCTGCAAGATAAGTTTCCTTTTTTTTTTTCTTTGGAATTTAATCCTCGTTTCATTTGTATTAGCCAGTCAGGACTGGAGATGCATGACTCTTGTTAACAAGTGAATCAATACCAAGCATCTGGACAATAAGAGAGAGGGGGCATATGCTCTGTCGATTTAGACCATCAGATAACATATTGTACTGGCAGTCAGTACTGAAGAATCTGTTGAGAGTATACGCTATGATATTTGTCCTTTTTCTTAATCTGAAATACAAGTTGGATGATACAAGTATAAAGAAAACTGGCAATAATGATTCAATTGTAAACCAAAATGCTCAAGGAAAATGAAGAAGCAACGAAGTTTCACAGTTACAAAGATAAAAAATGAAAACAGTAAAATTGCTATTTCTGGAAATATGGAAGAGTTCAAGTTACATTAATGGGTAGAGGAGTTGAAGCCTATGTTCAGAGGCTGAACCACAATATTTTTATGCAAATAATTATGACACGTGTCAGAAAAGTGAAATCTACAATCTCAATACAAGAAATAGAAAGGACTAGAGTATAAACCTGAGTGTCTGAGCATAATGCAGTATATATCCAAACGGGATTTCACAGATTAAAGTTATGCTCAGGACAAAGAATGAATTTAACGTAACAAATAATCATTATTTTTATCCCATTGCAACAGCAAAAAACAACCTTTCCAACATCATTATTTGAGAAACTCTTAGAAATTATTCAAGGAATCAGAAACTTCCTTGATCAATGTTATAGATACCTATCCTGGAGGAAAATATTGACCAACACCTATTGCTCATGTCCACAAACAAAAAAATCCTTTTTATGTTTCATGAAAACCTTCAGTGCAAAAATAGAAAACTCTCATTTCAAAGCTAAAGGGACTAACACTGCTCACCAATCCCTAGTGAATTTTTACCAGCCTCGTGAATGGATCTGGACTCCAGTTGATTGGAAAGATATTTCCTTGATGACCACTGAGCAGAGGATTTCTGAAGAAGGAAAATTTTGGTCTACTCTGTCATATGCTTCAAAGACAAATACAAAGACAAACCTGCTTCTTTGGAAACCAAACCAAACCAAACCAAACCAAACCAAACCCCAAAGCCCCGCTTGTTTTACAAAGTGCTTTTCTGACAACTTTACATCATTATTACCTAACTAGGTCTCAATATATGTCTAATTTGAATATAAAAATCAAGAATATGAAAGTGTTACCATGGCAGGAAAAATATATTAACATATACCTGAAGTCCTAGCAAAGGTCTTTACAATGGTAAAGAATGCAACTTTGTATGGAATTGCTTTCAGATGTGCAAGTGAAGTGGAAATATATAATGAACAGTCTGCCAAAACTATTGATTTTCAAACTCAGTCCAAAGGATTATTGCTTTACAGTGATGAGCAGAAACAGAAAAACCACCCATAAATGGCTGGAAGTACCAGACACCATGGATAATACTTCATAAGATAATTAACAATGAAGTGCATACTTAATATGCAGTAAAAAAGTAGAATGACAAAAATAGAAAATGTGTAAGTGTATATACATGTGTGTATGTGTAAATTACATAATATATATTATACTTGTAACCCTTGTTATGGGACTTTACTGGCAGCAGCATGACCAAATTTAAGGGAGTCATTAAATAAAAAGAGTATGCTGGCCAGAAGCCTCAAACCTTACACTCAACTTTCTGCTGTTCAATTAGATAATTTACCCTATTCATAAATATGAACCAAATGGCTAACAAATTACATTTGTATTAAAGACAGGAAAGAAAATTTTGAAGTGTTATATCAATGAGGGAACAGTAACTCATTCTTAAAGTATTAGAATAAGGACATATAAACTTTTTCTGTGAAGAGGAAATTCTTGGGCAAATAGTGGTTTGCACCTTGGTACAACGTAAGCTCTCTCTTCTGCAGTAACTCTCCATCAGAGTTTCCACTGGCTAGCGTGTCATTCAGTTTAAGTTGATCCAATCCATCGATTTACCAGTTTTCATTAGCCAGTTCTGCTAACAGTCACAGCTTGCTCCCCTGAGCTGCACCCGTAGGCAACGGCTGACCCTGCTAGCAGCTCCTGCGAGTCATAGCGTGTCCCAGTAGCCACTGGAACATGCTGTGCCCTGTGAGACCGCTGCTCCTTAGTGCCGGCTATTCCTGGTTAGTTAGCCTTGTTCCTGTTAGCTAGATCTCACTCTACACCTCACGCTGTCCCCCCGCTACCCTTAGCCACATTGCATTCATCTTTTACAAGCTGCACCTCATGCTTTTCTTTGCACCTGCTAGCCGTGCCAGCTAGCAGCACGTGCTGCTCCTCATTCCTCTGTGCTCTAGTAAATGGCAGCCGATTGGCTAGCCCTTCATATTATCGTGCTTAAGGATTAGAACTAAATGCAGAAAAACCTTAGAAACTGCTAAAGTAGCTCTTGCTGTCTCATACATTGTTGGGAAAACCATAAGCATATTCTTAAGTTTTCTTTTTGCAAATTCCACCCTTCATACCTTCATGCTGGAAGCTATTGCCAAAGTGTAATGTTCCCAAACTTCCCATGAACTTTTAAAAAGTTGGCCAAGACTTTTGTTCAATTATAAACGTCTCCCTTTTAAACAGAAATAGCCCTCAAATGTAGTAACAAATGCAAGAAAAGCTTTTTTTTTTTTTTTTTTAATTTTTAAATGCCTGTTTTTTTCTCTCAATTTATCTCCCTCTAGTTCCATCAGAAAATAACAAAGCACAATCCAGAAAAGTCGGGATTGCCTTCTCCTATGAATTTCTGAAAGGTAATAGGGAAACAATAGGGTTTTGTTTCCATTTTGGATCTTAGCCATTAGACTTACATACACGCTCACATGAACTCACTCTCTCATCCACTCATAGCCACTCATAGATATATATGCATATATAGAGACATAAATATATTATTTAAGTATTATCTGCAATTACTAGGCAAAGCAACATTAAACCTATCAAGGAAGTTTGAATTAATATACTGGTATAAAAATGTAGAATTCCTTGACTTTGGTCAGTTTCAAGACATGAAACCTTCAATTTGGGACAAAATAATAACATTTTATCATCTAAAACTGTTTTATATCAGTTTTCATGCTGCAGGAAAATAACTATTCAGTACTGAGAGCTAAGTGTCCAGTATTTGGCTGTGTAAATTTTCTTATTTTACAAAACTTGGTCATATTTTATCTCCAGTGAGGTCCAGAGATCCATCCAAATTTGTGGTAACTTTTACATCAATATGTTTACTCAAAATTCATAATGCTGACACCTGAAAATCTCATTTTACCCTTGTGCTCAAAAAGTGCATTGAGAAAAATCACATCAAGATTCAGCAGAGAATGTTGTGAGTAAAAAAGTAGCACCACCATCACGTGAAAAATAAGCCTTAAAATATGGCAGGCAATAATGCCACAGATGATAGCCCATACAGGACAAACACATACTTTTGTGATTTAGTGCACTACCTGTACTCTAAAAATAATTTTAATGTTTTGAATATTTTACACTCTTTCCTTATTTTTGGCTTAGAAGAAGTGGTCAGATATTTAACTTGATATCCCTACCAGTTTAATTTCAAATAGATAGGTGACTTCTGTATTATGAATACAGTGAAAGATTTAGAACAATTCCTAAAGACAAGTTTGCATTTTTTCTTCCAAACTTTCTCTATGCACAGTGCATCTTTCTGTTCATTCCTAACAAATAAGTTAAAAATAGCAACTGTCTTATCCTTCTCCTCTACTGAGAAGCTGAAATAATCCACTTCTCATCCAAGATATAACCCTAGGAAAGTATCCTGTTGAACAGAAAGTTTTTTGTTAGCGTTGTCAATACATTGGAGGCAGTGTTAGCAATGTTGACTTCACAGTATCCCAGAGAGACTAAGATACACAATAAAAGTGAGGAAACACAATGTAGACAATATGGGTAGGCAAAAATTAATAACAACCTAAAAGTGTACTCTGTCTGATTAATGCTTTGGCTTTACCTGAAGAAGGATTTTTTTTTAGCAGTTGAATGAAAAAATGGGCAAAAGAACACAGCTTGCTTTAAATTCCAGCATGTTTCTTTTCCTGCTTTTCCTATTTATCTATTTTTTTTAATTAAATGCCAATAAATTTCTAACCAAAACATTATTTGAAATGTGAATTTGAAGTTCAGTACTTTGTCTTAAAACACTGACAAAAAATCTTAGAATTTATTTGTTTTCATTTTTTTTTCCCAACACAAATTCTAAGTAGTCTTTTCTACTCTAGAGAAATTTTCTTAGCAAAAAAGAAAAATTTCTGGGAAAAAAAAAAAATCTGCTTCTATTTCATTATTTGTGGCATCTTTTTAAGAAAAGTGATCAACAGTGACTTCATTCACATTTTTGAAGTTTGCTATCCTGTTCAATCCCTGATTCATGATTAATGCAACACAGAAAGATCACTTCAGAGAGCCGGTTCTTATTCAAGATCTTTGGATAGGCAAGACAAGAAATTGCAAGTGACACTTTCGTTGGATTCCCTTTAAACTGCCCATGTTGCTTGTTCTAGCTCACCATGCTTCTGGATATTAGATCATGGAAGAATTTTTCCTGAAAGAAGCTAGCAGGTATGTCAACTGTTAGATTTTCTCCTTCATTCCCCTTCGTGTATAAGGATATCCATTCGATGTATAAGGTCTTTGAGAGCATTGCTAACACATTTAGAGGAGATTTGTTCAGTGGTCACTTCTGAAGGTGAACTTCTTTGGTAATTATTTAAGGCATCGTTATGTAACAATATTTGCTGAACTTGAGTAAAAGATAGAAAGGAGAATAACATATTCAGAATTCTTTCCTGGGAATTTTCATTACTGAGATATGAATTAAACTGTGAATAGCCATGCTTCTAAGAAAACAAACCCAGTCTTCCTCATGAGGCTCAAAGTAGCAAATATCAGTTGTAGAGATGTCTGGAAGAAATAAGGAGTTTGGTTAATGGTTTTCAATATAAAAGACTAGCAGTTTTTCAAACTATAAAGGAATTACTGTGCAACCCTTTCCTAAAAGAGAATTAAAAATCCAGATGGTAATCTTATCACTTTACTGTGTCATTTGTAATAAATTCAAAGGTTTGTTTATTTAAAACCACAAAAGATAATAGAAAACAAGAAACAAGTACAAGAAACATGGTTTGAGAAGTGAAAGTGAATGAAGATCTCTAAAAAAAAATTATTCCTGAGACAAACTAAAGATAAAAAGAGTAAATGAAACTACTATAAGAGTAACCAAGCACTCCAATACACACATATTTTTACTAACTCAGTTCTTTAAAGGCTACAGTGAAAGAGTCAGACATAGCTGCAAGACTTTAAATCTTTAACCTATTTGAGGCATAATTTATGGAATGGAAGTTTGGCGTTTGAAATATATATACTATTTGTGGATGCAAAGTGTTTTAATATTTTGTCATATAAAATTGTAAATGTAAATTACGTTAATAACAAGTATGAAAGTCTTCTCATTTTTTAGTTATTAAATAAATGCTAAATCAATAAATAAACATCAGGATATAGGCTTATGGTTGATCTTTTTTAAAACCTCTTCAGTAAAATTTTCTGCTGTCCATAGTCATGCCAAATAGCCCTACACTCCTTGCTTACATTCAGTGAATCGGAAATGACTAAGGTAATACTTAGCATATATAAGGATGACAGAAAATAACAGTTACTTAGTTTGTGGTTTAACAGTTGTTATTTTGCCACTTGCAGTTGTTTATTTCTCAAAGAGCATTTTCTTGCCTTGTTTTTTCCTCCAACCTTCTCTTTTACCTCTAATTTCTATAAGACACAAAAAAGGGGAAAAAAACCCCAAACACCTGCATGTTGTAAAGTTAAAAGAAAGCAGTGGTTTTGCATAGCCTTAGTCATTTAGAAATTGCAATAATATCAGTCATATATGACAAATGAGTGAAGCAGAACACCCCAAGAACCTACCCAGAAGATAAATCTCATCATCACAAAACTGTGAAGTGTTTGAGGCATATACAGCATTTAAGATTTATTCATGGGCGTGATTTCATCCAAACCTCATTTAGCCATTGTGACCATGGATTTCTTGGGTTTTGTCTCCTGTAACCTACAGTTCTTACTGACTGCTGGAGCTCTTGATGAGTAAAGTCTTTGAACTGCAAGCACTGCTGTTTTGCTTTGATGAACAAGAAGCCCTACTTAAAAAGGCCAAACTTCCAAAAGCATATAAATGCCAATCAATGCTTTTCATACGTATTAATATTTCATGGCAAACAACCAGACTAAAAATGCCTTACTTCCATTGTATAGCACTAAATCGTGGCTAGTTTCATTGAAACAAGTGAGAAATTTCCTGTGAGTAATCCTTTGCCCACAAGGGCAAAGGAATAAGCAAAGGGTTCAAGCAGTTGTCCAGAAGGTTTTTCTGCCAATTAAATTGCATATGATATTGCGTAAGTTTTCAGGGTAATTAAGGGAAAATGAAGATGGATTTCCTTGATTTAGTTGCTAGACCAATTCTCAAATGCTGCGACTGTCACTCCAGATGGAAAATCACTTTTCAGTGGTCTCTGTTGCATTATGAGTTGACGACTTCTAGTTTTTATGTCCTTATTTATTATCTCCTTGACATAATATTTAAAAGGAGCACAAAGCCTTCCACTTTCCCTTTAGAATGTGATAGGATTCACAGAAAAAGGCAAACAAATCCAGTTTCATCTAAAGTGATATTGGTATAAGTTTACTATTTTGATCACAGGGAACTCAGGCTGGCTTTACAACAGAGTAATCAGGACACAGGTTTGGGTTCTGTGTCTTAACTTAAAGTGGTATGGTATGTCCCCTGAAGCCAAAGAATAACTCTTATTCCTTAATATTTCTCAGTGGGTTTTCAACCTGAATGCTTTCTTGTGTTCCTCTGCGAGCTGTCATCTTCCAAAGGACTATAGCTAAAAGATCAAAGCAATCATACTTTAGAAGTTAGCTAAAATCCCTTGTACTCACTCATTAAACAGTGTTTAAAAATAGATATTTTCTTTTATAACTATAATTGAGTTTCAGAGCCTGAAGAATCAATTCTACATCAAAGAATCAATGTTATGATAAATATATAATTTTTTTCTCATTTCTAACAAAACTTCATAGAAAGATTTGCAACATATTAAAACATTCACTCATAACAAACATTTTATTCTGAACACTGAAAGAATCAGCTTCAAATCAGAAAAAAAAAATTTTGTATTTGATATTTATAAAGGGATAAGCCAGGTCAAAACCATACTGTGGCCTTCAGCTGGCAGCACTTTATTTGACTAACAATGGAATAAGACACTGCTAAGCTTTACCATACATAGTTTATGATAATGGAGATTCATCTTAATTCTAACTTTTTCTCTGAGTGTCAAAGTAATCAGCCTTACAAACTCATGGCTTAGGTACATAAACGATTCACCTTGGTTTGACAAATTAATACATTTTACCTGTGTGATGGTATACTCTGTGTATACAGGCAAAGCAGTTTAACATAGAAAACCTTTTGTTGCGATCTCCCTGTTCAATTCTAGTCTATACTTTAGGTCCCATATAGACATACACATGTGTGCATGGGTTTTATGTTTCTGAAAGTAAATTTTCACTAAAGGTATTTTCACCAGTATGTAACAAATAAGAACAAACACTCTTGTATTCTGGCGAACCAGTTACATACATAGTATAGGTTATAAGAACAAAACCAACAGAATTTGTTCCGTTCACAATGGCTTTATTTATTAGAACCATGTATATCATCTATTTGGGGAAAAAACCCAAATCAACAAAAAGAGACTATTTCTTAATTCTTGATGATACATTTCAAAATCTGCATATGCAGACAGTCAGAAAAGCCCTTGTCACAGACTATGAAGATAATTGTTTACAAAAGGATATGATTATTTCTCTTCCAAGTCATGTATTTTTTATGTACTTTATTATTAGGCACTAGACCTGAAGTACTGAGGGAAATAAAAACCATCGACATTTAGTATATACTGTTTCAGACAGTGCACATGCTCTGCAAAACACACAAACTGTTAACTGGGATTTGCAATATGATCCTTAAAGTCTTACTATTAGAAAATAATTTCTTAAAAGAAGAGAGTTGTGTTGTTTCCCTCCCCTCCCACTTCCCACCCCTTGTGGAAATAAACAGAGCTTTCAAAGAAAAATACCTGCTGTTTATTCCCTTTTAAATTGGCCCAGTTTGACTCCTACATCTGCTCCTGTACTGTTGTAAAATGTGTCTGTTCTATCAGTGGCTGATGCCGATTCCAAAATTTGATATATTAGGTAAAATAGTTATAAGTTCTTTCATGAGGAAAACGTAAACAGATTTTTGTAATCCTTATCCAGTTTCAGGATGTCACTAGGTAAAGGCTACTACCTGCTGAGAGAGCCCTCAATCAACTCAGCAGTTGCTCTAATAATTTTTGCCAAAAATACTAGATGCTATGGAATATCTAATCAGTGAAGGAGCATGGGAAGAGATGCTAACCACAGATAAAAACCACAAAAATATATCACTGTGTGGCTTTATTACCATTTAACTCTACTCACAAAAAGGAGTTTAGGGTACACAAGAGACTGTAAGTGGTATAGTAACTTTCAGACCATTTACTGCTATCCTCAACCACCAAAACTGAAGAAATGGCACTCCCTCTTTCCTTGGCCTGTTGAGACCAGAAAATAATTGGTGTTATGACTATGAATCACAACGAAGTCACCATCCTAGAAATGTAGTTTATTTAATCCCCCTTTTCATATCCTTGCCCCCAGCTGCATGGATGAATTAGTAACCACTTACATCATGGATACTGAAAATAGCTCTTTCCTGTTATGATTTAGATCACAATCTACAATTTGTTATTTCTCATATATTTTTTATTCTGAAAAAATGAGTTAAAATTTTAGAAGTCTTGAAAACTGTGGTTCAAACCTGTGATTTAAAAGGGCAATGATTAAAACCTTTTACTTTATCATAAGATATTAAATAAATTGCAATAACAATATTTATTATAAAATTCATAATTAATTTCCTATATAGTTATTATACAAATGCACATATAAGTATACATGTGGGCACATGTATATAAGTGTTATTTATATGCAGTATAAAGTAGATACTATATAACATAAGTATATAGTGTTTTGTTTATTTTAACATTATAAATTCAAAAGCCATACAGAACTCTGTGGAATGTTCCTAGATTCTGAGATGCTTTTTTGTCTTCTTGAATAGATCTCCTTAGCTCCAGAAAATGATACAGTAGTTTATTAGCAGTAGCCTAAATCAGTAGGGGCACAGAAGTACAATTGAAATGTTCTTTATATCACCTATATTCCATGTACTCTAGAAACAGAAGCCAGTTTTTATTACTGAAGTTTTGCATAGGCAAAGTCTTGTGTCCTTGCTTATCCCCACTGACCTCAGTGTGGCTCCCCTACAAATACAGATCCATCTACTTTAGGTTCAGTAACGGATTAAGTATTATATTTTTGATTGTGACGTTACAACAAATGCTTACTGGACTTAGTGAAATCCAGACGGTATGTAGAATAAAGTACTAGTCACTGCGTGTCATGTCAGGATGACATGACAGAGCTGTGTATGCAGCAGTCAGTACAGAAGGTACCTGGAGCAGCTGAAAGCTTTAAAAACAAACTTCCCCAAAACACAGAATAAACAGAGTAAAGAGATATTTTATATATATAAAAATATATATATTATATATATAAAACATATGTATGATACATATAAACATTTACATATAAGCAGAGATGTAATTGGTTACTTAATTTCTTGAATGTTATTTTGTAGTTTTGAGTGAAAGACAAAAGGGTCTGTTGCCTCTCTGATGCATCCTCTTAATTCTTTGTACATTTGATCCTGTACTGTTGACTGACAGGTTAATAACTTTTTAATAGTTTAAATTATTGATCTCAATATTTTCTGAACCAACTAAAGAGCTTTCTGGCACTTTTAGCTACATATACTCTTACATCTGTTAAATGTTAATTTGGGGGGGGGTTAGATTTAAATAACATTAACAATAAATATACTAACCTGAAACGTTGATTATTTTTTGTTTCCTTCATAAAATAGCTGAGTGGAATTTCTCAAGCATGATTCTAATAAGGTATTTTCTTACTATCCTGAGACAAATATAGATAGCTCAGTTAAAGCATTATCTGACAATAATGCTGACATCTTACACATGCTTCTCTCACAGAATTGGTTTGTTTAGAGACTTTTATGCTCTTAGAAACCTTATCATGTATGAACAGCTAGCCTTTTAAATGATGATACTCCTGTTAGCAAGGATTTAGCAAGACTGTGGGATGCAGATTCTATTTTGTAACAAAAAGACTCAGTTAATCTGCTTTAACCACTGGCGAGCACTCCATCACCACAAAAAACCTGCAATTTTGATGGTAGTCTCTGGATGTATGTTAAGGTTAAATAGTGATAGAAGGGTGCTAAATGAAGACTTATCAGGTTACTGTACATCAGAACTGTGATAAAGCTCCCTCAGGAAAGTATCAAATGGAACAAGGGTCTATTCAGAAATGTTTGACAGAAGACACACCATTATAGTGGGACCCATCTAATTGACAGCGCAGCTTAAGTGTGGAATTTCTGCTACGCAGAACCTGGTGACTGCCTTGACTCCTGCAGTCTGTGCTGAGCTCAGGCTATTTCAGGGTCAGTTTTGTGAGTTAACCAAACCTAGGGATCTGTATAAGCAGGCAGGAAATCTTGCAACAACAACCTTCCTTATCTTTTTTTAGCTATCAGTCTCCATCAGAAAAAAATGTGAGGTTCATGAAGTGTAATGCAACTCTGAATCTCGGTAACGTGTTGGTTTGAAAGTTATTTACACCAGACTGACTTGCCATCACTCTTCCTAATTTTGAGGCAGGACCTCAGCTCTCTCACAAGTTCTCAGGATCACCTCATCTTCAAAGTGACTCATGGAAGGAGAAGACCCGGTCAGTTGGACACAGTCAGGAGCCATCTATTTGAATGAGCTTTGATTTTGGTGCTTTCTGTTTAGCCATGCCATTTCTGATTGTATATGCCCTTATAGAGCTCTGTTGCCATTGACCAAAATCTTGGGTTTATCAGAAATTGACAGAGAGGTAACTGGAGCAAATTTTAAAATAAATTACATTGTTCATTCTTGCTTAAAAGACTTGGGTAAAAGGGTCATTAATATGGAGAATGACTTATGTCTGTTCTGACAAGTCCCTCTGAAAATTCCCATGTAAGGATAGGCAGGGGATTACAATGGGCTGGGAAGAGCTGCCGCAGCACTGGTTCCATTCCAGAGGCATGGGGACTGTATCATTTACAGAGAGGACATATTCTTATTAGCAATCCCTTAATAATCTCTGTGTAACAAAACGACTGTTTGAGAATTGCACAGAGCAGGAAAAATAAAGGCTGGAAATAAATAAATGCAGGACTGAAAAACTAAGGTTTTGAAGTGTTCAGCTACAAAAAAAATGCTGGACCACCGGTTAATTCTCTGACTTGCTTTTGGATATCCTGACTTCCCATATGACCTTGTGACCTTCCTTGAAAGATAAATATCAGATGGTTTAGGCATCTAAATATGCCTACCTAAATATGCAAAGAGTCTGAATAAACTCAGAATAGAATACTGCTTCTTTTTCTTCCAGGCATGTATTTACTATTTGCAGTAAAAAATTCTATAAAGAGTGTTCAGTAGAGCCTATAACATGCTAGTGGCCCTCTTGAAAATATTTATGAACAGCAAAACCTGTTCCATTTAATCAGGTAGTTAACATTAAATCAAGACATTATCTGCCTCAGAGAGTGCAAACTCGCTGTTGAGTAAGATTAACTGAAAGAAAGCACAAGTCACAAAAAACAGTGGGACTTTTCACATGAGGGAGAAAAACTGGAGACTCTGGCAAAAGAATTACACTTAAGAAATGATGCTACCTCAAGAGGCAAGCAAGACTTAATAAGAGGAAAAGAAGTCTTTCTTAAAAAAAATAAATATAACTTCAGTACAACTGAGTAGTTGTAAAGGTGCAGATAACAGGAATGACGAGGCCATGTTGTAATGTGGTGCGTTCTGGAATTATGTCCTTCTGCACGTATCCAGCTACCCAGTAAATTACAAATTGCCAAACAGCTGTAAGAAGAAAACTGAGATGAGGATTTCTGAACTGAGCTAGAAAGCCTTTTAAAAACTTCACCAGTGAAAAAGACTGGAAGGATGAGAAGTACACATGTAATATTGCACAAGTATAACAGTATAGATAATTTGGCCCAGTGTTTCTGCTTAGAAACTTCTTTCCATTGCATCATCTAAGATATGATAAAAAACAGATGCAGCTACAAAATGAACCTGGTTAGGAACATTTTTACCACAGAAGGGAAAAAATGTTTCAAACATCAACTGTTTTGTGGGTTTTCTAAATGTTTTCTGTGTTGTAAATTCCTTACAGTCATGCCAGCTTTCACAGACTACTACTTTTTGCTTTACAGATACTCTCTTACATATCGTAAGAATTCCTTAGATGTACCTTGACTTAGGATACCACTGAGAAATTTGTTCTTTTGTATTACATGTTCTGTGTTTGTTCAAACAGGCTTTAATGTTGCTATTAGTAATTAAATCGCATAAAGAGGTAAGAAGTAGAAGTATACTGTTCATTAGTTACCATAGTTAACTCCATTTCCTTTTTCATGTAGTTTATTAAAAGGATAAGATGGGATAGCATTTCATTTTCCATTGGAAAAGGTTTTTTTCTGCATGAGAAATGGAATAAATAGTTTACATCCATTCTTAGGTAAGTGTTGGGAATGTTTCGACTCCACTCAGAATTCTAAGTGTCTTTATTTGAGTTTTCAACTTGAGACAGGTTTTATTGTTTATCTTTGACCATAAAAAATGAAATGTATACATGTTACAACAGAGTAGCAACTTAAAAGCTCAAAAATTATGTTCAGGTTTTGCTTCAGACAGTCTTCATAACTCTTTTACCTGTATAGTCAATCAAAGTGAAACCGACTGGAAAGGTAAAGTTCTAAACTGTTGCACAATCTTATATGTGTCTTAATATGTACCTGTCTTCTTTTGTTTAATTGGTTTTAGTTTCTTTCTTGAAATACTAAATTAGCTAATGTTTTCTGCTGGTAGAAGAGGAAGAGAATATAGCATGAATCTGAAAAAAAAAAAAAAAAGTTTTGTATTAAGCAGCAAGATTGGAAGAAATTCTAGGCTAACATTGGAGTTTACAGCCAGATATTTCTAAATTTTTGTTTGATGTTAAGACCCAAGTATTTTTAAAAGAACTAAAATTTTACTGACCATCATCTTAAATTGGCTCAATTGATGTCAATATCTGTCATGTACAAAGAAAGAATGATAGGAAGACAATTTAGGATTATTCTGCTAAATTTTCACTCTGGATTTGAGCACTGGGGACATTTTCTGAAAGAAATACAGCTCTGTATATTAATGATTTACAAAATCCACATATTAAAGAGAAACAAAAAGATTCTCTTTTCTCTGGTGTATTAGGCATCAGCACCGTTAAAGTGAGAATATCTACATTAGCAGAACCCTAGCAGTAAAAAAAGAAGAGAAAGGAAAATTCACACTAGTCTCTAGAGCCAATTTGGTTAAAACTGGATATTGAAAAAAAAGCTTTGCTGAAAATATAATTGCAGGAAGCTTTAGCATTATTTTTGAATTTATATTATTTTTACATTTACATATTTTTTGAAAGTTATTATGACAGGATAACACTGTTGTTACTAGTAGTAAAGCTTTGCCATTCTAATTTTTTTACCATACTACCCAAGAAATCTGTGCAACTTAAGAGAGTTCAACAAAATTATTGACTCATGCTGTCTTCAGAGGATTATCTGTTCCCCACTAATGTCAGCTTTTGACATGTGTATGTTCTGGAGCCAGAATTTGGTACTTATTAGTTTAATATCTCAACAGCAATGGGAGTGACGGATATCTGGAGATCATTTCACTGACTGCCAAAGTGCACCCACCTCTTGGGGAAAAGTTATTCCAACGTAAACAGTTTTGATGTTGCCAACTTGCACAATATTTGATATTTTCTCAGCGGCCCAGCTGTTCTCTAAGCTTCACATATGCAGATACAGCTTTTATTTGGAGAAGAAAAAAGTTTTTACTGCTTGGGGGTGGGCGTGGGATGAAGCTTGAAGCATTGAAGGCTTTTAGCCACAAAACTCCACAACTACTTATAAAAAAAATAAGCATCCATTAGTTTTTTTTTTTTTTCTTTTTCAGACTTAAAACCTGGAGGGGAGGAGGAACTTGAGCAGGGAACTTGCAAGAGCTGTACTATGTCTTTTAAGTCTTTATTATTGAGAATATTATGCTTTAGGAAAAAATAAGCTAATATGGCATGCATTCAAACTCCAGAGAAACCATTGCAATCCTAGTTGCATAAAGGCATTGAGGGTTTTTTTTCTACTAAATTCTAGAGAGCAAGGCCATCTTTCTCTCATAAAGAATCAGTGGAAATCATTCCACAGAAATAACTGTATGTTAGATATTTTCTATACTTTAATGAGCTTTACTTAACAATTAGCATAGAAAGAAGGAATCCCCAAAGTTTTGTTCATGCTGGAACTCTTAACAGATAAGACATCAGCCTCAGTATGGTATTACAAAATTTACATGAACTGTGTTGCTTTTTTGTCTAACAATTATAAAGCTATATATTATATATACAAAGTTACTTTTAAAAAATCAACATATTTTCTTAATTTACTCAAAGGTGGGATCCTTACAGATAAATTTCCATGCTAATAATTTGAGACAGCATGGGTTCAAAATGAGTTATCACAATAAAAATGGTTTAATGAAAGTTTCCAATGGTGACCTCTGAATTCAACTTGGATTTAGCTGAGAAGGTTTTCTCACAACTCTGTGTGCTTCCAAGGAGAGAGGTTAATCCTTAGGAATGCTAGAGAATCACTGAGTAAACTGATAATAGTACATTTTTATGATTCTGTCAAGTATATCCACAATTAAAAAGTCCCTTTGTGGACCGAATACAAAGGCTTTGCAAGCCGCAAGTGGTCTATGGGCTGTGATACAGAGAATCTTAAGCTGGTGAATATTGACGTAGCCCTATTAAAGTCAATGGCATTAACACCTCTTTTATACCAACTAACAATCTGGCCTGTGATCTGCCCCCTACCCTCTCCATTATACACTGTGTTAACAGATTGTCAGACATCCCCTTGAGAGAAAATGTATATCCTGATAGCCAAACTGGTTTTACATCTACACATGATTCCCAAACAAAAAGTATGATCTGAAGTCCAGTAAAATAAAGAACAACTCCTGGAAAAAGTACTTACTTTCTAACTTTTTCTTTTGCCTTTTTAAAGGGATAAGCTAAGAACAGTACAGCAAGGAAGGCAAAGGCAGCCTCAATAGAGCTATTATTTCCCCTCCTGCACAGGTGGTAGGCTCAGCTTTTTCCCCTCCCAGTGTTACAGCCAGTGCAGCTGTATCAGAGCATGTATAATTAATTAATTATACATGCCTTAGTATATAATTAAGTATAGGGGTGGTGGTGGGGGGGAATACATCAGTGATTTTCTAGAAGAAGAGAAATAGGAGGCATATTGTAACTCCGATTCACAGTTTGTAGGTTTCTTCACCCCCTGGAGTAATGCAACTGCCCTCTGTAATTGACCCCTCAGCTTGTACCATTTTATAAAAAAACAAAACAAAACAAAAAAAACAGCAAAACAATAATGTCAATGAATAGAGAGTGTGATCTAGAGTTCAACTTCAGCCAAACTGTAAGAACAGGGGACTACGTTCTTAAAGGTAACGAAGCTGAGAGAGCGGGTCTGTGCTGGTGCAATTAGAAGTGAAGCTCAGCACAGGCATAGAGATCTAGTTGCAGCACTGGATCGTATGTACGTGGTATTTTTCTTCCAGGTGATTGATAACTGAACTTACCCTTACTAGAATTTTAAAGCCTGTAAAAAAGAACAGCCATCCTGGAAGAGATACTCACGTCTTTTTTTGTGTGTAGTTATGTTGATGTCTGATATGATTGCAAACATCCATTTAGATGATAAACTGTAATTCACATGCTTTAGTTTTGATAGTGTGTATTTGAGAACATAGTGGTAACATCAGTCTCTACCTCCTCTCCCATATGGACCTCTTGAATATCTCTTTACTGTCATTATCCTGCAAGAGAAACAGTAAATGGGATGATTTTTCTTGTCTGTTGTCAGAAGGCTAATGAATGTCTTTAGCTTTTTACATTTTTATTTCCATTGTGTTGGAAAAAATATGTCAGTAAAAACTCAGGTAAATGTTTCCTTTACCATGCAAAAAGGAAGAAATATAAAAATGGTGGGAGCCCAATCTTTTTGTAAAAACCAGTGAATAATCAGAAATAAGCTAAGAGTTTAAGTCAAAAGACTCCTCCAGTTTTGCTGGATAGTACTTGGCCTTGTTTTTAATACCAACTGTCAGCGAACCAGCTTTGTATTTAACTTTGCCTTGCCATCATTGAAAGTGTAAAGACACCTTTTGGTTATCGCTCAGGTGAGAAATTACATGCGTAAGGTTTGTTGTAATTCATGTGCGGCAGTCTTCTGTGTATCAGCAAGACTGTGCTGAAAAATCTTATATAGTTTTTGCAATAAATTACTTGGCTACAGAGGGATTTTGTTAAGACTTCAGGAGAAGGTGGGGTGGTTGGGGGTTGTTTGTTTTGTATTGGAAATGGTGTGAATGTGGATGAGTCCATCCTCTCAAGTCACACGTGATTTCAATAAGGTTATTTATGGCTTATGTATTTTAGAAAAACACAGAATACCAACAGCCCAAATGCAACTTCCTACATTATTTCAGTAACTGTGTGATGTAGAACCACCTACACACACGCACACTGTTTTACCTCCAAACTCATTAAAATATGGTATGATTTCTGGTATTTTCATGGGGAAAACACACTGTTATGCAGGGTCAGATGACTAGTTTCTATCAGAAAGCTGTTACAAAGTAATTTGCCAACAAATAGGTGTTGTGGTGGGTTTGTTTTCCCTCCTTAAACCGCACTCTATGTAACAGAAGTTACTTTTATATTTCTTATTTAATATTCACAGTTTGTTGGCTTACTGGTTTTGCCCACTGTGCACGAGAAGCCTGGGAGAACTGCATCTGAACTGTACAGCTGACTTGAAACTGAAGGGCCTTATCACCTATCTCAATATTAAAATATTTGTCTATCAGAATTTGGGATTTTTTTTAGCAAAATAAATAGAAATTGAAAACAGTTTTATCAATTCCCTTTCAATATGGAAAACTGCTAAACACATTCTTTTCCCTCTTTTTTTTCTCTCCATCAACACCTGCTATGTATTTTTTTCACAGCGAAGGCAGTACTATCCACATCAGGAATTAGTTTTTCTTGAGAACCTGTGACTCTACCTCTGAACAGAGGACCACTTATCATAAAAAGTTAATGATGACAAAAAAAGATACTTTTTTTAGGATGGTCTTTTAGCTCCTATGGTGTTTCATTACTTTGGAACCAAACTCAAATGCCAAAGCCTGTGACTCAAAGCATGGTGGATTTTAAAATACTCTTCTCTGTTTCAATTTACTTTTCTGCACCTGTTAGTCTACAAAAAATTCCTGCAGTGCTGAACCCTCCTCTCTTTCCTTAATTGTACATTGTGGCATCTACTCATCCAGTTAGTATGAGTTGTTCACAAGTTCTGGAAAGAATTACCACTACAGCAGTGATTTTTAAGAGATTCTTGAGAGAACCAGCTAATTTGAATTGCGGGAATTCTGTTAAACTATTGGGGGTTATGACAATTCATATTAGCAAAGGATTGTGTGTTTACATTGTGCCTAAGGGATGAATATGTGTTTGATGGCATTCCCCTACAGTCTTCTGTTAAGCTTTATTGAATTTGCCTGGAAGCAATGTCAGTTTTTTCTTCACCTGTACAGGTAGTAACAGCAGTAGTCCATCTCTTCTCCATTTTCTGCTGTTTCAGCAGCTCTTTTGTTTCATAGCTTGATCTCAGGAGCTGGTGCCACTCGTCTGTTCATGCATTCATAAACAACCTCAGAAGGTAACAATGAGTAGTAATACAAATATTTCTTCTTCTTCCTTCCTACCATAGATCTTGAAGGTTTTTTTCTGGAAGGCATTCCAAGCTTACAATGGCAACAAGAAGTATCTGCAAAGACAGGTATCCTAGGAGTAATGGAACAGAAATGGATTCTTTTCTGGGTTTGTAGGAAAAAAAAAAAAAAAAAAAAAAAGACAAAAGAAAAAGAACAAGGAAAAAAAAAACCAATTAAAAAAAAACAACCAAAAAACCCCACCCACAAGACTGGAGGAAAACTTCAGGGCTAGACCCAAGGGGAAGAGAGACTGATGCTGTGATTCTGAAAGGTAAATTTCATGTCATTATAACTTAAATTTTAATTTCTACAGGCATGGTCTTACAGACAGTGCAAACAATTCCCCTTTCCTAAACTGTATGTGCATCCCAGATTTGTTCCAACAACTTAAATATCTTTCATTTATGTCTTACATGTAATGTATTTAGTAATGCCATGTCACAGTCAAAGAAAAAGATTAAAAGATACTTTTTGTTTATTTATTATTTTCTTAGATCATCTGATGCACTTGCATAACCTTAGTGTTCTTTAGCCAGAGAGGAAGACTGGACAAGAGCTAAAAGGTTCTGTGAGAATATGACAACAGTCTGAAAAAAAGCATGCCTTGTATAGGGAGCTAGATAATCAAACAGAAAATGCAATTTAGGAGATGCAGATTGCTATCTTAAATGTCCCTCTGACAGGGATCTTTGGCACTGGCATGGTACATGTTATTAGAATGTGTATTTGTGAAATGTTATCTTTAAAAAGTCATCTTTCATCACTATCAATCCAAGAATTCACTAACTATATATGATGCAGGGAGCTGTAAATGAGGTAAAGGGCTGTATCATTCCTAAAATTGTAAAGCTGCTTACATATTCAATGACAACAAACCAAACCAATTTGACTTTTTTCCATGGAGACTTGGGATAAATCTTATGGGATTAGGGGGAAAAAAAAAAAAAAGTTTTATTCCTTTGGCTCTCTCCATCCCTTTAGCTCTCCATGGGTGTATGTGTCTAGTTTGGTTTAGAATCTCAAGTAAGTCTGCTGTTAGAGGGGAAAATGTAATACACTATTCCCCCAGAGCAGTCGTTCTGAAAAAAGGCTGTTACTGTATGTCTCTGGGGATTTTGCTATACTTTTTTTTTAATTAGAATAAAGGTTGAAAAGTATATCAAGTGCATGATAAGACAAAGCTCATTCATATATGTCAAACTACAGTGTCTCTGACTAGTCAAGGCCCAAATCTTCTTCCTGATATGCCCATGCAAGTCATATTAACTTCACTAATGTTACATGGACATAACTGAGACCACAATTTGGCCTGCTGTGTATAAAGGTTACAACAGAAGGCAATTACTACAATCTTAGTGGTACACATTGTCCCACAATGTGTTTTTTCATTGGAATTTTAATCAATGAGGATTTTATGACAGATTTCTGTATAGTATTTTCCAACAATCGTAGGGAGTAAATTATTGGTAAATGCTGTTGATTATTCTTATTTTCAGAAGCTACACTTACAGCTTTGGGGAAGAGGATGGTTGTCAGGATCTTTGTTTTTTAAAGAGTTGCAGTTATTGACTGTGTTGATTAACTCCGTGCTTGCTATTTTGTTCCAAAGACCAGAGAAAACTTCTTAGCAGAACCATGACAAAAATAATCTCTGCATTCTTTTGCCACTAATGATGCACTGATATAGTAATCTAAATTTACTGATTACGGTTTAACAAATAATTGCCATGCAGAAAAATGCTTGACGTGCCAAGAGTGCTGCATGATCCATACCACAGTTACTTCAAAATTGTCCTTTCTATACCTTTATCTGGATCTCATGATCCTCAGCTGTTTAGTAAATGCCTAATTTCATTGCAAGGAGTTATAGCTTGATACTATGAAATTTTCTGCTTTAATTCTTGTTGAATGTATTGGAAGTGATGCTACTAGAGCAATGTTAGCATCACGAGATTCAAAAGATGCTTTAATAAGGGAATATGGATAATTGGAAATTTCCCTTGATTTTGGACAGTTCTTCTTGATTACTTAATCACTGTATGTTTCATGGATTTTGAGTTTATAAGCATTTCTTTCTGCCTCTAGAATTCATACATACATAGAAGTATGCAAGTGAAACAAGGATAACTTGTGTTACAAAAGTCTTTCATTGCTATTCTTTATTCGTCAAAGATCTCAATAAAACACATAACTGTAAAATAAGGTTTCTCTGCAGTTTGAAGTACTTCTTCAGCAGATCCACGTATAATATTTTAACTATAAATACAATGTTAGTTTCATTGCATCTGTAGAATTTTGGTTCTTTTACAGGCTTCTTCTCAAGGAATTAAACACACAAAAAATACTGAATTAATGACTGATGAATACTGTATCTAGAGTGACTTATAACAGAAATAACCTATCCTTTTCAGCTCTTGTTGAGCACATGCAATCAGATTTTTGATTTTAAAATAGTATTTCAACAGAAACTGAATACTGTTTTAGAAAGTGAACCAAAAGCTCAAGAAGTCTGGAAAAAACAGTTTGGTTTTGGTGGTGGCTTTGGGGGGGGGGGGGGAGGGGGAGGGAGGAGAGGGGTGGTGTGTTGACGTGTTTGGTTTGGTTTGGTTTTAGACTACCTCAGTATAATCAAGTAAGCCACTGGTAAGGTGTTTTTTTTTTTTTTAGCTGCTTAGTTGCATTCATGTTTTGGAATGTGCGCTTGTTGGGGCAGAACCTGTCTCCTTCGAAGGCAGACATCATTCACTATTTTGGAGACTGTTGCAGTTTAAACAAGTAATAGTGGCTTGGACCTTCCTTAGTAAGGATCGTTTAATTGTGGAAGGATAACTGTGTTGCATGAATTGTATATCCATCTATCAGATGGGATATGTTAAACTGTGCAAAAAGCAGAGCTCTTCAGGTTTAAGGATGTAATTTCTTCTCTGAGCTGCATAAGGAAACCTTAAAACCAAACAAAAATGCTAAACTGTATGCACTGGTAAACTCCGTTTTGTAAAGAGTGTATTTGCTTGTGCAGATCTACGGTAATTTTAGCAGCCACTTACGTATCCATCCCTCTGTGTATATGTTACTTCGTTTCTGTGATTTTTTAAAATTATGTGTCTGACACTTAGGCCTCACTTTGATTCTTCATTGGTGCTGTTTAACGAATCGCAGTGGGCCAAAAAATGAATAAACAGAATTTTAATATATCTATTTATGCTCATTGCAGTATATAGTAAGTTTGATTAATCATGTTTAGAGTACTGAATATGTAAGTAGGTTCACTTTGTGTATATATTAAAACTCCATATGACACCTTCATACTAGCTAGAGGTAGCTCTAAATGTCATTGTTTCCTGCAATACTTGCTGTGGCATATGTTAGCTATTTAGTCCAAACTACCCAAGGAAAGTGAGCTGGGAAGAGTGGGTAAAAAGCTATAGTTTTGTTGTATATTAACATACAAATTGAACTACACCTGAAACGAGCAGATACTCCTTTGGGTGAAAATGTTCTGACATTTCTTTGCAGAGAAGTTGTGTTTTACAAGATACTGAAAACTACTGATTACTTTCACAGTTTTCCTTATGGAACAAACTGGTGAAATTAAGGATAATTATAGCTAAAAAGATTATAGGACAGAGCATCCAGTGTGTTTATTGCTCAATGACTGTTTTTGTAACACTTGACCTGAGAAAAGCTTGTAAAACGGTTTTAGTTACTAGAGTTCACATCGTCAGTGACGCAGCAGACAAAAGAATCATTTGTATCTCACAGTTAAGGAACTTACCCATTTCATAGCAGTTATACCTTCAATATCTTCTCCTGGGGAGAATGAAAATAAAGTACTGAAAACTGTTTTCATTTTCAAATGAAAACTTGTTTTAAAATGGTTTTAGTAACTATGTATTGATAAAGCTACAAATGCATGCAGATACCAAAGAAAATGGAACATCCAGTAGCACCACATATAGTTAAATCTGTGGTGCGTGTGGTCTCATTTTCTTAGACACATTTTTGCTATTTAGGATGCAGTATTTCATACTGGTTGTCTATGTCCTTATGCTAACCTCTTTTTATGGCACCATCACTAAAAAAATTTTCAACTCATTTTATTTCCAAAATAGGTGGAGCATACTCTCAGCACATTTGCAGATGATGACAAGCTGGAGAAGAGCATCTGATACTCTGGAGAGCAGGCCTATTATGCAGCAGGACCTTCACAGGTTGTAGAAACGGATTGAAAGGTTCATCTGGAAGTTCAACCAAGGAAAGCAAAATCTGCACCTGGGCTGGAATAACCCCAGGCAGAATCTCAAAGGAAGAGTGGGTTGAATGGCTGGAAAGCAGCTTGGGAGAAGAAGAGGGGGTGCAGGGGGGAAACAATGAAAAAAAAAAATAACCGAAACAAAAAAAAGCAGTGGTCTTGGAGGACAAGTTGCACATGAGTCAACAGTGTGCCCCTGCAATGAAAAAGGCCAGTTATGTTCTGTCTTTACTTGCAAGAGTGTAGCTAGTTCAGTGAGTCTAGTGGAGGGCCACCAAGGTGATTAATGGGGGCTGGAGCATCTGATGCACAAGGAGAGGTTGGGTAAATTTGTTTGGCCGTAAGAGGGGAAGGCTAAGAGGACACCTTACTGCTGTCCTCAACTGCCTAATAGGAGAGTATGGAGAAAATGGAGCCAGACTCCCTTTGGTGGTCCTCAGTGATAGGAAGGGAGGCAATGAGCACAAGCTGCAATGTGGGAAGAGATTTCTTTTTCTTTCATCAGATTCTGTGTATTATTTCTATCTAAGTGGTAAAATGTGATTACATCCCAAAGTGAACGCCCCCAAAATGCCCTCAGTAACATCTCTAAAATAAATGCTGATACCTATAGATGCTCTTCCCAGCCTTCCGAGTTGAACAAGGGACTTAATCTTTATGACTGCAACAAACATATGCTGTAAGTCCTTGGTATGTTAAGAACAAAATAAAAAATGAGTTTACATATAAATTATATCATGTGTATGCAATTTATTGCTACACAGTGCTCAGACCGTGGTCCAAAGTCTACTGGAAGTAATGGAAATTTTTCCATCAGACCGTTTAGCATAGTAGGGCCACTTGGAAATACCCAAATTAGCAAATTCTGAACAAGCTGACTCAAATACTGGAGTCAATTTAACAATCTCTTAACATAACCTCGGAGGAGCACTGCAGCTGCATTGCTTCTGGTATACAAGATAGTTCCATGAGAGCCAGTTTGGGTATCATTACAAAATGAGGGCTGTGGATACATAATTTTAGGCTCTGTGAAAGAATACTGTGTCATTACAGATTATTTAGACTAGTGGAAATCTGGTTAGTTTCAGCAAATGCATGAATGTAGCATTAAGGCAGGAAACGGCTTCGCCTACGTAGCACAATCAGAGCATATTTATTTTGTTAATGTTATGTTACCGTAAAATAATAAGGGAAATTAAATCACAATTTAATTGTTCATCATGTTGCAGAACACATTGTATCTCAAGCTGTCATGGAAACTAGTTATCATTTCTTTGATCCTTAAATCATACAAACAAAAATCGTTGAGGAAAGATAGAGGGATCACAATATTTGTATGAGAAAGATTAATGAGCTGTCTAAGTTGATTGCTTTTGCAGTAACTCATATTTCATGATATTGTATGAATGCATAAATGAGATATTTTTTTTCTTAAGTTTAAATAAAAAAATCCTTTTCTGTTTATCGATACAGATCTAATGTTATGCATACCAAGTCATGAGTTTTACTTTCTATTTATAGCAATTTTGCTTAGTGGTAAAATATGCAATGTATCCTAACTATTTCAAAAGTGTATCTGTTGATGATTTGATTCCATAACATTTTTTCATAGACACTTGTCATATGATTACATTTTACAGTATAATTTGAATGTATTCATGGAGAATTCATTTGGTTCTATTCATAGTAGTACACCCTACACAACATAAAGGATTATACCCTCTTTCTAGTTACTGCAAAAATATTTACCAGTTATACAATATTTCAGTGTCTTTATTGATCATTCAGGTCAATTGTTGGAGGTCTGTCAACGTTCATGTAATAATATCAGTGTAAGATTTAGCCACACAAAAATCTTTCCCTATGTATATATACCCAGTTGGAGTTTAAAAAATATTGTTTCATGTTCTTGATTACAGTTGTGAAGAAGAAAGAAAAAACAGAATTTCAAAGCATGTGTTTTATTTTTGGTTTTTTTCCTACTACATTATATTACAAAATAAGAAAAACAATCATAAATATTCTGTTTATGTCATCATTTTTATTACAATAATTATAAAGGCTTATTTTCTAATCCTTGTTCATGTATGGACAAAGAAGAACATAATTGTCAAAATTCACTTAAAATTGAAATGCGAAACCCCCACTTTTTTCCTCACTTTTCTATGTGTAAACAAATGATGGAAAACTTAAATTATTTCTTTATCAGATTCATAAGCAATCCCAGTAAAAAGTACCGCTCATATTGCTAGTTTTGAGTAGGGCTCATGAATTCATCAGAAAAGCCATGTAAAAGATATTTTGAAATATATAAGTATAGTGATATAAACATTATATTATTTTTTAATATCATCTTTTTTTTTTTTTTCCTCTGAGATTGCTCAAAGGAAATGATTATACTTTGTGGTCATTTAGGCTTTTACCACTTACATTTCAAAATGTGAACTAGTAAGTGTTAAGGCTAATACAGATATGATATTCTGCTTGTGATGTTAAACTAGTTGATTGAACTAAGCACTTCACCAAGGCCTAGGCAACTTTTGTTTCATCTGACATGGCAAAAAGGGAGACTGAAGATTTGAGAACAAAATAATGCTTTAATATATTTTATTATTGTCTAAAACTTACAATTCAGTTTAGTCTCCTTTGCCTAGGGCACTAAGATAGCATAGAAAACATAGGAGCTAGTGCAGACACTGTACAGGAATGGGAGTCTCTAGCCAATTTTGCTACTTTCTTTGTGCTGCCCCTTATTCCCAGCCCAGTGCTCAAATCTTATCTCTGCATACTCACTCTCACTACAAGTGTACACACACATGCAGTTACTTGTGACAGCTAATTTTTTTATGGGTTTCAGCTTCCTGAATACCTTCTCCTTTTATATGCATGCCAGCTGTTTTGTGATACAACTGAATATGAACTTAAATATTTTTCCTGCAATAAACTTTGACTTTTTCTTTTCTGGGGAGGTAAAAGTCTGTGTTGTCAGGAAACTGTCTGCTGGCAGTATGGACCTTAAGTTGAAGAATCATAGAATTATAGAATAGTTTGGGTTGGAGGGGACCTTCAAAAGTCATCTAGTCTAACCCCCTCCCCAATGACCAGGGACATCTTCAACTAGATCAGGTTGCTCAGAGCCCTGTCCAGCCCGACCTTGAACGTTTCCAGGGATGGGGCATCTACCACCTCTCAAGAAATTGCTGTTTATACTGAGATTGTATACAGCTTTAGTTTAAGAGATATTCTATCAATCTTACTCATATCTAGATTAAGGTTAAGAAAACACAAATATTGTGAATGAAACCTTTGCTGCTTCTATAGTTCAGTTTAAGAAGAAAAGTCTATAGTGTCCAGAAGCTGGAACTGGTATTTCAGATATCAGAAGTGTTTCTTCTGTCCCCTCTGTATCTTCTAGGGAAAACTGGTCAACAGTTTTTGCCTTAAAATCCTAAGAAAAAATAAAATTATTACCACCTTCTTCAATTGAGTAATATTATCTGTTCTTCAGAATGAAGGCAGGCATTCAAAAGTGAAACTAATAAAGAACAATTAAATATTCTTATGCAAAGATTACAGAAAGCCATAAGCAATGAAAAGATTCCATGTATTCCTATCACATACTGGTAATATCTTTGCTGCTGTAAATAAATGAAATTGATTTGCTGGCTTGCCTATAAATTAAGAAAGTAAGTGTGTTGATATTTAAATAATAACACTTTGGTGCCTATTAACCTAATTTGCTATTGTGGAAGGGTAATTAATAGGAGGGAATGAAGAAATAACTTTTCACACAGAGATCTGTAATGGCACACACTTTGCTTGAAACATAGCAAACTGTATTTTTGCTACTCTTTCTGAAGCCACATCTGCAGTTTCTCATGCTTTACCTTCATACGTGACAAATTCTGCTGCTATATTCCTGAGATATTTGAGAAAAGTCAATCTAGCTCTGCTTCAATTATTTCTCAGCAACACCTTCTGCCAAAGTTTGCCATTTCCAGAAGTCAGGAGAGGGACAGATATGGTATCTTCTGTTTCTTTGTTGCCTCATCAAGTGTACTGGGCAAAAGACCTTTAGCTACCTGCATTAAATGAATTTATAGGCAGTTGTTTTCCAGTGTAATCAACAGACTGGATGCTGCCTAGTATCTCATTCTACACTGATTAGAACACTGCAACAGTAATACCTGAAAACCAAGAGACCAGGATATATGTGTGTGTGTGTGTGTGTGTGCTTTTTCCGGTTTTGGGGTTTTCTTTGTTTGTTTATTTTGTTTTGTTTTTTTGGGTAGGGTTTTTGTTTTGTTTTGTTTTGTTTTATTTTTAAGTTTATTGGAAAGCGTCATATGTCTTCTGTAATTTTGCATCATTTATAGGAGGAGGGGTACTGAGGGAATGAAGTAAAAATATAAAGGATGTACTATCACTCAAGAAAATGAAGTCAAATATGGCTAATTAAAGAATAGGAAATTAAATATTTAGCAGGGATGTAATCACGCTCTGCTTTCTGAAGCATTGGGCTGATCAAAACACCCCCATACTTTCGGAAGTCAAAAGTCAATTAATGCCATAAGGGAACACAGCTTCTTTTTTCTGTGGGTACTTCTACCCAGTCAAGTCAGTCTGCCTCTCTTGTGCTCCACTCTAATGGGCCAACAGATCTTTAGATGTTTTAGTGCCTGTTTGTGTGGGAGTTGTTAAGCCTTACCTCTGAGAAACTGAAGTGGTTTTGAATCAGTATTTACTTGAATCCTGCTGTGTTGGAACACAGTTTGCTTGAATCTGCCTCTGCACTACTATGTAGATATATTCTATATTATTTTAAGCCATGCTTTCAATTCAGCAAAGTGCAATGGTACTTTTTACCATCTTAAGGTAAAACTTACACTCTACAGAAAATGTAAAGAAATGAAGGACTGGGCAGAACTTCTCACTCAGATGTGAAAACAAAAATACATAAACAATTGAAAATACACTGTGTCAATAAGCAGTTTCCTACTTTAAAAACCAGAGTCATTTAGAGTCAGAATTTTCAGTTCATATTTTAGATGGATATGAATGTAATATCATATATTGATTGATTAATATAATACTCAGATAATTATTACAAATATCAGCTCTTCTAGTGAAGTTCGGTGCTTTTTTAATCTACACTACACACTTGTTGAAGTCCAGTCTATTGTTGACATGTCAGCGAATGTAATTTAATATGTGAGGATCCTACTTTACAAAGTGACATTCCAACCATAACACATTGGGAGGTCTTAAAGGAAACTATCCTTACATGAAAAAGTGAAATAAAGTAGGTAATATAGCAAAACTTAATCTAGAAATAACATATATCACTAAAAAGCTATAATCACTAGCACAGAAAAGCAAATTTCCTAAGGAGAATCTTCTGAAAACATAGAATATCATGCTTATTACCACATTTAAATTCTCTGTTAACTCTGACAATGGATTATCCATGCCATAGAAATCTTGTCTTGACTAAGAAATACATCAGGTGTAACACTATCATCTTTCGCTTTGTTCAATGGTGACAAAGCAGGTCTCATCTTTAGGGAATGAGATCATGTTTGAAATGTGATCATGTTTAAAAAAATCATAGTACCAACGTCTGGAATATCAAGTGGGCACATGCAGCAGCATCCATGCTTCCCTAATCCATCCTTCACATACCACATTGTTGTGGTTTCAGCCCAGCTGGTAACAAAGCACCACGCGGCCGCTTGCTCACTGCCCCGGCCATGGCCATGGCCCCAGTAGGGTGAGGAGAAAATATAAAGGCAGGCTCGTGGGTCGGTCGAGACAAGGACAGGGAGGGATCACTCCCCACTTACGGTCACGGGCAGAAGAGGCTCAACGTGGGGAAGAAACAAAATCAATTTAATTTGCTACCAGTCGAACCAAACCAAGGATAATGGGGAGTAAACCCCAACCCGAGAGCAGCTTCCCCCCCGCCCCCCGCCTCAGCCCCACTCCCGGCTCTCTCTCCCCAGGGGAGCAGGGGCCGGGGGCCGGGGTCGGTTCCTCACCCCTCGTCTCTGCCGCTCCTTCCTCCTCGGGGGGAGGAGGACTCCGCGCTCGGCCCCTGCTCCGCCGTGGGGTGTCTCCCGCGGGAGGCAGCCCTTCACCAACTGCTCCGGCGCGGGTCCTTCCCGCGGGCTGCAGTTCCTCACCGACTGCTCCAGCGCGGGTCCCTTCCGCAGACAGGGTGCAGTCCTTCAGTCACAGACTGCCTCAGCCATGGAGGCGCGGCCATTTTGGGCGGCCTCCGCTCCCCCGCTCCCCTCCACGGGCTGGGGGGGACAGCCTGCCGCCTCACCGCGTCCTCCCCCGCTCCTCCTCCTTCCCTGACCTCGGGATCCGCGCGGGGGTTCCTCTCACATCCCACTCCCCCGGCTCACGGGCCGTTCCCCTCTGGAATCTGTTCTCCCAGAGGCGCGACCGCCGTCGCTGAGGGGCTCGGCCTGGGCCAGCGGCGGGTCCGGCTCCGAGCCGGGGGAGCTTCCAGCAGCTTCTCCCAGGAGCCAGCCCTGCGGGCCCTCACCTGCTACCAAAAAGAACCTGCGCCACACAAACCCATAACACACATGCATCCCTGGTTAGCACAGAAACCCATCCACTTGTTTGTGTTGACTAGTAGCTCAAACCCCCAAACTGTAGCATGATAGAACTAGGCCCTCATGTCCTCTGATGCTTTGTTGTTGCTGATGTTCCTTTCTGAGGCTTAATTTCCTGTGTCTTGAACCACTTCATCTACTCTTATAGTTAAAGTGGAATTAGGGAACTTCTTTTATTTATTAACAAAATTATCATCAGGTTTTTGGAAGTTTCTTTATACTGCCAACAATATGGAACCTTTGGTCTCCATGAAGAGTTTCTACTGTGTTCCTCACAGTTATAATTGAGGGCCTTTTAGGTGCAGTCAGTGCAGATCATGAATTACGACACATTAACTGAATGTCATGAAAAAAGGCAAACATTTAGAACAGTTTTTAGCATATTTCTCTAAGAAAACAAAGACATATGCAACTACTCTGGAATCCTTCTTTGTCTCCCATAGCCATTCCTCTGAATAGGTGGACTCTGGTTGACTTCAATCAAATTTGACAGAAGGTCTGAAGTCTCCAAAGTACGAAGTTCCAAAAATTTTTGTGAAAAACAATGCCTAACTAAATGAAAATAAATCTTATCAATTCCCTCAATAAGCAGAGAAAATGAGGCTGTTACTACTCTCCATTTTGCTTGACATTGTGCAGCTAACAAGTCAGTATGCACACAGCCTTTTGCCTGCCTGGAAGTCATACAGGTTATACAGCTAGAGTATGGGGGGAACTGTAAGTAGGATGGACAGCATAAAGTATATGAGACAAAGCTCAGATGATTCAACAGGGACTAGAGAGGCTGGGAAATTAATTGTTGATAGAGCAACTGGGGAATAAGAGCATTCAGGATAATATAGTGAGTCAACAAAATAGTGTATTACACTTTTTCATAGCTGACAGTCTGATTTTTTTAACATGAATTAATCTGTGTGTATAATGAGATTATACTATTCCTGTTCTCAGTCAGAGCTGCTGGATGGCTAGTCATTTCTTGGTAACAATTCACTAAATGGCTAATTAGTAGTAGCTAGATAAAAAGGGTATCAGAATAGGATAGAGGGTTCTGCGGAGATCTAGCCAGGTACATGCATGTAGCAGAAAAATGAAACTCTGTCTCTTTAAAATGCTGAAGATGTGAAATAAGTGGAATCAGCCTTCCTGCACTGAAACTGAAAGTACCTTGCTGCTAGCAAAAAATTGAAATACAGTCATTTTCTGGATTCTTCAAAATTGAGCTTGAACAATTATCCTAGTTGAGAACACTAAGATAAATAGCAAACCACCCAATGACACTACTTGATAATAGGTCACTCTGCAAAAAAAAAAGTGCATTTCCTTTTGTCTCACATGGTAAAGGCAGAGGAGAGGCTGTAAATGGGGCAGGAGGAGTGAATTGCTCCTCTTCTTGAAGCAGTCCATCTGGATGTCTGCTAGGAAGTGCCTGGGAAGATGCTGATGACATCAAGCCTGGAATGGGCACTGACAGAGTGATGTAAGGATGCCTGATCTCTCTGTCCTGGGCATCCTCCTGCTAACCAGAGAAAGCACCCAACTTCCTCGTACCCCTTCTCCTGGTTATAGAAACAGGTTCAACACATGTGACATGGTCAGAATAAGAAGTTTGATTTATTTTCCTGCTTCAGCTACAATGATCAAGGACAGAGCTGTGCAGCAGGTCTCTCCAGACAGCCCCAATTATGTTATCTCCATACTTAACTATCCCCTGTCCTATTTCCTCATGCTCCTTCTCATTGCCCTCATACCTCCCTTTCTCTGTCCAAATTATCTCCCACATAAATAACCTGCCCCTAATTATGTTTTCCCAGATTTGCTACATCCATAGCAAAATACATTTATCTAGGCAATCTTGGCTTTGTATGTTATTACTGACAATAACTGTTAGTACTGATAATAACTAGTTACTGCCAGTTATTATAGTTCTGCTCCCCTACCCCCCCAGCTATCTGTAAAGCCATTTCTCAAGTAACTCCCCCTTACCCACCTATGACATCCAGCTTTTCATCATGACGCTGTTAATAACCTCTGTCAGCATGGTTGTGTGCCACGTCCACCACCAGTTTCTCATGGCATGTCTCCAGCAGCTCCTTACATTCTGCTCCACAGCATGACCTCAAGCCAGGGGTAAGTCAGCAACCTAGCCATCTCCCTATAGACCTAACAATGTCGTTTAAGACTTTTAAATTTCTTTTGGGAGGCCTTTTGTGCCATTCACAATTTTTCTTTGTCTTTGTACAGTCAATGATAACAATCTGCAAGAGGCAGGTAAGATATTTTACTCCAAGATTCATGAAGTTTTAGAGCCATGAAATTTCCAGCATCTTCTATTCTACACTAAGAAAAGACAGGATATTTTTTGAAATACAACATACAGAGATTAACTCCACAGTAACAAATAGTTCAGGACATTCACTTGAAACACGCTGATACAGTTTCCAACTCTTGCTTAGTTAATTTATTAGCTAATGATGAATACTTGCAATAGGAAGACTCATATATGAGCAATATGAGGCTTAAATCCTGAGTCCAAAACAGTCTAAAAATGATCTGAAAATGGGGTCTACTATTTGCTGCGGGGCAAACACAACTTCCCCCCCCCCCCGCCCATTTTGACCATTGATAGAAATACTATCGCAGATGTCAGAAAGTTTTACTTCTAAGAGCCATGAAAAGTTTCTGGTTTTATAACCAAATCAAAAATTCCACTAGAAAAAAAGTCAATTTTTGCAAATTCCTGGCTATCTCTGCTCACCCATGACCATATGTGAAAACATCTATTTGTATTTAGTTTATATTTACCCTGAGGAATATAGCTGCAAAATTATGGAAGCAAAAATAATTGAAATAAAAATGTTAACTTTTGGTGGCCTTTGCAATAACGTAGTTTTTTAATGAGGATTTGTAATCATATGTTTTTAATATGGAATCTTGAATATGAATACACAAGACAATAATGTTAACTATAATTAAAATCTGGGCAGAAATCATAGATCTTTATTCTCGCTTTAGACTTACTTTACTACTTCTAATTTTTTACGTTGCCTGTCACAAACATGGACACAGAAGGGAATGAGTTAGAACTCCTTTATCCCAATATGGATTTCAACAAGTAAACTTTTAAAGTATCTAGGGTATGTATGTTTGTGTGGTGCATGCGGTCTCTAACATTCTTTAAGTTGTAGGTGAATTTTTGCTGTAATAAGTTTGTTCCCCTAAAACTGCAGCAAATGCAGTAGCAAAATTCTACTGTCATTGTAGACATTTTTAGAACAAGAGGGCTAAAATAAACAAGGCAGAAATACCTCATATCATATGAATTCCAAGTGCATCTTTCTTGGCATAAAATCTTCTAAACCACTACAGATATTCAGCTAAAATCTGTTGTTGTTGTCCTAAATATATTCCTTTGCTAAAATTATACTTCTAACCCTTTTGGGTATTGACAGCCTATTATTTTTCATATGTGCCATCTTTATCCAGAAAACCGAAAGAACAACTAATTATATCCTTTGCAAATGAGTGTAGCAGAATAGCTTTTGTTCACCAAAATTCTTAAGTCTATTCATCATGAATGCAGAATTCACAAGGATTTTTTTATTGTTGTTTTTAATGTACAGCCACTTTAGTGGCATGTGAAGTTTGGCATTTGAAGCTAATTGTATACTTTGCTTTGGAGGCTGTAAATTCAGCCAGTCTGCCTAGCTGCATTGCATTTGTACTTAGGCCTTAATTGATCATTTTGCAGAAGGTTTTTTTGTATTGTCTTGGGGTGATTGACATTGGCACTATTATTTTTAAAGGTTGCTCACGCAGTTTTAGTAGTCTATGGTGGTAAGTAATTAAAATGAAGGTCAGTAAAATAAATCTATTAACAAAAGCATAATGTATGGGGAGAATGTACTATACCTAAAAATTTACATTGATTTTACAAAACTAACTGCATATAAAAGTTTCTCTGACTCATTTGTCTGTGTTACTGAGAAATCAAAAATATATTACTTAAGCAGAAAAGCAGACATCTGAGCTGAAAGTGGAATATAGGCATGAGTAGTATGAAAAAATAGATGGAAAAACATAGTTGAAATAGTCTCCAAGCATATACAGTCATATATTTTCAACAGAAATAATCATTACAAATATTGGACTGGTCAGTCTGTTTATCAATATATGTATCTTAAATTGGCAGGTGTCAGTAAAGTTCTTTTGAAAAATGTAATTTTCAACATCTTTATTAGTGAACTGGATGATGGAGCATAGTGTACTCTCAGCATTTTTGCTGATGCTGCAAATCTGGGAGGAATGGCAGATACGCCAGAGGGTCATGCTGCTCTTCAGAGGGACCTCAACGGCCTGGAGAAAAGGGCTGACAGGAACCTCATGAAGTTCAACAAGGGGAAGTGCAAAGTCCTGCACATGTATTCATGCACCCAAGGTGTATGAATAACTCCACGTACCAGTACGTGTTGGAGGTTACTGGCTGGTCCCTGATGGACAATAAGTTGTGGAGTCTCCATCCTTAGAGATATTAAAAAAAATGTCTAGACATGATCCTGTGCAACTGGCTCTAGGTGGCCCTGCTTGAGCAGGACAAGATGGCCTCCAGAGGTCCCTTCTAGCCTCAACTATTCTGTGACTCTGTGATTCCCAGATAATGATATTATGTAGTCTATCTGCTGTTCCTTGTATGCTGTCCTAAGAGCTTCATATTTCTTCATTCTCCCTAAAGCATTCAGAAGAAATGAGTATAGTTTTCTGGTCATCTTTACATAATTAATATGAATCTAAAATTAGTTTTTACTTCAATGAGCAACTTTAGGTGGCTCTTCTCTTTCTGTCAGCAAGAAATTGCCACTGTTGAACATACGTCCGTGCACTTAGTTGGGACGCTGCCAAAAAAAATGGTCTCATGGAGCATGATTTGTGAACAAATACATGCTTAGGAGGTACAGGTTTTCCACCTTACATAAACCAGAAAAAAGAGATCTGTTACAATTTGTAATATTATTCTACAACTGTAAAATTTAATGTATAATTACTGTTTCTTTTGTCATTTTGAATGTTATTTTTTTCTGCTTAAAAAGTGATTTTCATTGGCTTTCATATCATTAATCTGCACTAAGCTTTGCACTGAGAAAATTGCAAATCTATGACTTTATTATAGGTCTTGGAAGACACCGTACACTGACATTTTGACAGGTTGCTTGCATACAAATGACTGAAATATTACTAGCATTCTTTGTGTTTTTATGTGCTCCCTGGTTTATTTATTTTCTTCCAGTAGTACTGATGTTCAATACAAACTGAACTGCTTGATATGAAAACCTGTGAAAAGGGGGTACATGAAGTCATTTGTCCTGTGCTGTTATCTCAAGCTCTGTAAATCAAGCTGTTTATCATCCCTGAAAGCATTGGGTCAAAACATGTCAAAATCTGGGCTGAAACCGAGGTCAATGATGTGCTGAAATTGAGCTTTTAAGTAGAAGATAGAGAAAACTCTCTTTTCTGAAAAGAAGGTATCCTTTAACTATTGCCAATGAAAGTAAAACTCCCTTGTGATATGTATACTCAGGGTAAATCTGCTGCAGAGATTTGTATACTCCTCTCTCAAAAGTCTGAAAGATCTACTAATCTTAATTATCAGGGCCAAGATACCAGAATAAACAGGCAGTAGGTCTCAGTCTGTTGCAAAATCCAATGCTTTTAAGGTGTGTTAGCTGTACTGTGCTAGTCCAGTTGGTGAGAAAGAGAACCCATGGTGCCACACTTATAAAGTGGAAGATCTGTTTATCTGCTCAGCTGGCTGGTTTAATGAAAGAAAAGACAAGTTACAGGTAAAACCAAAACAACTTCCAAGAAAGTCCTTTCAGTTTATCATCTTTATCACACACATATTTTAGAAAATTTATTATCTCCTTTGCACATCTCTTGTAGGTCTTAATTCATCTGACCTATTTTAGATGAACCACATCCAAATATGCTTTGTTTTTCCATGGAGTAAAACAGCACCTGCAGTTGTGCAAAGCATTTGACACTGTCCCACACAACATCCTTGTCTCTAAATTGGAGAGACATGGATTTGATGGATGGACCACTCAGTGGATAAGGAACTGGCTGGATGGTCTCACTGAAAGAGTTGCGGTCAACGGATCGATATCCAAGTGGAGACCAGTGACGAGGGGCGTTCTTCAGGGGTCAGAATTGGGACTGGCGTTGTTTAACATCTTTGTCAGCGACATGGACAGTGGGATTGAGTGCACCCTCAGTGGGTTTGCTGACGACATCAGCTGTGAGGTGCAGTTGACATGCTGGAGGGAAGGGATGCCATCCAGAGGGACCTTGACAGGCTAGAGAGGTGGGCCTGTGCAAATCTCATGAAGTTCAACAAGGCCAAGTGTAAGGTCCTGCACATGGGTCGGGGCAATCCCAAGCACAACTAAAAGCTTAGTGATGAGTGGATTGAGAGTAGCCCTGCAGAGAAGGATTTGGGGGTGTTGGTTGACAAGAAGTTCAACATGACCTGGCAATGTGTGTTTGCAGCCCAGAAAGCCAACCGTGTCTTGGGCTGCATCAAAAGAAGCGTAACCAGCAGGTTGAGGGAGGTGATTCTCCCCCTCTACTCTACTCTCATGAGACCCCACCTGGAGTACTGCCTTCAGCTCTGGGGCCTCCAACAGAAGAAGGACATGGACCTCTTGGAGCAGGTCCAGAGGAGGGCTATGAAGATGATCAGAGGGCTGGAGCACCTCTCCTATGAAGACAGGCTGAGAGAGTTAGGGTTTTTCAGCCTGGAGAAGAGAAGGGTCCAGGGAGACCTTATAGCAGCCTTCCAGTACCTAAAGAGGCCCTACAAGAAAGCTGGGGAGGGACTTTATACAAGGGCATGGAGTGATAGGACAAGGGGTAATGTCTTTAAACTGAAAGAGGGTAGATTTAGATTAGATGTAAGGAAGAAGTTCTTTACTGTGAGGGTGGTGAGGCACTGGCACAGGTTGCCCAGAGAGGCTGTGGCTGCCCCATCCCTGGCAGTGTTCAAGGTCAGGTTGGATGGGACTTTGAGCAACCTGGTCCAGTGGAAGGTGTCCCTGCCCATGGCAGGGGGGTTGGACTAGATGATCTTTAAGGTCCTTTCCAACCCAAACCATTCTATGATTCTATAAGTCTATGAATAACTAACTCACATAGAGAGATTTAGACTGTGGCTTTACTGCTTCAATAGATGTATTTCACACTGGTCTCCTAATACCTATACAGACTCACATGTTTTAATCCACAAGTGAAGTCAGTCTAGCAAGTAAATAAATTCTTGTCAAGGGTCCCTTACTGTGAGTAGCAGAGAACATATAGAGGGTACACAGAGGCATTGTAAATTTTTTTAATATTGCAGGATGTAACCTTTTAATAGGAAGGTTTTAAACTTTTAAAGACCACACAGAGTATAAGTGTTTAAATAAAAAAACCCCAAAAGTATCTGTAAAGAAAAAAGGATAGGGCATCCAATTTGATTCACATTATTGCTCCAAAAATAGATGAAGTAGTTGTGGTTTTGTTGCTATGTTTTTGAATAAAAATACATTAAAAAAAAATAACATCCTTGCATCTTTGGCACCATGTATCGCTATTGGTAATACACACTAATGAGCTCTGAAGGAGAGAGTGGTAATTAAACTGGGTCTTTTTATCAGCTGGAGAGATGGCAATTGTTCAGAAAGAAACTGAAAGTGGTGAGAAGATAGTGCTGACTGGTGTGCTAAGAAAAATTATAAGAAAACATTTGCAGTTGTAGGCAACTAAAGTATAATTTATTCTAATCACATTTACCAGAAAGAGTAGCTCAGCTGAGGTTTGCCTACAACAAAGTTCCATGAGTTGGTTCAAAAATGGGTGGTAGTGTGAAATTCATCACATTGCGATGTTGGAAGTAACTCACTTTGAGGGCCTGTGCACAAGAAGCAAATAAAATTTAAGATATAGAGAAGTTTATTATTTATTATGCTCTGCCATCCCACTAAATTTTCACTGAAGGCAAATACAGCAAATACTTCTTACATGCTACATGGATGAAACAGGAGGGAATTTATTAAACAAAAGAGGCAGACTGTAAGGAATATAGCAAAGATATGGCTAAGGAAGCAAAAACAGACTTGCCAAGTCTCTTTCAGATATATGTTGTGACATATGAGTTTCTGGTAGGACTTTTATGATCATATGACTAATCTGGAAGGCATTAACAACTTGACACTATCCTTCTGCCAAATGTTCCACTTAACATTTGCTCTTCTATGACCTCTTTTCCCCAACTTGAATATGACATAAAATCTAAATACTATTGAAGAATTTGAACAAAATATTTGACAAACATAAAAGTAAAACTACAGATTAGGGAATAGGTAAATTTTTTGCTTTAACTCTGCATGCAGTTAACACTCATGGATGATAGAAAGCCAATCAGAATCTTTTAATTATTTAAATTGAAAATTCTTGTATATTTTAAATTTAGTTTTAGTATCAATTAAACAGACATTTTATTTTAGTCTTCCCCCCACCCTCCATGAAAATACATGTGGTTTTCAATCTATGTCTTTAGAAAACTAATACATTTTGCTAGAAAAGAAATTTTAAGAAAAAATATCAGTTTCAGTTTTCACTTTGTTGTTAACATCATCATCATCATCATCATCATCATCTTCATAACTATTATTAATAATAATTTATTTTATCTGAAATGGCCAATTTATATTCCACTACTTTAACACTCTCTGTGCCAAGCGTTCTTTAGTTGAACAATGGACAAATGGCTTCTATTTTTAATGACAGAAACTCTTCAAAAGGGACTGAGATTATCAACCAAGGCACGACCATGGTGACTATACTTTCCACGTCCAATTTTGTGCAGAATGTAGGTCTGCCTTCTGTGGATCCTCTAAATAACATAGGAAATGTATCACAGAAGAGAGAGTCAAACTTCAATACCTGAATATTTTCACAACAGAGGAATATCATTCCTCTCCATTACTCCAAATCAGGACATGAAACTAGAAAAAACCCCACAATGCCCAATATCATGAATCATTAACACAACTGTGGCATTAAATTAGAGTTTCAAACATACAAGGAATCACTGTAAAGGGGGAAAATTAGAAGGTAGATCCTAACAGGATCATTAAAACAATCAGTTTTCTTCTATTTTAAAATTTTTCTCCTCTATATAAATGGGAGCTACATTTGACAATAAATAAGCACAAATCACCACTACTAAGCATCCAGAGCTGTGTCTGCCTAGAGGTTGAAGGATTACTAGTAAATCAGCTGCAATACCTACATAAATATCTAGATAATGAATGTGGGAACATGAACAATGTTTAATTTCATGTTAGCGCACCCTTAGAAAACAGAGTGGACTGTTTGGACAGCACATGCCCCACCCAGAAATATTAGTGAACTACTGAAAAGCTTGCTATCAAAGTACACAGGTCTGGAAGCGTGTTTTGCTACTGGACACTCCTAAGGTTCTCCTCTAAGAGGTAAGAACACGTGGCCTGTTTAGGTAAAGACATGTTTCAATTTGCCATCTTGTTGCATTGTTGCATTTGTTTCTACAAAGAAAAAAAGGAAAAGAAGCAACAGGACCAAAATTACAAAGGATATCTTCAGATGGAAGTATATATATACATAGGTGTTTTGAGTGAAATGAAGTCCACTGTTAAAATATCAAAGAAACTGATAGAACTCTTTTTTTGGTATGTGTCTGAATGAAACAAATATCTACTTTTCCCCAAAACACTCTTTAACTTTCTATGTACATTTATTATGTATGATAATGAGTGCATGCTTGTACTCTTCCTCTCCTTCTTTTCCACTTCCTTCCCCCTCTCTCTCTCCCTCCTTCTCTATTTATCTTCATACATATTCTTGTTTGTAAGAAAAAAAAAATCTGGAAATAGATAGTACTTTGGGCTCTTTTAAGACTGTACTGATTCTCATCTAAGAAATGTACAGTTCTATTTAAACTAAAAAAAGCCCGCCTCTTCTTTTATATTTATTGTGTTTGAAGTAGGTTTCAAAACCAGCAAAAGTAGTCCTTTATTTACATCCCTCAATGATTATTATGAAAAAAACATGTTAGGGATTGAATTACTTATTAATCAAAAGAATTCTCAGGTTTGGTTTTTTTTTTCAATTAATGTTTATACTGTTGAAATGCATTGAATTGGTGTTGAATGAATAAGGAATTTATTTTTTTTTTTAAATCTTATAAATCTGATGGAAAAAAACGTATCCATAAGTGATCAGAAACTGTGTCAGGTCGTTAGTCTGCTGAAAGGTGAAGGGTGATGAACAGTGCCTTGGAGAGTACAGTGGCAGTGTTGGTATGGGCAGCAACAGGTGTTATCTGTTAAAGAAAGACAAGAGTGTGGATAGGGAATAAAAAATAGAATGGGTTCCTGATCCTTTCCCTCAAGAGGAAAAGAATTGATCTCCTTTTCAAGAGGAGATTAGGACTACCCCTTTTCCTTTTCCTACTCCTTGAAGTGTCAACTCTTTTAGTGTTCCAAGCACCTGCACTGTTTTCTTTTTACCATTGGAGTAATGCTGTCATGAGAGAACTCTCCTGATACTTTTTCAGTGTTGTTCTGTCTGATGACTAACAAGACGAGGACCTTAATTTTACTCAGAAATCAGGACCTGAATTTTCTTCCTTTCCATACATGTTTTTTTTTTTCAGCTGAGCCTTCTCACCTTCACATTTATGTTGTTGAAATGCTGAATAAGAGGTGCTTCACACAGCAGCTCAGATCCATATGGTATTGAATTTTGTCCTGGAAACATTTTGAAATAGCTGTCTATAAACTGTATGTCTTGATAAATTTGGGGTTAGCATGGGAAAACCACAAGACTTATAACTGAGGCAATTCAGGAGACTACTAGCATTGAACAATTTTTGAAATATTTCTTACTACCAAACTAAGTTTTTCTGGGCTCTCTATCTAGCTTGTGGAAGGGAAGCTGTTTTCATGACAGTTGATTGAGAACATCTGTATTTACCTCTTGCCTGAACTTGCCTTCTACAAGCAACTTTTTCTCTCTGTTGACAAGAACTGATGTAACTTTGACACCTAACATAAGTGGCATGAATGTTCTGCAAAATGTCAAGCAAATCCTTAATTTTGGGACTGCTGGACTTCAACTGCGTCATGTTGAGTCACAGGCCTGTTCCTAACTCAAATAAATGAACTCTTCGCTGGGTAAAACATATGCGTACTCTTTGCTGGGTAAAAAAACTGGCTGGATGGTTGTGCCCAAACAGTTGAGGTGAATGGAGTTAAATCCAGTTGGCAGCCAGTCACAAGTGGTGTTCCCCAGGGCTCAGTACTGGGGCCAGTTCTGTTTAATAACTTTATCAATGATCTGGATGAGGGGATCAAGTGCACCCTCAGTAAGTTTGCAGATGACACCCAGTTGGGCAAGAGTGTTGATCTGCTCAAGGGTAGGAAGGCTCTACAGAAGGATCTGGACAGGCTGGATCGATGGGCCGAGGCCAATTGTATGAGGTTCAACAAGGCCAAGTGCCGGGTCCTGCACTTGGGTCACAACAACCCCATGCAGCGCTACAGGCTTGGGGAAGAGCGTCTGGAAAGCGGCTGGTGGAAAAGGACCTGGGGGTGCTGGTTGACAGCCGGCCAGCAGTGTGCCCAGGTGGCCAAGAAGGCCAACAGCATCCTGGCCTGTATCAGAAACAGTGTGGCCAGCAGGACTAGGGCAGTGATTGTCCTCCTGTACTTGGCACCGGTGAGGCCACACCTTGAATACTGTGTTCAGTTTTGGGCCCCTCACTACAGGTGTCCTAGTTCCAGCTGGGATAGCTAATTGTCTTCCTAGTAGCTGGTACGGTGCTATGTTTTGAGTTCAGTATGTGAAGAATGTTGATAACACCGATGTTTTCAGTTGTTGCTAAGTAGTGTTTAGTCTAAACTCAAGGATTTTTCAGCTTCTCATGCCCAGCCAGCGAGAAAGCTGGAGGGGCACAAGACGTTGTCACAGGACACAGCCAGGGCAGCTGACCCAAAGTGGCCAACGGGGTATTCCATACCATGTGACGTCACGTCTAGTATAGAAACTGGGGGAAGTGGGGGCGGGGGATCGCCGCTCGGGGATTAACTGGGCGTCAATCCGTGGGTAGTGAGCAATTGCACTGTGCATCATTTGTACATTCCAATCCTTTTATTATTACTGTTGTCATTTTATTAGTGTTATCATTATCATTATTAGTTTTTTTCTTTTCTGTTCTATTAAACCGTTCTTATTTCAACCCACGAGTTTTACTTCTTTTCGCAATTTTCTCCCCCATCCCACTGGGTGCGGGGGAAGTGAGTGAGTGGCTGCGTGGTGCTTAGTTGCTGGCTGGGGTTAAACCAATGACAACAGGAAAGACATTGAGGTGCTGGAGCGCATCCAGAGAAGAGCAACGAAGCTGATGAAGGGTCTAGAGCACAAGTCTTATGAGGAACAGCTGAGGGAACTGGGCTTGTTTAGCCTGGAGAAGGGGAGGCTGAGGGGAGACCTTATTGCTCTCTACAACTGCCTGAAAGGAGGTTGCATCGAGTTGGGGGTGGGTCCCTTTTCCCCAGTAGAAAGTGATAGGGTAAAAGAAAAAGGCCTCAGGTTGCGCCAGGGAAGGTTTAGATTAGATATTAGGAAAAATTTCTTCCCTGAAAGGGTTGTCAAGCATTGGAAGAAGCTGACCAGGGAAGTGGTTGAGTCACCATCCCTAGAGGTATTTAAAAGACATGTAGATGTGGTGCTTAGGGACGTGGTCTAGTGGTGGACTTGGTAGTGCTAGGTTAAAGGTCTTTTCCAACCTAAATGATTCTATGATTCTATACCACAGGCTCAGTCCTGAGTATAGCTTCTTTGGATAATACCTATCAAAGAACAAATGATCCAGAGAGGGAGACACAGGTGAATGAATTACAATATAAACAGAAGAGAGATTTCTGTAGCAGCAGAAATGTGTTTCTTAGTAACTTCACTGTCATTTTCATTGTTATCACAAAGTAGACTTTTGATTGAGGAGTACAAAGCATACATTGATAAAATGGAGAAGTCTTTTGAATGCATTTCTATTTTGGTTTGGATACAGATTTTCTGTGCTTGGCCCTCTGTAATGGAAAAAGTCAAGTGGGAAGTGGGAAATCTAGTCTGGAGTGAGGGTGTATGCTCCCACACCCCCAGCAGAGGGAAAGGAATAAAGCACCGCACGGAGTCGCAATACCCTGGGCCCTGCACCGGCCCCTCTTGTGCGCAGGCAAGCACCCAACGCCACAAAAGCGCGCTCTGTGCCAGCTATTGGTCACTTTTGATTTCCTCAGCCCCTTTTGAAGAGGGCTGCAGAATGACAGTGATCCCACCTTAGAGCAGGCCCTCTGCCCACGTGGAGAGTGCAGTTGGATTTCCCCTCAAGTGCGCATAATGTCCTTGAACCCGATCCTGATTTTTTGAATAGCAGATCAATTCCTGTAGAAAGCTTGTTCATATATGTTAGTGTTTCCTATGGGGCTTTATTCGTTTTGTCACTGTTAATCTGAGACAGATGTTTTATGTAGGTGAGATAAACTGATACTTTTCTTTATAAAACCGCTTGTGAGAAAATAGATGTAAGAATATACAAAAATTTAAGAGAAGTGCTGGAACGATATTTAGGAACCAGTCAGGTAGTACGTTCGAACATTTCAGCTGACACTGAACTTAATGTTCCACAGAAATAGGGTATTGATTGTCAAAAGTAAGTTTCTGTTATGAAAGTACAGTGCTATACTGTAATGAATTCACCAGAAATAAGCTAGGCTTACAAGATTGCCTACATATGTACAACTTCTTAAAGACTAAGGAGAAGGAATTTATATATATATATATATATATATATATATATAAAATATATATATAAAATCTTCTTTCTCACTTCTTTTAATGATGCTTTCAACTTGTTGTATGTGTAATAAAGTTTTAATTATCCTTATTCTTTAATATTTCACAGGTCTCAAAAATTTTCCTCTGCAAAAATAAAGAACTTTACCCTTGTGTGAATCCTACCATTGAAAATTTTACACAAATCGAGTTTTAAACTTTACCATATATCATAATCAGAAAAAAATTTACATTTTTTCATAGAAGAATGGACACATTTTTCAAACAATTCTACCTGATGACAAAATAATAGAAATAATGAACAGCAGGGAATGAAAGAGAAGCTTGTGATTTAAAGCAATATGATTATGTAAATTATCATCTCAGATATACATACGTCCTACTCTTTCGCTTGAGGTTGTTTCCTTTTTTATTACATGCATAAAAAAATAAGAAATTAGTTTAAAATATTAATTGCAAAAAGCTCATTGGAAATCATTTGGGAGAAACCAATGTATTAATTTAATGACATGTGGATCTGTCCCTTCTCACAGCTAATCAAGGACTTGTGTTGCCCTGCAACCTGAGGAATTTAAATAAGAAGAAGCCATTAGCTTGCTGACAAGAGTTTAGGGTATATTGTCAAGAAAAAAAACACTGAAAGGAAAGACCTGGAGACACCACTGAGATAAATGGCATTGAAGGTTGACATGACTGGTAAAAAAGAAGGAACAGGGAACAAGACAGTGTAATTTAAGAAACATACCTAGGACAGTTGTACCTTATTTTCCACCACTTTTTCCTGTTTCTTCCATTCCATTTTTCTATTCATCAGTGTAAATTACAGCAACTCCAGACTGAGAGATATGCTGGGGAGAGTCATGGGAATATGCAAAACCACATGAGAGTAGAAGAGCATTCTGTAGAGTAGCGTATGAAATGATTGCCACCTGAGATCTGACAGGAAGGAGAAGGAAATGTTGCCGATATGAGGGGAATGGCCATAATACGGACAAGCAGACACCGTGCTGAACAACGTTACTGCAGCTCTGACCAAGTCAACTGTCTGAGGACCGACTTTGTCTTTCCTAGGTTCCTAGGTCACACCTAGGATTCTGTAGTATAACATTTACACAAAGGGTCTGCTTATGCACTTTAGCAAATTTTGCAATCATCTCAACCATTTTAAAGTTTCAGCACTTCTTGTTATGAGGTCAGTTTCTACTTTTGAGTCATGAAAAACAGTTGGATTTCAGGTAATGGAATTGCAATGTGCACAGTTGGGCTATGTTCTGTGCTGCTTTAGGTTTGCAGTTCAGACAGGATTAATTTTCCCTAACTTTAGCTTTCTAAAAGTTTTTTGTCTAACTTTCCTTATGGTATTTCCCAAATTTTCCAGGAAAAGAAAGCTTTTATTATTCTCAGGTAATAGCTCAATCATGGTACAAACAAACGCCATTTATAAACAGTCATGTTCACTTAACCTAAATAATAAAAAAATCAGTTATCTAGTTTTCTGTAGTTAACAGACAGTAGGATATATTTCCAGACGACAATTCAGACAATCTTTGAATAACTGGGATAATTTACTCTCAGGCAGGGAAGGAATTTAGAAGATTTTAGACTGTTAGATGTAATGAATCTTAAGATCTGAGGTGAATCTCAGAAACATTCAAGACTTGTAATATTTAGTTGGAAAATATGACATAACTAATGTGTGTGTGCACTATTCTTTAGCTATAAAGTAAGAGTATTAAAGCTTGTGCTTCTAGACAAGAGGTTGTGATGTTAGTTTCTCTTACTATCTTTTCACCATGCAAAACTAATCTATTTTGCCTAATCTTAACTCAAACAGCAAATCAGAAGAAAATGGGCTGGAGGAATAAACAATGCTTTTGTTGGAACAGGAAAATGCAGTGAGGTACAGATATATATTTCATAATTTTGTAGGTGCATTGGCTTTTCTGCCTAAAGTTTTGAACCCTCCAATTTTCATGATGTTAGCTATGAAACTGTTTTGCAATTGGAGAAGAACATACAACAAGAAAGAATGAAAAGCAAAATAATATTTTATGTTAAAATTCTAAAAGTTAAAATTCCAGTCTTGCAAAGAAATGGATTTAGTTTTCATTAAAATCCTAGGCCATTTTGAGGGTTGTGGTTGAAACCAACAAGAAGTATAAAACTTGGCAGTCTTTTGAAAAGGAACAAGAAAATACATTTGAATTGATTATTTATTTCAAATTTGAGTTTATTCAGAGGACATTCAAGTGAAAACTCAAAACTTTCCAGTAAACATCAAAGGAAAGACGCTAAGTGGCTGTTTAGAAATACTATTGAGAGTCACAAAGTCACAACACTGGTTTACTTGTTTTATACCATTTCCAACATCACCTAGAACTCTGTAGTATTACTGACATCAGCTCAACAGGATTTTGATGCCTCTAACATTTGTTGTCCATTTGGATAACATCTTTGCCATTGCCTTCATGGAACAAGAATTTTGGCTACCCTAAACAAAGATGGAGTAAGGTGTGACCAGTTCAGGCCACACAGCACCAGCTGTTTCTATAGGGATTGTCAATAACCTGCTGTCCAGACTTCGGAATCCTCTGCCTGAGTACCTATAGCAAGTAAACATTAATATTAAACAAAATTTTTTTTTTTTTTTTTTTTTTGAGTCTTGTATGCAACTAAAAGGAATTTCCAGCACAGATTTACTGGAAGGCGGAAATGGTATATTTTTGCAGGACCTCCTGTAGTACACAATGTCATGTGATGAGTTAAAAAGTTGTACCAAAACACAGATCCTTTTTCTCTGTTAATATTGTGGCTGGATCTACCCCTGCTTCCTGGATCACTTCAGTAAAATTAAACACAGTTTGGTAAGCTCTTTTTTTTTTATTACAGGAAGTAAAAAATAAACAACCCTATGTCTCTCGTCCTTTCCAGCAGCTCTATTAGACAGTCTGAACCTTTCAAATGTTAACTGTACTTCATTAAAAACATCCAGCCTTATGGTAAAGTTTAAATGCTGTAGACTTTTCCATATGGCATAGAAACTGTGTAGATATTTAATGTATTTGCACACCCACACACGAATAAAAAATGTAAATAAATATAAAACTGCTCTTAGTAGAGAAAAAAGTAAAATTGTAATTTATTTTTTGAGAATTTTCTTTTTTTTAAATATACTACAAAAAATATTGTGCACTCCCTTGAAATAGGCAGGTAACAAAATATGATCCTTTTCTTTTGCCCACAAATCTCAAACAAATTTCTGTGGGACATTTGATGCAAAAAATCCTGTAATTGATATGTCTTTTATAAAGCGATAACTTGAACAAGTATTTTGGTAAATTTTGAACTAGATGATGAGAGATAAAATGTCCCGCTGTTGTATTTAATGCAAGTACTGCAATTATGTTCAACATTGTTAGTTTACTGGGACAGGGACAAGATGAGAAACACTGACTTTATTAATGTCGGTAGAAAAGTGTAAGCAGTCCAATGCCACTTGTTTTCTTCTGATATCTGTACTCCACTGCAGATGTTAGTGTCAAGCTCACTGAAATTATTGTAGAATTTCTTCAACAGCAGACAGACACAGAGACAGTAGAAAGACTTTTTAAATGCAGAATATTGTTTTACTCTCACAGTGATTTCAGTACTAGAAATACTTCATAAGCTAGAAGTGATAAATATTCATGTGCATTAAATATATTCATTTAGTAGAATTATTCATACTGAGGGAAATTATGTAGTCAGTTTCTTTTGGAATCAGTGGTAGTTTTAAGTGAACAAAGATCATATGACTTGGCCTGTGTATTTAGCAAGATAAATAGCCTGTGCTCAGCACAATGTCACTTTTTGGTGCTTCAGTGGTTCCACTTCTTTCCCTCCCACACAAAGAATTTGTTTCTTCCACTGAGGTCAGCTTACTCCTGTGCTTTTCTTACCAGGAAAGAAACATGATTTTAAATGTCTACACCTGTCTCACAACTGCTCCAGCAGGAGTAAGTTTGGGCCAAAAATCATTGACCTCTTCTGAGACCCTATGTGAGTTATGAAGGAGTTAGAAATTGCCTATTGCTTGCAATGGTTTTGACTGGAACTAATAAAAGAGTCAGGATCAGTTTTAGCAACACTTGACTATGGCAGTTAGGCTTAACTAGGTGTACAAGAAGAAAATGTGTGGAAGCATAAAGTAGGAAAAATCTTACAGATGCATGCAGTCTCTGATTACTGTTCTCTGAAACAAAGTCAGACTACTGACTGCAGGCTTCCAGATACTAAATGACAAAAGGGTTTAATACTTGGTTTCTTTTTGTTGTGATCCAAAATTGCTTTTATGTTGAAAAAAATTCTAATGTAAAATCCTTTCCTTGTGTAATAAGCATGTTGCAAGTAGTGCAGAGTCATCAAACACAGCATTTGTCAGGCTTTTAACATTAGAGATTGAAAGCACTGTAGCACACATTGAGTTCTGAGCCAAGCACAATTAGTTTTCAAATTCCCAGACATGTACCATTGTGAGAGACAGGTAGCAGAAGTACACTCTACATGGTCTATATATTTGCCCACTGTTGCATATTAGAGCTGTGGAACATGCATTACTTTGGAGGCACAGCTATCTAAAGTCTGTAGCAAATTTAAATTAGCTGCTCTATATTCAGGGGAAAATTGGCAGATTGTAACTATAAAAAACATAATTAATGTTCCCCAAAGAGTTTTAAATGAGATGTTTTCAACTCTTTAGTAATCTGGGCAGTCCATTGAAAATAATATGTGATAAATTTAATGCTGTCTGCTTGCAGATACATGGTTAATACTTGCAGAAAGCTATGATGTCCTGCATTTTGGATGATATCTGACTATTTTGTAAGAAACCAGTGGCACTACTGGAACTGCACAACACCCACAATCAAAAATTAATAATTCTATTTTTAAAGACTGCTGCAACTCCTAATATTTGAGATTTCTTTTCATATTCGCAATTATGAAAGGTTCATTTCAAACAAAAAGAATCAGCATGAAATTAGGGATTATATATTTTAGTAGCTTCCTTGTTCTCTGTTTAGTATATCTTCTAAAGAATACTAATACAACGTTTCTTAAAAACACACCCTGAGTTGTTTTTTGTTTGGTTTTTTTTTTTTCTGGAACGACCCTTGACATTTTTCCTTTGAATATTTGTGAGATTTCCTAGTGTTAACAGCAAGGAACAAGCCAGGGAGAACTCCACAATGGCAAGCATCAGCAGCAGAATGAAAGAGTGCCAGAGGGCCTGTCTTGGGGTGCAATCTGTTCAGAGAAGAGACAGCGAACTGCTGTTGCCAATTTACATACCTTTGCTTTGCTGTGAGTCACAGGGCGCAGAACTGTGTCTGGTGAGAGCTGCATCATATGCATATTTATCTCAATGTAGTAAGTATAGGGACTTAACCAAAACAAAAGAAAACACAAAAAAATATCCACCCTAGCAACAACATCAAGATCAGAGATACAAAAGACCTTTCCACAGAACAATTGATGAAAGACTTGTAGTGTAACCTGACCTTTTGATGGAGAAGCCAAGACTACAGTCAGTCTGGATTCTAAGGCACAGATAGAAAGCTCCCATGCCTTGTGCATGCTTCTGTTATTGTTGTTGTTTTGTTGAAGCAGCTGTGGAAGCGCCTTGTATAAATGATGATAGAATAAAGGCAAGAAACTATCTGCCAGCCATATCAAAGGGCAAGATGAACCCATGTATATTTTTAAAATAGAAAGTAATTGAACAATAATGTTTTAAAGGGCCTGGAGTCTCAAGCTTATCCTCTGTACCAAGGGAAGAGACTTTCTCCCTCTTACACTTCTGTTGTTGCGGTTTTAAATCAGGAATATGGAGGAACCAAAGAAACCTTATTCAGAACATGCTTTCATCTGTGCCTGCTGGTCACTGATAATACTGCTCCACCCGAAAGAAGAAATTATGGATGATTTTGATGATGTTGTAAGATGAAATCTAAGAATTCAGAAATCTTTTAGCACAGAAATGTGGCAATTCCAGAAGACTGTTATGTGAACTCCAACGTAACCTTTTGTTTGGTTAAATAAAGAAGCCACATTATTCAATCAAGTTGTACTTTTTGCATTCTGGCTTCTAATTTCCCATTGGTCTCAAATGATTGCTCCTAATACAACTTTATGAGCTTAAATGACTGGTTGGATATGAATCTTAGGGTGCTATGTTTTAAGTGTTCTAATTTAAAAAAAAAAAGATGTGTAATATTACCTGGCATATAGAATGTATTTTTAAAAAACAGAACATTTGGCAAGATCTTGTGTTTTAGTGAAGCATCAAACTTAAAAGCATGATCTAACCTGCTATGATGTGTTTGGCAGCTGGATCCAGTGCACTCCTCAGGAACTTGTGTGAGTACACAGGAGGCATTCTTTCTGTGTTGAAGAATTCGCTAATTCTTACAACATCACCTTTGCTGTAGCTTGTTTCCTATTTTTTTTTCCTGGAATGAAATGCTTACTGGTATTTTTCTCTTGAAATGTATGCATTGAAAAGAGCAAAAAGCATAATTCAAAAAATATCCTTATGCCTGATTGGCTAGGCATAGAGAAACAACACTTAAGACCTTCTTTATCCAGAATACAAATAGAGATCATGTAGTGACAGTAAAAGGTCTGAAGAAAACTGAATAGTTTGTTTCTTTACCTAACCCCTGGAGAAACCATAGGAACTCAGGGGTTTTTGTTATTTCCTCTGAAAGATGACAGGTGGACTGTGACCATTGGGTGTTTTAGTTATCAAAACTGGTTTTATAGTGTTACTTTAGTTCAAAACTCTTGGATTTAGGAAAGAATACCTTTTTTTCCCCCCTCCACACAGTTCACAAGCAGTCTGTTGTAAGTTTTAAATACATTTATGAAGCTTTTGAGAAATAGTGTATGGAATTAATAGGTATAAGAACACAGTACAATACATTTCTATTTTATGCCTCTTAATTCCGTTCTATCAAGCCTAGTGGTCATTGTGAGGAGAGTAAACTGCTCATATCATATTGTTAGAATACCATATACTGAGTAGCCATGAGCCAAAGACGCTAACCATCAGTTATACACTCGCAGAGTGCAGTTAATATCTATTACCTTTTGAGAGTGATGTCTGCAGTAGAGCCAAGCTCAGCAATCCAGAGCGACTGGAGTACACTGTAACCTTTGAATAAATGAATGCTTTGACTCTTTGCAGAATGGGTTTCCGCTTGCCACTACAATCTTTCCTCCTCACAGGACTGGGTGAATTCCTCAGGGGAACCGATACGCTGAGGCTTGTGTTCAGCTGACAGAACATGGTGACACCAGCCAGCTTTAAATCCTTGCCCGCAAGGCCACTAGGTCCAATTAAGTTTATTAAACTAGCCTAGCTTAATATAAAATATATTTATTTTTATGAATTTGTTCCTTTCTCCTGTGTATCCTAATAAACACCAACAGCAATCAGTACAGGAACCCTATATAAAAAAAGCTGAATTTTAAGTGGAAATAACACCAAGTCTCAGAACACAGTATTTAGGCTCTTCAAAATACTTCTTACCCAGTGTTTCTTTGCCTCTTGCATTTATCTTGTTTTTCTTTATTGATTTTGATCTTCAGTGGCTGCTTGGGTTGTTTTACTATCTTTGGTTGTTTGTGCTCTTTTCCTAGAATAAAAAGTGCAGATTCTGCCAGATATTCTAGAGAAGCTGTGTTAACTCTAGGCAAACAAAACAAGGAAAATAGTGAGTCTTGAAAAATTGTCTTTCCATGTAGAGAAAAGAGCACTGTACAAATGAACAGTAACATATTCATTAAATATAGAAAGGGAATCTTGGGATTCTGATTTTTATTTATAATAAATAAACATTTATTTTCTAATATAAAAATCACATATTGAGATGGTATCAAGAGATTGTGCAGTAATGTTAATTGGTGATATGGTTACTCAATTAAATTATAATATTATTCTTCTTACAAAACATAAAACTCAGTAAGAATTTATATAGATGACAGTGATTCACTTTTTTTCCCCTCACCTGAGAGCTAGCAAATTTTCGTTTGCAAGTTTCTTAAACTGAAATGACAGAAGCCTCTTTTCAAGAGTTTGATCAGCTAGGAGCAACTCACTGTGGCTCTAATTTTTCATGAAACGGAGCATGTCAGGTATGCAACAATCAAATTCACTTGTAAGTACTTACTGCATAAATTACTCAATAAGGCTGGAAAGAAGAGTTATTCTCTATCGTTTTTAGAATCCATTCCAGCAGCTTGTCTCTGGAGTTAAATAGAGCTGTCTTGATCATTTTTACATATAGACTTCCTTGAACACTAAAAAGAATTATAATCACCTGATTATAAATTCACTGTTAATATAGCCTTAGAGCTGAGAACATTTCACTCCAGTAGTTAATTTAGTCTGTGGTAAATTCTCACTGTTATTTAATGTCATTTATCACCTGCTGTTTTGTCTTACTGTGAACATCCTGCCTGCCCTGTACTGTCTACAGTACATGGACCTTCTGTGACTTTAATGTACTCAGAACAAAGGCTCCAAAGTGCTTCTATCGGGAGGATTTGGCAACTTGCCGTAGATATATTCAAGCCATTTTGCTGCCTGTCACTCAGTGCTTTACAAATTGAACTCTGAGGAGAGGTAAAAAGGGTCTATGAGGCATTTTTTTTCTGGGAAGAATATGCTAATAAAGCGCCATCAGCAGGAAGCAGGTTGTGTCTGAAAGAGTTTTGTCAACTCTGAATTAATTTTGTGTGTTAAGAAACACGGGGGTGCTTCTAGAGCCGGTCTGTGGTAATTAATCCTTCCTGTTTCTGGAAGAGCAGAACTGTAATAAATGCAGCCCAGATTTAACAGATGTGTGCACACAATGTCTGCTTTATGAGGAGTGAAACAAAATGATGGGTATAGAACAAAAAATGTTGATTTTAAAAAATTAAAACAGTATGGAAAGTACTAAGATTGGAATTCCCAGTGTTTATGCAAATACTGTATTCCTTTAAATGTTAGCAGACAGTATGGTTTTGGAAACATCTGTCAGAGTGGTTGGATGCTGTGAAGAGACTGAAAAGGACAGATGTTACTTGCGCTTGTAAAAAAAACCCTACCAAAAAATAAAGAGAAGCATGAGATCTGGGCCACAGTCTGCTTGATCTAGGTGGTTGTGGAAGCTGGCCTAACAAGACAGAAAGCGGTAAAGAACTACTCTGAGAATCTTTGTAATTACTTCACACCATACTTAAAAAAAAAAACATTTAAAATTGCTATTGCAATCCAACAGTATGAATTGAGTGCCTTTACCCTGTGTGGGATCAAAATCAGGGCAGGGCAAGGGGAAAATATGTTTGATGCTGTGTGAGAGTTTTAGAAAGCATATGTAATAGCTTACTAAAATATCTTAGTCATACTTTTCCACAAAAGGTGAATTCAGTGAAGTGTGTGATTGTTCATAACAAGATTCAGATTTCACTGAAGTCCACTACAAGCCTCTCATTTATTTCAGTGGGGGAAGATTGCCCCATAGATCCTCTGGAAAATGTCACCTTTGAAGACAATTACAATCTCACAGCTACCTCCTGAATTTCACGTCCAGAACATATGCAAGAACTTTTCCTTCAGACCGAATTCTAGAATTGATTTTTCTTGAGGGATTGTTTTGTTTCTACTTTTAACAAAAACAGACAAACAAACAAACAAACAAACAAGAAACATCCAAACAAAAAAAAAAACCCACCATTTTTTATTCATGATCCTTTGTCATATTGATAGTTCATGTCCTTCATTTAGATGTGTCTCCATGCTGAGTCATTTTAACTGCTATGCTGTTGAATACATGGCTTAATTAAATAATTTTGGCAGGAAATATAACTTGGAGGATTATTACTGATTTCAGTTCTCACACAAGAAGCAGAATACCTAAGCATAATTCATTTGAAGTTTAACACAATTACCACTTACAAGAGAGCTTGAAGGTTGTTTTAATTTTCTACTTCAGCTATTACTGTAACTCATAGGCAAATATACATCTGTGACACTTTTCAATACTGTGTCTTTAAACACCAAAACTTTTGAATTGGAGTAAATACAGCACTAACAGTAAACTATTAATGTCTTACAATTAGTTAGTTCTATAAAAATCTCTACAAAGATGAGTGAATCTAAGGAGACTGAATTACACTTTGAAGCATAATTTGACATACTAGAATCTAGAATCTGTGATTCATGCAAATTCAAACTTTTTCAGCTAATCCTTTCACCTAATAAAGCTCTAGTCATAGGTCTATTTCAATTACTGTTCAGTAAGAAACATGACACCTAAAAGATTTTTCTGTTGCTTGATTTAGAAGGATTAAGGAAACATGTTAAGAAACTAAACCTCACAAACATGTATTATTGCCAGATTCTGAGAAAAAGTTTAGTGCCATCTGCATAAAAAATTCCAAATTTCTAGACTGAAATTTAATGATCTTCAGCTCTGGTTTAGAATGTATTATCTGTTTCTTTTTTTCACAACCATTCATGTAATTAGTAACTTTATTGAATTTTGTTTGCCAATGAAATCATTCCTTTGTTGAATAATTGAATTGTTACCCATGGCATTTAAATATAGACTGAAGACAAGAGATCACTTTGATTTAAAACTTTCAGCAGAGGTATGGTTTTGGATAGATATGAGTGCTTTATACATCTCTCTCTTTAAAGTGAAACTTTCTTGGACAGCACTAATAGGACTTCAGTTTTGTGAATTTGCATATTAAAATGATATATAAGGAAAAATGGACGAATGGACAAATGACACTTTTGGAAAGATGTGAAAAGGAAAATTATTCACTGTGCCAAATTTTGGGCTTCTTGACTGCAATATTCTTGATCATTCTCTGGAGACACTTTTTTTTTAATCTGTTGACTATCAGCTCCTAACTACAGATCCTCTGACTTGTGCCAATGCTAGATGCCTAAAAAAGCCCCAAACAGAATGGGTGAAATCCCATTCAGTAGCCAAATTTGCACATGGTCTATATCCGTTAAAGTCAGAAGGCCACTGTAGATTTACTCTGGCTAAATCAAGCTCAGAGTATTCTCACATTTCAGCAAATATATATATATATATTTATAGCACATGTCCTTTGCAGTTTAAGAGGAGAGATGTTAAAGGTTGTTATTATTATTCTTAAACAGATGCTCAATGGAGAGGTTAAGTCACAGGCTCCTTCCTCCTCATCCTTGCAAATGACTTCCCAACTACCTTACTTGGTCTACTGGGACTTTCTGTAGTGTAAAGCTTTAAGCAATTGCTATGCTGCCATCCCCTGCAGCTCACATCTGCTCTTGTGTCATTGATTATTTAGTGAAGTTGGTCAGGCAGCTGTGGTTTGGATTTTTTTCTCCCTTTTAAAATTTAGACATTAGGAATTAAAAATCTGTGCCTTTTGATTCAGGAGAAGAAATACTTACTTCTTTTAAAATTGGCACTGAAAACTGATTATTTTGAGAAAATTCTTTCCCATATTTTGAGGTTTCTCTCCTTGTTCTTCCTGGGTTTTGGAATTCCTAAGAAAATACTGACTCCTTTCTTAATAAAGGCTTTCATTTCTAATTTAGAAATTATTTGGTTGCTTTAAAGGAAACTTGTGTATTTTCTGCTTGGAAAGTTATCTCTTAACATGGTAGAGTGGCTCATATCTAGTCACCCGTTTCTGGTAAAGATTGTGCAAGAAGCTGCAATGAGACAATCTGACTGCCTTTCTCAACTGGTGTTTTGTCCTGCTTTGGCAGACACTGCACTTGTCTACACTTGGTTCATTATCTTCTCTTTGAAACGAATCATGACCAGGTTTTTTGTTATTATCCCTATATTTGTTCCAGATAATTACAAAATGTAAATAGAACTGCTTTTATTCACCCAGAATTATTTCCCAAAGAGATCCCAGCAAGCACACTCTTATATGAAGGCAAACCCTTGCTATTGGTAACTGACTTTTTTCTATTTGAGATTTGATAGTGCACTATGTGCACTGTCAATGACTAGCATTTTACAAGCTTGGAGTCAATGCTGAAAAATTTATGGTAATGTTCTTGATGAAGAAAAGATAGCCTCATTATTAACATGCAACAATTTTGTGTTGGGTTGTAGTGAATGGGGCTGCATCTGGCTGGTGACCGGTCACCAGCGGTGTTCCTCAGGGCTCAGTTCCAGGGCCAGTTCTGTTCAATACATTTATCAATGATCTGGATGCAGGAGTTGAATGCACCATTAGCAAGTTTGCTGATGGTACCGGCTGGGAGGTGCTGCTGACTCTCTTGAGGAACAGGAGGCCTTGTGGAGGGATCTAGATAGACTGAAGCATTGGGTAATCATCAGTGGCATGAAATTTAACCAGTCCAAGTGCCCGATTATCCAACTAGGATGAAGTAATGACAGGTACAAGTATGGATTGGGAGAGGACTGGCTGGCGAGCTGCCCTGCAGAAAGGGATCTGGGGGTGCTGGTCAACAGGAGGCTCAATATGAGTCAGCTGTGAGTCCTGGCAGCCAAGAGAGCAAACCCCATCCTGGGGGCATCACACACAGCACAACCAGCAGGTCAAAAGAGGTGATTATCCTGCTGTATTCAGCATTGGTGCGGCCTCACCGGCAGTACTGTGTGCAGTTCTGGGCCCCACAATTTGAGAAGGATGTGAAGGTCCTTTAATGCATCCAGAGGAGGTAACAAAGCTGGTGAAAGGGCTGGAAGGAATGTCCTATGAGGAGCAGCTAAGGACCTTGGGCTTGTCTAGTTTGGAGAAAAGAAGGCTGAGGGGTGACCTTATTGCCCTTTAGAGCTTCCTGAGGAGGGGACGTGGAGAGGGGGCTGCTGAGCTCTTCTCCCTGGTACCCAGTGATGGGACACATGGGAATGGTTCAAAGCTGCACCAGGGGAGGTTCAGACTGGACGTTAGGAAGCATTTCTTTACTGAGAGTCTGGTCAAACACTGGAACAGGCTTCCTAGAGAGGTCATCGTTGCCCCAAGTCTGTCAGTGGAAAATGCCCTTAATAACATACTTTAACCTTTGGTCAGCCCTGAAATGGTCAGGCAGTTGGACTAGATGACCACTGTAGGTGCCTTCTAACTGAAAATATTCTAGTCAAGTCTAGTCTAGTCTATTCTATTCATGACTTGCAGTCGTTGCCTATTATTTTTGGTTGGATGTTTGCTGGCATAGATTAATCTTGTTTGAAAGATTTCTTGGAGTTCTGTGTCACAGAGTGATTTTGTGGAGGTGATTGAATTTCCCTAGGTTTCAAGACAATTTAATCTTGAACATGGTACTAGGGCTTGCTGTTTCAAAACTTATTAAAGAACATTTCAGAATAACAAAAATTGATGGGGATAGGGTATACAACATACTTGGGATATAGGTAAAATGGAGATGTGTTGATTTGATTTGGATAGTGTTTGTCTTATTTGGGTATGAGTATCTGAGGGGAGTATGCTGCTGTTTTGAATTCATACAGATTTTTGCACTGCAGTTACATTGACAAGCATACCTGAAGCATAGAATAGGTGTTCCTATACTTGTGTGTCTTTAAATCTAAGTAAATAAACGTGACAATCAAATTGACTTTGCACACTGCATATACTAAAAGTTGACATTCCCTTTGTAACAGCTTGCACAAAGCAATTTCTGAAACGTTGCAAACTTCCTCCATCTACAAGTAATGCTGATAAACAATGCCATATGAGCTACCCCTGAATGTTTAAAGGAGGAGACAAGGTGACCACTTCAAATTGTTATCAGCAAAAGCAATAACAATATTGCTATTAAAAGCACACAGTGCATCAGATAATAAATCTCAAATGTTTAGCAGAACTGTCAAACATACATTATTCTGGACTTCTACTTAAAATGTTTTCAGATCCTAACTTGACACTGCTCTGTGTAACGTCCCTGGAGCTATTTCATAGGGCAACATTGGTAATGAAGCATGCGGAACTGTGTTTTTCTCTTTTCACCAACCACAGTATAGGCAAAATGACATTTAACAAAAGAAGAGAGATTCTTCAGGAGAAACGAAGAAACAATAGGTTTATACCATTTTTGCTTAAGAAAAAAAAAGCCTAAACCAACCAAAATCCTAATATCACTCCATTGGGAAAGGCATTCACTTTCTTTCCCCTTCCATGATTCAACTTCAGTATAAGGCAATTTGTCAGAGCAATTGAGCACCTATGAAATGTTACATTAGCGATAATTAAGGATTATAACTGCAGCTGGTTGCGGGGGGGGGGTGCTATGTTTTTGTTTAGTTTCTTTTTTAGTCTTGGCTTTTAACCTTATGTGAGCTGCGAAGTCAACCCTTAAAACATCTGGGCTTCTTACTGAAACAATGGCATAGTTTCTGCAGTAATCTTATATAATTTATGAGGAATGGTAGGGTACATTTAAGCAGTTCTAATGGGGTGAGCAATATTATTTTAAAGGGCTTTGATCATTACTTTTCTTCCAGCTGATTATAGGAATCTTGTTGGAAGCTTTCAAAGGATTTTTAATTTTGAATCTCTTTATGTCTTCAGCTTAGTGATGACATTAATTTCCCCCATTGCTTGTGAAAGGAAGCATAGTTTTGTTTCAGACGTTTTTTGTTCCGTGTGTCATGTCTTTTGTGCATGCAGATGGGACTGATTAATTCTGCGGCCTCACTTTTACAAAAAAGTAAAATAAAAAAAAATATCAGGGAGTGGTAAGCATAACTACTTCTGCTAAAATATATTAATAATGAAAGAAATGTGGTGTTTACCTCAGAAACAAAACAGTTAACATGGCTCTGTATGTGAGCTCTGAGTGGATTTTTTTTCTCAATTCACAGAATACTCAAGATCTTTTGCAACAGCTGAGCTTTTGCTAAGGGGAAATTCATTTCTATGCAGAGATATGGCACAGGCCACTTCAACTCTTGAATCCTGCTTAAACCTTCAAAATAAGGTTTAAGTGGTATATAAATAAGGCATTAGCCTCCGCCGTAGGGTGAATTTCAACCTTTCCAAATTAGCAGTTTTCTTTCCATTTGACAATGACTGAAGAACACCTAAGGTTAAAAATTAAAGGTAAAGGAAGGATCATGCATAAAAGATGGCATTAAGAATTATTATTGACATTACTCTATGTTTAAATAGAGAAAGGCTAACATCTAATTTATATTACTTTCATTTATTAGGACTTCTGAATTAAGCATAGTGCTGAATATATGCGTTTCAATTCTGGAGTAATTTCTTGCATGCAATAACATAAAATTGATCTTGTACAGTTGGATCTACATATTTTTGTTTTTTTTAAATAAATATTAATGAATCGTTTACTGAAACCAGTCAACAAATACAATTAAGACAGTCCCTTTTTCATTCTGTCCTTGCTGAGGTAGACCCTGAATCTTAATTTCATTCCCTATAATGCACTGCAAAGCATCCCAGTGCTGATAAAAAAATCACCTTCTGCACAGAATAAGATTAGAGAACGAATTTTAAAATTTTCGGAATGCTGTATTAAAGTTTTTTTATTAGTGAAAAAAGTAAACAAACAAACAAACTCTCCAATTCAGAACTTAAGTCATTTGGGCATGGCGTACCTTCAGTTTTCTCAAATCACTTTGGCTAGAAAGTGTAAGTGTTAAAAAACCAACAAGACCAAAATGAAAAATCCCCAAAATAGAGCAAAAAACCCCAGCCCCAAAGCAAATGCTTATTTTGGTATACGTACAAGAATAACAAGCTCATTTATCAGTAAAGAAAAAAAAAAAATTAAAACCCCTGAGTTTGTAAGCTAAGAAAGAAGAAAAAATTACCTTCACTATATAATGTATTCATAACAACTAATTTAACTGACTCAAGTTTTCAGTGCTTTTTTTAGCCATGGATGAAGAACTTCAACTTTCACTTTGTATTAAGTAAGGCAAATCATGAGCAGTTTCATGCCTTTTTTTTTTTTTTTTTTCAGTAAAAGAAATAAAGTTAAAAGCTGCCTGGCCACAGGGGGGAAAATACTGGAAGTAAATGGCTGAACAAATGCTTTCTATTTTCAAAGACAAAAAAAAGGTTCCTCTCTGGGCAAGGCAGTTAAATGTCCCAATTTTTATTAATAATAAGGGTAGGGTGAGGATATTTCGTGCCTTCAAATTAGTTTCCTGATCCAAAATGAGTTAAAAGTTGCCCAGGTGCATTAGAAATAAGGAGCTGGCTGAAAAACACAATATGTAGTGTTTTAGCAGCAGAGAAGAAACTGTAGATGAAATTTCATGAAAAAAAGTACTTTATTGTCTTTGTTGTCTTTCCGTGGGTTTGGATATTGCACTGAGAATAATGAAATAATCTTTTGTGGTCATTGGGAGGCTTTGAGGCTATGTATCAAGTAATATGGTAATTTCAAAATGGTGTGCTTATAGAAATAAGTTTTGGGTTTTTTTTAAATGGATATAGAATCTAACTTTGCATATAATTTTCAATAACAAATCTTCAGGTTATGTAAACTGACTGTTTGAATAAATTAAGAACAAGCTGCTTAAATAATTATAAAATACCTCTAATTCACGGCATTAATTGTGTGTTTCTGCTTCAGCCTGTTTTGTATCTGAAGAGGAAGATTTAGGATGGACTGCAACTTATATCTCACTGTACATATTTTAAATAAACTTTTTCTAAAGTTCAGCCACCTTCAGACTACGCAATAGACTAAGGCAGAAAATATATTGAAACTGCAGGGTACTGAATGTGAAAAAGTAATGGAAACAGCCTATTGTGGAACTATTTGGACACAGCACTGAAGAGTTATAATGGCAGTTTTGGTAGAGTCTGTGTAATTGTCTTCTGATGTTGGAAGTCAGTCACGACCTATTCACTAAACTGCGCTACAACATTTGCTGCATTTTACCATGTTGGCTGTCCTCTCTAAAGAAAATCATGTTATGTATATTATGTCCTGTTTTATAGGCTCCCATAGCTGCAGACTGGGATGTGTCATGGATTCTTGCTGCAGTACAACCCACGGGGCTTCATCGTTCTCCCAAACACATTTTATGTAACTCATTTTGCTACTTCCACAGAACTAACGCTTTTTCTCATTAGACCAAAGCATGAAGCCTTTTATGGTTACAAACTGATGATTTATATCTCTGACATACATTGGTTCTCTGCTTTTATCAGCTTTTAAATAGCTTCTTTACTTCATCAATTCTGAGAGCTTTTTCAGTGCCTTTGTGCTTCACAGGTCCTCTGGCAATGACTATGAATAAAAATATGCCCTTGGACATACTCTTAGCCATTCTTAAAGCTAAGCAATAGTGAAAGAAGGAAAGGAATATGATAGTATCAGCAAATATAGCACCAAAATACTTTTTGCATAAGCTAAACTCAATTGAATGTCAACCTTGTAAAAATGTATGAGTTTGCCCAAGTTGACCTACTGTCAATATAATTCAAAAAAGACAAGTAGACTTCTGGACTATGTATGTTTCCCTTGAAGGTCTTCAGCATTTTCATGTTACCTATCTATTTTCCTTGTCCTGTTTGTGCTTTATTTATCAAACTTTGAAAGTAATACTAGATCATTTCTTTCACCTGTGTGCCTCAATGTACATCATCAAACCTCACAAGTTCTGGTTTTGAGGAGAAATCACTGTAAGTAGTTCATATCCCTATGTAAATTAGAATTCAAGTGTTAAGAATACAGTAGGAGAAATATTTTATGCATCACATCTCTCAAATAATATATATCCATCTATTGTACAGCAGTAGCAATTGCAAGCCACAACAGAAACTGGGAATGCTAGATAGTATGTCTATATGTGATCTCATTCCAAAGGGATCGTAAGTAAAATAAACAAGACAAGTGACAGTGGAATATTATTAAACTGCTAATGCTCTTATAGAATCAGCAAATCAAACTATAAAGCTCTTTTTTGCCTTAAACCACAATAGCTTTGAGCAGAGATTGTATTATAGGATTTATATTAAAATTATGTATGTATTAGTTTGATAATGTTATAAGTGAAATGCATTAACGTGAAGTAACTGTGATATCAAAAATCATAAAATGGAGTCAATGTTTTCCACTGTTTCTGAGTCTTTCTAGTAAATAAAAAAGGCCAGTGACTATTCTGTGGCCCCAAAGGCCAGCTGTGGTGGTACAAACTGTGCTTAAGGAGGTAAATTCTCTTACCCCCAGACACAGGCAGTGGTATTCAAACTATTCATTTGGAATTGTCCGATCTTGAACCGTGCCTGGATATTGTTTCTGAGCATGCTGCTTGGCTAAGTCAGACTAGGTCAGGAACCATGCCAACTGTTGAACAGCGCAGAGTATTGCATGCCAGTGCTTGCGAAGGTAATCAATCTCTGTCGCTGAACATAAAAGAAATGTAAGGAAATAATAACGGAACTTCAGCACTTCAGTAAAACCATCTAAAATTAGGAAGGTTGAACTCTAAGTAATTAGTTGCACATAATATATATTGACATTAATATTTTTCTTTTGTATTTGTGCATGTGTGTACAGATATGTGTCTATGCCAAATATCATTGTACAATACAGTAACTGAATTGATTCACATGATGGTAAAATTGTAATTTTATCTGAGCATGGTCTTTGACTTATAAGACTACGGTGCATTCAAAATATAACACCCTACAATATGAATAAATCCGTGATCTTTATTCCTCATTAAGTGTTAAAATGTGAGATTTTATTTCTGCTCACCGGCAGCTACTAGAAACTATTTAGCTACGCATTTGTAAGAAGTGCTTACGCTGCACCTTTTTAAAGTAATTTACTTTTTACAGTAAATATCTCTTTGTGAAACTATCCAAAGAAAAATGTCAAGGTCATAAAAGCCTTAGCATTTTTGATGTTCTAAATTCTGCTTGATTTATCATTCTGTTCCTGATTATAATACTTGTCATTCTTTTTATCTTATTGAGCTCTGTGATTTATTTTCCCTTCTTTTGTCTGTCTTTAATGCTACTAGTCTTCTATTGTGTGAAGTTTTACAGCAAATGTTGATCTGCTGTAGCTACTTGGAAATAAGTACCAAATAAACCTTCATCAGAAGTTTAGTAAAAATTTAGTTATGTGCTCATATGAGATATGCTAATAGAATTGTAAGTTTTGAATCAAAGCCACTATCAATGCCCCCATATGTTCCATAACTGCATGATAACCTTAGATACTGAACAATTTGGGGGGGGGGGGAAGGGGGGGAAGAACTAAAGAAATATGCTTCCCAACAGATTTGTCATCTTTCCTTTATATACTCTATCAAAATAATTTCTGGTCCTGTTTTAATAAATTTAGTATCTATAATGTTTGTATTAGAGTTGTTTGATTTTCATTTTAATTAAGAATAATTATGTATTTTTGCACTGCGGTTGGAAGAAAAGTTTTATTCTGCCATGTTCTGAGTATCATTATTTTCTTTAAATGGACCAATAAATAAATTAGCTATGCCCAATGCTATGTTCAGAGCACATAGATGTATAGAAGAGGAAGAACTTACTAAGCCATATTACTTCAAGATATTTTATCCTATTATTGCTTCCCATGCCAGGTTGCTGTATGAACTGGATTTAAATTAAGACAACTGGATTTAAATTAATTGCTATAACTGTATCTAAAAGGTAGTCATGATTGCATAAGAGTCAACAATTATTTTTAATTTGGTAGCCATAGACATTTTTAATGTTTTTTTCCACTTTTTAAATTTTAATTAACAATGAGGATTATTTTTTACAGTTATTCCACTTCTGTTTTGAGAGCGCTCACTTCGAACTATCTCAGAGCAGTCAGATATAGTGTTCAACCTATGTTAAGAATACTAGCACAGACAAATTAATGGGAAATTAACCCAGTGAAGACTTCTTATGAATACTTTTCTTATCTAGGGGGAAAAATGCTCATTTATTTATTTATGTATATCTAAACCAGCTGCTGAAACTATGTACGTCCGTATATTAGATCTACATCTTTCTGAAGCTTCTTGGCTCCAAGCCAGATTATGTTGTGCTGCAGGTAAACCCATGTTTCAGTGTGGGACTACTTTCCTGTTTGAGTACTAGTAAGTTTTATTTGAATGGTCTTTGACTATCATGTGCTACATTTTACTTCCCTTATAGACAATGAAACAGGCTAACGCATGGTTCCAAACTTTAACAGAAACAAAATAAAAAATAATTGCTATGATACTTCAAGTTTCTAATAAACCCATGTTTTTTTTCAGGTATATCTGCTAACTTCAAATTTATGGACAATACAGAAAATAAATAAATAGCTATATTATAAAACACTGCCAATAAATTGTAAAATGCTGTCTGCTGATATAAGAATAGCAAAACCACTTCAAGGATCAGCACGTATACTGTGAACCTCTGAAAATAAAAGGCTGCTGTAGAGATCAAGAGAAAGTCTGCAACTGTTCAGTGCTCCTCTGAGATGCATTTCACTTTTTTATTTGTTATGTTTTGTGGTTGGATATAAAATTAATCCTAGGACTATGCTTCACCAAGTAATGTATATGAAATGCATCTACTGATATTCTCAAACATAATACTAAAAAATTGCTCTGGCTATACTAACACTTACTGAATTTTGCTATTTTCTAAACCAGTAACAACACTACCAAGTTTATTCTGAACGAATGAGATAAATTAACATGGTATGAAGGGATGAAAAAAGTTTTTTATATCTGTGTAATATCTGCCACTACTTTGTATGATAACATGAGAATCCACGGTGTGGACTAGTTCTGGGTCATATGGAGCAGAATGATACAGCAAAGGGGTAGGAGCAGGGTCTGCTGAGTGCTAGGGAGCACACTGATCCCTCCAGCGCAGGAGGCAGGAGCCAACACCACTGCTTCCCAAAGGCATGTTTATGTTGCCAACATATACTTTCAGGTCACTATATGAAGCATTGGGGGGGTAGGAGGGCATTAAATGGCACTCTGTCTCCTTCTCCCCATTCTTGCTAAAGGAAACACTGAAAAGATGGTGTTCATTGTACAAAGCTGGGGGATTCATCTCACCTAAATTTATTTGAAATTCAGATTACTTGTCTTATCTTTACCCAAATCAGTGGAGGTCTCACTGGGATGTCCTGTGGCATGTCCCAAAGTCTCAGCATCTCTATTGCCTGCACTGGTACCCTGGTGGAGCGCACTGTGGGTCTAAATTTACCCATACACAAGGTTTCATTGAAATGAAAACGGGTAAATTTGTTGAGCAGAAGAGAGAGGGAAGGACTTGTATTCCCTCAGGAGCCAGCCTAAATGAGAACACAACCAAACACACACCCAGCCCTGTGAATCTGGAAATGTTTAGAGGTGCAATATCACAGACGTAACTTCTCATACTTGTTTTAGGTTTATTTTAGGATCAGCACTGGATAAGAACGTCCGTGCAACAGAGGTTCCCACCTTCTTCAGAGCAGTGCAAAGTAACCTGCAACTGAAGCCAGCTTTTTTTCTTGACAAAGTTCAACACAGCATACCAGCAGGACTTTCTGGATTTTGAGTGAGTAGAAGAAGGACCAATCTACAAACATTTCTGATAAAATTCACCCAGCATTGAAGTTTTTCGGGACTAGTGAAGAGTAAAGTGAACTAATGGTTCCTTCATCTAATACATATGTTCATGTGTCATATAGTGGTTTCAGGATCATGGAAGTCACATGGTTTAAAGTCCCTTTCATCTTATTGTTCCTTTATTTTTACTAAGTGTGAGCTTTGGACAGTCCTAAATTGCAATATGCATTTCAAAGAAGCACAACTATTGGTTTTTATGTAGTTTAGGTTTGATTTGCAGCTCAGAATTCCTCAGTAATGGGACAAAGAGAGAGGCTATCTTTGATCCCTTAAATTGTATTTAGCAATTGCAAATTTATGAGAAGTTTTAGTTCAGATAATCACAGGACCAGTTGCATTGATCTTACTGATAAACTGAAAAGTAAACTTCAATGATGCTTTCTTTGAAAAATTTAACTTAAAAATGAATATATATACAATATCCATTGTAAGACTTAAGGATAAATGCAAGCTATTTTTTATGCTGCTCCTTTTTTTTTTTAAGTTTTCCCTTCTAGGTTGATTTTGTCAATTAAACTTGTTATCTTATTAACACTTAAGACAGATTTTCCTGAAACTGTAATGAAAGTATTCTTGCTAAAGCTCACAGATGTTCTGTTAAAAGTAATGCACTCTTACTCGCTGTTAATGGAGTTCTATTCAGTAATTACATTAGTGCCTTTTGAATGAGATCTTACAGTAAACCCAATTTTATCTGGTTATTAATGTTTACCTAACTACTTTTAACATAACCAGAGATTTACTTTGGCATCAAGGACATACATTTAGTTTCTTCAGTGGCAAAAATATATTTTTTTCAACTTCTGCATCATCTCACTGATGTAATGTATTGCATGACACACTCCAGATGGAAGAATTTATATAAATATATATTATTTCATTACTTTTAAGATCTTTTTTTTTTTTTCCTTTTTGTGAGCTTTCAGTTACATCATTATTTAGCTACCAGATAGCTCATGGAGACAGAGTGTTGTCTCATCACATGAGACAGAAAGGCAATGTTTTGTAAAAATCATTATGTTGAGTTCTTTTACTAGAAAAGAAGCTGTATTCATGTCCTTGATAAATAATGAAATGATAATTAATTTTTCAGTCCACCATCTGATACTTGGCAATTCTCGAAAAGCGTATTTGTTATTCAAGTGGAAGTGTCAGATTGCCCATAGCTTGTCATGTTTCAGCTTCCACCATAGAGAAAACTATACAAGTTCAGGGCTGTTTTCTTTCCCCTACTTTGCATGGTGTGGAAAAAAAAAAAAAAAAAAGCATGTCTGATGCAATGGATGAAAATCAATTGCATAGAACTTGAAGGAAATATGTGCCTACTCTCATCTTCCCACTCTGTACATGCACAGCCTAATCTGAGAGCCTAGCAGAAGACCCTCTCTACTATATTGTAGGCTACTGGAGTACCTTGAAAGCTAGGACCTATAAGAAGCTATGAGCTTATGCTGTACACTAACTACAGTTATACCCATCAGCCTGGTCAATACTCTGGAATATCACAGAACATCAATATGGGGCTGATAATCTTGCACATGTGAGACAGGCAATTTTGAGAACTTGAGAACCTTATAAATGTGTATGTCTACGTCTATCAGTATTAGTTGTGTAGTAATGCAGTATATGCAGGTGAAATGGAGGTAAAATGTATTCTAGACCTGACTAAGGCTAGTTGTACATTTTTGGCCAGCTAATAATAGGGAAAGTAATTGAATTGTAAAATTTGATTCAGGGGTACTCAAAGACCATAAGCTGCAATTTTATTGCATGTATCTGGGAGGAAAATATCTTGACATTCAGGTGGTTGTTCTTATATATTAACTGCAAGCCTGAAGAGCATGATGAAATGACAACTAGTGAAATGTGTCCTGAACATGCAAGCAAAAAAAAAAAAAAGCACAACTATATTAACTTAATTAATTTGATATCTGTAGCCATATTCATATGATATATGAACTATGTATTTCTTATTAGGAAAAACAATAAGGTCCCCAGCCATCTGATTACATAAAAAAAAATAAATTTATATTTTATTTTCTCTTTTCAGAGAAGCAGATCCTATGAAAGAGTCCTATAAATTAATGCATTAACCTAATCAATTACCACTGGACAACGATATCTTCTGTGTAAAAGGTAACCAACCAACTTGAAGCTAACAACCTCACCCGCATACCTGAATCTTAGAACTGATGGAAAAAGATAGGACTGATGGGAAAAGGGTAGCTATCTACTCTGCACTTGTCAATCTGACTGTAAAGTGAAAAATATATTCTGTCCCAGTGGTCCCAGCTACCAGAAAGGGTAACTGGAAAAATACCCAGAACATAAACATCTACAGTCCTTCACTAAATCTAAGGGCTATTAATCTGAACATGAGCACTAGGCTGGAACGGCATTTTACTCAGCTTAGCTTCAGGAGTACTCCAAGCTACCAGTCATCAAACAGCAATGGAGAGTAGCATCTGACCATACATCTACTCTAAACGGAAGGCTGACTGTGATCTAGTAGTTATTATGCCTTAGATCAATCCCAGAGGGCTAAAGTATGGATTTTATGCCAGTCTTAGTTAAATAGAAAATATGTGAAGAAGATACAACAAGCGTGTCTAAAATCACTGTCACGTTTTTGGTTATGCATTAATTGTAACTAAAAGACAAATGGAATTTATACCCTGTTCTTTCATGGGTCACATGGTTATGATAAACAATATTAATTTCTTAGTGTGAAAAAATCTTGGTTGGTGTGACATGTCCTTTCCTGATTTGCTTCACATATTGGAATTGCACCAGTTTGGACACATGAGCTCTTGGCCCAATGTTTATGGAAATGAGATATTACTACACACAATTTGCTCCAGCGATACCTTGTAAATGTCATCAAACTACTTTGTTCCAAAGCCTTCAGCAACGTGAATAAGTGTTACCGGATTAAAGTATTACAGTAATGGAATATATTTAGGTATACCAGTTGAAGATCTGCCCCCTTTATTCCTTCTGACAAAGATAATTGTGTTGCTCTTCCTTTACCATGTCCTTTCCGCCCCCGCCTCCTTTGAGTTGGACTGCAGCCATGCAGAGTGAATAATGACACGTAAGGACATTGTTTATTTAAATAGATTTGTGTAGTTAAGTACATGACCTGTGATCTAGAGCTGAGAAAAAAAGAATTAAACACTGATTTCTAAGTGGTCTGTGAGATAAATAAGCCATCACTCCAGGACTCAGCCAACACAGATACTTTTATTTGTACTTATCACTTCAGTTTGTTTGAGTATTGTGTTAATAGTTTATATTAGGTTTTGATGTCTGTGTACTGTTAGCGTTTTCACAAAATGAGAAATGATAAATTTATGCACTCTTTGTTACGCAGCTGCAGTTTTCACTTAAACCAATGAAATGTTACTTACCATAAAAGACATACAGGAAGAATCTGATTCTCCTGTCACTTACAACAGGTTTCACAGCAAGGTAAAGTCCCTCCCTTCAGAACATTTCTTAATAGTTTATGTTACTGTTACAATTCAGTCGTCCCTGTGCTCTGAACACAAGTATGTTTACACAAAACATTCTCACAGATCTCCTCAGTGCTACCCTACATGTGTAAAGATACTCAAGAGCAAAAATCCTTTGCCAAATCAGTCTTTGAGAAGCAAATATTCTTTTCTTGGTTTGTTTTTTTTTTACATTAAATGTGCTTACGACAGTGTGATCAGAAGCTGAAATGTGCTATATACTTGATTATAACACACAGATTTTGCTTTTCCTGTAGACATTTTTAACTCACAGCTACTTAGAGTCCTTCATGATTTTCAATCTTTTATTTGGAACTTTATAGTTATTTAACCAACTATTTGTTTTTTAGAGTATTTTCATATGGAAATGTAGACATAAAAGGTAAGCTAATGTAAAGTAGGAAAGTGTGTGTTGTTATTTATGTTGCATATAGCACATATTGTCTTCCATCTTTTCAACAAGTGAACTGCTGTGACAAAAATAATCTAATAAGACTTATCAGTACTAATGTATTGACTTTAAATGTAATAAATTGTAATAAAATTTAAATAAAGGTAATTAGAAAAATATTTCAGAAATAACAGAGGAGGTTTGTTTTTGTTGGAAAGCTTGCAAGTTAAGATATAGAAGCGGTGCCACCTTTTAAAATAGGATGGTTTGTAACACTTTTCAAATACCTTACTAATTCAAAAATGTTTGTAACTTTATTTTTATTATTATTAATTTAATGATTTTGTGGTTGGGGTTTTTTTCTGTTTCCTTTGCTATCTGTATTTAAGTCTGTAAAAGCACCAGCTTTAAGAGTGAGAGGAAAACTTCATTTTCATGTCATGTCATTCTGGGAATTTCCGTTGTTAGTACAGAAGTGCCTCTTCATGCTGATTTACATAATGGTGAGCTAGACCTCATTTTGAACAGCTTCCACCAGGAGCTAAGGTAAAACTAACCATGTAATCTTCTTGTTGATTTTAGTAAATTCTTGTTCTAATTTTATAATCTATATTTGTGCATTTAACTCAGCGGTACTTACATGGTGGGATGCGTCTAACAGTAGTGCTCATGCACTGCTGCCTATTAAGTGGGTTGTGATTAAGCACTGATTGAAGGCTTGGAGCTGGTGACCTCCTGAAGTCCTTTCCAACCTAAGCAATGCTGATTCTGCGATGCACTCTCCTGCTCCTTGGCCTGAGAGCTAGTTGAACAGCACAAATTGTTTAACTCTCTCCTGTCTTCCTTTAAAATAGGTCTGACGCATACAGCCTAACAGGTCTCTGACTCATGCTATAGCCCATACTGTGCCTGAGCATTATGTGGAAGATGGTTGTTTGCCAAAGGCTAAACCCTTGCCTAACCATGCATTAATATGCAAGTTACATGTCCAGGCTGGTGCTAGACACTTTGTTTTACCTCTACTGATTTTTTTGGGACAGATGTAATCTCTGCTGCCAGGGCCATATAAGCACAGATAGAAGAATGTGAGGAACGGGGGACAGGACTGCTTGGACAGTAAAAATGTAACAGACATCTGAAATATCAAACACATATGTGAATAACAAGCAAATCCAGGAACACAGGAGAAAAATGGCACTGTGAAGTCGATAAAGAGATTAATGCACATAAAAGAATCTAAAAGAGAAAAACAGACCTGACCTTTAAAGAGCAACGCACGACTTCTTTGGTAATCACAATTAAACACAGGCAAAGCCATGTTAATGTTAACTGCCTAGCTGGGAGCGACTTTAACCGGGGTGTGCAGGACCCTTGCTGTCATCCTGAGGAGGGCTGGCTGCAGTCCTGTGGTCTTGGCCAGCTTCTGTAACACTCCATTAAATCGTATCAACACAATCTATGGATCCATTAAGGACTTGCCAAATGTTTGTCCTCCTGCAGGCAGTTGCTCTAGCTGCTATGGAGGTGTTATCTGCTTATAGCCAAAATGGAGCTGGGGGTATTGTTGCTAAAAGCTGGGAAGAAATAATTCTTTGTGCCAATGACTCCATAAAGATTTGTTACGTTTAGGATAAAGCTTTCTCACCTCATTCATAGGAGCACGTGTGTACACAAAATACCGGACATTGACAAAACTGGTAAAAGAAAGGTATTGATGTCTAGACTGGGGGTCTGATTTTGGGGGTGATTATACAATCACATGCCAAATATGTGTGCATAAAATATATATGCCAAGTGGATTACACTTTCTCTGGTGATAACTTTTTAAAAAAGTTATATCGTTTTTTAGTATATTGTATTTTTAATATATATTAAAGTTATATTTAAATGCTACTGTTTTTTTAAGTGAGGCGCTGGATCTGCTATTGTAACATTAGGGTTTTAGGAATGACAACTACAACAACAAAAAAACCCAGAAAAAACCTCAAAGATGTTTTGGCATTAAGTATTCCAAGATAAAATCGTGGATTTTCACCACAATTTTGATTTAAACATTGTGTCCTGAGCTCTTCCAAGTATTTTGCTTTAGAAATTACTTTTTTACCCTCCTGGTCATTTGTATTTTCCAATCCATCAACAGTCATCTGAACTGCTGCATCCATATGCATGCCCATTGGATATTGTTTCAGCATTTAGAAGGTGATTTTGTGAGGGCATATTGCTTCTAAGCTGTTATCAACGCATTTATGAGGTGTGCTTTTGGAAAGCCTCTCTGACTGGCACTGGTATTTTGACAGCTTTTTCAGTGGAGATGCTGATTAGCCCATGCCAATTTATCTGCTGTAGATTCAGTTTGTCTGCAAGGAAACCCTTCTTCATTGGCTAAATATGCTCTAGGGCAAACAAAATCCTTACCACTTAGCAGCCTCCTAGAACTTACTCTCTGAAAAATTAATACTTTGGAATCAAAAGGAGTGTAACTTCAGCAACAGGACCCTCCAGCCATGAAGTTTTTGTTTGCAGATGGTGTAGAGCATCTGTGGCTAAGTTTCTGACTGGATATTTTGGATTTTGTAAAAAACAGAAATATTCTATATTAGTATAATTCCATGTTAATGTTAAGAATTTGTCCCTGAGATAGGGTCAGATAGGATGAGCACCCTCTGATGTTGGATTAAAAGTTGATGGATCATAAATAGGCAGAATGAGTGGTAGTGGTTTGTTTTGGTTTGGTTTTTTTTTTAAATTTTGGCCTTTATGGGTTTGTTTGTTTCTTTGTTTTTCCTTCAAGAGATATTCAAATTCTTGTGCATTTAAAAAAAAAAAAATCTTACAAAAGCTTACAAAAGAAGCTTTCTTCAGTATTTGTTTGGATTTAGTTAGGCATGAATCATGCCACTCAGCTTTAGCCATCTGTAGAGTCAGACATCTAAACTTGCCACAATATAGTTGTAAACTTGTCTAAAACTCTCTCTAACTGGCCACAGTATACCTGTAATTCACATATCTGCAGTGTCAAAGTATTTTCATAGACCACACAGAAAGTTCTAGTCCAGGTAGATTCTTCTGTCTTGACTGATTGGATAGAACAAATAACATGAAAGCAGATAACCTTAGCTAGTATATTTATTGTTTCGATGTATTAACATATTTCCATTTAATTTTCACTTATTATGTCTTAAAAAATTTATAATTAAAAAAGGGTACCTGTAAGATTTATGTGGTTTTGTTTTACAACTGTCCATTTCCTTACTAACATGAGTCTTATTGGAATAGTCTGACATTTGGCAGAATCATAATCAGCCCAGAAATAAGGGTTCAGGTCATAGGAAGGTAAAGCTGAGATGTCAAAAAACTTCCAGACTGAACTTTTTTCCTGAAAAATAACTCTGTAATCATTTAAATATTTTTAAAGCAAAAAAACCCTAGGAAGAAATGACAAAGGCTATTTTGGAATGTCAATTTTTTATTCTAATACATGATGAAAGGACATTTCAGAGATATTTAAATTTTCTATGGAAAAGAAATTCCAGGATGTTTTGTACAGATCTGGAATACAAATAAACCAGTTTTCATGTAACTTTACTTTCTAAATGTACAATGCCTACTCATGCCATTAATCTAATCTTTTTATTTCATTTTCAAATATTTTACTGATTTCCTTCTTCCATTACTACTCATCTATTTCAGTTATGAGAAGCATCTGTCTGCATTCTGCCACTATGCATGCTCTACAGGTTACTTGCTTGCAGAGAAGTAATTAGCAATATTGAGTCTTTTTTAACTTCTATAGGTATTAGCTGTAGAAGTGAGATGAAGGCAAATGTTATTGCTTATGAACAGCATTCCAGGCCAGAAGTTTGCATCTTCAATTAAAATGTTGTTCCAGTGTCCCTCCCTTGTTTAAATAAACAAAGGAGAATTTTCTTTCAAAACCAAGAGGTTGTTTACAGGGTAAGAAAGAAAATGCTGGAAGTCTAAGTTGAGCAGCACCTCTTGATGCTGCACCTCCTGAAGAACGTAAGAATAATGTCGTGATATGGATCCTTTCTTAGTGATATTCAAAAGCTGGTGTGGCAAAGCGACAAATATCTGTACGTGAAAATGTCAGAAGACTTGATCCCAACGAACACTGAAGGCACTTGTCCGTCTTTCCAGATGTGTGTAATTTACTGTCCACACTGTGACAGAGCCTAGGTTTCCATGCCATGGTCAGGATGTTAGTCTCTAAAATACATTTGTAAAGTTTCTTGCCAATGTGATTTTAAATGGCTGTTAAGCTATATAAGGTGCAGAAAATTGGATTCATAATGGAACCATACAGAAATTCGCTGCTATTTGGAAATGCCAGACATGGTTATATGTAATGAAGTGCAGGTGATGTTAAAATAATGGATTATTTAAGGTGAAAGGCAACAGAAAATTCTCAAAAGCAGAGACAAATGCTGACAGGACATTAAGCTTCTCCGTAGTTACTTCATATTATTAGATCCATGCTTAATAAAAGATATCATTCATATAACCTGAGGTCTGTGATTTCACAGTGGAGACCAAAAGGATATCATTTTCACAGTCTCCGTCCATACCTCATGGTTAGTTAGTGGCAGCTAATTCTGTTATTTCCCTAGTGTGTTTCCACTGGAATTCTTGAGATATTCTATGCATTCATGAAAATGTCATCCTTTGCTACCAATAAACAAAACAAATTGTACAATTTCTTCTTACATACATACAGTCTTTTACACAGAACTTCTTTCCATACATAAGTAAAATATCACATATCTAAAGGTTTCCTTTCATTGCCACATCACCATCTTCCGATAATACTGGACCAAGGTTAAGTTGCATGAAATGAGAAGTAGGGCTTTCCTTGTTTTTCTGTTCTTGTTTTTCCTGAGAATCTTTTCTGTTTTAATTAATTCCACATGCATATTATTAGTGTTCATCTTTCCTTTAACTTCAGATTTCATGAACTATTCATTTGATGAGCAATTATGCTTTTAGAAGAAATCCTCCCCCAGAAATTCTAAAAGAAATAACCATTTTTAGGCTTTCTTGGATGCAATTTGATACACATTTATTTAAGCAATTCTATTTTTTATGGTAGTTAGTAAAGAACCCATCAAAATAAAATAAAATAAAATAAAATAAAATACCCACCAAAACCTCCTGGAATAAATGCTCGCTCTGAAACATTGCCTGCATCTTCTTTTAAATACTGTTTATCTGAATTAAATTTCTGATTTGTAAATAAAGACATCACTTGTTGGACTCTGAACATTAGATTTAATTGACTTCTTTAGGCATGTCACGCCATGTGCAGACTAACCAGGTGTTTGCTGGTCTTCCAAATTGTTACATGGCTTTTTAATTTTATTTCAAAAAACAGTTTATATAGGAAAATCATATACGTGTTATCTACCAAAAAGATAGTGCTGCTTTCTGAAAGTTATTTTCATAAACCATTAATGTGTATTTTTCTGTTATTGAAGATAATATGAAAAAACATCTATTTGGACTTAGGCAAGGGATTAATTTGCCTTAGTGTCTGTGTCTGATATGTCCACTGGTAAACTTTTAAAGAATTTAAACAGAGGACAAGCAGACAAGGAAAATTCCTAAGCAGAGTTTTGCCACTTCCAGAAATCCACAATAAAGGTTTTCTGAGAGCGAGGCTTGTATTCACAATGAACTACTTATGCATTTGTACTTCTCTGTTGTCATCCAAAGTCTGTGAGTTCCACAACTGCACATAGCATGAAAAAAGGATATTATTATGCATGTAGTAAACATAGTGTTTGAATATTTTATTTGGTTTCCTTTTTGGTCCTTTGTTGTCAGAAGTTGTGAGCAAATATTCCTTATTCACCCTTTTAAATCTTTAATGATTTTATGTTCATCTTTCATATCCCATCTTTGATCGTCCTTGTCATGATTCTCTCTACCTTTTTTCTAGTTCTTAGATACCCTGTTAGAGAGGAGGCGATCAGAACTACAAATGGTATTCAAGACAGAAGCAAATTATAGCATAGATAGCAGCAGCTTGCTGATATTTTTATTTCAAGTTTCTTTCCTACCCATTTCTAACATCTTTCCCCTTTTGACTGCTTTAAGCATGGAGCTGACAAATGTAGAGACTCCACAGTAGCTCCAGTATTTTTTTTCTGAGCAGTGATAAGTAATTTAGAGCTCCCTAACTCTTTTCCTGATCACAAATACTAAATTTAGGGTTTCTTTTCCTTCCTACATTTTCTCTAGACTAAGATGAGGAATGTACTGACACTTAAATTTATGCAGTAACACAGAGGGTCACATCTCTTTGTTGGCTCAAAACATTTGGTAAATGTCTTCTGTTAACTTTTAATATACTTTTAATTGAATTTGTTTAACTTTTTATGGGTCTTAAATCAGAGTATGTTTTATTTGGATAATAAGCTATAATATTATAAATATTTCCTTCTGTTTTCCTCCATGTTTGCATAAAATAAACATCACACACCAAGCTAAATCTTAAGGGTAGAGCAGCTGTGAGATACACTAAATGCATACTAATGCAAGGGCAGAAGTCTTACTGTATTAGATTTTTAAAGTGAAAAATATATATAAATTTGTGTGCATACATATATGTATGTGTGTGTGTATATATATATATACATATGCCACAGCTATACTAAGTGAAATGAATTGTGGTTTTATTTACATAGTTTGCAGTTAAGTCTATGTTCATTTCTGAGGATAAACTTATCTGTAAGCAAGAGTAAGATACATAGGCGAAATGGTAGGCTAACTAAACGGGTAATTAACAGGGTAGAATTTTCTTTGGTTCGAATTATTTGTTTAAATACCAACATTTCATTCACATCAGGAAATAACAAATTTTACTGCTTTTTATCAAACTAAGGACCTCAGGGTCTGACTAGCAGCTTTTAGTATAGAAATGTATTTTGCATGTCTGATACTCACAATAGTGTCCACAGATGCCTTGAAATAATCGCTGTCGGAGCTGATTTAGCACTTATTTGTGCACAGGTATAGCAAATGGACCATGCATTTGTTACCGACCAGTTCTGTTTATTTTCTCAGTATAATTTGTAATGGACTAAATTCTAAATGAGTGTAAACTGTAGAAAGCAATACATAAGAACAGGATATGGGGTGTGCACAGAGGATATGAGGCATGCACAGTCTGTCATTTGTGTTTCAGGTCAATAAAATATTGCATTCAAAAATAAAAATTAAAGCAAAACATAAGGCCAGGAGGTTTTCTGACTGCATATGTGACTACATCACTTTACCTCTAAAATTTGGAGAAACACTACACACTTTTAGTCAGTTACATGGTCAAGTATTTCTCTTGGATACTGTCTTAGTCACAAATCTGAAGACTGTGTTATCTAGGGTGGTATTTTTAACTGGTAGGGCAAAACAGATTTTTTGTTCAAGACTTTTGTAAGACACATAATGACAAGTGATTGGATATATATATTTTAGAAATATATAGAATATTAGAATAATAAGTATATATACATTATAGAAAAACTTGTGTTAAGATATAAAATCCCACCAAAATGTTTAACAAAACCAGGTTTAAGTTTTTATAGAAAAATGACATAAAATAAGGAAAATTTCCACTAAATAATAGGAGATGAAAGTAATAGTTTATTTTCATTTTGAATTTCTTTGTAATATTTTCTCTACTGAAGTACATTGTTTGAAGTCAAAAGCAAATGTGATGTTTTAACATTTTAAAATTATAAAGCCCAGTAGATCTTAATACAATTCGTGTGAGAATTCTCTTCAATGAAATTAAAATTCATTCTTAAACTCTTTTTTGGGGAGCTAAACTTTTAAAATACAAAATAATTTACAAATCAAAAAAATTCATACTACGTAGCTTTTATTTAAATAAATGGTCTTCTGTGGAAAAGATATAAAGTATACAGAGGGAAATAAAGTAGATCATGACCACTTTTCATCTGTCCCAGAAGGTAAATGGCATGGCATAGACTGTATTCATATGGCCAAAATGGCTTCAGAAGAGACTGCCTTGTCTGTCCTGACCCGTGCCTGGGTATTTTCTAAGAGTATCACCGTGTTGTAGTCTAAAAGTCTGTAAGGGATCACGTTGACATTTTAAATGGCTTGGATGTTATGCTATTGATTAGTTCAATTCATTGGTGTAGGTATAGCTGCAACATCTTCATGAGGTGTCAGTATATCAGAGTTACAGACGAAAATATCCAGCTGCCAAGAAAAGTAAGAAAATCATGTCTCACTGAAAAGCCTGGAGGTTTGCTGTGGGCTCCACTTTGGCCAGAGTTTGCCTTAATCAGAGATCAAGATACACTAATTTTATATTTATTTTATGTGTGTGTATATATATATATATACTGTATTTATACATAGATACAATATATTTTCCCCCAGATATTTCATCTGGGGGAAACAGTAAACAGAGGGGATTCATAACCTCTTATCAAAATAAAGGTGTGCACATTCTCAACTTCCTTTTTGGGGGAGGATGATGGCCTGGCCAGTTTACAAAATATAAATATTTTGCAAACATCTGATCACAAGATGCGAGAAATTACAAGGCCACACAAGAGGGGAGACAGCCAGAACAGCACCTTACACTTTGATTCCACGAAGTGTACCTCAGAGTACATAAGTAAATGTAACTATGAAAGCACTAAACATCTAGACATCTTCTTTAGAGAGATTACCCGGTTCTTATTTTGACTCAGAAAAGAAGAAAAGAGCATTTGCTCATACTTAAGCAGGTGTTTAACTTAAGTGCATGCTAAATGCTTATTAACACTGAGGAATCCATGGTTCTGGTTTCTGTCATGCTCCTGGGCAAAAGAAATCATTTAGAAATGTTCTTCAGCACCTTTTAATTTAAAAACACTTCATAAAAGGGGAGTAACTTGAGTTGGGACATTGATGTTATGCTGAGTTTGAATTGCAGGCGGAAAGTCATGAATTAGTTGAAAATTCCCTCTACCTGTCCCCCTTGATGGTAGGTATGAGGGGCTTGGCTTAACCTGAGATCGCCTTGCAACTCTTACATAGGATGCATTGTGTAGCTTAACAGCCAGACGACGCCAAAGCCACACACCCTGACGTGCTGATAACAGCCTTTCAACTAGACACACACACAAAAAAAGAGCTTAAAAGCCTCTCCCCGTCTCTGCCCTGACACAGACTCCTTTGGCTAAATGAGTGGCAGTAAAGCTGGTCAAGGACTTTAACACGAAGAGGTAAGACTATAAAATATTGTTGACAGAAGTGTGACTTCCCCTTATGCAACTGTACAGGATTAACTAGATATTGCACCTCCAACCAAGGTGTCTATTTCAGCTCGTCTTCCTCCTAAAAGAACACATATTTTAATCGGTTTAGATTTTTTCCCTCTTTCCATTAATAATTGCTGATAGATACTAAAGTGGAAGCTGGGTCATGTTAAAATTACTTGCATTGCTTAAGCCTTCCCATGATTGTAATGTTGTGACTCCAGGTTTTCTGATTGCTTTCACAAACTGATAACAATTGATTGCTGCCTGAAGGGCTTGATGTATTTTGGTTGTAACACAAAGGCAGGTATAATGTTGCCAGAATCGCCGAACACATCACTGAGAAAGAATGCAGGAGTGAATTTCTCACAACAATAAAGCCCAAAGGAAGAAGATGGAGATAAAAGACAGGGAGGAATTTTGGTGGCCTGCTCCACTGAAAAACTTGGATTTTTTTTGCCTTGTTAGCTGTGGGGGCAAAATACAGAACCACAGAAGAAATTAGAAGTCGACTTTTGCAACTGTTTCCACAGTGCCTACCTAATAGTATATATAGCCACAGAATTAAGCAAAGTCCTTTCCTCGGCTACGCAGGGGATCACACAGCACAACCCAGCCCAGCACCAGTACCAGCCATAAACCCTGCTTGTGAGTGGGAAAGCCTCCAGCACCAATTCCTCTTCTGCCACTTCTGTTTTGGTTTACGCCAAATGAGCTCTGGCGAGCCCTTTGTCCACCCAAGAATCATTTATTGCTGGTCCAATATTGGGCCAAATCCCAAATGCGGGATTTGGATTACTTGCCTGTGGCAATTTGCAGCTGTTGGTACCAGTCCATCCACAGGAGCCTTTAAAAGCAAAAAGTCTTTATTGTTTGCTTTTTCAGGGTACCTTAACAGCTGTTTTACAAACCTTTTGAGAGAAATTAGGCATCGTTATCTTATGGGTCGGATCCAGACAGCATGCTGCCAGTTGCACTTGCTGAATTTCTGCTTGCATAAAGTAAAGGAAATATTAAATGAGTTACACGGTTCCCAGTTTGGATGTTTTCCATGTGCCATTGAAATCCACATGGAATACTAGGAAAAAATGCAGTCCTGGGTTTGGTGAGAGAGGAATAAAATCTCATTTTTCAATCTTAGTATTAATATACCTGTGTGCACTTGGAACTTAAGGGACCACATTCAGAAAATGTCTAGACTACATAGTCCAGTTACATAAGAGCAGTAATACAAATATTTATCAGGGATAGTATCATTGTAACAATATTTAGTTGTTGTGTAGACATAAAATAGGTGGAGATAAAACAAATATATAATATACACGTGATATACATGTAAATTATTTATTACAAAAAGTTGTTATACTTCTGTGTAATTTTCTTTCATTGCCTGTTCTATAGTGAGACCAAGTTCCAGAAAACATGTGAATGCTGTCTGAAAAAAAGTAATTTCTCATGATGTTTCAGAAAAAAAAAAATACTTGTTTAATTAGAAATGTTATTTAAGATTGTGAGTGCTCCTTTTTCTCAGCCATCTGGAATGCTGTTCACCCTTATGGTAGCTGCAGGATGTACTACATTACCTGAAATTTTACATTTTTTTGGTTTAATTTATTCTATTAAGCTATCTTATAGAACAAGAATCTAAAATGATAAGCAGGGCTTTGGTACGTGCTTTTGCACATTTTACTTCTTAGGTTTGTGTCCTCATCATTTCTTTCTCCTCTCTACTCAACGGCAATCTGCTAGCATGAGTTTTTCTTTCCGCTAAAAATGCTTCTTTAATTAGTGACATTATTTCATTTCAGAGTTGGCATTATCTAAGCAGTGGAGGATAGGAAGTGAGAATTTGATTCCTGTTGTGTATGCCTGCATTGAACTGTGCAGTTTTTGTGGAGATACCTGAGCTACTCTGACACAGCCAAAGCAATGTAACAATGTCAACCTGTTGCTGTGCCAAGGCTAATTAGCTTCACTACTTGTAAGAATCAGGTACAACAGCTGTGTAGTGTATGCAATTTCTTTCAATACACGGAAATTGATACTGTTGTCCCACAAATGGAGTTCATTTACACAGTGTGCAAGCCAATAACAGAGTCGAGGTATTTTCAAATTAATTTCATTGATGCGCATGAATGGATGCCTGTCTCAAGACAGCACACCCTTGTCTCGAAAATTCTTATGTTTATACACTTAACTAACACATATTCATTGTTATTTTCCTTGATGCTTGGTTCTTTCTTCTTCACCCTTCATGTAAATTAGTGTGCAGACTCTGTCTTCTTCCTTCATTGTCTTCTTTTGAGTAGGTGGTATCATTTGAGTAGGTTGTCAACGAGTCCGTGGTTGTGATCTCCCCCCTGTAGGAATTACCTTTTACCTATTTCTTCCCCAATCTTAGCAGTTCCAAGCAGTTTTTCAAGGTTTATTGACCAGAACACAATCCATTACCTTTTCTGACAAAAAGACCCGTTGTCTAATAGTTAGTTCCTAAACCCTAAATCATGTCTAGTTATTGTTTCCCTATTTTAAATATTAACTGATGGGGGCTGTACACAGGACTTCAGCAGCTCCCTGGTTATTTCAATCATATTATATATATTAATTGATAACAATATCACCCTTTTCTGAGGCTAGAACTTCATTCAAAATGTCATATTCCATGGTGATTTTTTAAGAATGAACATTTCTGTCTCACTAAATATAGCATTTATTTCTGTGGCTCTTCTCTTACAAGATGAGGGAACAAGGGACAAATTTAGCCAAGCTAAAGTGCTATTCAGACTAATATCACCGCACAACCCTGAATTATTCAGTACACCTGTAACCAACAACCCAGGACTAGCCTGGGTATCACTAACACAGAATGAGGTTTCACAGCATAAACACACCCTGACAGACTCTCTGTTAACACCCAAGAGGAGAAAAGGGATGTGTCTTCCCAGAGTGGGGTAGGAAGTTCATGTTGGAGGTGGGAGAGAGCCTGGCTCCTGAACCGACACTCCAATTCTGTGTCTCAGACGAAACGTGCTACACATTTTCAAAACATTTAGGACCAAAATAAACAGCTGTGGAAAATTACTGATTATACTCTTTTTAACCAGATGGCTAACGTATCCCCCTCTTCCTTCTGCTGTAAGTGGCACTCAGATTAACGACCATATTTATTAAGAAACAAATTTTCATTCCTGGAAATTCATTACAGAAGATGTATAACAGTATTTGGAATTAATTCTGTATCACCAAGGGTGGTATAATTTTCCATGTACTAAAAGGAAAAAGTGCTAATTTTACTCTTTTTCCTTTAAATATATTCATTTACTTACCTTTCTGTTACCTTTTTTTTTCTTTGTGTTTCTTTGCTATTTGAGAATAGAGGACTGATCTTGTTTTCCTCAATGCTAGAGTTTAGCATTCAAAATAATTTATAGTGTTTTACAGCTTTTTTTACAGGAATGTCAGAATGAATCATCATCAATTAGTGTGAAAAGTGACTTTGGAACAGGAATTTGGTTTTAGAAGTGTAAAGTATTCATATTTACTTTTCACTGTCAAGCTGGGTAGAAAGAGAGCTTTAGACTGAAGTGACCATTAAATACTCCTAGAAAGAGGCCAGTAATACTCCAGTCTAAAAGTACCTTTATAGGTCACTGATATTGTGACCCCTGCACATATTTAATAGTTTTCTTACTCAGCTAGTATTCCTCCATAAACTGCATACATTTATAACCTTTAAGAGACAGGAATTCCATATTTGTTTTGCCTCAAAAGAAAAGACCTAACTGAACTGTACACCTGAATATTACAGCTTTGTTGCCCTTGGTCTGTGACCATGGATAGGACTGAACGGCACCTTTTTTCTTCAGTCACCTAGTTTCACTTCATAACAGTTGGGAAGTGGGGTAAATATAGGGAAGACAGAGGAGGATAAGAAATGGAGAAAGGAAAACCAAAAGTAAATATTTGTTTAAGATAGTGTACTCTGGTAAAGGAATCAGCAATCAGCTCTGATGCCTGACGTACGTGGGATGTGGGTAAGCCCTAATTTGCCCTCTTCAGAAGCAGATGAAATCTGGTTAGGGCATTTACCCACTCTCTCCATGCACTTGCTCCTGCTCATGCATGAGTGTATGAACGGGAGCAGCAGACTTTTTGTGACTATTTTTTTCCTCAGCACCTTGTGGCAGTACATCCCGCCCCCGCATCCCGCCAGCAGGAAACAAAACTTCTCCAGGCAGGGAGAAGGGCAAGGAAACCCTGGAGGCCGCGGGCTGAAATTTGAACTGGCCAATCGAGATGCGCCAGGTACACCGAGGTGACCCTCCTAGCCAATAGAATTAAATGACCACAGGTCAGATTCGACACAGGTATAAACGGGACGGAGGACACGTTGGAACCAGCCCTCCTGGGAGCAGCGGGTCTGCAGTCGGGGACTCCCCCTCGGGCCGGGGCACCGCCCCAGGTAACTCCTCGAGGGAGAGAGCCCTCAGCTTTTCGATGAGTGATACGCGCATTTTGAGCCATCACTTTAAATCTTGGGGATTCTTAAGTCAGCCGTGTAGTATTAATACTCTTTACATCATTGAGCCTGTGGTTTTATAAAATGTTACCGGACTTCTAACTTTTGCTGAAGAATAAATCTGAGTTTTAACACCTGTTGGATTTGGTTAGTCGTGCATCCGTAACACACCTTCATTAGCTATACAGAGAAATAAAGTACTTTCGCTCTCCTTTCTCTCCAGACAGCAGAAATAAAATGCAAATTACTCCGGACAGAAGCACTGAGTCCTAAGATTATATCAGTTTCCTATTTCTTCACCAAACACCACGGTTTTTGTACTATTAGACAAGAGACTGCTTTATGTCAGCTCCTCATTGCACTCAGAAATTATTTTTTGCCACTTTCATTATGTAAAAACACTATACTATGAATTTGTGCAGAGGCCTATACGAGTCTGATACCAAAAATACACCCTAACAAGTATCTGTAGGAATCTTTGTGTGACTATGAGTCATATTTTTTCTTCAACCCACTACTTTCTTTAAAGGAAATGCCACAGTAATCTTTCATTGTATGTGTTACAGGCAATGACAATTTATTATTGGCAACTAAAAATGGGGTAATCTATAACAAAGATTCAGTCATTCATCCATGTCTGGGTGTACACTTAGACATTACCTACACAAATGCAAAATGTAAATATATAATATGAAGTTAGAAAATACTGAATTGTCTCAGTCGATATCATCCGTAGATGCATCACATAGATTCACAGATACATCATCCATAGAAGATGTACTTTATCAGTTCAAACCTGCTTTTCTAGTAGGTTTTTCAAGAAGATTAAGTAATCTAATTTAGGTTCTTTTTTTTTAATGGGAAAGTCTATGTTAGATTATGCTAAATAGATCCTATTAAAGACTATTCAAATTATTCTCTATTGTCATTACTCTGTGCTTGTAGGCATATTGACTTTGCTGTTAGCAGGACAAGTGGAACTTGACCTAGCAAATTTAGGATCTGTGGCATTACAGGCTGTTCCCTAATACTTGCCCCTTGATTTTTTTTCCCTATTACAAAGACTGCTCAATTATTCTATTAATTGAATTCTTATGAGTCAGTTTTGAAAAGAAAAATTTCTGACTAATACACTGTATATGATATGGGAGAATTTATTCTTAAAGCAAGGAATAATCAGGCAGCTAGCATATAGATCTGTCCATTCATTTAAAATAAGGCAGTTAAGGCACATATTTCTTGTTTCCAGGGCTTGGATCTTAAAATATTTTAATGTAGGACTTTTTTATATTCTTATAGAAACCACTTGGAGAGGGAGAGGAGAGGTGGAAAGCATCCTAAATTGTTTAGGAAAATGAAATGGCTTGGGAACTACAAGCAAATGTTATGCCAACACCTTCACTACATGTTCTCAGATCTAAAGACGTGTAGAAAGAACATTAAGCATGAAAAAGACTCTGGCACCAGGTAACAGTGTCATGTGTGAAAGCAATCTAAGGTAGAAATGGGATTCTGTAGCTTCTCAAAGACAATTCAGGTGATCCATATTTTTCTTTTCTCTTGGAGAAAACAGGTTATGAACTTCATGAGACACTGGCCTCACTTTTTTCCCTATTATCTTCACTGATTCCAGCAGTGTTTAAAGGTAGCCTGTGAAGACAAACATGATGGTACAGCAGGGTTAGCCTGGCCCCCAGTTAAGATGTTTTGAGGACCCTGAGCATAGACAATAAGGATATTTGTCTATACTCTCCTATTTTTCCAGAGAGGGAAAGGAAAAGATTAGAAGCCCAGACTCCTCCAGATCTTAATGTGAAGTAATGTCAAATACTAAAGCCTGGCTGACTGCAAACCTTATATGTAAAGTTGGTAAAGAAGAAACCAACTTAAACTCTTTTATTACTGTGAGTGCTTTATGACAGCACTTGGATCAAATGTGTTGGAAAGCCAGGATTAATCAGGATACAACTTCAGAGAAACTACAGATTCCACCTGAAGTATCTTGGGCCACAAGACTAGAAAAAGCAGGAATTGCTGTGTTTTCAGAAGGAAGATATAACTTGTTGCGAAGGAAGGAGAGACCAAGCTCATGTAAAAATGCAAAAGCAAAACTGTAAAGAAAAGTAACCATAAAACAAAACAAGCAAACAAACAAACAAATTAAAAAAAGAAGATATGGAATGAGAATGGAGGGCTGGGAATATGCAAGAAATTTTTTTCTCTAAATACATTCTGCAGGCAACTTATCAAAATGTTTTAGATGCAATGAATGTCTACATCAGTACGATAGGACAGGCCATATTCTCTGGCCCTGAAGACAGGTGCCATAACGCAGCCCATATCCATATGGCTATACCGTTTTTCATTCCAGAAAAAGAAGGGATTATTCATACTGTTTTTAATAACAATTCTTGGCCTATGTGTGCCCCCCACCAAACTCTGCCTGAGCTTGCCTGAGAGCACTTCTCACTATAGAAGTAAAAGGTATGTGTTAATCAGCATTCGAGCAACTAAGCAGTCTGGTATTGCATGTGAACTGGTCTTCAGACCTGCTTAGTTTCTTAGTATAAATATAGCCAAAAGGACCATTGCTATCTTTCGACTAACTATAACAAACTGTATTTTAAAACTTTATCATTTTTCCCCAGAGATGTCGAGCTTCTGTATTGAGGCTTCCATAGCAGAAAAGCAATCTAGATGCTTTATTAGGTATCAAGTAGAAGTAGAGTATATCAATGTATCAAAATCTTTGCTGGTATGAAAGATGCATAAGAGCCCCCAAAAGTCCATTACTGCTCAAACATTTTTTGAAATTGTGCTTGTCTGAAATATATCTAATTAGTGTGAGTCGATGAAAATCTTTTTGAAGCCAGAATCTTTCCTCTGGTGAAAGAAAAAAAACTTAAAAAAAAAAAAAAGGTAGAAGGACAAATGGATTGTGATCATAAGTACCAATTAAAACCCTATGTCAGTAGCATAATTAAACTAGATTTTTTCCCCTTTCCTAAGTGGCTTCAGATAACGTTCTACATGCTGTACATGTTGATATCAGGTAGAAATTCATAACCTAAAAGCCATAGAAGATATATCTGAAGGACTGCTCTGACTGGCTTAGTGTTTGGGAAGAGCAGCTCGATGATACTTGAACAAGACAATGTCAAAGAAAATGTAACAGAAGTATTCACCTCTTTACAGTACTATTTCAGGCATCAGACTGTAACCTCATATTTTCCGGGGAACATGGTAACTTAAGAGAAGTTTATGCTATTTCAAAGGATAACAAAACAAAGCAAAGCAAATAAGTACCACCGCCCCACCTTTCCTTCAAAGCTGTATGTGAAAGAAAGGGAAGCTTCTGTGAGTGTATGCTGGACAAATTTAAGCCTTCCAGAGTGTTCATATTTTTTGAGTATTTAACATCATCTTGCTGAGAATAATTCATGTATTTATGTGTTTATTTAATTTACCTTTATTTTCAGCAATAACTGTGGAATAATACTGGAATTCAGCTATAATGGAAATAAATATCTAAGGTTGATGTACTTAAGAAATGATGTACTTAATAAATGATGTACTTAATAAATGATGTACTTAAGCCACCTTAAGAAGACCACAAAGGTCTTGTGAAACAAGATACCCTTTGTATAAACAAGGAATGCCTTGATAAGAAGGGAACATCCTACCCCAGGAGGCGCCGAAAAGTTGAATATTTGCTAATAGGCATGGGGTCAGCAAAAATCTTTGATAACTGGAGGAAAGGTAAAGGTGGCAGGGGGAGATCGCAACCACTGACTCAAATCAAGACCAAAAAGACTTACACCCCTCGCCTTTGAGCATGCGCTGTAGAATAAAAGAACACTGAACCTTTAATTTGAAGCAGGGAAACTTTAGCCCAATAGAAACTGTGGTAGATAAGCGACTACCAGTAGTAGTTTTGGGGAGAACTTTGGAAACTGAATATGTATAAATGAACTGTATAAATTGCTTGCCCATTGAGGTATGAGGTGTGCTAGCTTTGTGGATTACCACCTAGCCCCCATCTTTGTGCAAACATGAATTGGAATAAAATACCTCTGCTCTGTGTGTATATTGGTGTTTTGCACACCGGGTAAATGACCCCACTTTTGGGACAACAAGATGACAGTAAGCTTTTTTGTAGCGCAGAATAGTATAAATATCTTCTACCATAAATAACTTTCTTGTTTAAATAAATCCTCTTTATATAATGCTTAGGATTCTGAATATGCTATTTCATGGTGTTAACATCTGCAGACTGGAAAGACAAGCTGTGTTTTTCCTGAACTTACACTAAGGGGCATTGCAAAGATGGGAAATGAGTTTTGATTAATTGTTTTTCAGTACTGTCCTAGCTACACAGGTCACAGGACATTTGTAGTCTTTTTCAAAGACAAAGGAAAGAATTTATGTCTTGTGGATTTTATCATCAAAGTGCTAAACCGTGACTGTTCTAGATAGCCAAGATCAAGGAATGGTGTTAACATATTTTCCCAGAAGAAACACAAAATATCATGCCTTCCCAATGCTGAGGAAACTTTTTAGAGATGCAGAATTCTGTCTCTGCAGTGTGAAGCTAATATTTCATCTGACAGAAATAAAAGCATCATCTTCTACAGGTTCTACTTCTGGAAGATGAGAAGGTAAGATTCCTTGCCAGAGCACAGAAATTATAACCTGTTTCACCTTTTGTACATTTATGCATTTGTGTAGTATCAACATAAGATGCATAAGAATTTCTCCTGGAGCAAAATAACATAGCTTAAAAGAGAAATATCTTTTCACTAAATAAGGTAACAGTGTCATTACGAAAGAATAAGAACTGTTTGGTTGGTTGGTTGGTTGTTTTTTTAACATAGGTGTGAGAGACTGAAGGAGTTAATGTCTCAAACACTGTGGTGGGGCAAGTTCTGCTTAACTCTGCGTAACAAGGAACTCTGCCTGGCAAGGAACCCCAGGTGAAAAGCCGCTGATCAGCACCCATCCATCGGCACCAGGAGCGGGGGGGCCGTGCCGGAGGGTGCCCAGCTCCCTGCTCTGGTGTGCTGAGCAGGGCAACGCACCGCGCAGGGAAGGGGAAGTCACTCCCCAAACAACCCCCAAGTCCCAAAGGCTCACAAACTGCTCGTGACGCCTAATTAGCCTGATAAGTTCTGGTGCCCGCGGGCAGGAGGGGCCAGGATGATAAAAGGACACAACCGGGACTGGACCCCTCGGCTGACTGAACCAACGCTGGGCCCAGGACCGGTGAAATCTTTCCCTTCTCTCTTTCCCTCTTTCCTTTTCCATCATCCCTGCACCTCATCCCTTTAGACATAAACCGTTGACCAGGTCTGGGACTAGGAGCGGATCCAGCCGCCCCGCGCTCCTCTCTGAGAAGGAGTCTAGAAAGCGAGGGGGTCCGCTCCGAACCTCGGGACCCAACGGGGGGGGCTCGTCTATTGTCTTCCCTCAACTGATTCCCAGATAAGCAAGGCCTGTAGTATATGTTTGGCGGTGTAGGGTTAGCACGTTACGCAGTTTACTGACATAGTTTCCATGCCAATTTTTGTTGTGAGCATACCAATTCTTGTGGTGAGCGTGCCAATTCTTGGTGTGAGCAAATAAAAATTGAGTTTTGTGAGTTAAAGGATCCCTGGTGTTGTTTCACCTTAGTCCTGACCTGGGAAACAGCGAACCTGAGTCATCGTCCTGAGAAACTGGGACGTGACAATATCTCATTATAAAATATAAATCATGAAATTACCACCTGAAGTGTTTAAAATGGGGAAAATTCTGCATTGGAGTACCCCTTTCCCATAGCCAACTTATTTCTCAAAACATAACTAAAAAGCTGTTTAATTGAAGTCAAGGCATAGTGGCTGTGGTACATAAATGAATTTATCCTATCCAATCTAACTTCATTTACATCATCTCTTGTAATAGTTCAAGCTCATTAATACTAACAGAGTGAAGATTACTCCTCCATAAAAATACGTACTTTTTTTCCTCTGGTACTTCTGAACGCAGGACTGACTTTTAAATGGGAAATGTTTTCGTGGGCTGTGTTTCTAGGATGTCTCCTAGAAATTTGAGTTACAAGGCAGCTGCAGTCTGAAAGAAACACCTGCTGGAACATCTGCAGAGATACTTCTTCTTGCAGGTGTTTACCTGATGTTTTCCTTTTCTTACTATTGAAAAGCAGCTTGCTCTTGCAAATAAATTGTGATTAAAAGTTGGTTCTGAAGAAGGATTTGAACTGACTGAAAGCATGCTCTGAGCCTACCTTTATTAAAAAACAACAAACAAAATTACATTATTTCTACAGGTAAACGATATTGTTCTTATTACTAACAGTTCTGACATTACTTCTTATTTAAACACCTACTAAAATCTACCATTTTAACATGTCGTTCCCATTCAGTGAAACCTTGAAATCTCACTGAACATTTATGATTTGTAACAATTTTGTCTTTTAACCTTTGTGAAAACAAATTCTCAAGAATAGTTCTTCCAATTATTAAAAAGAAAAAGCTTTGTAAGGAATTTTATAAATGAAAGAATATATAGCGTTTATTCTGCATAGCATACTATTTGTGAATATTTGGGTAGTCACTGAATATATTGAAACAGACTTGAATCCTAAAAGTATCCTGTTAGTTGAGTGAATTGTCATGCATGTGGAACACAGTATTTCTGATTTGTTATTTATTGGACATTGATTGTACTTTTTCTGCTTAAAATCATTATCATCATTTAAAGGATCAGTGATACTTATTTAAACAATTAATTGTAAGTATGAGAAATGTATAAGCATGCCGAATCATTCAAAGGTATCTCATAGATGAGAATTATTTTTGTCAATGACTTGATTTACAATTTACAAAATTTGAATACATTCATTCATTGAAATCAGAATCAGCCTGCAAACACCATTCACACAAAAAAGGATGATGAATATTTCAATATGATGTAGAAATGGAAAATTCCATTTATCTAGACCATGATGTAAACTCTTCATCAAAGAAACACTTCTCAATCTAGTTATTTAAGAGATTTACTAGAGTACACTGTCCACTTATGCAAGATCATTCTTTGCTTTACTTTTTCCAATTTTAATAAGAAGTTACAAATAGTGGTGTTCCTGTTACCCTTGGGAGAATATTGCTGTTAATCCTGGTATTTCCTGATAGTAACCTGCACTTCATTTCTCCTTGTACATGAAATAATTTCTCTTTCTTTCTGGTATTTAAACTCTCTGTAAATGAGAAAACTGGTTTAATCTTCCTCTTTCCTTTTAATCAGTCTTTGGTCATATGAACTGCACAAAGAAGGCCTGGAATTCTGGTGAAATGTTCAACAGAGCACTAAGTCAAGCTGTAGACCACAGCTTAGAATGAACGCAATTTCTGTCCTTGGGGGGTTTCCTCCTTCTGGAGCAGTAAAGACAAAAGGATAACCCAGGAAGCTGTTTTATTCGATTAAAATCTTAGCAGCACTTGGGAACTTTGCAGTCAAAAAAATATGGAATTTCCATAAGCACATACATAAACATACAAGTCCTGATGATTCTTGCCTGGGGTAGATCAATAAATAACATTATGAAGTAATGTGTTTAATTACTTATAAACAGGTAAGAAGCCAGTTACTTTGTGGATTAGAAAGGAGAAATGTAAAAACTTTAAAACAGCATTATTAGTAAGCATCTTTTTTTCTTTTTTTTTTTAAATTGCACTCTTCATATTGCCTTTAAAACACACACTTTGTATCAACAAAAGGGGAAAAAAGGCTTTAGGATCCTGTTTTATTACCTTCCAAGAAGATGGAACTATAGTTATTAAATAAATGTTGACTGGAACTTTTTGATATTAGCATGATCAGCAAAAACAGATGGTTCTCATTAATAATAATCCGGTTGATTTAAATAATATTTTGTGGAAAATAAATTTAATTTTATGGTCTAAGTGTAAAGATAAACAATGTTTTATGCAACCACAATGAAAGAAAGCAGTGCTGAGGCAGCTATATGGGTGTTTCATGGCATATAATATGAACAGTGCAACTGTCCTGTGTCTATTCCCTTAGCACATGGTAAATATGAAGCTATACAGTCTGTATTTTAAGACAAGTTAAGGATAATTTGAATTTGATATGGATGAAGAATATACACACAGCTACTGAACTCCTCAGAAACACAAAGTATTAATTTGATTTATTTTTTAATGCAGAGGCTAACTGTAGATTATAAAAATTGTTCTTTAGTAACGGTAGCTTCAGTACAGCTGTTCCTTATCTATTCCAGTAATTCTTTCTTCATCCATCTCCAGAGATACATAAAGGTAATGGCTTCATTAAGGAGCTTTTAAATTAATTAATTTATTTTACTTGGTGATGACCGCTAAGATGAGAATATTTAAAAGCAAATCTTGAATGTCAGCAGAAACAAAGTACAAAATCCACCAACTATATGTGACAGAAACCTGCTAATTTTTCAGTGGTTGACACTGAAAATGGAAGATATGGCTAAACAAACATATTTAATAAAATTCTTTAGCATATTCATGAAATGTCTCCATGAATTCTACTCCTGAGTCTGTTACTGGTTTCTGCTTGACATTCTTGTACTCAGTTTATGCATCATGTCTGCATTTTTTAATAGTATTCATACCCATCTGCCATTACATTACAGTTCAGTAATGGCACCTGACGGTACTCTTCTATTTTAAGAGTTATTTGAATGTTAAATTCATAGTGATGAGTCAGAAAAAAATCCAGCTGAGCTGTGATTGCACTGCCCCCCCCCCCCCCCCCCCCCCGAGGAAGAGCTCTCTCTGCCTTCCAAGAGATCTGTTTCTGGCCTTGGCTTAGCTGTGGACAATGTAGAAGTGGATTCCAGGTATTGGGTGAAGCTCAGCTGGTCTCCCACACCAGCTGTCAAGTTCATCCACAGGCTCCAAAATTTATCATCTATCATATGAAAAATTTCTTGGTCTTACCTTAACAATTAGCTCCATCGGTATATTGAGTCCTCAGTGCATCAAACACTTGAGCCCCAAAGGTTCTTCTGAAAAAAGTATTGAAAATCTCCATTTTTAACTTTATAGTTATGCCTTATATATGCCAGAACTCTGTTCTTTTAAAACTTAAATTATGTAGATGATTTAAAAATACAAATGCATTTTCGATCATGTGCCCATATGTTGGGGAAGGTTGTGTTCCCATTGTTATACGTTACCCTCTGAAAAAAACCTGGTATTGTCCAGAGGAAAGACTTACTAAATAGGCAAGACATAATGCTAGAAGAAATGAGTATGTGGGCCTGAGCGAAAACAGAAACAATGATGACTTCTGTATCTGTTGTATGAAGTCATAATAACAAAGTTTGATAAGTTATGATTTTTTTTAATTTCTTTATTATTTTTCTTGTGAACTTCTTGTCAATTATTACAAGGCACATCTATACTCCTGGGCATTAGAACAGCTCTGTATGGAAGTACAGTCAAAGATAAAGGTGAAATAATGCCTGCATAACATAATGTAGGAGGAACTTGATTGTTACCTTCTAATAGGAGTCTACATGCCAATGTATTGACATCTGGTTATCTGAACTGTTACAAAAATAAATCTTGAACATGCTGAATTGTTAGTAAGTAAACCTTAAGTGAATTGTAGACTTGCCCCATAGCAGGAATCTCCATGTCGAGATTGCCAATTTCTTTTCTGGAGAGCCACTGTATTTCTTCTGCATGGAACAAAAACTTTTTTTCTGTTCATAATATAAACTTTATATTTCAGATTTTATTTGTATAAGAATGAATCCTCATCCTTTCCACTCACCACAAATTGCTTTCTTTTCATGACTTTCTCTTCAGTTGGAAGAGCTATAGATTCATTATTTTTGAAATAGTAAAGGCTCATTAGAAAAAAAAAAAAAAACAACAAACAACCCCACCCCCCACCCCCCCAAACAACCAAACTATGTTGTGTCTTTAATTTAAAAACTGCTTGAGGGCCCTATGGGGTATATTAAATCTGTCTCATTGCCATATATCTTAGTGTACATTTTGCTTGAAACCAGGTGTTTTGTATATTGAACTTTTTAACACTGCAGGGAGGTAAGTATTCACAGCTGGAGTTTTATGCTTCACACATTTTCATGTTTCAGAACAAGGAGCAACCGCTAGGAAAAACTCCTCCAGCATGAAAAGAGGCAGAACAAAGCGCTTCTGTATCTGGTGGCAGGACATGGATATGATGAAGTCACAGATCTAGGACTTGCATATGAAATAGATGCTGGTGTAACCGAGACAAGAATTTGCAAGCCACCGAAGTGTATGGATCTACAGATCAGTTGCAATCTACGAGGTTGTCACTGTGGAAAAGGGGTATAAAACAAATTCAAAGGATGGACAGTTTTTGTAACATAGACAAAAGTTAAGAGCACTTGTACTTTTAAGTAAAGTTTGAAGGCTGTCATGTTTACTGTGAGTCACCAGTTTAACTTTTACCACTTGGTATAGTGTATGTCATTACTCCATATAACATTAACGCGTACAGAAAAATTCCAAAAGAATGATCTTTCTACAATGAGAATAATATTTTGAAAATATTTTTGGACACATAAAACATTATGAAATGAGTAATTAATTTTCTAAAGTAGCACTTTGAGAGATTAACACTTTTTTCCTCTCATGCAGACAAGTAAGCACGTTAATTGTCAGTTCTCCAAGTAACTTACGGGGTTTTCTGTTATTTCTGTGAAATCACCTTAGCAAAACAAAAATGGACCCCCAGAAGAAAATAAGTTCTATTTGCCATCAACATGCAAGTTTGAAGCCATTTATTTGATTACTGGATTTCAGTTTTTAGTGGGATGGAGAATAACTTCAGAAGACCCAGAAACTAGCTTGTCAATATAAGAAACAAGCAGGTTTGGGGGATTAGACAGAACATGTATGTGTCTTCTATCCCGCAAATTAAGAGATTTCCACACCTGTATTTTTATCACTTAACGAGTTTATTATCCTTTACCCTATCAACAAAGACAGTGATTAATTCCCTGCAAAGATTGAGAAAGTAAATATTCTTTTCTGTGTCATTTGTACTAATAAAAACTTCTGGCAACATAAAAATCAATCTTGAGCCATAGGCTGGCATTTCACTGGTTAACTAAAAGGTTATCATCCCTGGAATGATGAGAAAACCCACAGAAATGCTGTTGTGTGAATACGTGGAACAGCTGACCAATACACACTGGGCTGTATTAACAGTAAATACTACCTGATCTGGTAGAAAATGAATCTAAGGGACTCCTTAAAAATTCAAAAGACACAAAATAGTATGTGCATATCGATTATTAAAATAATGGTATGCCTGATCATTTTTCTTCTTGCTGAGGCCAGGAATGTTCACATTTTAGTGCAAAACTACATTTTAAAGCATTTGTTTTGATGAATCTGTGCTTTCACCTTTACTTCAGGCCTAAACCAAAGACTTCTGAAGTCCGTAAAAGTTACGCCAGGTCTTGTTTCCCAAGACAAGCTAGTATTTTGTCACTAGTATTTGTCACACTGTACCTGTGCCAGTTCTACTGTGGAAGTCCTTCTGGGGACAGTGATGCATAGCTCTTCTGCTCTCCTTGGATGTTGCAGGCACAGTGGGAAGTGTACGCAGGGCGGGATGAGAGCAAGCACAACGGTAAACGCAATGATAAATAGTTATGTGTGGTCAATATTATTACTGTGTCTGCCATGAGTGATTTATTACACATAATAAGTTACACAAATGGCACTTTTAAAAAAAAAGGGAAGAATGGACAGTAAACAAAATTATATTCATATGCAAAAATAGAAAGGCAAACAAGGTATAAAATGAATCTTGACTCATTAGTGTTATACTGGAGATAAATTTTGGTCCAGACACAAAAAAGCTCCCTTGCTTTTGAAGTAGCTTGCTGTGTGCTTAGAGAGTTAATCAAAAATCGTAAAGTGATGAATTAGTTGACATCTTTGAATAACACCTCAAAAATAATAAAGATAAATGAAAGAACTTCCTCAGTGCTCTCATTGTTTGAAGTTTTTTTACGATTCATGTTTTATATAAGCTTTTCTTCCATTTTTCCTATGAAAGGATTTTATACTAGGCTTACAATAAATGTAAAATGTTAAGAAAATTCACTCAACTGCTAGATTTTCTATTCTGCTTAGAGTAAGTACCTTGGTCTTACAGGGGGCCCTAAGGCCTTGGCTGCAAACACGGGGTTGCGAGCATTATTGTAAGTCATGGACACAAATCTCACCACTGTTTCTTTGTCTACTTCTGGTTTAGAAAATGGTTATTTTACTATCCAGCCTCAGTGGTGTTCCTTGAACAAATCCTATGTCCTTCGATTTTTTTACAGGAGTACATGTGTGTTTATGTGCGTACATGTGCCTGTGTTTGTGTGCATGCACTGAGGAGTGTCAGAGGGAATGAATTTCTGTTAGAATCAGGTTATTTGTGTTACAATTGTCTAGTGTTATAATGGTCTATAATTTTTTCCCCAAGTGCAGACTTCTATGTATTTACCTGACTATGTGTTTCTCTGAACAGAGAGTGTATGAGCAAACCCTCTTTAATTTATGGAGAGGACTGAACCGCTGTGTGGTTTCAGATATATGGATTTAAATCCAGAATAATTGCATTGGCTTCAGAAGACTTATTCTTGACTGACACTACTGTAAGTGAGGGCAGCATCTAGTCTGAAAACTTTTGACAGCAATTTATTATTCCAAAGTGACATATATTATAGTGATTGTCCTTTTAAAATACCTGTAATCTGATTCATCACCCTTTTAAAACTATTCTTGGGATCTAAATTCCCAGTGCAGATTTCAGCAAGTTCTGAGGAAGCATTAATAATGAGCTCAAATATACCTGAGCCTGCAGTGGATTATATTTGACTGATTCATGTAAACTATCCTCTTGGAGCAAAAAATACACACTGATGGATACTTAAGAAAATTCATAGAGGTAAATAAAACTGCTTCTTTTTGATGCAGGTTCAGCTCATTAAATCTCCAGTAACCATGTTTCTGTGGCAGACGTGATATTCTATGTAACAATTACCAATTACTTTGGTAAATGTAGTGGGTCTGTACAAAAGGACAGCCTCATCTACATAAGACAACGAAACGTTTCCCCAGCATCTGACCCAGAGTGCTCTGCATGTGGTTTTCCGAACAAATAAATGGTTGAACTGTGTGAGGAGCACCATTTATTAGACATTGCACATTCTCCGTTAAAATCTTCAAACATAAGAGCTGCTGTCAATCACCTTCCACTGAGTAAGATCTTACCCAGATAAAATGTCTAGAGTGCTAAAATCTTTTTCAACTATTTTTGCACATGTAAAGATGACTCCAGATCTGCCTGTATGAATTTTGGATGGTTGCCATACTTATGTAACTACTTTAACTGCCAACATTTAATTTTCCTTTAGCTTTATACAGAAAGAGAGAGCGGAAGGGTGGGGGTCTGTGGAGAATGAGAGATCTGAATATTTTAAAAAGATAAATATATTTAAAAATTCAAAGATGGTGCTAATTATAAAGAATTATAATTATAATTCATTTTGGGAGCAGCATGCTTGTTCCTCTAACCATTTTTGTCACCTCAGTTAGAGATAATTTAAATTTTAGCTGCAGTTTCTTTGTTTAACTGGATTTTTTTATGCCTACTTCAGTTTCTGGGAAATAAGTGACATGCATAGTTCAGAGGGAGAGCCTGACCCTTTTGTATCATTGTGTTCCTGGAATTTAGGATTTCCATTTCTGAATAAGGCATATTTCACCCCTGGTGAAATCACTATAGCTGAATGGCATTGCCTGATAAAGGCCAGAAAGATAGAATTTTAATAAGCACCGAACTGCAGCTCTAAAATAACTTAGTGTGAAGTTTTACATATGTTTACAATGTTCATTACCCTACACACAAAATTTCAAAACAAGGCAGACTGTTTACAACGTACGTAATCAGTACTCCAAGGAATGAAACAATGAAAGCACCCAACAGAAGGGCCCTTCAACTTAATCTGTTAACTACAGTTTGTACCAGACCTTGGTAGGAATGGGAGGCCCCTGGCTAATCTTTTGACTTGGCTGAGTGGTTCTGAGCATAGAGTTCACAATAAAATAATCAAAGCTCAAGGGGCCCTTCAAACCAGCATATATTCAGTATTGAGTCTCCTTATTAAAGAGTGGAGGTCAACACTACATTTTAGTGTTATCCTGTTTGCATACAATGAATTCTTCTTTTCATAAATTGGACAGTGAAGCAATGAAGGTGATTATTTCAGCGTTTTCTAATAATGGCATTTATTAGATATGTACTGATCCTGTATCTGTAAATACTGTAGTGAAATTTTACTCTGAAAAGCCTTCAGATTAGATGCATTTTTGGCACTCCATATATATGAAGAGGTCTTAATAGTGAAGATTTCTGCACTTCTTGCTCATCATCCTGATATTGACTATATTTTTTGATGTTGTTTTATCTCATAATGGTTGGAAATCTAAAATCCCGATTTTAAATTTGTGATAGTCCACTGAGTTTTATAATAGATACTCCATTTGTTGCAAAATATTAAAAAAATGCTAAAAACGTAATTTACTTCAAATGAACTCTTTAGTCTGTGGCAGACTTAATAACAAAGACAGATTGATAAACCCCAGAGGAACACTACATATAAAACCTTTCACTATGGTTGGGTAATGTGCACATGTAGCAGTCACACAGATATTACTGCTACTCTATTTGATAAAACTATTTAATCAATAATTTGGATTACCTTAGCTTTATGTTGGAGAGTATAGAACCTTTGCCTTAATTTCTGAGGGCAAAATTTGAAGTTATATTGTCAGATGTGGTAATATGACAGCATATGTTAATTCAATAAATAAGGTATTTGGATACAATCTGTACTCAGATGGCTGAAATGACTATTTTTTTTTAAATAATGTTGAAAATGCCTTTCATATACCCCTCCTTTCTTATAATCAGAAAATTATAAGTTAAAACCTCTGCTTGTGAAAATCAGCCTACATATACTGGTGTCAATGGGATTCTATTGATTTATGCTGGCTGGTGATCTGTCCCAGTGTCTGTTATAACCATAGTTACAATATGCTTTGCTGTAATCATAACAGACAGTATTTGTTCAATTAAGCCAACATCTGGTGCAATGCAATGACTAGGAGTGATAATTAAGTCTTCTTTTTTTTTTCCTTTTTTTTAAAATCTGTGTTAGACTGCTTTGTGTCTTAAAAATACAGTGACAGGGATGATTATGATATAAATGTAACACACTTGTTTTTCACAGATTTTAGTTGAAAATGTAACTGTTCTCCATGTTTGCTTGCTTTGCCTTGTAAAATGCATTATAATGCACCATTGCCTTCAGCTGCCTTGGACAGGGAACCTTGATGTTTCTCTTGTGAGACTTCATGGAAGCAAGGTCTACAATACCATTAAGGCCATTCTACTCAGTAGGTTTAGGGTGAGTCAGTACTGCGTAAAAAGTAACTGGAACTCTTCTGAGAGGGAACATTGACCCAAAGATGGGATCTATCATCTCCCTGTCCTTACATAGCTGAGCTGCCAAGCTACTGAGCGAGACCAAAGCCAAATACAATAGTCTTTCTGAAGAGGAATGCCATTGCAGTTACTAAATCTTGATGCCTCAAAAATAGGGGGAGAGGGGAAGCGTGTAGTTTTTCTCTGCTCCTGTGAAAATGCATCAAGACCAGGAAAATAAATAAATAAAAAAAAATACCAACGAAAATACCCAAAACACCGTTTCTGAAATAAGGTTATTATTTGGTTGTGTAGATAGTCTTTGTTTTCTGATAGCTAGAAATAGCTAAAAGAAGCTCATTCTGGCATGAAACAGCTGGATTGTATAGACCATAGATTTAAGAAACAAGAAGGGAATGGTAATGAGAAACAATTTATTACTGGAAGGATTAACATTAACTTTAAAAAGCATTCCAGGTGGAGTACAGATTAATATGTAGACTATGTTGTACGCACTTTATTATCAGACTTTCTAGAAAGTAAAAATTTATTTATTAATGTTAGAGGTGAATGAAAATAAGGGATTAAAGTGAATGATTTAGAGGCTGTCAATTTCTTTCACTTACTCTGTTGTTATACATGAAGCATAGTCAACTTAAAAAATGGTGATCTTCAAGAGTAAAGGAATTGGAGTAGCGAGTAATAATTAATTTTCTTTCCAAACCCTCAGCTACCAATGTCTGTCAATATCATAAGTGATTAGTCCAAGTGTACATGCTCCACGGTCATACTTTAGTGACTTATTTCCATGTAAAACATAGCTAAAGAAAGCCAAGGTTTGTCTTTCTGTGAGCCAACAATTTGATATATATGAAACAGAGGTATCCACTCATTTTTCAGCAGCCTCTACTGTATATTATCACCTGTTGCAGTAAAAGTGAGAAAGTTTTCCATTTATTGCTTAATTACATGTTATGGTTTATGAATTTCTATTTAGGTGCAGAGATTTTGGAAGCTGAGAAGCGATCATTCTCACAGAGGCACTGACACTGTTATTTGTGGTGTGCGTGAAATCATCTTTACTGGTGTGACTACTTTATCAAGAAAGCATTCCAGAGCACCATTGGCTTATTAGGGCATTTTCTTGTCTTTGAAGGACCTCAGCATGAAATAAATCTACAATGCTTAGATATTTCCGTATGAAAGTCAAAATTACACCCTCTCAGATTTTCACTGAAGTAAGTGGAGGGTGGGCCTTATCAATAACATTGATATAGGCTGTAAAATGCAGGGAAAGAAAAATAGTGGAACTTCAACAGTTCAAGAGAAAAGTAGACAAGTTGGGCAATTCCAAGAGGACTTGGGCAAAAAAAATGCAGTGTAAGATTGTATTATCTCTTTTTCAGGCCTCCTACACTCACAGATGCTGCACCAAAGAGCTGACATCAGTAAGACTTTAATTACCTTTCAAATACCCTGTATCTTTTTTTGCAGAATGGCAATCACTTTCCACTTCATTAAGATACAGTTTACATTGCCTTAATGAAAAAATAACTTAACCATAAACTGTAGCTGCCACATGCTTTTCCTTTCAGAATAGAACAGGGAGATGAAACACTACTAAATAAGACATACCATGGTCTAAAATGTAGAGCATTTAGTCATACTTAAAGGCCTTTAAAAGGACGGTTTTTATTGTTAGTCTTGAATCACTACACAAAATTTAAAGATAATTTTGAATAGCCCTTCTGAGTTGTTACTGCCAAAAGAAAGTGTAACTTAATTCCAAATACAGCTTTTTCTAGATTAGACTATTTTCTTGTCTCCCTTGGCATTCCTTCCGTTTCATTTTACCATCCTATCTTGTTTCTCCTCTAATTTTCTTTTCTCTCTTCCATAGATATTCCGTGTTATTCCCTTCATATTTCCCTTTCAACTTCACAGGAACTTGTGGTTCACTTGCTAAAATTTTAGCAGTCACATGTCCCTCTGAAGTCCTTTGAGCCTTGAGGGATTATTGTTTTCCTCTTGTATTCCTCCTAAGTAACATCTGAATATCCTCGCTGGCTTTTCCTTCCAACTCCAATGATGATGTCATTTCTACAACAAGAGGAAAATTAGCAGAAGAAAGATAATGCTGTACTTCTGGCATTCAATACAAAAAAACTTCAGCAAAGAAGTCTTCTGTACACCATCCAGTGCTGGTTACAGCATTGTTCAAGAAATCAGAATATAGCTCAAGCACCTTAAGTGACTCTTTTTACTTAAAGAAAGACAATATTTATTTACAAATAAGATCTGTGCTCTTTACATTTCAGTATTGTTTTTCCTGTAACAAGAACTCTGTACAACTTTTAAAATCCACACAGCGTACACCACCACAGAACAACTGCACAAGTATGGCCTACAACAGGGTAGAATATAAAATTTGTATCGCCAGATCATATAAAGCTTATTCAAAAAGCATTAGGCTGAAAGATTCCCCAGGGAAGAGATATAGACTATTCCCATCTAGAAGAGAAATCTCTGTTTCTCATACAGTTTTATTTCCTGAAAGGTGCCAATTTATAAACCACAAATTATGCAGACAAAAATTAACTTGTATGTTTTAATGGTTTTATGTTGTTACAGCATTACAAAGCAAGGCATTCTTCAGCAAAGTTTGTCATGCTTTGCACCTCAGGGAAAAATAAAGAGAAAGCAAATTAATCCAATACAACATAAAGAGTATGGGTCGTTGTGCATTTATGTAATATTTGATAACTCTGTTAAAGAGTTTGTAAGAGAGCTGACTATATGTCATAACCTAAAGGGTTACCCAGCCTATGGGTGTATAGAGGTTGCGACCATGAGTTCATAGGCTGCCATAATACAAAAGGACACAGAGTCTTTATCCTCTGAATTTCACTACTTTATTACAAATTACCACCTATGTCACAAAAATCACCACTAGCATGTATACTTATGATTACTAAACTAACTATGAATGACTTTACTAAACTAACTATGAGTGACTACATATCAAGCTATTACAAATTACTATCAATCAGTAGTATGGTATTAATCAATAGTATGGTATCAATCAGTACTAGCATCAATTGGTATTGCAGTACCACCAACAGCAACAACCAAGTAGTTATATGCTGTTAAAGCTTACTACAATTTGTCATTAGTGAGGCAAACTTAGCAACAATATAACAGCAGATATACTTAATACAGATTCTTTATATAACTATATATTATATAAAAATGAAGTGCATTAAATTTCAGAAGGAGCCAAACCATCCCAAAAAGGAGGGACAAACCGATTCCAGAGAAGGGGGACCCAATATACCCAAAAGAAGTGAGGACAGACCAAACCAATAAGATAACAGGAAGAGTCTCACTTCAAAAATAATCCACGTCACAGGGTCTAGAGTCAGCCAGGCATCCCAGCTAGGAAGTTCTCAGAGAGAGAAGCTCCATTTTGGAAAAAAAATTAAGGCCTTTTTTTAACCGAGTCATAAGAGGATGTAGGACATCGTACTTTGAGCAGCCAATAGATGCTGTTAATTTTTATTTTTCACCTGTAACAGACAATAAATGATGATGTTCTCTGTTCTTTCTGAGCAATTTTATTTTTCTGGACTGTTTTCCAGCTTCTCTGATGATAAGTTGCCATTACAGTCCCTTGTTCTTGAGCTTATCAGTGATATCTCAGGATGTCTCTGTTTTCTAGGTACCCTGGCTATACTTCAAAGAGGTCAGCTGCACTTTTCAAGGATGTTTCTGGTTCACAGGTCTAGTTCCCAGGGTCACAGTTCCAGGCTGGCAGGCCTTTCTCTGTCACTATTTTTCAGCAGACAATTTCTTCTGTTCAGTAATTTTCCCCTTCTAACCAGGCCACCTTTATGGCTGTTCACATCACCATAGCTGACTTTTTATTCCCTAATGGAGTACATTTCAGAGGCACCCAAAGCTTCAATAGTCCATTTCATCCTGGAAATATTATTTTACTGAATTTGCTTCAATGTCAGTTTTGCTGTAACGTTAGTTAGACCTGAAAGTCTCATTTAAACAGAAGAATCTTTACAGGGTTGACTGCAGTTAAAAGTACACTGAAACTTTTTTACCTAATTAACTATTTCAGCTGGTGCTATCCAATCTTTTGCTGTATTTCTAATCTTTCCCATACTGCATAGTTCAGTAAGCATTCGTAACTTCTGTTATTGAGATGCACCTTTCATTGATAAAAACACAGGAGAAAGATGAGGACGGTGGAATGGCCTGAAGTCCTTTTGCCTGTCATAGCATCTCACAAGGCATTTGCAGAAAATACAGCCTCAGTTAGTGAGTGAGAATAGCTGAGAAACCTCGCTTCACACCAGAAAAAAAAAAAAAATCATTAAGCGGTTTTCTTGCTGGGGACGCAGGTTTGCGACAAGTTGCAGACCAAAGTTCACAGAGCACTCCCCATGTAAAATAATTTCAGTGAAAATCAGATATTCTTTTAATATGTCTTTTTGGAGGGGTCTTTACTTCATGTGGCTCTTGAGCCCCTCAAGAGCTCAAAAGGGGAGAAGATCAAGTCTCTTGAATACTTCCATTTCTACAGAGAACTGTACATTAAGGAAAGAAAATTGTAAAATTTTCTCACATTTGTTACCTTTCTTTCCCAAGAAAGGATTCTACTTTTTGGAGGCAGTAGCTTACACCTGTCAGATACTAGGAAAAACAGTATTTTATCTCCACAAGCATGAATACCTAGGAAGAGGAGGTGAGGGAAACTTGGGAAAACTGCCATTCACAGGAGATTGAGTCCTACAAAAACCAGTGTGCCCACCTTGGGAATGGCAGATTCTTAGGCAAAAAGGCCATTTAATTAAAATATTCATGCTTTCATGCCTTAATTTCTAAAAATTCATCAAAATTAAAGCTATTTGTTCTTTAGATGCGTCAGTCGTCGATAAATCCCAATGAACTTGATGGTTCACCGTTCTCTCAACTAGACTAAATAATATATAGATTTTAATCTGAACTGAACAGATGGCAGGCTATAAACTGTGGTTTGAGTTCATCCTTTTTGCACATTAGACATGACCTAAATTTTGTTACTTTCTCTCTTACAACTTTTGACATATCACAGCCGTCAAAGTTCAAGTTCAGTGTCCATCTTTCCATCATTATCTGTATACCTACAGAAGAAGTAACTTTTAAATGAAAGCTGTTCTCTTTTCAGTGCACATTAATAGTTTTGGTAGCCAGTTAAGGTGGCAAGATAGTAGAGAAAAGTAGGCATATAAAGTATTCCACAAAAAGTAGATTATAGCATCTCTCAGAATTAACCGTAACAGAAAGTGTAAATTAACATGGTTTGTAAGGAATATCACAAGGAGTCTCCGCACAGAAGCAAAACCACAGAAGCCTACATGAGTAACCCTTGATAAGAATCCTTGATGTAAATGCTGTGTAAAAATGGGTCATGTGAGACTGATGTTGATATTGATGATCCAGGGAAAGCAGTACAATTTCTCAGAAAGTCTCCAGTGCTGTTGAAATTCAGTTGCCTTTTAGGGATAATGTTTTTCTTTTGGATGCATTCCACAGATAGCTATTCTGCTGTTTCACTTACCCTACAAGACAAATGGAAGGACAGAAAACACTTTCCAAAGGTTTATTAAAGTATTTTGAACTTTATAGAGTGCTTTAGATTTTCATTGGTTAGCAAAAGAAACTATTGAAGTAAATAAATGATATATTTAGGGCTATATAATATAATTTAATTTCTAACTGATTATTGGTCACTTATATAACTTAAATTATCAGTGAGATGATAATGTTTATGGAAATATTATCACTGGAAATTATACTGCGTCTCTTCAGAACCATCATCTCACTTCTGAACTACTATAAATTCTAAAATCACAATGCCATCAGGTCACCAGATAATAGGTCATATAGCCATGTTTCAGCACAGTCACATCTTTATCGATCTACTGTCCTGTTTTCATCTTATGGAATGATTTTTTATAGGGTGGTCCAAATATACTCTAGTTCTTTTAGTTGGTTGATAGACTTTTCTGAACAAAAATAGTTGTCAAAAAAATTGATTGCTTCCAATTTTACAACCCTGTAATCCCTTGAATAAAAACATAAGTTGCTTTGCCGGTGTATTTCCTTTAGATACTGAAACTAAGAACTATTTTCTGATCATCCGCTAGTTTCTTAAAAAAGGTAATTGACCATCAGGTTCCAATGTGAACTTTATTGATCAGTTCAAGTTCTTTAAAGCAAGTTGACATTTTTTAAGAGCTATAGTGTCAAAGTATATGTGTGACATCCTATTTTTAGAATTAAAGTAGATAAAACAAGAACTTTCTTTTTCAAATAATATAATCTCAGAGTTACTTAATGCCATTTGGGTAACAGTAATAGAAGTTTACAACCCAGATCAGGGAGCAAAGAGCAGAAAGGAGGACCAAAAACTAGTTCTGGAGAGCAGGTTGCTGTATTTATAATTGTGAGTCATTTTTCCCTATTAGAATATTTTTCATTAGTTTTTGCATTTAGAAACAACATTAACTGTTTACTTTTTATTTGTCCTCTGCCAAAAGTACATGTTTATTTGACCTTCTTGTTCATTATTCCTTGTGGTGAGAGAAGGATGATACATTCAGAAAGATATAACCCAGCTGTTCCAGCCTGAATGAAAATTTTAAAGAATTTGTTATCTGTTCAACACTTCAGAAAATAATCTTGATTATATTCTAAATGGAAATATGTCTATAAAGAAATAAGACATACTACTCAGCTTCTTCAGGCAAACCCACAGTACCTTTGGAATACAGAATAATGAGAACATAAGAGTTTATTAATACCAATCAACTAAAGTTGGTTTCAAAAATATTTGTTTCTCTAGTAAACTTCCTTACAAAATTTTGAACAGAGTACATCTGTTTGAACAATTTATTGAACAGTGTTGTAAGGTTGGGTTTTAAAATGATAAACAGATTGCTACAAACAGAAATCAGTGTATTTAAAAATAACAGAGTATGCACATGTATATTTTTATTTCTGGATTTAAGAACTTATTCAAGTGGCAACGTTGCTGAAGGCTTTTTCATCTCTTATATATCTATTAATTTCAATGAAATTATTGGTAGGAAAAAGCCTGCAGGTTGCCTTGAGGTCATGGATGTAAAAAGCAAAACAAAATCCCTTTAGAAATGTAAAACATTTGAAATAAATTTTTAAAACAATAAAATCAGGTACACTAAAATATTAATTTATTCATGAATGAGTCAAGTGAGCTACTCCTCAGGGCGTAATTTGTGATGTCATTTTCATTCCAAAATGCATGGCAGGGAAAAGCTCAAGAAATTATGCACAGTATAATAGAAAACAAAGAATTCATTCAAAAGGCAGTTAATGTTATGGAGTGAAATTCATTCCAGAAGAAAGGGTTAGGACCCTGATTGAACAAGGAATGCTCTCAATATGCACCAATGTTCTGTACACAAAAATAAGAAGCTTCATGCTAGGGTTCTTGGGAAACAGCTAAAAAATGAAAAGGAAATGCACATAAAGAGGTAGACATAAAACTTATAATTATTAAAACTGTCTGCCACCTTTTCTTTTGTCTTACCTCTTTTAATTTTGTTATTAATTTTTCTGAACATTTTAAGATCTTTTCTTCTGCAGCCATTGTTGCTCCTGCAGTTTCACTGTTTCTTCTCATAGAGGGCTCTTGTACAAGAACCTTCTATGCCATCCTCACCTTCCCTTTCTCCCACAGTGAATGTCTCTTCTTGCTATAAGTATTTGCCTAAAAGTGCTACTTCTAATAAGAATGATTTAATGTAAAAAGGTTAATTAGATTAGTGATGGATATCGTGATCATTAGTCCTCTATCCTCCTTACAGGTCTTGATGTCGGTAGCCTTTTCTGATTACAGCTTTTCTTCAATCATACCAACTCCTACATAAGTAATTTCCGGGATTTCACAGTAAGTGCCTCATGCTTTATTGCCCCTCAGATTATTATGCAGTCTCACTGTTTTCTAAAAAAAAAAAAAAAAACCACACAAAAAAAACCTCCATTAAAAAATTAAGCTGGTGTGTCTTTTCTGAGCTTTCCTCTTCCTTTAAAGTCCTCCAGGTGGTAACTTAAAGACCTGTCTTGTCTACTGCTTCCCTTCATTAAAACTAAAATTACTTCCTGATTACAAATGCCCTCCTGTGGTTCCTTTTCCTTATGTATTCCTACACAGCCAAATTCCCAGCTTGTTCCAAATTTATTTGAAGAACCCTTTCTTCACTGGAAATGTTTTTTTCTCCCCACAGTATGTATTCCTCCAAATTTTTGTTCCACTTATATATATGTACTTTCTTCATTCACTTTTTTTTCTTTCTAAATTTAAGAGGAAACATCATTAAAGTTTGTACTCAAGATAAAATTTTGCACCACATTTTTTGTAAGCTGCTGAGTGTCTCTGGGTCTTTCTTACTGTAACAGGATGTGATTTCTCAAACAAGTCTGAAAGGATTGTTAATATACTGAAAGAAATAAGACTGTGACAGCTATTTGCAACTGTCACATACATTGAATTGCTCTACCACTAAGAAGCAGGGGTACTTAAATACTCCCTAGTGAAAATGTCTTGCTTAGAGAATTTATTTTCTGTTCCATTTCTGTATTCCTTTTCAGTTAGAGTCTACATGTATGCATGCTGTAATATGGCAGGCTTTTTTTCCTAAAGTTCATATCAGTGTTTATTGACATATAGTACTTCATTCCTATTTAAATTGTTTTAAGAAATGTTATATGCCAGTGGTTATACAAGAAATCTTGTATTACCATCTATGTGATATATCTGAATGATAAAACTCAAAATGAATGAAAAAATTAGTTTGATGATTAGGGGTTATTAAAAATTATCTTTACTGATTTTTAAAATACTATCTTCATTGCAAGGGTCGTCAAGCACTGGAAGAGGCTGCCCAGGGAAGTGGCTGAGTCACCATCCCTGGAGGTATTTAAAAGACATGTAGATGTGGTGCTTAGGGACATGGTTTACTGGTGGATTTGGCTGTGCTAGGTTAACAGTTGGACTTGATGATCTTAAAGGTCCTTTCCAACCTAAATGATTCTATGATTCTATGATTATGTACAGGCTACTGAAAGGATGTAATGTTTATTTTACTAAATGAAATTCCAAGAGGTTTCTGCTTTGGGAAACCAAAGTTTCATGAACGTGACATCTTTGACTAACAAGTTGTGTATTTGCACATTTCAATTTGCTATTTTGAACTTGCTTAACACTTTATAGTATTTTCTGTGTTACAGTATATTCTGAAATCTATAACAGCTGTTAGCTGGTGTGACTATGATAGAATATTTAATGGAAACTTTTAATTATATACAGTAGATGAATTCTATTAATAAGCTTTAACTGTAAGAATTTCAAGTCCCATTTTCAAAGGAGGCTTAGCCAATTGGAAAGATGGTTTCTATGAAACCAAAAATAACATTTGGAGTGTAAAAACTAGAAATTAATTATTTAACTCACTAGACTTTCCATGCAGTGGATATTGTATAGTAAGTGCTTAATGAGAGGATCCAGAGCAAACACTGAAGTGTGTAGTGGTCCACCTAGATTACTTCCATGGGAAGAAAGTCCTCTGCATCTTGTATGGAGGTTTTTCCATGTGTTGAAAGTACAGAGTACAGACCATTGTTTGCACTGTAAGTCTTTCTAAAGCCTTGTTGTTTTTTTCTATCATCTTTTTTCCTTTTTATAAATCACAAACAAATTATTTCCCTTAATTGTCCGACACTTAAGGTACTTGGGATCCATGCCTTCTTCTGACTCATATACAAGGTAGAACATGTGAATTACCAATATAAAGAAGCTTGAATGAAACAGAATTTACTGTAGATTGATAAATATCCAGCATATGGATGATATTTATATATTTCTTAATCTTATTACTTCTTCTGACAAAGATACTATTATCCACAGGATATTTCGTTATGCAGGTGAAATGAGAAGCTAGAACAGCAAACTGGTTAGAAGGGAAAAATACTGAATAGAAATAAGTGTCTGATGAAATACTGACAGAGAAAATGCCTGACAGCCTGGGAAACGTTAGCCTAGGAACTAGGCCTGTGAACCAGAAGCATCCTTGAGAAGTGCTGCTGGTATCTTTGAAGTACATCTGGGTACCTCCCAGATATACCCCCGAAATAACATCAATAAGCACAATATCAAGGTGAAAAATAGTCTGGAAAAAGGGGAAAACATCCTGAGAATGTAAGAATTGGTAACTGTTGTTGGCAGTTCTAATTGCAAAAATAGTAAAACAGTCTAGAAAAAAAAAAAATTGGTCTGAGAGAACAGAAACCATCATCATCTATTGGCTGTTACAGGTGAAAAATAGGTGAAAAATAGAAATTAAGAGCATTTATTGGCTGCTTGAAGTGGTGGTACCTATGCCCTCTCATGCCTCTATAAAATGATTCCATTTTTATCCAAAATAGAGCTTCTATCTCTGAGAAATTCCTGTACTGCATACTTTTCCCTTTCCTAAACAGGTCTGCATGAACTCTCTACAAGATCTTGGGCCCTCACCGGGGACATCTGGCTGATTCCAAACTCCATAATGTGGATCATCTTCAAAGTGACACTGTCTGTTTTTCTATTGGTCTCCTTCTGGACCCACTTCTGAGGCCAGTTCGGTTTGTCCTCCCACTTCTGGGATGGTTGGGTCCCCTTCTAGGATCGGCTTGTCCTCCCATGTGGGACGGTTTGGCCCCCTTCTCAATTCTGTCTAATGTGCTTGGTGCAATACATACATGTAGGCAATCTATCAGAAGTATATCTGCTGCTATATTATTAATAATTTGCTTCACCAGTGATAAATTTGTAGTAACCTGCAATATTATATATACACTTGATTGCTGCTATTGAGTGCTGTTATAATTGATTATTGCTATAATAATTATTGCTGATAATACTTTGTAATAACTTGAGAGATACATATATATATATATATGCACTTTATTAATCCTAGGTATACTTGCTAGTAGTGATTTTTGCAGTGTTCGTGGTAATCTGTAACAAAGTAGTGAAATTTAGAGGATAAAGTCTCCGTGTCCTTGAGTATTAGGGAATCCTATGAACCCGCAGTCAGTATCCCTATACAGCCATGGACTGAGAAACCCTTTAGGTCATTACAGCAGACAACACAAATTAAATTTAGGCTTAAAGAGAGTTAAAACTGCACATGGAAAAAGTGAAATGCACACAAGTGATTGTGTGAATGAACTGAAATGCACACACATAGAACTAAAATGGACTTCTTAAGATATCAAGCTCAGTCCCCATTATTTCAGGCAGTTATGTTACACCATCTCAATTGATAAAATTCTATCTTGAAAATAGTTGAAGTATTGCAGAAAGAACAGTTTCACCTGTACTACTTTAATGATAGGCAATTCTGCACACTTTTGATGGGTAAATACCTTGCACTTTCAATCAAATAATTCTTACTGTCAGTTTATAACATTTTTTATCAAGCCAGTGTTGTTTCTTAGTTTAAATTGTTCTGGTCCTCTTTTGCTATTTGTACTGTTGATATGTTTATAGAGAAAATAATTTTGCTACTTAACTTTCATTCTCCTAACTAAATAAGTCATTTAGAGTATGTCTAAAGAGACAAGTGCAAGTAAGTGGAAGAATGTCTTCTTAGTATTGTACAGTCACACAATTAGGCTAAATAGCTTCTAGATTAGAGCTCGGTCACTTCTTGACTATTTGGAGTAAATGTAAAGCAAATATCTGTGCCCTTTGAGGCAGGTGTACCTTTAGTGTCCCTTATTGTCCCAGGATCCTAGTAGGGCTTCTTTGTCTTGCTCCCATCTCATATAACCATTCTGGAACACCAGCGACTGACCTGTCCACAGAGTTCCAGGTGAAGTGCAACCAGTGCAATCAAGTAAGCAATTTTTACCTATGTCCCTGTGAAAAAACAGTACAAAATTTACCTTTCGTATGACTGCATCATACTGTAGGGCTCATTCATCTCACCATCATACTTTCTCTTCAAGTCACATTGTCTGTAAAGAATCTCAAGAAGGCATCTAGTCCATCTGCTGCCTCTAGCATAGAACAACTATGTCATTAGGTATTTTCCTCATTTCTTCAAAATTCCACAACTTCTGTAAGCAATGTAGTCTTGCACATCACTACTTAAACCATTAGAAAATGTTTCACATTTCAAGCCTGAATTTTCTGGTTTTCAGTGTAGGTTCATCACCAAGTCTTATCTTTTGTGGACTCAAAGGAACAACTATTTCCTTTTGCCTTTGAGATTTCTTTTATTTGTTTGAAGTCTGTGTGTGATCTTATCTTTGTCTTCTATTTTTTAGGTTAGCCAACTTTAGTTTGCTTTCTGCATCATTTCTTTTGCTTTCTTCTAGACCATCTCCAGTGTGACAATTGTAATACAGCCCCCCAGCCCTTGATGTAATACAGCATGCAAAACTCCACCTCCAGGCTTAATTATCCTAAGCTATGACTTGCTTTTTGCAATAATGTGCAGGTCCCGTTTTTCTCACCTCACCTTGAACTCATTTTTTCAACTGACTTGCCCTATACACTTGTCTTAGGATAAGATGATGAATCATCCAAAGATTCTTTATCTCTTCTTTGATTGTCATGGAACATAAACAGATTACCTCATATCTGAATGTCTAAGTTTCAGCTATGTAAATTAGACTGTATGCATTCTATTTCATATGATGAAAATTGCATTTTTACCCCAGATTATCTGCAGCTAAACAGAGGAGTGCAGGCAAAGGTTGCACAAGACTAAAGCAAGCTTTCACATGGTCTCAGTCAGAGAAATGTTCTTAATATCTCCTCCACTTACTTCTGAGCTCACAACACTTTAATTGAAACAACAGATATAGTTAAAACAGACAAGCTCTTGAATATGCAGATATTTCCTCAAACTTAAAAAGACAAAGTAATAACCTTCAACCTAAATATGGGCTAAGAACATTGTGCTACATTTAACTTAAATTATTTTATTTTTTTTCAGTGCTTGAGTGGGCATTTGACAACTGGTGATGTGGCAGGTGGGTACTGATAAGTTTGCAAACGAGGTCCTTGGCAGGCTGACAAATAAAATTCTTAACAAAAGAAAGGTGTTAAGAACCTAGAAGTTAAGTATTTTAAATAAACTAGTGGTAGGATGGTATGTTCAAGTAACTTTACATTACAGACCTTACTTAACAGGTAAATAGATTTCAGGAAGCAGATGGACTATGTGCTGTATAAACATATTCAAAGCCACCCAGTTCTTTCTTTTTAGCCTCTGCCCTGTGATTTTTTAAAAAATCTTCTTTCTTATATGTGTTGCCATTCTCTTCCTAAATCTAGGAAGCTGTTTGGGGCTCATTCCACATGGTTCTATCCACTGGTACTATTCACAATTTTCATCAGTCTTGGGAAGAATGGAATAGTAATTACACTTATTAAGATTACTGTTAATAATGTTTTTACTATGAGCAAACTGTAATGAACCAACTCTTCTCCATTTCCTTTTGTTAGGAAAATATTTATGACCAGACAATAAAGATGGTAACCTAACACCAGGTACTTTGGTAAGTTCATGTTGCAACATGTTCCCTTTTCCATTTCCTTTCCTGTTTTTATCATGTACTTCAACAATTTCTCTAAAAGCTTGTACATAACTCATATCAGGTTAATGATCCTGTAGTTTCCTCAATCACATCTCCATTAAGTAAATATTGATATTACATTTGCTATTACTTCATGATAAAAACAGGTTCATTAAAAAAATCTTGTTTATGGATTTATAATTTCATATGCCAGCTTTTTTAGTTTTTCTGTGGTGAATAATATATGATCCCCTTGACTTTGAGATCTTGAGACTTTGCTTTTACCTAGGAGGTAATTATATTTCTATTTTCACATATTTTCATGAATTAACCTGACTTTTTCCTCATGTACCATATCTTTATTCTTACTGAAAAGTGAGCCAGATATTCTTTTAAGTTTTAGATAGTACACAGATTATTTTTAATCTCTACTATATCCTGGCTAAACAGGGACCTCATTTTTTTTCTATACTTTTATTATTTCTATTAATTTCCTCTTCAGGGCTGAATTGACTTGACTTTTTAGTAATACTCATTTTATCCCTATACCTCCTGGTATACAGGACTGTAATTTCATTTTCTAGTCAGTGTTGGTTTCTATTCCATATAGGCTTTCTACTTGATCTTAATACACTGAGTGTGTGGTGGGTTGACCCTGGCTGGACTCCAGGTGCCCACCAAAACCATTCTATTACTCCCCTCCTTAGCTGGACAGGGGAGAGAAAATATAACAAAAGGCTTGTGGGTCGAGATAAGGACAGGGAGAGATCAGTGACCAATTACCGTCACAGGCAAAACAGACTCAGCTTGGGGAAAATTAACTCAATTTATTACCAGTCAAATCAGAGTAGGATAATGAGAAAAAACCTAAACCTTAAAACACCTTCCCCCCACCTGCCTTCTCCCAGGCTTAACTTTACTCCCGAATTCTCTACCTCTTCCCCTGCAGCGGCACAGGGGGACAGGGAATGGGGGTTGGGGTCAGTTCATCACACGTTATCTCTGCTGCTCCTTCCTCCTCATACTCTTCCCCTGCTTCAGCGTGGGGTCCCTCCCATGGGAGACAGTCCTCCATGAACTGCTCCAGCATGGGTCATTTCCACAGGCTGCAGTCCTTCAGGCACAGACTGCTCCAGCGTGGGTCCCCTGTGGGGTCACAAGTCCTGCCAGAAAATCTGCTCCAGTGTGGGCTCCTCTCTCCACAGATCCGCAGGTCCTGCCAGGAGCCTGCTCCAGTGTGGGGTTCCCACGGGGTCCCAGCCTCCTTTGGGCACCCACCTGCTCCAGCATGGGGTCCTCCCCGGGCTGCAGGTGGAGATCTGCTCCCCCGTGGACCTCCCTGGGCTGCAGGGGGACAGCCTGCCTCACCATGGTCTTCCCCACGGGCTGCAGGGGAATCTCTGCTCCAGCGCCTGGAGCATCTCCTCCCCTCCTTCTTCACTGACCTTGGTGTCGCACGGTTGTTTCTCTTACATGTTCTCACTCCTCTCTGCCTGCAGTTGCTGTTGTGCAGCAACTCTTTCCCTTCTTAAATACGTTCCCACTGTCGCTGATGGGCTTGGGCTTGGCCAGTGGTGGGTCCGTCTTGGAGCTGGCTGGCATTGGCTCTAACGGACATGAGGGAAGCTTCTGGCAGCTTCTCAGAGAAGCCACACCTGTAGCCCCCCCAGCCACTAAAACCTTGCCATGCAAACCCAATACAGAGTAGTTATTATAATTAGCTTGATTCTCCTGCAACACTAGCTTTAAGCTATTTTAATTCTACTTAATCTCATTTTTTACTAAAATAATGAGGGGAAAATTAAGTTCAAGTATGTTTAAAGATAAAGATTTCTTATGTCTCAGGATGCGGACACGTAAAACTAAGGCAATGCAGATTTGTTGTAAAGTTCTAAGTTCATAGTTTCTTGTATCTATTTTGTGCCATCATCAACTACAAGAGAAAAACTCTGAAACGTCTGGCTGTACGATCTTAGTTTACATTGCTGTATATCCTGCGTCTTCTATTACTAATAGCTTGTGTTGAACCTGTCACCTTACAAAAAGGCAACTGGAATAAAATCAGCTGATGAATATGGGGTTCCTGTGGTATGTACTTGTTCCATGAAAGTTATTGTTCTGTAGAGATGGAAAAATAAACATAGGCTGTAGTCTACAGGGATGAAAATTTCATTACTCTCTTACCACTAAAATAGTTCTAGCAAAATGAAACCGATAAAGACCAAACATGGACTTGGGAAGGGCAGTGAGTTACCCTTTTGCTCCCAGAAGATGTAGCTTTTTCAGGATCATATTATGGGCATACTGGTTAGAAATTGAATAAAATATAGGCTGCTGTTGTCTGTTGAATTTTCTTTATAAGTTGCTCTTTCATGTGCTCATCAGCTCCTTCACTGCCATTATTCACCTTTATGAGAAAGAAAAGAGAACATCTTCCCTTGTGCCTCCCTCAGTTAGTAATATTGCCTCCCACATCCCACAGTAAATAAATTTCATGGGAAAGAACATCCCTCTTAAGAATGCAAGAAATGTTCATCTTGTGTTAACTTGGTCTGTCTGATTACCTGGCTCAGTTGTCACAATGAACATATACCAATGTCCTAGAACAAGCATTTCTGGAGTTGCCTGTAACGGCACTTTTAACTGCAGTAGTTAATATGGGTTATTTTACAAATAATTAATCCTAATTACAGCAAGATAAAGATTACAGATAAAGACTGGAGCAGTAATTGTTGTCTGAATATAACAATATTTTTTTTTCTTATTTTTTGGCGTTCTAGGAGGGGTAGTTTTATTGAAAGCAGGGAAAGGAGACACAGCTCTCATCCAAATTATTGAAACTGAGTATTCCTGTGTTCTGGGTTCAGGTGGACATCTCAATTGTTTCCTGACTGTCTATTGGTATGAACCTTGATCAGTTTGGTTTATGTATTACACACACACACACAAATGCACATTTCCCAATGCTTGTATTTTCACTAAAAGCAACTTTAGCTGCACAGTAAGGGACAAAGCTGGGATAATGTTCAGTCTTGATGAACAGGTGAAAAAGGCCATGGAGTGTAACATACAGTACACTTTCCTCAGAGTTGAGACAAGGCCAAGAACCACAGATATGCATGTTGGAACACAGGGAAAAAAAAAATAAAAAGTTAAAATTTCACAATTGTGATGATGATTCTTGAATTTTAGGTGCTTGACTCAAGCTAATGATTGAATCAGGTTTTTTTTGTTTTTTTTTTTTGAGTGCTTGGAGGAACTTGATAGTCTATCACAAAGTTTTTCCCTAAAATTTTTATAATTTTACTCTGAAATTAATATTCACTTGGTACATTCTGTGTGACAGCACACACACTGTGGTAATGCTAATAGCTTGTAAGAAGTAATCATAAAGGTTTTAACAGCAACTACTGGAAATAACCATAAAACACAGCTACATACTTTGCATTTAAATTAACTGACATTTTCTTTAAAAATACTGTGGGTTTTATTTATTAATATGGCCTCAATAACTCAGTTTTCTAAAACATGCAGAAGGTGTTTCTTTACAAACATATCAAACTATTAAATATTTGGCCACTGGGGACATGTTTGTAGACTGACAAAATCACTCTTAATTTACACACTTTTGAATGCATGTTTTAGCATGACTTTTGTTGATGAAATTCTTGGTGATGGCACAAAAACAAATGAATGTTTCCCCATAGCCTTCTTCAAAAAAGTAGATAACTGCTTTGGTTTTCTTTTTGTTTTGTCTCATTTAAATCTGAGCCATTATTGTTCTCCCATTAAACTCTAGTAACTAAAAGTGTGGATTTTTTTTTCTGCTTTATTCATAAGGTAATACAGTTTGAAGGGATAGTGAAATATAATATTGTTGCACCCCAGGGAAGATGATAAACAAAATGGAAGAGCTCAATTACTTTGTTTCAGTCATTTTTCTTTAGGTGCTAATTTGCCAAAGTATGTCTAAATTACTTCATATACTTTGAGTATTGTATTCTGGTATTGGATAAGCTTTTATGAAGATCTTTAAAAATATCACTAGTAAATGTTTACTCAGTGTTTCATGTTTGATCTTTTTTGTACGATCCTTATACCAAAGCTGGAATTTATTTTCAATGACTACATATAAATGCAGCACACGCTCTGCGTCCTAACAGATGCCATCTGTAAAAGCATTTACTTTAAATTAGTGGAATAAGTAATCAAAAGGGCTTTGTACTTAATGCAGAACTTTTGGTGACTATTAAATGCTCATTAGAGGGTGTTTTTGCTGTATGACTGTCAAAATCAGCAGGACGTTTATGTTAGATTTCCTGAGTGGGTCAAGATTGAATATGATTTTACAACTTAAATAACGTAAATGAATGCAGGTTATTTCAGAATCTCCAGATGTTCCTTAAACTCCCTGCCCCTAAGCGAAACTTACAGCCAATTTAAATTTTGCAGCAATATTACAGTGCAGATTTTTGTTTCAAACATTTAACAACTCTCTTATTACATTCCACTCATTTGTGCCTTAACCATCACAAATGAAAAAGATGAACACTATTATATCAGAGGTCTCTTTCTTTAAAACATGTATTAAGAGATGTTTCAGATCAGGCTGTCATAAAAAGGCTTTTGGTGGGACAAAATTCTTACAGAAGTTCCTTACAAAACCAGGTTGTCTGTGCATATTTTAGGTGCCCTGACTAATCTTAACTGAATGTAATTGAATTTAAAAACTAGGTAACTACTGAAAACATGTTCTAAAGGTAAATAGCAGCTTGAAAGTTAACTGTACAAGCATATGAGTTTTCTATATCTTAATAAAGATTTCTGCATTCTTACATACAAGTTACGGTACAATAATTTCTTTGTCAATAAGAAGCATATCTACTTGTATCTTGTTGGTTGGGGCTTTTTTACATTGCAAGTACTTATGCTAATTCCAACCTTTGAAGATGGCAACATCTGTTAGGAAGAAGGCAATAAAGGTAGATTTAGAACCAACTTATAAAGTTTAGTAAAAACTGCTTTAAAGTGGCCTTTAAGCAAGGTACATTTCTAGGTAAACTTTCACTGGACAACAATCTCTCTGGGGTTTTGCAATGATATAGATAAAATGGTCTGTTAGAAATTATCTTTGAATACCCAAACTCCAGTATAAAAACATTAATACATTAGAGTTTTCTGTAATAAACAGTAATTTTGCATAGTGTAACTCCAAGACAACATGAAGAATTCATGGTGAGAAAGAGAAAATAAGCAAGGGAGAGAATACCATAGACCATTAAGGCTAGCTCCTATGGCAGCTGCAGGTTTTGGGTCCCCAGATCAGGATCTGTAGGAATGGCTTGTACAATTTTCATTAAAGAATCACTGTTTAAGATATGTAAGGAGTCTTACAAGTAGAAGTTCAAGAGATTCAGTCATCAGTTGAATTAGGGTTCCTTTTAACTAATGAATACAAGAACTAATTAAAATTCTGTGGAAATGATAAAGACGACTCAGTTCAATCTAAGGTCTGTCTACATATTCTAGGATAGTCGGTGTCCACATTTGTATTCTTTTCATTAGAGCATAGGATAACTCAGGTTGGAACCAACGTCCTGCTAACAGTGTGGTCAGACCAGATCTTGAGCACTTTATCCAGCTGGGTTCTGAAAACATCCAAGGACGGAGCCAGTACGACATCCCCAGGCAATGTGTCTCAGTGCTGGACTGTCCTTGCGAGAAAAGTTTCTCCTCGTATCCAGCCTGAACCTCTCTCGTTTCGATTTATGCCTGTTGTCCCTCATCCTGTCCCAACGAACCACTGTGAAGAGTGCAGCCGTGTCCTCACAGTCTCCTCCCCGCATCGGGGGGTGGCTGTGAGGTGCCCCGAAGCCATCTCCGCACCCGGCTGTACAAGCCCCACTCTCCTCATGGGGGAGCTACTCCAGCCTGGTCATCTCGGTGCTTTTCCGCTGATCTTCCTACAGCGCGTTGATGTCTTTCCTGTTTTGGGGGGGCCCTAACTGGACATGGTATGTTGCTGCCCCCCCGGCCTATTCTGGAGAGCTGCTCTCTGCTCAGTCCATCCCCAGACTGATTCTTTTTTAAAGTTCTGTGAGTTCTGATTTAAACAATCAAAAAAATCCCAATTCCCCTCCCCCAAAAAACCCAAACCCCCAAAGAACTAATGCTACAGACCTAATCATTGGCTATATACATCATAGATTGATACATTCTTCTATTCCAGAAAAACCCATACTCGATTGCTAACCAGGTTACTTAGCTGGCTAGAAATAGAGAACAAACAACACTCATCTTTTAAGGCACTCGGACTGATCCCTACATTTATAAAAAAAGTTCTATGGGCACTAGATTATTTTTATTTCAATATCCAGCTCGTAGCTGAAGACAACTGGGGTAGCAAACTAACTTATCCTTGTAAGACATTATGCTTTTATGCTTTTAGGACAGTTATTAATAAAAGATGTAAACTGTGTGGCTAAGTCTTTCTGTTTAGAAGGAAATGCAGAAATTTGTGAGAAATAAAATAACGAGTTTGTCCCAGGGACATAAATAAACAATACTCAGCGCATGTCTCTCAAATTTTGACCACCCAAGTTCCTTACACTTGTTCTAGCTACTCCGACAAGTTATTCAGACTTCAGCCATGTAGTAGTGTTGCACACGTATCTGCTGCTGAACAAAAGCACCAACAGCAAAGCAAAAAACCCATCTTTGTCAAGCCAAAATTATTATTATTTTTAATAATTCTGATTTTAAAAATATTTTGTCTGTGTCATCTGTGATGAAAGCAAATGAAGCACAGGGTTAATTTCGAAGTGATTTAGACTGGTTTTACTCAGTGACCTTATTAATTAGTCTCAGTTGTAGAAGATTTTACATCAGTTCCTAAACAAGAAGTCTATTTCCTTATTATTTTTTATTAATGTTGGTCTCACTTTGAAAAAAAAATAATTACATGGTCACTGAGCGAAAACAATAGCAAATTAATGACTTTTAAGTTGCTGGCGAGTGCACAGGCAGGTCAGAACTTTTCATAGGAATATAGTGAAGTATCCTTTAAAAAACAGAAAGAACATCACTGTAGAAATAGGGACAGGATCTCTCTGAGGAATATCTGATAATCAGATGTAAAAGCACCTTTTATGAAACGTGGGAGGTTTAATCCTTTTACATTTGGCTGGGACTCAAACTTGACTAGCCCCAATTAGGTTTAAAGCTCAAAACACAGGACAAAAATAGTTACCAGTAGTATGTAAAACCTAGAGTGTTGTTCGTTTGGGGTTTTTTTTGGTCTTTTCTATTTTTCATTTTTCACTTCAGCTAAAATTATTTGGGAAATTCAACCTCTTTTTTTACAGTCAATATAGTATACTGTTCTAAAACCAGATTTCCTTTAATTATCATTCATGAACTCTACTACTAAGTAGACAGTTTAAGATTCCTCACTCTAGGATATATGTAGTTTCCTCTTCAAGTCAAATGTTCTCCTTAAATATGGAGGAGCACTTCTGTATCCTGGTAAGTGTATACAAAAGTTGACTGCTTTTACCCAAGAACAGGAATTGCTTGTCTTGCTGAACTGAGTTTAATCTTGTGCTAGTTAAAATCGAGCTTTGTCTGTGCACTAACTTATACTTGTTTGCCTGAAATTTTCAACTGATTTTTTAAAAAACCTACAGCTATTTGTATATGCATGTTTATTTCAGAGTGATTTATGGAAAAGGAATTTTATTTGAACTCCTGTAAAAAAAAGGTCATAGGAAACTGAAATAAACTACTTTTTAAACAGAAGAAACTTTTCTGTACAGATTTTAGCACTGAGTTACACAGTTTGACATATTTTTTGGTGTATAGGTAGTACCTCCCAGAATGGCATGATACCAATATTTTACACTAAGTAAATATTGTTTCATTTGAAGATGAACAAGCATACAGACAACATAGGAAGACATACTGGATGCAAAAATTTAGGGGGAAGCTGAGAGCCAACAGGTTTTGTCATCATTTTTTCTCTATATTAAGTCTATTAAACTATTTTGGCTTGGTTTGTTTTTTTCATAGTTCAGAGCTAACATGTAAGTTCAAGTAAATGTGTGGAGGCTATGTTTCAGAGTACATGTTATCTAAATGAGAACTTAGGAAAGAGAAGCAACTTTTACATTTCTGAATTGTCCACATGTGGTGTTTTTTTTTTTTTTTCATTAGTTATTGTGGCTGCTTACCTACTGGAACACTATCAGAGCAGGTTTTTTCAAATATAAATGATGATAATTTCCTAATCCATTTGTGCTGCTTCATCAAGAATAAGTCACTGCAAAATTGAGCCCTATTATAGCCTGAACATGTTAGCAGACACAGGGTACGGGCGCCCAGTCTGGATATATTCTCCACAAGTAGACCAGGTCAGTTCTGTGTAGAACATGTGTTTATAGAAAACATTTCCTTTTCCCGGAAGTGAGATTTAAAAGCATGTTGAGCTAGTTGCAAAATGTATCATTGCCAGATGAAAACTAGCTTCAATAACTGCCCTCCTCATCATTTCTTTTTTTTTTTTTAAATGTTAAAATTGATATTCCAGCGTAAGATCAAGATGAGAAAGCATGTGGAAGTGCCATGCTTGGACAGTATAAATGGGACTGTATGTCTTTATGTTACACAGTTTTCAGTTCTGAGCCTCCATGGAGTCAACACATTAGATTAAGGAAATCTCCACATTAAAAAGTTGAAGGGAATTAATTATTTTGTACTTTTTTTGTGCCCCCCCCCCCCATATACATGATGATGGTGATGATGATGATTGTATCTCCTGTTTCAAGCATGCTGTTGAGCTTTGTTTTCAAGGCTTAGTAAACACTGCATGCTCAGATAGTAGACAATGAGGGCAGCAAAGAAATGACTCCTTAGATATTAAGCCCTTCTCCTTTCATCTACTTGTATCTACTCTAGTCTGTTTCATACTCGGGTATTTCTTCAGAAAACAATCCATCTCTATATTTTTTTAATATTTTCATTGAATATTAAAGAGCGGGGGGAAGGAAGCTTTTAAAAGATCATCTAGACTGTTACCTTGTACCTAAATGCTGCCTCATGCTTCAGTGGCTTGTATCTAAACCTCACTATTAGTTTGCAAAACATCCTTGGGTAGAATTAGCATGACTAAGACTCATTTAATCCAAATCCCTCATGAACAAACTTGTAGAAGAAGGTTAGGCAGGAGATACCAAGCCATAGGCAAGTTACACTTTAGTAAGGTCATTAATTCCTTCTTAAATTGTCTGCCAGAATATATTCTGGAGCACAGGAAACTGTTTTTATTGTTTCTGTTAACATAGCAGTCAAGTCTTTGTAATAAGATTCAGTGTAGGTTTTTTTCCATTTTCTACAGTCTCCAGGCCCTCACATGTCACCATGATACAGGTCTGACCAAAGGTGAATAATATTATTCAAATAATTCGGTCTGAATAATTGATTTATGAAAGTCTCTGAACAGAGGTTCAGTAGCCTCCTGTATCAGTAAGTCAGCTTGATAAAACAAACACACACACACACACGCGCGCTTTTTTTTTTTTTTCCTGAGCGGCAAAGGATTTCCTGAGCTGTTCTTAGTCAGTTAAATCCAAGAAAATTCTTAAATGAAATTCAAGAGGAATTTTTAACATGGTGAAATTAATTTATTAGTTGATTAGTGCTTTTCTGAGAAGCCCCTTCATTTAAAAGGACTCTTTGTAAAGTTTAGTAGGTAAACAGAAAGATATTAACTGTTAATTGCATCAGCTCTTGATTAATGTATTTATCTGGGCATTGCAGACCTCTTAAGTTTCTGTGGAATGTACACTATCTGTGTCATCTAAGGACAGGCTATAAAGTTTTTCAACATGCCACAAAATATTGACATGTTAGAATATTGATAATATGTGTGTGATAGTTTATACACTGTTATTTACACTCCTAAGAAATATGGGTTTTAAGTGTTGACAAACCTTTATACATATACTTAACAAAGTTAATCAATGAACTTTTATTATTAAAGTGCAGTTAAAATGCATTTTATTTAATAAGTAAAATTTATTATAGCTCTTCTGTTTTTACCTTTTTTTCCTAAACTTTTTCAAAGATGATGCAATACAGAGGTCAAAAGGAAATAAAATCTTGAATTATATGATGACAGAGAAAAAAAAGCACCCAGACCTTCCAAATAGCTGCTTTTTCTTAGCCAGCAGTGCCAGTTGTCCTGGTAAACTTGTTGCGATAAAGTAATATTTATAAAAACTATTCTTTATATAAAATGACAATGTTAAGAATTCCTGTTCACTTTTTTGACAAGGTTGTCTATGCCAGCAAAAATATTATCTAGAAAACTAATTGAAAAGAAAAATTTGCCCTGAATACCTGTGAAAGCGGGGAGTGATGCTGTAGGTGCTGATCCTCTGCAACTTGGTGGTGTGGTTTAACCCCGGCAGGTAACTCAGCCCCGTCCAGCCTCTGGCTCACTTCCTCCCCAGTGAGGAGATGGGGGGAGAATCAGATGGGCAAAAGTGAGACAACTCGTGGGCTGAGATAAAGACAGTTTAACAGGTAAAGCAAAAGCCGCGCACACAAGCAAAGCAAACCCAGGAATTCATTCCCCACTCCCCACGGGCAGGCAGGTGTTCCGCCATCTCCAGGGAAGCAGGGCTCCATCATCCCTAACGGTGACTTGGGAAGACAAACGCCATCGCTCCTGAACGTCCCCCCTTCCTCCTTCTTCCCCCAGCTTTATAAACTGAGCATGACGTCGTATGGTGTGGGATGTCCCTTGGTCAGTCGGGGTCAGCTGTCCCGGCTGTGTCCCCTCCCAGCTCCTTGTGCCCCCCCAGCCTGCTCGCTGGTGGGGTGGGGGGAGAAGCAGAAAAGCCCTTGGCTCTGGGTGAGCCCTGCTCAGCAACAGCTAAACCATCCCTGTGTTATCAACACTGTTTTCAGCACAAATCCAAAACACAGCCCCATACCAACTACTATGAAGAAAATTAACTCTACACCAGCTAAACCCAGTACAATTGGGTTTATATAATTTTTCTAGTGTCCAGGGAAAGAAATGTAACATATCCAACAGAAATATGTTACACTACAAATATGCATTTTAGATGATATTCACATATTTGTATGATGCATTGGAGTTGGGGAAGGTCTTTAGATTGTCTGAATCATTTCTCTATGCTGAATATAGCTGCACTGAATTAATAAGTAACACAGTATCCTTTTCAATCCTTATTTTTGATTAATATAACTTTTAAGTTCCAGTCTAGTTATTCATACTTGATTGTTTTACATTCACTGTCTACAAGTGCTCTCTGATATTTGCTAAAACTTAATGCTTTTTTTTAACATTTATGTAAATGAATTTGTTCATTATGCTTTTCCTGGAGAGTAAGAACAAATGGATATCAATAAAAAACGCAATCACATTTTTTGTAATTAAGATTAAAATTCAAAAAGATTTAATTCTTGAACTCCTCTCACTAGGTTCTGAATTTTACCCTGAGGCTTAGAAAAATTAATAGTCCTAAGTCACAGAATAAGTAGTCTTGCCATGAAGACAAAAAATGTGTTTAGATTTTATGTATTCCTCTATATTTTACTTGAAGACTATTTTCAGTCTAATGTTATTGGTGAGATAAAGTTTTGCTGCTTTAAAAGAATCTATGTGGATACAACAACTGTTCACCTATAATTTTATGTACTGCCTGATTATTTGCAGATTTAATTCAATGTCTGGTTTAAATCACTTTTACTTCAAATTACTTAGATTATACTGTCAGATTCCTGATACTTAAAGTCAATAGTAAAGTTTCAGTGCAACAATGACAGGCATCAGAGAAAAATAAATGTCAGTTTTATAAAGACATTGGTTTAAACTGAATGATGAAGGGACTGTACTTAAAATTTCAGGTCCAAAATTGAAGACTAAATAAACAATTAGCTTAATTGGTTAATCCTCAGTAGATTGTTGAATGGCTGTAATGTATATGAAATATCATTAAAACTTCCAGGTTTTTTTTCGTAGGGGACAACATTCAGTCCTTCTGACAGTAAATGATACATTTGCACAATAAGCCAATCAGTGGAGCTATGACAGCATTTCTGGTATGCTTCAAGGAACATACCATTTTCTTTCTTTATTCAAATCTATTCCATTCAGGAAAGGATGGGTTATCACTTTTTTTCAGTCATGAGTATAACATCAATAAATCATTAATAGAGTAATAACTGATCTGTCATCAGAAGGCTTAACCTTCTAAAGGTAAAGTATGGTGAAACAGATGTGTAAAAACAAAACAAAACAAAACTTTTTTTTTTTTTTAAATAAACTGTCTGAATACGTCGCTAGTGCCTAACCCAGGTGTAGATTTTGAAATTCAGTGACAAAAAAGAAAGCAAACAACCCTGACTGTCATATAACTCTACATTATCTTATATTCTTTTAGCTGTTGATTCATTTCTTAAAGCAAACAGCTGAATGTTTCCTTCCAATTGACCATGCAGCACATTTAGTCTTCAAAGGCTGTAGCTTCATTTAGAATTTCTTTCTAAACAAAGATTTCTAAGTGTGTGTTTCAGCAGCTGCCTTGTCAGGTTTCTGAAAGAGAAAAATTAAAGCTCTACTATATTTATTCCAAGTCTTCTCAGTGACTGATCTAGTATGAGAGTTAATTTTATTTTCTGTTTATCAGGAATAAGGCTTATCAAAGATGCCGTATGTAAGTAATTATGAGAAGCTATCACACAGATGGTGGATAATAACGTGTAGCTGGGGAGGATAATTTCCTCCTTTTGACAAGTAAAGAGAAATGGCATTTGACTTCTCTTCAGAAATGATAAGACTCAGTGCTTGACAGAGATATAGTCTGCTTCCATTTTCCTAAGGAAAGGAGACCTAATGTTGATAATCAACTTGTCTTTCAGAGAGCTGTTCATTACCCTTCTTCACTTTAACATTTTATTAGCTTTCAAATTCCTAAGTGGTTACTCTACCTTTGGGATGTTTATTTGTGGAGCTGAGCCCTGTGGGGAGGAAATGGGCACTGACCTGTGTTTTCATTGTTTGCATTGAGGCGAGATAGAGAAGACAGTTACATTTATCTTTACTACTGTTCATATGTCTTTCTTATATGCAATCCATTCTGGAACATCTGTACAATTTGCAGGTCTTTGGGCTGTTTGAGCATGTTGTTATTTCTTGACTTTACTGCTGCTGATGGCGAAAAAGTGAAATTGCGGTCAGCGTGTATGACCACGTTTAAAGTAATCTGTCTGATGGGGAGTTTGTGCCGAGTGACTCTGGCAGGACATTTATCTCTTCCATGGTGAAGGCTGAGACAAGCCTTTTGGTGACTCTGTTCTACTCTTGATGACCCAAAGGAGCCTACTCTTGCCAAACCAAAACCAAGCTTCCTGAAACCCAACATGCAGGCTTTAAGCAGGACAGGAATTTTCTGTAAGCTTTATTGTGAACCAGAAAAGGCTTTTTGGGGGACAGAGATTCAAGAAGAAGGTGTTTCAGTAACTGGAACTCTTTATCTAAGATTTTTAATGTTACTGCTATATTGAATCTATGCTTGGCTTTGTGTTCCTTGTGAGCAGGTGGTGCTGGTTTTGAAATGGATCTGCAGCTCATAGTGAGGAATTAATTTTCAGTGTTTGTTTTCACTTTAATAAAGCTATGCAGACTTTCCAAATATTATTCACATATTACAGTTACCTTCCAAATTCAGCATGACTCTGATACCTAGGGATGATTTTGCAAAATCTTTATGACTCCCATTTTGACTCTACAAACTCAAAATGGTTCACTCGAATCACTAAGCTGCCAGAATAATTTTATTCTTTTTTCATAGTTTCATTTTGCAATACAGACATTAGCATATATGTTGTCGTACTTCTGGTTAAAAGAAAATTGACCTATGGGGAACGCAGAGGCAGAGAGATAGTACAGGAAAGGAAGTGAAAGGCAGACAAACTGGCCCTCCAGGTCTAATCAAAGCCTAAAAGAAAGATAAGAAAACCAAACCTCAAGGACATTTACACTACTCCTTCTCACTTCTCAGTCAATAGTTCCAGCGATTAGGGTACACACATTGGATTCCTGAGACCTCTTCAAGTATCTATTTTGCTAAATTCCATTTCCCAAGGAAGTTCCATCCTCCCACTTCTAAAGGGCTTGGTGTTCAGAAGGAGGAGAGGTATCTGGCAGAGGAAAAGCAAGTTGGATTATTGCAACTCACTGAATCTGCATTTATATTTTATTGTGTCTTGGTCACTTCTGTTAAAATGGTTGAGAGAAAAATATTAAAAAGAGAGAATTATAGCATTTGCAAAACTTTTAAAAGTTTGCATAAATCAACTTTGTTCCTGCGGTGAATGCTCATTCAACCAAAGGCAGTAAATCAAATACAAGGGTGGGAGAGAGATTTAAAAAGTGTTTTGGCCCCCAAGCATTGTGTACAGTCCTGTACATTACCTGTAAGTTCACTAGCAAGCAGAATTTGTTAAATAACAGAAGTAGCTAGTAGGAAGGAAAAGGTATCTATAGTGGATGGTGAACATTACACATTTAAATGTCAGCTTTGGCTTCAGTGAAGCTTTGGTACCCAGCAAGAGGGATAACAAATCCCTTAGGTTTACTGCTACAAACACTAGATAAGGTGTTACTAGAGAGAAATAGCCAAGTAGTTGTCTTACCAAGAAGTTAGAAGGGGAACATTCAAGTGATTACATTTTAAAGAAAAGGAACAGACGGCCGCTCTACATAATCTTGTTTTTATTTGTGTGGTCTGTTTACTTTCTTTCACCAAGAAATTCATGTTTTGCTAAACCACTTCATTAATCTTTTGAGAGTAAGGACAGAAAGCCCATGGAGCATATGCTGCGGTTTAAGATATTCTCAGGTGTCTTGGTAAGAGCTCAAGCTAGTGTTTATTAGTGATCCTCCAAAACTTGATACAGTCCTTACAGCTGCCAACAAACGAGTTGTCGAAGGACCTCACAATTTACAATATAGAGTGATATGAATTAAATTGTAGAGTTCTGTGGATAGACACTATTCTATCATCATATGTGGATGTGCCTTATGGCAAATGAACTCTGACCTTCTATAAATTGTCACAGTGTAATTAATAAGCAGAATATCCCAAAAGATAGGAGCTATATATAAAATCAGATATTCTTAGATCTAAGCTGAAATAAGTTAAAGCATCCTGCTATGTACCGCAGCAGCAAATATCAGATAAAGGTATTTCTGGAAATATGTTAACAGCCATCTTTTGCTTAGCCACCCAGTTTAATGCAATAATCCCATAACCAGTTATTAGAAAAACAGAAAACACCTGAGGAAATTTGTCAGTAAAGGGAAGTACTCTCAAGGGATAATAGGTAGTGGATGTGGAATCTGGACTCCACAAAAAGGTTAAGGGATTTTTCTTCTATATTCTTCCTAATCACAATGTTTTGCAGTAAATGTGAAAAACAAGTACAGATGATGTTACAAAGGCACATAAGAAAACATGCAGGAAATGTCTAAAGGCAAAACTCTGATAACGCTGTCAGAGGTCTTCTTAATAATATAAATAGAGGAAGTCAATCAATTACAGTCAAAAGAAGCTTACCATATCTCTCACCAAGAGTAGCTAGGCTTCCCCAGAAAAGAGCCAAGTGACTCCTTTGTGTATATTGTTTTCCAGGCAGAAACAGGACTAAAAACTCACCTAGTAACATTGAGAACAGGTTTAAATAAAATGGTTGAACTGCTGTTTACCAAGGGAAAAATTATTCATAAAATAAGTAAGCTACCAGAGCAAAAATTAACAGCCTAACAATGAATCGTAGGGGCAACCCTGCATGGAAGTGAAAGAAGAGTTTCATTGATTTTCCAGCACAAATAAAACTGCTGAACATGACGCTTGTTACTTGTTACATTCAGAGTGGAATGAATAATTAAGAGAAAAAAAGCAATGAATAATTTATTCAATGAATTTGGCTGTGGGTTTTGGTTTTTTTTTTTTTTTTTGCTACAGCCAAATGATCACAACTTTCTTAAATGTATTCATTATGCAAATTCATTCAACTAATATTCATTTACATTCTTAAAAGATTGGATTTAATTATCCAACGGGTATGTTTCTTATAATATTTGTGACTGGTCAAAAGAAGTCAGACAGGATTGCTTATATCACCTGATTGGATAAATAGATAACCAAAGTTAGTGAAAATATACAGGAATATAATTATCATCGTGTATAACCATGTACAAGCTTTGAAATACACCTTTTAAATACTTACACTGGGGTGTCAACCTTCAGGCATTTGCTTTCAGGAAACAGAGCCAAAGGCAATTAATTCAAAACTTAAAATGAAATGCAGTTCTCTAGCTCTAACTCTGTTTCTATCTACTTTCTGTAAGCTGAAAGAACCTTGTGCATTTACCCTGTCACTTTATTAAGGAACTGTTGCTGACTACTCTTAGAAACATAACTCTGAGGTAGAGGGATCATTGGTATGACTCAGGACAGCTCTTCTAACATTTTAGGTACTCAAATCCCAATAAAATGAAATATGATCCTTCAAACCTGTTGCCTATGACAAAAAGTCTATAACAGTTATAGTTGTGCACGCAAAGGGTTGACAGAGAATATTTCTTGGAAATATTCTAAGGCTTATCTGTCAGTGGTTTGCCTTCAGAGCTACCTCTGCTTATGTTTTTATCTAAGTGCATCTCTCAAGCACAGTTAAATATGGTGCTATTCATGATTGGTAATAACCAGATTAAGTGACTGCCCTATAAAGGTCTACTACATCCATTTGCTGGAATTTTCAGTTTGTGCTTCAACAGTAACGTCTCAGCAATGGAATTTTTGCTCACCTGTTCCCATATTTCTTTGTCCTTAGTGATGTTGTTTGGATGTTGCAAGCACTTCTCTGCTTTCATTGATGACAAAAAGCTGAGTAGCACTGCTAATAGTCTGTTTCTTTTTGCTCCTTTGCAAGTATACATGTTCAAGACTCAGTACTTAATAGTAACACTACATTTCAGATATTTCCATATAATTGAACCATGTTAGATAAAGAAACTGAAAAGACATTTCAGAGGAACACCATATCCTGCTGCAAATAAAGTCTTCTTCATATGGGCATTTCCACCTGACTTTCAAAATCAACACATAACAATTTAATTTTTTTAATCTTTTCAGCTGAGAACACTTGCAAACAATGGAAAACATCCAAAATTCACATGCAGACAGAGCACAATTCTAGAAACCTTTGCTGTAAATAGATTACATTTTTAAAATATCACATCAGTAAAAGGAGTTGTAAAAGTAAAAGCCTGAAGGAATGTAAAAAAGATGCTAGTGATGATTTTTCAACCACTCTGTTGCACTTTCACCCCAAATTGTAGGTGGTTTAACTTAGGTCATTAATAAGAATGATTTGGCTTGGAGTACATAATTCAACAATTAGTTAAGATCTCGTTTATATATATATGCATATGTATGTAAGTATGTTTCTATGTGTATATACGCGTATGTGTATTTTAAACCTTGAGCTTTTTTGTTGCTTAATCAGGGTTTTCTCTTAAATAATGAATGATGAGAATAGAAACATTTCTTTAGCAAGCTTTTATCTAAGATTTGTGCTCAAAGAACTGCTTCTGCCACAGGCAATGATGAAAATCTATATTTTTTTTTAATGATGCAAGGTCCCAATTCTTATAGTAAACACATGATTTCATGATTTAGAAGCCTGAGTTGTAGCTCTTATAAAAGGTTTCTCTTTGAGTTTCACAGATCCCTATGACAATTAACTCTATTACCTTTGGAAAATCCTGTCAGAACATAACCCAAATATTCAAAACTGAATCCTAATTTCAAACTCAAGATATTCTAACAGGTGTAAAAAGAGGCAAAGTGGCTAACATCTATCTCTGCATTGTGCAACACTTCCACAATGGAAGATGCACAGAAATTAATTTTACAATTCAGGATCTTGTAATACTCGAGTCATTGCAATGTTTTTGTCTCAGGATCTGCTAGCTTTTATATTTGTTCCTTATAAGTAACATCTATTTGTAGTATTGTCATAGTTGCTCTGAGACACTTAACATTTTGAAAGCTTACAGAAACACAAACAATTTTTATATTTTCATAAAAGTTAGTGATGGATCCTTTCATAATTCAAAACTAATAACAGTCTGCAATCTAGCTAGATCTCAAAACCTAAGTAACAACTTAATAAAAACAAAACAAAACAAAACAAAACTAAAAAAAACCCCAAACCCACAGAAAAAAGGTACTGTAACTAATAAAACTTCTGCCAGATGAAGAAGCAAGAAGCAAAACACAACTGACTTCCTGTAATATAGAGATCGAGTTTTCTTGATTTTCAGTGGTCTAGGGAATTTGGAATTGTTAGCGCTGCATATCATTTGCAGCTAAAAGATGTTGTGAAGAAAGGCAAAGAATGCCACAGCTGAAAACTTCAGCTCATTTGAGCTGTTAAAGTCTTCTGATTTAAAGGCAAAATTCTAAAACTGAAGAGATGTACTTTCCTGCTTTTCATCTTGCTTGATCTGTAAAGTCTTTATGAGTCCGGGTTAAGAATTAGGTTACCTGGTTGGTAGGAAAACAGTCCATGTTGCTGTGAAGTAGGTCTTATATAACTTTCTATGGCATATCTACAGTGTTTTCTAAACTCTTTTCAGGAATCTGTGTTCAAATTACCTATACGTTTCTAGGAAAGGACCTGAAGGTGACTTATCTGCCCAATGTTGGCTGTATGTCATCGAAGCAATGGCTGGTAAAATCCAAAGTATGAGACAGCAGACATGTGGGCCTGTCATTCACACAGCTGAAGAACTTGTGTTAAATCCCAAATTCTCCCCAGTAGTGTGCCCTGTAGGTTTGCTTTAGTACAATGCACCTGAGTTTGAAAAGATGTATGCATAACTCCTGTGGTCAACATTGCTCTCTTTGTGTCTGCCAAATCAATAGCTGTGACAAGCTGACTTGTGAGTAGGTTCTCTGTTAAATTACTATCTATTTAATTGTATATGATTTCCCATGTAGAAAACCATCATAAGTGCATAAGCTTATTACTTAAAACCAGAAAAAGACTGAGTTTTGAGTAAATAATGACATTAGAATCCCGGAACAGGACCTAACACTGACCTTAAAAATTCAATGAGCCAAGCAGACTTTGCACGCCTGTTTGCCACAGACAGTACAAGATGAAAGAAATGGATTTAAAGCACATTAAAGTGCAAGGTTTTATGCTTTTCAGTTTTGACGCTATTTTTAAATGATGCAGAGCAATAGAGGAATCAATAACATATGGGCTTACCTGATTGACTCTCTGGCAAACAGCCCCTTGTTTTTAGAGAAGTTTTTATGGAAATAAATGAGGATGTCTTACAAATGTGCAGTTTACTATTTTAATATACAATTTATGAGATTTATTATTTCAGTTTCCACATGTAGGTTGTAGGACATAAGGCAGCATTACGTATTCAAAATGCATACCATTATTCGCAAAAAATTCAATAAAAGTAATAAAATATGTAGTTTACTTTTTACACTTCAACAACCTTTTGTATCCTAAAAATAAAAGGTTTAACGAGTAAGAAAGAATAATTTTGACTACACCAAAGTACTTCTGAAACAGGCCAGTGGATGGGTGATTCAGATTGTCTGCAGTTAGAGGGAAAAACACATTAACTTCCAACAATGCAATAATGTAACCTTATACTAATAGAGGAAGTTTCATCCTAAGGGATACTATAGAGACTTCCTAATTATGTAACTTTGATCCAGAATGGACTCAACATCTACTGGAAAACACTGTCATTCAATGAATGGGTCAGCAGTCTGGAAGCCAGGAAACTTTAGTTCTGTTGTGGGTTTTGCCAACGGCCACTGCATGATTTTTAGCAAGTCACATATGTCCCGTGGTTTTCCCCTGATTCTTTGCATTTCTCACCCCCTTATAAGTTTCTCACTGCAGAGGTTGGATATTTTGACACTGCTTACAGCAAGCAGTCAAACAGATGTGATTCACCTTAGTTAGATCTGCTCCCCACCCCCCCAAAAAAAAGTGTTGTGAAAAGCAGAGTAAGTTAACTTCCATTGAGTTTTTTTGTTGTGTTTTGTTTTCAACAAGTGCTACCAGTTCTTGGTTTAGCTAGAGTTTCTCCGCATTGCTGCTGCAGTCTGTAGTATGGACAGACCTATTCTAAAAGAAAGTTTCTTATGTAAGAAATTTAAAACCTGATTAAAGATTTAAAGCTACAAGCTCCTGTAGTCCAGAAAAAAAACATTTCAATAGGTTATTTATATTATCTCAGATAAAAAACTTTTTAATGTTATACTTCCGCATTACCAAGAAGGGCAAAATTCACAGGATCATTGAGTCCTGAGAGAAAAAGACCCTTTGGATACCCAGGTGAAAGAACTCTGCTAGGAGCAGGGCTTTTCACTTTCAGGCATTCAAAACCAAGTATAGGGTGGTACAAGTGTTTTGAATACATTCAAGGCACTTTTAATCATGAATGCCTCCCAGGTTTTGAGGTTTTCCAGGAGCCAAAGAAGTTTCTCACTGAAATTGTTATTACCTAGTGCTCTGTGTACCAGATAATTTCTTAACAGTTTAAGAGCCGTACTTGGCACATGAGAAGAAAGGATAATGTATCTTTAGAGTAACACATATAATTTATACTCAATATCACTACGTATTATGATCTCTTTGGGAATAATATAACATGCCAAATGGGAACAGTATGAAGTGGTTGCCTGATAACCCAGAAATGTCTTCAGACTTGAAAGCTGTAGGGATGGCGTAAATCTATGTATCTCGGCCCTGCTTCTCCCCCAAAATTGTGCTGTATCAGAGGAAAGGCTGGCTTACTTCCAATGCATTGCTGCTGCCAGGGCCTAAATATGAGACATTTTGTTTATTGGTTTGAATGGCTACACAAGATGTAATATGCTTTTGTAACTGGAGAGGAAGAACAGAAAGGTAACTTCTAGCTCTTAGAAAACTACAGTACATGGAAAACAAGCCAAAATTAATACAAATCACAGACTACACACCATAAAAAGCAAGAGAATGCTGCTGTTCCACCTGGATTATTATCAAAGTATTTGGAGGAAAAAAACAAACCAAAACAAAACAAAAAGAAACCAAACACAAAACCAGCAACGGTTAGAAACAACTATTAAGTTCAGGAGAAGTAATTTGGCAGATAAAAGACAATAAGGGTAGGAATATTTTTCTTCTATTTAGCAATTAACTCTGTTATTTTTTGGCTTTTACAGCTAGGCATTTTAGCTACAATACCATCTTTTGAGAAGAATTAGGAATTCTATTATCTTAGTTCAAATTTCATTCAGAGATTTGTATTAGAGTCATATTTTAATTAATATAATTAAATTAATCAATTTAATTAATTAATTTGCTCATGATCTGTAGGCAATATGGTATTTTCAAACTGAATAGGTATATATCAAGTGCTTGCATTTATATATAAGATCAGAGGAAAATGATTTTTTTTTCTGGGGAGAAATGTTTAATTAATGTGTTTTAGAGATCAGTATATAAAGTGTAATCACCAGGACATTCAATGAATGTAAACAAAATTATGGAAGACACAGAAACTTGAGGAGGGGAAGTTGTAACAGGAATGCCTAGAGCTCTGCCAAGTGATGAGTTACTAGCTGGCTGAGATCAGGATGAGTAGGTTGACCAACATATGGTTCTAAGTTTCTGATCCCAAAGAAGCAGATGACAACTTCCTCAGACAACTAGAAGAAGCCTCACATTTGCAGGTCTGGGTTCTCGTGGGGCACTGCAGCCACCCCAATATCTGCAGGAGGGACAACACGGTAGGGCACAAGCATCCAGGAGGTTTCTGGAGTACAGTGTTGACAACTTAACACAGGTGATTGAGGAGCCAACTAGGAGAGGTGCTCTTCTGGACCTCATATTTATAAGCAAGGAATGACTGGTCAAGTATATGAAGGTCAAGGGCAGCCTGGGTTACAGTGACTATGTGATGGCCATGTTCAGGGTCCTGCAAGGAGAGGTAAAAAAAGGCTAAAAGCAGGACCACAACCGTCGTCTTCAGAAGAGCAGACTCTGACCTGTTTAGGATTTGCTTGGAAGAATCACATGGTATATGGCCCTGGAGAGAAGAGGGGTTCGAGAGAACTGGTTGGTATTCAAGCTCAAGAATGATCCATCTCAATGAGCTTGAAATCAAGCAAAGGCATCAGGAAGCCTGGATGGATGAACAAGGAGCTTCTGATTAAGTTTGGACATAAAAAGGAAGTATACAAGATGTTGAAGCAGGGCAGGTGACCTGGGATGAATTTAGAGGCACTGTCTAAGCATGCAGAGATGGCATCAGGAAAGCCAAAGCCCACTTGCAGCTGAATCTGGCGAGGGATATAAAGGGCAACAAGAAGGGCATCTACGGGTACATTGGCAGCAAAAGGAAGCCTAGCGAAAACATGGGCCCACTCCTAAATGGGGCAGACGACCTGGAGACAAAAGGCATGGAAAAGGCCAAGGTACTTAAAGCCTTGCTTGCCTGGTAAGATTTGTTTATTTGTCAGGTTGACCATGAGCCAGTGATGTGCCCTTGAGTTAAAGGACACCTGCAGCATCCTGGGCTACATTAGCAGTGCTGCCGACAGGTCAAGGGAGGTCATATTTACCTTCTATTCAGCACTGGTGGAGCCACCTCTGGAGTACCGTGTCCAGTTCTGGGCTCCTCAGTACAAAAGAGATGCGGACCTACTGGATAGAGTCCAACGAAGGGCCACAAAGATGGTGAAGGTACTGGAGGACCTCACATAAGAGGAAAGGCTGAGAGAGGTGGGGCTGCTCAGCCTACAGAAGGGATGGCTCAGTGGGTGCTCTTATTAATGTGTATAAATATCAGATGTGAGGAGTAAAGAAGACAGAGCCAGGCTCTTCTCAGGGGTGCTCACTGACAGTGCAAGAGGTGATGGGCACAAACAGAGGATCCCTCTGAACGTCAGGAAGCACTGGTTTTTACTGTGAGGATGTCCAAACAGTGGAACAGGTTTCCTAGGGAAGTTCTGGGGTCCCTGTCCTTGGAGATATTCAAAACTTATCTGCGCATAATCCTGAGCAACCTGCTGTAGCTGAGCCTGCTTGAGCAGGGTGTTTGGCCTAGTTAGGCTGTAGACGTGTCTTCCAACCTCAACCATTCTGCGATTCTGTGATATACGGTGAGATAGCATGTTTTATGGACTTCCTTGGTTATTAGAAAGGTGGATATAAGTAGTCTATAACAAATAGTTGTATCAATAAAACAAGAAAATAAAACATGAATGACTACATAAAATAAGAAACTGTTCTAGGAATCTAGTTGGTACTTCAAGTTAAATAAGTGACAGAAAAAATGTTACTTCTGCTTAAGCATTGCTTCTTATCCTACCAGGCAAAATTTTACCATTTTAATAATAAGTCGCGGCACAGTATCAAAGTGGGGCACAATGTAATATAGTAAAACAGTGTGATGCTTTACATTATATTCTTCTTCCAGCTTTTCCCTGATGATAGGTTAAGTCAAAAATTTGCATTTCATGAGCAACAGGTAACATCTGTACAACACCTGCAAAATGCTGTTATGGATATGTAGCACAATTTCCCAAATACAGGAGCCTTTTCTGTAATAAATAAATTACCAAGTCATTTACACCTTGGAAAATAAAATTATTGTAAATAAGATTTATTGGGTATTTTGAAGACAGACACTTTGCATTTTTTGTCTCCTACCAGATATGAATTTACACATAAATTTTAAACAATTGGGATCATAGATTGGAAATGTGCCACCTTCTAATACTTTTTGACAAAACATGTCAAAAGGAAATGATTACCTTCCTTTTCTAACACAAACAACATTTATAAACAAAGAAATATGAAATAATTTGTTTCTTAAAAATTGAACTCCGTTAAGACACTGCACAAATAAATATCTGGTTACTTATGCAATATACACAGGCTTGTTCAGGATATGTTTTAGTACTACATTAGTGCTCCTGTTACACTTCCTACTCTCTTTGGCAGCAGTCTTTCTTATTTATTTTTTTGTATTGCAGTAGCTTCTACATCTCTCATACACCCCTCTTTAAACTGTCACCTATTGCTATGACGGACAGTTTAGTCTAGTGGATAAGACATGAGAATGTGCCTTCTGGACTGGGTTTTTGGCAGCTAAATATGGGTTTATGGGTCTATGTGCAAAAGGGAGTGGAGGGATACATTCCCAAGGAATTTTCCAGAAGTTGATGAAGCTGAGTTTATGGTGATGGCTACACATTTGTGACTACATAGCTGTCGGGTACCTCATGTGGTAACTTAAACTATAATAAAAGTAATATAACAAGCCTTGCATAAGCAGTGATAAGGTATCCCAAATGGATCTAAGATGATTAGTGTTGGACAATGATGTCCAGTGCATGTGGCAGACTATACGCTCTTATAGAGAAAAACTTTGACAGACAAAACACCCATAAAAGGATGTGGTTTTTAGTTATTAAAAGTGGCAAACATGGATGGGGGGGAGGGAGAACATTGAGTATTTTAAATTTCCCAATGAAACTAGGGAGTGACAACCCCTTAGAAGATAAGTTGGCTCATAAAAATTCTGTAAAGACTTGAGAGTATAAATTTAATACTTATTTCTTTCAATTTCAGTATAAGCCTTGGGAAATCCCTTCAGGAAATCAAAACTACTAATCAAGGAGAACTAGAAAGGGCCTTATCCTGAGTGCAGTCAAGGGGACACCAGTATACATTCCTGTGACCACCCACCCCACTGGTCACAAAGAGAAAACCTTGTCAAGATTTTATAGTGTCAACTGAAGTTGCTATCACTGTCTGCACACCTTCTCCTGGCAAAATAGTGGGTGAGTGCTTTGTAATTTGCTTTACGTAAAAAATGTGACACCTTGCATCAGGTCACAAGTTGAACTTGTCGAGCTGCCTCAGCAGACTGAGTGTCATTCAAATAACTCCCACACCAGTTTTCACCACATCATCCATTCTCTTCACAGCATCACCCTGAGCCATTTTACCAGGCTTAGCAGAAAGCAAAAGGGCTTTGATCTTTAGAGTTATAATTTTTACCTCCCTTTGCTTCTTTCCTTCAGGTTGAACTTGAGGAAATGGCTTTTTTGGGACAGAAGCTTAATTCTCACAGAGCTTAATGCCGACATCCAGTGAGCAGCTGACAATACCGCTTAATACCAACTAACAGCTTTACAAATTCTGGGCTGGATAGAAATGGAATTAGTACATGATAATAGTTCTATTTGGAATATGCTAATAATGACATATGATGTTGGAGCTACCCAGAACTATGAGGCAGATAGACAGCCTGTGAGATTTCTTTTCAAAACGCCAACACAAATTGACAGCAGTGCTCCTGATTATATACTGCTTTCACAAGGATACCTAACCCAGGCATTCTTCATCCATGTCATGTACAGAATAGCAGTAGTCTGACTGGGTAATACAGTACGAAGAAAAGGTTAGAGACATATTTCAGGGGGTATTAAAGAACTCCTAAGTTATTTGTCTCCAAAGCAATTGTATTATCCTTAATAGTGATCCTCCTTTCCCTATGGGGGACTATAATTTCTTTCCCTGACCGTTTTTTTTTCCCATTGTGAAGTTAATGTCCTTTGTTTGGGAGAGCCAACTTGACAAGGCTATTGAAAACAGAATATAGATGCTAAGCATTATTATTATAGATTGCATATATGTGTATGCCTATGTCTCTTTTATAAAACACCTGTCTGCATGAAATAGTTGTAATCTGAATTAGTAGGCGGCTGTTGATATGGAGAGACTGAATAAGAAAGGAGTATTTAAATCAGGTATAGACATAAGAAGATATCAATGAATTGCACAGTGGATTTCAGTTTTTGGTTGTGTGCCATGAATAATTTGGCAAAATAAATTGCATTAATTTACTTAACTTTTTACTGAATAAAACTTTCAGTCTGACAGAGCTGATTTCAAAGCAGGTTCACATATTTAATAGAAGCACAATGTAGCTCTTCTGTAAGGAGGAAAACTGAAGTTTGAAGTGCTGACTTTTTCGAACAATAAATATGAGATGGCAGGGATTAAAGAACTGCATTGACCCTATATACTTTCTCAAGAAAATCATGTAAGTATTTCATTTTTCTCAAAAATCGGTATAGCAATATTGATGCTATTTCACATAGTGGTGTTATAAGATATACCTACTCTACAATAGGTTCAGGAGGTAGTGATGTCAACAGAAGTATTACCATTGTCATCATTAGAGTTAGCTTCCAAATTGCACATGCAGTTTTAAACACATAAACAGATAAGATTCTTTTCAAAATGGAGAAAGAACAGAAATATTAAGTAAAAAAAATTTATAAACATTTATTTTCCCATATCTGATAAAATGATTTTTTATATTGTACTCATATACTTTCAATGCAATTAACTGTTTACAAGCTTAAACATGATTACACAGAAGATATTAAGAAATCTCACTGCATCTTCAATGTATCTTAAAACATTAAAACATTCCACTAAACTAATAATTTCTACTGAAAACAACAGATTTTGTCAGAGCACTGATGTTCAGAGTTATCTCATTATTATTGTGCCATTTTAACAATCAGAAAAGTAATTTCCTGAGATCAAAAGAAAATTCATAATTTTCTGTATACTATAAGATTTGCCTGTTACCTTATCTTTAAAATGGAGGATTTAAAAAAATCTTTCATCTGAAGGTTGATTCACATCTTTTGTTTATTTGTCCTCTTCTATTAGTTCATTTTCCCTAAATATAAATCACAAAGTAATGGATTCTAGAAGATACAATCTATGTACTTTAAATTTCCATACCAAAATATGGGCATTCCAGACCATCTTTAAGTGATATGTCTGGCTTTCAAACTGTCTGTAACAGAAAACAAAAATGATACAAGAACATGAATAGGTAATTTTTTTCCCTATTTCAACAGAAGATGAATGTGGTGGTCTCTATCTATTTAAGACTGCCCTACTCAGACCTTATAGCAAAACCAAACAACAAACAAACAAAAAGAAATCCTAAACGCTATTTTTATCTGTGGCATATACCTCTCTTTTCTCAACTTCATGAATATAAATATGCTCACACAATCAAATTAGAATGAAACAGGAAAGTTAAAAATTGCACAAATGTACAATTCCTGCCTCTCCCAAAGTGAGGGGAGTTGTTTTGTTTTGCCTAGGATTTACTACTGGCAGTTGACATTTTTAAATAGTACATAAATATTTACTTTGATTTTAATGGCTCAGTTTTAAGTGTGTTCATACTATTTTCTCCAATATTTTCTCCCCAGTATATAGGTAGTTAACTTAGTCACAAAGAATAAATAATTCAACAGTTGAAGTAGCTTGCACAGATGTCAGCTAGGTTTACAACCCAGGTAGGGTAAAATCAGCTTTGAGGTATTTAAAACCAGAGTCTGAAATGTTACTCATTTACCAAAAAATATTTATTTCACCAGGGTTTTTCAGCAGTAGCTAAAATACAACAAAAGCAAAGAGGGAAATGTCTCACTTGTACTGTATTCCCAGTATGATTCTGTCAACATTCTGAAGTTACACAGGTGTTCCTGCAGATTGCAGATTCACAAATGATTTATTCACATTGTCCAATTTGTGTGCTCTGATCTGGTGTAAATTCCCACCCAAGCCAGTAAAACTGAGTCTAAACCCCATGATTTTACTTACTGTGATTTACCCACACCACTTTTGGTTCTACATGTACAGGAGGCTTTTCTACCCAAGATGGAAGTTCAAACCCATAAGTTAGTCTCAAAGTTGAACTCTTCATAACATTATGAAGATACTATTGAGCTTTTCCTTATGAAATTTGTTGTCAAAATCTGTCTAAACCACATTCTTTTATTCTTGTGTGATGGTTATCTCCTATTTTGCATAATGAAAACAGAGGACTCGGCTGTTAGTTAATCTGACTTCCCTCAGGACCTGACCTGGCTTTAGGGGGAAAGGGAGGGAGAGGGAGAAAGAGAAAGGAGGAGAAAGAGGAAGGAAGAGAGGTGGTGGAAGAGAGAAGGCTTCACTGCAGGTTGGTGTCCAATCCTTATGTAAACCAGATGGCCACGTGGCAGCAGGCACCTTTCTCTATAAAACTCTGAAGAGCACTAACTCAGTAGGGGTATGGCCGGCATGGCCAGAATACACCAGCAAGACAGTTCTCCTAACAAAATGCAGTGTTGGCTACTGTTCTTAGGAATTATGGGAAAGGATGAAACTGTGGCTTGTCTTTCTACACTATCTTTGTGATCAGAAAGTGGCAGACCCACAGCTTAGGCTGTCTCTGGCAAAAAGAACTGAAACTCCAACTCTTCATCCTCCTAGGTGGATGCTGTATTGAACAGCTATGTTGCCTTATAGCAACAGCATTCCCCAGAACTAGCCGTAATTTCTGGTGATTGGTTCACTGTCCTGGGTCTTGTGACTTTGAACCTCTGCAGACAGGGAAGGAATCACCCTCATTTCCCCCACTCACTGGATGACTTATCTAACTACTTTCTTTGACATGAGGCACGCACTTTTGTATCTGATGGTATTTGCACGCTTTCAGTCAATGTCAGAATTAAATCTTTGGGTTTGTAATTTTATTAAAATGGGCTTTTTTACATAAAATACATCCTGCTATATCTGCTGCCCTCCTCCTCCTTCTTTCCTTCCCTTCTCCCGCCCACCCTGCAAAAAGCCAAGCAAACCTAAACCCTCCTCAGATTACCTTCTACAACTTGCTTAAATAAGCATTTAGTTGTTGATATAACCAACTGGTTGACGATTGACACTCTAAGTCTACCCTGTTAACAGTTTGTTATCATAGGCATTGTAACCAATTAGTGTCAAGCCTTGTTTGCCCAAGATTAATTTTCCAATATCTGGAGTTCAGAATCAGTTTTTCCTGAAATTAATAAGAACACTTCAAGTACTTTAAACAAGTATATGGCTTTGAAGCTAAAAGCTCTGGCAAGTAAATTATGTTTATCTTTTCCCTTTTTTTTCCTGATTTAAGTATGCATTAAGCAACACCTGACTTAGTCTGTATGAGCTAAAAATTTGAAAAACTAGTTCAAAGGTCAAGACAAACCTGCAAAATCTTAAATATAATTGATCTTAAAGTGAGTAATTAAATAAAACCCTATACGAACATCATTATTAGTTTAAATTTCAGTTAAAAAGAAACAGGAAAAAAAATCCTGGTTTAAAGTATAACATTTTTCTACAGATATCAACTTATTTTCTATAAAAGTTTTTCAAACAAGTTTATGAACTTGGAACTTTGAAAATAAAGATATTTTCAGTAGTTCACAAATGGAAAGAATCTGATGAAAGTCAGTAATGGTTATGTCCATCCTCATTATTCTAACTACATTGAAATGGTTGATTTTATAGTTAGTTGCAGATGAGCAGTTTGACTCATTATTTGACACTATTAATGGATGCTTGGTTCTTAAATGTACAAAATCTGTATATTGTAATAACTATGAATTTTTAAGAACATAGGTTTTTTGTTTGGTTGGTTGATTTTTAATTGAAAAAGCTGATTCACTGAAACCAACAAATTCAGTTTCACAGAACAAAAACGTGCGTTTCAGTGAACCTGCCTTGGGGAATGTTTTTTGGCTGTTTCACCACTTTGAAGAGAGTTTGGGACAGCCTAGATGAATGAAATCCTAATTCTTTTTCCATCACATGCAAAACAGTTATTTGAATTGTGCTTTCTATTATACCAGATAAGAAAAAAACCCTAATGATTATTACAGGATAAGGATGTATTTGACCATTTGTGACTACTTGCTTATTTGAGATCTGGAGTATAGGATCATATTAAATTGTTAGATAGGTATGTGGTCTGTATTTGTGTGTGTGTGCATATATTACATTATATATATTTATACATGTATATGCTTAGAAAATAAAATTAAGGACTTGGCTTCAATATAAAGAAAATAAAATGCTATTTTTTTTTTCTCATCACCTCCCTCACCTCACCCCCCCAAAATGTAATTGTTGCATCTGGCCAGCTGTACATTGCAATTGTTGTCTAAAGATAGAATGGTCAGCAGAGCGTCATGCCTAAGGCTGTTACTTATTGTAATACCCATGGCTATTATTTTAACGTTATTATTATTATTATTATTATTATTATTATTATTATTATTATTATTATTATTATTATAAGATTAGCATAACATATTATTATATAGCACATTATGTAGTTATAGAAATGGCACATCTTTTCAGTTTGGACAATGGTTCGTAATTTTGTATGCATGGTTCAGGTCTGGCCTCAGCCAATCTTAGTCAATGGGGAGAGTGAAGAATTTGAATAAGTAACAGGAGAGAAAACTTTTTTCTTGCTTAATGTGAAAGACAAGATGGGGAAAGAGAAGAAAGGTTGAGGGTCAAGTTGGATGCCTACATGTGATTGCAGATGTGTCACACTGAGTACCGCTCCAAGCCTTTCTCACTGATGCACCAGAACTACATCAAAAAAAAGGCTTGGTGTGTATTTGAACTCCTGAATATATTTCATATTGCCATACCTCGGGCATTTGTGCCTTCCTTCCAGGAAAAAAAAAGAGAAACATAGGAGTCAAGTAAGCAGTGGAACAACAGGAATTTGATGAGATTTAGCCATCAGGAGTTTTTTAGATGTCTTCAGATATAATTTTTGTGTTTACAGGTCTGTGATCAAAACATTTAAAAAATTTAGTTAAGTATTTTTCAAATGTAACATGTTTGAGAGTATCTAACAGAAGCTACTGGATCACCGAGTATATAGGTAAACCTCTGAAATATTATAGTCCCAATATACTTACTCGCTACACAGACACATTATCAAATACCCCAGTAACAAATAAAATTATTAAAATAATTACAAAATTATCTGCCTACTGTTTAGGCATCATGTCAGCACAGATTGTCCATGTAAAAGATCTGCTCTAAGAAGTCAAGCACCTTTACTCATTCCAGATATATTTAAAAAATATTTTCACATTTTGCATGCTAAACTCAATTTAATATCCTCTACTTAATATGTCTTAAATTGATACTTAGTTATCCAATTTTGTGTTAAAAACCTGAAATGAAACCAAAATACTATAGTCTTCTGGAGTAAAGAAAGCAAGAAATTATTTCTACAACTTTTAAGAATGGTTAGTTCCCACATCCCTTTTAGCTTCATGTGGTGTTAACTTTTCATGGGTTTAACTTTCTAACGTAAACATCTTGAATCAAATAATTTTTATTGGCAACAACACTTGTAAGCAGCAGTGTAACTAAATGACAAAAATGCAAAAATAGAAAATGTATCTCTTAAAATGTAGAATAATTTGGGGCTTTTTGAGGGGTGTGGGTTTTAAGACTTTACTCAGTGCTGAGACTGATCCAGTTCTCGTTTGGAAATATCATTGTTATGATTAATTGATAGCCATAACCTACAGCAGGGAAGCATATCGTTTTAAATGGAAAACTTTTAGATAGAGACCAATTAGTACCACGGCAAATGATGAACAATTTCAATATCAAATGTCATTCAGGGTCTTGCTATGTTGCTGTCCTTTTTTCTTTTTCTTCTCTCTCCCCTCCCCCCCAGTTCACATCCTTTAGTGGTACAAAATAGCATTATTTTAAAGATTTCTTTGTCATTAGAAACACACTAAAAACTTAATTACTTTAAGTAAAGGACATAACACCAAAGATGATCATGAAGCAACCTTCTAAGGAGCCGGCAGAGCCTTGCAGGGCTGGTTGTGAGGGTAACGACTCAAAGGTGGGTGTAAACACACGCGCCACTCAGAAAGTGACACGGGGGACCAGAGCTGCTTACACTTGCTACGGGCACACCCCCACACTTGCTACGGGCACACCCCCACACTTACTACGGGCACACCCCCACACTTGCTACGGGCACACCCCCACACTTGCTACGGGCACACGCAGCCCTGCGGGTCAGCGGGCAAAGAGCTTGCGCTCCGTATGGATCCAGCCTGCGGTTTTGCAGCTTTCCTTCCCAGGGCTTTGGATGTGCCAGGCAATGGTGTGGATGGGAGGTCTCAAACAAAAACAAACCACCCCAACTGAACCAAAAACTGTACCAGAGGGTTTTGGGTTTTTTTTTTTATTTATTTTTGTTTTTTCCTTTGGAGTTTTGTGAGCTCTCCTGTGTTTTCCATGGTGTCCTACTGGGGACAGTGTGGTACAAGAATCCATCTGTGAGGTTCCACTTGTAGGATCAGGGCCCTGCTTTATAAATGTAAATTGGTAATGGTTATTTACTTACAAATAGGCATTTAACTGACATTACAGCAAGCGCTATGTAAGTGTTTATTAAAAATCAATTAATTAAAATGGTTAGATTGTATGATGTATAAAATAAATACATTTTAGATGCTATTTAATGGCTGATTTAATAAACTGCATATTTCTGTTTACTCTATTCAACATATATTACTTTTCTAAATACAGCATTTACTAGGCTGGTAGAGCATAGATGAAGGATTACCAGTGTATTACCTCTTATATATTGTCTGATTCTGGATCTGGTCCTTGCAAAACACACAATTCACAAGGGATTTTGGGACATGTAAAGAATGTAACATACTTTTTAAACCTGTCTTAATTATTTATAGCAGACCGATATATTTAAAAGTCTGCACATAAGAAAAGGACGAAATAGTTTATTATAAATAATTTTTTGTCTCCTCTGTTATTCCTCTCTTTTTCTAAATGTTTATGGCTAAAACTTGTATCAGAAGTGTGAGAAAATATGCAGTGGGCCAAAGTAGGACACTCAAAATTGGAGGACAGGTAGACAGTAGAAACAAATTAATGCATCGGTAAGTATACTTTACTTGTACTGAAATCATATGTATGTCAAGACTTAAAGTCTAGCTTTATTTGCATTTTTTTAACATTCATGTTCCTCTTAATTTGTTACAAACCGTCTTGTGTTTGCATGTATTAGAACTTCACGATATATCTTTGATCATGTCCCACCTGACAACATAATTGGACAATTTAATCCCCCAATTTTTCTTTGGATCGTTTCTCTTTAGTGTCTATGGATTAGATGGGGAGGGGTTTTGAGGGAGGAGGGACAGCTGCATGAAATTACACAAACCATAATGTCTATTTTATTTTTTTTTTAAACTCAACTAAATACAGTTAGTAAGATGAATAGTGTTTGTATGGGATTCTTTGACTTGGTATTTTATATAAATCAATCAAGTGTTTGCTAATTTAAGGTGGAAATCTTACCTCACTGGGAAACTGTCACTATTAATGCTCTCTGAGCATTCTTATGTTAGTCTCATTGCTCTCTTCCATTTTCAAGGGGAGGTCTTCCAGTGTGTGACCTGACTGGTGGTCAGGTCATATGATCAGGAAAATGCTGAGTCTTCATTAATATTTCTTCCAAGGATTATTTTAGGAAGAGTGCCATCTGATGCCAGTATCAGTATTTGCAAATTCTTTTCTTTTTATCTCTCTAAAGCATTTATGACTGTCGCTTGCCACTGAAAACTTTCCTTTTCATGTATCCAAACCCAGCATTGTTCAGGTCATTTCATCTTACAGACAGGCCTAATCAGATAAGCTCGTTAACTGTCACGGCATGCAGGGTTAGTTTGATTATAGAAGATAGGTCATTCTCTGTATAGCATTTGGTTTCCATGCTAAGTGTTTACAGAGGTAGCATGGATTTGCCAGTGTTCCCTGGAAATAAAACAGAAGAGTGCAAACCCTTAAACCTTCTTTCCGACCAAATTCTTTGAATATTCAAAGGACACATTGATAAGCTGGTTATATGTAAGCTACTGTTACAGAGCTTGTTTAAGGAGTCAGTTACTTTTCTTGTCCTGCCTATTTCTTCCCCCCAAACATACCTGTCTTTCACTTCCAGATACTATCTTCCACCTTCATCACGTTCTTTCTCTTTGAGTTCAGTTGTTTTTGTGTGGTTTGGGGTGGTTTTTGTTTTGTTTTGTTTTTTCTTTCCTCAAACTACAGTGATGAAGTTTGTTTATTTCAGTAAGGAAATTGGAGTGCATCAGAAAGTAAGCTCAAGATACTCATTTAAAGTTGAAAACAATTTTTTTTTTCCCATAGGTCTCACCCTCATCAGGAAGTGAGAAATGATTCTGTATAATGATCTGGACTAGGCAGAAAGAGATGACATTTCAATGCCCTTCATTTGCTAATACAAAATAACTTCTAAAAACAGTTACTGATATATAAATAAAATATATGGTTGCCTTCATTAGGATTAATTAAATGGTTTTTTTGGAAACACTTAACTCATAATTTCAATATCTGGGTATTGGATAACAAACACTTTGCCGTATTCTACCATGGTATCCTAATTAGTCCGACATTTACATTAATTTTATGGCAGTGAATGATGAAACATCTCAGAAGAGGAAGTTACACCATGTAACTTGGCTGCAAGAAAGTGTTGCATTTTCATATATGGTTTTGTGTTTCTTGTGATGTAGCAATACTTTTAAATTTATAGCCTCCATTTCAAATGAACAGCACCCACTAACAAGCTATTTGTTACTTTTACCTACATATGGAACCTTTTCACTGGCATTGGTTCAAATGCCCTGTGTCCATCGGACTTTCATAAAATCTCAAGGTGTCAAAAAGGAATGTTTATAAACTAATTTGCATTACTCATGATTTGTGACTGTGCAAGAGAGAACTCATAGCCATATTTACTGTGGGGGAGTAGAATGGGGAAAACTGGGAGTAGGCGTTATTATTGGCTCAATTCCACACATACCAAATGTGAATACTTATGTTCTTCCCACAAAACATTAATTTCTTCACATACTGTAGACGTTATTCTTTTACCGTGTTCCAGATAGCAGACAGCTCTTGTTTTTCACTTCTGTTTTCCTCTTAACAACAGTCATTAATTTACTGATATGCTGTCTATCAGAACCACATCATCTTGATTAGAGCTGTTATCCTAATCAAAAGGCTGATAATTAAGACTATCCATCTGTAGAGTTCCAAGTGCTAAGATGAGCTGAAGATCCTAATTAAGATTATTTAGGTGTTACTTAAATGCCATCATTTGATTCAGCTAATCATACCAGCAGGTACATTAGATTTGCATTAATGTTCTGCTGAAGCCAGCAGCTCTTTAAACAGATCAAAAATGTAGATTACAGGCACCATTTTCAAACATCTTTATATCAATATAACTCTGAGACAATGCATTAAAGTAAATGGAATATTGGAAGAAAGAGACAATTTCAGTGTTTCTCAGTCTGCTTTATGATAATCAGTAGAGTATTTAAAATAAGTAGTTTATTGAGTTTGTGTGTTATAGCAGCTCCATATTTAAGTTTTCACTTGTTCTTTGAATATAGACTGTATGGATGACTTTCGATTTAATGTGTATTTTTCTAGCCTAAATGAAATGGTACACTGTGTGGGAGTTCATTAGTTCCTGCTGATAAATTATTAGATAGGTAGTTAGCGAATAAGTTATAGAAGTCATAATTCTCAACTAACAAGGAATCTGTTTGAGGCTGAAATTCTCAAACATTCATGATTTTCTGTTTAAAAAGGAGCTGTGTTAAGCTGCTTTTCTTTTCTTTTTTTTTTTTTATCCAAGAGGTAAATCTCTTTTCATCAGAATTTTAGTACATTATGATTTTATATTCAAAACAATGAAGTCTGTATTTCAACTTTAACCTGGAGACTGTTCAGTTTGTAGCAAAGAGACCAACTGGTACTATGGTTAGCAGTGTTAAGTCAGTACAATCCAAAATTTTCACACAAGCATATTCTTTTTGTCTGAAGATATGAGAGACAATTAATATACCATTAAGCTAAAGCCTGTAGATATGTTTTATGAGAGATCCTGCCTCAAAAAGCAAGGTACTGGTTCACAGAGATAATGGATTGGACATCAAAAGAGGCCATGAGTGTGCTTCAGAGATAGGTCAGCTCCCTAGGAGAAGGTTATGAAAACTGTTTTAAAAATACATATATATTATTAAATCTATTCAAAGGTATGTTTAATCTAAGATTCTGTATCAGCAATATACATGTGCATAAAGCAATTTTCAAAAAAGTGGGAGACCTAAGTTCAAAGCACACTTCAGTAGTGAGAAATGAACTGCATAAATGGACTCTAAAGCTATGTGGAGTGACAGGCTCGGTGTTGTGGTCATCAGTAAAAGGTCCAGTTGTTCAGTGGATATTAGGAGTATACTTCAGAGGTTTGTACCAATGCCAGTTATATTTAAGTTTCTAATGAAGGACATAGATGATGGGCTGGGGAGGAGTAGAACTGCTATTCTGAGGGCAGCAGGCTGGAGAAATGGGCTGATGGGAACCTCATGAAGTTCAGCCAAGGAAAATGCAAAGTCCTGCACCTGGGATGGAAAACCCCAAGCTGACTGACTAGAAGGCACTTCTGCAGAAAGGACCTCGTGGTCCTGATGGACAAAGTGAACGTGAGGCAGCAGTGTGCCCTTGCGGCAAAGACGACGAGCCACATGACTGTTTCAGCATGGGTTGAGGGAGCTGATTCATTCCCTCTGTTTGGCACTTGTGAGACTGGATCTGGAGTGCTGTGCCTGATTTGGTGCTCTGCACTACAACAAAGATGTGGGCATGCTGGAGTCCAGTGGAGGGCCACCAAGACGACTGGTGGATTCTGGAGTGCATGATCTATGAGTAAAGACTGAAGAAGCTGAGTTTGTTCATCCGTAGTAGGGTAGGGGAAGCGGACACCTTTCTGCTGTCTTCAACTATCCAATGGGAGGGTATAGATGGAGCCAGGCTCTCTTGGAGGTACATTCAGCTTGGAGGAAAGGCAATGGACAAAAGGAAATTCCGGTCAGACACTATGATAACATTTTCCACTGTGAATGTTACCAAACACTCCATCCTTGACTATATTCAGAATTTCACGGAACAAGGCCCTGGTCTGAGCTGGAGCCTCTTTGAGCAGAAATTCATTGCTTCAGTCTGTCAGCCACAGCTCTTTTAAGAACTATGGGATGATTTAATCTCTGAGGTGATTTGTTGGGTATAGAAGGTGTCTAGGCCTGGAGGACTTTCTTTTAGATGACGGAAGTAAAAAGAATCCCATCCTTTTAGTCTCATTCTGTTTTTAGAGTCATCCTGCTCTGGCAGGATTTGTTCTGGAGGATAGAAAGTGCCTCTACACAGGAACTGCTCTCCAGTCCAACTAAATACTTAAGCATGGGATTAGCATAGTCACATTCCTGCATTTCCTTTAAAGGAATCTTAATGTGAAGATAAATTGGACTACACCACCTAGTCCTGAGGAGCACCTGAGTTTCCAGTGCTCTTTAAGAATAATATGTCATGGACAATGTAAAATGCTGACCCAACTCACAGAATACAAACCCATTTTTTAGGCATGAAAACCATCCCATGACTATAGTTTGTGGGACACATGCTTAGCATTAATCTATAAAAGTGAACACTCAATGCATGAGTTTTAGACTTTTTAAGGTTCTTTCAGGAAAACTAGACTCAAGAATAACATGTCTTGAAGACAAGAAGAAAGAGGAATATGAGTGGGATGTCTAAGGAGAGAGGGTTAAGGTAATTTGGGAATCTTAACTATACATTTTCTTGCTTTGAAATGTTAATTCTGCCTTTAACTCTGAAGTTCCTATCCCCATATTTTTCATATTTTTTTATGTTTTTGCAAAGAATTTTGCTTACAAGCTTCTGATGCTATCCTTAATTTTATGTTAACAGATTTTATTATCTAAGATATACCCAACAGCCAATAGAAGATGGATGGAAATTTTCAAAGAAATTATAGCAATTACATCAAAAGAACAAAGATATTACTGTGTATTTTAGTGGTTACATTTAAAAAGGGAATAATCTTTTAAAAAATTCCATTTTCATATTCTGTTTTATTTGCATATAAACAGACATTCACATTGAATTTGCATAGAAATAGATGCATTCAAAACATCTTTGCAGCAATCATGGAATCACAGAAGTTACAGATGTAACAGAGTTATTAGTTCTGATTATTTAAACTGGGCATCTATTTTTCTGAGAGTGATTTTTGGGACAGTTACTGGTTTTACACACCATTTTTGCACCTGCAGACCCAGACAATAGTTTTAAATATTTAATTTAGATTCTGCCCACACAGCAGGCAGTTGATGCCCAAGTTTTCCAGACTCCCTTCAGGCTAGGAGAGAATTTCTAGAGTATTCAACTTAAACAATCGATGTGCTTAATTTTAGAGTCTCTGAATATTGGGAACAATTGGCAATCAGCACTGATTAAAAGTATCCCTCACAGTTTCAAATCTTGCCTTACACCCAGGAAGACTCATTCCATATCAGGAGACACTTCCAAAGATTTTGCTTTAAATATTCCAGCAGTAGTATCAGAAACACTCTACTGCAGCTATTTAAAGGGTTGCCCATGTTGAAAACTAAGACAATTATGCCTTGCATACCAACGCCTCACAGCATACAAATGCTTTCTAAATTTATAATGTTTAGAGATGTTAATGATGCATTTATTTTAAAATTATCTCATTGGTTGTCATTTGCTTTAAATGAGAGATCTGTAGCGAAATGGGTTACATGAGGGTGATCTTTAGGCAAAAGAGGAGTCATGGGCACTGAATCACTAGGTATATAATATCACAAATTGTCTTTCTAGTGTTATTTTTATGGGTGGATAGCAGATACATTTATTATTTTTCTTCATACCTGGACTGAAAACAGCTTACCTATTACTAGCCAGCTGAACATTTTACTTAATCCTCTTTTCAACTAAAAAGGCAATAAATGTTTTTTGCCCACAAGTTCTTAACAACATCTTTGCCAATTAATAAGTTTTATAAATTGATGGACGTCTTTCTCTCTAAACAAAGTCATGATTTTGTCCAAGGTCAAGGAAGAGCAATCTTTCTAATTTATCCATTAATAATATTACATTTACTATAAATTATTACTTTTCTGAAGGGGATGTGCTGTGCAACAGAAATGTTGAACTGTAAATTGTTTTATTGCCTAGTCTGAGGAAACAGTATTCTCTCAAACCATTTGACCTAACAGCAGAGCATTCTTCAAATAGTGAGACCAAACCAGAAGATTCTACTGACTGGCTCTAAAGAATCTTCTAAAAATACAATGTCTATTGACTGTACCTTTCTGCTTCCTAGCAAATGCCTAAAATGCTTTTAATGTTATATTTTAAGATTGTGGTTCTAAGCAATATTTCCTGTTCTGATATTTTATTCATGCTGCTAATGCTAAGTTGATTAGCTGTCACTATAATTTCTTTTTGGAACTTATTTCTTTAATTATCATTTTATCTGTCTGCAACTTTTAACAGTCTCAGGCCATAAACCTGTTATTGTTTTTACTACACTGGTGTGACAGTGGAAATTGGATAAACTGTGTGTGCAAAAAGTACATCTTCATGTGGCAAACTGCAGAATGAGGACCTTCAGTCACAAATTTATGGAATATATCTCTGTAACACTTAAGAAAATGGACTCTTGAACCTGATGGAAGCACATAAAAACAAGAACGTAAGAAATGTTCTTGGAGTTGGAGTAACCATCCACTTAGTCCTGCTTCCAGTAACGTCAGTGGGATATGCCATTTCAAAACAGCATACAAGCCTGGCTACTGCTGTCCATTCCCCTTGTAAACTTTATTATCCACAGTCATTAAATTAGAGATGTTATAAGGTACATTCCTATGCATTCACTTTAATATCTGCCTGTGGACCTGCTATCTGTGAATTCTTCTAATTCACTTTAGAACCTGCTGATATGGACTTCACCCACAAACTACTACAGCAATAAATTCCAGAATTGTATTGCCTAGTGTTTTAAACTTTTTTTATCTGTTTGTCTTGCACTAGCTTCAGTGAGAGCCCCCTATGTCCAGTACTGTGGGATCTGGCAAATAACAGTTCTGTATTCATCTTATCCACTACCTTCCTGGTTTTTCTAAATCTTACTAAGATACCTTCTTAGCCTTCGCCTTTTCAAATCCTCCTTAAAAAGTAGCTGTTCTGTTCCCTTATTTGTTTAAGTTACCCTTCTCTGTGCCTTCTCCACTGAGGCTTTCTCAAGGGACAAGAACAGCTCTTAGTAAATGCTGATATAAATGTTTAAATCTTTTGTAAAACAATTAACTTGAAATTTCCAAATAATATGAAATACATTCATCAGGATTCATAGTTTGTTCAACTGAAGAATTTAGCAGCAATTTGTTGGGATGAGGAGCTGATGACCATTTGCAAGCTGAAGGGAACAAGCCCTTCCTATAAGTTACGTATTCTTCTGAGAAAACTAAACTCAAATCTGAAAAGGTTTGAGGGCTCAGATCTATTAGGCAGTTGCTGAATCCAACAACCTGAGAGGCAAGGCTGCAGCAGCTCCATGCCCCCAGGTCCAACCAGTAACGAGGCTGAGAAGGTATTCCGGATAGGCACACCACAAACACTTATACGGTGCACATATAGATCAATATAGCCAGCCATACAGATCAACACAGGCAGAAACACACAGCACAAATAGCCTCATCCTGTTAGTCTCTCTGGTTGATCAGCGTGAAGGTCTGTTAATAGAAATATAAAAGTATATACAGCGCAGGTCCCTCCAGGAGCTGGCCTTAGACACCCTGTCTTCCCAGTTGCTGGCATCTGGACGTAGGAGCTGCTGAGGCTGCACCCCACTCTGGTTGCTGGTACAGACCACCACGCACACACACCAAACATACAGAATAAAGTCCCCTCACCCAGGAAAACAGTTCTGCGTGGTGTTTAATAAGAAAGCAAGACAAACTGAGCTGATCAGGTGCAGGACATGGCCAGACAAGCATACTTACCAGCCACCTGTCTTCATGCACTCTGCCCCTTTTATCCCCTTATCTATTTCGCCACACCTGTTCCTCCTAAACCACCTTGATCCTTCCCTTTCCCCATGGTTGGTTCACCTGCTAAACATCCCCAAATAAGCATTGCAGAATCCTCGAACATTTTTCCCATGTATCCCCTAATATGTCCCATACCTATGCAAGCAGTAACACCCCTCCATCCAAAAGATGCTCCAGAGAGCTGCTGCAGATGACTCGGGGTACTCCAGCCCATGGGGCTGGAGGTTCCCCTGAGAGAGCCCCAGGAGGGAAGAGGTTGGGGCCTTGTGTCTCTTGCTGGATTACTGGGTTCTCCCAGCTGTTGTCGAGCCTTGGTACTGCTTCGTGTGTGTGGAGGAGGCTGGTGGGTCTCCTGCGTGCTTGGAGGAGCCTTTAATGGGCTGATGGCTCTTCTGTGCTGGGTGTGGGGTGAGCCAGGGCAGGGTACTCTGTTGGCTCCCCACCTGCCCTGGTTCTTCTGGTCTCCTTTCGGTGTGTGGAGGCCAGCTTTTTATTAACATAGCCTAGCAAAAGCCTTAAAGATTTTCTTGCACCACAGAAATGTAAGATGTTAGATGCCACAATATCTTTTGGAATCTCAGAATGATCCTTCACCACCCGTAACGAGTCGGAAATTCTGGAGTCAGCACTCCTCAAAGTTCATGGACTTTGCTCTATGCCAGTGATATTTCTGAATGTCATAAGTAACTACATTTAAAACCATTGTAAGTGAAAAAAGAATACTCTCATCACCCCTTTTTTAAATAAATATTCTTCAGTTAGGTTACAGTCAGAGCAAAGCTTCATTATGCACCTAAACAACACAACTTGCTACTGCCAGCTATAACCCAGATAAGTTTTCTAAATCAGTTCTAAAGCATGTCAAATATTTGCTGACAGCTCATCATATTCTATGAAAGTTCATTCAAGTACAGAGGATAAAAGTCCCATAAATAAAGGTCTATAGTTGGTTTTGGTTTTATATTTTTTTTAGTTAATAACATAGTATTGCTGTTATTATTGCAGGCTTACCAGCATAAGACAAATAGATGAATGGCACTTGAGATATTAGTTTACCTGTTATTCAAATGTTTTTGGTAAATATTCATGGTGTTGTTTATTTGCAGAAAGTGAAAAATCTGCCGAGATCTCCACCAAGAATATTCTGCTAGTCCTTGATTATCTAACTCTCAAAAGGATCATTTGCACTAGGAAAAAAAAAAAAGCTTTAGCAAGTTCAAAGTAGGCTAGGTTTAGAGCAGTGAGGACATGTGAACTAAACAATGACATTATAGTGCCCTGATAATTTGCAGTGTTTGTGATATGCTTTTCCCCCTCATCTCTTTGCTCTTCATTAGATTGTAATAAAGATTAATCTTAATAATTCAGTTCCCTACATAGTTTATTCTATCATGTTCCAAACTAATACTTTTCTCCATGTGTTTATTACTGAGCTATCATTTAGCAGAATATGTTTTACTGATATTTTTAGAATTTCAGACTTCACAGGCTTCTCCAACATAGTACTACAGTTACAAAACCCATTAGAAAGAATATAATTGCTGTTAGTGCACAATGTTTGTAATATATATTAGGCATCAGATTACCAAAAGGCATACATATTTAATGAACTAACTCTGAATACAAGGTTACTAATGATTGATAGCCTGAAAGGACACAAAAAGCAACATGCATTTCCCCCAAGCCATTATATGCTGCCAAACAGATTTCAGAAATTATGGGTGAAGAAGTAATCTGGTGGGGCAGTGAAAGTCAAAGGAGAGAAACATAGCGTTCCATGAAATTATATATTGAAAAAGATATTCTGTGCAGTACGATTTCATCACTAGATTACCCAGAACCTTTTAAGAAGAGCAACGTAATGCTTTTAGTTATAATTATGATAATTTTCTGCATGTTCTTAAGGACAATTCTTCACAGACTTACTGTAGGGCTTTATTAAGTGCAGAGGAGCAAAAACACTGTTAGGGTACTCAGTGTGGGGTACCCAAATGTCATAGGGTCTGACTTCACTCTGCTTTTATTTTGCATGGGGAGAGTAAAAATCTGTTTTTATATCCCTTCTAAAGACTACACATTAGAAAAGGATTAGGCTTGATGACTGCTAAGGGGGACAGTTAAATAGTGTATGGTCTGTTCCTCTCCTTACCAGAAACTGAACATACTTACATCAGCCAAGATCCTCATAGCATGGGCAGTTAGTAACTGGTGCTGATCCCACATTTGAATCCCTCAGCTGCCAGTGGCTTTTGATCCTCTCTACTCTTTATTGTCATGATTTCTGGGGGTGGAGTGGGAAAAATTGCAGTAAGAACAAAATAGTTTGTCAGGTTTTCAGGAAACTCTTTTATTGAAAACAAGGGCTATCTTGAACTAAACTAAATGGTGGGATGGATAGAATATTCAGTGGTGTGTAACAGCTGGATAGAAAGACGCTTGGACTGTGTTTCATCTAAGTCCCTGTGGCACTGGACTAGACTCTGAGTTTCTGATGGTGCCATTTCACTGGTACTTCCCCATTTGTTATGCTCTTGATCAACATTCAGAATGAAGGGACTGGGAAAGTGTATTCAATATCAGATACAAGAATAACAGCTTAAATATAGTGATACCGCATGTTTTTCAGTACATGTGTAGTTCCTGACTAGCAGTCGCTCTGACAGGGGAAATCTATCATTTGCATACACCAGGTTATTTCACAAAACAAGACAGACATAAAAAAAATAAAATCTTGGTAGTTCTAGAAAGTCCATTACCTAAAACTACTTATATAACATACTAACAAAAAGGCTCATTACAGGAGAGGCATAAATAGTTGTAGAAAGCTAATCTCCCTTCTACGAAGAACCACATCTTATATTCTTGCTACAGAGTAAATATAGACAAAGAAGCCTGGCTTTCAGTCTTATGTGCTATAGGGTAACTAGAGTGACACGCAACAAAGCTTACAAAGCAATTAATAATTGTGACTTGAGAAAACAGCAACTGTGCCTGGTTGCCAGAGTTATATATTTGTTCTTCGTGCACAGGAAGGAGTTCTGTCAGGTGATCTCTTAATCAAAGTGTCAGGTCCTGCTTCCCTTCTCCTCGCTGACTTTAATGTTGATGCATTTCTATTTTGATATTTCATGTGTTTCTGCATGCCACAGATAAGAGTTTGCCCACAAATGAGAGGCTTTTTCTTGCATATCATCTGGGTGATAAACAGTTGGTTTTTTTGCAGGGGGAAAGCTGATTCTTGTTGATAGTATGCAAGATAAATGAGGAAAAAAAGTAAGCACTAGTGAAGGGTTCTTTGTTTTTAAGCATTCCATTAACCATGTAGCCAAATATAAACTAAATAAATAAACAAAAATGAAATAATTTCATTTACCGCTATGTCAATTTTAATGACTAAGGGGTATTTAACATTTGCCTTTATATGCTATGGCCAGCACTGGATGAATCATTACCTTTTTCAATGCTGCTGTAACATTTCAAAGTACAACAATTATTATTTTTTTGAGGCTTTTGTATTTTATCTTTCCTCACTTGTAGGTGCACATGTATAACATACATAAGCAAGTATGATTCAGGGATAAGATAAAAGAGAATGAAATGTCAAAAATTGAAGTATTAAGATGATTATGATGTGGAAAACTGAACACAATAATTTATGGGAGAACAGAATAACAATGTTAAGCATTATATAGTTTTGGGTAAAACCATTGAAACAAGGGATGCTTGACTTTTGTACAAAACAGCACACGTGCACATACACGCAAACACAAAGAGAGCACAAAAGAGCAATTAATACCATGCTGAAATGGCTTGACTGCAGTGTGTTTGAGTATCACAGATTCATAGAGGCTAGAGGTGGAAAAGATCTGTTAGGTCAAGGAATCAGTTCCTCTGTCAAACGAGATTGCTGCCTATTATACATTCCGCAGCATTCTGCCACAATACCCCACTGCATCTCATTGCCTGGAATTTTCTGGGAAGTAGATTAAGTTCCACAAAATAAATATTTTTCTAATGCATTTGAGAACAAGGAGGCTGAGTTTCTGCATTGACTTTATGTGTCATAAATGTTTAGAATTGCTCCTTTCACCAACAAATCATGAAAAAGGATGGCATGTAAAACAGGTTCAGTTGGACTGCAAGGTGAATGAAGCACAAGATATTATGGCAAGATATGTGCAAACAGTTGCAAAACCCCTTTTGATTAGCAGAGTTCCATATACCAGAAATACGAAAATGTTGAGGAGGTGGAAAGAAAGAAATGACAAGTGGCAAAGATTTTTTAACATCTTGTGGATTATATTTTAGCACCAAATAAATGCCTCATGTTCTGCTCTTGTCCAACAGTTGCCTGTGGGACCAGTGAGATTTTATACAGAGAAAGTATAATTAAGAATTTATTTCATGTATATGGATCTCCTCTTAATTAGGAACACCTTAGAGCCATGCAAAGTGGCAGCTATAGCCAACCAGCTCTCCAGACATCATTGCTTAACATTTTGCTGATGAGAGTAATCCTGCGGATAACTGCTGCAATAAAATTTATGTACTGTGATCCGTTGAAATAGTCAAATGATTTTACTCATCATATCTATCCCTGTGTCTATCTATGTATCTATCTACTTCTCTGTGTTGGTATAGGTATCTGTTGGTACAGATGAATGGACAGATAGAAGGAAAAGACAATAACATAGACTAGTTTACTCTACATGCAAATTATTTATGAATGACAAACCACACTAAAACACGGCTTATTCACCATGACAAAGGGATAAAGAGGTATGACACATCCCCCTTCACCCTTAACTTGGCAAAATTAAAAAATTGAATTTATGGATTAATAAATATTTTTATATCATGTTGTAGAATAGCATATGTTGCTAGTGCATGTGCTTGTAACATATATTATTATGCATAAACATATATTATTACAAGGTGCTTCTGGGAGCAGTTGGATATTTCCCCTTTTATGCATCTAGAGTGAAGAATGGTTGGCATGGATGTAGCTATGTAAATGAACCAAGGAATGTAAATTATCCAGTTGTAAACCTGAACTGACCCAAAGCAACGAAAGAGGTAGGTAAGGTGATTCCTGGAGTTTGTTCTCCTTCTGAAGGCAAAGAAAGAACATTTAGTCAAAACATCATATCGAGCTGGGAAAAATAATTGAAAATTTCTTCTATCAAGAATTGGAATTTTGATTAAAGTAATTGTCTAAGATTCTTGAAATTGTGAAAATTTGAACAAACATTTGTTTTGAAGGGTTGCAATGAGAAGTTTAAAAGGTAGAAATTAGTTGTGATATTTCCATTTGTTACACCTGTTTGCATTAATACAATCAAAAGGAGTAAATTATTAAAAAACAAATACATTCATTAGAGTGGATATTTTGGATTATTTTATTTTAAGAATAAATCAAATTGTTGGCCTTTTATCCTGAAAAAGAATGGGGGAAAAAAAAAAATCTTTAAAAAACCCCCACTGTTTTGATTAGTATAATAAAAGTGTACAATTCTCTTTATTGTATATGACATTTGCAAAGTACTTTATAAAAAAAAAAGAAATTCAGCTTTACTGTTTCCATGATCCATATTTTGGCAAGATATGATCAGTGATCTATAAAGTAGCACTATATAGAAAACAAGGAGTTCTTAAAGTAGAAAATCTCAGCTGAGCAACAGGGTTAAAAGTCACTTTTACCTCCATTTTCTTTCTTCTTCAGAAAATGGCTTGTTCTCTTATCTGATTGATATAATTATTCTGTGTGGTTATCATGATTATACTGAAATATTTCTGTTTCTATCCACTGTTTACTTTTCATTTCCTGCTTAAACTACGTTCACTCTGCTTTTAACCCCTAAACAATACAAGTGTTTTATCCTGTTGTAGTCTATCGCCCGTATAAAATTTAAATACAACCCTCTGCCCAAAGTTTCCCTTTTTTCACTGTTGGTATTTTGCATTTTTGCTTGCATACGGGATTTCATGTATTCAGATGCTTCTAAACCCAACCTTGTGACCATTTATTGTATGATTGGATCAGTGGATCTGGATTCAAATAAAACGGTCAGCTGAAGGGGGGTCCTAATAATGAAAGGAATCTTAATTGAGACTTTAAGGGCTAAAAATCTTCATATTAGAAAGAGATCACAGCATAGTAGTAGGCATAAACAGCCCAGAACTAAGGGACATTAATTCACTTCTTTTTTGACATATTGTGCAAGAACTGTTGTATATTTAGGTGAAAATTAGCAATGAAATCCCATACTGGATCTCTGCATTGTACTGGTGCAGCCCAATTTTTTGCTATATGCCATACTTACTAGGAGATATTTGAAACTGGAATTGTCATTTGTCCTCATTTTTCTAATGACAGTTTTTAATTTGAGAGGGAAGATTTTTTTTTTTTTAAAGAAAATTGTTCATGTTTGAAAGCTACATTTAAGATTGGGAATGATTTATATCTTTATCTAAAAGCTAATTTAAACAAGATACTTTAGCCTATCAGTTTTTTAAACCTGTGGCCTGCCAGCTAAAATATTCATACACTTAAAAGAAGAGGCAGAGCAAGACTTTTTTTCAATAGGTTTGTTTTTCAGTGCTTTCAGCTGTTAAGTTTATATTACCTGTTTTTTTATCCATCTCATTTGACATACTGTCTGCATTAGGTAATTTCTAACTTAAACAGATTTTCTTAGCTATCTCTCTTTCTGAAATCTGCTGCTGCATGTAAAATGTTTCTACTTCTGCAATTATCATATGTGGATCGTTGAATTTAGAGCTAACCATTGCAGTATGACATATTGCCAGATAATGTTCAGTATCAGGCAACTGATACGCGTGAGTTGATGCTTTCCTCAGAAGGCACCTACAGTCATTTGGGATTCAAAACTTTTCTTTTTGGGATAGTCCTTGGAGGTGGAAACAAGGAGGCGGCTTCCTCCTTAGTCATAGCAGAATTTGTGGTTGGAGCCCAGGAAGCGTGGTATGGAGAGTCTGGAGGGAAGAGGAGTGAAACGACCACTTTGTTTTTCAGGGACAACTCTCACTCTGGATTTCAGAATAATCTGACAAAGCTGTGCAGACAGAATCATGAGCTAGGTTGGAGAATGAGTAATTAAACAAACAAACAAACAAAAGGTAAGCAATAGATTCTATTAGGCAATAGATTTTAGGTAAAAATGTTCTCAGGATTGGTTTGGATTATTTTCCAGTCTCTGGCATCTCAGATCTCTATCCTTGATCAGTATCTTCATAACTTCAATAAACAAAACCACTCATTACTAACTTATTACTAATAAATACCAGTAGAGTTTATATTTTCCAATAAATTTAGAATATATTTTACACCTACCACATATACACAGATTATATTTTATTGACACTTCAACTGCGTACATATATTGAATGAAATAATCTCTATATTTTATGCCTTGATGATAAATTTCCCCAAGATATGCATTCAGCTCCAAATTTAGCTAAGCTTTGTATTGTAGAATATTTTTGTTAAACCTGTAATATTCACTATGTCCTCTATGAAATCCTTTTTGGAAAATATTCATACAGACTAAAATAAACAAAGCACAAGCTTTTAGCACTGTCTTTTTTCTTTTTTTTCTTCTTTTTTTCCTTTTCATGTTTCTTTTTTTTCTTTTTTTTTTTTCCTTTTGTTTAAATTTCTTATTTTTCTCTAGTGCTTGAGCTAGGTTGTTCACATAAATGTACAGGTACAGCAAAGGCTCGTGTTGCTGGAAGTAACTCCACTTTGGCTTCCCAGTATATTTCAGTCTTGACCTAGAAAGATCACCTCCACAGTTCAGAGGGAAGTGCAGCCTGCATGCCCATGCAACCCCTTCATCGCTGTTAAGATTGACAACAGCAGCATCAGTTGTGAGGGCGCCTGTTTGATGTGGGCTAGTGTCCAATAAGCATACATAGGAGACTTTCAGCTTATTTCACCACTGGTCACTAAGCCATAAGATACTGACAACTTTTGGTTGCCATTGACCTTGGCTAAATTTGAAATAATGACCCAGAGGTGAACGGGTCCATATCCCATTACCATCACCCACAGGCACTCAGAACTTCATGACAATAACATCTTTGAAGACTTTTTAATTTGCTCGAGCATGAGTTTCCCCTCTTAAACCTGTGCTGAATGACTCTAATCAAATTATGTTTGTTCATGCTATTGCTTCAATAATATCTTTAAATCCTCTGGAACTTTTTCCAATGGTTTCTATTGCTCTCTTCCTCACCCAGCAGCCAATGTGAAAGTGAGTTAAACTTGATAGCTATTTTTGTGACCCTTTCAGTATTTTGATTTCCAATTACTGGCTTTTGAGAATCAACCCTGCAATCAGAGAATATACTAAAATACCAATCAATTACTAGCTTTTATTTAATCATAATGTGTCTACTGCCTAGAACTATCTTAAGGGCCCCGAATTTGACATCAAAAGAAGGGAAATATAGCCACAAAACACTCTTTTTAGAGGCTGGATTGGATACGCACCAATAGATTTTATTCTTCACTAACATACATTTAATTAACCATTTGTTACCTTAAGTCTCATTTCATTATGATGTGGCTTATTTCTTATCCATGGTAACATATGAAAGCTGTTCTTGGTGCCTTAATGATAAATAGGAGAGATTTTGATTCCTACAACTTCAGTTGCACCTCTTCTGTTACATGGATGGTAAAATGTGCATGAAATAGTATTTTTCATTAAAAAAACCCCAACTTTCAACAGAGTCACTCCTAGGATTTCAGAGAAACACTGAAGCTGATTAGTATCCAAGAGACGGTACAACTAGTAAAAGGAATCACTCACCATTACCGAGTATACCGCAGGGTATAGCTGAGTATACTATTTCCCAAACTCACTCAATGGACTATTGAACATGTAATGACAAAGTCCCCATTAAAGTCTGATGTAGTTTCATGGATTACACAATGCTGATTTGAAGTTAGATATTTGGGGCATTAAAGAGCTGTTCTATTACATGAGAGGAAGCAGACTTGCTTGGCGATACTGCAGGCTTCTGTGAGCATACTGCTGGTATCTCTAGGTTAGTAGCTGATATGTGTTGATAGTCCTTTTTATAGTAAAGTCATTCTGGAGGTCCCGAAAAGCCACCTCAAAATAGCCCATAGTTAGGATGTTAACGCACAAAGCAGGAAACTGAAGCTCCAGTCCCATACCTGAATCAGACAGTCCAGCACTCGAACATGGACCGATCCTCTGATTTACCACAGGGCTGTTTGCTGTTTGGGTATGCTTCAACTCTCCCCACCTATAGACCTATGCAGAAATTCTAGCTTGAACATGAGAAAACTTTTTTTCTGAAGCTTTCATGAATGCTAAATATGCCCCCTGTCTCCAAAATCCCTTTAAGTTTCTGTGTTAAAATACTATGTTAAGCATTCATTTAAACAGTGAGGTCTTTTCTAGAAAATATCCTTTTGACTCCTAACAAAAATAAAAACCCTTAGGTATAATTTCAATTTCCAGATAAGTTTACATAACTAACGTGGGTATTGATCTTCAAAGCTATCTTCAAGAAAGGAATAGGTCCCACCATTTGCCTGTGCCATTAATAAACTTGGTCTACTTGTGGGACTGGAAAAAGTTGAAAGATCTTTACATAAAGTTCTCTGCCAATTCTCTCAGGACTTTTATTAATACTGTGATTGAAGCGGTATCAGCTAAGCACAATATGGTCTTTAAATTATGGGGGGGAAAAAAATTAATTCCAGTGGGTTTCATTTACTTTTTTAAAGCCATATGTTAATATTTTCATTGACTGCTATTGCTGAATGGCAAGACAGAAAAGACAAATTGTTTTGAGGATGACAGTTACTTGCACAGCCTGGATTTACTGATGAGTCCTTCCAAATTTTTAAAAGGTGCAAAGAAGGACCCTACCTAATTGAGTCCAAATCATACATACAGATTTTTCTCCTATCTTGATTCTGACAAGGCAAGTAAAGTTATGAAAGCTACCTTTGCCAACATTTATAAGGCTTGTATTACATTTACAACCTTCTGCCTTTGGCATTGAGCCTGACTCAACTTTGCTTAGCAATTTATCTTTAATGCAAACCTGACACACACATGAAAAGAATCTGGCATACCAACTCATTGATCTGGATCTAGCAATATATTACAGGTGCACATCACTAGGAAATAAATACTGCCACTGAAACAACTAGGGTTTATGTAATTCAGGGGACAGTAAAATATTTCCATCAACATTTAGCATTTTTATTTCGTACTTTACCCTCTTCCTTTAGCTACCGTATTTATGTCAAAGTTTTTCAAATATATGTTTCAATTGCTGTGCAGTTTCATGGTTGGGTTGAAATTTGACTCCAGCTACGCCTTCTGTTATAAATTAATTGCTAATACGTGGCATTAACTTAAGAAAAGATCCAGCACTTCAACTTTGTAATTTTGCTAACCAGTTCCTTGAAGCTGTGATGGACAGACTGACTCTTCTTACCCTTTTCTTTTTAGTGGCAACAATTTTACTTTTTCATCAACTATTGAACTCCTAGCTACATTTTCTTAAGAATAATTCTATCTTCTGAATGAGTAAAGTGAGATTTTGGACATTTTTTGATTGAGAAAGAGCTGTATTTCCTCTTTTTGCAATGAGACAGTGTTTATAAAAGACTGCATTCCTGGCAGCACTGAAGTAGAAGGTAGTTGTGGTATTGGCTGCTTGCTGCTGGGGAGAAATTTTAACAGTGAAGGAAATAATACAAAAAGCAAATACAGAAAATAGCCTAACAAAATGGTGGGAGATGGAATTGTCTGTTAGTTGAGGCTGTTTCTTCCATATATGGATGGGTCTCTACAGGGCTTACAAATGATTGATATCCCAGTCCTTTCCCTGAATGATTGGTTTTGTGCTGAGCAAGACCTTCAGTAACATCACATAAAGCTCAAAGGAGTGAAGCGGGAAGTCTTCAAAACTGCCATGCAAATGGCAGAACAGTCTCAGAAGATTGCGAGTGTCTAAAAGCTGAGAAACAGCAAAAATAAATGCATGTAATCAGTATTAATTATTCTGGGGATCTGTGAATTCTCACTGTCCATAAATAAGTATGCTGTGTTCTGAAACCAGTGCCCTCCAAAGACGCAGTTCAGACAGAGAAATCACCTCCTTAACCTTTGGCATCAGGTAAGAAGAGGAGATGTATCCTCTGACCACTGCGAAGTGGATCAATATCAATCTTATTTTAGTTATGCAAAGATCTTTGGATAAAAAATATAATTCAGTGCATGTTCAGTTGATTTCCTTATAAAATCAGTATCCTCAGTGGTGATACTGATCTATCCAATCAAGTTTTCCTTGATCATTTGCATATTTTGTCTACTATAAATAGTATTGAACATCTGCAGCAGTAATTTATAAGCGTCATATTTATACTATTATTTATAGTACTTTTTATTAGTTTAGTACCAGTACTTTAAAAACAGAATCCACTGAGATGCACCGGAGAACTTAGAAAGTAAGCGAGTGGACCAAAAATCTTGACCAAAAGGAGACAGCACAAAGTAGCAAGGAAAACATGGTAAGCAACAGACCATAGATTAAGTCTATAGAAGTAATATAGCAAAGTACTAAACATCTTCTTTTTAATAGTGGAAATGCAATTGTGTTTCATTATAATATTGAAATTAGGATTTGAGGTTTGATTTTTTTCCTGCATTTTCTCCCTCTTTTATTTCTATTTTTTTGAGAAAATTACAAGGAATTTCTGTACTAGTGACAGTCCTATTTTTGCTCGCCTTTTGCCAGTGGCTCTCTGAAAAGCACTATATCTGAATGTCCATTGCTTTAGGGAATTGTTTGTTATATCAAAAGGACAGCATAAATATCTCAGACAACCATGATATAAAAAGTTAAAAAAAAAAAAAAGAAAAGGGAAAAGAAAAGGGAAAAGAAAAGAAAGGAAAAAAAAGGGAAAAGAAAAGGGAAAAGAGAAGAGAAGAGAAAAGCAAAGAAAAGCAAAGAAAAGCAAAGAAAAGAAAAGAAAAAAGAAAAGAAAAGAAAAAATAAGAAAAAAAAGCCTGGAATGTTTTTTTTTCTCACTGTATAGTTCAAATAAGATATGACTCTAACAAAATCATTGGGATCACATCTATGTTTAAAAAAAAAAAGGTAAGAGTAAAATCAGGACTTCTATATCTTCCTTGTAAATGATCACACATTGCAGAGTAAATTATGTGAGTCTATCCCTAGCTGTCTAAACTAAGTAAATTTATTCCACTCATCTGATTTGAAAAATACATGCTTCTGTGATATTTTAAATACTAAAAACTTTCAATTTACCTGTCAAGAGCGAACAAACCAAGAGGTTGCTAAAATAGTGCAATAAAAATTTACAGAATAAATCTTAAGGTAGCCTGCTATTCTGATACTGAGGGTAAAATTAAATAAGATTAGAGCATATTATCTTCTCCTATTTGATGACTGCAGACAGTTTTAACTTTCTTATGTGTTATATAATGACCAAGTAAGTTGAGGTTAGTATAAACTGGTAAGACAAGCTTTACAGCTTGTCAGCATGGGCTGTCAAGCTTTTCAGGAGCTGGACTTAATAGTTCTTAATAGGCTGCTTCTCCACCCATTCATGTTTGAGTATTAACATTGCTGGTTCATTCCTCAGCCCACCTCTTTTCTACACTCACAGGAAAAAAGACAGATTTCTTGTCATTTCTACAAAATTAACAAAACTTATCTTTTAAAGGGCAAATTTTCACTTTTACTCTGTATTATAACCTATCATATGACAGGTAAAGACAGAGTTCACAGAAAAAAAACCGTTTCCTTTCATAATCAGAACAGAATTTAAAATTCCATAGAGTTGTATGTATAGGTTTGATAAAAAATATTGGATAGCTTAAAAATAATACTAAAAATGGGGAAAGTTCTTGTCTCAGATGTGCAAGGATTACTACCGGGGAAGAGAGCATGGATGTGGTGACAGTGTGCTCTGCCCTGCTCATTCAAACCTTGGAATAATCTCTTCATAAATAGGAAAAGCCAAATAATGCCTCCAACTGTATTGTGGAAAAGACAAAGCATGCTTACAGAAGAACATGGTTTAGGTTAAAAAAAAAAAAAGTGAGGTAAAAAAAAGAAAACAGTACCTCTCTAATCTACTAGATGCAATGGCTAGGAGAAAACAATTGCATTTCACAAAAATTTTCCATGTCTGTAAATATGTTTTGAAAGGAACTGTCTTGAAAAATCTATTTTGCAAGGGAATAGGAGTAGGAAAGGATGGGAACAGGATTTTAAAAAAAAAAAAGGCAATATGTGTTTGTGAAGTGTTTTGGCTCCCAAATAGCATATTCAATCAAAAGCATCTGACAACCTCCACATTGGAATCTTCTGCTTGTCAACGAGAGTACTGTGAAAAAAAGAATAGTTAATATAATCATTTCAGACTTTCAGAAAGTCCCTCCTGATGTTCAGTGAAGGAAGTCTGGTGCTATCATTTTGTTCCAGGAGCAAAGCCTAGTACAGCTCACAAACTCTATGTCTAAGTGCAAGCTTAGAAGCACAGACTGAAGACATGGAGACTTTGATTCATTCAATATCTTTTTTTAATTGAGTAAGGAAAGTAATGCATTTCAAAGGAAAGAAGTAATACAATGATTACTATAGAGACTCAGCTGATATAGTTACTTCCTTGTTTCATAGTTGTGTCTACAGTTGTTCATCACTATCTTATAATTTAAGTGAATATTACAATATTGGAAAGGCTAATATAGGGGAAAAAAGGAATATGTTTACAGACAACATAATTTTTTTATTTACACCACTCAAGATCAGAGAAGAGTTAGTAGGACATTGAGAGAATGTAGACAAAGTAAGTAAGAGAATAACAGAACAATAGAAGATGTTTAATATTGACAATGTGAGTCAATCCACACTGCTGGTCCTTCACCGTGATCCACTTGAGAACTGGAACTGACAGGATGAGTATATGTCAGAATGAATTAGCACAAATGAAGATTGCTATGGGAAAAAAGAAGGAAACAGTATAATTAATTTCTATAAAGCTATAATACTTCTTCAGCTGAAATACTGAATTTCATTTAAGTCAGACCAGTTCAAACACATAAGAATTTTGATTTCTTTTATGCATATTTTTTGAAGAAAAGGATTAAGGCAAGAGAAAGCTTCACTGTGAAAACACTGGTCTTATTTACTCAGGAGTGCACATTAATAAAAAATAACATAAGGAGGCCTATCAACTATTGGATGGTATAAGTTACAGTTAGGTACATCATGAATTCTGACTCACTATTCAAGTATAACGTAAGATCATAGAGACAAAAATTGAACTGAAAAGTTAAACAATTAAACATTCTGCCAAATATTATATCCTTTTAATTAACTTGTATTAATCATTACCACAAGTTACTTGAGGTCATGAAACTAAAAAAAGTAAAATTAATATTTATATGCTTAATGAGAACATCTATAGTTACATTAGACAGGCTTATATGTTCATAGATGTATGCTTTCATGCTCTAGGGAATAAATGAATGCAAAGTATACGGAGCAGAAGAACTTCTCTTTGTAGTGGTTGTATTCGCACCATTCTAACCAATATATGGTCCTGGTTCTGCTTACAGTGAAGGCAGAAAATACAAATATGGACCAATTACTGATTTAGTTTCATAGGGGTTTTCCAAAACATTGAATGTCCATAGTAGACCTGTTCAGACCTTTGTAAAATATATGTATATTGGTAACAGTTAGGGGTGATTGGTAATCGATTGATAATAACTTTACTATTTGAGGTGAAGTACGTCTGGCTACACTTACATGTCTACAGCATACACAAGCCAAGCTGGTCATTTAAAGTTCCTTTTATAGAGAGAAACAAATGTTTTAATAGCATTATACATCCTTTCCTAAGACAATTGAAATAGGCCCATAGGAGCTGTTTTGATCCTTAAGTCCAGGATCGTGAGGGAACTGGCAGGTGTAGTTCCTAAGCAGCTTTTCACCATATTTGAAAAGACATGGGAGTCAGGTGAAGTCTCCAGTGACTAGAAAAGGGGAAAGATCACACCCATTTTAAAAACGGGTAAAAAGGAGGGCCCTGGGAACTACTGGCCAGTCAGCCTCACCTCAGTGCCCAGAAAGCTCATGGAACAGAACCTCCTGGAAGGTATGTCAAGGCATATGGATGACAAGGAGGTAACTGGAGACAGCCAACATGGCTTCACCAAGGGCAAATCACGCCTGGCTAATCCTGTGGCCTTCTACAATGGAGTGCCTGCATTGGTGGGTAAGGGAAGAGCAACTCATGTCATCTACCTTGACTTCTGCAAGGCCTTTGACATGGTCCCACACAACATCCTTGTCTCTAAATTGGAGAGATATAGATTTGATGGATGGACTATGGGATGGGCAAGGAGTTGGCTTGGTGGAATTGCAAAGAATTGCAGTCAACAGCTGAATGTGCAAATGGAGATCAGTAACAGCTGGTGTCCCTCAGCAGTGCATGTTGGGACCGGTACTGTTCAGTATCTTTATTAATGACATAGGCAGTGGGACTGAGTGCGCCCTCAGCAAGTTTGCGGGTAACGCCCAGCTGAGTGGTGCAGTGGGAAGGGATGCCATCCAGAAGGACCTGTTGATTGGGTCCAAAGGAAGGACATGAAAATGATAGGAGGACTGGAACTCTTCTACTGTGAAGACAGGCTGAGAGAGTTGGGGTTGTTCAGCCTGGAGAAGAGAAGGCTCTGGGGAGGCTTTATTGTGGCCTTTCAATACTTAAAGGGGGCTTATGAGAAGGGGAGGCATATTTTTCCAGGGCCTGTAGCCTGTGGTTTTGAACTAAAACGGGGTAGATTTAGATTAGATATAATGAAGAAATTTTTTACGATCAGATTAGTGAGACAGTGGAACAGGTTGCCCAGAGAAGTTGTGGATGCTCCATCATTGGAAGTGTTCAAGGTCATGTTGGACATGACTTTGAGCAACCTGATCTAGTGAAAGATGTCCCTGCCCACAGCAGATAGGAACTAGATGGAACTAGATGATCTTTAAAGGCCCCTTCCAACCCAAACCATTCTGTGATTTTATGTAATTAATCAAAAAACTGGTAATAGAATACTGTAGTTCTTGTTTGATATTATGATAATGAGACATAGGAAATATTTCAGCAGCCAAAGACGTAAATGCTATGACTGTAAAATAGGAGTGCTGTGTTCAAGCCTTCTGTTTCTTACTTGTTTTCATTCTTCTAAGGGAAGATTCTTAAGGTTTTTATGTAAATAAAATGGGCTACTTGAATTCTTGTCTTTCCCAGTGCTTGCGTGATCCTGTTCAAAGACTGTTTTTCTAGTCTATTTTGGGGTAAAATCTATTCCACTCTATCTGTATTTGTATAATGTTAAATCTATGCATGAACTGTCATTTCCCTGCATTACCACACAGAATAGATTTAACCATTTTCAGACTGCATACAAGTCTTCAGGAACGTTTATTCTGCAGCTTCAGAAATCACATCTTTGTCACCTTCCTGGCAAGTTAATTGAAAGGTGATAACATAACAAGTACTAAAAACATCTTTTTGTTCTATCCTAGAAGAATGGAATATATTTTGTACCTGCCTCTTTTAAATTATACTTGTTCTTATCTTTTTAAAATTATGATTATTTATTGAAATTCAGCTAATATTTTAAGGCATAATGCATAATTTAGTACAACTTTTTCATATTTATTTTAATCACCATATGTCATCTCTTACGTTTGAGGGCAAAATAATCAGTGTGCATGAGTTCAGCTGTGAAGAGTAATATTTTTTACCTAAGTTGCTCTTCATATATTTTGGTAAATATTTGTCTCAGTATTCAATACTACATTGAATAGGATTCACATATTCGATTGTTGGCAAATTTTGTAAGAAAAAAAAAGATCTAGACAACTTTTGCAATAAATGTTCCAGATATCTGTAATATTTTCACTTGCTTTTAATAGTGGATACTATTTTATGGTATAAGGCCCTCAGGTATTATTTCAGACTGGGATCTATTTGGAACAGTGCTTGACAAAGGAACATAGTCACTATAATGTTGAAGTACTTAATTTACATGACTGGTAACATTATTCTTTTCTACCATTAATTTTTTTTTTTTTTTCCCCAAAAATAACTTGATACAAATCAAGCCTTGCTGAATAGCAAAGTAGGAGGGGCAGCTGAGCTGAGGAAGGAAGGCTTGTAGAAACAGCTATTGTTGATAATGATTAAAAATGGCAAGACAAATTATCCTTTTAATGTATAGTCGGCATGAAAGTCTCTTTTTAATGTAGTCATGTTGTTCTGATTGTTCTTTACTTTCTTTTCCCAGACATTTCTTAAACAGGCAGTTATTACAGAAGCACACATGTGTGTCTTTATCCAGGAACTCATGTCTTGAGCAGTATGTGTTTATCAATGAAAAGCAGGTGTTCTCTTTTTGCTCATCACCATTTGGATTGCTTTCAACTGATAATGCCTTTAAAAAATGTGAAGAAAGCCTGCCAATTTTATATCAGAACTGGTATAACTAGTCATATTTTTAGTTTTATTGCCAAGAATATCTTGTTTCTTGAAAGCTTCTATTGGACTCTCCTACCACTGATGTCAATCTGGATCAGTCCAGCTGTACAGTCAGCATTTCTTGGCAAAGCTCTGGGAGAAGCTGGCTATACATGTTCTTTGTCTTTGAAGCATTTAAACTATAACTTAAGAAAAAACTCATCTTGTTTTTCTTCTCTTTACCAGAATTTTTCTATGCTTTACTGGAATTCTTACCAGTTGAATCTCATGTGATTGCTATTTATTACCCACAATGCAAAGCACAATTCTAGGACTAAAGTACAATCTGTGTTTATATCATTGAAGGGGTTATCCTGAGATATGGAGGAAAGTCCTGATTCTGATATTTTTGGGTGGTATTCAGCTACATCCTGTGGACATCTAAATATTGCCTTCTGTATGTAAGCTAAGTGCCTGCGTTCCTGTTACAGTTGGTGGAGACAGGGACTCAGTTTGGTTGCCTATATTTCTGTATGCATCTGCAGCCACATGAGGAGCCCTAGGATAACCGAGATCCTGGTTTTCAGAGATGTCACTCAGTAACTATGGGAGATTTGTACCATAGTGGTATTTGGGGACAGGGAGGACACTATGCTCTGAATGAAGCTTCTATGTGTCTACTGCTAGATGTCTAAGCTTCCATTATGATCCAGTAAAATTAAAGGTTTGAGTTGCTTCTCAGTAGCGTCTATTGACATATGAGACGCTCTAGAATATCCTCTCTGGCATCCAGCTTCTAGTATGAGTCTCCTCTCCTGAAATATCTACCAGTCCCACGTGGATAGGTCTGATAAACTGAAGTATTTTGAATGGCATGAGGAACCTTCGCGTGATCAACTCAATGGGATCTTTATTATCTATAATCTGCCACTGAATTATTTATTTTAAGAATAATATTTGTAATTAAAGACTTTATTTTTAATCTAAAGAATATCAGTAATCCTTTGGTGACTTGCTGGAATGCTAGCATGGGATTGAAGATAAACTAATTAATACAAAATCTCCCTGTCTTGAAAAATAAAGTATTTCCATGCTGAATCATATTTCATAAATGTAGAATGGATCTTCCCAAGTATTTTATGGAATGGGTATTAATTATTACTGTAACTATAATTTAGAAGTAGTTGTATCTGTTATTAACTTTTCTTAAATACTTGAAAAAGCAGGACCAGCTTTCCTTTTCTTCACCTGTGTATCAATCAAACTTAGGCAAAGCAGGGGTATACTTCTTTGAAAAGTATTGTTTACTTTTGAAAAATTAAAACTAAGATCAGGTTTTTAGACTCTTTAAAAAACCAAATTATAATTCAAACCAATCTGAGTCATATTCTATTATTTGATGTACACAACATATGTGAGGATATTGACAACCCAGTTTAAGCCAGTATGCTACACCCATATTTTACAGTACCTGTTGAATAAGTCATATGGGGAAACTCAATGACTGTCTTGCTATATTTCTTAAAATGAAACCCTTACAGCTTAAAGTTGCCTAGGCCCATGCATTGGTTTTCATTGATCAACAGAATTTCCCCCTCAGTGCATAAAAGTTTTACAAAGTATTTCAGTGTAAAACTTATCAACATCATGGAATTTATAAAAGATATGTCATAGCTTGTTCTTTTTTTATTTCATTTTCCAGAAAGTTCAGAAATCTACAGGACACTGATGAGGAAGAAATGCAATGATGTGTGAATTAAATCTGTTGGAAGGGCTTGGCAAAGTCCACGTACAGTGAAACTGATGGGCAAATTAGGTTTAATGAGGCTTGGATGCATCAAAATTTCAAACTTTGCCAAAAAGATTTCTCCAGCTGGATTCTGCTCTCATGCAGTGTTGTTCCCCAAGAACTGACTCTTTCCCATGACACCCAAAATGCCTCTATCTGCCTCATACTTGAGCTCTTGATTTTTCTCCCAGGTTAAACAGCTCAGTTTAGTTTAGCAGGCAGCTGGCCAACATCAATCAGCTGTGCTTCATACAGCCACCTGCTACTCTACCACAGCATCACTACTCATTTACTTCCCCGTACCATCACCCATGACCACATGGCACTGAACCCAAAGTTCGCACTTTAACCTATCCCACCTCCCCCAGACTTCTACCTGTTACCCAGGATCATGCAGGAAGATAAGCGTCAGCAAAGAGCAAGACATAGAAGCCCTTCAGGAATCAAAGCTGGGGATTACAGGAGTGCTGTGGCTTATGGTTGTGTTGCAATATTATTACGTATCTATCCCATTGAATGCAAAACAAAACTGTGCCATCCACATTAGGAATCCATGTGGCATGGTATGATCAATAAAGTATGTTTTCTCTGATTAATAGAAACTTGTACACAGACATGTTCCAGAGATGATCATTATGTTGGTTAACTTGCACCAAGCAAATGTCCTGCTATACACAGACTAATGTCTGAAACAGAAAGCATGAATGTATCTGTATTTGCATAGCAATGTTACTACATACCACTGTGTATCTTTTTTTTTTTTCCAAAATTCATAATTGGTTTGTATCAGATTTAATACAATAGGGAATCTTTGAGATTTTACATCAATATGCACAATTCAAAAAAGATTTTGCAAAGAGCTACCTTTCAGGTTAACTGGGGATTTAAAATAATGGCATTGCATTGTGAGTTGAAAATACCCCCATTATCATATTATAGCTCTTTCCAAGGATTATATAGTCAATGCCTCTTGAATTAACCTTATGTGGCTAGACTCAGTTTAATACCAGAAAAACCTGAGATACGCTGTAAGGTCTGTTTGAGGTACACCTGAAATAAAAACACCACACTGACAGTTTCACATATCAGTCACACTGTTGGCAATTAGAAGTTGTGTTCAAAGTATATATAACAAAGGCTGTGGGGCAATATTATCAATATCTGGAGATTTTATTAAACAAACACTAACAGCTACCAATAGAAAGTTTTTCTCGAAACATGAATAGTACACTAAACACCTGGTACTTGAGATACTTAAAACAAGCTATCCATACACACTTTCATTCTATTTGCCTTTTTTTGAAGAGTGTTGCTAATGTAGTAAAAATGACAAAACATTGATGTTGTTTTTAAATGGTGAATAAACTTTGGATAATTACCTAATTATATTCCTCTTAAAATATTACTTTTTGTACAGCGTACCAAATAATTTGAAAAGTTTTGTGATCTTTCAGGATTCCCTAATGCATAATTACTAACCTGATGCAACAGGTACTGATACTTTTATTATAAAAAATTAAATAGAGATTTTAAAAGTTCAAGTGAAGAGAAAGATTAAAAAAAATTCAAAAAGAAGAATACACTGGACCCAGGGCTGAAACTAGATACTTTAAAAAACCAAACCAAACCAAACCAAACCAAACAACCCCCCCCCAAAAACCAAAAGCAAACACAAACAAAATAGTAACTAAACATGGAAAAACAGCTGAGGTAATTTAATAACTTGCTAAGAAGTTATTAAATTACAAATCAATTTAGAAGGCTCATAGCATATTTTTGCTTTTGTTTTTTCTTTGAGGTGGTTTCACGTGGGAACAGAGGAGTAAATGTAGAAGGGAAATTATTCCAACAATATTTTTGACCCACCAAAGTCAGGGAATAATAAACATTTTCAAAATACTTTATTTTGATGTAAAATATCTTTTCTGTTATGTTGCATGTCATAGATTAAAAACACTTCTCTTTTTGAACAATTTGCTAGCAATTTCAATCAACATAGTTCTTCAATTAGTTTTCAAGTGACTGATAAATTTAGAAACTTAACAATTTACAGGGTATGCTTTAGGGAATATTTGGCCAAATTCTTATCTCTAGTACTGAGATGTAAACTTAGATCTAATCCTCTGAATCTAACTAGGATTTAATTCTACTTTACACCAACATAATTGAGAATAGCATTTAACGTACTGTTTTTCTGAAACAAATGCCTCCTTTGGGATAGCTTGTCCTTTCCTAATATTGAAACAAATCAAAGCCAGGGGAGTTGTAACTATGTACTTGCCTGAAGGGAAAATGCTTAGCTAATGCTCTCAGCACTTGAAGCTGCTTTCAGAATCTCAGAATCAGAGATAAATGTAGCCCATACTCTGGCAATGGCCAGAGGATGAAAATTTCCAGTCACAAGAGCAGAATGTACCATGAAGATGTATCCTTCCTTTTCTCCCAACCATGGAATGTCCCACCTTAAGGACTGAAGATGAAAGGCTAAATCATGACAGGGAATGAACTTGGTCATATTACTCAGATATTCCAGACTTCAGATCAGTCTATATGATCTGTAGTTTCTCATATATATATTGGAAGCTATAACAACTACTGCATTAATTACTCAGAAATAGGTAATTCATTTGATACCTATAAGGGAATTGTATACCTTTAGTTAAAGGATCCAAAGTTATATACACCGAGGTACTCTAGTAATAATCAAGAAAACTACAGAGCAGCAATTGAATATGCAACAAATTAAGTGAGTTACTTTGATGTCAGGTGAATCAGTACAAGCATCTACACAACTGCATCTTCAAAACAGTTCATCACAGTTATCATTCTCTGATTAAAAAAAAAAAAAAATAATAAAAAAAAGAAAAAAGAAAAAAGAGAAAAAAGAAGAGAAAAGAACAGAAAAGAAGAAAAGAAGACAAAAGAAGAAAAGAAAAGAAAAGAAAAGAAAAAAGAAAAGAAAAGAAAAGAAAAGAAAAGAAAAGAAAAGAAAAGAAAAGAAAAGAAAAGAAAAGAAAAGAAAAGAAAAGAAAAGAAAAGAAAAGAAAAGAAAAGAAAGAAAGAAAAGAAAAGAAAAGAAAAGAAAAAGAAAATCCTGAGTCTGGCACACAAAATAGTTTTGCAAGAGAGGTGCAAGACAGATCTGGCATGTGGAAGATGTAGGTATAGAAGCTTGAACAGTACCTAAGCATATGACAGCTGGAGATAGAGCAATATAAACACCAGTTAGCTAAAAAATAACTTTCCAAGACTGAAAAAAGATACAGGCAACTTACAGTGAATGACCAAAAGATGTCCCGTCTTTATATCCACAAGACGATGCAAAATGTGAAGGTTTTCCCAGGAAACAAACAAACTTTATGACTGGAGTAGACTGTGTAATGGAAAAAGGTCTTGAACTGATGAGAAAGTACGTTCTTCATGTTTGTTATTGCCCATTTTCTTTTACTGAAATAGATGTGGGCTTTGTTAGTTCTACTTAACACAATCAAAGAAATGCTTTGTAATTTCTGATGTTTTTTTCCTCAGTGTTTATAGTTACTGATTTTTAATTTCAATGCTAAATATTTTAATATTTACTTTAAATGGAATGATCAGGATCAACATGTTTTCAAATTTATTTTATATCTGAAAATAATTGCTTCAGGTTTTGGAGTCCTGTGGCTACATGATCAGCCTGTATATTAAAAGACAAATAATCATAGAGAAAAACTGAAAAGCACAAGTCACTGAAGAAACCAAGAAGAAAAGGTTGCTAAATATATGCTAAAGATAATTTTTTTTTTTTAAATAAATAATTTATTTTTTTTTGTTCTGGGAATATTGGAGTGCTTAGACACTTCCCAGATTCACTGTTAAAATAGTAGTAGTGTTGATTATTTTAGTAAATTTGCAGGTATAAGAATTAAAAATGGTTGGTGTGCCCAAAAACTTGCCATGTTTTTTTCCAGCTTTATGAGCTGATCTAATAAATCTAGGGACATAATACCCTAGAAAGTTTGTCATGCTATGGTAGACTGGTTATATTGGATCTAAGGCTATTTAATATAGGTGGGATTATTGTACAATGTGACCAAAGGTATGTAATATACCGCTTTCTCATTGGAAAACTTCACAGCGAGAAGTTAGAAAAACTTTTAAGATACAGGATAAGTCAAAGGAAATTAAAAAGATGTCACAAATAACACTTTTACAATTAGCTTGTCACAAAAATAAAGCTATACCTTTAGGCTGTTAGAAATTAATGCTACAGATGAAGTTACTGTCTTCAATTTTAAATTCTGTGAATGATAATATCACTAGAAACAGTGGCTCACCTCTTCTGATATTAGAAATCTGGAAGCTTCTACTCCGTGGAACTTCAGACAAATATGGATAAACTCACAAAGAAGCCAAGGTAAAAATATTAAATTGAACTAAAAAAAGCAACACCAGAGATCATATGTTGTAGGGGGTAAAGGAGTAGAATCTCTCTGAGGCAGAACTGATGATGCTTTTGTATGAGGTTTCCAGTTATGACCTAATTTAATGCAACTGCTGCCCAAGGTTTAAAGTAAAGAAGCTGTAGCTACCAGCATAAAACTCTGCCTGTTCCACATAAAACTCTGTTCAGAAGTTCCACTTCTGCCGCGTTTCTCTGCCTTCATTTTAATCATGTCTGCTGCACCTATATCTTTATATCCAGTGGTTTAAAAAAAAGATTTTTAAACCTCCATTGTCTAACATAGATTTCTAAATAGGAAAGAGAACTAATTAGTATTTTATCTCCCTTCAATAATTTCAATATTTCTATATGAATCTGTAAAACACAACGCTACATAAATATTCATAGGTAATACTTAAAGTGGGAATGTGTAGGAGGAGGGTGTACCTTATTTCAGTAATGACAACCTGTCCTATATATGCAAATTGCATTTGAAAGAGTTCTAAACACACACACATGTACTCAACTCTCCCTCTTGCTCAACCACATCTATGGCACAGGCGTCACCTCAGCACAGAAGGAAGCTGGTAGGAACATTACTGTAACAGAAGATTTTCTACAATTTTAATTTCTCAGTTCCTTTTTTCCAAAAATCTCTTGCTTTTTGAATGCTACCTTAGTTTTAGATTACACAAAACAAGTCTCAATGCTCTGCTTTTATTTTAGGACATTTTGTTAATACGCTGCCTGTGCCAATGCAGCATCTTCACCTACTACATATTAAAAGAGTTTCTCTAGTATTAGTAGAGTTACTACTCAAACTGAAATTTTAGCTATTGTATTTTTGTACTTGGGCAGGCAAGTCTCAGAAAACCAGTCGAGTAGGCAGATGACCTGGTTTTAGACCTCATTTTTAGAGCTGTTTTTAGGACCATGTTTGTAAATTTAGCATAGCTGACATAACACTTAAGAGACCTTTGCATTGCTACAAAAAATCCAATATTGCTTAATCAGACTGCAGCAGATACAGATAAGAAACTGCAATTCAAAAGTCCCAGCAATTTACTCCAAATCACTTAGGTATATTTGGAATTCCTATCAAATGCTATATGTCAAGTTATATTGGAAACTGCCACCATATCAGAAACGGTAGTGGTAAGTCTCTATGCCAGTTTATTTCAGTGTTGAGGCTTCCATTATTCCTATGGGCTGTGCTGACTATAACTCTGCTAGATTAACATTTGTCTGCTAGAGAGACACTAAGGCTAACACTTATAGTTCAGAAATACTGGAGATTTAAAGAAATGTATTCCCCTGATTGTATTTGTGTATCTCCTCTGACAAATGTGTAATGGAACGTTAAGTTAGAAGTTAATTTAAAAGGAGAAAAGACGCTGTGAGAGTACAATGAAATACAGCATATTAATACCACTTTCTGTAGGTTTTGTGCAAAGTGGACAGGAAGAAATGGCTAGAAAACTGTCTTCAGGGATAGAAATTGCTTGTATTAATTCTCTATTCAGTTCTCCATTTTAAAGCTTCATTTACAGTATTTCAATAGTCCGTTACTTATTCTGAAGGCACATTTATTCATGGAAAAAAACCCAATTTTTATCGAAAAAAATTTCAACATCATAAACAGAATTTTAATAATAGAAGTATTTGAGGAAGGATAGGGTAGGAAGTTTTAAAAAACACTTTGTTATGCTACTATGCCTAGGGAATCTATCTGCATGTATTTGTCTATGCATTAAAGCTGCATGTGAAGTATTCAAAAGATTGGAAATTATAAAATTAAATGATGCTGCTGTACAGCCATGGTTCATTTCACCCTGGATTATGATATACTCTTTAAATATATAGCCATGCTCTCATCTTCCTTTCACTGGAACTTGTAATCTTTGTTATGTACAAAGAATTGAGAGTACCTCCTGAATTGTTTAATGAATATTTCTTCAAATTTGCAACACTTAAGGCGTGAGCCTGAGTATCATTTCCACTCCCCTAATTTTCCTCTGAATACTGAGTTCTACATTTTTAATTTAGGATTTTCTGTGGTTGTATGTTTTTCTAATGCCCAAATCCACACCAGTCTCAGGTTTGCTGGTGTGGAACACAGTATTAGGTGCTTCTTTTGGAAAGTGAAATTTAAAAAAACATGAATTATGAACCTGAATTCCTTGTGCAATGAAGGTAACATTCATCATACCTAATTGGAGCTATCTAAGAGTTAATGATCTTGGTTTTTTTTCAATAAATGTACTTCAAGGATTTATTTCCCCTGCCTTGTACACCTATTAGAAGCTGGACTAAACCCCCATGTGGAGGTATTTATCTCTCAACTATAGTGACACCTACATATTTGATCCATAGAAGACAGCATCCTTAGCATGAGACATATCAAACAGATGACATGAAAAATCTAAATGAAGAGCATTTTTTAAATTCTGTCTCTCCCTTGAACTTAGACACTTGTCTAAGGCTGGAATGCATCCTTTTTATAAATATGAGTAGGTTTTTCTTTTCTTTTAAAATAAGAGCAGCCTGTAATTATTGTTTTGTTACTCCTGCCTACATTTTGTAATACAGCAAGTTACACTACTTGTCCAACAAATTAGATTTGTGTTCAGTGCCCTCTTCTGCCTGAACAAATTCATACCCATGTGCTGAGCTATAGCTTAGGTTTCTGTCCACCTCTTCTGCAAAATCTACCCCACAGTGCAACTAAGGGTACAAAAGTCATGAACCTTCGAAAAAACAATAAGGAGCATGACCCTTGCATGCTGATGAGGACATTCTCCTGGGTTTTATATCATCAGTCTTGAATGAAATATACTGAAGCACTCTAGAACAGGACACAAGCTGAGGACTTGTTCTTCCCAAAGAACACTTCCAGCAAGAGTACCTTTATTATTATGCTGCATAATCAGGTTATTTATTTACCTTCCCACAGAAAAATATTAAATTATTTTTATAGACAGACAGAGAGGATTTGGGTGTCTGAGAGCACATCAGGCAGTGTAAGGTTATTTTATAATGCCATAGAAGATGCTGAGTTCAAATCTGTGCTCTTAGTGTAGAGATCTGATCTCAGTGTCTAAATGAACCTTGGTGATTAAGAAAAACAAAATTACTGATAGTAAGTACCTAGGCTTGATGTATGTAGCTTATGATTTTCTTTGTTTCTTACTTCTAGAGAAAACATGTCAGAAATGGATGTCTTTTTACTTTTTTTGTCTTCGTAGACTGTGTCAGAGAAGAGCCAAAATCTAATGCTGTTACAAAAGTTTAGTCTTTCTGTTTGTTTTCTCCTTCATCTAAAATGAAAATAATTGCAGACAGGTATGAAAATAAAGGTAAGTCATATATGGTCAGATGAAATTTATTTATACTAGTTAGAACGTTTTGTTGTCATTATGTGTCAAGTTTCATACAATGAAAGAGAGCACCATCCTCGCATAACACTGGCATTAGGAGCAGTTGTATAGGAGCGAGGAACTTCTTAGTAAAGTCTGTTTAATTACCTCTGAAAAAAAGGTAAAAAAATTGGGGTTTTTTTAGTATAGCAGTTCCTCTGGTTCTCTGTCATGGCACCATAAGGTGATGTCACACACCCTGAGAGATCAGTTACAGGCAGATTGCACATAGTTACTGTGCCTGGATGTGTAACAGAAGTCTTTCTGAGTGGTGTATTTGTAACTTATGACTGAGACAATAGCACAAAATTAAAAAAAAATTAAAGGTCAGATGAACATTCAGAAATCCTTATGTCAATCCAAGATCTGTGTTTCCAAGTCTGCAAAAAAAAATCCACTAGATCACACCGTCTTCCATATTCTTAGCTAGACACTTGAAGTGGAAAAACATTCAGCTGAGATTTTAAAACCACTAGGAATGCTATTAGTGTGACAATCATCACACATGAAGAAAAGTATTATCTATTTTCTTCTGCTAAATATTAGCTAAACTGGTTGAAGTATCTTTAATGATGATGGGTGTTACATGTGTTTTAATACTTCGGAAATGATCAGAATGAAATTAGATGTAATACACAGATTTATTTTCCATTTAAAGCAGCTAGTCTTAGCTAACTGTACAGTTTTCTAAGTTAAAAAAGGACATTACTTAGTGTGTCAGTTGGACCAAAAAAAAAATCAACAAACGAAGGCTTGTATGTAAAAAATTTATTACACAGTTAAAGAAAAAAAAGTAAGGGCATATCAGCAAAGGTCTAAAATTTTAAAATAATCATTCTTATTACTATAAATCTTAAACATGTACAAACTAGGTGAATCAAGTCAAGACACTCAGATACAACACCTTTATTTCTTTCACTTAGGAACTGATAGATTGGTATTGTTAAATTATGTTAATGCTTTAATGTTATGCTGTGTTATGCATAATTTATAACTCTAGTGCCAAAATGCATCAGTGCATTTCTCTTGATTAGATATTTTAAGAGCCGAGAAATCTGAAAACTCTCTGGCTGACATTTTATTTAGCAAACCTGGTAATGCAATGTTGTTTTAGCATATTCACAATAAGTAGATTTTAGAAGAATGATGGATATATCAATAAGTTTTGTCGTGAGGAGTGTACGTAGATAATCCATGACAGCATTAATTACTTCAATGTATCATGTTAACAAAACTAAAGTAGGAATAGATTATCATAGACTACTACACCTGATTAAGATGTCTCATACTTGTTTCTGTAGAATATGTAAAAGTCTCTCTGTTCTACACATTTAAAGATAACAGTGTAACTCTGTTAAAATTAACAGAATAAAGTGTGAAGTGTCACTTGATTCTGAATTCTAATGCTGAAACAGTGCTATTTTTTATTCAGTAAAGTCCTTCATAAGCATTTCAAGTACTGTCAATTTTTTAGGGATTCTGAATCTCATTTGCAGGTGAAATAACCTACTATAATGCTGCAGAAGCAATTGAGGAGGTTTGGCAATAAAGACGACATCAGAAGACAGTTTTAAAAGACTAGACTGCTCTAAATTTAGGTCATACTTCAGGCTAGAAAGCTATGGTTTGAAGAAAAATCCTAGCTTATTGAATTCAAATGCTCTCATGAATAATTACGCAATATATTCCTTTTGGTATAACACTCATGATCCACCTTAAAACAATATATGGTTTTTGACTCCCTTCTTCCCACTGAAAACGCATGTCAGAACCTCAGGATTCCGACAACTGGAAATGTATAGCCTAAATTTATTCAAAACTAGTCCATAATGATCTGTTCCCAGACCACCAACTTACTTTATTTTAAGATCTTTTCTCAACTTTTTATCTCTCTGGCCATTCTTTTTCTTAGGATAATCAAACTATGCTCTTTTTCTGTCCACTCTTTACTGTCTTCATTCAGTTATATTCACCTTTTACCTTTCTGAATATAAGTGCCTCAAAAAAACATGTAAAATACCAGAAGAAACATTGACAGTCTTATGAACCAAAAGTAATACTTCCTCTGTTTCCTGAGAAAACTTTTCCTGAATTGTTCTAAGACCAAATCTGCCTTTTCATTACCTTGTGATCAATATTAATCACCCTGTGATGACTATTCTGATGTCACGCCTTTATGATTGTTTCCGAGATTACAGCAACTGTTTGTCAGTCCATTAGTTTCTAAACATGTGACCTTGTATTTTGAACTATCAGGTTGTACTCAATTCTCATTAATGCAGGTCAATGTTCTTCCTGCTCTCCTTCTTGTTTTATACCATCTAAAATCCATTTTCTCCCCAACAAAACAGATAGGAAGGCAAAACCACAGAGCTGCAATTCACGGAATACTGTAAAAGATCAAGGTGCATATAATCAGAATAATCCATGTAGTCTGAATTACACTTGAAAATTGTGCTTTAAATTGTGAATACAATTAAATTGGACCAAATTCTGAATCCACCAATAAATTATTACACAAATGAACATTTTTTTTTTTCTTTTAAAGAATAGCAGCTTACAATTTTTATTGTTTACACCTGTATTCATTTCTTCCTATTTTGTGGTGCTCCTTTTGTATACATCATTTATTTTACACTTATAAAGACTTATTAAATAAGTCTTTTTGTGAGCAGTTCTGTCATTTAAAATATCAGATAGTACCTAAATCCTTATCCAGCTATACAGAACTATTTAAAGGGCTAGGAACTGAAGTATCATTTTACTAAATATTTTATTGCCTTTGGACATGACATCTGCCAGAACATGTAAAAGAATATGGTTTGAAGAGGCAAGGGAGATGTGATATGATATTTGGTGAGACTGTGGTTGTGAAAAATTTATATCTAAAGAGAAACTATATTATTCATATAGACATAAAGTGTTTTAGGAAACATGAGTATATAACTATCTCAAACACATGCTCTTCTATGAGGTACAAGATACTTGATACTTTCAGTTGCCAAGAAGATTGAGACGTTTTTTCATCCTTAGGTTTTCTCTTTACTGAGAAAGTCACATTGGCTTCATTCTCACAAGAGCGTTCTCCATCATGATTTTCTGACCTCTAATCCCTCTAAGGAGAAGTTATCTACAAGTACAGTTGTTGAGACATAGATAAGCAAGTATTTTTAATTAGTTGGTTCTTCACTTAGATTTCTGTCCAGCTAACATGTGGATGATTCCATTAATCTCAGTATAATGATATGTTTAAGTATATTCACGAATCAAAATAAATTTGTGTTTAGCGTGTTCAGTCTGTTTGGAAGACAACTTGTAAGTGCAAGAATGGTACATATCTCTCCACCTTCCCCTTCAGGAATGAGTCTGTTACCCAAAACTTCATCAGAGTATTTCCAAACATATGAAAGTGATCTGAACAAATCAGCTTCAGAGCACCAAAACAGAGTATCATCAGCAAGAGTGTTTCTGGAGTCCATTTCTTTCACCAGGAATGTGAGGTTACATATGTAGCAATTTGTCATCAAAAGGGAATGAGAGAGATAATTTACTAATCCATGTTGATAACTAAAGGAGAAAAAATTACCATTAACTATAATGAAAAACGTATAGAGATGAGAACCTATAATACCTTCCAGGAATACATAAGAAGAAGTGATGAGCTGTTGGATTCTTGCCCAAAGTTCAGGGGATATAATGAGTGGGTAAAGCTTTTCCATGTAATTTATTGAGAGGGAGTTATCCTTCCTCAGCTTCCTGTTAGGGAGGTGATCTTCTCACTGTCTGCAATAGGGAGGAAAGCAAACTCTCTTTATCCTTTCTACTAATCATCATGGAAAGCAAGAAAAAATCTATCAAATTGTATCTGTTAACTTGGCTATTGCTTCAGCTCTCTTGATCTCAGAAAATGGAACAACCAAGCTGTTCTGTTTCTTTCCTGCAATTTGATTACTTACAGTCAGGAATTACAGAGAGAAAGTATGTAATAAAAATTATTTTTCTTGTATCTCCCATTTTCCTGAATGCAATTGCTATTGTATTAAAGTTGATTTTCAGGAGAAAAGCAAATTAAGAGATTATTTTGCACAAGCTATGGTTTCCATTAGAGGCAAGGTGAAGGGGCAAGAATTAAAGTCTCACCAAATCCGTTTGGGTTTTGGGCTTATGGAGTGGGGTGAGAGTCCTTCCATTTAATCTTTGAAATAAGTGAAATAGAGGAAAGAATACTCTTTTCCTTATATCAGTTTGTGATTTCATAACTCTTTTTTTCCTTATTCACCAAAGGGAAAAAGCTGAATAATGAATAAAAAATACCCAAACTATGTGAATACATGCATAAGCATACGCTGTCCTTCTTTCCCCAAATTTGAGGAATGCTGAGCAGTGGAAAAACAATCCAAATAATATCTCTATTGTATTCTAGTTTGTATACATCCAAGCCAAGGAAGACATGCCACAGACTATAACCTCTCCCAATCTCATTTTGGTATGAAGCATCCTGCAGAGAGATCAATAGTAATTTCATTGCAATAATTTGTCGCCTAATATAGTCAACAGAAGAAAAAGGGGGCAAACCGACAATTCCACCTTCCAAAACTTTAGCCTCTACTACTATTGCTTCTGACAGCAAGCAATATTTGAAGCAGATGAGAACAGAGAACTTAAGAAAAAATAGTTAAGAAAATCCTGACTATAAGAGATAAAGCTTCTATATATTAATATAAAAGCTGCTACTGGCTCAGGAAGATAATTTGCATGGGATGTATGTACTTAAAATACTTGCACAGAACCTGCTGGTGTGCTTAGGAAAAACAAACCAACCAACCAACCTATCATTATTTCTTAACGTCAGGGCTGGGTCTGTCATGTTAGTCAATAATAAGAATGAAATATTTTTAAGTACAATAGAAAACTGAAAAATAATTTTGGGCCAAGTTTGCCTATATTAGTCAATATTTATTCACATAACATATGTCACAGACATGTTAGGAAACAACAGCCTTTAGGTAAATTATTTTAAGACTTCAAAACTAGAAGAAAAATTACAAGTGACAGGAATGTGTTAGCCACAACATTGATTTAAAAACAAAACAAAACAAAACACCAACTCCCACAAAAAAAACCCCACAAACCACACCAAAACCCCACAAATTTTCTGTTGAACCATTTTCTGTTCTCATTACTTCTTGGAAACGGATTTGTAAACCAGGCTGCACTATCTCCCACTGTAACAGATACAGCTGGTTTCCTACCAGGATGTTCAACTGAGAAGTAATAATACTCTGATGTGATAAAATAAGACAAATAATGGTGTAAATCTCATTAGAAATAATGCATGCAGTAAGAGATAATCCTAATCTTATTTCACTCAATGACTTTCCCTGTTTAATTCAGCTCATTTAGAATATGTTTTTCTTTTTACAAAAAAAAACCCAAAACAAAACAAAACAAAACAATAAGTGACCAATAGTAAAAGATTCATAATTTCAAGCATGTTTGGAATAGACTAATAAATATAATATGATTCTGCACCGTGCAAAATACTAATTAATTTTATTTAGCGTTCTATTCAAAACAGTTTGTTGTTTAGATATTTACAAGGTTTTTATATGTGGCTAATAAATAAAATTTTCTCCGTATAATCATCATGTAGAATGAAAGGCATACTTGTAAATACATTAGCGTTAGCTGTCTAAAGAACTGCTAAAGTTTGTCTATACAGGATAAGCATAAAACAATCCTTTGTTTTGTTAAATAACAGAATGAATTATGTCTTCAAATTTTTATCTTTTTTTAACAGATTATTTTTATGGTCAAAAGTAATCTTTCTGCCTCCAACACTTCGAGATTAGTCAGAGAACCTGCAAGGTAAACTATACATACTGGAGCACTTTATAGAGATAAAGCGTATAATGACGCAGCACCGAGTGAGATACGTGGAATGGACGTGGGCTCAAGTTTCAGCTCACTCAAGCTAGTTGACTGTATGTGCTGGCCTTCGGTCATCTCTGCCTTTCACAAGTTGTATCAACTCTGTGCGTTCACAGGAGTGAACTTAGTTTTTTCAACTAACACCACTTTTCAACTTAACTGTGAATCTTCCTTCTAGCATGCTACCTGCATTTGTCTTTTCTTCTCAGGGTTCACTTAACAACCCTCCAGTGTGCTTTTTGAAGGACCAATCTCAGTAACTCAGCTTCCACGCTGCAAGCGCAGGCTCCTTGTGTCTACTGCTGCAGCTGCTGTCATTCAGGCAGACCAAATTTTAGCCAGGACCCAGAGGACCTGCTGCAGACCAGCCCTTCCACCTTTAAAGGTCTTAAATGAGCTAAGAAGTGATGGACTGAGACGTTCCTAGGCCTCTATCCTCCCTTCCTTTACGAGGCATCTGATTTTCAAAATACATATCAATATAAAAATATGAAGCCGTGAGAAGACATTTGGAGGGAAGAATGTATTAGACACTAGTGAGACTACCTGATCTTCCATGTTAATAAACAACAATTTTGAAACTCCCACAAGGAAGTAAACACTATTGGAAACATTTTAATTTACAGGCAGTAAATCACTAGAGACAGAAAGGTGCTGGCATGGCCCAATAGTGTCAACAGACCTTTTTTATCCCTCCCATTCTTGTTTCTTAGAGGGTTATCATCACCCACTGGCATCCATCCATCCCTTTGGAGTGGCCAATGAACTCAGAGGAAAAACATTTTTCTTGGAGTAATTATAATACAGTATTTACTATTTCTTGGGCACCACAGAATTGCCAAAGACATCCACGACTTTACTGGACACATCTTCCCCAATAGTGCTTGGAGGGTATCCATGTACTATCCAACTGACATCCAGTGGAGTCTGTATCTGTGTAAAGAACTACCACTTTTATAATAGAGAGCTAGGGCAATTTACTGGACAGTAACATAGTCTAATAGGTCTTGCTTGTGGATGTTGTTGTTTAAAAATTCAGGCCTCTTCAGCCAAGACCAGAACATGGTCTTCTACATGGTTTAGGGGGAGGAGATTTAGTGACTTGTTTTTCCTCAGCTGCCCTGTCTAGTGTTTGTACTCAAGCAACTCTACCTATACCAGCTTTAAGGTCAGCTCTTACAGAATAGCGGTAAGAAATTCATTCAGATTGCAAGTCAGATTTGTTTTTTTTTTTTTTTTAATTATCAGCTCCTAAATCCAAGTACATTATCTCTGTGAGGCTGGCAGGAACTCCTTTCATCAGAACAGGGATAAGCAGAGTAAAACATTTAGCATGTTAAACCACATAAGCCTGGTTCTGGTTTTAAGAGAGAGGAGCTATTTGCAAGACTGCACATACCACTCCCATTTTACAGCACATAAGTATTTCTATTTCCAGAATTTCTTGAAAAATTTTGTTTCTCTGTCCCCAGATTTCAGCATTCCTCTTTTACAGTCATTAACCTCAGCTTTCTCATTTATATAGTTTCTCTAACTATTGAAATCTCCATTGACTTCCTCCTCATCTTTGCATTCATTCAGGCTGAGCTGTCTCATAAATCTTGGGATCAGAACCCCTGCTGGCATATATTCTAGGTTTATGGCTTCCAGAGCTAAAGGCTTACTAGTGTGACATAAGTGGTTGCAAAGCAAGTCACTTACCAAAAATAAGACATCAATGAAGCCAGGGAGGACAGCTCTTCCTTTGCAGCATGCAAAAAGTTTCAGTGATAGATACCATGATTCCATAAACTTCAAGACACTCTACTAGGCACAACCAGCATTACGGAGTTTAACTCACTTAATATGACCAGCTTACCCCAGGCTGAGGATGGGTTAATTAAGAGAAGAATCAGGCCAGATTTAATCTTAAAAATGAAACTTTACTAAATTTAGTCATTAAAAACTCACTTCATGCTACAGCCAGTTCTTACACAATATTAACCACCACTACATGTACAAACCTGCTAGTGTTTAACAATTATATTCCAAACTAGTTGTGAGTATGCAATACCAGAGAGCTGATGCTGTACACCTAGCACTGATGGAGGTGATCCTCGGTTGTCCTTAGTGCAAAGGCTGAGGTGATGAAGCTTAAGAGCTTGTTGGCAAGAGAAATTGGAACTGACGTGGTCTTGTCTTTCTTCCTTGACTTTCCTCACTTACGCCACTTTTGCCTCCCTTTCAGAAAGGGGGACGGGAGTGGTGTGTCTCCTCTGCTCCTAGTACTGCTTATTTTCTTTTGTCTTGTGTATTTGGGAGAATGACCTGCCTATTTACAGTCTGTTATGCTTATCTTGTCCTTGGCCTGGCAATTTTTGTTACTTGGATGCCTCCTACATCCAACTATATCCTTCTTTCTTTTCTCCTTTGAGGATGGAGGAAGGGGAAGGAAGGATATTATGAGTAACTTTGGAAGCAAGTTCTTAATAAGAAAAGGCAGGCTCACAAACTTCTTTAGTCTCCAACAGATTTTTCTTTCATTTGCCTACAAGAGGAAAATAAAATGTAGCTTATAAATAAAAGCACTTTAAAGTGATTGATTGAAGTTGCTGGAGAGAATTTGATTTTAAAAACACTCTTCCTACATCAACTCTCACAGGATCATAAGGGTGAACTAATTCTTGTTACATACTTAGAGCCACGCTGCCTTGCTAGTTTAAATCACTAGAAACAAATCGGTAACTACATTTCCACAACAAAATTTCCAAAACATTTCCAAAACAAGCAGCTAATTCTCTCAACCCAGGAAGCAACCATTCTTTGGATCTGGATATTTTTAGTAGTAAGTTTGTCTGCAGAGGATTTACACTGTAGAGTTCAGCACCAGGCAAGGGTCTCTGAATGAGCTCTAGCCCAGTCTCCCCCATCTACAGAAAGCATCATCGCTGTCACTGCTATATTCTGAACTTGCAAACATGACTGCCATGGCTTGACCACTAAACTTCCTTTGTTTTCTTCTTCCAAAAGCTCAGGTGGCCAAAAAGGAGACATTAAGAACAACCAATCAGCAAGAAATGGGACTGAAAAATCTTCAGTCTCTATTCAGCCCCGTAAATAAACAATTCAGTCTTGGAATGTGTTGAGTGCCTGTGTGCTCCAGATGACTGCTGAGCCAGCACCATTTTCAAAGACAAATATTCAGTTTTATTCTGAAAGAATAGGCTTATTTTTTGCTTTTTTATTTTATTACATTGGGTTTTATATCTCTTTTTAAATACTAACCATTAAAATTTTTGTGTGTCATTTGTGCCAATACATTTATTGCAGAACCTCTTGCATAACTGTGGTGGTTTAATCTAGTAAAAAGGAACGCACTGCTCTTTTTTATCCTTGAAAAAAGAAGAAAAAAAAAAAAGGAGAAAGAAGAATGAGAATGAGAAAGATTGATATGATTTGAGTGGACTGATATGATCTTGATTAAAATTAACCAATTCATGTGCTAGAAGCATTAACTTTTCTAAGGGAATGTAATGTTTTTATTGATAAAATCAGTTATGCAACATAGTTCTTTATGCTATGAATTATACATAGTTATACTGGATATGCATATTAATCTGTTTTCTCCTTTCAGTCACTGAACACATTAGTTATGAATATCTATCATTTACAAAGGTATAGATCCCGCTAAAATATAAGAACTTAAAATAAGACTTACCTGAAAACCACTCACTTAACTTCAGATGTACATAAGAATCCTGTTTCTCCCTTTTTGCAAGGAAAAAAAAAAAGCTACCACATGTAAGTAATTCAATTCCACCCCCCCCCCCCCGCCCCCGACATTGTTTCAGTATGAATATCTAGAACTACAGCTCCCAGTTAGTTCTTGCTCATGGCTTATACACTTCTGGTTAGTGCACTGGTCTGAAAGGGAGAGCAATGGAGTAATGGCATTGATCTTGGACCGAACATTTGTGGACAAATATTTTATTTACAGACTTCTCATGCAAGTAGTGACAAACATCACCGCCATACTTGTGATAAAACTAGGAAAAATGAAAACATACTTACTTTCACCCAAGAATAATCTCTCCTTTCAAGGGTGACTCCCCTCAAGATAGAACTCCAGACTCTGAATCCCAAAGGAAAGGAAAAACATCGTTTCCCCACTAAGGTATCAGTGATTTGAACTATGGGGTGGATTTAATGTTTTGTATCGGTTAGTTTGGGGAAGTTCCCTGATCACTGTGACGGTTGACTGAACTTCCCTTTGAGGTGTCCATGAATTGTAGGGGCTGCCAAGCAGTGATTAAATTTCAGAATTGGATAAAGTGATTCTTGCATCAAAATTTGTGATGTGCTCTGGTTTTTTTCTGAAGAAAAGGCAGTGCAGAAGTCTAAAATTATCTCAGTTCTCCATCACTAAATGTTCTATGAATGTGATTAATACTGCCGGAGTCATAAGTGTTGGCAAAATATCTTTCTTACCTGAATTACCACCAATTTTGCATGACTGGCATTCATGGACTGAAAAAAACCCCAAACCAAACAAACCCCCCAACTTTTCCTTGAGGATGGTTTAATCAATAAGCTAAGTGAAAAAGAAAAATAATGCTGAGGGAATTTTTTGTCACACAGATAATATAATAGATGGTGGTTTACATTTTTTAAAAACATAGCCGTAGGTACACTTTTATTAGTTTTGGGAGACAGATGTTGAGTTTATTGGAAAGTGTCACTTTTTAATTAAGTTTTAATGTTGTATACACACTATTTTTTTACATAGGCTTTGCTACTTTAGTGCATGCAAAACTGAACTGTAATAAATTTTGTAATTATTTGTTTTATAATTATATATTAGCTGGTGAAGCTGAATTAGCCTATTCCTGGTTTATTGGTTATTTTAGAAAAACCAAAAACCTCTCTGTTTCACTTGCTATGATGTTATTTGAGAAAATCTCAATCAACTTTAGCATACTTTCTTATTGTAAAAAGTGAAAAACTGTAATTTGCCAAAGCTGTGTATCAGAATTCTGAAAATAATTTTATCCTCCAGACAAGATGCTTTGTCAATACAACATTTTTTCCTAGAGTATGTTGCTGCTTTTTGACTTGCAAGGACAGCTCTTTCCCTTTCCACAAAAGCAAGAAGCAAGTTATATTCAAGGTAGAACTGAAATCATCAGAAAGTCTGAAGTGTAAAACCAGCCTGCCAAACTACCTGAAAAATACATAGAAACATTTCCAGCATAGAAATGAAATATTCTGTCCATAAGAACTGCTTTTCAAAAGTCATCCATGCGTTGTGCTGAAATTTCACCCATGTGTAAAACACCAGTAAACACAAATGAAGGACATCTCATGTATCATTGTGAAACAACAGTGCGCCTTGCAAGCTAATAGCATCTTTCTCCAGAGCCAGAACATCATTTCATTTTACAGCAAAGGAAGATATATAATGGATGACAAATCTGGATCTCAATGTTTAATGTTATTTCTTCAGTCATTACATGAAAGAAAAAGAAGATATCTTATTTGATACCTATATTCTTTGGACTTTCCTGCATATAACTTTTATCATAACATTATCTTATCGAACAGTAATTCTCAGACAACTGGTTAGTCAATGACCCTGTTCAATATAGAATATTAGAAACATAAGAAAGTACTAGAAACATCACAGACATCTTGTAATTCATTCTGTTTTACTGATCCCCTGTAATGACTTCAGATGTATTTTAATAAAGACAAATAGAGTAGAGCCATCTCATACTTCACATGAACAGCACTCAGGTAAGCTGAGAAATTTCTCAGTAGTATCCTGTGAGCTCTGGAAAGAGTGCATCAAAGCACTTAAATGCAATTTTGTCTGTTTTCTAAGTTAAACATGTTTTGAACTCTTTAGGAAGAATAAAATATGCAAGGTAGACATATGAAATAAATGCTATTTCTTTTTAACACTGGGAAAACTAATTTCACTGAATAGAATTCTATTCATTCCAGTGGGCATATGCCCAGTTGTAAAGAAGCATTTTTATTATTATTGTTGCTTTTAGTATGTAACCTAGAACTTCATCTTTTGCCAGTAGCAAATCACTGATCAGTGAGACTAATATAGTATGCTCTCCAATAACTGTTCTAAATTCCAGTAATTTGGTGATTAAAAATGTTTTCAATATTGCTGTTTAAAATTCAACCTGTTTACTGCAGGATTGCTTGTTATAAACCTAGTCATAACCATTTCTATTTTATAAACAATGCTATGAGAGAAGAACATAATTTCTCTCACAGTGAACATTCTGGCAGCATATTTGCTTCCACCTCTACCTAGTGGAAGTATACACACAAATCAATAGATCCAAAAAAATGGAAATCAGGTTTTTCTTTACCTTCTGAATTACTTTTCTCCACTCACATCAACATAGTCTGTGACTAAACAGAAAAAGAGTTATACAGTGCTTAAAACACCATCTATTAAAGTATGACTTCATATATTTCTCTTTATAATATGATCCTTTATCATTTATCTTCATCTATGAGAGAGTGACCCAGGAATTAACTTTAATGTTAAATGGGGCTAGGATCATAAACTGCTGGCATTGCTGTTATTATTCCTGATATGTCAGGGGGATACCCAATCCATATCATCTCATTACAATTTCTCAAAGAGCATCTCGGTTTGTTTGTTTCTATTGAGCTGGACTTCAAATCAGTTAACCCAGAAAACAACTCTAGTCTCCTCTGAAAGTAATTACATTTTTCAGTACATTATTGGGAGATATGAAGCCATTTGAGATGGCATATTAAGTGGAAAACAGAATGGAAAAGCTATGAGAGAGTTACAAGAAGATTTATGACCAGGAAAGTTTTTAAGTTCTCCTATTTTCTGGAATAATCTGCTTGTTTTGCTCCAGTAATGCTGCTAGTTATCAGGTGGATTGATGAAATCATAGCATAATCAGGAATGCTAGAGAGTGAAAACCATTTATCTAGTCAGGAACTTAAAACTAGAATTGTATTCTTCATTTGTTCAGAGCACCATGAAATGGATCACTCACTTGAACATTTGAAATGCATGTGTGTGAGCAGTTTATTGCTAATCCTTAATTCACTTATTGCACATGTCTAAAAATCCAATATTGGCTTCTTTTCAGTGTAATTTTTTTCCTAGGGCATATAAAAATGTTTTTTGAAGCAATTCCTTGTAAGTACTGATGAATCAATTTGTTAATTAATCTTAAGAAGTGCACTCCTTGCGAGTGATGAGAGATGTTTTTTCACCTTATCACTTATTAGCCAGTATCCCTAAACTCCATCAACTGAGTAATTTCAAGAAATGTGTTACTGCAGAAACCAGTATCAAGATGGCTCAAATTTTGTGTATTTTACTGAAAATACTTCATTGCAGGTATATTTTAAGAATTATTTCATTTTTTTTTAAGTTTTGAAAAAGAAAAAAAAGAATCAAGAATGTGTAGTACTTTACATGTACAAGGTGTTTATATTAAGTAGCTTGCACAGTATTTCATATTTCTTCAAGAAGCCTAGAATCAAGTCTGTAACAAAAATCTTTCTGTTCCCATTTTCAGTCTGAATTACATGCCAAAGCTTAAATCTTAGAAGAGTTCATTTTATAAATCCTCACTGTAACTCCAGTGATTTAGCAGGGCTGCTGAACATACCATAATTATGTGTGATCTCAAGTCTGATGATAATCTGGGGAATTAAAAAAGGAATGTGTTGCATCTGTTTCAACAAGTTTTCATGATTTGAAAAGCATCATTCATAAGATTACTGCAGTTTCCTAATTTTTCTGTACATTTTTTAAATTCTCCTAACTTCATCTACAAGTCAGAGTAAGTCATACCTTAATACAGCAAAATGCTAGAAATCAACTTTTTGAAAGCTACATCAGTCCAAAACTGGCTGATGTGTTAATAATACCAGCTCACAATACAGACACTGAAAATTCAAAATTAATATTTTTTACCACTGGCAACATCACTTCCTTCTCACTTCTAAATGTCTTTAAAAACATATTAGAATTCATTTGCAGCTGGAGGCAAAACAAGATACATTATGGCATATAAAAAAGCACCAGGCAATCAAGTTTAGGAAATTAAACCCCACCCTTTTAATCCAAAATTATTTATTTCTTGGGAAAAAAAAAAGAAAGAAAAAGAAAGAAAGAAAAAAGAGAGACATTGAATGTATGATATTGCCTTAACTTAACTGAAGAGAAGTAGGATTTTTCACCTATCAATGTTGAAATTGCAGCTTCTTTCTTTGTCTTTCCTCCCTCAGTCGTCACAAACTCATACACACACAAACACATGCACACGCACACACAAGTCTATAAAATCCATCCCAGTAAAAAAGGGTTTGAAAAGATATGATCTTTCCATTGTTCAAAGTAAGTCTTAAACAACCTAATTTAAACATAGATATCTTGTATACTTCAGATAGGGAGGAAATGCACATTTTATTGATTAATGAATGACACTTATTGTCCTGGATATAGAATTTTAACATCTTACTCTTCCCATACCCACTTCCATATTCATGCTTCCATATTTAAATGCAAAGTTGGCTTTGACATTTACCAAGGAGAAAAAATGAAATAAAATAATAAGTAGGACAGAATTATAGGCTCTCTTCAATGAGGAACACCTCTGTGGGCATGGTTGCTACACACTGAGCCATAACACAGCTCATTACTGAAATGTAATGCATTACAGTGGGAAAAAAAGTTGTTTGAAATGATGTCTTTCAGAGAAGCTCTCATAAAAATTTTCAGAAAAATGGCTAATGAAGGTGTGGAACAAATACTTAGGACTGCTAAAGAAGAAATCAAGAGGTATATTGTCCTCTGAGATCTAAAGTAAGAGTCTGTGAAGGAAAGCAGGTCAAACAGTGGTTGATGTGCAAGTCCCCCACATGATACTGTGAAAAGAATGGATACTTCAGTGAAGGCAAAAGGAAAGCCTAACAGATAAACCTTCTGAAGCATCAAATGGCAGGTGGTGAATCCCTAACCTGGACCAGTAATGGATGAAGAGCTGGAAAGTGGTACGAGAGACAAGAAGCATCTAATTATTTTGTAATTTGCTTTAATTTAAATCAGATTTTAATTTGTTGTCACAACAGATTAACAGTGGCTGCACAAACAAATGTAATGAATTCAGGGTGTTCCAAAGCCAAAGGCTAAACCTGGATTTATTGTTGGCATGTGCTTTATTCATCTCTCTAGCCTGGGCAGGACTTGTTTCTTTTTTATTTTCCTTTTTTTCCTTCCCAGAGAAGTCAGTGATTTAAGGCAAACTAATGAGAAATAAATAAAATGAAGCAAGCTTCAACTTAACTTGAGGATTTGTGTTTGTGTGGGTATTTCAAAGTAATGCCACAAGCAGCTGTGCCTTATTCCGCTTAATTTATTTTTTTTTCTTCTGACTGAGCAAAGAAAAAAACTGTTCTCCACCATAACACTGATTTGGACCTAATCTGGAATAGCCTTTTTATTAATATTGTACTAAACCTCAGGAAATGATGCCATAGGCCACATATTAGTGCCAAAATACATATGAAGTCAGTTGATTCTATTTATTAAGACCATACAAGGTCTTTGACCTCCTTACAGTGCACAAACATTAGGCCAGCTGGCTTACAGACATTCTTTTATACTAAATCTGCACACTCATATCTGTTAGCGACTTTTCATTTCATCACGGCACAAGGAGTACCAGAACTGTAGCAGTGGTTTATATGATTATATTTAGACTGCATGACTGGCCAGTAGAAGTACATACTGTGTCATTTTCATACGTTCATTAGTGGTGGCTGATAACAACCATACTGCTTCTTTCAGGTAGATAAATCATATTAAACTGAGAACCTGGAAATGATCAGATTAGGAATTAGCTCTGAACACCCATCTCACTATATAGCACAGAAATATTTAATTTGGCAGGAATTTATCACTGGAAAAAATCATCAGAGTGCAAAAGCATTTAAGAATGCATTTTCAAAAGCTTGAATAGGCACAAATCCCTTTCTGAGGTGCAAGTATGGGTTAGAGGTGTTACTGATTTTCAAAGAGATTACCTGAATCTGTAATGGAAAGTTGCAAAGTGACTTTGTTTAGTAGACATAACCCACATTTCCTGAGCCCATCAGGCTCTGCAAGCTGCAAACAAACACAATCTGTTTATTTCATGAATAGCCTGTCTGTTCACAACCTCAAGGTCTCAACAGAGACCAAATTCAATACATTTTGTCACCATTCACGTTCCTTCACTAATTCACGGAGCCTACATGGGAAGGCAACATGTTCCATTCAGGGGCTGGGTATGTAGTTATAGTTATGTTTTGTCTTCTTATATTGGGCACTAATGGCAGAGTTTTGGTAGCAGGGTGCTGCTGGGGTGGGCTTTGTAGGAGAAGGCAGTGAACTGCCCTGTGCCGGTCCCAGACGGTCCCGTAAGGCGGTGAAACAGATCACAACAGACTATTGAATGCCAGAACTTCAACCAGGCAGAGGAGCTTATGATGCCTCTACTCAAACATATTTAAGGAAAAGCAGCATCTGTGAGGGACAGGAGGCACAGCTGGAGCCACCGCCTTGGAAGATGGTTCTCCATGATGGAGGAGATGCCTTTGAGGGGACTGTGGCCATGGGTAACACATCCCAGGGTAGGGACATCTCGAAGGGGCTGCAGCCTGTGGAGGACCCATGCCGGGGCAGGGACACCACCAAGAGAGCAACTGCAGGTGAGCCATGCTGGGGCAGGGCAGTCTTAAGGAGCAAGAAGCAGTGAAAGGAAAATAAATAAGCAAAGAGAAGCAGAAAGAAACCATTAAGTGCAAATCCCGACCTCCTGCACTGCCTGTCATCTCACCAAAGGGATTGGAAGGGACTGAGTGTAACATGTGGCAAAATGAAGGGAAGTTGAGACTATGAAATGGAGAAGGAAATGTGTTTGACTGAAGTGGAGCCTGGGGGAGGGGTGTTTCTTTAACTGTTTATATCTTCTTTTTTTCTCAGTACCTGAATCAGTAATATAAGGTTTACGTTAATTGGCAATAAATCAAATTAAGTGAAATTCCCCAAGTTGAGACAGTTTAGCTTGTCACACTTTGTAGAGTAAGCCTTCCTTACTAGATGCAGAAACTTCCTTCTTTAACTGTGGCTCATCTTTCTAGTTCTCAGTGTCTCAAACACTTCCAGCACAGGAAAATAACAAGCCTTTAAAATTCTCTATAAGTCTTGAAGAACATAATAAATGAAAAAGCACATCTTCCTAAACACGTGGTAGAAAAATAAGACAGTTCTGACTGCACACTCCCCTATTAAAAAAAAAAAAAAGTTGATAGTCCTCATATTCCTGTTTTGATATGCCTTGAATTAGGGGTGCCTTCACCCAGCAAGACTGACAAGTCCTATGTTTCTCTGATTAGTTGGCTCTGACTCTCTGGGAAAAAACATCTCTGGTCGTTACATCTGTCGAGGTTACACTCTTTGAGGAAATTTGTCTTGAGAGGAACTCGAAAGCATAAAATGGCACTTAAAATGACTGTGAAGGAGGATGCCTACAAATCTTCGTTAAAAAACCCTTAACATTATATTTGGAGAAATAAATGAATAATAGAAATATTCATACATTCATATAAGCACTACTTCATTTTCCTGAGACTGCTTTCGTTTAATGTGTGCCTAAGTGAGAAGCAGCCAGAAATCCCTCTCAATTTTGTTTATACAGTTCAGACATTAATAGTTTGTTCTTTCTTCCTTTGGGCCATAGACAGTGTACCTTCTGTGATTCCCATAGTATTGTTTTTTATAGCCATGTTTGTTTGTTTTGCATAGTATTGTTCTTCAGAAACTGAGAAAGAGGTTTTACGATTTATTCAATCCAAAATTATCAACATTTAGCAATCAGTTATATCCTCTAGTAATATTTAAAACAATTTCTATGAAATTATCGAGAAAGTAACTACAGTTTATCTTGCTTCTCCTAAATTCAGTTCTTTGCTAACATTGTGCCCACTGATCCATTTCCACGCTTCTTCTCTCTCACAAGTGCAATCCCATTTATCCCATTATTATCTTGTCCAGCTCCTTTCCTTGTGTTTCCCAACCTCTATATCTAGTCTACTCCTGTCTTAATTTAACCTAATCCTGGAGCCTCAGTAGAGGGGTACTTATGTGAGTTTTGTAGACCTATTCACCCTTTGTGATTTTTATGCCTAAAGTTTCCCCTGAATTAGATTTCAAAATTATTCAGAGTTGGGCAGCATGTAGATCTAATATTAGATAATTGTAGTAAGTAGAAGCAAAAAGTGAAATATGTCTGTTTTATGGAATGGTGATGGAGTTTTGTGTGTGTATATTTATGCATGTGTGTTTGTGTGTAAGACTTAGAGGCTTTTTTCAGAATCCTTGTATTCTTAAATTACCTAAAAAATTTTAGTACATATATACCCGAGTATTACCATTGTCAGACTTATTTATGAATAGACTTAGGCATTCATGTGAATTGTGAAAAGGTGCAACATCCATTTTTTTTTAAATACTGGCCTTCCCTTTATAGAATGAAAATAAAAAAGTGAGCCAGTCAACAAAAATAAAAATGGATTCATAATAACTGGATTGTAATAGGATGCTAAATCTCTATGCTGTGATAAACAGTTGTCACACAGAGGACAGAGTTCACCAATTCACAGACAGGAGGGGATTAGATGACGTGTTTTGTTGTTTACATATTCTAAGATTTTGCGCTCCCTAATAGAATTCACATCCTCCATTTAAATCTTCTTTAAATCTTTGCCACTGCTGCCTACTTTAATCTCTTCTCGTAAAGGGAATGTTAAAACAGGGAACATCAAGGGCCATTTTCAACTTCAGTGTAGAAAAAGAGGGCTCTCAGCAGTTTTCAAAACCAGGTACAGTAAAGCATAGCTTTTCTTCCTAACAATGCCTGCTAGATTAAATTTTAAATGTGCATTCTGAATAAGCAGTTTACATAAGGCAGCACAGGTTTAGAACTGTTTAGAACTTAAAGTTTTGCTTTAAGGTTGGCTTGTTCTTAATAATAAAATGGGCCTGTGCTGCTAGGAAGTTTTATTCTTGCAATTAAACAATTTAGATGTTTCTTTCCCTCATCCTTGTTAATGCTGTTCCACATGGGGCAATGAAAAAATGCCTTATTCTTATGATGACAATATAAGACTTAAATTACTCTATTTATGTTAGTGGAAATCCATAGAATTCAATACAGTCACTTCTGATTTACAACAGTGCAAAAGGAAGAGAATTGAGCTATGATTAACAGTGTCCTAGCTCTGACCAAGACTTTCTGTCCCAGAGTTACTTCCAGCAGTTTTCTTAAGGTGGACTGTTAGCAATGAAAATTTCTGTAGTGTCAAAACAAAAAAGACCAGCTCGTTAAGTACTAGGAATCAGTAAAAAGATCCAATACAATCCTGGAAAACCACATTGAAGGTCACAATGTTTTTCCCTTCTATTTCTAAATATCAGAAACTCTACACTAAGTGAGGGAGTCATTGTTTATATTAAGTTTGTTCCAATGGGACTGAGACTTTAATTCTAAACTAGTGTTGCCTTCCTCAACCACCCTCCTCCAACAACAGAAGCAAAATAAACTGTCTGTCAATGGATATTAGACCTTTGTAGCCTGTAGGGGAAACAGTCATGCCTAAATATCCAATGTTTTAGCAGCATTGCAGGTAGATCTTGAAACGCAATATAATTTAATGTCTTTATGACATAGGATTTTCTGTTCATTAACAAGGAATGTTCTGTTCATTATTCAAGGAATAGCAGAAAATGTGTACATTACAAAATTTGGTTTATACTTGAAATTCCAAATAATAATTATGTAGTAGTAATTAACAACCCCTATTTCTACTTCAAGGTGTAGAAAGCTCCTTGAAGTCTGTGTGAACTGTGACTCAGGAGTTGTGATGTGCTGCATTGCCCCTGTGGACCCTTCCAATTCTCAGCTTAATGAGAATCCTGTTTTCTGCACTGTAGAGATGTAGTCTCTACCCTCAAAGAGAAGCTTGAATTATAGTTTGCAAAATAAATTAAAGCAGTTTTCCCTTCCTGTCCCCCTCTGTTTTTCTACCCTTCCTAAAGGATTTGATGGGAGATTTAGAATTCCATCATACAAAAGTGTAAAGAAAAAGTCATAGGAAAGGGCAATCGGAAAGTAATAAGAGCCTAAAAGTGAGTCTTCAATGGTGGAGCAGGGGACTCCTGTCTGCTTTTCAGCAATCAGGTATTATTGTACATCACTGTGCAGTCTCCACTTCTGTTTCACAATGTAGACATACCCTAGATTTAACAGAAATCAGTGCAAATGAGATCTGGTCCCTGGTATGGACAGCTGAGACACCAGGATCTCAGGCTGTACACATATAGATAAACTTAGACATATACTTTCTTTTTAACTTTCTGATGAATTTCATATTATTGACAATAAAGGTACTATTTATATTGTTGGACTGCTTTTGGATCATGTAAAATTAATTTAGCATGAAGTGTAGAATTTTCCTGAGACCTATGAGAAAAATATCCACATTCCAAGATACTTCATAACTCAGCAGTTACATTTTTCTGGAATTCTCTGCTGCTTCTAGAAAACATTAAATATACTGCTAATAGTGGAAATGTTCATTTGTCCTTAACTACGAGTAGTGAGGATCTGTGCTCTTCATTTCCCCACTTAATACTGTCCCCCTGAGCCCTCCCCAGAAATCTAAGGTATGTACATTCTCAGAAGAGAAACAAATAGAAATCCATTCCTTAAAGTATTCCTTTTGAAAAATTGCCAGGTAGGATGTGAGGATATGAACTGTTTTTCAGGACTGTCAAGAAATAGTGTAGGAGAAAAAAAGAAAACCAAAGAAAACTTTAAAGGTGGCGGTTCAGTGAATCAGAGAGCACCTTTGGTTATTTTCTCTTCCTTATTATAATAAGAATCATCTACATTGAATGATGTCTTAGGTGTTTGCTGGTATTCAAATTACATCTCTCCATTTGCTTATTTATGGCTGTTACAGCTTTTTATGCTTTTTCTGGGGAACTGCATGTGAGAGAAATGGCTTCTTGAATGAAGCTATTTTAAGATAAAGCATGATAAATTTATACTTAATTCTGTTCACATTTATAAATATTTCAGATTTACCCTCTATTGCATAAATTAATTGTTTGATTTGTAGTTGCTTTTGGTATTAAGATTCTTTTAAAATATGTAAAATGGTAAACATTTCTTTCAGGCATGCTCTGCTGCGTGAGGTTGAAAACAGTCTGAATTTGGCATGTGCTTTATTACTTATTAGTCTGACTTAGAAATAAGCCCATTTTAGATGCAGCATAGCATTCATATTAGAATGTTAAAAAAAAATCTGAGGAATTTCTTCCAACACTGAACAAGGAATTCATTAAAATAAGAAAAATGGTATTGGCCTTACAACTGTTCTTCATATGTAGAAGTACGGAAGACACACCCCCTGTTACAAGTTTTTTCAAACATGCTTCCTGCAACAGAGCTAGAGAAACTCTGAACAGAACATCATGTGATGTAAATCCTATAGTAAGATATGGTATGTTGTGTGACAAAACCCTCTAAAAATTGAGTTGCTCTGTTTGTCAGGAGGACTTTTTAAACTGATAGGTGAAATGGGTAATAACATCCATTAACAACCCACAATGTTAAATAAATGAAGAGGTGTAGAACTGAATTGTGTACTGGAAAAAATTACAAGAACCCCTTCAGCTGGCTTTTCCTGTGAAGAGTAGGTTGTGACACGCACCTTAATATAAACATTTCCTCTGTAGTCAATGGGGAGAATTAAATTTCTTCAGAGATTAGACTCATTCTTTCCACATAGGATTAGGCTCCTAACTTTCAGGCATTTGAAGTCTGGCAAGAGGAATCCAAGCCCAGGTCAATGAAATTAATTTTCCTTTATCTTTAACGCAGAGTAGCATTTGTGAGGACATAATGCAGAAGTACCAACAACCTTTTCTGGGGCCCTTGCTTGGGTCTTTATTAAGCTGTCAGACTAAGCCAGTTGTTCTTATGAGTGTGAGTAACCTTAATGAGATTAAACCACTAATAAAAACCCCCTTGCTTTTATTGATTCTAACTAAGTAGAGTAGTATTTGTTGTTTACATTGCTATCCATATTTTTTTAGAGTTTACACTAAGCAGTTGTGTTGCCTAGCATTTTTATTAAAAATTCTGAATAATGCATAAGTGTTTGTATACAACTTACAAGTTCGGTAGGTTGTATTATATTAACAGATGCATTGCAGATCTTTCCAGTTCAAAAAGTATTTGATTACCAAATCATGAGGCTGGTAGAATATGCATATAATCAGATTGAGTAATAGTCTTCTACATATAAAAAAATGATAATATTTTGCACTTTGGGAATAACTACCATCTGTGGACCTCAAACATTTCATATCTATTAACGATTAAACCCTCACACCTCTGCACTGCAAGCAATCTACACCAATATTTTTTTCTACCTGTATGTTGCAACGCACAAGCACACATATGTATACATAATGTAATACATTAGCAACTCAGTACTTCTTATATGTAGATCACAGCTGGACCCCATTATCATAACTTGGATTCTTCAGTGGTTTATCTCATCAACAGATAATCTTGCTACAATGATCTTGTTTACCAAATTGTTTCACTGCAAGACAGTCTCATTCATGACTAATCCTAAGGTTTTGTCACCTTGGGTCTAAATATTGTAACTGAGCCCCAGTGAAGTAGAGCTCATATATTCCTTCCATTATTAGAATGTTAATCATGGCTCTTATAGAACCAGACATTAGAGCTTTGGAGATAATAATGTACCATGACCTGACATGGTAGAGCTCTTTTCCAAACAAGGCATTGGAAACTGACTTTTTAACCATAATTTTCACATTATAATATTAAAATTATATGAATCTTCACAGAGTTGAAAGCAGGGGTTTTTTTGCTGTAAATGTATTACAAAGCAGCATGATTGTGCATTTTTTGTTCTGATGAGGTTATTAATTGAACAACATATTTGAGCTAATTTTTTAGATAGCCAGGAAAATAAACATTTTTAAAAATGCACATTAAGATCACATCTGTGCAGCGTGAAAAAATCATAGTTCCTTTTGCTAATTGGAATTACACACATTTAACATCTGATATTACTCTGGCTGATGTAGGTAATTGCATAGCACAGGGAGCACAGGGGCATCAAAAGGACTTGAACTTTGTAAGAACTGCTTTCTTGACAGAAGTAATATAAACAAGATTAGGTGTGATGATGCACAACTGTATGCAGAGGGACAGATTTAAATAGATTGTAAATTGATCTCATAATGCATTAAGCAAACCAGGAGTAATTCAGGATGGTGATGTAGAAAAGGTGTCTTCACAGGCTCATTTTTTGGCAGGAGAAAGGAACATTCAATGAATTACAGAAAAGAAAGGTTTCTCTAATTTTGAGGTGTTTTAGCTTGTTCCCATGTCTAGCAAAGTATATGCAATGGCAACAGTACATTAGTCACCTCAGCAACAAAAGCTGTTAAAAAAAATTCCCATTATTCCATATTGCACAAATAACTAAAGAGGATGTATGAACAGCAGAATGTCGTGAATGTTCATTTGGCTTTTATAAAAATCATACATTTTTAAACACTATACTATTTATTACCTATATATGAAAGTTTTTGGAGAATACACACAGGAAACTGTTTTATCACAAAAAAAAAAAAAGTATTTCCAGTAACATTGAAATCAGCATCAATACATTTTTCATCACTTCTCTTGCTTATACTAACTTTGTTGTTGGGAAAATTTTCACTGTAAAAGCTAAAAAAAAAAATTAATTAAAAATCCATTAGCATTAAACATCATAAGAGAATTTATAGATTATTGGGCAAGTTATCTACTAGTTATTTGAAATAAAAACTATGATTAAAACACCTACACAGTTACTGAAGAAAATAAAATGCACTGTTGAAGTCATACAAATTAATGTTTAATTCCACTTCATCAGTCACACACTTACTTCTGTATCTGCCATAGATTGGTGAAAGGAATGCTGACTGATGCCATAAACCTCTCAGTTTGTGGCTGTGCATATCTTAAATTCATTAAATCTACTTCATTTATGTTGTGTAACAGTGATGCTGATGAGCCTTAGAGCGTACACATCCCACTTCATACATTTGCGATTGTCCCCTCTAACATACACTTGAAATATATAAGAAAAAAGCTCAGCTTTGGCTTCCTCATTCCTCTGTCCCCAGTAGCAATAATTCTAGATAAAATTTCACAGTTAACCACACAGCAGAATTCTTAAAGAGCTCCTGAAGAGACAAGTTTGAAAATGAGACTAGATTTGTCCCTATTATGAGATGACAAAGCATTTAGTTGAAAAATGAAAGTTCAGCAAATGTGTTTGCCAGAGATTTCAGTTGTGCTAAAAAGCTGTCAGACTCTTACTCTCTAAACTCTACACTATTTGCAAAATTCACCTGGGAGAGCAGTGAAGTTACAAAACTAACATACTCTACAAATTCTCTGCTTTTGTTCTGTACCCATAGCATCCGTTGACAGTTATGCACACTTTAGAGGATTTTCAGATGAAATATTTCTGTATTCTCTAGGTGAGAATGAGAAATGGAGTGATACTTTGCAGAGAAGAAAAAAAGGAGACAGAGAAGAATCACTGTCTACCATTAGAGTGTATAAATCAAACCCAGTATTTAGATCAGTGAAAATGTCAGGGTTTTTAAGCTGGAGAAGAGAGGACAGATGGATGCCAGTTTTATAGGCCCAACCTTGCTAGTGGCAAGTTTTAATTTATTAATAGTCAGTTCATTAAATAAAGCCCTCTTTGCACTCATAGGAGGGCTTTTCTCCAAGATTTCTTTGACCAGACAGATTTTTCCTTTTTTCTAATAGCTCTTAATAAAACTCCTTCAATAAACTTGTCCAGGCACTTTGGAGTATTGAAGTGAGCTTTCTGAACGTATAAAAGATTTCATTGAGAGCTTTGATGTAATTTGTGAATTTTCAAAGGTAAGACTTATGGTATTATAATCTTCTTCAAGGCAAAGTGACATCAGAGTTACCTTGTCCCTGTGAAGTCATCGGGTATTATGGGAAAGGAGACATGAGCATAAGGCACAAAGCAGAAAAATGCTTCAATATAATCAGAAGATGAAATCAAAGAAATACAAACTAGAAGTAAAATTAATAAACATCTTAAATAGCATATTAACATCAATTTAAAAGCGACTAAACCTAATAGTAATGCAAAGACTTTCTGTAAGAAGGATGTTACATAGTGAAAAATGCCATTTGTGATACATATTCTATAATCCTGAGCATGCTCCTGTATTAATAAAACTGAGGGCCCTTTTGTATAGATACAAAGACATAAACAATCATAGAATGGTTTGGGTTGGAAGGTACCTTCAAAGACCATCGAGTCCAAACCCCCTGCCATGGGCAGGGACACCTTTCACTATACCGGGTTGCTCAAAGCCCCATCCAACCTGGCCTTGAACACTTCCAATGATGGGGCATCCACAATTTCTCTGGGCAACCTGTTCCAGGGTCACACCACCCTTGCCATAAAAAATTTCCTCCTTATGTCCAATCTAAATCTACACTTTTTCAGTTTAAAAATGGTGCCCCTTGTCCTGACACCACAGGCCCTGGTAAAAAGTCTCTCTCCATCTTTCTTATAAGCTCTCTTTACATATTGAAAGGCCCCCAAAAAGGTGTCCCTGGAGCCTTCTCTTCTCCAGGCTGACCAATCCCTACTCTCTCAGCCTGTCTTCATAGGAGAGGTGCTCCAGCCCTTTGATCATTTTCGTGGTCCTCCTCTGGACCCGCTCCAACAGGTCCAGGTCCTTCTTGTGCTGGCGATCCCAGAGCTGGACACAGTATTGCTGGTCGGGTCTCTAGCGTAGAGGAGAAAAATCACCTTCCTCAACCTGCGGGCCATGCTTCCTTTTTACGCAGCCCAGGATACAATTGGCTTTTGGGATGTAAGTGGGCACTGCTGACTCATATCTAACTTTTCATCAACTAATATCCCCAAGTCTTCTCTGCAGGGCTGTTCCCAATCCATTCACCACACAGACTGTATTGATACTGAAGATTGCCCTAGCCCACGTGTAGGACCTTGCACTTGGCCTTGAACTTCTTGAGGTTCATATTGGCCTACTCTTCAAGCCTGTCAAGGCCCTTCTGGATGGCATCCCTTCCCTCTAGTGTATCAGCTGCACTATTCAACCTGGTGTCATCTGCAAACTTGCTGAGGGCGCACTCAGTCCCACTGCCTATGTCATTAATAAAGATACTGAACAGTACCGGTCCCAACATGCACTGCTGAGGGACACCAGCTGTTACTGATCTCCATTTGCACATTCAGCTGTTGACTGCAATTCTTTGCAATTCCACCAAGCCAACTCCTTGCCCATCCCATAGTCCATCCATCAAATCTATATCTCTCCAATTTAGAGACAAGGATGTTGTGTGGGACCATGTCAAAGGCCTTGCAGAAGTCAAGGTAGATGACATGAGTTGCTCTTCCCTTACCCACCAATGCAGGCACTCCATTGTAGAAGGCCACAGGATTAGCCAGGCGTGATTTGCCCTTGGTGAAGCCATGTTGGCTGTCTCCAGTTACCTCCTTGTCATCCATATGCCTTGACGTACCTTCCAGGAGGTTCTGTTCCATGAGCTTTCTGGGCACTGAGGTGAGGCTGACTGGCCAGTAGTTCCCAGGGTCCTCCTTTTTACCCATTTTTAAAATGGGTGTGATCTTTCCCTTTTTCCAGTTGATGAGGACTCCTCCTGACTGCCATGATTTTACAAATATGCTGGAGAGAAAATTGACCACATCTGCCAGTTCCCTCAAGACCCTAGGGAGCATTTCATCAGGTCCCATGGGCTTGAATATGTTCAGGTACCTCAGATGATCTCAAACCTGATCTTCTGCTACAATGGGTGGGCCATCATTCCTCCAGTCCCTGCCTTGAGATTCAGGGACTTGAGAGATGTGGGAGGATATGCACATGCACATGTATATAAACCCCTACATTCACATGTTAAAGAAAATTTTTTCTGAGTTTTAAATTGGAGTGCCAACAAAATCCTCTTTGGTTTCCTTTCACAAAGTTTCTTACAGTTGTTCCATAGATGTTATTGTTTAGGGAAATGAATGGTGTTTATAGCTCTATTTGTGCTCTAGGTAAAATGAAAGTTAGAGATATTGACATCTTTGATTAGAAAACCTGATGTTGCTAGAAAAACAGATTACTTTGAGGGCATTTTGTCAGATCTGAAACAGAATCGATAACTTATTGGATAAAAACAAGTTAAGAACAATGGTTCCAAATTTAATTCGATTATGCCAATCAGTTAAATAAATCAGAGGTTAGGACCTATGGAAAGAATGAAGTATTTACAAAGGTAGAGATGGTTACATTGTTATCTCCTGTAGGATACCTCTCTGCTGAAGTTGGTTCTGGAAGGAAAAAAGTGTGCTTTAAAAAATTGTGCTTTAAAACTGTTCTGTCCTGTGAAACCCTAAGTTTTAATATCCAACTGAATTATTATTTACATTTCCAGGCCTGTTTTTTCAACATTTTGTTTGTTTCCAGTTAGTGATTGACACTGAGAAGTTATAAATGAAGTAGCTGTTTTCCACTAGTAGAAGAATATTTGTGTCCTTATAAATTGCCTGTATAAATTCACTTTGGTATATAATGGTATTATGAAAAAAAATCCAAGAAAGCATTTTATAAATCATATTAAGAAACTAATTTTACATATGAATGAATATAATAAAATATAAAAATAAATTGTATTGTATTTTGTGAAATAAGTATTCAGGGAAATAAGAAAGAGAACCTTGGTTTTACAAAAAATACTGTTTTGATTTACATCTCTGTCACACCAACCTAACTGAAGGGATGTCAGGACATCCTGTCTTAATTTTTGATGAGTTCATTTGCCCGTAGGAAAGTCCTAATACAGTTAATTTTTACTTGCTGTCTAAAATGTTCAAATTATCTTGGAAGTTTTATGATGGACATGGCCTAAAAATAGTTCGTTCTGTATCTATTCTTCCCATCACAAATGAATTTCACCTCCCGCTTTAAAAGATTTTAAGTGATAATGAACATTTTTTCCTTGACAACACTGGAGTGGGTATTAGAGAAGCTAAAATTAGTTTAGTTTACAATTACAGAGAATTGATATTACACCATGAACAAAACTGAAAGAAATCCTGCAAAATCATTAACCTGAGATTAGAAACAGTCTGTCACAATAATGAGGACAGGGAACACCAATACTCTTTCTATGTAACTCTGATTACAGATCCATATCGCTGAATACAGAGAGGGGTAGAACAACAGACAGTACACATTTATCTAGGAAAATGGAATTTTGATCACATACATTTATAGGAATTGATCAATTAAAATGTTTGAAATTTAATGTCCACAGTTTCTTTGTTATTTTTTAAGGGACTGGCTCTTCCTTTTTGGCTTTGGTTTTGTGGTTTTGTTTTTGTTTTTACTAGGAGATATAGAAAAGAAACACAGGCTAAAACTGAGCAGAAACACTTAGGATTATTTCCAATTTTCCCTTAATTTTTTGAAAGTGACAATTAAATCCTTAAGAGTTATTTTTTTCTAGTTTTGCTCAGAATGTTTGCCATTATAAAGCTAAATACAAAAAGAAACATTTATTTTCAATTTTTCTTCAAAGTTTTTGACCAGGTTCATCTTAACCCAAGTAGCTGATTGCACCTCAGATTTTTTTCTTTGAGGACTGTTACTCACTGAAGTGGAAAAGATTCTGTGTGCCTGTATTTACACACATGCATTACTTTACATATATATATATACACGCATGTATATATGGTTGTCTATATGTACACACTCGCATACACCTCTCAGAGACACAGTAGGTTAATATCACTGAACTATATGGTAATGCTAGCCCCAAATAAGTTATAAATCTAAATCTGGAAAGGGTTTGCAAAACTGTTTGCTTGCCAACTGCCTGATATACTGAGTTATTGTAATTTATTACCAACCTTGGTTAGCAGGTGTGAAATGCATCAAGGAAGATGTTGTGAATCATCATCATGTTGTTTTCATCCATTGTGTTTGCTGTCTGCAGCTGAAATATGAATGAAATGATGTATTTTATGGGTTTTTTTTTCAATGACAGCCAAAGAAAATACATACAAGGCAAAACACTTTATGATGGTTCCTTCATATTTTTTACACTTCTGCTACGAAATATTGCCTCTGAAAATGGTTAGACACATTGTGTTTCCAGGTTGTATGTACTTTTCCTGTGGCTAAGCAAAAGAAGCAGTGGGAAGACCTTGGTGGAAAGATCACTTATTACCTGCTTCATATCGTATTCACTTCCGAAAGCTTTTGCCAGAGGCTCATGTCAAATGCAGAATACTCCATTAGATATAAACTTGACAGTTGCTCCAAACCATAGATTGTTCCAGCTTCTTTGGCATCTCCAAACACAGTAAGGTATATCATTGCTTAAATAATAATAGCTAGAGGGATTCCCTCCACAAGGTATAAAAACGAAACTGTAACTTTCCTATTAGAGGATGAGTTCTGAAAAAGGGATTCTGGCTCTGAGTCACAACTGACCAAAGCTGTGTCTAGTTATGCAGAATTCTGCGATATCCCGTTACAAGCAGATCTCTTCCCTTCCACTAAATCTACTAAGCCTTACTTAGTGACAGAAGTATGTAGGAAGGAGTTAAACTCGTAATTTCAGCTATTTCCCACTGTCCCACTCCTGACTGTCTCACTCCTTTCAGGCTCAGGAAAATAGCAGCTGCACAAAGCAGCTGGCCATCTACCTTTTCTCTTAACGTCTACACCTGGATACTACTAATGCTACACTTAATACTAAATTCAGGTAAATGCACAGTCACAGAAGATTTGCAAAAGGCTAGAGAGTCTTAAACACATAGACAACTCCCTGCAGTTGTGCGGATCTGCTAATACTCTGGTTTTAAATAAATAACCTTGTTAAAAAATAGGTACTTATTGAAATGATTTTATTTAAAGACAGATCTAAGAATTTGATGTTGCACTAGTTCACTTTACAGAGCCATAGCATCTTTGGTATTTTTCTCTTAAATCAGCTATTTGTAAATTTATGCACAAAATATCCCTATTTTGAGGTATGTATTTTGAGATTACACTGTTCAAAAATTTTTTATACTGTGGTTCCAAAATATAAATGCATTCTACATTTCTGTTTTGATCTGTGTGCAGATGTAGATGGTTTTTTACATATATAAAACACAAACATAACACACACATACATCTACATATATATATATACACACATACATACATACATACTTATTTTATATAAGAAAATCAAAGCTCATCGTGGGATAGATAGTGAAAGACTTATAGGAATGATGGACATAAGATTGAGTCCTACATAATTAAATGGAAAAATAAGTTTACTGCTCAGGCTATGTTCTTGTATGAACACACAGTCACATACATCTTAGTGGTTGGCTTTATGCAGCTCTAAGTTGAGATACAAAGTACTCTGACATAAACTGGGGGAAAATAAATACAGAGAAATACAAGCCAGAAGCATAAGTCTACAGTTAAAGCTACAGTGGCATATGAGACAGTTGACTCAACGTACTCCATCAAATGAGACTACCCACAAACAAATTGCACTTAGGGACTAATTTAATAATTTTATTGTAAATGTAATTTCTTAGAATATTAAAATATATATAACATTTTAGGACAGTTAAGCATATTGATTTGGGGAGAAAACAAAAGTTTAATTTATTGAGTTATTGAAAAATTGCTACATTCTGAATATTTGGGAACGTATAGCCTTTTACCTTAGTGCAGTTGTATAAATACCAGTTTAGAAGACTCTAGCTCTGCAATACTTTTTAACATAGCTGGTACTTCAAGGCAAAACTTCTGGCATTTACAACTTAATACACATACAGTCAAAATTAATTTCATTCTATTCTTAGCTCCAAACCCCGAAACTTCAAAAGGTTTAGAAAAGAAGTATATTACAGTAATCTGCTTCTGTAGTAGGGGTATGCCATAGTAACCATATATCTGCTGTATGTAAAGACTAGTTAACTAATTTGCTTGCTTTCTTACTTTTATTCTTTCCTTTTTTTTTTTTTTTTTTTTTTGCATACTATATATAATTCTTTGGATTCAAACTCATAAAAAACTGTTGATGAGATTCAGCTTCAGAGGAACAGTTTTTGACTCATAATATTTCAAAAAACACATTTCTGGAAACTTTGCCATATTAAATCTTATTATTATAGGGGTCTGGCACAGTCATTATTGAGTTGTCATCATAGTCTATGGGATATAAATCTAAGAAAATGCCTCCAGTATAAAGAGAATTCTTTATTAAAACCACCTTTCTTTAAGACTGTATTACATCAATATGTGATTTTTGTGTGAGCAGGGCTTCCTTTTATGTCACCATGGTTGGTCAACTGCCTGCTTGTGTTGCATCAGTAGTAGAGCTATTAGAGAATGTAGAAAGCAGCCTGACCAGGTGACCTTTTAAAGAAAGGCTTGTTACACCAGTGATCCCAGGAAATCTTCATTAAAGTGAATGGAGTATCTCCTTATTTTTTTTCAAAACTTGAGGAGTGAAATATCTTAGAGTGATTTATTTTCCTTATCTTTGATAGCTCCTTACTTAATAGTCCAAGTTTTATTCTGTATGTATTCCAAGCAGAAAAATGCTAAGAAGCACTAACAAATTGTTACTTCCATGTCTGGTCATCATCTTACTGTTTGATGCTATTTTGGCAAAATTTTCTACAACATTTAAAATATTCTGCTGCAGGTAGCTAAAGACAGTGCATGATGACAGAGTCATCAGTTTATCAGGGTTCCCTGCCTAATAGGCATGAGATACACAGAATATACCTGTAAACAAATATAGCCATAATTAGACAGCAGTACCAAATACATATTTCAGATCCTATTATCCAAAATGTGAATATTGGCAGGTTAAAGCTGACTTGCAGGGACACCCAACATGTACAGCAAGTTACGAGTTAATGTGCTTCCACTGATGCTGGTCACCAATACATACCTATTGCACTCTTAACAAACCTCTTGATTAAAAGTAGGCACTATCTTATGTGTCCAGTCCCTCTAGGCTGTCAGTTTAACACAGCATTTTTATAAGAAGCTACTCAAGATTTTTCAATGTATGAGCAAATGTATGAGGAATTCTTTATGCTGTCTTCCTTCAGCTCAAGGAAGTTGCCATCTGCTTCAGTCATGCAGGAGGAGTTCAACTAACAGCAGCTGACATGTGCGTTCCAGAGCTGTTGAGCCAACTTTTCCAAAACCGTGGCTATGTCAGTAACCAGCTAGCTAGCGACAATCATTAGGTGCCATGTTTCTAATTAGCAATAACTTGATGGGTATTATTTCCCCCTCCCCTTTAAATAGTAGAATATGCAGGGCTCCATCCTCTTTCAAGATAAAAAAAGATGCACTTGATTTAAAAAAAATTGCTAAGTGTATCCTTTAGATAAATTTGTCCAGCACTACTAATAAAAATACCATATGGCACAAGGATAGACCATATACCTCCTAATTTTGAAAAAAAGCAATTTGTGTTTAAACACCTTGTTTCTTGAATAACTTGACTTGCTGAAGCAAGATGAGAAATTTCTTCAAGCTCAGTTCCTGGCGGCTTTACACTTCTTACTGCAACAGGCAGAGTGAAGTGATCTTTTCCAATTCTCAAGAATACACTTTTCCATGGGAATAAATGCTGTGCCTGTTTTCTTCACTGTATCTCCCTGTGATCATTCGTGCTGTGAATACAAGTGCAGGGAAGGTCTTGTTGCTAAGGTGCCAGAAATTACATCAGAGTTAGACAAAAGACTTGGTGAAAAAAAAGGGCTAGTGGTGGGAGAAAACCAAACATTTTCACAGGTGACTTGGCTAAAGATCTAGTTTAGCAAAGACATTCTTTTTTCTTTGAAAGAAACTGAAGAGAAAAAAGAAAAGAAAGAGGTTTTTTATTGTTTGAAAAAGATCAGAGAGAGTAAGTACTTTAAGAAAATTGTCTAGAAACATATCATAAAGTAAGTATGTCAGAATGGGCATCTAAATAAAAGCAGATAGGAAGAAAAATAGCCATAATTATAATCCAGAAAAAAAAAAAGCCATGCTAAAAATGGAAGTAAGTTTACAAATCCAGGCTCTAAGAACTCTTACAGCATATTTGAAGAGCAAAATAATACTCATCTTCCACTCAGTGTGATCTTTGTTTTAAGCTTACATTAAACTAGTGTGTTTATAAAGGCTACCAATAAAAGAATTCTGCATTCTTAGGTGGATTTTTTTTAATTATTATTAATAATATTATATTTAAAACTCATAATATAAACCATAACTTAGGTTAAAGACCTATCTTTATTCTGAAGAAGGCTTTTGATCTTTCTTACAGTTTAATTTGCCAGAATTAATGTTTGGCCAGGTGTGATCTCTGCCTAAACATGGCTTTTTAATACAGCATTTTAAGGAAATAAATTTTCTGAGATAATGTTGTTCATCCTTCATCCACTCCTTCCTTTCCCCCAAGGTGCTGAGCGAAATGGCACTGAGCTAAACTTAATTATACAAAGAAAGATTCTTTACAACTTCTTTTTCTTCAAGCTGTAAAGAATTAATTTTTCATTTTAATGTCATAGTAATGCACAAATTATATTTGTCTGCTTTTTAAATGGAGAATTATTTTCATTCTATTTTTTTAAAGAAGAATTTAGCCTAAAAATATTGAGAATTATATTATGAATACTGAAATCCCAGTTATTTAGGTAGTTATTGTAAACACTGAGATACTAATCTTTAGATTATTTTATATATTAACAGTTACAAAGAAAAATTTTTGAGTTACAGTTCATTTCATCCTAATATACGTGTTCTAAAATTGATCAGATGAGTTATTTCTATGCTCTTGTTTAACATAATGAAGTCACAAAATATGAACATAAAAGACTGTGAAAAGTAGGTCAATAGCCAACAATTGACAATTATAAATTGTATTGTAGACATTCAGACTTTTTTTTTTTTTTCTAAACCACATTCTGAGTGGAGGTTCCTTGGAACAACTTTACACTGTGGAGTTGATGTTACCTGGATGAAGAGAAATAAAGTTTGCACCAGCATACGAATTTGAGATAACTCTTGATCTACCTGTCAGTTTTCAAACACAGTAAGGCTGAGTCCCAGTTTAAGTGTATATATAAAAGTTTAAGTCTATTGACTTTGCAGATGATTTTGGGGAACTAACAAAAATGTAATATGAATGAAGTATAGCCTGTGTTGATAGTCTAAACCAAGGCAATCAACCCAGGCAATCATTCTGGTGGTCTCTGCCAAAATTTTCAAAGGTGGAGGTATTTTTACCACCAGAGATATTACCACCAACTTTCCTAACAATTTCAAGTAATAAGTTTCAAGAACCTTTAGAATAAATTTATATAAAGTACCTCTTTGCCTTATATTTCTTTTTACTTAGATTGCTTTTCATACCACAGTATTAAGACCTTGCAAATGGTTTCACAAGGCATTTCAAGGAGGTACATGGAATGTTTATGAATGCAACAATCCCCTAATTTTTGTGGCCAGTCTTTACAAATTTCAGTGGCAGTGTAGTAAGAATGAATGCTATGTTTCTGTGGTTTATGGGGTAGTTCATCTAGAGAAGGTTGAAGGTGCATATAGTTTTTTACATTTTCAGGTCCATTTCAGACAGATAGCTGAGGAGAAAAGAGTTGTGTATAAATGTAAAGTTAGAAATAGGTAGATGAAAAAAAACCCAACAAACCACACGGAAGTTCTTGCTACTTTTCACATCCCCACATACCAATGTAGAGTGCTTTACTCTTGGAATTGATTCTGGTGGACAAGAACTCAATCTCTAAAACAAAAAAATTACAGATCAGTTAAATACTTTAATGTATGTAAAAGATTTTGGAGTCTGATCTGGTTATTGTGCTTATGCAACCACAAATGAAAGCTTAGTCATTACTTTGGAAATTTCAAGTTTTTTAAAACTCATGCACTGTACATAAATTTGTATGGGGATGCCTTTTGGGATGGACTACTTCCAAGGTCATTAGTAATTAAGTAAGATTTTTGGTCTTGGTCTTTATATCAAGTTATCTAGTTTGTCTCAGTAAGAGGTATTCACCTACACAGTATGCGAAGTCCTCTTTTAAATACTGCAAACTGGCTTCAGTCTGGATGATTGCAATAATTGTAAAGATTTTTCTGCAAAGTTTACCATTCATCCCATTTCCTTTAACTGTGTCTTGTTACATCTCCCTAGCTTTCCTGGTCTTTTGTCTACACAAATTATGAATTGACATTGTGCTTGGGATTTTGTCCTTGGGATTTACTTACTGCTGACAGGGGAAACTTTCCTACCCTTCTCCCCAGCACTCCAGTGGAGAGCCAGGAAAATTTTCCAGCAGGATTGAGGATAGAATCTAGGAAAATGGGAAAGAATGGCCACCCTTTCACATTTATGTGTCTTTAGACACCAAAAAGGTTCTCCAGTGCTTTCGCATAGCTACTGGACTCAACCCCCTGTCAGCAGAACTATTATGGAAAACACCCTACCATTAGTTGACTCCTCCCTCTTAGCTGTACAGTTGCAGCTGCAGAAAGGAAACTTCAGATTTTACTGCTTTTTGAAGCAGCATTAACTTTTGAACAAACATCTGCATTAGCATCCTCAGGATCAGCCACAGGTGGCTATTATGATGTGGAAAGCGACATCTCCTCAATTCCAGTGGTGCGCCTTCTCTCCCTACAAATTTTAACAGTGTCTTTAAGATACCGAGCTCCAACAGAGAGATCTCCAAGTGGTCCCACACAAAGAAACAGATACAGTGAAGCTAGTGCTTTTCTACGTCCCTCTCTATTTATGCTTATCTGGATCTTCCACTTCAGGTCCTCCAAGAAATGGTGGAAAAATTTGAACTCAAGGGCATCACTCTGTCTTTACATCATTGTTTAATATGTTGAGCTAGGATATCACCCCCCCAAAAATATGCTTTAGAGATCTGACAACAAAAGGCTGCATAGCACAAGCAACCTCAGTTCTGCCAGTCAGAAAGCATTTGGACTTCCATCAAGCCCTTTCTATTTTTATGGCTCTCTGCATTCTGACTACTAAATAAAACAGGATTCTTTCAAATTCCTGGGCATTTTGCCACCACTTTGGGCCATGGGGCCAATAAAAATCATTAGCAATACATAAATTTTATCCAGTGGGCTTTCCTGAACATGTGCAAATGTTCATAAGGTTAGAGAACAGAAATCCACATGTTGTATCTTACATGCTTGGAATGCATCCAGTTTAACTAGTTTAGAGTAAGTTCATATGAATATCTTGACATTTTTATATCAAATTAGGACACATGTGGTTCAAGTACCACAATAAGAATTCTGATTAAATAAACAGATTGCTATTACATTCCAGGAGATAAAATTAATCACTGTAAAAAGCACTGTTTTTTCATCTTTACAGTATTATAGTAACACTAAGCTACAATATTCATGAAATATCCAGATTTTCTTAGATGGAAATTTGCCTTTTTAAAATAGAAAGTTTCCATCTTTAACAGAGTTAACATTTCCTGTAGGAAAGCAAGACACTTGAGACATTTGGAGGGGGGACGGACCTGAAATCTAGTATTCAGTAAAAACATTATTATGGGATATCTTGGACCAATTTTAACACAGATATAACTTGTTTTCTTGACATGACTAACTTAACTGACTTATTCAGTAAGAAGTACATACTATTGTTTAATTATAAGTTTGATAAACCTGGAAAAAAAATAGCCTATTCTTGGCTTGTCCTTGCACTGTTTTGAATAAGCAAGGCAGCTAATACTTTGTTTTGTTTTTTCACATGTGTTTTTTTTTCTAGACTAGTGTCAAGTAGAAACATACTTTTAATGTGAAAGTAAAAATAGCAGGAGCAATCTGTAAACTTTTAAAAATACCAATACCTTAGCAGCACCCAAACTACTAACATGTAAACATGTTGGGTCTGATAAATATGACACTTAACAGAATTCTGCACACATTGCTTTATAATGGTATTATTTTACTGAAAATTGTGCCATAACAACACTGAGCATTTAAACAACCTACAATGCATTTTGGGAGTACACTTGGAAATCATTTCATAGGGGTTTTTTTGGAGTTAAATGGAACTGAAGCTGAGCTTTTTTATTGTGGCTCTGGCTATCCACCTACACACCCACTCCAAAACTATTCCTTTCTTTGGGCTATTAGCTTTTGAAAAGTGTAGGACATTATTGTATATGGAAGCACTGAGGCAGAGCTCTCCTGAAGCAAAGATGAAAACTAACCACTAAATTTTGCCTAAGAGTTATAATTACTAAGATGATACTAAGATGATTATCAGTGCAAGCATATTTTAGCATCGGTGGATATTAAAAAAAAAAAACCAACACGCCCCTCCCTACATCGATCAACTCGCCCCCCCCCACCAAGATCCAACAAAAGTGGTAATGAAAACCACTGTTGCTGAGATGTCAAAACCCCAACAAGTGTAGGAAAGGATTAAAAAAAAAAATAAAATATGCTATTTTAAGACATTCAATTTGGCCTGCGGAGATTCTTAATTTTTTATATGTTATGACCTCAAGTTATCACCGAAAATTTTGTATCCTTAGACTGATTCCAAATGGCTGTAGAGGAAATGTGCTGCATTTGTGTTCCTCTCATGTTAAGTCATCATGATCTAAGTTTTCTAAGCTGTGCACTAGTGTGAGAACACAGTGTCCTTATAAAATATGAGAATTTTCTTGCATTCTGTAACAATATTTAATCTGGGTAGACTGTCAAAATAATTTGTCTATATATCCAGTTTCTTTCAGTTGTTACTAACACCTTTCTTAATTTATTGTGTAGTTTTCAGCAGTGTAAGAGTGATTTAATAAAAAAATAGCATATATAATTTAGTTTTGCTAACATGTACAGTATGCTAGGCACTTTTCTAAAAATGAGGAAAAGCAAAGGTGAAACAACTTGAGCATTAACTGGATAACAGTAGAAGTACAGCTCTGATGACAAGTACATTTAATAAATATATTTTTATTCATTTTTGAATAAAGCAATATTGTAATCTTTTTTTTCTCAGATAACTCCATATTTAAGATGTGTAGAAATATTGCCAACTAATCATCTAAGCATGAGAAGCACAGAACACAGTTATAGACAAGCTTGAGTGACTGTATTCTGGGAAAGTGACACTAACTGCAGTGGGAAACATAAAAATGTAATGTATTAATGGATAAACCTTGCTAAGCATGGAAAATTTAGTTTTGTTTCTTTATTTGTTCATCAGTTGTTTACTTAAAATAGCATTCAATATGATTGCTTTCAAAAGGTGTTCATTTCAACTTTTTATTTGATTATTCAGTTTGTGCCCATTATTCATGGGTAAGATGACAGTCATTCGAGTCTAATTCAAATCAAATTAGATGACCCAAGTTTTAATAAAGAAGAACAATGTTTTAAAAATCATTGTTCCCTTGGAAATATCTATGGGATTATCAAGTAAATGATATATATTTATTTTTAATAACAACATTTTAAATAATCTTAAAAAAATTTTTTTTATTATTACATGCTATGGGAGTTTCCAAAAGAAAGAGAAAGGGTGTCTTTTTTATTAGAAGTCTATAGCATCACTGAGATTCTCTATGATTTCTCTAAAGAAGAATATAGGGAACATTTTTAGAAGACAAACAGGACAGAAGGTGCATTTAATGTATATGTATATTAATGTATTTGTATATGTGTGTGTATCTATGTACACACATAGAACATTTTTTAATTCTTTCTCTTCTGTCTCCCACTTTCCTCCACCCAGTAATTAACCATACCAGAGTTTCATGCTGACTGATGATGTGTTGCACTAACCATTACATGCCTTGCAGCAGCATTTGCTCATAGTACAACCTGACTCATTTATGAGGTTCCTTATGTAAGTGTTCACTAATAATAGTAGTCTGTAGCGAGCTAAAAAGTGCTGGCAAACACCAAAATGGAGTAGAAAGAATGCTCTGAATTGTCACTTACCATCCCTTACATGTAATTATCCTTTATTACATTAGCAGAGTAATTTAATTGTGGTGGATATTGGTACCTGTAATCACATAAACTGTAGATCAATACAAACTTTCATTTCTACTCCAGATTTTGAAAACGAAGCGTCTGACGTACACAAGGACATTTTGCCGATGAAACCAACAGCAGATGGGTGTTGCAAACCGTAAGTAACTCTAAGACCTGACATCACCTGATAGAAGAAAGTTAGCCCTAGGCTAGGTGGCAGCACCAAGGACCCACTACTTCAGGTTTCCTTTCAGGAGCATCCCTCAGAACTCTCTACAGGGTGTCTGTCACAGGCGTCATTGAAGTAATTTCATTGCACTCTACTGCATTAAGTAAAAGGAGAGTATCGGTTGCCGTTGATCATTTGCCTCTCTTGAACTTGGATTTTTGTCTTAGAATAATGCGCACCTGATTTATTCTGGTTTGTGGAGGTTTTTTAAACATCATTTTTTCACTGGGTAATACTGGACTACCACAGATTAAATATAACCAGGCTTCCATTGGTTTTACCTACCCAAATACCACTGTTTAACTGCTGCTAATTAACTTTCAGCTATTAATACGAAAGTTACATCATAGCTAGTTCTGACCTTAGTTTTTTCATGATATATTTTCTTCAGAAGTAAAAGACAAATTGCAAAGACTTTTATCTTTTTGACATTTTCTTATTAATTTCAGTTCACTTTAGTTTTAAAGTGGCAAAATCTGGATTTGTTTTCTTCAACTAGAAAAAAAAAATTTAAAAGAAAATTTCTAGTATTCAGATACAATAATGATTTTGACTTTCAAAGATTATAATTAATATTAAATTTAAATAACTGACACAAAAAGCTTCATCGTTATGTTTCAGTTTATTTCAATGGACTTCTTACATTTTATATTTCTTTTATTTCTGCACAGAAAACTTTGGTTTTTTTTTTTTTTACTTCTCCCAGTTCAGATGAGAAGTGTATGGAAAATCAGGGGACAAGTTCTGATTAATATAATAGTTAATCCTGGAAAGCTGTAACAAACTTTAAGCATTTTACCACCAGTAGCACACAGTCTCTGCTATCTGGCACGAGCTACTCCCCAATATTTTTTCACTTTCAAAGAAAAAATTACCCAAGTCTAATCTAACTGGCATTGTGGTTGTTGAAAGTTGCTGTTTTCTATACAGAACTGCCCTTTTTGCCAGACCTTACAAACTTTCTGTCAATGGAGCCTTCTCAGAGAAGTGTTTTGTAAAATCTGGAACATCATTTGGGCTTGAATTTCCCTTAACTAAAACCAAACAAAAAGTCTTAGGTACCTGCTTTGGAGAAATATTTGGAAAAATTAGTACGAAGAAGCACTGGTGATTATAAACATCTGTCCTCCAGCACTGTTTTAGGCCCACAGTCCATTTTGAAATCACTCTGGTTTATTTTATGTGATTAATACAGCAACATTTAAGAAAAATATCTATGGGATTTACTGTATGGAACGTTTATTGCAAAGAGAGTAATAGACCTGCTACTGTATGAAGGATAGGTTTGTCTTTTGCCTTCCTTCACTGGTGATAATTTTTTGTAGTGTACTTTTATGAGAACAACTTACTGACAAAGCTGTGATTAAATTATATATATACGTTTATCTTGTGAAAACTGTTGAGTATCAAAAAGACACCTCTATGTCTTTTACTTTTTTCCTTTTTCTTCTGAATACTGGAACATGGAGCTGCAGAACTGTTCTGTATAAATAACATAAATTACATAACCATGCTCTTTTGGGAAAATAAAACATTTCTCATCTGCTGAATAAAATACCTTTTTCACTTTCAAAGCTATGCAGAACTGCCATATTTTATACATTAGAGAATGTTTATACAACATGCTTTAGGAAAAAAATATCTGGATGAACAGACTTTATCAGGTGTCAAAACGCATCTGTTGATAAATGGCTTTGTATGTGTTCTGAATTAACATTAATCATAAAAGGAAAGTATGCCTTCTTAATCCAGCCTTCTAGAATAATCATGCATTTAAGCAGAATATAAATTAACTAGAATGCATTTATAAGACAGGTATTCCAAGATTTTATTACAGGAATAAGCCTGGAACAAGTAGGATTACAACTACAAAAATGACAAATATTTCACTTATTCTTAAAAGCCTGCATATTGTTTAAATTTCAGCTACTCTATTTATTGGATTAATGTTAATTTTATGTTGTAAATGGAATCCTTTCTCTCTGCCAAAGTGGAACAACTGTGTAATACATTAAGTATTATTGTTCATAAATAATAAGAGCAAGGTCCTGTTCTGTCTTACAGTTATGTGCAGCTCTGCTATGTACCTCTTAAAGGTGGTATTTGTTTAAGCAATAGAAGCATTATTTGGTCATAAAACACAAAGCAAAGAGGGAAAAAAAAAACAACTCTAAAAAGAATGCAACATCAATGACTGGATGATAGATCTATGTGTACTTCTCTGTTCATTAATTTGTAAATTCATTAAACATGCATTTTTGAGATGCTTTAAAATCATAGAAAATAAGACTGAAAAACTTCCCATACACTTCAGGAATTCATCTGTGGAAATTCCCTCCTGAAGAGAGGGTCACTATGTCTAAACTGTTCTTAGCAGATGTTTATCTAACCTGTTCTTAAAAGCATCTAAAGATAGAGATTCCACATCCTGCCAGAGCAATCGGTTATATTGCTTAAATATCCTCACGGCTGAAAAGTTTTTCCTAATGTCTAAGTTAGGTGTCCTTCGATGCAGTTTAACCTATTTGTTTTTTCCTCTCCCCTTGGAGAACAGTTTGTTTATTCTTCTCTGCCATAATCTTCCATAGATTTGAAGGCTGTTATTTTGTCTCCCTTTAGATTTCAGTTCCTCAGATTAAACTAGCTGAATTCCTCAGACTTTCCTCACAGGCAGTCATTTGTTTTCTAGATTTCTGGCTATTGTTGTAATTCTCTTCCAGACTCTGTCACACTGGTCCAAATTTTGTTTAAACGTGAAGTCTAAAACCAGGCAAATCTCTCAGCCGAGATCTCACCCATGCTGAATAGACAGGAAGGACTTGTTGACATGGCTAATTTATGCTAGTATTCAGACACTTTGGTGCATTCCTCAGAGAGCAGGAAAGGTACAATACGTGTATTGGGAGTGGCAATTTGTCACCTGGTACCCATGCAACTAGGAGATGGACACTAAGGACCGGATTCATCAGCCTTAAAAATTAGGTGCCTTGCTATTAAGACTACCTCTGCAGACTGAGGAGCAAACAGCTCTTCTAAACTAAAGGTAGGTCTGCAGGTTGGGTCCCACGAGAGGGCTGAATTATTTCCCATTGAAGCCTGAAGAACTGCTTTCGGTCTGAGAACTTAATCCTGGCTCATGATATTCCCACTTGACCCTGGGAAATCTCCCTCTTTCCTGGTGTGACCAGCATGAGCGGGCAGTAAGGGAAGGAGCGTCTCTGCCTCGTCATCCAACTGCCAGGACTTGCCTCTGCCTTCTGCTGCTCCAGGTCGCCGTGTCGGTGGATTCAGCACAGCTACTTCATACGCACCCTTAGTAGCTACGCCACAGATTTCAGCTCAATATGCAGCTAAAATACATGTTAGTGCTGTGACAGTTTAGTCATTTATCTTCCTGGCCTTTTAAACAATTAACAGATAGTTAATCTGGTTTGTGTGTACAAGAACGTTTTTCATTCTAAAATATACACTATTCATACTCCGTGAGAAGTGCATGTGCCCTGTTTGCTTTTACTAAAACAATAAAATCTCAAGTCTGTTTATAAAGCAATTTAAATCCATTTTGTAGTTCACATAAACACCGAGACTTTGTGGTCCAAATCCCTTCCTGGTATAGTCCAACGTGGTACACCCCTCGCTCTCTTGACTGAAGCAGAGCTTTGCGTTTGGTTTTTTTTTTGCCTTGAATTGAGATTCTTTGAGATGGTGCTGATTTTATTATATTTTACTCCATGTTTCTAACGCAGAGTCCTTACTGAATGGTCTGTTCCTTTTCTCTCACAGGACCTCAGCTGATCTTTAATCTCCCTCCGAAGTAGCTCATGCCGCCTCAAAACAAACAGCTCTGACATTTTGCAAATACGTTGTTCTAATCCACTAGTTCCCTAACTAATATCAGTTGTTGAACAGAGTTGATTAGCAGCTCTGCGTGGAGCCTCTGCCTGTTTGCAGAGCTGTCGGCTCCTGCCTACACCAGTGTATAGCAGAAACGGACTTAAAGTCAACAGTGTTGCCATACTGAAGACAGGGAAACATGCCTAGATCAATTTAACTTGCAAGCAATTTTTTTAAAGGATTTTGTAATGTCAAACTGTTTATTTTCAGAGACAAATTACAACCAAAAGCAGAGGGAAAAAACCAGTTATAAGTTTAGTCTCAATAGAGTGGCACAGAAAAGGAAACCTCAGAAAGGTTTGACAATTCTGACATCCCTGGAAAAAATGCTTAAATCTTATATAATGATGTTATAACAGAGAAGGTAATAATATCAGCTCAGCTTAATGATGTAGCACAAGATCATTATTTAAAGCCTATCAAAACTACTCATAGGTTCTTCTTCATTAGTTTAAGCTATGGCTTATATTTGTAGACCAATTTAAATAATGAATGATATATGCTTTTTGATTTACTTCTACCAGTTCAAAACCCCTTTTCATTCCATTCAGAAATACAGCTCACATATATATTCACATATATATATATGCGTGTATATGCTCATGTATACCTGCTGGTTTTTGATAACAGGATAATTTAAGGCCAGGTATATGAATTTGAAAAAAATGACTTCTGACACCAAGAGTTCAAGAAAAACAACATCTGTCTGAGCTCTAGGAAATATCAATGATTTACAGTTCTAGCATCACATTGTGATATGTTGCTTCATTTTACAGTAATTTACAGCATTTAATTTTGCACATAGATTATCTTATGGTGATGCATTATATCATAAAATGCAGTAAAAACATACGTAGCCAATGTTTGATTTATATGAAAGTTTGAATTCTGACATTCACGTAGAAGAGGAAGGCAAGCATCAAAATCGTTCTTTGGCTTTGGGAAAAAAAAATTGTTTACAGAAATAATATTTTACACACACTTCACTGGCTTACAGTAGTAAAAACACTGCATAGCACATGCCACCACACAACTTTCCTTTTCCTTATGGCATTTCTTCTTTGGGAGTTGCATGAACTGAATCCAATGAATTATAGCATAAATTTAATAACTTCTTGTTCTTGTAGTAGTTTCTGAGACATGACACCTCTCTATTACTGAATGCTTGTTTAGATTTCCTGACATTTTCCAGGAAGATAGCAAACTGTCAGGCATTTTCAAGTTTGTCTAGAAAAGTTCATTACACCAGTTACAAGGCAGAAATATTAAAGTTGCTACATACCTGGTGGACAAACGGCAATTTGCAAACCCTCATACAAGACTATGTTTCCCTGTCAAAATGTTACGCATACTAACTGTCTGTGGTCTAGAAAGTAATAATCATGTACAATTTGCAGTTGAAAAGTGATCTTAAGTCCTGCAATATCATTTGTACTGCCACTTTAGATTTTAGTCTAAAGGAACTTAATTATTGAGCTTTATCACAGGATATTTTATAGAATCTTTCTGTTTCTGTTAACAGTATTGTATTCTCAACAACTTTTAAGAAATACTCACTCATGCCTGCATAATGTACCTATCTTTATATACCTATAGACCACACACACACATTTATATTCCTATGCATGTCTATTACATTTTGAGTTTAAAAATACTCCTAATTAATAGTACAAAACCTGCTGTTCTCATTCTATAGAAGCAATAGTTCAACATCAATATTTGCAGTAGGATATTTAATAACTTCCATCAAAGTGGTGTCATCTGACCCAGCAAAGAAAGGAGTTTACATCTTCTCCAGCAAATATATCACTCCGTGAACTTAATTGGAGAATTTGAGCAGATAGGTACTGCCCCAAATGAGTAAAGTCCTCACAAGTAACCCTAAAATAATTAAAAATAATACTTACTGCAGAGTTATTTGCATGCATTACTTCATATGCTGAGAATGCTGTACAACAATATTTCTAATGTATTTTTTCCAATCCACCAATTTTACCTTTTTTAAAATGTCTTCTTTTTTCTTTTTTTTTTTCCCTACTGGTGGTTTTATGTCAGATGTTCACTATGTATGACTTTTTTGTGATTTGATAATCACAGTATTAAGCTCTGTATGCTGTAGGGATGTCTCAGAACCATGATACAGATAAGTGTGTAATGAAAACTCTAGACTTCATTGTGCTTTGCAATTAATCTGTACAGTTTAGAAAATGACTTTTCAGTGGAAAAATAATATATATTTTAAAATGGAAGATGTATATTGGAAAAGTTACTTGTTCTACTTATTAACTAAACTGATAGATGAGGGCTTTCTCTAGCATGCTGCAGATAGGGCCAGCTCAAGGATTCTCAGCCATATACCAAATTAATTTTGTCAGACTGAGCCTGGGTCAGAGGGAAAGGTTTGGGGAAAATGGGTTGGAAATAGGATGGCTTGCTTCATTTGTTGTCTTCAGGGAAAAGGGCAAAACATAGCTGGTGGGTAACTATGGCCCATGTCTGTTATCCTCCCTTGCCATCCCAAATATCAGGATGAAAATGCCACTGCCTCACTGACTGAAGTGATGGAAATGTTGCACGTAGTATGTTTAACCTACTTTATTTTCAGTATCTGCACTGTTTTTACTGGGAATACAAACTCCTGGCTTTCTAGGTTTTGAATTCAGTTGTCTAGGTTCATTTGCTTTTTCTACATGTTGTAGATGGGCCTCAGAATTAAAAGGTTTGGGATAATGTGCTTTCATTATTAAATATAATCATAAAACTGAACTCCCTGATGATTCACTTTAGCAATATTATTAGGTCTGTTGGCTACTATAAAGTGTGGTAGGAATGAACAAATTCAAATTAATCTCTTACTAATTAGCAGCTTTCTATAAAATCACAGCAAGATGTAGGACCATGAATATGGAAAATTGGTTAGGGAAAATACAGGCTGTGTTAAAAAAGGCAACATTATCATAGATACTAAAACTAATTATGCTGGGATCTTTGAGGCAGTTTAGTTACCTTTCCATCCATTTATGAAAAGCAATCTGACATAAATTCTTTCAGTTGTAGAAACTCATTTGAATAACAGGTCATAAAGAGAGTTAGTGCCTAGAAGTAGATGATATAAATACTTCCAGGATACTTCTGGACTTAACGTACACATTAAGAGGACCACAAGCCCCTTATTGATGGCACCAAAGTCCTCTTCTAACATTAATTCTGCCTGGAAAGAAAAGTACATTTGGAAGAAAAGATTCAGCTGTTTTCTGTTCATGTTATATAGGTCTTTCTATCATCACCTAGAAAACATAATGCTACCTACCAGGTTAGAAGATAGTCTATTATTCGGCTTTCTGGATATCATCTGTTAAATCTGTTTGGTTTTCTGTTGTAACAGTAGCAGTACCGCTACTGACACATTGAGTACATTGAGCCACCCAGAATTATATATTTTTAGAAAGCTTTTCCATCACTAAAAACAAATTTAAAATCTCCCACTGGTACTTGTAAATCTATCTTTACTAGAGTTTAAACAAACTCCTTTTTTAAATATAAACAACATGACAGGAGGCAGTTAAAAAGCTTATCTCACAAATAACCAGAAATATTACACATTAGTGTAAACTTACAATATCTGATACAGCAGCTTGTCTTTGGGGGCATGCGTGTTTAGAAGGAGAAAATGTATATACTGTCAAATGAAAGTTAAAAGACATTAATACAAGCTTCCTTTATCAACTCTGGAGGGTTGTCCTTTTCCACTTTCTGGTTGGCCACCAGCTCTGATTTCTCCCATCAGACACTCCAAAGACAATTGAGCAATTAGCCTTTGTCTTTGAGGCTAATTACCAACAAAACCCAGCTGACCATTAAAGAACTACATAATCAGTATCTGGGTACACAGGAGACAAAAAAAAATAAAACTAGAAAAGGCTGGACAAGGCAAACTTCCACACTTCAGGTGTATTATGTTCATTCATCTAGCCATAGTGTATGTAATATTCCATTAGTTACTCATCTAGGTACAGTTATCCTTCCTTATCAGGAGCATGGTGAAGGCACTCCTAATAATTCACTTTTGAGATTGTCGCTGAGGAAAAAAGTGTTCCCGTTGACTGATTTAATTTTTCACTGAAAACAAATAACCCGCCCCTCCAAACTGTGACATCAAAGAGTACTTGAAATTGAAAGTGAAACTGTCATATCAAGCACTTGCAAAGGAATAAAAGAAAACAAGAACTAGAGTGAAATAAAGATGACAGTAATTTTTATTATCTTAAAGCATTTATCCATAAGACACATTATTAAAAAGGTTTGAATTCTATGTGACTAAGCACCAAACCAAAAGCTTGCTGTTGCGCTTTGTATAAATAATTAAGTATGCACCACAGAAGGGGCTTGAACCATATGGTCTACCACCTCTTACCCAAGGCTGCAACTTCATGATCACTTAGATCAAAGCACACACACAAAGCTGGTTCTAACTCAAATTAGCTTCCCAAACCAGTTCACCCTGCAACCAGGTGAATCCTCAGCAAGAAGGAAGGGGTTGAAGGCTGAACAGACAGCTGAGGCAGGAGGAAGGCTTAAGCCTTGAGCCCCAGCACGGTTGTCCTGACCACAGCGGGAGGTATGTATTAAACGAGATTGATTGACAAAGATGTCTAACATGGTACCTAAAGGCATTTTAGAATCTAGGTTCCCCAGATATACCTTGATCCCACACCACAGTAAGAGTAAGAGGTGGACATTTACTGCCCTCCTCTTTCTGCAACCCATGCCCTGCTTTCCCTGCAAAGGAAATTCCAGTTCTGCTTTAGTAGAGAGGTGAAACCAGGTGGTTTTTAGAAGGGAGTTACAGTGCGTTTCTGTCCGATGCCTGATCCAGGTGCTTGGAAGGCTGGGATGTAGGGCACACCATGGAGTAGTTTTGCATTTCAGTATAAATGAAGCTGAAGCCTATCACAGAACATGCTGTATTGTAGCATAAAGGACACTCTGGGAGAGATTGGAAACTTTGGAAGAGATGACACTCTTAGTTTGTCGTTCTGGAGAGAAATTAAAACCATTGAGTTTGTGAATAAAGTGTGGTTCTGATACTGTTTCATTTTGGTTTAGATTTTGTTTGGACTAATACTTGTCATTTACCAATCCCAAAATCCTTTCTCTGCCAAATTGACCCAAATTCAAAACTAACAATGTATTTTTGTGATTTACTATTATAAAAAGTTCACTCCTGTCAGTTCTTTGGCTTAATCCCTTGCTTAAAAAAAGATGTATACAATCTGAAAATGTTGTTATTCATTGGCATTAGTATCTGTTTACATTCCCAGATGATGTAGATGCTTAATTTGGTCCTACGTCTTGTGTGAGTGTTAATTCACTTACAGTTCCCTTTCGGAATGAACCAACTAGCTCCTGCAAAGCAAAGCCTGGATGTGATTCTCCAGATTATTCTTCCTAAGGAGTTGTCTTGAAAGGCCATATGAAAACAATTGTATGAGATTTATATATTTGCTATCCTGTGCAGTTTTCCAACATTTTCCCAGAAGAGTCTGCATCCCCAAGCACTCCAAAATGCTTCCCAAGCATAAAAGACATATAATCATTTCATTCAAGAAGATCTTCGCACTGATGTTTATGCAACCATCTGGTCTGCACAGACTTTGCCTACTATCAGACACTTTGAACTGAAAAAACCCCCAAATATAGAATGTGAGGGTCGTAGAAACACAACACAGTGCTGAAGAAATCCCAGTGCTAAGTGATATCTGTTGTAGAAAAAAATCAGTCTGCTCTGAAGTGGACTGTTCTGCACCATTTAGCTTGTGTGCCTGGCATGCAGTTGTAAAGTGCCAGAGAGTAAATTCTCAGCATGGCCTAATATCAGTTCATTAGGTAATTCCGTTACAATTTTTATATATGTTGTACCTTGGTTCATGTACCTGAATAGACAGAGATTTTTGTTCCTTTGATGACAGATGATGCAGACAATACTTCTTCTATTTTGATTTTCTTAACAAGCTGTTTCAGCCTCTGATATCCAAGTAAATAAGCAATCCAACAATTCTCTCCCAGACTTTTTGGTCCTGACATAATTGAAAATTTTAGTTTTGTTTCTGTTGCTGTTTTTAAATTAATGTTCTTCCTATGCTCACCTCCCTCTTTTTTGTGTTTTTGTTTGTACACTTCACTTGCTGTAGTTGATCTATCATTGTATTGATTTCTATTGTGTCTAGAATATAAATTTCTTTGTACTTTAATATTATGTTATACTGGCTTTCAGTAATTTTTTTGTTTGTTTGTTTGCTCCTGATTCTTTTTTGGTAGCAAACTGTTTTTTCCAGCTGTATTGTTTTGGCACATATACTTCATAAAAAGATACATGAACAGAGGCATGTCCATGATTAAGAACCCCCAAAGACTACTCTCAATGTCTTCCAGTTTCTGTTTATCTAAACTAGGTTTTTTTATAGACAGGAATAGTAGTACCCTCTTACAAAGTGATGTTGTGAAAATAAATTAACCAATATGGATAATTGGCTTTATATGCTGCCATGGGAAAATATATATTATTATGGTAGGAAAAGAGTCCTATTCTTCATTATTACGATAGTACCTGAAGAACTTCTCATTGTGCATTAAAGTGAGATAAATAGCATAAAACAAATGCAGTGAGTAATAAAGAAAAATGAAGTTTTATGGTGTTGTGTGATGCCTCATTCTGGAATTTCTAGCATGTTAATGTAACTTGGAAGTAATTAAAGCTGCTGAGAAATTCCAATTTGTTTTAAAAGTGGGTTTTGAACAGGCATACAATTAGGTTATCACAGGCTTTTAGAATTGTCTTGTGTTTCAGAATTACTTAACTGATGAGACGGCTAATGCACCTGTGTTTTATTTTTCTCCTTTCTCTTTTGATTATGTACATTTCAGTTTCCCTTCCAAAACACTGGACAAAATTTCTTCTTGATGCAAGACCAAGTATAGTCTTGTTTACAAAGGCAAATCAGAAATCAGGTAACAAAGAGGAAATAATGTTCTGTGAAGACTCACACACACACATGAAAAAAACATTTTTGTCTTGTTAGGCTCTGCCCTGGTAGGATTTTGTGCAGCCAGAGGCAGAAACAGATGTGATATCTAAGTAAAGAAGAATAGGAGGGCTAAAAAAACATGGCCAATAGCAAGCAATAGTGGCAGGCAGTAGGCTGTATGCTGCTTCAGATCTGAACGGTGTTGGCTGATACAGGCTGTAGATAATCAACCTGTCCGTTTTGCTGACATATCTGGGAAAGGGGGGGGTTCTTCGGCACTCTTCTTGCAGCGGCACAGATGACAGCTAGAAATAAACAGTGTTTTCATGGTTGAAATGTCTGCCAGGCGTGATCATATGCAGGCTCTGCTTGAGGTAGCACAATACTGAGCAAAAAGGTTGGGGTAGTAAAACAACTTGATGAGAGGTAGCTGTAGCCCCACTTTCCACACATTCAACCCATATTGCTAATGCATGTGGTTGACGAGCACTGTTACAAGTAGAGCTTGTGCTGAATTCAACCTTGACTCATGATCCACCCTTTTCGAAGACCTTATCCACTTATCCTTTTGTCAATTATTATAATGTTTATGTGAAATCAATAAAAACAGTTTTTTAAAAAAATCCCCACAAGTCCTGAACTTACTACAGAGCTGAGAATTCAACATTCAGCTGAGGATGATAGCACCCACTGTGCAGAGCAACTGGCCAGCTGGTGAGAAATTCCGGCTGTCATCGCAGTGCAGGGAGTGAACATATTTATCAGATACTTGAGATGAAAAAGTAGTAGTTCATGGGGACTTTTTTTCCCCTAAGCCATCTGGTCCTGAGGTGCCTATTACATCTATTATTGAATCATTAAAGTCAATGAGGTGAATAACACGATTAAACTTGTTTACTTGTCATGTAACAGTCGGTTAACAGTGAAATGTAACTTCTACTTTCTGGTTTACTCTGCAATAAAAATACATCTCGGCTCCCCTAAGTGATACCTAAAATTAATGCCAGATAATTTTTTTTTAATTTGTAGTCTAATTTAAAAGTACAATTTTTTTCAAACTCAGTTCTACATATGAATATTGTATCACAGTCACGGCAAAGACTGCTCCTTGTAATTAAAACAATAAACCATAAATAATTGGCGATAAGTACAGATATGCATACTCATCATTTCACTCTACTAATCAGGTAGGCACACATTTATGGAGACCCTGCATAAAACGCAGTTTGTTCATGCAGAATTGTAGGAAAGGCAAAATGCTGTAAATCTGATCAATATATAAAAATCCTATTTGCATAAAAGGGTTTACAGTATTTCATTAGACACGCGCATAAAAGTGTGAATAAGCAGTTATTGTATTACCATAAACGGACTATACCTCTTTGTACTAAACTGAAATTTAAATAATATGGATTATACTGTTTGAGTTAATTATTAAAGTCAGGAAATCTCACAGTGGTGACAGTGGAATTTAGTGTAAAGGTTTCAACAGCAATAATTAATGTTACCCTAGAAATTAGGAACTAAAGATGCCCTTTTATATTTATGTTAAGACCTCCTTTTGGGATCTGCAAATTTTAAAAAGTTCAAATATTGTTCGGCTTAATGTAAAATATTTCAAGTCAAGGGAATCATGTTCCTAGACTTCAGTAGGCTTTAAACCAGAGAATTAGTGAATAACATTATATAGCAATGTGGATAATTATTCATACCAAGAAAAATAGGTTTAAATAAAGAATTAGAAAAACATCAGAAACTATATTTATAGACATTGAATTTGCTTCAGTTATGTCATGATCAGATTAAAGTGGTCTCAATGCCACTTAGCAACCTCACACTCTGTGCATCCAAACATCACACATTACAGTATGTTTTAAGACAAAAGTATAGTTTAAAATATTACACTAAAGGGAATAGATGATCTCTTGAGGTCTTGCTCTGGTAGCATATCTCCAGCTACCAGTTTATCTAGCAGGTAAAGAAGTGATACTTGGCACAACTGTAGCCCATTTTCAAAAAAGTGAAATAAACTAAATAATATTATTGAGGGTTGTTTAAACTAACTGATTTGGCTTTACCTAGAAATATACTGGGAATGTTTACAAGGCTGAGGATAGTTTAAAGAGATGTCCCACATATTCTCTGAGAAGTTGGTGCTGAAATACAGTTCTCATTTCTTTGAAGGGATTTTAAACCTACATTTACATGGTCCAAAGGAAGATCTTCAACTGTTTAAGTGTTCTGCTGAATTAAGGTATTGTGGATCATGATGTAGAACATCATGACCCACAATATCCATGTTATTAACTCCAAGGTTTATTTACAATGCTAGTCTATTACAATGCATTCCTTATATAAGGATGTTTATGAACGTTTGAGTCTATCCAATCAGGATTTTCTTTTGTTAATGTTCTTCTTGCTTTATCATTCAAGCTTTTTTCCACGCTGAGATTTTTTGTTTGGTTGGTTGGTTTTGTTTTTTTGGTTTTTTTGTTTTTTTTTAAATCTTCTTTTCTGAGTACATTGTAAAGAAGGATTACAGATGAAAAGGTGTGTACTTCAGGATGCATAACAAGATTTTATGAAGAGGCCATTGGCCTAGACTCAGACGAAAGCACACTGCACAGGCTTTCATGATTATATTCAGGACACTAAATGTATTATAATCTCAGCTAGTCTTCCTTTTACTGTCTGTTTCAGTTCTCCATCTGGGGACCAGAGAATGGATTTTGTTTTCTTACATTGCATTGGTTAATCGTTTTGTTTTTTATTTTGCTTATTTTCTTGATATTATTTTAACAAATCCATGATCTTTTTTCTTATGTAATACCACAGTGAAATATTAGATTAAAGGGATAATTAGCATATTACATTACCATTTATCTGTCTGCTATACATCTTCCACTTTGTTAATTACTCAGTAAAAATTACACAGCAGTTAAAATTTTTTTTTTAATGAATATGAAACTACAAGATTAGTAGAATCAATCCAGAAGTTTAACACAGCTGTAGATAAGTGATCTAGGGAGTTAATTGGAATTGCAAAGGGGCTGATAATTTTTATGTGTATCACCCTAAAATATCCACCACACTCTGCTAAGAATTTGGAATTATTGTAATGTTGCACAAATAAAGTGAGCACAGAAGTACCACTATAACAATCTTTTCCAGTTTTCCATTTTGAAGACCAGATAGAAAAGTAATAGACAGGAAAGTAATACAGGTGAGCTAGAAGTGAGATCTTTGTGATGACTGAGAACTAGACAGAGGCAGGAGACACACCAGGATTTTGCTATTCATCATTTAAAAACACTTAAAAATGCCCCCAAAACTCAAACAGTTTAAGCACCAGGATCCCTTATATCTGTGCCCATTCGCCGGTAGGAAGTTTCCTGGATTTGAATTTTTTCACATATGCTCTCTAAGAGGAAAAAAGGTGTTCAGCATCTATTTATTTATTTTTAAATCAAGAAAGTTCTATTTCAATTTTAGAGTTCCCCCAGTTAAAAAAATACAGTAAGAAACAGTTGACACGATTTGGCTTATAGTCTTCCAACACCCACATTTCTCCATCTCTTCCACCTGGCAGCTTGGGAAAGCTGCCCAGGTTATACCAGAATGCTTTGGAACAAAACCAGTCCTTTAGCATACTAGGTGTTGACAGGCCAACCTGGTTAACACATGATTCTGCCAGAAAAAGAAAAAATGCTGCTTTCTGGATAAGCTGAATCATATTAGCTTTGAACATGTCAGATGATCACTTGAAGAATGTAGTTACATTTGTGATGTGATCCTATCTGGACTCTGGACAGAATCTGAGTGACCAAAAAAATTAGGAGTTATCACTTTATTGTCAGGTCCTTATGGCTTTTTGGGGAAAAACTAAGGAAGCCGGCTCAGAGAAATACATATTTGATGTTGTATCTATACTTTTACCTCTGTATTTACCCTAGTAGGTAGATGCATCATGCCTGGAACTGCTTATTTATTTCTACTGATTATGAAGGGAGCCTAGAATGGAAAGATTCAGTCTGCATTGCTGATGTCTACAATTGGTCAGACAAGGCTTATCCTTGCAGTCTCATACTCAGGACATATTATAGCATAATATATTGTTCTATCTAAGTAGCATCCAAACTGGGCTAACTGAGTTCCAATTACAAAGGAAAATATAATGCCATAATATTGGTCTAATGCCTGTATAAATAATTCTGTGAGCAACAGAAATTATTCAAATTGTTTTTGGGGTTGGGGTTGTTTTTTTTTTCATTATTATTATTGCACTAGTATCTCATGGTTGAATTCTCAGCTGACTGGAAGGATGCAGATTGGATAATTCCTCATCTTTCATGCTGGTCTTTAGAGGTTTAGTAAGGCTTTCAGTTTTTCAGTAAGAACGTTTATCTTGCCAACAAAACTAAGAAGGTCTATATCCTTATTTGTCTATTTCCATGAGTTTTGCAGGTAAACAATGTCTTTAAGTCCAGTCATAGACAACACCTTTTTTACCTTTCAGTTGGTCAAAACCATATCGATGCATCCATCAGTGTTGGTGGTGTTTAAAGTGCACAAAGAATAACCCCTTTTTCAGGTGCCTGGGGCACAATGATTTTTTGGCAGGAAGGACAATGTGACTTGACTTTGCTGTGTCTCTGCTCAGATGTTCTGCATGATCAGGATGTCTTTAGATAACAGAACTGGACATTTCATGTGCTGTTTATAGAAAGTGATGATATTGCTGCTGTTCCTAGAGCATGAGTTCATCTTCTGACTTCTCTGAAGTAGAATCAGCTCATATTTCACTTACTTTTGTTACAAGAATGACTTTGGTGTAGAGTTGTATAGAGCTACTCAAGGTAGAGCAGAGATAAAAATTTCCCAGTTTCTTCTGCTTTTCTTTGACATTGGTACAAAGATGCATTCTAAAAAGGATGAAAAGACATGTAGAACGTATCTTTGGATTCATTTGGATCTGTTTAAAGTATGTTAAAAGATCCAATAATTTAAGCACACAAGGAGATACAAGGATGCTGTCCTCTATCAGACCAGTATCCTGCATCTCCCTGTTTTATAGCTCTTCAGTGAAAGCACTAAACTTTTAAACACAGTCAGCACCATCAGCAGCAGAATACATGAATATGGTCATAGATATATTTATTTTTCTGAATTTGTCTGTGTATAGATTTGTTTCATACTACAGGAAGACATAGATGCAACAAACTGAAATAAATGTGACTTAAAATCTTAGTTTTACCTACTTTTAAAGTGGCAAAACCATGGTGGAAAAACAACAAGAAAAAGATGATTATGCAGGGAATTGAATGTATAATTATGCATGTTTTATTACATTGCTGTATAGCCACACCTCATTTAGTAACTGACTGTGAATTTTTAAGGTCAGAAGATTTGGACCTAGTATTATGAGAGTATGGTAAGCTATAAGCAGTAAAATTAACTTATCTTTAATAGGAAAGTGTAAAAGCTTGAACTAGAGGAGGATTTCTTCGGACAGCAAACAATGTTTTCTCTCAGTTGCCTTTGCTGGAAGCTCCTATGGATGACCATTCCAGTTTGTAGATACCACTTCATGGTTTGTTTGGTCAAGTATTCCCTTGTCTCTAATTCCTTCCCTCTGCCTAGGTAAAACTATTGTAAATAATTTGAAAATTTCCACTTAACCAAGCCTCTTGATAACCCTGAAATATGAGTTTCAGGACACCAGCAGACTTTCATCTCCCAGTCAGAACACAGTGGCAGAAAGAGAAGACTTCTTTCCTCTGTCCTTGTATTTCTTCTTCCAGTTCATTCTACTTTCCTAAATTCCTTCTTTCTGCATCTCATAGGCTAATTCTTATATCACAGTAGCATAATTATTAATTTTACTGAAACCCAGGTAAATCTGCTCCCATTTCTCTTGCTTAACACCCAGAAGAAAGGAAGACAGCACCTCCCTTCAAGCACTTAGAAGCCTAAGAGCTTTTGAAAAAAGTATTGTAATTGTGAAACTGCAGCCACTGTTGATAGCCTAAAAGGTCAAGCAAGAACCAAAGCATATATGGCAAGTGTCCTAGAAGAAGATAGTTAAGGTTAGATTCCTAAATGAGAAAGTGACCTAACTAAAACAAAAAAGTAGAAAACATGAGAATGCAGCAACTGGTACTAACACCATGTCACTTATTTAACTGCCTAATTATAAATCCATGAATCCATGTTTAGGGCCACCTTTAGGAAAATAGTGAATGTGGCGGCGTTTCTTGATTTTGTTTTGGTTTGTTTTGTTTGGTTTTTTTTCACTGTGTTAACGTCATACATAGTTTATATAAAGCCTGGCTGTATTTGCTAAGCAACTTCTCCCCAAAGAAGTAAAGAGACATGACTGTTATGAAACATGTTCCAGAAAATGTAGTTTCTGAGGAAAGAATGCAGAAATCCTCTGAGAGCACAGAGAAAAAAGTTAGCACCATGTACTTGGGACACTTAAAGAAAGAGAGTGAGCTTCACTTGTGGAGTGAAATGAAATTGTGACTTTGTCCCTCGGGATTCATAAGAATTCTGTAAAACTGTGATCCACTTCAGCTTTCTTTTAAGAAGATACATGTTCTTGAGCATCCGACCTCATAATAGCCTGGGTAGAAAGCAGCAGTTCTGTAAACTCCTTCCAGCAAGGCCACTTTCAGCACAGAAAGCAAGCCTCTCTGGGGCACATAACAGAGCGGTCATGCAGCACAGCAGCCTGTCCTCTACTCTGTTCCTAAAGGGAACAGCAGATCAACCACTGGAGGATCATCCAACCACCTAGATCCAGTAAAGAGCAGCATAAAATTTGTGTTGTTGCCCTGTGGCTTTTCTCTTGTCACCTACAAAAACATGCGTCCCTAGGACAATGGGACCACTTTCGTTTCCCTGGACTTGAACTTGAGTTAGAAGCCCAACTGACCTGAGCTCCTTCTGTAGAAAAGTGCTCTGTTCACACCTCTCAGAGGCTGGGCTGAGTCAACCCCTGCGAAAGATCCTTGCTTATAAGGAGATTATAATGGCTCCACTCCTCAGCCAGGTGTTTCAGTTCAGAGCCTAGAGCGAGGTGACAGACATGAAGGCCACAGAAAGGGACGCGAAAAGCAGTCACAGCTCTCAAAAGAGGCTTTGGCTAAGCTCTCTTCAAGGGTAGAAATACATTTCTCAGTTGAGACACAAAACTTTTGTGGACAGATGTGATCAAAAGTAAGCAACTGCGATAATTGACAGATGTCTTCAAAATAAGAGATGGCTTCAAAGCTAATGAGGAGTCCTCAGAACATACTTCAGTTACTGTGGGGAACAAGGTAAATTAAAGTGTGTCTACACAAGAAAAATGCTTTCATCTGACTAAATCGGTTTAGAAGTGGATCTAGTGATACTAGAAAAAATGTGTTGATTGAAGATGGCCCCTTGTGGTTTTCACTTCTTGCTTCTTATTTTAGAGAAAAAAACCTGAAACCTAAAAGTGCTCGGATGCTATTATTTCCTGATATTGCTCAACATTTTTTTCATCAGTAATTTTCCCAACATATTTTTCCTGTATTTCTTGAATAATTTGCCACCTTTCTTGATGTAGGATGAGGATGTCTAGATTCCTGCCACAAATTATACATATAAATAGCTAAGTTTTCCAGTTCCAAACCACCAAAATCCAGTTTTGCAAGACCAAATTTGCTAGAATAATTTTTTTCAGCATTTTAGGAAGTATAATTCTCAGAGACAAAATGGGGAGGCGGGTGGGGGTGATATTAATAAGTTTGTGAGAGCTTTCCAACTTTTTTCTCCATCATATTAGTATTTTAAAATAGTTTGGTACAATACAGTGCTTTTCAACATAAAAATAAATAATTATTCTTAGTTATAAAAACACTTCTGAAGACATTTTTGTCAGAGTTGGTTAGCAGTTTTCCAGAAAAAGATGTAGCATACCAACAGAAGGGAGCTTTCTTCTTCTGATCCTCTTCTTGTAATTTACATTTTAAATTAACAGTGTTAATTAACCTACACTTATATGATTTGTTTCATGTTTATTGTTGTTTGAAGAAAAACTCTGACATTTTTCTGGCATGCTTAGCAACACCTATTGCACTGAAATCGTATTCCAAATGTTTGCTATACTTGTATTTCCATATTATTTAGAGAAACTAATTAATTTGATCGTAACAAAGTGATGCATACATTCTGTTCTGTATGTACGAACAGTTATTTTATTCTCTCCTGCGCCTCTCACTTTAGCCATCTTTCCCTGCTTCCTTCTACTGCTCCATTTTTTTCTCCTGTTTTTCCAGTGTTATCATCAGTACCCATCTCTGTACTAGCTTTCTTTTTTTGTGATACTCTTCCAACACTCTTTTTCTTCCTCTGTATCTATTTTCATTCCTCGTATATCTAGTAAGTTTCCCACTCCCCATGGTTTCCACATCACAAAATTTTCTACCAGTTTTTCACATATTGTTCCTCCCACTCCTGTCCATCTATGAGGCATGTCAGTATTCCATTATCTTATTCCCCAAATCAGTATTCCAATGGTGTTCTCCTTAATCACTCATCTGAACCCATCACTCATAAACTCTCAGCTTCTCACAAGCAGTCAGCTCCCAATAGTTTCCACTAATGACTACTAGACGTCTAGCTTGATCACCACATCCTCCTGCCTTATCCGGACTTTCATCAAGGAATTACTACAGCAGCATCAAGACAGAATGATGTGACTCTATAGTACTTTGCAGAGTTTCATAACTAACATACTGTACAGTTATTGCACATTTCTTCCTCTATAGACCTCTCCTCTTCACAGATTGTATATAAAACTACGTGTTCCAAATGAAAATAAAACCCTTCTGACTGCACATAGTATTACAATATACTCTCCATTTAAGGCAAAGTCTGCAGTTTGAGTTCCTATAGGAATTTTTCCCCTCTAAAATATTTGTTCCGTCAACAGCCTTTCTCTCACAGCTATCTCAAAGGCATTCAATCAAATACTTCTTTTGAGTTCCAGTAGGAAATGACTCCTACTTTCCGATGCCAGATGAATCATTTATGGGAACGGTCTCAGATTTTCTTGTATCTTGTAATAACAAGCAGCAGATAAAAACATAAGTTGAATGCATTCGCAAAGTCCTTGTTCACCTATAACTAGAAAACAGGGTAAATCTTTTCTTTCAGGAATGCATGCTTAATTGCAATTCAGAGAAATGTTAAACATTTGCGTTGATTAAGCACTATTTGAACTGATAGGAACCATTTAATCCATTTTTAGATCTATAATACAACATTCCAATACATTAAAGAAGGAAGAATGATCCAGCACACTTCATTTGCAATAAGTGGCTTGAAAACAGATTCAATTTTTCCTCAAAGGAAGTCTGAAAATGTTACGTGTTATTTGGTATGAAGCGCAAGTCCTCAGTCTGAAAGAAAACAATTGCGAGATTGCAGACTTTTTGGGGGGAAAAAACCCACACTTCATCCCAAGCTTTAAGGGAAAGAAAAAAAAACTCTAGAAAATACTTAGTATTATTTTTATATAACCTTAGCAATGTTTCAACATCAAATGAGTTTTCAAGAGTAACACTGCTCTTCAGACCAGCCATTTGATATTGAAATGAAAATAAGTTTTTAACTTATAAATTGATACAACCTACAAGGCTAGTCTTAGAACCATATTGTCATAGTTCTGAATCAGAGAATATCACATTGGCTTCTGACAAAACTTGTGGAATAATTTATATGAAATTTTTTTTTTCTGGTCACCCTGCACAAACATGATAATTGGGAACCTTAATCTGATATAAACTGCTCACATCCAAAGTTGTCTAAAAAGCAAGGATTCCAGTTCAAGGTTTTTTTGGTTTTGTTCGTTGTTTGTTTTTTTTTTTTTCCCCCCGGATTTAATCTGTGACCACGTTGAACAAAATTAATTAAGTTATCTATTTTCTTAAAGTGCCTCATTGTAAGATAACAAAATCGTTTATACTTGTACTTCTTTTCTGGGTTACATACGTCTTTTGTCAACTGACCAGAATCTGAAGATCTTTTTTTAAGGCATCTAATTCTCCCTGAATAGTTAGGAAGTCTGGAATGAAAATTGTAATGTTTAGTACTTAAAAAGAAAAATATCCTATTGATTTTAGGGAAGTCAATATATACATACATATATTTTAGCTGTTTTTATGTAGTAACAAGAATCGTACATACCCCATCCACAGTGCTAAAGCTTGAACAGGAACTTTTTGAGTAGTTTTCCATGTTTTGTGGTCTTCATCTGTTTAAAATCAGGAAAACATGTAGAGCAAAATTCTTTAATTTTGGTTGAAAGGCATGTATTACCAGCTTACTGATTTACTTAGCAGCATGTGAATACAAGATAATTTTTAATTCTGCTTTGGGTGGGGTTTTTTTGGTTTGGTTTTTTTGTGTGTGTGTGGGGGGGGGGGTTGTTCTGTTTTTTCTTCTTTTTTTTGTTTTTTTGAAGTTATATCAGTGTACATTCCTATGATTCACATACAAAAGGAGGTAGAGCTAGCTGACTGTAATAATGTCCTGCTTCGGGAGGCTCTTGACAGAGGTGGTGATCTATGCAGAGGAAGACCACTGCAACATAGCTTGCTAGCAGGATGTAGGGAACGTATGTTACTTTCTAAATAAATTCAATGGTTTTGTGGATATGGAACGTTAACTGGCCTAGATGTGCACGACCTGCCTCCTGTATCTTTATGCCCGCATTTTCACCAGAGAGCAGTGAAGGCATACAGAGAGCCATGAGCTCCCGTAGATCTCCTGGGCTGGGGGACTGCGGGGCTCCGGGCTCCACTCAGAAGCAGACTTATCCCTTGCTTAGACACAGGCAGGCGGTCTCCAGATAGACATTTGGCTGCCTCTGTGGAGTGAAATTAGGAGACTGTGGGCCATGAAATATATCGGTAAGAAATATTAACACTTTAAAGGTGATTCTTTCCTCTTCTTGCCTGTTGGCAGTATTCTGAAAATGCTGGTTTTTAACAAAATAATGATTTCAGATGCACTTGGTTTTGACTGTTCAGAACTAGTAAAACCTTACAATTATGGATCATAACTGAGTGTTATCTGAGTAGTAAAAGCGTAGTGCTTTATCTTCTAATCGTCTTCAAAATATTGACTTAGTGTCTGTGAACATTCATCATCACTACAGGAGAAACCCGAAAGGCTGTCTTAATGAAGTTTGATCAGCAGCTGTGGATGCATGTGTTCAAACAGCCTACCCTAATATGAGAGTCAATATGTTCAGACTTACTGCCAGCATGTCTTTTAGACAAAAGGAATCAACTGTTCTGTCACATGCTTTCATTAAGTATTTTGGGGAGTTCACTCCTTGACAATTACTTAATACATTTGCAATTACGTGTTAGAAAAGATAGCTATATATTGGGGAATTTGTTCTAGTCTGAGCAAACTTGCTCAGAAGGAAAGTGAGATGTATTAGACTTCCACGGCTACTGTGAGAAGTGAGTACATATCATCATATTAGTGTCTTAATTAAAAGTTTTTTTAAATCTCATGGGATATATAGTGTAAAAACACTGGGACATCAAAATAAATACATAAAATCACCTTTTTTTCTTCTGTTTCTCAGTAGTACAATATTACATATTTTACCTACACGTTTGTCCCAGTTCTTTTCAGAAAATACAAGTTCTTCCATGTAGGTCACCTCAGTAGCTGATCCTTTTATAATATCTGTCTGTCTTGTGTGCTATTGATAATAACTTTTGAATTCAGAGTTGCTTACGTTTCTTCCAGTTTCTTCTTTAAAGGGAAAAAAATTACAGCTGTTTCATCAAGTTAGTCAGCAAGTAATTTTAAGCTTCATCCTAATTAGTTCAATAAAGGTTAAACCATATGACGGTAGAGATAAGGTTTGATAATTACACACTTAATTTAGGAAAAAGAAGTGCTCACAGTGGATGAAATTACTAGGACTTCCATTCCTCTTCCTTGACGTTATCCCTATTTCACTGAAACTGAATATATCACCAGCTGGAGAAATGTGGAAAAATAGTTTCCATAGGCTAATATAATTAGCTATCTAGGGCCATGCAGAGTGCTCATAAAAATAAAAAAACCCAACCCTCAAAACCCAGGGAATGGTCATGTGACACCATCTACCAAAGCCGTTGCTATATTCACACACAAAACCAGACCAAACTGAAACAAACTAAACATTCCTTCTTGACAGGTTTTGTGACAGTTGCATAAATCTGGTACAAATAAATTGATTTCCATAGAAATATTTCTGATTTAAGAAGGTATAAATGAATTAAGGTTAAGACCCAAGAAGTAGCATTTTGTGATGCTCAGTTGCAAAGTGTCTTAAAACCATCCCATTCTTACCGTTCTGGAGAAGCAGTAAAATAAAACAGGATAAGCAGCGCAAGCAATTTGAGTTCAGTTTCCGCTTTACGCTATTTCAGTCAAGGCCAAATTACAATTATCTGTAATAATTAAGTAGCTTCAGCACTAAGAGGTTCTAACCTTCAACAAGGGAATCATTCTACGACTTCCAGCAAAGGGCAACTTTCTATTGACCAGCTATCGATCAGGCTTTCTGTGTTGTTGCAATGTAAGATTGCTAACAATGCAATGATTTATAGGATTATTGAATATCTCTTTGTTCTTCAGGAATGAAAAGCAGCAAAGGAAATACATTTTTATCTCCTTATATTTGAAGGGTTTTAGATACTAATTCAGATATCATTAATGGAAGTCCTAATGTATATTTTATTGGTTTGAAACCCATTCCTGAACCATTTTCTCCTTTTTAACACATCTTTCTTTCTTTTCAGCTAAAAATAATGGCATTCAAATATATTCAAAATTCTTGAGAATCCTGAATTTTCACAGGTAAGTGTGGGAGCAGACCAAAACTAAGTTATTCCTCCCCACTTACAAAAAATTCAGACACAGAAGCTCTCAATCTGTGTTAAAGAAATGGGAAAATTTGTGGTAAGGGCCAAATAATTTTTATCTAAAATGTTAAAAGGCTAAATATTCTTAATCTACTTTTACTGATATTGGAAACAGTTTTCATTTTTGCAATACAATAATATAATAATTAGCTATACCATTTTATGCAATTTCCTTCTTCTCTGTCTTCAAAATTTACAAAAACACCACTCTTTTAAAGATCCTTAATGTTCCTGGGCTGTCTCTAAGAGCATTTACATTGACCATACCTCTATGGAGACATAATACTTTAAACTGCATAAAATACTCTGATTTTTTACCTTCTAATTCTATGTCTGTCAATAGGTGAATGAAGGCTGAAAATAATTCTTTCTGTTCAAATCACACAAAACAAAATAATCACTGTAATATATGATCAGTATTAGTTTATAATAAGTGCTGCTATAAAATTACTCCCATTATAGACATTCACTTCGACAATCAGCAGGTGATAATCATTCAGTTCTGAACCTGACATACTACAACTGTCATCATAAGACACTTTTAATCATTATGTGAATGAACATTTAATCAGGTAGCTGCATATAATTACCTTTTGAATACACACACAATTAAATTCAAAATCTCAAAGAGAAACTTTATAAAGTACTAGATGATTTTGGAGAAGTAGGTACCAAATAAACAGCATTAAGTGAGTTGAGAAACCTAACCTCTCAGCTCGATTAATTTTAATCTGGCATAAGTATAGATTCTATTGCTCTTACATGTGATAAATAGCATCTTTCCCCTGTGAAAACACATTTTAGTGAGAAAAGCATTAAATGATATATGAATAGCAAAACTTAATCCACAGTAAATAAATGAAAACAGTTTCTTGGGTTCTCTTTCTTCTCAAAAAAAAAAAAAAAGGTCAATTAACTACACAGATTTAGTATTAGTCTGCAAAACATGCAATTTGACAGAAGAATATCATAATGTTTGTCTTTGCTGACTAGGAGTGGGGGCTGACGGCTAATTATTTCATCCATCACTTGCTGCTTGAAAGATTTGTCCCTGGTATAATCTCTGTTTCTTCTGGAAATCACAGCATATTTTACCAGAGTGCTACTATTTCTGTCAGGGAGGAGAAACTGGTTTTGAGTAAGTCAACAAGTTTTCTAAGTGTCTGTCTACCAGAATTACCACTTCTTATGGACATTTGTGAATCATTTCTGTTGTCTAGAAGATCACTCAGTACTTTTAAATTATATGTTCAGCCGTTATGTATTAAAAATTGAATTAGGGAAAATGATAGACCTATTGCAAAATACCTAGGAGGAGGACACAAGGGATGTTTTTGCATGAAGTGTAGCACTTCTCAAAAATTCTTGATAACATGAGAAATCTTAAATTGAACAGGCAAGAAGACTAGAAGAGTGCTCTCATGCAGAAGAATAAGTCTGTCTCTTAACTCTGACAGCTGCTTATTGTTATTCTTATTTTCTTCCTTTCCCTAATTGGGCTAATGTGCTCCTCCCATTTTGTATCACATAGATCCTTTCCAACTTTGAAGATACTCCTAGGAGAATAAGTCAATTGCAAAATATTGGTGGAAATAATTAGGACGGTTCAGAGGTCTTTTTTTTTCTTTTTTTCTGAGATGGTCAGAATCCGTCTGTATTCTTAAACAACCTATCTTCCACAAGACTCCTTTGTCGTGATCCCATGATCATCTACATCAGACAAATTTTGGCACGCTTTCTGTGTCTTCTGGAGTAAGACAACTCATAGCTCTAAAATTAATCCTAGGTGAAGTTCTGGGAGAATCTTTTTTTAGAGATCTCTTTCAACTGGCAGCATGGATTACACTGAGCTGGGTTTGCCTCCTTTCCTGCTTAACATTACTCTAAAGTTATCCCATTTAATTTATTCCGTTATGCATTCTCACATACCGTTTATGCTGTAAAAAATCCACTCCAGCAGGCTGCAACACAGACCCCTCATTAGTACAGATACTTTGAATGGTCTTTGATGAGCTGATTGTACCTGAAATTATGATATGGCGTTGTCTAAAAACCTTTACTGGGCTAAATTAATGCCTCTATGTCAGTTAAGTTGGATGTGCTTAGCTCTCTTTCTGGGCACTGCCAGATGCATTTTAACTGACTAAAACTTTAGCCAATTATTTTGACTACTAAGGTTTTTGATTTGTATGATATATTTATGTAAAAAGTAGGTATCTGTATATATACATGTATCTCTCCATATATTTATATGTGTGCCTGTGCCTATGTATATACCACAATGTTTCCAAACATTTGCTACAGTAAAGCTTCTGCTCTAAATTATTGCTGTTAAATGAACGTCCTGCTGTTCTAAATAAAATTAAATTGAAGGTGTTATTGATTTGCTGTTACAGATGTTGTTTGGGTCTCTACAGATGTTTGCTCTCACTGGCTATTTACTAGCTGTGTGAAACCCTGCTTTGAGAAAATCAGTAGTAGAAAGGGGTTTATTATGTCAATGGCAATTTCATGAGACCTTTACACATTTAAAATTGATTAAGGTTAGTAAAGAAAATTTCAGAAGTGTTAGCATTGCATTACGATTCTCAAAAATCTGGCTGAGCATGGGGTTTGTCCATTGTTACAGGAAGAGCAGTCCCCTTGAGATTTAGATTTGAAAAAAAGGAAGAAAACCATAACTGTGGATGCCTGTCATCCACTTTGAGGGTGCTTCGAAGAATACTTTAACAGCTAAAACTATATGTTAACAGAGAACATAAATAACCACAGGATATCCATTGTGGGAAGCTCTCATTATTCAGTCCTATTAAATGTCAAAGTGTCTGAGAAAATTAAATAAAAAGGTCTACTGATATGAACAGATAAACTGCAAGCCTTGTAAAATATATGAAATGGAACTCAGGGCAGAGCTAAGTGAAGAATTCTAATATAATATAAAGCGCATTGCCATAAATCTTTTCAAGTTACTTACATCATAAAGAATTTACTTGCTTCTGACTTCTTGTTGCTCACTTCTGAATATTTCTTCATCTTTCCAATTCCTAGAAGTAGTATTGAGAATCAACAGAAAATGAACCGTGAAGGCTCTGGGACCCAGGGGGAATGATGCGAGTAAAAGAGCAGCAAAAGAAATAACAGCAGTGATATAATAACAACAGAACTCCATGCCTTCTGCCATAGATTTATATATCCTATGCTGTTTTTTCCACTGACAACATAGCATATTCACATTTTTTGTCTTGGTTTAATAAATTGATCAATTACTCACTTTCTTTTCCTGTTGATGCACCAAATATACCCAGCAATGTTATAAATTTTAGGCATAATCAATTGCAGCCATTTTGGAACAGAGAATAGAGAAAATGAGTACTCTTAGTTCCAAACCACTGTTTAATAATAAATGGAAGCTGTCTGATATGTATAAAAATAAATGGATTTTTTTTTTTTTCAAATTTTTGATAAGTAGGTGTCATTTTCATATTACTTACAAACTGGAATGAACTTCCATTGCCTTGAATTGTCAGTGGTTGTGTTTCTTAATAAATTGTCACAGTTATCATGTATTTCTTTAGCCCTGGGAGCATTTTTGTTAACTGAGAAAACTAGCATTCTCACTTTTGTCTTTGTGTCTTAAATTTAAAACATATTGTGTGACAATTCTATCAACATTGCCACATCTGATGAGCTTAAAACAGCAGAAGAAGTGCCATCTATTCAAAACAATAATTGGCATGTCCAGTCTTTCAAGAATAGTATGTAGTACAGGATATATGCAAGTTTTCTGGGTTTATTTCTCTGATGCACAGTTAGACAGATGGACTTTACATTCCCTGATTCATTTGGTTTTGATAAGCACCACACTGGCGATTTGATAAGCACAAAATTTGGGATTTCTTAAGAAGTGCAGAGGACTTAAAAGGACTTAAACAGTAGTGCATATATTATATATAAATATGCAATTTTTCTGACAAATATTGAAATCTATAATCTGTATTGCAGATATTCCCAACAGATCAGAGAGAATGAAAATAAACTAAGGCAACCACAATAAGCATACTACTGAAAGAGATTAATCTCTAGAATTAATCTTTTCAGTGCTCACACAGAGATGTGACCAGGGTGCTGGTGAAACCCAGCACTATTTTTATTTGGTTTTGCTAGCCTTTGGAGAGAGATATATATGTATATTAATTCCATAAATCTAATAAACCATAAGAAATATCAGTAACTACAAATTGTACTTGGCATTTCTCTAGATGATACTAAATGTTCTTCTGCTTAGTACAAAATTTGATACTAAATTTCCTAAACAAGGACAATTGCTACAGTTTTGGTTCAAAACTTTGTTTCTCTATCACAGATGGACCTAAATAAAACAGTTGTGTGTTGCAGCTCTATATGCAAATTCTCATTATACATTTCCTCTGGGATTTCCTAATCATTCCTCAATCATAGAATCATTGCATCATAGAATGGTTTGGGTTGGAAAGGGCCCTTAAAGATAGGTTTAAAAGGTCCTTTCAAACCCAAACCACTCTATGCTAGCATAAAAGTATAAATTAGCCCTTGTTTAGGAAATTTAGTATCAAATTTTCTGCTAACATAGAATGGTTTGGGGTGGAAATTATCTTTTCAAGCCAAACAATTCTATGATTCAATGATTCTATGATCATCTAGTCCAAGTCCAACCACCCCTGCCACGGGCAGGGACACCTTTCAATAGATCAGGTTGCTCAAAGCCCCATCCAACCTGGCCTTGAACACTTCCAATGATGGGGCATCCACAATTTCTCTGGGCAACCTGTTCCAGTGCCTCACCACCCTCATGGTCAACAATTTCTTCTTTGTGTCCAATCTAAATCTACCCTCTTTCAGTTTAAAACCACTGCCTCTTGTCCTGTCACTACAGGCCCTGCTAAAAAGTCTCTATGTTTCTTAAAAGTCCCCTTTAAGTACCAAAAGGCTGCAATAAAGTCTCCCCAGAGCCTTCTCTTCTCCAGGCTAAACAACCCCAGCTCAGCCTTTCTTCAGAGGAGAGGTGCTCCAGCCATCTGATAATTTTTATGCCCCCCCTCTGGACCTGCTCCAACAGGTCCTTGTCTTTCTTGTACTGGGGACCCCAGAGCTGGATGCAGGATTCCAGGCGGAGTCTCACAAGAGTAGAGGGGGAGATTCACCTCCCTCGACCTGCTGGCCACACTTCTTTTGATGCAGCCCAGGATACTATTGGCTTTCTGGGCTGTGAGTGCACATTGCTTGTGTCCAGCTTTTCATCCACCAGGACCCCCAAGTCCTTCTCCACAGGGCTGCTCTCAATCCATTCATCTCCCAGCCTGCATTGATAGTGGGGGTTGCCCTGACTCAGGTACAGGACCTTACACTTGGCCTTGTAGAACTTCATGAATTTCACATAGGCCCACTCCTCAAGCCTGTCACAGTCCCTCTGAATGGCATCACCTCCCTCTAGTGAATCGACTGCACCACACAGCTTGGTGTTGTCTGCAAACTTGCTGAGGGTGCACTCAATCCCACTGTCTATGTCATCGATGAAGATATTAAATAATATTGATCCCAGCACAGACCCTTGAGGGACACCACTTGTTACTGGTTTTCATTTAGACATTGAGCCATTAACTGTAACTCTGGACACGGCCATCCAGCCAATTCCCTATGCACCTAACAGTCCATCCGTGAAAACCATATCTCCAATTTAGTGGCAAGAATGCTGGGGGGGGGACCATAATTCCTCTTTTTATGTAGTTCAGATAACAGTGATGTTGTTGTTGTTTTCTCATGGCCAATTTCTTATTTACCAAAAAAGTAACAATATTTCCTGAGACCTATAGAACTTCCTTCATCACAATTTTATGCTGAATAAAAAGGGTAGGTTATTTACCTGAATTCCTTACCCTTTTTATTCAGTTAGATGACCCATCTCGTATGATACAGGATTATACATCAGGAGTACACTAGTATTTTTAAAATAACTGATGATTTTTTGAAAGGTCTCTTATCCCATTTTCTCCTTCATAATAATGAAACTAAAGAGTCATACTAAAAATTATGAAAAATACATTAATTCTGAAAAGAAAAAGTGGTTATTTTATTGTAACAGCTCTTGGGGTTCTTTAAACAATGATGATATTTCCTTTGTCCTTTGTCTGCAGTTAAGTAACAATAAGCAAAATTAATATGATTGAACCCTATTAAACACTCTGACATGTTCCAATTTTTCATCCTCCAACAAATTCAAGATGATATAAAGCAAAGGAAACACTTTATTTGTATGTATTTTGCAATTGATTGTAATACAATATTATATGTAAGTAGGTAGTAAATACGGAGTTACGGATTGTTAGTTTTCTCTGATAGTGAAAGACTTCAGTAGGCTATAGATTCAGATATTTCTAATTCCTTAGTGGCCGATTTGGCTATCCAAGGCAAATGTAAACATTTGTGCCAGTGTTGATGTCTGGTGAAGTGGAACTACCAGTCATATTTGTTTTATGATGTGAACCAGTTTGAAAACCTTCCCTATAATAAAGAATTCTAGCAAAACAGAGATGCTTTGTCCTGAAAAAATTCAGCCAAGTTTGAAGGATGGAGAGAAATATTCTTGTGAGAGGTGAAAGCTAGAGAAATAGAAAAAGAGAATATTAAATGTTTGATTATTTTGCAGAGGTTTTAATCTGATTTATGTTTGTTACTGCTTCCAGTAATTGTAGATTTGTGTTTTAATGACTATAATTAATAACTGAGCTCATGTTTTTCCAAACATGCATGAACTAATTTTTGGTCAGTATCACACTAATTTACTATGTGCCCTCTGTCTGCAGAAAGATTTATAATATTTCATTACACCCATGGAGAAAATGCTGATTAAGTCCTCCCAAAGGGGACAAGTTTCACTTACAAAGAATTGTGTGACATAAACTATTATAACAAAGGAATAAAAAGGCTGGTCTAAAATGAAGCACAAGATTGCACAGTGGACAGGAGGTCACTACCCCAATGGGTATGTAGAGGAAAAAAGAAAATAGGAGGAATGAGTATCAGGAAATTTCATTTTGGAATGATAACCTTATTTGGCCCTCAACCCCTTCTGAAAGTTCCCACAGATCTATTCTGAAATGCCTAAAAGGCGCAATTCATAAATGAAAAATAAAAGGAATCATCAAAGAAGAACTATTTCAGGTGTTATTAGTATAGTAGAATAATAAGGGAACAAATGAGTTGTAGACAAAGTCATCCAGGAAAAAGCACTGAACATGACTTGAATAAAAACATCACAAGAAAAGTCAGTTGCATTACTAAGGAAATGATTATTATTATGATTAAACAAAGAGATTGTGAACTATGAATAGATGAAAAAATACAAATTCTCAGAGTAATGAAACAAAATATATTGTTGGAGGCCAGGCAGGCAGAACCAGATCCTGATGTTTCAGAAAGAATTTTTTAAGATAGTCCCCACGACATGGTGTAACCAGAAAGAAATATTGTATGAGTTCATGGATGTGGAAGGCATCAAAGAACCCTGAAAATATTATTATTAAGACATACTAAAGATAATGAAGGATAGTATGAGTCTTGGAATGAAAATGGAGCAGAAGATGACAAGGGGATTAAGCTTTCCCCCTTGCAAATATACCTTTATCATTTATAGGAACTCCCATTAAATCTAGGGAGCTGCTGCTTCAGTTTTCATTACCTTTAATTAGCATTTAACCTAAACTTTTCCTTGATTAGAAATTTCCAAAACTATTTGATAAACCTTACATTCTGTTACTACTTGGGGAAGAAAGCAAACAAGAAAAAAGAAGGAGAAAAACCATGGAGAAGAGGAAAACAAGTATAGAAAAGGGTTTGTCAAAGGTAGGTTGCTTTAGCATCATGTTTCTTAATGTTCCTCACAGTCAGCCTGATTTACATGATCTTGACAGCTTATTAACCTGGACCAGCAGTCTGAAAAAGCTGTAAGGCAGATGTATATTTGATCCTTACAGCATGGAGTGTGTGAGTGAGAATTCAGGCTAGTACATTCAGGTTCTGCTACAGGCATCTTAGCGAGACAGCAGTCTGAACAGAGCTGCAACTGTCTAGGGTGACTGAAGTGTTTTAAGTGACAAAATGAAACAAAGACGGGAGAGTCCAAGTCAAAGGTTCCTCATGGTAAAAGCTTAAATACCCTCTTTCACAGACTGAAGGACAGAGGAGACCTCAAGATCCTAAGAGTGTATCTATCTCACCCTCCACACCAATTGCATTTGCTCAAAGGTGTTCATATTTTCCAATTGCCAATGAAGCAAGAGTTTTGAAAACTCCTCATAACCTAATTAACCTTCACAGCTGAAATCTGTTCTCCCACTCTGCCACTTAGTTCAGTCAAGGATTAGAGTTTTTAGTTTGTCGAGTCTAATAAAATATTTTTACAGATTTCGAGAAAGCTTTCACTGTTGCACACTATGCAAATTACAAACATGTCTTTCGTGGATCTCTCAACTCACATGACTGGACTAGCTTAAAAAACAAACAAAAAAAGAAGGCTCTGATAATTAATTTCAGAAAACCAGAATGGATATACTGTCTTAATGTTACAGGAAGACTGTATATTTCCAATGCTAGAAAACAAGGATATGTATTTTCCCATTGACTTCTTCCCTTGCCCCAAACCAGCTATTCAAGATAATTAGTGCACAGAGTAATTGTAGACTATAAATGTTTATAGCCAGAGAGGTAAACTAGCAATTAGTGATAGCACAGGTGTGAAAGGAAGTTAAGTGAATTTACAGGGGAGCTATGCTGGAAATATACAGTCTATGTTTGCCTTAAAATATGACAGTGTGTTTAGCGAGGTCTAGAAGTCAAGTCAAACATACATGCACAAAAAAGCCCCAGACAAACAAATAATCACGGTGAAATAGTCGGGAAAGAATTTATCAATAACACCATTCAGGAAGAAAGCTTTCGTGCCCTTGAGTTGGATTTTGGGTCGTCTGAATGAGGCAGTGCCCTTCAGGAGACCGACTTAGGTTGGACACAAAGAAGCATAAATAAAACTAGGGGTGAAGGCTGTCACAGAACCTTGGTCTTGGTTATGCTGATATTTCAGATGCACAAAGACATCAACCTTTAACGAAAGCTAACTTACCAAGCCCCTTCCTCCCTAAAAGAAGTGTGGCATAGTTTTATAGTGATAAATGCTGTTCTAAAACAAGAACCAGGAGTGAATTTTGTTCTGTTCCTTCTTTCTGTCAATAAGACAGGACTTGGCCTAACAGCTAGAGTCTGTTTGAAGGCACAGAAAGTGCCTTTTCAAAAAAAGCAAAATGAATATATTTTTATTGCCCCACAGGAATTAATGGATTAGATCTGGATGTCGATCACAACTGGACAGAGATTCCTAGAGATCTAGTAGGTCTGGTTCCCTATTTTGTGGAAGGAACAAAGAAGGTCCCCCTAGTTCCACAGAATTTGTAATCTTCATGTTTAATATTATCACAGACAAAAAGTCTGAAAAATAGACCCTTCATATATATCAAGAGTCTCACAGATACATGCCAGACAAATTGCTAAAGGAGCTGTCTATATTGGTATTAAGTTTGACATGGAAAAGACTGTTTTTTAATTCATAAAGCTAATTCTTGAGTCTTAATTAATTTGTTTTAAAATGTCATGTAATTTACATAGTTTATGTAAAACACAGAAAGAAACAAGAAAAAGGAGTGCACAGAGCTGTACAATTTACTCTGGTACAAAGGTCACTGTGGCTTATTTATTACTGGGGAGCCAAAAGTGGTTTTCTACCTATTTTTTGCTCTCAGAGAAAAGATTCAGAGAACCATTTTGTGGGGGGGGAACAAGAAAGGAAAAAAAAAAAAAAGACAGACTTCTTTCTAAATAATTAAAATGCATTTATTCAAGGCATTATTCAGATGAACAGTGTTGTCCTATTAAAAAATTGTATACAGCCATTTCATTCAAAAAGGAATAGTATTTTGGACATATATATTTGCAATTGCATCTGTTTTGTTTTGCAAAGATTCTGCATATATACCAAAATATTCAGTTGAATCAATATCTTCAGTATTCAGCTTCAATCAATTGTGAGATAGTGAACTAAAAGCAATTTTCTATACTAGCTTAAAAATTTGATTCTGTAACTTTTTTATTACAAGTATATAACAAGAGAGTTAACTGTTTTTTTAATAAAGTTATGAAATTCTCATTAACTATTTTCTGTAAGTATTTACTAAACTGTTAAAAGAAAAAATATATTAGACATACTTTTATGCCTTCAGGGTAATCACATTCCAATTAAAATTAAGCATTTAGAAGACATTTAATCTCTACAACTACTTTATGAGTAGCTTATGTTGCAATATATGCTTCACCATGCTGGTCCTGGTAGAATTAAAACATTACTTCAAATGCCCCAGAGGCAGCCTGAGGCAAAACCTCTTGCTTTTCCTTCTACTGTTGTAATCCTTTTCCTATATCTGACCTACTGTGAGCTACTTAAATGTATCTGGCTCCAGGTATTCCAGTTGCTTGTTCACACATCTTTGAGCAATACTGCTGTATTGTCAAGCCCAGCTAAATGAAGCTTTATATGGGGAAGATTCATTAGTCTTCTTTATTTTACTAGGTAAATGATTGACTGCATTAAGAGCCTAGAATGAAGCTTTATAGCTTGCAGTACTTGAAGAAAGGAAAAGTGGAACAGCTGTTATAAACAACCATGCCAGATATAGTGCAATGAAATAAAAATCTAGACAGAGAGAGAAGGGAAAAATAAGGTCACTTTCTCCTTTATTACAACAGACATTATGTGGTAAAATAATCTCTTTAACTGAATGTGGAATTAGGGAAATTAGAAGCTAGAAATCGTGGAATTTCTAGATTCTCTTTCTGAAGTAGTCAGCATAACCAAAGAAAGTAAGCAAGAAAGTGTAGCAATGAAACAGGACACCTTTTCCTAGAATACTGAGATGTGGAAAAGGAATTAATTTGCAAGTAATTAGAACAATGATGACAGAACACATTTAAATTTAGTGTTATGCAGAATAAGAAAAAGACCCTATCATTGTTATCGTATTCGGAAAAAATCATCATGAATGCTCACATTTAGGATATGGGCAAAAAATATGGTACAAAATTTAATTTAAACAGTTGCTTTTTATTGTCTTTGCCTCCGTCACCAGCCATGACTTAATACTGAAACAAAAGTATACTTACAGTCAATAAATAATAAGAAAAGGTTTTCAATTTTATTGTATATTTTTCAACAGAATAAAATTCTCTGACAGTATCAAATATTTAATGGTTGCTTTTTTGTTATATGCAGTTATCATGATCAGAAAATTCTAATGAAACTGGGTTAGAAAGCACCTTCAGTGCCTTCTACATTGTTTCTCTTGTCTAACGTTTTATCAATTAAATAATTCCTAATGTTTTCTGCACCTTTTCTTAAAAAGTTCCAGGAATGAACATTCTGCAATCTAAGTGATCTATTTTAGTGCCACTAATATCCTTCCACTTCCTTTGTTTTTCCTAATATCTAATCTGAATATCCTTCACTATTATACAAGCCCATTAATTTTTGTTCTAACCTCATTGGCCCTGAAGAACACATTTCTTCTCTCTTTGCCACAAAGATTTACAAATTTTTAGATTAAAATTTTCCTTAAGCAGAGAGAATGAACGCAGGTCTTCCAGTCTTCCCTCATTGGCTAGATATTGAAATCTCAGATCATTCTTGCTTCTCTGGATTTTATCATTGCAGTTATCAACCACGCCACAGATAGAACATGCCAGAATTAGAAACAAAGGGTTCTTGATGAAAAGGATGCATCTTTCATATGAGATCTGTTGAATCCAGGATCTAAGGATTTCGTTAAAGCCGGAGCCCTTATTTGCAGATTTAGCACATCTTGAACTGTTTGGTAGCACTGAGGCCAGCTGATACGGAAGACTCTGTGATAGCAATATTGAAACTTTTTATGCGCAAAGCAGTGTGGTCACATGCAAACCAGCTTTTGGAAATCGTCCCTGGCCTGTGTTAGCTGCAGAAACATGCACAGAAATGCTTTTAAAAAGTGATAATTAGCACTGGTCACAACTGTGCCGCAAGAGCTCTAACAGTTTAACAGTTCAGATGATCATGTTCCAGTAACCAGGAACATTGCTTAATTTACTAGTATAAACTTAGTCTGCCTTTAAGAAATGATACCAAACTTTCCTCATAAAAAAGTATGAACATGTAACATTACTGTATATACCAAGAAAAAAAAAACCAGTAAAACCTTAACCTAAGTGAAAGTGTGATCCTAAAAAGACAGCTATGCTAATCACTTCTTGGAAACCCTAAGAAACTGTAGATATCCTTTTGGCTTGTGTTTAATTAGTTATCCAATTGCCAGTGAATAAGAATCTGCTTGGGCCAAGAGTTTCCCTTCCTTGGCTCACAGGGTTTTTTGGGGCTTCATCTGAAGCATGTGCAGTTAGAAAGAAAATGTTGATTAGTGTGCTGTGACTGTACTGATCGAGAAAAAAAATCTCAGATGTCTTTTTCTCATATTCTCAGGGCTAGAAAGTAATTTGATTTTATGTCAGGGAACAAATTTTTCCTTATTTATATTCATAGGCTCTGTTCTTCCTTTTGTTAAGAAGAAGCAGAAACTTCTTCAGCTCCTGAATTCCCTGAAGTTTCAGAGGCCAAACATATCGTTGCTTCCCGATCTAATCTTTACCATTACCTGTTTTTAACTGCATTCTTGACCTTCATGTACTAGAGATCCTAAGCACTATGGGGAAAGCATTTTGTAACTCTCTGTATGTGAAACAGGACAAGAATATGTGACCTTGTGGACTCTTCTGAAGTTCCACCTCATAGAAGGGACTGACTTTAATCGTCCTGGTTATCCCTCCCAGGTCTGTGTTTCTACATATGTTGCTTCTTCCAGGAATTAAATAATAAGACTTTATGAAAGATCTATTGGGATATCTCTGTCTCACAAGTAAGGATGGGGTTTTATGCTTTTCTTGTCCAATTTTCCAGTTACATCAGCTAGAGTGGTAAAAGACATGACTTATGCAGATCTTACTTCTCGTGCTGTCTATACTAACACAGTGGAGGAGCAACGTCAAAACAAAACAAAACAAACAGCGGTACAGGGATCCTCCAGACCTGAGACGTTGTCCGATTACGTAGGGCCAATGAGTGTCGCTTAAGTGTCAAGAGTGTGCTTCTTCCTGTGATGTAGGAAAATATTCACCAAACATCTTCCACATTTACTTTTGCTTGTCTCCAAGTTAAAATTCCTAAACCTAAAGCAAAAGAAACAACATTTTCCCCAGGAACACCATGCATTTAAGTAGAACGTGATGAAACATTTTTAACAAAAATAGGTGTCTCATGGGACTGCTGCTATAAACTCTCACTCTGATTGTAGAATAATGCTGTCAAAATAAACACATGCATTGCTTTTAAATCCCCCTAGTATGGTTTGTAATATGTGACTAACCACATTTTAAAATTCCCACCAGAGCATCTGTTCCTAAACCTCTATCTCTCTAATCTTTCTTACAGACAAGATATTTGGGGCAATAGGGTATTGATAAAATAGAGGGAATAGGAAGTGTTAAACTAGACCTTCCTAAAAGAGGCAGCTGATGTTTTCCACAGTTTCTGTTACAAGCAATTTTTAATAAGTGGCAATGTCAGAGAGTCTGTTTCTGGTCTATTTTAATAACTACAGTCACCTGTCACTTATCTCAATTGAATGTTATCTGGTTCCAATAGGTCAGCTAATTATCCTGATCATTAACCTTTAAGAGTACAGAGGCTATGGTAATCAATGCCACCCTTGGTGTGTGCCACATCATCTAATGAGTCTGTGTCAGAGAATGAACTCTTTGACCTCCCAATGGTGCAGTTTTTCATCATTAACTTCCTTTGTCATTTGGTTTCTTAAAAGAAGATGAGAAAAAGTGGCACCTGGCATGAATCAGCTTATTAAAAGGAATGCATTACATAAAACTGATTGCTGAAGATGGAATAAAGGAAGCAATAATTTCCAAAAAGCTGTATGAGTCACGGTACAATTTGAAAGCATCTGGAAGTTTTAACAGTCAAAAAAGTGGCAGAAAGTAGTGATCAGTTAAATATGAGAAAAAATCTGCTGTGTCTAAATAGTTTATAATAACTATTTGTTATCAGATGAAGGACACTATCATAAAGGGACTACTAAGCAGGGGTTTAAGAAATCTACCTTTGATGAATTCATTACAGCAAATTTTTAAATACAGGTTTTGTTTGAGTTTTCTTAAGTCATAAGAGGATCATATTCTCCTCCCCCTGAGGAATATGTAAGATAAGAATGAGTGTTTAGAGTGATGAAGGGCATGTAACATATGAAGGTAAGCATATGAATCTGACCTAGTAAATGGCTAGAATTAAGGATGTAGTCTCAGGCCATTATCTAATAATCAAAGGAGTGAGAGAGAAAAACATCTCCAGGATACCATTCACCCTCTGTATTTTACAGTCAGGTGAATCACTCTTTGGAAATACTAATTTATTTCAAATGTCTCTTGATTTTACTCAACTCTCTTAGTGTCAATGCCTACTTTTCAGAGGGCTAAAGCCAGGAAGATGAACCCCAGCTACACACGAAGTGATAGTCACTGCCACTGAACTGAAACCTGAGCAGGTAACATTTTTCAACGGTTTTTGTAGTGTCAGAGTCCAAAAACTTTTTCCTTTGACATTGTGGACTGATATTTTTCATTTAATAGGCAGGTAGGGCAGTATCAGAACATTGAGACCCTGAAACATTTGTACCTGGGATCAAAGAACGGACATTCCACCTTCCAGGGAAAGGCATGGGCTACTGTGCTGTCCTTCCTGCTTCCTTCCCTAAAGCCATATTATTTGTCAGCGTTAACATGGAGTCCCAGAGAGTATTGGAACGTCAATCTACATTCTGAAGCCATGCTACCACCATTACACCATCTACAAAAATGATGTAATTCTATGTGTGCAGAAACACCTCTTATCAGAGGATTCCTTTATGATGAAGACTGGAAGATCAAGAATACTGTTTTCCTTCAAATAAGGAATGAGCCTAACAAAACCTTTTATTTAGAAACCTTACAGTAAGGGTAAAGGAGTTGCCATTAATCTGAATCTCAATACACTTAGCGTGGGATGCAGGGATTATAACGCTTTGGTGGTATTGTTAGTGAGCAGTTGTATCAGTGTGCAGGGTCTGGAATAATGTTGAAAGGACTATGACTGACTACAGCATAAACTCATCTTGATCTCTGCCCAGACCCTCAACTCCTCTGACCCCCTATTGCTATACCACAAAATTACACATTCCAGCAACATTCCAGCAACAGCTTTAATTTAAACAAGGAAGCAACCAGCTGGTGCGAGGATACTTACAAAATCCATAATCATTTATAGACAAGATAGACAAACGGAAGTTAGTTAAGTATTTTCTTAATGCCTTCTGTTCGGTCTTATTATGATCACATGACTTGTGGCCCTTAATCTTGATCCATGACTCCTGTCGCTCTTGATTTCTGATGTGTGAGCAGAGCCATGACTTCGAGGACTTGAAACAGATCTGTCTTCTGATGATAGGAAATTTTTTTTTGAGATTTTGCTCAATAAGTAGAAAGATAATTTTATGTTTTAGAAATATCATTGCTGTACATGTAAAACACCTGCAAACAAAGAGACTAGGTAAAAATGTGTCAATTTCTATTAAGAACATAAGTACACAAACTTCTAGTTACTGTTTTGTAAAGCTAAATTATTTACAACTGAGATGTTTATTGTGTGAAATTAGTTAAATTGGCAAATGCTATTAGCCACTAGAAATGCAAATCAGCAAAAGATGGCCAATAAATTTAAAAAGCCTCTGATGGAAACCTATGCGTAAAGCTTTATTTAAAGAGGATCATATATTAACTGACTAAGCAAACAAAGCCAAGCTGTGAAATACATGGTTTTTAGAGAATAAAAAAACCCCAACAAACAAACAAAAAATATGGACTTTGGACAAACTCCAAACACAGCTATTATGGAACATTATTTAAATATATTTTAGGAGATTAACATGATAAAGGGTAGTGTAAAGCTTATGAAAAGATGTGTAAAAGTATCACCATAGAAACCTGTTTGTGAAAATCAGGATCTCTCATGGAACTTTGGCATAAATTTGTGTAATTCCTGTTATGTGAGTGCAGATCTTTCACAGAGGAACACTGAAAACTTCATTAGTATGGGAAAGAAAAGGAGGTAAAATTAAAGGAATAAAATGAAGCTTTGCAAGAAATAATCTGGACTGTAAGACAGCTACCTATCTGTATACAAGATAAGACAAACACCCTCACAATCTATGCAGTGATGTAATGATAGAATTGGTAAGAAAAAAAGTTATTTTCCTAATCAGTGTAAAACAAAATATTTAAAAGAATCCTTTTACAATCCTTAGACATTTACTAAGGAAACAGAAGGGCTTTTTATTTTTCAGTTATTAGCCCGTGTCTGTCAGGGCTGAAACATTTTGATGAATCCAATGATGTGTTTTTAGCAGTGACTTCAACTAAAAAGACATTTAAACTTTTTAGACACAAAGCTGAATGTTAGTGTTGGAGTTACCTTTTCTTTCAAAATATGCTTGTTTTTTTCTGCAATATACTCAGTTTTGTTTAAATTATAGTTCCTTGGCTCCCTCCCTTCAGATGAATGCTGAAATGACATGCATCTTCCAAGAAGGGCTGCCAGAGGCTGTAAAGTTTGTATCCTGACTCTCTGCCTCTGGTAACTGTATTAAAAATGAGGTGAAACCAAGCATAAAAAACCCTACAAACAAATGTTCACCTTCCTGCACCTTATTGGGAAATTCTGGGGGAATATGACTTTTCCCAGGAGGCAAAATGTTGAATTGTCAATAACCATAGGGGTGCAATACTCCTTTTCCACATATGCCACAAAAAAATATTAGCTTGTTTCAAAGTGAATTTCCTTTTGGAAATTCTTGCTTCTGAAAATGTTTATGTTTTTACTTTCCTATGCTTACAGGCAAAATAAAAAGGATAATATTAAAACAAAAATAGATAAACCCATTTTCTCTTCATCTTCATTCATTCATTGTTATACGATTTGATTAAGTAATAAAAGGAGTCAGTTTTTACTTCAGACAGGTATCACATTAATGTCTCAAGTCTCTTGCTTTCTACTTATTGATGAGATATTCATGACACCATGCTTCATTCTCTCAAAACCATTTCTTAAGTTTCAGCCTTCCCTCCAACTTCACTCTAATTAATATTTATTATATTTACATAGCACCTACAATCTAGTTCACAGTCTAGAAAATGTATCAGTGTCTTATTCCTGACAAGGGCCTTATTTTTAGACTTCCTCATCAGCTTCTTGAACCAAAACAAACCAATATATGCAGTTTTGCAGAAATGGGTGAGACTTTCATGCTTATTTACCTGCTTGAAAGTCTAGGGATTTGCATTAATTACCCCCCAGCTTTGATAAAACAGCCTTTTCCTGAATCTATGCATCCATAATGCTGTGCATCTTGGTGTTATGGTCTTTGAAGTTTCCATGCTTCCAAAGACTTTCATCTGTCACAAATGGAAATGAGCCTGTACTGATGAGGCCAGGTTGCAGTGGCATAACTCCATCGGTGGAGAGTTTATTCCTTGATATTTGAAATATTAGTAAAAATTATCTGTCATATAGATTTAACCACAGTATATTGTATCTAATAAACTATAGGTGAAGCACAAATAGCTAAAAGGCAATTCAAAAGTGTAAAAGCAAGAGTTCTTGTATGATGTCTATGGTTTTCTATGTTTTGTCTGGAGAAAAAATAGAGTTATTCATTCAAAAAAAGACTATTTTTTCTGTCAGAGCAAAACATTTTTTTGCAGGTGTTTTAGGTATTACCACAGCTTATAACAAGGAGTTTGAAGGTATCATTCATGAATGACTGTTAGACAAGAAGGTACTTCAAACATATAACAAAGTTCATGAGTAATGCAAAACAGGGATGCCACAATTGAAAAAGCCTTGTGAAGGTAGTATCCTGCTGCCCAGCTCAATCTAGCTAGTGCTCAAAGTGTTCTAAAGGCACTCTTAAGAAACTCAGATATGAAATCTCTGAATATGTTATGGACCATATTCATACAACCATCAAAGACTCAGTTATGAATCTCTGACTCGCAGATATGAATCTCTGAATTGATATGAATCTCATATATGAATCTCCAAATCTCTGAATTAGTACATTAAACCAGCCTATGGTTCAAATCATCCTTGACACCAACAAAAAGGAAAGCAACTTTTATGATGTTATTAAAAAGAACATCGGTGGGGATTTGTAGACTGTCATATGTTGGTGCAAACAGTGAAAACAAATAGTATGCATCCAAATAAACCCGATACATGAAAAAAGAACACATGCCATTTTTGTGCATGCCTCAAATTCATTAGTCTTTAAAGAATTAATCAGCTTGTGGGTGATGGTGCTTCCCAAAATCTTTCAGGGGGATCGCACATCAATTGCTCCTAAAAAGATAAAATTCTAATGAGTTTACATGGTTCAGCCCCAGCCAGCAGCTCAGCCCCACACAGTGGAATGAAGGAGAGAACTGGAAACAAAAAAGTGAGACATCTTGTGGGTTGAGATAAAGACAATTAAACAGGTAAAGCAAAAGCCGTGCATGCAAGCAAAGCAAACCCAGGAGTTCATTCCCCACTCCCCACGGGCAGGCAGGTGTTCCGCCATCTCCAGGGAAGCAGGGCTCCATCATCCCTAACGGTGACTTGGGAAGACAAACGCCATCGCTCCGAACGTCCCCCCTTCCTCCTTCTTCCCCCAGCGTTATATTACTGATCATGACGTTGTATGGTGTGGGATGTCCCTTGGGTCAGTCGGGGTCAGCTGTCCCGGCCGTGTCCCCTCCCAGCTCCTTGTGCCCCCCCAGCCTGCTCGCTGGTGGGGTGCGGGGAGAAGCACTTAACACTTGATGCTGTGTAAGCACTTCTATGAAGAAAATTAACTCTGTCCCAGCCCAAACCAGTACATGAGCTAAGAGAACTGGTCCTTCTGTTCCTTGGTAAGCAAAGAATAAAGAAAAAAAAACAAGGTAAGAGATTAATTTTCAGTGTAGTTTACCATTGCTGGAACCCCACCAGAATATCTGCTGAGATTCATAATTAACATATTCATTACAGATAGAAGAAAATAGTGAATAGTGAGGGATAAAGTTTGCAGATGACGTACAATTTCATACAAATTTGTGATCACTAATTTTAAATCTGGCTGCTGAAGGGAAGGAATATTTCATACTGCTGAACAGGAGAGGAAATTCAGTGTTAATAAATACTTTGTTATAGAGTGGATAAGCAAAAAGGATGAACGATGACATGGAACAGGGCACAGATTTAGTTTGGAAATCTCAGGAAAGGAAACTGATAGTGAGGGGGATGAGAATTCTGTGAAAAAACAGTGTGGAAACTGAATATAAAATTATTATGTATCTGTCATAATGAAATCAACAACAAAAATGGATGACTGAAATTATCAAGCAAGAAATTTAGAGCAAACAAAATCGGTTAATTTGTGTATGATGTGTAATTACACTGTGGAGCTCATGAGCGCCTGTATTGGGTCTGGCTGAGATGGAGTTAATAGTCCCCATAGCAGCCCTCATAGAACTGTGCTCTGCATTAGTAGCTAGAGAGGTGTTGATAACACACCAGTGTTTTGGCTACTGCTGAGCAGCACTGGCACAGCATCAAGGCTGTCTCCCCAACATTTTTGCCCCCTCCCTCAATGGCAGGCTGGGGCAGGGCAAGATCTTGGGAGGGGACATAACCAGGACAGCTGACCTAAACTAACCAAACAGATATTCCATACCATATGACGTCAGCCCAGATATAAAAGCTAAGTAAAGGGAGGCGGAAGGGAAGGCATTTTTTGTCTTCCGGAGCAACCACCACGCGTACTGAAGCCCTGCTTCCCAGGAAGTGGCCAGACATCGCCTGCTGATGGGAAGTAGAGAATAATATCATTTGTTTTTCTTTGCTTTCGCGCGCGACCTTTGCTTTCATTTTATTAAACTGTCCTTATCTTGACCCACGAGCCTTTTGTTATATTTTCTCCCCCCTGTCCAGCTAAGAAGGGGGAGTGATAGAGCGGCTTTGGTGGACACCTGGCACCCAGCCAGGGTCAACCCACCACAGCGCCAAATGTTGCAGGCAATAGAACTGTAAATAGATTTTTGAAAGGACTAGGAAATTCAGGGAAAAGAAGTCATTGTTATCTATTTAAAAATGGAGTTAGGTATAATCTCTATTTCAAGAAGTATTTAAAACATTGATTGTTGTAGTTGGAAGAGTGTATCAGTCAAAAACTTGTGATTTCATCAGTTGTTGAGTAAGTCTGTGATCTAGAACTCTGGTTTAGCTTGTTTCTTAATATCTTTTTCTTTAGTTCCTCCTTCAGATTGCAATCAAGAAAGAATTAACTAGGTGAAATGAACTTTTGTCCTTAGCCAGTAGAGAAGTTCTTATGTTTTTAAGGAAGGGAACAATGGAACAAAAATGGTGAAGTACAGCAATTCCTGTTGACAGTAGAAAAAACTTACGGTTTTGTAACTATCATAAAATGATGGTTTTACACTGCGAGGAAATTAACAAAATAATGGACCTAATTTGTAGTTATAATAGAGGCAGGACATGTAAATAGGACTCAAAAGGGGACCTGGAAGCTACTCATCATGCATGTGTTATGGCATTGTTTTTTTTCAGAGCTGACAAAGTGGGAGAAGGAAAAGAATATGAGAATCACCATTCATCCCGACATAGTTCTGGAAACCCCTCTTAGCATTATAAATTAGCAATTGCCCATCTAGTCAATCATATTCAGGTTTGCGATATTATCTGCCAGGGAATTATTTCAGATTTATATTCGGTTATTTAAGAATATAAAGCTAGATCAAATTGGGTATTAGCTTTAGAGGCTAGACCCAAATCAAGACTAGGGAGAAAATAAGGAATGAGACAGCACTATCTGAGCAAGAGAAAGGGACAAGTATAAGCGGTACATCAGCACAAGTGTAAGAAGGAAATTATTTAACATGAGTTGTCTAATCTTAGGCTAATAAAAATTCATTGTTAGTAAAAATGAAAAGATAATACTGAAAAGTTTGTGTGTAGCAGTATGAACTGGTAAAGACTTTTTTCAGTGCAATAACTTTTTTTGTTTTCTTCCCTCAGTTACTTTTTCAAGAACTCAGGTAACACATTATTCTATATATGTGATCATTGTAACTAAGTATGAGTCAAAATATATGCATAAATTTACCAGTCTTTCTGAATGTTTTGGTACCCTGTAGAAGATCAAAAGCTTGACAATGAAGATGCTGTCAGACATGTTGTCATTTCTTTAGATGGCTGATTAAACTGTGCCCAGAACAAAGAAGTATCACCGTGTTGCCTAAAGAGAAACCCATGGTTAAATCATGTCTCAAAAACTCCTGAATGCAGGGAAAAGTTAAACTGGACTTTGGTTTATACTGGGCAAAAAGTAAATCACCCAGAATGCCAACACAGCACTAAGCTGAGAATGGCATGAGGAAAGCAGAAGCAGCTTATCTTACTTTTAGCTTTTGTGTTGGCATGTGGGAAAATCCATGCCTGACCCTTAAACATGGCCCTGGATTTGGATCACAAAATCAATTATTCCCTTCAGTCTCATTCAGCATTACCTTTGAAATTTCACTCAGTTGAATTGTTAATGCTATAGCCATCTAACCTGTTTTGTTCTCTATGTGAATGAAATCCAGATAATTGATACAATGGAGGCTGGCAGTAAGGAACTATTGATATTCAGGGACAGTGCTTAACTAATAACAGTTCTCATGATAATCCCAAGGAAATGTCTACGAAGAGAATTGTATTCTGTTGAAATAGTGTGATTGGAATATTCAGGACTAGAATTACAAGTAGGACAGAGGTTACTAACTACGTTTTTAGCCTAAAGCCTAGATATTCTAAATCTTTGTGGCCTTAAATTTCTTCTAGTAAAGTCTCAGAAGTCTTAATGCTTCTGTCCCTGGTAAGTTAACACAGCTGAGTTGTGTCAAACCCTGAGATGGATTCAGGAGTAAGCATTTCCCACCATCGGTTTGGTGTGATCTAAGCTATGTCATAGATCATATATGTAAGTCTCTGGGACCTGACGGGATGCATCACAGAGTCCTGAGGGCATTGGCTGATGTAGTTGCCAAGCCGTTCTCCATGATATTTGAAAAGTCATGGCAGTCAGGTGAAGACCTTGGTGACTGGAAAAAGTGAAATATGCACTCATTTTTTAAAAAAAGGTAGAAAGGAGGACCCTGGGAACTACTGACCTGTCAGCCTCACCTCTGTGCTGGGGAAGAACATGGAACAGATCCTCCTAGAAGCTATAGTAAGGCACATGGAGGGCAGGGAGGTGATTTGAGACAGCCGGCATGGCTTCACCAAGGGCAAGCCCTGCCTGACTAACCTAGTGGCCTTCTCTGATGGAGTGACTACATCAGTGGACAAGGGAAGAGCAACTGATATCATCTATCTGGACTTCTGTAAGGCCTTTGACATGGTCCCCCACAGCATCCTTCTCTCTAAATTGGAGAGATATGAATTGGATGAATAGACTATTCAGTAGATGAGGAATTGATTGGATGGTCCCATCCAGAGGGTCATGGTCAACAGCTCAATCTCCAGATAGAGATAGGTGACAAGTGGTGTCCCTCAGGGGTCTGTATGGGGACCAGTACTGTTTAATATATTCATCAGTGACATAGTGGGATCGAGTGCACCCTCAACAAATTTGCAGATGACACCAAGCTGAGTAGTGTGGTTGACACGCCTGACAGACAGGATGCCATCCAGAGGGACCTGGACAAACTCGAGAAGTGGGCCTATGTGAACTGCATGAGGTTCAACAAGGCCAAGTGCAAGGTCCTGCACATGGGTCGGGGCAGCCCCCAGTATCAATACAGGCTGGGAGACGAAGGGATTGAGAGCAGCCCTGCAGAGAAGGACTTGGGGGTACTGGTGGAGGAAAAACTGGACATGAGTCAGGAACGTTTGCTCACAGCCCAGAAGGCCAATTGTATCCTGGGCTGCATCAGAAGAAGCATGGCCAGCAGATTGAGGGAGGTGGTTCTGCCCCTCTAGTCTGCTCTCCTGAGATCCCACCTGGAGTACTGCATCCAGCTCTGGAGTCCTCAGCACAGGAAAGACATGGATCTGTTGGAGTGGGTCCAGAGGGTGGACACAAAATATATCAGAGGGCTGGAACACCTCTCCTATGAGGAAAGGCTGAGACAGTTGGGGTTGTTCACCCTGGTGAAGAGAAGGCTCCAGGGAGACTTTATTGCAGCCTTCCAGTACTTAAAGGGGACTCTAAAGAAAGATGGGGACAGACTTTTTAGCAGGGCCTGTTGCGATAGGAGAAGGGGTAATGGTTTTAAACTGAAAGAGGGTAGATTCAGACCAGATATAAGGAAGAAATTTTTTACGATGAGGGTGGTGAAACACTGGCACAGGTTGCCCAGAGAGGTGGTAGATGCCCCATCCCTGGAAACATTCCAGGTCAGGTTGGACAGAGCTCTGAGCAACCTGATCTAGTTGGAGATGTCCCTGCTCATTGCAGGGGTACTTGGACTAGATAACCTTTAAAGGCCCCTTCCAACCCAAACCATTTCATGATTCTATGATAGTCAGGAAACTGGCAAAGAGTTAGTAATGGAAAATTCCTTCCACTTTTTGTCAGAGAAATTCATTCAGGCTTTGTGTAGTGACAAACTCGCACAAGAACCTTTTCTACATATTGAAGCAATGATTAGAACCTCATTTAAAGACAAGTGTCATGACCAGCTTCTGGAGAAAGAGCTCATTATTGTGAATCCATGAAAGCACTTTCCAGTCCAAAGTTTAGGCAGAAATTATTCGTTGAAGTACCTTTGATGAGTCCTTTGAAACTTAAAGGCCCCTGTTGTGAATTCTACTAGCTGGAGGGATTACCTTGACTCAAGGATGTTGATTTTAAGCCCACACTGCCCATCTTTTGAAAAACAAAGTTTATCGTGAGTTCATGTCATACCGGAAAAGAAAATCATTCCAACACTCATAGTTATGCTTCTACATACAACATTTTAAGACACGAAGAGATTTGTATTCCTGTTATGGGTTCTTCCTCTTTATTAGTTAGCTGAGTTTTATTGAACTTTAATATATAGTTAAAATTGTGTTCATTGTATAGCAGTTCTGCTAATCCCCCTCCTAACTTCTTCAGGAATCAAAACCTCTTATCAAATTTCATGATCGCTATTCCCAAGGCAGTCACCAACTATCACATCACCCACAAGTCCTTCTCTGTTCACAAAAAACAGGTCCAGTGGGGTGCCTTCCCCAGTTGGCTCACTCACCAGCTGTGTCAGGTAGTTATTGTCCTCACACTCCAGGAACCTCCTCGACTGTTTCCTCTCGGCTGTATTGTATTTCCAGCAGATATCTGGTAAGTTCAAGTCCCCCACGAGAACAAGGGCTAGCATTCATGAGACTTCTTCTGGCTGCTTATAGAATATTTCGTCTGCCTCTTCATCCTGGTCAGGTGGTCTATAACAGACTCCCACCATGTTATCTGCCTTGTTGGCCTTCCCCCTGATTCTTACCCATAAACACCCAACCCCATCATCACCATCATTAAGCTCTAGACAGGCAAAACCCTCCCTAACATACAGGGCTACCCCACCACCTCTCCTTCCTTGCTTATTGCTTCTGAAGAGTTTATAGCCATCCACTGCCGCACTCCAGTTGTGCCAGTCATCCCACCAGGTTTCTGTGATGGCAGCTATATCATAGTTTTCCTGCTGCACAATGGCTTCCAGCTCCTGCTGTTTGTTGCCCATGCTGCGTGCATTGGTGTAAATGCACTTCAGTTGGGCTATTGATCCCACCACCTTTTTATGGGGAGAAGCCCTAATTCCTACGTGACCGTTCTCAGGTGTTTCCATGGTTTCTAACACATCAATAACCCTTGTGTCTTTGCTGTTGATGGATCTCCATCCCCTACCTCCACTGACATGGCAGACCGAAGGACCTCGTTAGCACACTGTCCCTCAAACATCAGTTTGCTGCCCCCAGGTTTATCTCTAGCGAGCCTGGTTTTATCCCTTCCCCCCTTCAAATCTAGTTTAAAGCTCTTTCAGTGAGCCCTGCTAACTCCTGTGCAAAGATCCTTTTCGCCCTTTGAGACACTTTGTGCTGGTTTTGCTGGGATAGAGTTAATTTTCTTCATAGTAGCTGGTATGAGGCTATGTTTGGGATTTGTGCTGAAAACAGTGCTGATAACACAGGGATGTTTTAGCTGTTGCTGAGCAGGGCTTACACAGAGTCAAGGCCTTTTCTGCTTCTCACCCCACCCCACCAGCAAGTTGCCTTTTTTTTTTTTCCAGCTAGCACCCAAATACAGTATTGTTGCACCTGTCCCTAGCAGAAAACTGCATTTGCTTTTGTTGAACTTTATGAGGTTATTTCAGACCATTTTCCAGCCTGTCAAGATCTCAGTGAAGAGCAGTTGCCCACAGCTTGGCATGGCTTGGTGCATTCAGTTCCATTGTACAAGACTTTAAGATGTTTAACTATATTAGCCCCAGTACGGACCCCTCAGAAATGCCACTAAAAACTGTGTGCTATCACATCATAAAATCAGGAGGACCACTCAATTTTTTTCTCACCTTGAAGTCCATTTATCCAGTCCATGCCACACCAATTTGGCTGTAAGGATTCTATGCAAGATCACATCAAGGACCCTGTTAAAGTCAACATGTACAACATCCACTTCTCTCCCCTTCAGAGGGCAGCCAGGAATCTCATCATAAAAGACAAACAAATTGGTCAGACATTATTTGTTCTTGGTAATTCCCTGATCTCTGTTCCCAACCACAATCTTGTTTTTCATGTGTGCCTGGACATGGCTTCCAGGTGGATTTTATCCATAACTTTTCCAGGGACCTAGTTTAGGTTGATGAGCTTGTAGCTCTCCAAATAGTCCTTCTTGCTTTTCTCAAAGATGGACGTGGTGTTGCTTTTTTTTCAGTCATTGGGAAGCTCCTCTGATTGCCATGACCTGTAAAAAATGCAGAGAGCAGACACACAATGACATCAGCCAACTTCCTCAACACCTTCAGAGACATCTTATCTGATCTCATAGGCCTGCATATGTTCAATTTTCTTAAGCTGTGTAGATATATATGACTACAAAGATATAAAAGTATACCTCTAAGTATTTATTGATATTCATATTTAATAATATTCACATACTGTCTCTTGCATCACTGTGATAATTAGAAAATGTGAATTATTTGCATGCCTTTTGGACAGAACATGAGGCTGATTCAGAAAAGCCAGTTCTACTAAAGTCAGTGCTGAACTGAAAAGAGAGATAAAGAAACCCAGTGTGGGGAAAAACGAACCTTATGATCAATTCTAGATTTTCGTAACAGAAACCCTGAGAGCAAACCCATGCTTAGTCCTCTGTTTGTCCACATGTCTACAGAGATGAGCTAAGACAGGTCAAAGGCGATTTATTTCTGTCTCAGAAAGCAACATTTTTCCTGTTGCTACCTCCATATGGTGTACAGAATGAATTCAGCAGTTATTGCTCACCTGAAACCTCTTTGAATGCTATTAGGTATTGTACTGGCAGATATTAGCAGTCAAACACCCTACTTTCAAGAACAACAGCTTCCTAGAAATATATCAATTTAATGTTTTCTCAAAACAAAGTTCCAAGAGGTTAGGTTAAATAAAAAGAGACATTCTTATAATAATGTAAGAAACATAAAACTAAAATAAAAAATTATATTTAAATACATTTAAAATATGTTATTTATAATATGCAAAATATTCTACATGCAGGAATTGTATGTGTTTATTTTGGTTTCAAGTCCATGACTAACTACGTTGAAGATGGGAGAGAGGTAAGTAAAATTATATATGTGTAAAAAAAAAAAAAAAGGCTGTGTTTATATCTCCATTTTCTTGTTATTTGGATGAAATTAGTAATGATGTTTGAAAGACCAGACTAATAGGAATTTTGGAGAAAGCATTTTGGAATTAAATTGTTGCTAAGATAACGAATGCTTGCACTATGGCTGAAACTGTCAGTAGAGATGTAGATGTAGTCAAAGACAAGTTACTGTCCTCTTCCGTGTACAAGTACCAAGAGCAAAATGTACCGGGCAACGCCCCTTATGTCAAGTTGCCAGCTTGCTGAAGAGAGCAGAACAAAGACGTCGTGATTCAAACCAAGCTGCTTTCAAAGCAGCTATTTGTTGGTAAATGTCTTGCCTTTTGCTTTCGTTATGTGTCAACATCACTTTGATATAAACATCAGAGCATAGCCTCAAGGCCAAGTTCTTCCCCCTTGGACTGAGCCTTAGGGGGTTGCCAGCCTGTAGCCTAGCACATACAGTAACCTCCCTCCTATATGGAAAACTACTAATATGGAAAATACAGACATCTGAAACTCGAAATGCACTACAGCACAAGAGTGACAGGTATCCCGTGGAGCCTACTGTGCCCAATGAGAGTTTCAACGCTCCTGAAAGAAAATGACAATGTCAGTGGGAATTCAGGAATCTTCTTGCAACAGGATCAAGCACCTGTGGTATATCCCTATGTCTCTCTCTAAACTGATGCCTGCCTTCAAGAGAAATAGCACTACCAATTAAATGATAGCATAGAAAAGGTTTTCTTTTCAACATCCTGAAATTAAGTTTGGTCAATTTAAAGAATTACACATTTTCTTCTAGTGAAACTACAGTATTGTTTCCCTTGTGTATAGAAAGGCTGATGGCAAGGGTAAGGAAGCTGCAGATAAGTTAATATTTGTAAGTGGAACTTCTTTTTTTATTTGTTGAAGTTTTTAATTTTTGTATGTTTCAGACCTTAAGATACCATTAAATCTTCTGAATAAATTGTTTCCTTCATAATGGCTTTTTTTTTCCCCCAGCTAGCAGGCTGACCTTTGATTGATGGATTTTTTTCCTAGCAATTTTATATGAGTAAAGACCTGAATGTAGATCTTGGAGAAGTGAGTTAAATTGTGCCACTGTTTTTCCTCTACTTGCGCAATTTGTATCAATGATAATATCATTTGTCACTTTTTTTTTCTTACTTTGCTAAAGATCCTATGCATCTGACTTTGTACAATTCAAAAGTTCACAAAGTAGAAAATGTTTTGTCTTCTGCTTAAAAATATAAGCAGATCATTAATATTGATCATATATTTAGGGACTTACAAGTATTTCATTAATTGACTCAGCATCGACACTTAGTACTTAACAAGGACTGTGTAGGTTAGATTTTCAGAAAGCTAAAGCACACAGCAGCCCCCTACAAAAATAGAAGGTGATATTTAATTTTCTTCAGTTCAAGCTACTAATTTGGTTTATTAATGCCATGGGTGAGAGAAGTAAAGGGGAAAGACTGGGTTTTCTTTATCACTGATCACTAATTGTCCATAAGATAGGACATGAGCTCTCAGAAACCAGAATTAATAGACTGATTTAAAGAATCAGGAAGATTCAAGGGCTGCATAGGAAATGCAAAGCATAACAGAGTAGCACCTCGGAGCATCATCAGCCTAAACAGGCAGAGCTGTATTCATTGTGCTAAAAACCCAGCATGTGCTTAAATTCTGTGGTGACTTAAGACCTCAGCAAGTTACTGCAAATGGTATATCAGAGGTGAAACAAAATGAGAAAATGAAATCAAAATCAGTACCAGTTAATACATTAAGAAAAACAGCATGTATTTATTTGTTGTTAGTAGCTTCCTTGGCACTGTATAGAATAAATGTGTTGTGTATATGCCATTCCACATTGCAGATTTTCAAGGGCACTTCTGAATTCAGTCACGTCATTATAGCTTGGAAAGCAAACTGGAAATATTTCCTATTCAACAAATTAATTCCCAAAACAAATTGTTTCTCCACCATTACAAGGAGTCCCAAAGAGCTTGTTATAAATGTTCTGTAAGAAACAATGGCAAGCAAATAAAAACATCATATATTTAACTCATTCTATTCTGCCTATTGTATATGCCAAACAATAGACTGAGATACAAACAAACCTCTGATTTATCAATACCCTGACAAAGCAGATTCTTCTTCTGCGTCTGAAAACACAGAATCAACAGTTGTGCCAGTCTGTATGGGTCTTGGCTTTGTAACTTGGAAAGATCATTATTCATACCATTAAAAAATTAGTAGCACTTTTACAAGCAGAAAGCACAATTTCAACTGTTTGCAAAAAAATGGAAAAAAAAAACTTTTAGCTTATCACATCACAGAAGCATACCGGCATTCTCATCAGAATGTGATTCTTTAACTCTGGGCTAACTTTCATAAAAGCTATTACTCAAAAAAAGACTGATATCAAATGAATAAAAAGAGCATAAAAGAAACATATCAAACAGCAACACTTCTTTAAGATGACTGATCAGCTTAGGTGATGGATGTAGAGCTATGGATGTCAACTTACACATAAAGAACCAAAAGTTTCTCTTGGACCTTAATTATGCTAAGTTATGCTAAATTTTATTTTGTATGGCTCATACAGGCAGTGTTTCTCTTAATCCAGCCTGTATACAGGTGTATATAATATGCATAGATATGCAGAAACTTTTCAAGGGGATGGATGTGTGATACTAAATTTTCCTGCCCTAAAAGCATGTAAAATAGTAGCTGTGCAACTAAACTAGTAGTTGTGCAAAAGCGCTAATAGAATTGAGTGCATCCAGAGATATTCAATTTATGTGATGACAGAGCACATGGAGAACAATTCTAAACTGCCTGCATAGAGCATGAAGTAGGCACACCCTGTGGCTTACCTGGCAACCTCTTATAGATGTTTCTTAGAGCATTTAAGATAGTTCTCAAAATCAATATTTGGGTATCTGAAACATTTTTAAGGTGTGAACGTAGGGACAGGCATTGTGTGAGGCAGAAAATAGCAATATAGATGAAAAGCATGTAGAGTGCTGAAGGTGGGTATCAAGGTGGACCTCTTGCCCTGTCTGGTTGTCAGTAGATGTTCTGTGGCTCTGAACACTGTTGGCCACTAAGAGACGGAGTGTAGAAGTACAAGGGTAAATATAGGAATGAGTATTATTCTATTACCTCTTACTAGGCTAGAAAAATATGTCTAACCTTCCAAAAAAGTTTCTTTTAACAAATATTTTGTCTCTTTAGTGTGTGGATGGCTCTACCATAGAGATTTTAGCATTGCTGCTTGGAATACTTAGCTTTAGAATGGAGCTGCCAGGGGAATTCTCAGAACCTAAGTTAGTGCCTTACCTTCCTGTGCAATGCATAGGAAGACACTCACATCTGAAAAGTTGGTTTACAAAAACAGGGTTAGTATGAGTTTTTTCACTGATACAGGCAGATAAGAGATTACTCTCCTTCTTGCAGCACCAGCTCAGTAGAACAGCACAATTCAAGGAATTATAACAGATATCTTCTGATGAAGCCCACTGGAATGATTGAAGAATCTTGTGAATGACTGTTAAGCCCAGAACGAGTGCAGTACTACATTAAGTAGATAAAGAAGAAAGAAATACTGAAGAGTGTTAAACACCTTTCTTTGGGTGACATGAGTGTCCTCACTTGGATTCATAGCTCTAAGTGCAGTGTTGGACAGTTATTTAACAATTTCATTTAGAAAGTGTGTGTGTGTGTAATTAAATAACCCCGATATTTAATTCAAAAAATTAACTACGGTATAGGCTGCTGCTGCTTTGTTCAATGCCTTTTAGTTCAGGTTTTAGACTGCTATTCTGAGTGTGTAAGGTCCAGATTCTTCTTCTGCTTAAAGAAATTTAACTTTTTCATGAGTCCATAACATCTTCTGCCACAGTAAGTGGTCTTGAAGGTGTTCCATTGTGGAGCAAATAATTAAATATACATTGACTAATAGCAGGGTTGACTCTACAGAACAAACGTCTGCATGATATAAAACCTGGATTACAAACCTCTGTCACATACTTTTGCCATTTTGGACATATATTAGCTGAAATGGAACTTTTATCCCATAAAGATTTCTGAGGGGACTTATGCATAAGGCATGAAGGAACAAAAGGAAGGCATTGTTTGTTTTAAGGGAAGATGGTGGAGATCAGGTGAAGAGAAGCTGAAGCATTTGAAACATTTTTGGACATGTTCTGAGAAGAACTCCTACATACCTATAAGAATTTAAAGACTGTAAATGAAGGACCTCTGTTTGTTAACCTCTTCAAGGCTATACTGCAGTACAGAAGATGAGTTCAGAGTTCCTACAAGCTAGAGGTGGGTGCTAAGAGGAAGAGCTAAATAAGTAATCCCCTTTCAAGAGCCTTAAAGAATGTTCTGTGCTCAAGGCATGTTCCTAACCTTTACTGTATTTAATCTAATCTAATCTGACATGTTTACATAGTATGCTTTAAATTAAGAAAATTTTCGAGTACTTTTCCAACTTGGTGCCAAAATCTCTCTTTGCCTCATTTCCACATCTACAAGTAATATGGTAATATGGGTCAATTTAGCTCATTTTTTGGACTGAAAACTCATGTTAGGTGTTTATGCAGTGCTTTTAATTTATGATTCATTCAATCCTTTCTTTTATTTTGTAAGTGTATTTGTCCTTTTCCATTATGTATTTGTCTCCTATCTTACCAAAGCTCTGTCTCTCATTTGGAGACTTTGTAACTTTAAGAAGTTGAAGAACTTAAATACCAGAAATATGTGATTTTATCATTGTTGCACTCAATTATTACATAGAATTATTATTTTTTTTTTAAGCTGTACTTGACCTTAATTCTCTGTGAAGAGAAACTTTGTTATGTTTGAGTGCAAGCAATCACGTGGGTAATATTTAGATCAATTTCAAACCAAGAGGTACTGTAGCTTTCAACTCTATCTTGCAGTTTTCATCGCCATTATGTGATTCAGGCATAACAGTTTTGGGAAGCGAATATAGTTTTAATGTAGTCAAATTGACAAAAGAGCTGTGGGGGGAAATGAAATTTTGCTTCCATACTTCAAATGGCAAATGAAAAAAAGGCATCTTCCCAGACTTGCTGTGGGTATAAAACACTGCAGAGTTTGGCAGAGTTTGTAAGATTTTATGAACTTCTGGCCTTCCCTTTTGGGACTGAGCAATTTAAGACAGACTCCTGAAAACTTAAAAGGCAATTAGCAAAAGTTTGTAATGGATTGTCTTCAGCTAAGATGGTTCACCCCAGATGGAACCCATGGGGTCTTCATGTAATCGTGAAAGACAGAATAAAACCCAAGTCAGTCTTCTCTTGAAATTGAGAGAAACTCCCAGTTAGGTTTTCCTGGGAAGCACGCAAATGAAAGAAAACAAAACAAAAAAGAAAGAAAGAAAGAAAGAAAGAAAGAAAGAAAACAGCAAAGTAAATGACAAAACAACACAGGTGTGGTTACTTTGGGAGCCAAAGAAAGCAAACTATAAACTATATACATATATTGCAAAATTTAATCATACATGTTCATGATACAAAACAAGAAATAGAGGCTTTTTTAGCTTTCAAACTATAAAAAAAACCCCCAAAAGCTACTATTAAAATCTGTATAGGAATTATATATTATTCTTTCCCGTTCATATATGACCCTTTTCCCTTGTGAAATTAAAGTATAATAAAGAAGAAACTAATATATCATCTTACAGATTTTGTTACTGCATTCTAAGTTAAGATTATTTGTAGGGATTTTATGTGCCCTACATTGGAATTAGAGAGATTGATTCTGTTCTCACCATCATAAATGAGGATAGCATTTGGTCTCCCACCTCATCTGTCACACTGACACTTAAATAGTAGCACTTTATGCCAAGCAGACCTACAGTGAATTTTCCTACAGGCAGAGATTGTATAGTAAGCACCAAAACCAGATCTGTACAAAGAATGGAGGGACCTCGTGATCAGGAGGGATGAACGACAGTCACTTGAGCAGGTATGATTTTACAGACAATAAATGTCAATGCTATTAGACACCAGCAAGACAGAAGAAGGCAAGGTGAGGTGAAGTGAGGCAAGACGAGGCAAGGCAAAACAGAACTGAGGAAGAGACAATTTTAAAATAACTTTAAGAGATTTGAGTACCAGGATATAAAATATTTCATGGTATCAATATCTTATAATTACAGGTCCATTAGTTGGGGGTCTCTCATCTACCTTTATATGTAGGGTTCTTATTTTAAATTCTCCCTTTTGCAGTTTATTAAAACTTGCATTTTAACCAAGACATTGTCAGCCATGAGAGTTATTTAAGCAAACCTCTAGTTGCAGGCTTGAACAAAGACACAAAGTTTCTTGAATAATGAAACCAGTTATTCTTGCCTTTCAACTTTTACTTAGTTATTTATTTGTTTATTTATTTTTCTCCTGGAGTGAAAGAAAAATGTGAAAAGTTATTACAAAATAAAACTCTTCCTTTCACTCTGCCATTTCGGTTGCCTCTCTCTGATAAATGTCACCATTAGATACAGGATAAAACAAGCCACGTTGCTCTTTTTTATTTTCATATTTGTCCTCATCATACCTATGCTTCATTTTGCTTATTATTTCTACTGATCTTCAGCAGGTCACGTGTTTTTGCTTGGCACAAACTGGTACTACTGGGAATAGGACGCTGCAAATCAAAGTCCTGTGAAGCAGTAGTGCTCTTGATTCCCTGCAGCGTTCAAGGTCAGCAACAGATGTGGCCTGAAGCTCTGCTCCTTGAATCTTGACCTTCACTGAGTGTTTCTCTAACGACTTGGGAGGGACATCATAATTAGATAAAATTCTTTCCTATCTTTATTAAAGGGCACCAGATTAAACTCTCTGCATGTTTGATGAGAAGTGAAGTGATTGTTTTCCCCACTTCAAATACTTCAGCATGCCTTTTCATTAATGTTTTATCACTTGCATACTGAATTCTGATGCTTTCGAGAGGTTCTAAGAAAAAGGGGGAAAAAAAACTACCTTCCTTACAAAACTGTAAATATTCTTTTGATGGAAATTCTTGCAAAGATAGTCTTATTTTGCTTATGTACACTTTGTGGACCCATCTGAAAAAGGTGGCAGTTTACCTAAGGAAAGTAAATAAAAATTAGCCTGAAATCATACAGTATCTTAAGCAAACTCCATTCACAAATTGCTTCAAGGTTTCAATACAATAGGCCATGCAATGTAATCAAAGTTAAAGTGAATTAAATGCTTTTACTCTTTAAATTGTTCTGTAAACCCACTGAGTTACAGATGAGCTTTTGAAGAAGAGATGATAAAATATTTATTCTGTTACAGCTGAAATGACAAACATCCTGCTGCTCATTTTATTTTAGTAAAAAGATTTACGAAAGCAATTTAGTTCCAGAACACATTGCTGCAGGCACTTATCAGGCAGATCTCTTGCACAGCATATTATCAGTAGAGCAAGAGGTGAGAAGTTAAGTAAGAAGCGGAAAAACACCAGTGGCCTTATCAAATTGGAGAAGAAAGTGCAATTGTTTTGAGGGTGAAATTTGGTGGAAACTCCTAATCATGGTGGACTCTTGATAGTGAAAATCAGTCTCTATCAGTCACTTTCAATTTATGTGCCTCCTCATTTGTATTCCTTGTATAACTTTCAACCTGTTTTTTAGTGTCTGATTAATGCATCTCTGGGGCAAATCTGGCAAGATTCCTTTTGGAACCTCTTCATGATCAATCTGGTGTCATATACAGCTTAATGTGCCCTTTTTTCCTTTGCATCTTGGAAATGCTGGGATGTGTTACAAATGCCCAAACCCTTAGAAGCTAAGATATTGTGGGTTTATCCGTCTGTCCTCTGGGTTATTAAAAACAAGAATAAGCTTTAAAAATTAATAGAAGATAGCTTCAGGATGGTTATCTGTAAAATACACCAGGCAAAACAAAACACTCCAACACTCGCATTTCATTGTTATTACAATATTCTTTACCTGTAAACTCTTTAGAGACCAAATTCCAAGAGACTGCCTTGGGCCTGTTGCTTTACTGCTCTGTCCCACAGGGAACCTAGATTGCTGTGTGTCAGAATTTTTAGCTCTTATGTCCCAACTGCTGCCTTAGCACATCATAAAAGAGAGCAACCCTCCTGAAGAACAGTGCAAAAGCTGTTTCCAGCTCTCCAAAGGGCAATGTTTGAGTGGTGTGCGTTCATTGCTTGTCCTTTCGGAACATAGCTGGAATTGGCACACTTTAATGGCTTGAATTTCTTCTGTCTCTTGTGCCAGGTTTTATCACTGTTTGAACAAATGCCTGTCAGTGTATTCTGCCTTCCAGTCTTCACAGTTCTTTTAACTCATTTGCTTCATTACGGTGTACTGACATTAACAGAGAAGTTATATTTGCCTGCCAGTTAGCTTTCACTACTACTTTTGGAAAAATTTGGTTTTCTTATTAACCACTGATCTATGTCACTTCTCCCAGTCCACCTAGATCTACATGTTCTTTCTTCATATTTCTCATTGTCCGATTTAGCCAGTCTTTTCCTTTGCCTTCAATACTGGACTACATAATTTAGGAATATGACTCCCGAGACTGTCCAAAGCCATGTTTCGTAACTCAAGTCATTCCTCACACTAAGGTTCATAAAGACTTTGAGCTAACTTCACTCTTCTGAAACTCTGCTAACAAAAGGTCCCAGTTCTTTGGGAGGACCGAGTGCAGTGTCTCCAAGTCATTTAACAGGCATATTCTGCAAAACCATGATGCAGTATAGTCAAAGAAATTTGGAATTTTTGAGCTCTGGGAAAGATTGTTCCTACTTTAAAACCCTCGCTTCTGACATCTTGATTCCTGTACTTAGCCATGAAGACTTTGTGAAGCCTGGGTGCAATTACCTCAGTTGCAAATGAGTAAAATAGGGAAAAAACTACTTGCCAACTCAAAAAAGAAAATTCAAAGGTATATACGTTAAAGATTGTTAGACATCAGTGATAGAGTGGTAGGAACTATGCCCACTCCAAAAGAGAATCAGGTAACAAAACCCAATATATATTTGCTGTTCAAACTTCTGTCTATTTTTGCTGTTGTTTTTCTGTCTTCAATAATAAAGAAACAAAACTAACTGTCCAAAGTTTCCTACAATAATCTCATAATTTCTTGTTAACTTGTGCATTTCTTTCCCAAGGCATACCATACTAAAAATACTCTGTTGTAATTAAAAACAGTTTACATAACAGAAAAGGAGAAGGTAAAAATAGATTTTAACAAAAAATAAGTTGCAGAAATCTTAATCAGCTTTACTTTACAGCACATATATTCACTGTTTCAGAGTCCACCACAGTAGACAAATTTGTTCAAGTTCAAATTTGTATTCATTTGCTGTGTGTGTCATACACAGATATATTAATGTCACTGATCAATGAGAAACCAGCTAAAGTCTGTGAAACATAATGCCTTTACTCTGCAATATTGAACCAAGGCTGCCTGGAGAAAAGAGATGAATGAGTTCTACATCAAGCTTAAATAAAGAAATGTGGAGGTCTTTCAGGTTGGCTGTGGCTGCAGCCTTATCACCTTCACAAAGTCGCCATAAACACGTGCTCTCACTCTCTGACCTTTAATGGCTAAAATAAGAATGAAAGTACAGTAAGCTTTCTCGACCTAGGATTTCACCTAGCTTGAAAAATACTGTGTGCTAAGGGTAGTCTTGTGTCATAGAATAGGATACAGTTATTTTGTAACTGGCAATTCGAAAGGAATTACGTTGGTGAGATGGCAATAATTCTAAAATCCCTGTTTTCCAGGAACACAAATATAAATTTGCTAGAGCACTTTCTCTTTACAACTGTATTGATGTGGTAAGCTTAAATTTAAATCCTGCAGTCAGACTATACTTTATGATGCTGGAAATTATTTGATTAATCTTCCAAACTTATAACAGACTCTATTTTTCATTATTTGATTCTTGAACTTAGATAGTACCATTTCCCACTGGTAAATCCAAAATACTGAGAAGCTGTTTTTGTATATGTGCTAGCAAGGAGCACCAAAGAACCCAGCAAAGAACACCAGAGAAACTGGTTCATTAATTAATGTCTGTACTTTCTTTTCAAAATGTAGAGTATTAAAAAAACCCAAACCGAATAAACAAAAACCAAACCAAAGATCAAAAAACATCAGGGTCTATGGTTTTACTGATAATCAGCAGTATTTTATAAAAAAGAAATTTATCTTTTTCATTTGTAGTCCAGGTCAAGTATTACAGCAGGGAGCAAATGTGCCTTTTAAAAGGAACCTTTATTAATTAGTGTCATCTCTTACCTGTTTAAAAACAAACAAACATAATATCTAACACCAAATCCAGATGTTATTTTCACAAAACCAAACTTACTCTGTTATTTTCAGATTAGTTGAATATAAAAATTCTCAAGTACATAAGAAATACTACCTAGTTAGGGTATCTATATTAGTGTTCCTAATATTACTTTTTTTTTTTCCCCAGAAGTGCTAGAAGAGTTGTGTTTTCCCCTGCTTAAACTGAACTATGTAATAGTGTTATTGAGGCCTTAATGTTGAAATGGATGGTATTGCATAATTGTGATTCCTATATCCTAGTGCATAATTTATATTGTCTTTTGAAACTTAATAATGGAAAAGTCCTTGGGGAATCGCTTTAATGTAACAGTTAACCTTCCCTTCCCTATAAATTGACCTCTGTCTCTATGAAATATTTGTAATCTTCTATTCTGTCTCAAAATATTTGTGAGATACTTCTTTTATACATTCCAAGAAAAAGACACAACAAAAACAGTCCAGAAAAAAAATACAGAGAACACTATAAAACACCTTTTATTTTTCATCCTTATCTGGATATTTAAAAAAAAAAAAAAAAAAAAAAGGTGTTGATTTAAATAGGGTCATTTGGGGCTCATTAATTTTCAGTGCAGTGATTTGCAACATTGCTAATCAGACACTAAAGGCAAAAATCACGATGGACTTTTAGATTTTATATTTCATAGAACTGCATAAATTACTTAATTGAATTAATACATACAAGAGCAGTGTGCCAAAGATCTTATATACACGTTTCTGTTGTCCTTCTCAGTGAAATGACCTAGCTATACTTATGACAGTATCTTTATTTAGAGCTGGTCCAAACCATGCAAGGCCATGGAGGTGAATAATTGAATGGTCAATAGGAAGAAAATAAAATCACTAGCAATTTTATGAAGTTTCTAAAATTACTTAAGTAAATTGGATAGATATACAGTAAATGACTGCAGGTTCATGAACACAAGCTTTAGAATTCACTTGCATAAGCATCTCATAAGGAACACAGTAAATAGCTTTGCAGTGTAGAAGGCTGTTCTCCCTCCTCTGTCCTCTTTGTAGAGGTTCTTTTTGTTGACTTACAGTAGTGGTGAGGCAGTTGTCAGCACTACTGAAAGTAGGGCTGATGTCCCACATCCCGATATATAATAAATTGTGTTGAGAGTAAATTCCAAAGTCAACAAATTTTTGGCCACAGACAGTATATATAAGCACAGATTTCTCTATGTCTTTAAAGCATTGGGGGGATTTTTAACTTCCAGTAAGTGGATAATATTGGTCAGCAATAGTATAGGAAGCCATTTGCTCATTCATTTTGGTTGTCCTTTAGCTGTGATCCTTTTATGCCTTTTTCTAAGTGCTTTTTTGTACACAATCCTGTTTGGTCAAAGTTTGTATAAGAAATAAGAACATAATTTAAACAATAACTTAAAGGAAATCGAGTTCATAACTCTCCAAAAATGAAACTGCACAAGGCTGAAATTCAGCAAAGTATTTTAGAATGTTTATGAGCTATTCATAAATGTCACAAAACCACTGAAAGTTCCCCAGCAGTCTTCTACTTTGGTTCAGACTCTGAATATTACATGATACTAATCCAGAGAAATTTAACAGCAGGCAGACATTTTTCTCTGTCTTCATCCACAATCAAAAAAGTACAGTTGTGATTCACAATCCACAGCCCACAGATGCCCAAACTAGTGCTGAATCCACATATCAGTCTTCCCAGCACGCTGACACAGACAGACCCCCAACACCACATAACACTCTGTGATGTGCTTAACTCTGATGAGTATCTATTACAAGTAGTATGAAAAATTTGAAACTGAGAAGTCATCCACTAAGTTTCTCCTAACAGCAATATTAGTGCTGAGAAATAAGAAGCCATTTCATTGCCTATGCTTTGGTGCTTCTTTCCAGTTTAGGTAGAATGTAAGTGAACTAGACAGGATCTTGCTTTGTTTTCCTAGGGAATTTTGAAGATGTGCAAATTACCACTCTAACAGGATGATCCACTTGCACAAATGTTACCTCCAATTTTTTTTCTGTCCACATATCCTCAGGATTTTTTTCATTTTTATCATTGGTTTTGGAGTCTCAAGATTCCCCTGAAGAAAATTTATGATTTCTTCCCTCACAAGGGAACCTTTTGAGAGTTCAGCTCCAGTGTTAGTAGGTTTATCCAAAACTATGAGATTGTGTATCTTTTTAAAACATATTTTCTACTTTGCTCCTTTCTTCTGAGAAATATGTGTTACCACCTTGTAGGCAGACAATTTAATTTGGCTTGTTACAGATCTTTTCAGCATATGCAGTCTTTAAGGCATTCGTTCATTTTTTAGTATTTTTTTGATTGTCCTATAGCTGTACTTTGACATAGGATGTGATATATGACATGTACTCACCAGCAAATGTCTGCTTGAATTCACAATGTGGGTTAGAATTGCACACAGAATTTATAAAAAGAGAGATTTCATGTGCTATGCATAGAATTTTTCCAAACTATTCCAGCCAAATAGCCAGGAAGGAACATAGAAAACAACTTACACACTAACAGTTTTATTGTTATTGCTCTGTGGGCTTTGCTGTTGCTGTTTTTATTTATCTGTTAGTTTGTTAACATTGGTAGAGCAGCAGAAGTGATACACTTGATTTATAACTGAGCAGCAACACTGTACAAATACCACAAGAGTGGATGATTAAATATATTCTCTTTGTTAAGATTGATTTCCCAAAAGAGTGTGCACAAACTTGAGTGCAATACCCCCTGTCCATGTATATATAGTGTTTAGAGAGAAATTTTCCACCATACCCTGCTATCATTAGATGTTGAACGCACAAAAAAATGTGATATGTTGATCAATAGGGTATGGCAAAGGTTCACATATAAAATGTTGTAGATGTAGTACACTGTCTGCCAAAGCATCATGTCTATAACTGATTCATCAGCTTTTTCTTTTTTTTTTTTACCCCCCAAGCAAAGCTAAGCCTGCAGACAAGCAAAAGACAGATGTTTGAGCTGGCTTTCACCCTATGAAATCTAATGGTCCAGGTTAATAACTTGGTCTGTGTTTGTGAAAGAAAATTGAAGCCATTCTTTCACTTGGTTTCGATACAGACTGCAAAAAAGGAAGGTATTATAAACAATGAACAATCCAGTCCCCCAATGCATTGCAATTCCACCTCAGAATTTCAACGTGACCTTAAATAAAGCCCACTATTCACTGGTTGTAGAAAACTGTAATGATGCTGGTAAGAAGACATCAAAGACAGTTAAGCCTGCTTTGGTAATAATGAAAGGGAAGTATTGATACAACGTTTCAAAAGCCACATTCTTCAACAGACCTGGCTAAGAACCGACAGCAGCTGGAATTTAATCTGTTTCTCCTTTAGTGAAACAATACTTACAGCATGGGAAGTGTCAAGTGGAAGGGGAAAGCTCTCTTTTTCTGAGAACTGCAAAGCTGGCTTTGGCAATTCTTGCAATCCCTGTTCCTCCTTTACGCAGCATCAATCATTTTATCTTATTGGAGGTGACACTGTTTCCCAGACAGCAGAAGTTTGAACTCTTCTGCCTCCTAAAAATAGATCTACCCTTACAATTTGTCATTCTTTTAATGGACTCTTCACTAAGTGAATCTGTCTAGTTGAATATAGAGGCCAAACCTCACTTGAAGTAAAACGTGTGCATGTTTGGGTGTATGCATGCATATAAAGGTCCATCTGACCTAGCAAGCAAATGAGCAAACAATCAAAAAGCCACTACCAACAAACCTCTGCAAAGCACAGGGTATAAGAACTGCTGTAGCTCTGATTTGGAATGATAAGCTTTACTTACGTTCAGGGTATTTTGCCTTTGAAATGGCAAGTTGAGCTCGAACTTCCGCAGCATGGTTTAACCCCACTGTTCACTTTAGCATGAATCAAACTGTGGCCATGGAAAACATTTACTTCCCTCTTTATTGAATCTAGATGCATCTCCCTTGGTGTTTGACATGGATGTTTATTCTGCACTGGTTTGAAATATGTTAAGAGAGAGTTGGCACACAGCTATTTATGTTTCCATTAGTGTTAATGAGAGCACTTTGTGTAAATCTCCATACACCCACATGAAATATATTTCTGTACTTGCCTTCTGCAGAAAAGGAAAGAGACCCTAAATATTTTACAGAATTTTAGCCTACCTGAAGGGAATTGTAGTTTTTACAAAAGCCTTTTCCACATTAAAGGAAAAACAACCAAACAAACAAACAAAACCCCCAAAAACCAGAAACTCAGCTGAATGGTGCTATAAAAATTTTGTTACATTGTTTTGTTTAGATTTATAACTACAAAGGGAACTGTTCTACCCTTGAGCTCTAGACACCTTTTTATGTAGCTTAAAAAGCAAATTTTTGTTTGTTCTTTATTGATTTTATAAGACAACAGCCCTAAAGCAAAAGAAAGAAAATGGTTGTACAAATATATTTGCCAGCATGTTCCCTTAACAGCAGTCACTCACCTCTCTTTAGCAAGAGATGTTGTTCTATAACTATGGAAAATTTGGGACTGTTTCTTTTTAAATTTTCAATTAACCATATTGTTTCTTTTACCACCTCTTCTTAGATTTGTGGCATTTTATTATTATTATTATTTTGAAAGAGAGATTGCCTGCCTGTCTATCTATTAAACTATTGTGTCTTAACCTAAATCGGACATATTTTTTTTCCTGATTATATTAATGGTTAAAAGAGTATTCCTTCACTCTTGCCCCCTTCCCTTTTCTTCTAACATCTAGTGATAACCTGACAAAAATTTCACCCCTTGCACTAAGGAGAGTCCTGTTGCCCATAGGGCTGGAGAAATAAAAGAGCAGGGTGGGGGAAGGAGGGAATGGCCAACCCTTGGTTTTGGGCATGAATGGCAGGGGTTTAGGAGGGAGGGGGCTGCAGGAGTGACCCGTGTGGAAGAGGCCAAAAAATTCCCTGTCTTGGTCCCAGATGGTCCCAGCCCCAGTCTGACACAGGTGTGAGAGGGCTGTTGACTGCCAAAACTTCAGCCCGACATGAACCCCCCCGCCCCGGTACACCAGCTCAGACGTGTTTAAGAAAGAGCAGTGGCCATGAGGGATGGGGCACACATGAGGAGATACAAGAGCAGCAATAGGAAAAGGAAGAGGAGACACATAGAAGCGGACATTGCTGTGGACGTCAGTGGAGACACACTCTTGGAAGGAGGCACTCCAGGCCAGAAGAGGAAGAATGATCACCCACAGCAGGGCAAGGACACCCCTGAGGACTGCACCCCATGGTTGACCCATGCTGGGCTGGAGAATGAAGATGAGCCTGGGGGACAGGGAGGAAAGGTGTTTCCCTATGTTTTTGTTTAACTGCTTATATCTTCTTTTCTCTATACCTGAATCACTAATTAAATATTTATGTTAGTTGGAAGTAATTTAAATTAAGTAAAATTCCATGAGTCAAGACTGTGTGGCCTGCAACAACCCCACAGAAGCATTAGGAACAACAGAGCAGAAGTGTCATGGTTGTCGTAGCTCCATCAGCAAAAGCTAGAACAGAGCAGAAGTGACATGAAAGGGAACTGCATTACTCCGAATTCTTCACCTATCTGTCTACCTTTCCACCGCTGGAAATAAGTCCGAAAAATGCTGTCCAGAATGGCCTTGCATTTGTTGCTGCTGCCGGGGAGAGCTTCAGCCCCGCTTGCCAAAAGGGGCAGCCCCCGTATGCAAAGCTGCGGTAGCTCAGGCACTACAGTCCTCACTCTTGATAACATCCCCCACGGTGTTGCTGCTGTACTACTCACCTATAAGAGTCTGTTTTTTCAAGAGAAGAACTGTTTTTCTATATGTTTAATAAAGTTTGGAGGAAAGAAATCTCAATTGTGTATTTTAAGATTCGCAAAAGAAGGCCTTTCTGCTGACACTGAGAAATCCTCTTTCTCCTACATCCTTTTCCAGACAATGGTTTTCAAATCTGGGGACATCTGCCTCTGCTCCATTTCCAGTTCCCCATTCAATTTTTAACTTGTGAAGTATAACCATTTAAATGCCTTCATAAACATAAACCATTATAAATTATTTTAAATTATTTTCTAAGTATTTATGTATTGTATTTATTCTCATGTAATTCATAAAGACAAAAATACATTTTAAATATTTAGGCATTAAATGTGCTAATTCATTTATGCTCTGAAAATGAAAAAAAAACCAAAACTGCATAAATATGTAAGTGGCTCTTCAGATCCTCACATCAACCCTTTGGTCTGTCTCTGAATATTCAGAGCCTTTCAAGTACTTTTTTAAAAATTCTTTTAGAAAAATGAAGACATTTCTAACCACAAAATTTTATTCAGTGTAGCTTGCTTGGGTGTAACCTTCCCCATACAGATACTATGAAGGAAGGCATCATAAACCAAGGTTTCATTGTATATGACAAGCCATCAAGTGTTAGCAAACTCACATAAGCACTGTCAATGCTAGGCTACGCTGTTAACTAAGTGAATAGGTGTTACCTGAAAATTACAAATTTAGCAGGATATAGTAAGGCCAGAGTGAATATGTAATTTATTATATTGATACATACAAAATGGATTAGTGATTTTAAAATAGGTATGGGTGCAGATAACCTGGCTTGAACCAAAATTGCGAAAACAAGAAAGAAAAACCTCAGAATATCTGATACCCTGCTGCATGACTGATGCTTCTGTAGATAAGTATCTCCAGCTTGTTATGGCAAACTCCTATTTCTTCTGTTTACTAGATAACCATAACAGGAAAATTTGAATATGATACCTTGATACAGCACGTGCTGAGAAGATTTTCTTAAACTGGACAGAGTTAGAGCTGTGGTTGGAAACAAACCACTAATGAAGTAATCTCATCATGGAGACTACTGAACAGACCACTCAACTTCCCTGTTTACTCCGGCTGTCTATCCATAAGGTACTGTTACTCCCTTCCCAAAACCTTCTTTTACGACTTTTGATTTCTCCCAACTATTCTCATGAGGTTCTTTGTTCTCAGTTACTTTTCCTCTCCCCCATGAATTCTCTTTGACTGTCCTCACAGTAGCTACTATGTATCTTTGCCTTTCCATTTTATTTTTAAGTGTAAAGTGCCTAGAGCAATATCAACGGGAGAAAAAATGTGGGTAGGCTGATTTATGAAGGTTACATTATGGTAAGTTTTTCTGTGTAAATTATATGTTCATTCTCAGAAGAATTACTGCATTGCATTCTGCAACATTGCACAACAAGGGTAGTCTTCTGTCTGCTCTCTGAAAAAAGAAAACAACTTACTCATCTTAGACACCTTCCATTACTGGTTAATGCCATTTCATCAAGAATCAGTGAAAATCATAAAAGAGAAACTTTGCACAGTTGTTAGATTTCTAGAATGAAGAGGAGATCACTTGAGGATGAGGAATTATCATGTGAGATAATTCTATCAGCATTAGGCCGTGCACACCTGGTTATTTGATGTGCATTGTCAAAAAGATGGCCACGTAAGGACCAAATCAATGGAATGACGCTATACTGAAAAACACCCTGGATTGGAAAATTGAATGTTTTCTGCGCCTGTGGATAGCTACATATAACCTGTGGAAGTCTTGCTATCTGCAAGTAAAAATCATTCATTATGTTGCTCTAGAGCCTTTTTTTCTTATCTCTATTTTTTCAACGTTAGCACTGACAAAGGGTAGATAGACAGGAGAGAGGGGGAAAAAAATTAATGAATTTCAAACACTCAAAAGATTATTTAAATTATGTTCATGAAAACATTTTAATTCACTTCCTATGACTGCAGAAAATAACTAGTAAAAAAATTATATTTAGAAATTTCAATTCTTTACATATTGGAATTCAGAATGGAGGATTTCATATGAATTATGAGAGCATCTGATAGCCATGACAACTGTAGAGTGTTTTTCTAAAAACCTGGCCAATATTTCACAGTGTAGATAATTCCTAGTATAATAGGATAAAAATGACTAATTGTATTGATTTAGAACTTTCTTCTTTATGACAGAAACTAATAAAAATGACTGAAAAGAGAGTTGTTATCATTCTAATAAACTGTTACCAATAAATTTGTTTCAACAGCACATCACCATTCCTAGAAATAAGCATCCTACATATTTTGGGTTATTTTTTGTTTTTAAATGGAAAAGTACAAATCCGCCAGTTGCAGAGAATAATATAATTCTTTTACAATGATGAAGAAAAGAATTGGTTTTAATGGGGGAATGCATTTTATCTGTCTTTTCTATACAATAAATTGTTTCCTTCCTTCTTGTCTTTCACACTATCTTTATCTTTTCCACAAAAAAAATTAATGTTAAGATAAATTTGTCTATAGCAGAATATTCCATTTAAATTAATTTCAATTACCAAGTTCAAATTGAGAAAGATATTCTATTTAAACTCATGAGTAGTTAATATTAATTTCACTAGCAAAGCATTTTTGTATGAGTACAAATATCTAAGTGATCTACAAACTGTATGTTGTATATTTGCTTTCCATTGAATTCCTAAGACACTTTTTGTACATGAGTGGTTAAAAGAGATTTTTAAAATTTAATGCATTTTGAGCCTGTGTGGCATTGACATAACTAAAGCACTAACTGATATTTTATTCATTACACAACTTACCAGGAAGTATTGAAAACGTTGGTGGCTATTGAGTGCTTTACAGCAGGCAAGCTGGTATTACCTGAAGTCCTTCTGATCTGTTCTGCTTCTTAGTACTGTGTAAATATCACTTCCTGATCAAATGTTCAGGTTTAATGGGATAAAATGGAAGCACTGGTCATGCAGTCAGATTTCAGCAGCGAAATCCACATTTTGCTTTTTTCCCAGAGACAACCTTATAGTTAGCCTTATGTAAAGATAGAAAAATCTTGTTCATCCTGCTCTCAAACCTGACCCTGACCGTCTGTTTCCTGATATTATGAGTAACCTACTGTTAAGTTATTGGAAGTTACAGTTCTCTATCACATTACCTGAGAAGGTTTAGGAGGTTTAGAATGTTTCCTTGCCTTGCCTTGATCTAAGTTTCTCATCATATACAAGTTCAAATTTTTGTTCAGTTTTTACATATTACAGAAAAAAACTCTAAAAGCAGCTAGACAAGAGGGTTATCCTCCATACCCCACGTTTCTCAATGAATCTATGTCTCATTTAATGAATAATCACAATGAAATCAAATTACTTTATTAAATTTCTAAGAAAGTGAATGCATATGGAATAGGATGACACTTTTTAGTAAGGTCAGATCAATAGTCCTTTGCAGATAATTTTCACTTACATTTAATGTTCATAGAAAACATGGCCAGCTGGGCTGTGTTCTGGTAGTAGGTAGGGGTAAAATAGGATGGAATCCATTTAAATCTATTTAAATTAACATACTCTATGATCATGCTAAAGTCAACCATGTGGCATAGGACATAAGCAAAAGGAAAGCGTTATTCTGGATATTTGTCTCATATCAAACTCCACTATATCTGCAGGAACAGGAAAAAAGCTGCCTGACTTCTTGATGAATTCTTCCTTAAGCTTTTACATGAACTAGGAGGTAAGACTGGTACAGGCTAAACTTAAGTCCCACCCAGCGTAATCTCTGTATGTAGATCCTTAAATGATATGCATAATTGCACCCGCTCCCTGTCACCAAAGACGCTCTCCCCAGGTCTGGAGCTTTACCTTCATCCTAACATCCTCTGTCCTATACCTTAGCCTCCCCACGTTGGTTCAGGAGGTGAGGAGAGATATGGGACACTAAAAAGAAGCTCTGAATGTGATATGCTCCAAAACTCGGGAGCATCCAGGCACAAAGGAGGTACGAGAGAGGTGGGGGAAATATTTATGTGTAAAAATACACCTCTATACACACATACACAGGTTAGCAGAAATTTAGAACTTTAGAAAGGAAAGGTGCCTTGGTCGTGGATACCAGTAATATAAAGAGCATAGCTGTTCTTTCAAACTTACAAGAGTACCTGAACTCATTTTGACTTTGGCTGCACAACAAAGACTTACACTGAGGGTATAGTAAAAGGTACACCTCTCTACCTTCTAGTTTAATCTCTCACATCTTTAATTTTCTTTTTATTAAATAAAATTACAGTCTCTTCAGCTTTTATTTTTAAAATAGCATAAAATACGGACTGGTATCACAAGCATGTCACCTGTAGTTATATGCCATTCAGTCAAAATAAATTGTATACATACCTAGATATTTTCTACCCAAAGTTATTAGTGAAAGGAAAGAAACAAAGAACTCTTTCAGAAGTGGCATAAAGCAAATAATCACACTTAACCAAAGCTTTTATCCAACATTATTAAGCTCCAATTATTTCTGTTTTGAATAAGTAGATAGGCCAAAATTTCCCAGATGTTGAAAGATGGAGAAGTGCTATTCAGGGTGTGTATAATATATATGTCTGTCTCCTGATATGTATAAACTGATTGCATGTTTTTCCAAATTCCTTTGCACTATTATAAATAATTTTGTTATTTCTAGCTAAAGAAAAATTAAAGGCCAATAATAATAGAGTGCTGAGCTCATGAAATTAAAAACTAGTAGGTAGTGTAGCTCCTTAGCCTGTTACAGTATTTGTTCTTCACAGGTTGTCAAACATCCTAAACCACTTTTATCAAATTTCTCAATTGATAATGTTCTTAATTTCTCTTAGATGTGCTGATAGATTGGACATCAGTTCTCAGTTGTTCATGATTTGTGACAGCCACCTGTTTGGGTGTTGGTTTTGGCCTGTTACATTTTTTGTCCCTTTTAGTCAAGTAGAAACCGGCAAGAGCAACTTCCATGGGGGGGAAGTGAAAATTCAATCTTTACATGTTTTGATGCTCATATATCTATGTCCTGCAGCATAGATATATGCTTTTGATGCAATACATATCAAGTTGAAGAATAATGTTTAATTGCTTAATGCATATTTTTGCAAGTGTTTTGATTTTTATTTTGACACATTTTAGGAATCAGAATTAAAAAGAAATAATCGGTCACAGATCGTATACATAAAAATACCATGCAAGTACTATAAATAGTACAGGTTTTTTGCAGCCCAATTCCACACAAGAAAGGCACTTATATTTTATACAAAAACAAAAATTTGAAATTCACATATCCAGTTTTTAAAAGCAGTGGTGACTAGCTATCAAGTTCTAGGATGCAGAAATGTTTGTGTTCATGTTGCTTCAGAGTAAAGACTTCTACAACTGACAACCAATATCTCTCCTTCAGAAACTACTTTGAGTTTTCCTTTCTTCATTTAGCCATTTTGCTATCCATAAGCATCAACCCTTTCCTTTTCTAAAAAAGTTTTCCATTGCCCATGAGTTTGAGACTTTTTTGTGGGGATTTCTTTCCCATCAAAAATCATAAAAAACATTCAAAACGTATTTCTAACTGCATCATTAAGCCAGCTGGCCTTTTTGACTTCTACTTTCCCCTATACTGATACTATGCCCTCCATCTTAGCCACTGTGTTTTGACACCAGACTCTTCTAAGATGAGTCACTGGAACAATTACACATTTGTTCCTGGTATTTATATTGCTTCTTTGACAAATTCCTTTATCTAAAGAAGGTATGAAATCCAGGGAAGATCAAACATTTCACCATGGAAGGGGAGCCATGTATTTGAAAAGTGGTAAAGTGCTAGATGAATGTCTAGTTTTTATAGTCAGTATGGATTTAGTAAAGCAGTAGCAGTCACTAGAGTAGAAAAGCCATTCAACTGTAAACTAAGAATCAGAAATTAAAATAAATAAATAATACGTATTTTAGCTTAAGTAAAGAAGAAATACAGGAGAATAATAAAAATAGCAAAAAATAGTAAAAATAGGGACTGCTACTTATTACCTATTTACCTTGAAAGCAGAACAAAATAGCCTGTAGCTAGCTGTGTGGAAGTTACATCAGAAAACAGAGCAGGAAATGGAAATTGTCATGGTCACATTTCTAGCTGTATCGTCATCCTTCTCTGGCCCTCTCCAATTATACCAACTCTATATGCAGAAGCAACAATCAGGTATACATGACTCTCATGGCTTAGGTGCACCAAAGTGGCCTAACGCTCTGTTTGATATATTTTGTATATCTCCAGGTACATACAGAAGATATGTCCTTGCAGTCTGCATGAACTCCTCCCCTGCATGTAGGTTTCTATGTGAAGGGAATCTTTGTGAAGATGTACACCAGCTCAGCACGAAGTGTGATAGAGCAGGACCCCACAGCAGGATTTAGGGTCTCCCTCTATGACAACACATGTCCTCAGCATGCAGGACAAGCCTAATATAAGGAATCATGCATTCAGGTACGCTTAATGAATTTGCTTATGCTTAGCCTTAGCCATAAGCCACAGTTACCTATAGCTCAACCTTGCCTATTCATGAGAAATTTTTTTAAAAAAAGACATTTCAGATTTTCAAAATTGCTGGACATGGAATTTCTCATGGTGGGTTGCAGGTCTAATTTAGTTATTCCATTCAAATGTATTACATACACAGAAAAGTCCTTTATTACATGACTAGGTTCTTATTGCAGTTCATTGTCACTGTTCAAGTCCTGGTGACAACATAAACACAATTTTTCTCTAGTACTTTTTGCCTGTTTCGTATAAGGACTGTGTCCTTACTTTTTTTTTTTTGATCAGGTTGATTTTTCTGATTGTTCTTTTAGACATCACAGCCAGAAGAGTGCAGAATTGTTCCCTTTTAAACATCACTATGAGTAGCATTTAGAGTAAGAAGGTCAGTGGAAAGGATAGATTTGGCAGGAGGGTATCACAACAGTGATGTCAGGGTAGCTCTTTAATGTGCATTATCTTGGATTGCTTGTATTTACTGATACCATCTTCACCCAGAAATTTCTGCACATTTTCAAAATATCTAGCTGCATGACCATGTTTTCTTAGCAATAAGGTATTTTATAAGTTTCTCCTAAAAAGTTTTCATGTTCTTATTAAGAAACCTAAACAGAATTTTGTTACACTTCAGCGACATACTGCCTGTCATCCAATATCAAAGAAGTTACTAAAAGCTTCTATGTGAGACTGAGCATGGATTTACTGCAATATTTATTCCATCTTCTCCAGATATATAAATTTGTGCATAACTTTTGGCTTTGAAAGTGTCCTATGTATAATACATATGTGCACATCTTATCCTCCAACTTGAGATTCACTGGAGTGAAACATATCAGTGTCTGTCTCTCATCACTTGGTTAATCTCAAATAGTCAGTTCAGAGATGATTTCTACTGCTGCCATTACTTCCACTACCTAAATCTTAAAAACAACACAGTAATTTGCATGATTTTTCCACTGGATCAGATGCCAAATTGCTTCAGATGATCTCAGTAGCTAACTTTTCTATCCCTAGCACTGAAAAATAGCTGAGAAAAAAACTCAAACAAAATCTTTGAGTTTTTCTAAGGGATTTCTAAAGCTTCCACCTACCAGGCAGATGATGTGGGTTAGACACATGCAGTAAATGGAGTAGAATCCTGACAGAACAGATGCAGCAGCTTTTCCATAACGATAGCATCACTTGTGTGGCACATGACAAGATTCCACTGAAACACATACCTATAAATAGACCAAAAAGTGTTGCTTGGAACAACCAGCTCTGGTTACATATGACTTCTACTTGTACGTTTCTTCTTTACTTTACCTGCTACATAGTAAATTTATATCTTCTTTTCATAAAATTATTGAGATGGGATGATCTTATGAAATGTTTTTCCTCTTCATGTAAAACAGGCATTCTCAAATTAATATTGAGCAGACATGCCACTTCAGTTCTTCATTGTTCTCTTAAGACTGTGAGTGTGACTGAATGGTCAGTCTTTGACAGCAAAGTGTTTTCATGTGTACCCAAGCTATTTGAACTAGATACAGTGTCACAGATCTCTAGAAGTCAAAAGTTTTTTTCTGCACTTTTGAACATCTAGAAACCCAATCTAGTTTTGCCAGCTGCCTTGCCTGGCATTTTAACAAAGAACCTTAAGAACTCTGATAGATTCTTACAATTTTTCAATATTTTATTAAATATATATATCTATATTATAAAAATGCTCTGTAGTTTTGGAGGTTTCAAAAAATTATGGGGGGTGGGGAAAGTGTGACATTACAGAGTCAAAAACTTTCCATAAGGATGCATAGAGAAAAATGTCTATACTCCTGGGAAGGATGATTCAAAGTGAACTTGGACTTGCAGCCGTAGTTCTGAGTCATAGTTGTGAAGTTCAGAACATCCTTAAGAATAATTCTAGAAGATTCTGTCACAAGATAACAAAACATGGGTAACCAAAAGAAAAAAAAAATTAATAGAAATAGGTTCAAAGGAACAATTTTCACTTATATTCATCATGTTCCATATTTATTTTCTCTTTGTTCCTTTTTTTACATTTTTTTGCTTTTTTTTTTTCCCCTCCAAACCCATCTTGTCCCTTCTGTCAGCAAGTGTTTACTCTCATCTCTTCCCTTAAACATCACGCCCATCCTTTCTGAGGGCTCCCTTGCTTTTTCTGCCTTCTTTTGACTTTCCTTTTCTGTTTCCTTTTCTTTCTTTCTCTGCTAAATCTTTAGCCAACCACCTTACAAGCCACCCAACTGTGCATATTCCTCACTTTGAATTCATTGTAGTTGGAATACTTCCCAGAACCAGTGGGTGTATAGATGTGTTTATAGAAAGGAAAGGAGTGAATGAGCTCAGTATGTCTTAGAAGAAATGCCAGTTCTTTTTTCAGTATTTCAGTGTCCTGTATCAGAGACAATAAGAATTGACTTTCTTTAACAAATGGGAAGCCATAGGGTTACTGAGATCTCCAACATGAAAATAAAGTGTGTAACTGATCTTTCTTTCACTTTTAGCTAATAATTACTTTGCACGCCACAGAAACTTGTGATTGACTTACTGTGCATATGAGATTGCTCATAACTTCTTGCTTGGCTGTTTGTTGGCTGAAACATACTCATTCACATCTATCATTTTATGTTTTAAAATAGTGAACTCACCAACAAAAGTCAAAATCTGCTTGTGGGTGTTTAAATAGCAAAAAAAAAAAAATCTGTGGATTTTGCCTATCACTCAATTGTGTAATAGCAAACTATTTCCTTAAGAGTTTGTTCTGCTCAAACCTGAACTTCTGTTCTCCCACATATTTGGTCTGCCCGTGCAAGTAACAATTACACTGGGGAAGGGAGCCTGTCTGCTTTCTGTGACATTATCTAGGGGATAAGGCCAGCCATCAGATACACTCATTTATCCAAATAATGGAGACATTTGCAATTCTCCTTGTAAATTATGATAAAGTAGATGTTGACAGAGCAGCATGGGAAGGGATCTTTTATTGCTTATGGGATATTTTAAAGGTGCTATGAAGTTTGATCAGTAATTCCAATTCCTCTTAGTGAGTTCCATTTTTAAGTAATAATTTTTTTTCTTAAAATAAACTCTTTCCTTTATGCCAGTACCTGGTAAGCAATTAATACTAAGATAAAAACAGTTAACGAGGTTTTTTACATTTACCAGGAAAACTGCAAAACAGAAAATGCTACCTGCAACCTAGCCATTAAGTTGTGTGTGTTTCTGCATGCATATCTGTTTGATTTTCCTTTGCTACTCCTTCTGTGTTAATGTGTGCAATTGGTTTTGTCTACATTTTTAATGTGAAAATTATTGCAATATAACATCACTGTAAGAGATAGCTACAGATTTCAAACATTTGTAGCAAGCTTTTTTTTCCTTAACATCACATTATTGCAAAAAGATAGTAGGTATAATATGAATTATGTAAGATAAGCAGTCTAAACTCATGAAAACAGGAAATACAATCACAGAAATAATGTTTGCTTTAAGTAAATGAAGTTATTGTTAAACAATCTTGGCTGTTAGCACAGTAATACCTTCCTTTTATTACTCTTGAAAAACTAGTCTGGGGGCAAGGCTGTTCAAAGTTATGCATATTCAACCCTGTAAAATCACCATCTAAGTAAACAGACATAGAAAAAATTCATCTGATAAATATTAACCCAACAGTGAAATACATTCACTCTGTAATTTTCCAGTGTATACATACATGCAGTTTAAACACTCAGTCACTAATGTGTGAAATTTAATTGTGATACTTTCTTAATTATTATTTTTTATATGCACACACATATTTAGAGGAAAATGTTGCGAAGATTTGAAAAAAGGTTGGGATTTGTTGCTTGTTTGTTTTTACGATGAGTTCAAGTTCAGGTTCAGCTGTAACTAAAGCCTTTCTGGATTAGATTAAGAAACTTTCAATAACTGGCTGAGTTCATCCCCACCATTTTAAACTGGTTCACACTGACAGAAGGAAATACAGTTGGGACACTGGTACCGGCTGATGTTGTGTCAAGCACATTTCTGTAACTAGCACTTATGTGAGAAATTTAAATTCATTCATTTGTACCATTTAATGTAAGAAAATGGTGATAACTGAGAGCAAATACCACAAGTCACGTATTTTGAGACTGCTCTATTATCGTAATGTTGAAGCTGAAATAAGGGCATGGGCATTTAAGAGACTGGAATGTATCTTCAGTGTATGTTACCACAATATTACAACAATAGCAATTTTACTAGATAGGAGCATCAGAGATCACATACTGAATAAGAAGAAAACCCTGAAAAAGGGAATCACACGACTGATAAACCAGAAAAGGAAATTGAACACTCATGGCTCATGTTAACATGAGAATGAATATGCCATGTTTGTTCAGTGCTTCTACTTTTTAGATAAAAAGATAACTACAAGAATGATCAATATTAACACTTACATGAATGTATTTTATGCAATACGACTAGAAATGATGTTTATAACAATGGTTTTTTATTATGTTTTACTGGCAGTATTACAATTTTCTAAAATTCTTCAGTTTCACTAACATTGCATAATTCAAGATTACCTCCTTCATATTGAATCTTTGCAGTGAGAAAACCCGAAAATGCCAATTCAACACTCCCTGGAGTTGCTGGCATGGACAAGATAACTGGAGCCAATTGGTACAGCTCATACCTTGATATTTTTGAATCTTTCAGTGCTTCAGGATAGTTTTTATCTCTCTTCAACAGCAGCCCTTGCAAAGGAATATATAAATAGTCCATTTTTTCTTTGGCTGAATGTCAGAAAGAGATGAGTGCTATTTTGAACAAGGTTTTTGAGCTGAGAAGATTTTAAATCAGTTGTTTTCTATATCAGTAAGAATCAGAATAATTTTGTTCTGTACTATGTCATGGTTGGACGTTTTCCATTTGACATTTCACGTTGACATCCTCTTTGGTTTGTTAATTTCTGAGAAGAGCAGCAAAAGTTAATCTCTCATGGACTCTCTAAATTATTTTCCACAATTTTCTACACATTCCACTCAAATTCTGTCGACCCTGATGCTGATTTTGAGTTTTCCAGATGACACTTCAGCCTGCTAGAAGATCTCTGTAGAAGATCTCTGATACTAAAACATTTTGAAATTGCCAATTTGTCAGGCTTCAGAGCAGCTGTTAGTTCCTGTCAGCTGTCAGAACCTATATCAATTTATATTCACTCACCTGAAGATCTTGCCATGGTCTTGGCAAGCATCCTACAGTTCTAAAATCTGTTCCAGTAGGCTATAAATTTAATATAATCTACTAGATCAATCTATCATAGTTTCCTACTATATATTTCTATGTACTTCTCCCATATATCTAATGTTTTTACCACAAAGCAAGCAACTGCCCATCGTTTCACCACGTTATTGGCTACTAGCTTCAAAGTCATCAAGAAGAACTGAATTGAATTCAGAAGGCTTCTGTGTCTTTCAGTTTTTTTCATGACGACATTTTCTTTTCTACCTTATAGGTCTTTCTGAATTTTTCCTTTCTCTCTATAGTAAATCAGATGGTCCTTCAGTGTCCTTTAGCCTCAGTAGAAAATCACACTATTTTCACAACTCTTCCATTGCTTGTTTTACAGAGTACAGCTGAATGTGATGAATATCATCTTTTAAAACTGAACAAATGTTTCAAACACTTAGACATATGTTATTCCCATTGCAATAGTCTTCAGAATAATTTAACATAAGCAATGAACTAGGTATTTATTTTGAGTATCAATGTATCATGCTGGTCACAGATTTTACCCTCGGAAAAAGAGTCTGTTTCTTCAGACTCTATTCTGTATTACTCTGTATGTTGGCTGCAGTTTTAGCAATGCAGAGCTGGATTCAGACACCTAGGTTTATGTATTTGTAATGTTGGCATCTCTATATCAGCTAGGGCTTGATCCAGTTGCCCACACATTTCTAGAACTAACTCAGCTGTCCTACTCTATCCTGGCCTTCAACTGTTACTCCAGAAAGTGTCCTGCAAAAATCACAAATATCACTATGCTCCTATGCTTAAAATGTTGAAACCTGTAGTTATTGTCTGAGGTTTTGTGCCATGCATTTATCAGTCTTGATTAGAGGCCGTATTTTCTGAAATTCTGTCTTTACTGTTAAGGTGAGTGTCCTCCCACTACCTCTTACAAAGTCCTGCTTGAGGATCTGGAATTCTGATTACCTATAGTTTGGTTGAACTCTCTTAACAAAGACTAAAAAGGGGAAAAGAAGTTTCTGCTCATGTGGATGAGGGGTTTTTTTTGTTATTCATCAAATTTTTCTTCTCTCTTTGAAAACATGAGAGCTTTGAGGGAGTAATTCCTCTGTGTAGCTACCTATTTAGGTGAAATGACTGCCTTTACTTTCTACGTACCAGTAACTACCGTTACTAACCTTTCTACCAGGTTGCCAGGATAACCAATTTTTGTGGACTCCAGTTTGAAATTTCTCTTTATGAGGTATGATTATGTTCTCAGATTTGGAATACAATAATGATCTGTAAGGAGAAACAGGACCTACAAAGATTTAAAATGTACAAATTATTTTACTTTGCAACATGTGATTGTTGAAACACACACCGGTCTATTGACACAGTCTTGACTACATACTAGCCTATTGAACAACATCTGTCAGCCTAGCATTTTATATTTCTAATATAAAACACTGAGTCTCTATTAAGTGTACATAATGGGTCCTCTTTTGGGATCTAGAAAGTCCTGCTTATTCTCAGCTTTGTTGTTGTAGTCTCAGTAATATTTCTACATATACAAATTACATATAACAGTTTTAACTTCACATTTTCATTGTAAAAACATAGGCATTGATAATTGTTTCTAGACACCTTATAACTTCCTGCACTTGTTCCATCCATCAGATCAAGAAGCTGAGAAACAGCAACACAAAAAACGGCAGTAGAATTGACTAATAGGCTTGGATATATTGACTCTTTATAGTAAGAAACCGACTACCAACAACAGTTGTATTTGAGATTATGTCTGGTGTCAGTGTTGCTTCACAGATGCCCGGCTGCAACAAATGCATGACACACAAGACTTAATGTATCTCAGTATGCCACACCTTCAATCACTCTCCCTGCAGATTAAATTAGTCATGAACTATTGTGCTCATTTTATTTGCTTGGTCATCAGCCATGCTGATAGGTAAGGAATATGGAAAATCATTAAAAGTTAACACAAATGATCTTCATTCTGAATCAACCAAGCAAAAAAAATCCGCGATGCTTTTAAATACCAAGTATCTCTTGTGTCAGGAAGGAAATACTCCAAGATATAATAGCTACTTTTGTTTGTATACTAGTCACAACTTCTTCTTAAGGATAAGAATGACAAGCTATGAGAGATTGAGCTTCAAATTAACTTCTCTGTCAAGTGGGTCTATACAAAGTCTCAACACTGAAAGGCTGCTTTCTCTAAAGCTGCAAACTGTCTCCGGATAGTCTCCATCATGAATGATTATTTTATTCAATGTTCAGTAGTCTCTTCTTATCCATATGTATGTTGATCATTCATTAATATTTTACTAGTGAAAACACATCTTGAGCAGAGTACAAGGAACTACAGAAAAATACCTGAAATAATAAAACAATGAACTAAAGATAGTCAACGATAAATGTAGGCTGTAAAAATCTCTTTAAAAGGATTTTTGTTTTTACTGTACCATGAATGTTTTTAGGCAAACTGATATTTGAAATCAGTAAGTGGATTGGTTTTTAAACTCAGTGCCAATTTAGGTTCAACAAATTCTTTAAAATAGTACCTGAACTTCAGTGAAAGGAAGAAGCAGAAGAAGGAGAAGAATAATAATAAGGGTTAGAGGAGAGTGGTTCAGATCTATGTGAGAGTAAGTACTTAGTGTGGCAGACAAGAATCAGGAAGGTGGTATAAGAATTTGAAAAATATTGTGTGGAGTTTATAGATCAGCAGGAGAATAAACTGGGCAGCTACAGTACTATTGCATTGGCCAAAGCCTCGGTAACAAAGCTAGTTGCAGACCATTTTCTATGCTTCTCACTCCTCACTCAAACTCATTTCATAGGTTATTTTTGTTTGTTTTTAATAATGAAACATTGCCAATCCTAAGTATTAATAAAACATGATCTGAGCATCATAAAGTGTTTTTTTTAAATGCTGTATTTGAGGTAGTTGTCTTTTTGCTGTTAATCCTTTAAGAGTCATATTTTCAAGCATTCACAGCAACAATGTGGTGTAGAAACGTATTTATTTTTAATGAAAGCAGAGTCTGGTGTAGTCACATGACTCTAGGAACTGGGCCTATTAGAAAAACATTACATATCATGAAACTAACAAAAAAATTGTGAGAGTTGGCATAGTACTTCTCTTTGGGTTTGGTGGGGGGGTTTGTTTTGGGTTTTTTTGTTTGTTTGTTTGTTTTTCTAAAAACATTAATAAAAATGGCTGTTAATCAAAATAAATTACAAATCTGTCTGCATGGTCTCATAGGCCCCACAGGACATCAAGGCAGAGACATCTGAATTTCAGTTAAAGCAATCCTCTGGGAAAATATTGCTTTAGAACTGATTTAGAGACTTTACCTTCAGAATAATGGATCTTGCTTTGCACCTCAGTATCAGTATAAGGTGCATGAAGTTTCTTCTGGCTTCTTAGCCCTTTCTTATAATTTCTGATATTGAGACATACAGTGAATTTCCGTTGTGAGTACATTCAGTGAAATTCATGTTCTATGTTCAGTTCTAGAGCTCTTACTAAATTAATATTCCCAAGATGTCTGGATCAGAAAGGAAAAAAGAAACTGGGAAAATTAACCATTTACTCGATTATATACCTGATTCAGGTCTGTTACTTAACAGTTGCAATTGTAAACATTTTACTTTTATCAAAATCTGTATGTTTTGGCTTAGTTAAAAAACAAGACATAAATCTGCTGTAACAACACAACAGCAACCCTTTTCCTGTTTAACTGACAACTAGCAAGAATTCCCGTTCCATTACTGAAGAAAAGAGAATATAAAACCTCAGGACTTGCTACCAATAAGTTCAACAGAAATAAGATTTATAATTGTGCAATTACATTGTATTCTGGTGCCAGAATATTTGCAATTAAAAGTAGTATTGTTTTTAGTTTTATGAGACTCCTTAGTGTGTGTGTTTTTAATGCTGCAATGGAAGCAGTTGGAATCACCTCTAAATAAGTAGAATGGACTGGGCAGACTTAAATTTGGCTTCTATCACTCATGCCTCTGAAAGAATTAGGGAACATGCATAGATTTTTGAAGGTCTCCCAGTGCTCTTCCTAAAAAATAAATGCTCATCCTCATGTGCAACGACTAGCCCATGAAATAGGGGCTTAAAAGCAGATTAAACCAAAGTTATGTGTCCGGTCCGAGGAGTCCTCCAGCTCGAGAATGGTGTTCCTTACTGATCTCTAATCCCTTAGCTTTCTGCTTATCCTCTAACCCCATGCTCCACAATTCTTCTAGAAAGCATGCTTCTAAAACTATGCACAGAGTCATTATTTCCTGCGCCCTATAGACTGTATCAGGTACTGTCAGCACCAACATCCTAGTTCTCAGGTTTTGAGTACAGGCAACAGGGAAGAGACTTGAAAATGTACAGCAACTAAACATGACATGCTTTAAAGAGCAAAAATAGCATCCTGAATGATGCACTATAATTTCTGGAGCACAGATGTCAGATGGTTTCCTCGTGAAGTTCCTCCCTGTGCAGATAGCCAGTACCAGCTTTATAAAACATGTAAAACCTCTCCAAGTCCTCAGAATACAGTTAAACAAATTTAGGTTGTGTGGGAAAGAGTTCCACCATGGAAAGTACTGCCTGATGCTTACTTACAGCCCCATGCTACACCAGGACACCGGAATGACATTGTAACAATCTGGAATTGAGATGACAAAACAACAAATGACTGACTGGAAAAGTTTTTTTCTTGGTAAAATCACATAGAGGAGAAAAAAGGGAAAGAAAAGTTATCTATCTCTCTTGCAACAGAGACATCCAGCAAAAGAAACCCAACAGTGAACCCCAAAACTCACATTTATTTAAGAATGAAAACATGATTAAAAAAATGTTGGGCAAAACTGCATGAGCAGGAAGGATTTTTTTTTCCCCACTTATTTATGATTTATCACTATTTATGATGTTTCTTTAGATCTTTTTGCTATTATCCACCCCTGCTACTCCTTCAAGCAAAAATCCTAACATATATCTTAACAGATGTCTTAACACCCAGCTTTCACATCCACCTGCAGTTTTCCAGGAACCTCAAGCCATACACTGAATGTAATTCACTTCTTTTATTTTCAAATACACAGTTTTCCTTCTTTCTATTCTTCATTCTCCAGAAATAATTACAAGCTTCATTAGATATACATCTTAGCCTTTATTAAATTTATCTTATTAAATTATTGAAAGTTTATTACATTGCTTGATACCTATCCCACTGCAACCTACCTGTTTTATTTCCTACTTCGTACTATTTCACAATTATCTGGCGTCACATCCACAGAGGTATGCAGACCAAATACGACATCTAACTATATAGCTTTGAAAGGTTTATATTCCCAGTAGTGACTTGAAATTCTTGTTTTGAAAGTATATAATTGCAGTGTAACTTGTTTCAGGAAAAAAAAAATTACGTGGTAATGTTGTCCTATTTAACTCTCATATCTTTTTCATGGCATTAATGTGACCATAAATGAGGAGGAGGTGTGAGGAGGAGTGTATGTTGTTGCTTTTTATTTATGACATACAACTTTTTCTTTTTGTCCATCTTTTGGCTTTCATTAGAAAAATAACAGGTAAATGTTAACTGCATTTTGAATTCCCTTGGGATTTTTTGAAGGGAGAAGAAACCAGACAGAGATAGTATCAACACTCATGGCTCAAACATGCATGAAACTGGATTTTTCAGTGTAAATGGATGACTTACAAACTTTTCTCTGAAGCTGCTGAGATTTTGGGAGAATTTAGTCCTGCATATTTTTCTGTATTCCAAGAAACGTTCCTAGTCCTTCAGACATTTTTTTTTCCCCATTTGTTTTCCATACATAGTATTCAGCATTTTTCTAGATTTCAGATCTACACATTTAAATTAAGCTTTCTTCTTGTGCTTGATCCAGCAGGGAAATAAATTCCATGGCAACAGACACTGATGTTTTAAGCATGTGGTGTATCTCACAAAATATAGTGTTCTGGGAGAAATGAAAGCTACTTATTCAAGGACAGACATCCTCCCCAAGGAGAATTAATAACAATACTGGTCAACAGAAGTATTTTGTTTGCTTTCAGGTTTTATGCAGAGTTAAATCTCTGTTATAGATCCCTTTAAAGCCCAGTACAAATCAGTACATAACATATTTTATAACAAGTTTCCTATCCATTTTAAAATGAAATATGGTTAGAACAGGGTATCAAGGATCCACAATGATTCAAGCATATCTTTTCTAAAGTAACAGTTAAGACCAGGAGGAGAGAGCAGAGATTCAAGAAGCAATGCTAAAGAGCACTGAATCATATGTTTCAACTCCACAGTAGACTTGACCAGTGTACTTGCCTCAGGTTTAGGTGAACAACATCTACTACCCAATGTAAATTCAAATTCTATTGAATTCTAAGTCTTATTTCTCTCTCTATAGACCTCATCAAACCATCATCATTCAGAAGAACTAGACATGAATAAATCCTGTTCATTGTACATTTATAAGGGCATCTGTGCTTTGACTGTGTGGTCGTTTTGGGTGCCACCTCTGAGCCAAAATACATGGAATATCAGTATTTTAGAAACAAGAAAACAGAGTTAGGAGTTGCCTGAAAAAGGTTATTTATAAGCAGGAGTCAGCATAGTGAAAATGCTGTCCACTGGTGATCCAATTGTTTCTTGCTTCAAAGGGGGACGAGATGCACCCTTTAGAATGAAATCTACCTCCAACCTTAGCTGGAATCAGCAAAAACGTAATAGGGTAAATGGCAGTCAGCACCTCCTACTTTGACCCCGTAGTCCTTCGCTGTTTCTATACTTAGATATGAAATCATTAAACATTTATTTTAAATTCCAGTGTATCAGAATACTGATTGCAGCTGAAAAAAACCTGAAAGACAAGCTAATGTTTGCCTGAGTTGTTGAATTTGTCTTGGAAGTGTTCTGAATACAAGCCAACAGCTTTAACAAAGTCAAGATTCTTCAAAATAGTTAAATTCAAACAAAGGGTTTTTTTGTATCAATGGGAAAACATTAATGTGATTGTTTACACCGAAAATCTGATTTGAAAGTAGACTTCAGAAAAGTGGTATGTATATTATGAAACAGTCTAAATAGCTTAGTGCATTTTTACCTCTCATCAACAAAATATCAGATCAAAATGGCTTGCAGATGGATTTATGTACAAGTTATTAGATTTATGGAACCAGAATAAGTCACAAGATTGGTATCTAATTTTATTTTCCCATCTATAGCATTAAGGTACTGATACATATTTTTGTAAAAAAAATGAGATATGCTAATGGAAAGTATGATGTAAGTGTATACTATAGTTCAGCTGACCGGTTTTATAAATGCTTTAGTCATGCAAACATAATACTGAAAAGAGTCATTATGCAGAAAAAAATGTCTCAGGCCAATTATAGACAAATCTGAAGTATGGTCTGGTAGCATAGCCCTTTGAGCAGAAGGCACTTAAAAACTGAAGTAAGCCTTATACGGCCCAGTTACAGAGGAAAAGATGAACCTCTCAGCCTTTATATGCAGACTCAAGAGCACATGTTAGAAGTCATTATTGAAAATTTACATAAGTGCAATAAAAAGCCTGGACAATAGAGAAGTATGAGATCAGAATGTATGAGCTTTTTACTTTCTACCTAGTATCTATCAATCTATCAGTGTGGCTGCATTCCTGTAACACTCATAAGGTGGGATCTAAAAAGTAGACCATGTTGTACATTATTTCTTTAAACTTATTATGAAATAATAGTTTAATCAGTAGCATTATGTCATTGAATCCTAACATTAAAAACATTGAATCATAACATAAATGTTACTATTGAGTAACTTAATTCTAGTTGTAAGGGTTTATTTTGTTTTGCAGTTGGAAGAGGCACAAGGATAATTTTTATATTTAATATTTAATATTTTGAATGACTTGCATTGGTTAAGTCTGGCTATCAGGAAAAAAATGGGGGAAGGTGAAGTGTGAAAAATTGCCATCTTTCACAGCTTTAAAATGTTGGCTCTGTTGTCTGGCATAATTAAGTCAACAGTCTGCTGGTCTGCTTCCAGGCACTTTGACAACTGTTCTCTCACTGCCACCAGTAAATTAATAGGACTGTGCTTTTCCCAAGGGGCACTGTATGCAGAATGAGAATTTTCTTGTCCCTTGGTCTGCTGCTGGTGAAGTGGTTGGTGATGGGCGGTAATGCTCAGCGGGTAGGAGCTGTCAGGTCATTTGCTCTATTATACTTGGACCATTCACACTATTATAGTTAGACGTGATAACACTTACACCCTCTATCATCAGGGGTTTATTGTATCCCAACTGTTAGCATTGTCTCTAAGGTAATAGACAACAGCTGTGAAGTGAATTTTTTTGCCACAGAACAAGAAGAGAAGAGAGTCTTTTTAGGCATTTGCAAGTGGTTGGGAGTGTTAGAGCTGCTTGATATTTAACAGGATTTTATACAGGCTCTAATATTTAATAAAATTCCTTATTTTAGTTTTGGCTCATACAGCTTTTTGCCCCTGGAGTGGTTTGGGGGGCAGGGGTTGGTTTGGTTTTTTTTTTTTGTCAGCTTTGTGTTTAAATTAATCTGAGTACTACTAGCTTTCACCTGCTTTTTTTTGAACTCAAAGTCATACTAACCCTGATGTTTGTGATCAGTTCACTGGAAAACTACAGAAGAGTTTAAATTTAGTTTTCATGAAAATGCACCAGTAGCAACAAGAGTCCATAGGTCTTGGCCGTACCCTGCACAAGGAAAATAACCTTCTGTAACTAACATGACTGGGGTCAGGATTAGTACTTCCGTTGTCCAAGGCTTTATTACACTGAAGTAAACAAATCCTTAGCAGAGATGGATCAAATAGATGATGAAGACTGCCTAGGTAGAAAGAAGCCTGGCAGAAAAATTGCAGGGAGTCCAGACTGTACTGGAAGTAGTACTACTGAACTGGATAAAAGCCTTTGCCCAGCTGTGGCAGAACCCAAGGCGTTGAAGAGCTTTGTAGTTGGAGCATGACAAATGCTGAAAATTGATTTGGGAGATTCACAGATTCCTTGATCCATGCAGGAGTATTATTTCCATTTAAGAAGCCAATCATTAGGTGAAACCATTGTCTATTTTTGTTGCAAGTTTCTATTTTAAAAGATGTGTACTTAAACAACTAACGGTGGGCTAATTGGGAGCTAGGGTTTTTATTATAAACTGGCAATCAGGTCAGTGCTAGGGTTGTGAGAGAAATAGCAAAAGGCAGGGCAAAGAAACAAAAGGAAAAGAGATATTATTTTTTTTTCCTAAATGTCACTGTTAGCAACTAATGTTAGCAATGACAGCTCTTCTTTATGGTTTGTTAAGGACTCCATTCACCACCTGGAACAACACTAATACTACAAATCACCAGTAAAAAAATGGTACTGCTCCTATACCTTCTGACAAAGAAGTCAGAAGAGAAAGGAACAGAATGATATCACTTAAGAAAAAGAGTTTTAAATTATACACAATTTCTGTTATTCATTTTTTTGCTTATTTGTTATTTAGTACTCCCCAATAATAATAACTATCCCCAAAAAACATTTAATCAGGGAAGCAAAATACTACATATTTACCAAAGCATAATTTGATACATATGCCCACCTAAACAACAACAAAAATAAAAGCACAAATTGGTCATATCCTCACACTTACTTGGACTTTTATTTAACGATTTTCCCTTGTTATATGCAAGTATGATGTTGCGCGATAACAGCCAACGTAATCACATCTTTAAATTTTCCATTCACATTTATTAAATATTGAGCTCCATTTATCAGAATGCCAGGTTAAGACAATAATACAAATCCTGCTGCTTGTTTTCTTACGGTGAATGGGAACGAAATCTAAATAATTAATCCATTTATGTTGGCTTTCCTAAACAGCATACATTAACAACTCTTGCTTTTACAGTTCTTGATGTTTAATAATTTGTAGAGGAATTTTGAATATATTGACGTTAAGTTTTGCCTGTTAATGTGAAATAGAGAGAAAAATGAAAGCATGAACATAGAGATAGTTAACCTTCTATGAACACTCCCACATACCTCCATTCATTGTTATCATCAGTTTCTCTGGGCATTGTCCACTAACTCTACTTCGCCTTAATACATTGTTTTAAATCTAGAAAAAATTGTTATATCACTAAATAATCTGGCAAAAATTTACAATTCCAGCTGAAAATGCTCTCTAGATTTATGCAACACTTCATCTCTTCTTCTGAGTACAAGTATGCTGACATGCCACTCTTCTATTTATGCCTTTCTGTTGAATTTGACCAAAACACTTTTTTCTCATGAGCTTTGTTTCAAGGTATATTAACGCTGGCAAAAAGCCTTTTTTTTTTTTTTTTTTTGTCCTTAAAAACACACTGTAAAACCAAAGACCAGTAATAATGACAATGCTGCTTATGAAATGGTGGCAAGTTTAGAATTATTCATTGTGTCTTGGATTTGGTTTATGAGAAGACAGAGACCAATTCCAGTGAGGCTCAGAAAGCCCAAGATGTACATCTACTGAGCTCCAAGCAGATTCACTTTGATCACTTTGAGGGTTTTTCTTTCAGTTTGATGCACTTAAAGTCAGAAAAAGAAAGGTCATTCTGCTTCCTAGAATATTCTCAGAAATCTCAGCTGATCCCTGCTAGTCGTCTGGGGTACCAGGTTTGAAACATCCCCCTTTTCCTGTCTAATCAGCAATAGAGCTTTTGACATACTCAAGAAGTTCTGATATAGATGCAGGGAAAAACACAGGAAAGATTCACTCTTCTGCTGTAAACAGCCATGACTTTGGACTAAGAATGGATTAAAACAGGCCAAAAAGTCTAACTATGGCCAAATAAAAAAAAAAAAAAAAAAACAAACAAAGGCCTGATAGACCCATGTAGATGTTACAAATTATTGCTACAATAGAAAGGAATTAAAAACAACCAGAGTGGATATATAGAGTAAAATAATTGGTACTGAGGACCCAAAATCCATGTTGTACTCACTATTTCAGGGATTTTTCTTCAATGCAGCTCTAGTCCAGCTGGTTCCACAGAGTACATGCCCATTTGTGCCTGGAGTAGATTAGGTGCACTTCTGGAACCCATTTTTCTAGTAGAGTTTTATCCTAAAAGAATCTAGTTCATGAGCTCCAAGACCTCTCCGTGATGTAAAGAAAACACAGTAAGTAGAGATGGTCAGGTGGTTTGCTACCTATACATACACCTGATCTAAATGAAACCACTAGTGTATACATGCTGTAAGGTAGAACTCCAGTGACTCGCAGCCATGCTGGTGAACCAGAAGGTCAGATCCAAAGCTGCAAGGGTGAAACAATAAGGTTTGCTCAGCAGTGCCTGGGGGTGAGTCGGGAAGGAGCTGTGAGCTGTAAAGAAGAAGAGATGGGCTTGATTAGCAGTCAAATGGGTTCCAAAGCAGAGGAACAGTTATCCCCTTTTAAATACTCCCATTCTTAAGTACTTGTGGAAGTACTTAACCGTGTAAAAGACCCATGGTTAATTTAAATTCAAAGACCAAAATCCCCTGGTGATTGCCCTAGCAATCTGAAGTTCTATAAGGAGTTGGAGAGAAGGTGGAGAAGACCTCCATTCTTTCTTGAGTCTCTCCTATTCTTCATAGATAGCATCTCCCAGAATCACTCTGGAAGGTCACCATTACTCAATTCCAGAAGGCTGTATATCTCAAATTTTTGAGTACACTTGAAATGTGCTCAGATTCAACTCTCCAAGCCCCATTCCAAACATACACAGAAGACTGCAGCTAGGTGAAAGATGGAGGATCAACATACTGTTTCCTTCATATTCCCATAAAACTTTGCTAGAGTGAATCAGAGTAGGTTATTGAGCTAGCCTTACTCACTCTACAGAATGATTTAAAGGGTTTTATTGTTGCATAATTTTAGGCAGCTTATTATGACCTTATTTTGACTTTCACAAGAGCCGTCATGCTTTTTTTCTAGTGGAAAACAACCGTGCTATGTTCTGTCCCTTTGGACAGAGATACAGACGAACAGGGAAGTTCTCAAGTCCTGTAATCACCAACAGTCCTACATATCCAATCAGAATTAACTAGCGTATCTTGAGTTCTGACTATCAGCTAATTGTAATGAGCTACTTATGAGTGATTTATGGTCAGAAATTATTTGCTGACATTACTCAGTAGATAATTAGGAAAACAATCTCAAATATTCCAAGCTACTCACAAAGAATTTGTGAAGCAAAAAAAAGTTAATGTTTCTTATCTATTTTCTTTGATGAAATTTATTGCCCTGGTTTGCCTTTCAGGCTTCTATATCCTGATTTACAAAATCCATGGAAGTTTTCAGAATGGACTACTGGAAACTTGTATTTATGGTTTTTGGTTTTTGTTTTTTTTGGGTTTTTTTTAATAGTTTAGGATATTTTTGCCACTTCAAAACACTTTTAGCATGGTTGTAGATAATATAGCCATAATTCTTCAATATAGATAACCATTTTAATTACAGATAACTACATGTTTCTAACTACCTCTCCCCCAAACACCAACACCACTTTTTAAAAAAAGGTTATGACTATCTTTAATGGCTCATTTTTAGCCAGTTATTTTTCTAAAAACTATGTCTGTATTCTCATTAAATGCCAGTACAGTCAGCTACTGCCTTCTTTGGCTAAAGGTGGTGCTCAGTTCTGAAAGGACTGGACATCTTTAAAATATGTTACAAGGTCTGATTCCAAACGAAAAAAAAATTCAGCAACACAATAGAATGGGATAAGGACAAGTTACTTATTTTCTGATTACAAGCTTTTATCATTCTCAGACACATCTGTATTTAAACACAGATTCAGTCTTCATTTAGCTTGTTGTATCTATCGACATTTTTGTTACAAACCCAACTGTTAGTGGGTTTGTCATGAGATTGTTTTAATTGGCTATCGTTCCAGCCCACATGGAATATGCTTTGATATTATGGGACAATTTATGTATTCTGAAAAATCCTAAGGAGGAGAGATTACTGTGGAATTTCTATTAAAATGAACTTGTTTGATTTGGGAAGTTTGAAACTGAGTTACATAATTTTTCTGCCTACTTACACCTAGGACTGAAATATTAGGACTAGAGAAGGAGTGGAAACAAGACACTATTTGCAACATTTTGTGACACCAAAAAATCTTTTGGATTTCCAAGTGCAGCATACTGATGTTTGGAGAGTGGTGGGCATCTTCAAATATCGTATGGAAGATTAGGAGCCCATTATATAAAAATGAAAAATAATAGCTGTTGTTCCAAAGCACTGATAAGCTATATATGTCGATGCACTTGACTTGATTGTCATTAAATGGGAAATAACTTCAGGCAAGACATTGCACCAACCAGATTGGGAGTGAGGGTTTTAACAGTAACAGGCTACCCTAAGGATAGTAAACAAATATTCTCATTTCAAACAACCAAAGCAACAGTAAATTATCAGGCTTGATATGTAGGAGGTGGATGAAATGTGAGTGATCAATGAATCCATCCACTTCATCTGGTACAACCACATATAATCTGGAGTAACAGAAGGATAAATTCATGCCCATGTTTTACATGTTCTTTTTTTCCCCTGCAGCTTATTTTTGTTTAACAGTGTTTTCCCAAAAGTAGGGTCATTTAGCAGGTGTGCAAAACACCAATGTACACACAGAGCAGAGGTATTTTATTCCAATTCATGTTTGCGCAAAGATGGGGGCTAGGTGGTAATCCACAAAGCTAGCACACCTCATACCTCAATGGGCAAGCAATTTTTACAGTTCATTTATACATATTCAGTTTCCAAAGTTCTCCCCAAAACTATTACTGGTAGTCGCTTATCTACTGCAGTTTCTATTGGGCTAAAGTTTACCTGCTTCAAATTAAAGGTTCAGTGTTCTTTTATTCTACAGCGCATGTTCAAGGAGAGTTGGGGGGGGAGTAAGTCTTTTGGTCTTGATTTGAGTCAGTGGTTGCGATCTCCCCCTGCTGCCTTTACCTTTCCTCCAGTTATCAAAGATTTTTTCTGACTTCATGCCTATTAGCAATTTTTCAACTTTTCGGTGCCTCCTGGGGTAGGATGTTCCCTTCTTATCAGTCTTTTAGTTCTTCTTCAGGAGCACAGCCCTTAGCAAGGCATGCCTTGTTTATACAAAGGGTATCTTGTTTCACAAGACCTTTGTGGTCTTTTTAAGGTGGCTTAAGTACATCACTCCTTAAGTACATCATTTCTTAAGTACATCGATAGTATATAAAGTTGTAGATTTTTTATAACTTACTTAAATGGAATAAACTAATATCACGTGGTTTAAATTTATAATGGTTAAGGATTTCACTACGAGGCTACCATATTATTATCCTGTTTCTGAAATACCCATTGAAATTTCTCTTTCTGTCCAAAAATATTAGCTGTGTATCAGTCTTTTCTTAGTACTTGTATTGGGTTTGTGTGGCAAGGTTTTGGTAGCAGGGGGGGTTACAGGGGTGACTTCTGTGAGAAGGTGCTGGAAGCTTCCCCTATGTCCCACAGAGCCAATACCAGACGGCTCTAAGATGGACCCACCACCGGCCAAGGCTGAGCCAATCAGTGATAGTGGTAGTGCCTCTGTGATAACATAATTAAGGAGGAAAAAAGTTGCAGGAGGCACAGAAATGGCAGCCGGAGAGAGGAGTGAGAACATGTGAGAGAAACAGCCCTGCAGACCCCCAGGTCAGTGCAGAAGGAGGGGAGGAGATGCTCCAGGCGCCGGAGAAGAGATTCCCCTGCAGCCCGTGGGGAAGACCATGGTGAGGCAGGCTGTCCTCCTGCAGCCCAGGGAGGTCCACGGTGGAGCAGATCTCCACCTGCAGCCCATGGAGGTCCCCATACTGGAGCAAGGGGATGCCCAAAGGAGGCTGTGACCCTGTGGAAAGCCCACGCTGGAGCAGGCTCCTGGCAGGACCTGCGGACCCATGGAGAGAGGAGCCCACGCTGGAGCAAGTTTTCTGGCAGGACTTGTGACCCCGCGGGGGACCCATGCTGGAGCAGTCTGTGCCTGAAGGACTGCAGCCTGTGGAAGGGACCCACGCTGGAGCAGTTCGTGAAGAACTGCAGCCCGCAGGAAGGACTCACGTTGGAGAAGTTCGTGGAGGACTGTCTCCCGTGGGAGGGACCCCACGCTGGAGCAGGGGAAGAGTGTGATGAGTCCTGCCCCTGAGGAGGATGAAGCAGCAGAAAATAACGTGTGATGAACTGACCGTAAACCCCATCCCCGTCCCCCTGTGCCGCTGGGGGGGTTGGTAGAGAATCAGGGGGTGAAGTTGTGCCCAGGAAGAAGGGAGGGGTGGAGGGAAGGTGTTTAGAGATTTGGTTTTATTTCTCATTACCCTACTCTGGTTGATTGGTAATAAATTGAGTTAATTTTTCCCAAGTGGAGTCTGTTTTGCCTGTGACTGTAATTGGTTGAGTGATCTCTCCCAGTCCTTATCTCAACCTGCTATATTTTCTCTCCCTTGTCCAGCTGAGGGGGGGGGGAAGTGATAGAATGGCTTTGGTAGGCACCTGGTATCCAGCCAGGGTCAACCCACCACAGTAGCCTTATCAATTTCAAAGGTTATGCTACACCTTTAAAAATCTGGACCAAAACCATGTTCTTTGCAAACATTTTAATCAGTCTTAAAAGCAAACTAATTGATGTAAGAGAGCTTCTTGCAAAGAAGTGAGAAGTGACCTTTGGTAGTTCTTTCTGTCCAATCAACATCCATTCTGGTTTTAATCTCTGTTTTGACCCTTTAAATTATTAATATTATGCTTCTTTGCTTGTTTGTTTTCTTTTTGTATGAACATCTTTTTAATATAAATCAGTTATTGCTGCTGATGTTCATGAAATTTCTCTCTTTCAGATATCCGGTGTGTTTCATACTGTTGTATGAAAACAGTATAACTAACAATTCAGACAAAAATCTGAATCTTTTGGAGATTCATGCTAATAATATGAAAATAATATTCCAGATATTTAGTCCAGAACAGTATTTTCTAATAGAGGGTTAAATGCCATATTGGCATTGCCGCCTTTTCATTCTCAGAAAAGTGCAGTCAAGAATGCAGTGGCTTTCAGTGAGCTCAGTTATGAGTGAGTCTTGTCTATTTACTTTCAGCTCTTCAGGACTGAGCAGGACCCTGTTTTCACTCTGTTGCTTTTGAAGCAAGATTTAGAAGGGAGAACTAGATCATGAACACATCTCAAAAGATTACCTTAAGATGAGGAGTCATAGACCAAGGGTGGCTATAGCAGATAATTGCTGTTTTGTTGTTTTCTTTTGCTCAAAGTTCTACGGCAAGCTGACTGGTGTGTAGGTGATTTGAGTGTATGGGGTGTCACAGGACTCAAGATACAGCTAAAACTGAATATTGAGCACAGCAGATCTATAGCATCATCCTCAGAAAATGCAGCATGGCTGATATTGTAGCTGCAGGGAATTACACCTGAACTGCTCAAAGACAAAGTTTAGTATTTTCCTCTCTTGACCTTAGTCTGGACTTCAGAGCTGAGGTGTTTTTCAGTGTTGGCAGGAAGACGGAGATGGTAACATCATTGAAATTTATCTTCTGACTTAACTCTCCAAAGAGGTCAAGGAGTTGAATGACAGTCTCTGCCAGGGTCCAGTGGCATTCTGTGAGAAAAATTGGTATTTAATTCCTCAAAGCAGAATCCTGTCAGAAGCCCTTAATTCTCCTGCAGGCACTGTAGCATTAACAAACATCTCACAGCAACTTGGGTTATAGCTAGTTCATGGTGATGTGCCGTTCTATTTATGAGCTGTTCATTTCGGCCAACACAGAGAAACATTTGCTGAATGGAGAAGTATTTGCTACCAGACACAATTATTTTAGCAGAACGTTAATAATGAAAAATCACGGGAGCTTGGAGCCATACTCCTTAAACATACTGACATTATATAATGCTAATAACATTATTTTCCAGGCTAATGCTATTATGTCAGAGCATATCTAATATGTGCAGTTGGAAACCTGCTACTTATTTATCATTTGCATCAAACCTTAAAGAAAAACTAAAACCATCTACAAGATTAATTCAGGTTCACCACAGAAGAAACAAACTACACATGTGCACCCTTTACCAAAACAAAGGAAGAAATTTTCTGAGCTGTTCAAATTTACATATGACAAAGTTATGAAAACTAGTCATGGAAAATGTTACACCCATTCAGAAAAGGCTTCTAAATTATTTCAAAAAAATGCTAACTATTTTAAATCTTCATAATAGAAAACAACCAGGTCTGTGATGTGCTCTCTCTTAGCTGCTAGCTCTTATGTGATAAGCTCCCTATTTAGCCATGGACTCTTTGATTTGTCCTCTCTGTGAGTCTTCCAGTGACAGTTGCCCATAGAAGTACACTTTGTTTTTCTGGGTACGCCTAGCATCCCCCTCCACTACACAGCTACAGAAATAGCTGGGCCTCAGCAGAGGACAATGGCAGAAGCTGGATGGCTACGTAGCTCTTAAGGGCTCAGACCACAGCAACCTTCTCCTCTCAGCGTCGGCAACCATCAGGCTTGACCTTGCATGCACCTTTTCAGAAGAACCACCTCAAACTTAATTTGACCATGCATGAAGAAATTATATCACTATTTTCATGAAGTTGTGAAAGCATGTCCAAAAAGACTTTCCAATGTGGCAAACTCAGATTTGAAATGGAAGCACTAGACTGAGGACTAAGAGAAGAGTTATTTTTCTCATGGGATTGTCAGTAAAATACACAGCACTAGAGGTCCTAAAAAAATCTTAAAATGACATAAAAATTCTGCTTCCACCCTTCTGGTCATATAGCCTTTTAGGCCACAAAGGTCATAGCAGTTTCTATATTTGAATATAAGTCCCAGTGAACAAAATAAAAGAAATAAATCGTTTATAATCAAAAGGGACATGGTGAATGGAGGAAAGTAATTTCCTTCATTTTCTATGTACCAAATAACAGTTTTCTGAAATTGGACCTCAACAACCATATGCTTATATAACAACAGTTTACGTATGATGAGTAGAACCCATACTATATCTATAACAGCATTATGCTTTTTCTAATACCTTTTGTGCTATTCCTTAAGTTTGCATTTGAGTGGGCTTTGAGAATGTAGAACAGTTGGTCATGTCTAATAATCTTAAAGATGCACACATGCTTATTTATTTTGTGCCCTGCTGGTAATTTAGGAAGATACTAGCTACAAAAAAAAGAGTAATCTGAAAACAAGGTATTTGGAAAACAATTCAGGAAATAACATTTTCTAAAATTTGCATAGGGTTGCAAAGCTTACTGTCAGAGAGACAGACAGACAGATTAACTATTACTTTTGAAAGCAAATAGCTTTCATCTGAATTTAAATGCTGAGTTGATTTAATTACACATACATGATATAATTGAAGTATGTTACACAGCCTCTTGTTATTCATTATTGTAATAAGCAAAAGTGTTTTAACGATGCAAATTAAATGTAGTTAAATATAATCAATTTAAAATATAACAAAAGAGTCAGTGTTGCTTTATTTTTTACAACAACTGCCCTTTCTTATCTTTGGAAAAAAAATTATACAAAACACCTATTTTTATAACCCTTCACGAAATTGCTTAGTACCATTCTAAAACTTGTAAGCAAATCAAAAGGAGGAAGATGGTATAAAAATATATTTTTTTATATTATGACTTTAATCTAATGAAGACTACATGAGATTTGGTTCTAATTCTGCTAACTTTCCTTTAAGAGAAGAAGTCTCTTTCATTCAGAAAAAGGTAACCTAAGCTATTGGTGTATAAACTCTAGGTTTATGCTGGTTCATAAATTTATAAGAAAAATGAACATTTTTCCAGATTACACCATCTAAAATTTATAACTATATAAAATATAGAGTATGCATGATGTTGACTTCATGATAACTGTATAATTTAAACATAAATATTGTTATTGTCATCCCACATTTTTTCAGTGTTGTTACTTGTAGGAAATGAAATCTGCTATCCCCTCCCCCAAACAAACAAACAAACAAAATCCTCAACCCAGCAGCAATGAGAACGCAGCACCAAAGCCATAAGCCAGATTCTAGGAATGGGGAGCTAGACATTTATACAGTTAAATGCAAGTTTGTGAGAAAATATTTTCATTTTTATTTGAAATGAATTGCAGGTCTTCATTATCTACTATGTTCTTTAAGTCTTCAGTTTAATGGGAATAATCAAACAAGTTTATTTTTTTAATGTATTTTCCTTTTTCCCATTGTTATCTGCCATGTCTCTGTTTATTTTCACACCTCTTCCATTTTTTCTAATCTACCTTCAGATTGATTTCTTATTCCTTCAGCCTGTCTCAGCAAGGTGAGAAATCAAGAGCATGGCTGGTTTGTTAGATATAATTATCCAAATCCATCGAAGAATCTTATTTATATTTTAAACACTTTGGGGCTCACTAGACTGATCTTAGTATATTTTATGCTGCTTATGAAGTGACCTCACAAAAAGGGCTTCCCTTAGCCAGGCAGTCCTAGATCATTGCGGTCTGTCCCCGCAATGACACCCACAGGATGGTCTCTATTTCACTGGCTGACTTCACGTCACTCCCTGATTGCTAGGGCTGTGCTTATTGTTTTACTCCAGTAATTATTTATTTAACCACTTTGGATTCTTGCTGTCACCCATTGATTCCTCAGATAATAACAAGAAAACAGTAAGTTTTAAATCCAAGCAAGTAAGCATATTTTTGAAGGCTAGAATGTGCTTTCTTTGGCCAAAAGAAGAGCGTCTTAAGATTTGGGGTATTTCCTGCCACATTTTGGCTAGGATGTGGCAAAAGGCAGCCAAGATTTTTCATATGGGATATTATAATTAGATGCTAATTACATTCCACTAATTACATTTGAATAGGCACCCAAGGATGATTCAAGTTTAACGATTCTGCGGGCAACCTCCCTGTGACATATTTTTCCAGACTCTTTAAAACCATTGTCATTGTCATTAATATGCATAGCTATGTTGAACATGAGCCTTTACAATTAATCACTAGACTGGAATCTTAAGAAAATTGGCAAAAACTTTCACAATTTATCATTGCTCTTTAGAAAAACATAGGTATATATGATCTCTAATAATAGGACAACAGATGCTAGGAGCATAGTTAGTCTGTTCACACATCAGAAGCAACAGGTCTGCGGTGGATGAGACAAAACCTAAAATTCAGCTGACAAGTTAAACAGGCAAAAGAATTCCTGTCTGGATTATAAAAAATCTGAAATTACTCTACTCAGTTAAAGGCTTGCATCTTCATATGTTGGGTTTTTTTTCATTCTACACTTTTCAAAATTTCTCTGTAGTCACCTCCCCTTTCAACTTATTTCTTTAGCAAGAGGGATGTACTTCTTGAAGCCTATATTCGGATGAAATCTCATTAACTTCATTTAGACTTTCTAGTGAGAAATGACTCATTACACACTTATGGTGTGCTGCAGAAGATCTGGGAGGCATCCTGCCTTTCATGGGACTCCTCCTGAAGCTTCCAGGAGAGCTCAGGCAGCCACTGACTGTGTATGCTGCTCTTGGTCATCTCTGTTATCCAGGGACTAGTTGTGATGGATGGGACCTTGAATTGCAGATTGTTTAGGGAATGCAAACCACTCCTTCTCCAAAGCGAATGCCATAGTTAGCTTAGTTTGTCAAGCCCATGCTTATATTTTTTTGTTCTCTCTTTTCTTCAAAGTGTTCTCACATTCCTCTCTATACAGTAGGACAACTTTAACAGCCAGCTAATTTGCCTTTCACCCTGACCACTACACCCCAAAGAGCACATACGGAGCAGAGTAACTCATTCTTTCATGAAGTAAAAGACATGGATGTGAAAACTCTCAGAGTAAGAAGGGAATTGACCTCAGATTACTTTCCTGCCCAAGAGTTGGACTGATGGGAACAGAAGACTAGTTGCCCCTGTTTCTTTGCTTAACTGTAAAGAAGCAAGTGAATTTTACATCAATTCTGAAATATGAACTTTGAGGAATCTGCATGGCCTCCTCTTGGTAACATGACTTGAGCAACTACAGATGAGAGAGACCCCAAACACTGTGTGTGAGCCTAACACTCAAACCTGTCCGTTCTGAGAGGGTATTATTTGCCTTTCTGATAAGGTGGTGAAGGTTGCTATCAACGAGCAAAAATGTGCAGTTGCAGCGAAAGGCCTTGTAGTGAGACGAGATAAGAGGTCAGCCATCCCAGCCTGGCACGATGCCCTTAACGGCCAGTCCTGCCACAGCCCGGGGGAACAGGGACCCCCGGATGGGCAAGGGGCCTGGCAGGGGCTTTCTCGCTGCTGCACAGGGCAGATTTAAACCACACAAGTTGAGAGGCTTTTTCCCCCCCAAAAATTTCAAGTGAGTGAGGTTAACGCTAATAGCACCGTGGCTATGCCTTAGACAAAGTCTGGGATTCACTTAGATCGCTCTTCTCAGCTGTTTCCTGATGACAAAACCAAGAGGCTTCTTGTTTTCCTTCAGACCCCCCCTCTGGGGGTGTCACGCTCACCTCACGCTCGGCAGGAAGAATTTCGTTACCTAACTGCTGTGGCTGGAGCCAGTGCCTCTTCAGCACCCCAGAGCAAGTGCTTGGGTATTGCTGCTGCAGATCATTATTTCCTCTGGGAATCTGTGCCTCTTCCCTGAATACTTTGTGAGACCTGTGCTCTTTCATCTGTATTCTCCCAGGTTTTATGGGAGAGAACATCCCATCCTCCTTCTTTGTATAGATAATGAAAAGTAGACTTTTGCTGAGTGTTGGTATCAAGTGCAGGTCTGAACTTACTGTTTAAATGTCTGTGAACAAAGAGAAGCAGACACCCAGCTGCTAAATGTGCAGTAAGGTACTGTACTTTTGACTTATATAAAAAAAAAAAAAAATTGTTAGATAGATAAAATGATAGCTGCTTGCAGGAAATCCACAGATAGAAAATGGGAAAAGGTAAACGTAACATTTAGTTTCACTATGCAGCAGCTACAACTGATCATGTTTCAGAGCTGAAACCTTTATGAAAATCTTAATTAAAAAACAACCAACCAAACAAAAAAACCCACCCAAACCTGAACCTTTCAATAAACTCAATTTATTGTTATTATTTTTATCATCTGGTTGCCTTTTTAAAGTTTGAGAACCTTGCGGCATAAAAAGCTAAGTTAGACAAAGATATTGTAAAATATATAGCATCAGCTAAAAGTCATTAAAGGGGAAAGAGAGAAAATTATTGCTGAAAAGGGAGAACTCTGAGTATGAGATGCTCATATAGGTGATTCCATTGTCACATGATCTTCTACAGCTGTGGATGCAAAAGAGAGTGTATGAGATCAGAACTAGACAGTTTGTTATTTCAGATATTTCCAGCCTACTAGAGATACCAAGGACTAAAAACCAAGGACGATATTTTGACATTTGATATTGACTCAATTGGGTTTAAAATCATCTGTAATACTGTATATGAATACTGTATATAATATCATCTTCAATAATAATAGGTGGCCACTTGTTTGATATACAACCTTTTACTGTCAGAAAATGTTGCATCCACCTCTACATCAGCAGCATAGTAAATAACATACGTTCTCATCATTTTAAAAAGATGAAGTATATATATATATCAAATTCAAGCACAACAGGTTTTTATTAAAATTCAGTAAATATAAATAATACATTTTTTTAATGTTTTGTTTTGTTTCCTTTCCCTCTCTGCCTTACTCCCTGCTTTAAGGTGGATAAACCTGTTGACATTTATTCTAACAGATCTGAGATCCCCTTAAGGCTTTTAGTGACTAAGAATTGTTACAGTATTCTGGCTGTGTTCAAGTCAGATTAATAGCTTGGAGTCTCTGGGAAGAAGACCAAAAATATAAATTGTAATCAATTAACATTTATTACAGACAGCTTGTGGCTGAATAAATTTCCACTACATATTAGACAAGTTAATATTTTTTTATCTCTTTTTACTGCTTTATCATAATCTTGATAAAACTGGCTTCAAACTTGATTTTATATAAAGATATGGTACCAAATTTACTGTAATCTAAATATTATATTAATTATTTCAAATAAACAATAGTGTGCAACATGGGGGTGGGAATAAGTGCATATATTGGGCTTCTCAAATCTCATGAGGTCTTACAATGTCTTATAAATTGGAAAAAAACCCAAGTGTGAACCTATGCGATACAGTCCCAGGCACAGATGAAAAAGTCTGTTTTCTTTTACGTTCGTTCCCAGTTAATTATCTATTGACCCAAATATTGCATTTGTTTGGCTGTCATTTGTTGTGCAAATACATTTTTAGACTGATGAATCAGATTGTCGATCAACTACAAATGTAAATGACCAACCAGTAAGTTATAAATAATTATAACTGAGTGTAATTGGGATCTTGATACCACATTATGACCTCAAATAAGATCAGATTCATCAACTAAGATCTGATTCTTAATGCCTAAATTGGAGGCACTCCTTTGGCCACAATATTTACTTAACTTTCACAGTCAAGAGTTCATTTACTAATTGCTTTCAGATATGACATCACACAAATAGAAAAAAGGAAACAAAGAAAGACTGTTATTTAAAACAAAAACGCTGCTAGGTCTGCAAAGCATAATGTATAAAATGCTTTTTAGCTTAGAAAACAATAATGATGTCCTTGTTTGGAATAAGCATTTCATTCCTTTGGTTACAATTCAGTGAGGAAGTTATATACCTGCTTTAAAGAATGTATGCATAAATTTTATGTTCAATTGGCTATGAAACATGCAGTAGGCTTTAAAGGTGTTTTGCGCTCAAGAAAACACTAAATAAGTTTGGGGGGTTTTTTTTGTTTTTGTTTTGTTTTTTGTTTTTGGGGTTTTTTTTAATCAATTCATAACAAGTTTCTTCTTCCTTGCTTTGAAGGTTTTCTTTTGCCAAATAAATGAAGAAACAAACTGGATGAAATCCCATGCTTGTATAATATGCTTAAGATTCACTGACTTTAACTGAGCTACAACGATTTACACAAGTGGAAGACATGACCCTTTCTGATTTATTTTGGCAAAGAAAAGTCTCTCCATTTTTTGGCAATAAAGATGTTCTGCAGTCACCAGTTACTAAATCTTTAGCAGTATTGAGAAGGTACTCTGAACATACACTTGTAGCTGACAGCCCAAATAATTCAAAATTGACTTCATTAGAAATTTCTAACTTTCTAACCTTCATATAAGTAAAAGGTTAACAGTAACATTTACAGATGGATCTACAGTGATACAGATCGGTAGTAAATTCTTTCCCATTATTTATTTATTTTTAAATGTGGTCCAAAAAGATCAGTGTATTTGGCAAGAAATTTAAAGAAATACACTCCTCTGTTTTTACTTCTAAGTACAGTGTATTTTATTTTGCCACAGAATAAAACTCCATTTTTGTTTTCACCTTTTTACTGGAAAAGAAAAAGGAAATGTAAGAAATGTTCAGTTTGCTTTTCATAGAATGCAGCTTAGAAAACTTGCTATATATATTTGGACTGCAGAGATGTGATGAAGACTCACATACTGCTTTTTGGGCATTGAGATTTGACGACCCTTAGGATTAGGTGCCCCCTTATGTATGTCTCAAAGCTCTTGAGGGTCCATAACAGTCAGAGGTAGCTCAGGCCATCCCCTGCAGATTTTTCTGTGGTGTGTATAGAAGACAGGTTACAGACAGCAAGTCTTCTGGAAGTCTTCCCAGCACACTCTTTATGATTAGTTGCTTCTACACAGTTCATCCCTGAGTCTGTTTTCCAAGAATGAAAAAGAGGAAAAGAAGTTCCCATTAGGCTCTAGTTTTAGCTGGGGTGAGGTGCTTTTGCTTACTACCTCCTACATGAAAGCTGCACTCAATTTAAAATGTAACAACAGTAAATCAGAAGCTCTTATGGACTTCATATACTAAATGAATATGACTGAAGTGTTTTCTTGAAATGTCAAGGTCTTTTTTGTTAGAAGATGGTCAGAAAATATTTAGATACATGAAAAATCTGTTTTCCTAGGGCATGAGTTTGAAGTCATTTTACACAGATAAAAAACATGACTACAACTTTCTTAAGCTATGTTTATACATAAACTAAACAGAAACAAGGATTAGCATTGACCAGCATGCTTTCTGGCACAGATTTGGCCTAGGCCAGCTAGCAATTTGCTAAACAACATCAGTGTACAGGCTGGGAAGAAGAATAGGCCAGCGATTCCTCTGAAGAGGGTTGCCTGTTAATTTCTCGTGCATGTAAGGAGCTAAGCAAAGACTCTGAAGAACTTTATTTGAACTTAAGAGCCCAAAGAGCACTTCAGTTTGTAAACTGAATGTGAGTTTATCACAGCTTGCAAGTATAAACACAAAATTTACAAACACTGACTAGTAAGTAACGTAAGTCTCGTACCTACTAGACATCTCACTCTGGCTGTTCATTGTGTACCTTCATTTCTAGCTTTCACCTTTCTGCTCAACATACAGGGATATAGGTCCCTAAGCACTGCCACAGAACATAAGGAGTCTTGCTACTAGTCAGGATCAGCTTTGGAGATGTAAATTGTCATTCTGACCAAGTAAGCTGTCAAAGATTACTTCCTCATTTACACTGGATAGTCAAAGTAGGTGGAGCCCAAAGCTGTCAATGTTATTCTTTAGCATGCCGCTGACTATAGAATCTATTATGCTTTAAGTACATGAAGTTTGTCTGAACTTGAATACGTTAGACACATCTTTCTTATTCCAAATCACTGTCACCTTCTATTTATAAAAAAAAAAGAAAATAAAATCCATAAATATTCCTTTTCATCTTAAGTTACATTAATTGAATCCAATGTAGTATTCTGTGTCACAAAAGGACTGTATTAAAATAGCATGAAAATATTAAATTTTTAGATTGAAATTGAGAGCTATATGCTCAAAGCTGACATGCTGTATGTGTTTTAAGAAGTTATTTAGGTATGAACAGCTGGTGTGGAGACAGTGCAAACCAACAGTTAGGGCTTTTGAAGTGTTTCTAGATTGAAGTCTATAGTTATTTCTCTTAGTGAGATAAAAACTTGCACTTTGGAAAATGTTGGCAAAGGTCATGGAGGTTTTTGCTTAATGCATTTGCCATTTTCAGGAGAAATTTTCTAAATATTTTTCCCTTTCCTAAATGTGTGTTTAGTACACTTGAAAGGTGATAGATTGATAGCAATAGAAATTGCCCAGTATCGACTAAGGGTGTAGAAATGGTGCTTTTTGATGAACAGAAGTGACCACTGCCTCCTTATGTTTACTCTCACTAATAGTGTCTTCAGTACATATACTTTCCTGAAAGATTGTTGCAAGATGGAATAATCCTATTGGCGCCAGTTAAAGGTGTAAATATGTGTAAGTGATTGCAAGATATGTATTTATTTTATTTTATTCTCTCTTTCTTTCTTCAATAGGATTATAATGAAAAAAATTGACCCTGGTAAGGAAGAATTCAGCTCACATGTTCCATTCTTCTAGATAAATAAGCCCTCAGCTAGAAACCATATTAAACTAATAAACAAAATACTCCAAATAAGAACACACAGTTATTTATGATATGTTTATCTGGGGGTTTTGTTAGTTTGTTTGGTTGGTTTTTTTGTTTAAATGCAGTGGAATGTGGGCAAGGGATAGAAGGAAAGTCAGGAACAAACTGTAGAACAGACATTTTCTAAATGAGAGCATAGTACCCCGAAAGGTAAAAAAATCAAATTGGCTTTATTGTTTATGGGTAAGAATAACTGATTCATTAACTACATTCTGCTATCTACTGGCAGCTCTCTTACCTTAAAAATATGCATTGTTTGAACAGGCATATCTGTTCTGTAGATGGAGAGAGCATACGGTACACACGAGTTCCTAACGACATAGAAGCTTCCTAAAACCTTTCAAAGGAAGTTTGCTCTTTTTTTGTGTGTGCTTAAAATAGCCCTGTTATAAAAATAAAAGTGCTGAAAGTTAAAATGACTTGACTGTGTATTTTTAACTGTCCCTGAATCTAAGGCAAAGGCATATGTATCTGATTTCCCTAACCTGCTTATTCAAAAGAGGCTTATATTTGAGAGCACAATTCTTCAGTCAATAACTTTGTCATTGCTATTTCATAATCTGCTTTGTTATTTAATTCCTATTTATAGAACACAATCTTTTGAAGCTATCCTGAATAGCAAAAAAAAAAAAAAGCATCTTGCGGTTTTGGGGGTTCCATTTTTTTTTTTTAGTATTATAGTATGTTTTTGTAATTCTCAATAGCAAGTGATTGAATGAGTAGATAAACAATTAACCCTAAAAAGAATGTCCTTATGAATCAAATTTTAGAGAGTCTTAAATTTACGTAGGTCCATCAATTTCAACTGCTTAAGTTTGTGCCACTGAATGATTTGTTCCATTTGTTAAATGTTCACCTAAATCATATGGACATGGAAGGTGGTTGTCTCAAAGCAAAGGTATCTAACTTTTCATTCACCAGCCACAGAGGTGGAAACATCCTGGGAGATATGTAGCCTAATTGTCAAGTTTTGTTCTAGTCCAGATTCTTATTTTGCTGTCTGATTGTCTTACTACTGGTCTAACCCAGCATAAGCAAATTCTAGTATATTATTTCCAGTTTCCATCTGACTTGATCGAAATCTAGATCTATTCTAAACTATCTAAACTGTCTTAGTGAAGAACTTGAATTTCCCTGTCTTATATATTACAAGGAAAATAAATCACTAAAAAAATAACAAAAAGCATTCTGCTCACCACTTTAACCATTACCAATAAATACACCTGACAAGCTGTGTAAGAAGTTGATATACACTTCAGCTTTTTCAAACCAGATAGCTTTCCTCCAGGCATCAAACCAGAGTGACTAAGTAAGTTATAAAAGCAGGTAGTCCTGGTAACTTTAAAGCCTTCTGATCTATTTGAATGCTGAAAAGCTTTTTAAGGAAGGCATGATAAACTTCCACTTACCCCAGCATGACTACTCGATATCTGATTCTTTATAAAGATTTGAATTAGAAAGAAAACTTCCAGAAAAAGAAAAAAAAAAAAAAAAGAGCCCCCCAAAACCCCAAACCAAAAACCCTTATTCACAAAGTAGCATAAGAAAATCAAAACAAAAAAGAAAAGAAAAGGAGAAAAAAATATTAACAGTAATGACAGGTGTTTCCATTGTTTTAGTTCTTTGGATTGTGAACTATTCATCTTTCAAGTTTGCTTCTGATTAAAGGTTCTCAGATGTGTAAGCACATAAATGGGAATTTTGCAATTGACTATGTGAGGTAGATCTGTACCAGCTTTGTATAACCAGGATTTATTCTGTGGGCATATGATGTCCATGTGTGAGATAGGCATTTATTTTTGAGCTAAACAGTATCCATCTCTAAACTACAACTTGTGTTCTTTTATGTGCTTCCAATATACTTTTCAAGATCTCTTTTAATGGCCTGCAGTGTTGTTTCTGTTGGCTGATCGAATGCAAGTGATTTCATGGGTCAAAGTGAACATGAACAATGAAAAGAGTTAAGCCCAAGGTTTTAACTCAACTCTCATAATGACTTTGTTCATAAAACATAACAAAGATAACATCTTTTTCTTGAAAAAGTACAATGGTTAGTTAATTTGTGACTACAACCAAAAGAAGTTTTGTCATTGACTTTCAGGGCAGCAAGGTTTAGTCTGTGTTCCTGTTTATTGTTTATGATTATTGTTGTGGTTTCCATTAAGATAAGTTTTGGATATCAGTCACATAAGGTTGTTAGATATAAAAATTAATTGCTATTTTTGTGCTTGATCTAAATCAAAAGCTACTGTGTATACATTAATTTCTCAATTATTTGCAGATATAAAAGATAATGTGCAGTAAGTAGGGACACTTCACATAAAATTGTGCATTTTAAGTCATTCAGTCAAGGAAACTTTAATAGATCTATTGTGCCTAGGATGTATCACCTGTACTTAGAAAGCAATATGCACGTCTTCAGTGAGATGAGATATGCCATAACTTAGTCAAAAAAGAATCCATGCTGTCTCTTGAGGTGGTGAAAGTTGAATTGGCTTTGAAGGAGAGACACAATAAGTGGATGGAAACTCCCAAGAGGAGCCTAAGACAGAGATTGGCCATAATGGCTGGTATGATTATCTTTGCCTATGTCTAGATATTTAAATAAAAGAGGGCAGGGAGTGATCTTTAGGGAGGTGAGACCAAATAGTGCTGGCAGGTCCACGTTGCATAAGGCTAACCTCTTTTATATACATTTTCCTGGCAAAGAGCAAATGGGTGCAGTATTTAAGCTACCAGGTAAAAATGTTGCCCATATCCTTTGATAAATACAACTTAAAACAAGGAGTGAGACAGAGGAAGAGTCCTTGACCAGAGAGACCAGGAAGTTGTGTAGGACAAGGCAACTGAATACATGCGGAAGAATGTATCTTTTAGATAAGATCTTTGTATAAGTAGACTAGTTGAGGTTTTATTTCATTTACTCACATACGCCTTTCATAAATATAGGAAGCTTCTTTGTGTATTTGGGATATTTGTCATAAAAAAGATTTATCTGCATTTTACCTTTTCATAGCTGAGAAAGGTGACATCAAGGCAATCCACAATCAAAGAGATGTCATTCCTAATGAGCACACTGGGACTCCTTAAAAAGTAATCTCTTTCCTAGAACAATGCACAAAAACACTCAAAGTGGAGAGGAGGTCTGAAATTTGATTTTGTAGGCAGAGAAGAAGGTTTCCTATGGTTAGGGACCGCTATGAAACCTTCTTTGGATCTTGGAGGTGGGGGCATGTCTGGATCTCAGAGGTCTAGAGGTTTTTAGTAAGAATTATATTTGTTATTCCTGCCAGCATTCAGAAGGGCATTACAATTCTCCAAAAGCCAGACAGGGCATTGCCTCACCCAAGATGCTTTCAGGCTAGCTACCCTGCAGGTGATGAAATGAGAGGGAAACAAGAAAGTTGTGTGGGAGCTGTAGGAGGAAAAATGGCAATAACATCAATAAGATTATGCCGCATGATGTAGTAAAGAAGAGGGTGTTTTTATGACTAAATGTGTGTGTGACTTACATGTTTTATAACTCTTAATTACTCAATAAATTACCATATGCTCTATTTATACAGAGAGGAAGCAGAAGAAAAAATAGTTGGAGATCCAAAACCAAGCAGTCAAGATTAAATAAAAAACACATTCAGGATTTTGACTATAGTCTAGCCAGAAAATGTCAGGACATGGAAATATTTGGGAATAATGATATAGTTAAAAAATCAAAACATTATATTTTTTTAGGCAGTCCTAAATTAGGTGAGGGTGCAATTAAGGATATATGTGTGCTTGTGGGCTAGCAAGATCCAGGCACACTTTTTTAACTTGGTTTTGACCTCATTGAAATTATTATCTTTTTCAAATTATTAAACTGACACTGGCTAGTGTTGAAATTAAAGGTCTGTCAACCTTGCCATTATAAATGCCGATATTTAGGAGTTTATAACTCAGCTGTAAAAATTTCCTTCAGGCTCAAAGTTGGCAGTGAAGTCTATAAACCAGAGCTGATTTTTCCTCCCCTCAAAACCATTAAAGAGTATGTTTGGACTAAATCTGAGGATATTGGAGCAAACAAAATACAGACATTAAGTACTTTTTGATCCTTTTTATGCCTTGCATAAAACTCAAGAACACCTTTTATCACTTTGTTTTATTTACTGGTTTTTTTTTCTTTCTCTTCAGTTGAGTTTAATGCTCATAAGAAATGCCAAATTGACATACCTGAAAGGTGAAATCTTCCATTTACTTGCAGAGCAATTATTTTATAGGCAATGGCAATTCGAATATCTCTAGAAATGTGTCTTCATCTTCCAGTAGCTTCAGGGATCATGAATTTTTAGTGATACAGAAGCAGACTAACAGCAGATTATTTGTAGTAGCAGTAATAACAATATTATTAATGCAGATGATATCAAATTAACATAGCAAAATAGTCCCCAACTTGAAATATTTAGATGACTGCAAGGTAGAGCTAGAATATTTTGACTCCTCTCTTACTTTAGGCACTACATCATATCGGCCCTTTCATAACCATATTGATTTTTATTTTAAAAGGTGTTTGGGTTTTTGTTTGTTTTTCTTTTTGTTATTTGTGTCTGCTCTGGTTGGAAGATCCTTTCAAAAAGCTGTCATCGTAAGAAATCTTTTTAATTATTTCCAGCTATTCATGTTCATAGTTCATATCCGTTCTTTTATGTAGCAAATCTGTCTTTCTCTGGCATTTAAATTCCTACTACAGTTATAGAGATTAACCATACTTCTTTCAGTCTGAAGAAATGGCTAATCATTTCTTAGATGGGCTAATCATGCCAGGATCTTTACTCTGCCCTGGTTTCATAGTTTCACTTCTCCATGATCATCATTGCAGGAAAAAAAAAAATAAAAAGGCTTTAAATTAGGGAATAGGAAAGGACACAACTGAGGGAGTAAATAATGGGATTCTTTGGTGTCATTGCTGTGTGTTGAAGGTAAGCTGGCACATTTTGTCAATTCAAGGGCAAGGGGAAAATAAATTCAATAACAAGACAAGTTCAAAACAAGTGAAAGAAGTTCTTGTAGTTGTGGAACTTACTGCTAGAGGAGACTTTGCATAGTAAAAATATAAATGAAATTAAAAAGTAACAGGAAAATTCCTGAAAATAATCCATTGAGGTCTCTTATATTAAAAACATAGTGTCCTGACCCAGGAAATTCCTAACCTGCAAATTGTGAGAGGCTGGGAGAGAATTTATGGTAAGGATTAATACGTAACTGTCCATTTTGTATACTCTGTCCTAGAAAACCTAAAAATCTAGAAGTAAGTGTGTGAGAGAGAGAGAAGATAGGGGACACTGAGTGAGTTATTAGTAACGTGTAGAGGTATACATAGTGTCCATTAATGTTCCTACCATTTGAAATAGAATTTTCAGTTGTTTTTTTCCATATCTAGAATAGTTCAGCTTATAGTATATGGCAGTCCATGCTGCATTGAAGTGATTTTCAGGGTATTTACTTTGTTTCATCTGTATTTACAAAAACCACATTTCCCTCAAATTTCCAACAATAAATCTTTGTACCAGATAATCATACTTTCATACTTTCTCACATACTGATAAGAGTCCACAGGGCATTTAAAGAGCTTAAACATTGTTATTGACTATCCAGGTTGGAATAGGACCCTGAAAGATCATCTGGTCCAAACTTTCGTGGGAAAGGGAGCCTAGATGAGATGATTAGCTAGCATCCTTTCCAATCCCATCTTTAAAACCTCCAGTGATGGAGACTCCACCATGTCCCTGTGGAGGTTGTTCCAGTGAATGATTATTCTTACTGTAAAAAAATTCTTTCTTATGTCAAAATAAAACCTCTCCTGGTGTCACTTGTACCCATTGTCCCTTGTCTTCTCTATGTGGCTCCTTGTGAAGAGACAGCCTCCATCCTTTTTGCAATCCCCTTTTAAGTACTAGAATACTGTGATGAGGTGCCCCCTGAGTCTTCTCCAGGGAGAAAAGATCTGAGACCCTCAGTCTTTCCTCACAGGGCAGGTTCTCCAGCCCTTTCATCATCTTTGTGGCCCTCCTTTGGGCCCTCTACAGCCTCTCCACATCTTTCTTGAACTGTGGGGACCAGAACTGGACACAGTACCCCAGGTACAACCTGATAAGTGCTGAGTAGAGTGAGATGACCATATCGCTATCTCTGCTAGTAATGTCCCAGGATCTGATTTGGCTTTGTTGCTGCAGCAACACACTGCTGACTTGTGTTCAGCTTGTTGTCCACCAGGACCCCCAGGTTCCTTTCAGCAAGGCTGCTCCCCAGCCACACAGATCCTAGCCTATACTGGGCTTTTTGGTTATTCTGTCCGAGGTGCAGGACTTCGCAATTGTCTTTGTTAAACTTCATACTGTTCTTGCTAGTCCACTCTTCCAGCCTGCCCGGTCTCTCTGTAAGATGGCTCTCCCTTCTGACGTGTCCACCTCAACCACCCAGTTTGATGTCATCAGCAAATTTGGTGAGGGTGCTTTCAAACCCATCATCTAGATCATTTATGAAGATGTTGAACAGCATGAGGCACAGTATTGATCCCTGGGGACCCCACTTGTGACAAGCTGCCAGCCTGAGTAAAAACAATTGGTCATCACCATCTGAGCGTGACCTGTTTGTTAGCCAATATCCTGCCCATCTGGCAGACCAGCCATCCAATCTGCATCCTGCCAGTTTGTCCAGGAGAAGCCTGTGGGAAACAGTGTCAAACGCTTTGCTGAAGTCCAGGTAAACAACATGCACTGCTCTTCCCATGTCAGCAGAAGATCTTAGTTTGTTGTGGAAGGTGATCAGATTAGTCTGGCATGATTTGCCCTTGGTAAATCCATGTTGGTTTTTCCCATTCACTTGCTTCATTTGGTTAGTAATAGTTTATGGGAGCACTTTCACAGGAATTGAAGTAAGAACTCATGAACTTGTCTTGTCAAATTGTAAGACTAGCTCATGAGTAATTAATAGGGAGAAAAGAAAAAAAGTCAGTGAATAGATATTCTTACAAGCATTTAAGCTCATTTTTTTAAAATACATATTTGAAGTAGCAAACTAAATTAGGGGTAACTTACTGGCAGATTAATGTTATCTTAAAACACTGTAAGTTTAAAATAGAAATAAACAAGTCTAAAACATCATCTGATTTATAAAGAATCTTATTCAAGAAATGTGTTCAAGATAAAGTTTTTTAAAAAGCTTGTTTTATATTTGGTAAGATAACCAGAGAAAAGATATGGCAAGAATTCTTGACATTCTAATTGAAGCGGAATTCAGCCCAAGTTTTCTCTTAATTTCTGAAAACAGCAATGCAAGGGTGCAAAGCTAAAATGTCAGGGAAGGATTATCTCGCAAGTAATTCTCAGCATCTCTAGAGATAGGAACATTGATTGTTGCACCTCAAAGCATCCAGACAAATGTAGTAGTGAGATGGTGTTCTGTGAAGTGGTACATTAAGAGACCTGCTTCCCTGCTTTTCCTGCACTACCAGGAACAGATCTTGCTATCTGGGGAAACAGTCAAGCATTTTGTTGAGTGAGAAGTTGGAGTAGTCTCCAAACCTGTGTATTTCAGTCGTTTACCCTATATATTACAGAAATTTGCTTTGTAAATCACATTAAGTCATATCATGATCTGAATCAGAAAGTAAATTACTCCAAATAGGTAGTTTTTGTTGGTCTTGTAAAATAACTCAGTAATTTAGAGCTATTTAATGTCTCCAGGTCTTCTTCAGTGCTGATATGAATATATGTGTATGATGAAACGTTGCTGGTTTACTGTTATTTGCACATAAATCTATTGTCAATAAAGTGATAAATATTTCCTAGAACTTTCAAATGCAGCTGTCTACTTTAGGACCTGTGGCAACCAGTGTGGATCTCTGATAGGCTTTTAGCTAGGCTCAAAATGCTCTTTTAAACTGAATCTTCCAGTCATCTCTTTGATTCACAGCAATCTTTGATTCACATGATGGAGATGTCTTGGAGTGCAGGAACTAAATTCCTTATGAAGAGAATGAAGCCAGAAGATGCATTCTAGGAGTGCATCTATGCACAGCAGGCCTAATTAAGTATTCAGCCCACAAGATGAGACCAGAACTAATTTGAAGTAGCTGCCTTTGATATTAATACGATATGGTGTGGGATCTTCAGCAGCAACTGTTTCACTGCACAAATCCTCTCCTATTACTACTAACTAAGGATACAAAGTCACAGACAGCTAGAAAAGATGTTGAGCAGCATGCAAGACGCAATATTGTGGTACATTACCTGCCTTCAATTTGCTCAAAAACTACTGTTCAGCCACAGAGGTTACGGTCGGTCAGAAGCAAGAATTGCCCTTTTATGATTCCAAATGTTATGGAAAACTATTGAGAAGCTTGAACACCTTCACATTCAGCCTAGGACTTCCAGGATTGACTGGCTTTTGATGGAGCAGCAGTTTTACAATCCTTAGAACTGTGGAGCTGTCCAAGACTTTCAAAGTATCAAGGTCTCCGGTGAAACAGCAAGAAGGTTTGTGTTCAGCTATATTCTGGAGGTCTCACCAGTTTCAGAATAGTCAGGCTAGCAGGAAAATCTTCAGTTTTCCAAAGTTTCTGCTGGAAGATTTAATAAACGTCGATACCTGACATGCCCCTCAAATATCCTCCAGTTTTAAAAAGTTGTGATCTATAATAGAGAACTGTTAAGTCTGGACCTTGCTAATCATCTGTGTTGCACAGGATCTGTGAATAGAGCTGACAGAAAGTCAACAGCTTCTATGGTTTTGATATTTGGTTTTGTTCTTTTTTGGAATGAAGACAAAACCTTTTACAGGGTTTTGGAAAGCAAAACAGTGTTGAAAGATCATTTTTTCCACTTGTAACCAAAACTAACTTCTTTCAGTCTTACTTTCCCAACCTGTTTTTCTTATTCTCCTCTTCTGGTGTCTCTGATTAGGTCTGTTGGAGACCTATTCTGTCATTTCTCAGGACTCAGAAACCATTGCATTGCAATAGTCAACAGAATCAACACTAAAAATGTTCCCATTCTGTTGAAGCATTATTCTTTGAAATACATTCTGTTTAAGTTCCCAGCCAGCTGTAACAGTGAACATCATAACCTCATAGGATAGATTTTATGTTAGCACTTTATATGAGGGGTTATGCAGCTATAACTTAAGTATTATATGACGGAATTTAATTAGGTCAGATATGAAGTGATAATATTAGAATAGTGAGTTGTAGTCATTGTGAAGAAAAGTTCCTTGCTTTATAGCTGAAAAAATTTATGCGTGCTCTCGGAAACTTTAACATCAGCAAGCATTTCTTAAAGAAAACTCTATAATTCAAACTATATAAAAGAATTTATATACATTGGCTGTGAATTTCAGCTGAATCATCTCAGAAAAAGATCAACAAAACTTAGAAGGAATCTGATACATTAGCTGCTAAAGAAAAAAAAGTTGATTTAGAGGTTGATTTTATAAGAAATGTTATGATTTTCCTTCCTGAAAATCATGTATATATATCAGTGTGATCTTTTGCAAAGGAAAATAATTATATGAGAAGGTCCCTTCCTTCTGAAAAGACTGCACAACATCTGAATGTCTTGAGTTAATTTTACCTGTCTGAAAGTTACTTATATAGCTTCATCCCTGGGCCTAGTGTGCACTTTAAGCCTTGGAAGACTATTGGGCTATTGCAATGTGTACAGGTTGTATCAGTCAGTGATGCCCAGGCAATGTCTTTCTGCCTTTCCTGTGGAGTAGCAACTGCTCAAGTACCAACAGCCGATACAAATTCTGGAATTGGTCAAGACGGACCTGAAATAAAAGATAAATCTGGATGTACATATGTTTGTTCTTTCTAAATTTTCTACCCATCTTAATTATTCTCAAAGCTCGCTATCTGGAAGTGTTAGTAAAAACATTTTCTGGTTTTCTAAAAGTTTATAATTCTCATATCCATTCAGAGTTATCAATATTACTGCTAGGTCAAAAAGTTGCTTAGTCAAAATATTTCGCAAAAATTAAAATTTCTAGTTTTACTTTCACTGTGTTGATTGTATTTCTCTGTCCTAGTGTCTAATCTGTCCATGACATATTAAAAAAATGAATTTATTCAGACTTGGGAAGAAAGGCTGTATTGTTTTCCTCTACAAAAAAAATCTAGAAGTTGGACTACCTGTTGCACTGTCAAAGTGCTTAACTTTAATAATATACTTAATTTGTAACATGGTTTCACCCATTCTAACTTCAGATTTTTTTCATCCTTAGTTACACTTCAATAGTAACAATGAGCTGGTTTTGTATACCACTGACAACTAAAATTAGATTTTGAAAGCTGAATACCAAAATATGTTCAAGTGCCCCATTATAAATTTTAGATTGGAAAAACCATCAGCACCAGGCTTTCAAAACATATATAGCCATCCTATAATCCAATTTACAGTACAATAAGTGCAGTTTGAGAAGGAATATGTTTACTCACAACCATTTTGTTTGGTAGCCTAACTAAATGCAGATCACATGCCAATTTTGGAACTGCTTGCTGAGATGACTCCAGATATCAGAAATAATTATTTTCCTTTATCTTTTGTCTTTTTTTTTAATTTCATGTAAAATTTATTCAGAAATTATTCCTTAAAGCAGAATTTATAGACATACCCTTTCCTTCTAATGCACTATGTTGTTTCCCCTTGAGAAAGAGTGAGGTATTTCTTCCATATATTCCTTAAACCACCCAGAAAAGCACCCACAGTTTAACAGAGATCTGACAGTTAGTATCGGAAGCACTGTGTAGTCCTTGCATTAGTAGAATAAATATTGAGTATCTCTGTTAAAAGGCTGATTTGAAATTCATGGCTATTCTTGCAGTGGCTATGGCTCCATACGCCCAAGAAGGCTGCAGGCAGATTCCTCACACACTGTGACCCTGAGAAATCTGGGGTTCCCATCCTCAGTGAATTGCAGGGATCCTGCAATTAAAACCCAAGGTCCTACAGTCCTGCTCTCCAGCGAGCAGTCTGTTCCCCAATATTCAACTTGAGGGACATACCCAGAACTACTCAGGCAGAAGAATCATATCTCACAAGGGAGGGCAAAGCTAAAAATACAAATGAAGGAACAAAGTCAACCTTGAGCTCCATCTGTCTCCTCACTTTCTGTCCTGGGTACCTTGTCATCTGCCTTGCCTTTCCCTCTGAGGACAAAAAGTGAACATAGCAAAAGAATGACTACCTGTGCCATGAGCCTGGAAATCTGCTCAGTCCTGCTCACTGAACGAGCTATAAATATAGCCACAGCTGTTTCTCTGGGACCTTTCTTTTCCACTTAAGGTAGTGAATTTTTTATTCACCATGATTATACTGGTCTAGGCTGCTCATTTTTCTTTCTTCTTCTTCTTCTTTTTCTTCTTCTTCTTTTCTCTGCTGTTGCTGTTGTTTTTGTCTGTTGTTCAAGTGCTAAGGCTGGCCTGAGTTTAAAATCACCATGTAATTTATCTCTTTTACTCTGTGATTTGTGCAAAATTTATCAGAATTATGGCTTCTGAAAATAAACACTGATTACAGCAAGTTTTACTGAAATAGTATGAAAGTGAAACTGTAACTTCTCACCTGCCACAGCTGTCAAAGTACAGGTAAATGAAACAAAAAAAAAAAAACCCTCAGCAAATCTGGTTTTGCCTTAAAAGCTCCCCAGAACTCAGAAAGCCAGTTTAATTTGTTCTTACAATAGAAGTTAATTGCATTTTTCCTTTTTGTAAAAAAGTTGTGCTTTCGTAACATGCCATTTGTGTGTATGTTTAATTTCAGTTATTCTAATGTCTTTTACAGTACTACTGTCTTTTTAAAAAAAAAATATCTGGATACTTTTTTCTTTATTACGTTTTAAAAAGCATGTGTTTAATTATATGTGCAAAAATTCCACTGCAGTCAGAATATAAGGAAATTTTTGTATCTGAAGAAGAGCTTAATAGGACACTGTAATGGGTTGACCCTGGCTGGCCACCAGGTGCCCACCAAAGCCGCTCTATCACTCCCCTCCTCAGCTGGACAGGGGAGAGAAAATATAATGAAAGGCTCATGGGTCAAGATAAGGACAGGGAGAGATCACTCAACCAATTACAGTCACGGGCAAAACAGACTTGACTTGGGGAAATTAATTTAATTTACCACCAATCAAATCAGAGTAATGAGGAATAAAATCAAATCTTAAAAACACCTTCCCCCCACCCCTCCCTCCCTCCTGGATCAACTCCACTCCTGGTGTTCTCTCCCTCTTCCCCCCAGTGGCGCAGGGGGACGGGGAATGGGGGTTGGGGTCAGTTCATCACACGTTGTCTCTGCCGCTCCTTCCTCCTCAGGGGCAGGACTCCTCACTCGGCCCCTGCTCCAGCGTGGGGTCCCTGCCACAGGAGACAGTCCTCCACGAACTTCTCCAATGTGAGTCCTTCCTGCGGGCTGCAGTTCTTCATGAACTGCTCCAGCGTGGGTCTCTTCCATGGGCTGCAGTCCTTCAGGCACAGACTGCTCCAGCGTGGGTCCCCCGCGGGGTCACAGCCTCCTTTGGGCTTCCACCTGTTCCAGCGTGGGGTCCTCCCCAGGCTGCAGGTGGAGATCTGCTCCACCGTGGACCTCCCCGGGCTGCAGGGGGACAGCCTGCCTCACCATGGTCTTCACCACGGGCTGCAGGGGAATCTCTGCTCCGGCGCCTGGAGCATCTCCTCCCCTCCTTCTTCACTGACCTGCGGGTCTGCAGGGCTGTTTCTCTCACATGTTCTCCTCTCTCTGGCTGCAGTTTCACAGGGTTTTTTTTTCCCTTCTTAAATACATTCTCCCAGAGGCACTACCACTGTCGCTGATGGGCTCGGCCTTGGCGAGTGATAGGTCCGTCTTGGAGCCGGCTGGCATTGGCTCTGTCGGACATGGCGGAAGCTTCTGGCAGCTTCTGACAGAAACCACACCTGTAGCCCCCCTGCTACCAAAACCTTGCCACGTAAACCCAACACAGACACAGTTTTAAAGAAGTGGTAAAGTAGACTTAATAGTTTGGCTTGAAGTATTGTAATTGTATTTTATTTATTTATTGACTCTTGGCAATGTTCCTCTACAGCATCTGGTTGCTACTCCCAGCCCCTTGTTACAGTTCTCTCTGTGGCTTTATCATGTCACTATTTCTTTATTTTTTAATTCCCACAGTTGCCTGACTTATCTGACCCACCACCTCCCTGCAAAAAAAAAAGAGGAACCTTCTGTACTGAATGTCCAGAACTTGAACTCTGAGATTTAACCTGGTGAACTCATAGAACTGCTGCTGTTTTGTCCACATCAGGACATATCCTGCAACAGTTCTCAGCCAGGAGGTAGCAGGCTCATAACAGGACCACATACTCAGTGTAGACCTACCACAGGGTGAATATTGGGTGAGGCTACATTATTGAAAAATAAAGGCTTTATACACTTTGTAAAGTGAGGGAGGAAAAAAAACAAAAAACCCACAACATCGTCCTCCACAAAAAGAATCCAAACACCACCACCACCCCTACCATTTATTCCCTAATCTAGTTGTTTAAGGGGGGGACTTTTAAAGGATCTTTGTAGGCTATATATATCTTTGTTTCTCCAAGGCACCTCAGCAGGAGAACAGGCATGGGAAAAGCTTGGGTAATAACAGAGTCAAATTTTTTGTGTGTTTCACAGATAGAAAAAGAGAAACACCTTCTGTCATAACCACATCCTAGCTATTTCTATTGGGTTTACGTGGCAAGGTTTAGGTAGTGGGGGGGCTGCAGGGGTGGTTTCTGTGAGAAGACACCAGAAGCTGCCCCCATGCCAGAGCCAGTTTCAGCTGGCTCCAAGACAGACCCACCACTGGCCAATGCTGGGCCAATCAGCCCCATTGGTAACTCCTCTGTGATAATATATTTCAGAAAGGGTAAAAAATGCTGCACAGCAGCTGCAGCCGGAGAGAGGAGTGAGAACATGTAAGAGAAACAGCCCTGCAGACCCCCAGGTCAGTGCAGAAGGAGGGGAGGAGCTGCTCCAGGCGCCGGAGCAGAGATTCCCCTGCAGCCCGTGGGGAAGACCATGGTGAGGCAGGCTGTCCCCCTGCAGCCCAGGGAGGTTCCTGGTGGAGCAGTTGGTGAAGAACTGCAGCCCTTGGGAAGGTCCGATGTTGGAGAAATTCATGAAGGACTGTCTCCCATTTGAGGGATCCCGCGCTGGAGCAGGGGAAGAGTAGGAGAAGGAAGGAGCAGCAGAGACAACACCTTATGAACTGACCATAACTGCCATTCCCTGTTCCCCTGCATCACTCGCGGGGAGGAGGTAGAAGAGTTGAGAGTACAGCTGAGTCCAGGAAGAAGGGAGGGGTAGGAGGAAGGTGGTTTTAGATCTGTTCTTATTTCTCACTATCCCCATCTGCTATTAATTGACAATAAAATAAATTAATTTCCCCAAGTCGAGTCTGGTTTGCCCCTGATGGTAATTGGTAAGTGATCTCCCTGTACTTATCTCAACCCATGAGCTTTTCATCATATTTTCTTCCCCTGTCCTGTTGAAGAGAGGGAGTGATAGAGCAGCTTGGTGGGCACCTGGCAGCCATCCATGGTCAACCCACCACACGATTATCCAGATGGAAATAGGGGAAAGTACTTAATGCATAGATAAATGACATAAAAAATATGCTTCCTAGAAACTTGACACAGAAATAATTTCCCCTTTATTTTTCTCCCTTTTATCTGTGATGGTTTGTTAACATATTTATACATGAGAAGCTAGTGGCTCTTATTTTATAGAAGGAAAGCACCATATTTGATAGAAACAAGAAAAATAAAAATTACACAGGCATATGTTATCAGGAAAAACGGGCAAATCCAACATTTATTAGGGATATTTTATTTCTTTAAGTAGAAACTTCAAAATGTAAGCATGCTGGTTACACAAAACGAACATGAAAATACAGCAAAACAAAATACCTTTTTTTTTTCTGCATCCTAATCTCCACTCAAGTGTTCAGTTCTGACTGAACATATGTTTATCCGAAAAAAGTTTTGTAAAGTGAAATACTAATAATGACCCTAAGTAGCAGGAAAACTGTTACTTCCCTATTAAAATAAGTAGCATAATAAAAATGTCAGGGAAATTCTTTTTCTGACTGAACAAATCTATTTGCTTAATAAAAATAATTGTTCATGTTCATGTTAAAAGAAATTATTTGTGAATTAATGTATCCCTATGGAGATTTTATTGGTTTAATTAGGGTGTAGACTGCTCCTGCAGCTCCTTATACTGGAAGCTCAAACTTAGACAAAATAAATATTTCCTACAAATGAAAACAGGAATACTGAAAATAGTAGGATATATATTTCATGCAGTTACATGTGAAAGTATTAGTATATTGTATAGATTTGTTATTAAAACAGTCACATCAGTAGTAATTTCACAGTAGCAGATGAAGGCTGCAGCAAAATCTGGTTCTTGCTTATTTACACATGCTACAAGAAGCCTTCTGGCAAACTTGTTGTTTTATTGAATTTTATAAAATTTAGCAAAATACTCACATAAAATACATTTTACCACATAAAGTAAAAAAGTGACTATTTAGATAGTTTTATAGGAAATAATGGATTAGAATCATTTGCAAAGGGACTCGAGCATTGAAGTATATAATGTTGAAATGCCCAGTGATCTGTGAAATACACAGATTTTGGGTGGCTTAGTTACTAAAGGTACTGGAAGCAGGTTAGCTATACCATCTGCAAAGCATAAAATACATATGGAAAATCAAACACTTCAAACCATGTTTCACAGCAACCAGCAAGCTGGCTGAACTGTAATGCCAATAACTTTTTTTCTTCCTCTGCAGCCCAGACCAGATCAGTTATTAGGTTAGGAAACCCCCCCAAAAAGTCAATTTTTTTTGGCCACCAGACTAATAGTGAGAGACCCCTATAGATAGTCTTGAGCTCAAATCCTTTCTTCAAACTGAAGTAAAAAGAGGATTCAGAAAAGCAAGCAACGAAACAGCATCCCCCTAACCCTGTCAGTGCAACAAAACGGCCAATAAATGTATCCAATCAGAAGGAAAAAAAAAAACAAACCAAAAACAAAGAAAAGAAAAAAACCCAACCATTTGTGGTTGAGGCCAGACATTTAGTTATATCTGATACCTGCAAATATCGCAATTGGTAAATAATATAATGTACCTGATCTGTAAAATCAAAACCTTACAAGTGTGTGGGTCTTTATCCACAATGTAGTCCCATACTGAGTAAACTGAGCTAGCTAAGGTACCAAAAGCAGAATATATGTTAGCTAAGCAGCATGCAGGACCAATGGGTCCAGACCTAAGGTTTTCTTCGTTTTGCTGTAGTGTCATTGACCCTCAACTCTGTAAGCTGTCTCCAAGGTTAGGCATCAGCCAAGGCTGCTAAGCATCACTTACATGTTAAACCCACAGTGCTGAGAATCCATGACATCCCACTGAGGGATGCTAAAAGCAAAAAAGTCAGATTGAGCCCTTAGATGTGTCAGCGTACATGAGATCTTGAATTTTGTTTACATAAAGTTGTCAACTATATATACATATATATTTAAAATGGGTACAGCTCTTCCTAATAATTATAGAATGTGTTTACATGAATAGGCAAGGAGATTAAAACACAACCCTACCAATAGTGATGCATCCATTGATTCCAAATGACATCTACAGAAATGCTAAAATCTTGCAGAATTTTGTCATTGTCACCTTCCCCAAAACCTACATTCAGGCATTCCTTCAGCTGACCCTTGCACCCCCTCCCGATTCTCACTCAGAGGAATATGCCACTGTCCCCATGACCGTGCTTGAAGGAAGACAGAGCGCTACAAGGGATAGAAGCGGTTCTAACAGAGGGGTATTTTCTGTCTGATCTAATGTCATAACCTGCAAAATAAAATGTGACTGCCATTAGGCACAGAACATGCTTTCATGTCATGTGATAAGATATATGATAAGGCACTTAAGGCTGGGCTTTGTCCATTACTGGCCTGACTTATCAAAATTTTCAGTAGCTTCTTTTGAATGGTTTTAATACCTTGTGACTTACTACTCAGGGCAATGACTGTGAAGCATAACGAAGCCCTCAGAGGAATGATAGCATCTCCTGGAAGCCAAAAAAAAAAGTCAGCATAGCTTACATACGCTGACACAATTTTTTTAAACTTTCCTGTGTGATTTTGAACTCTCTTGTGTTTTAAAAGGAAAATATTATTTAATTCTGGAAGACTTACTTGTAAAGAGGTAAAATAAACTTTCTTCATGTGATCAATTTTGGAAATCTAATTGAATTAAAAAAAAAATAATCTGAGATGTTGATACATACCTACATGCTTATACTTTACTGAACATATTGGAAATATAATAATTCTAACAATCATAAGGAGATGACACAGTGCTTGTTTAGAGTTTTTTAAGTATGTAAAATAATATATATTAATTGATTGATTAAATAACCTGAGTTTGTTCACCAAGCACTGGGACCACTATGAATATAAGGATCCAGATTCTTCAAGGTTCTGGGCCTACTTGGCCATGCAGAACATCCTATTTGTTTGAATAAATGTTGTGCGAGTTGTTAAGAAGAAGATATCAGCAGAAAATGCTACATGGACTTATGAGTTAACTGTTAGAAGCCACAAGACTGATGGTGATCAAATCATGTGCTGTAAGCCTAGGAAGAACTCCTATAGGTTTGTTTTGTTTTGTTTTGCTTATTTTCTCTTTTTAACCTGTGTTCTTGTTTCATTTCCTTCTTTTTTTTCCCCACCTTTTGGAAATATCTGTCAAATGTCCAGAATTTCTTCAAACCACTTTATTATGAAATTCGTCTAAGATTGCTAACTAAACAATTCATAAGTATTATAGGTATAGAAACTTATAAAGTCTATTTATATACCTATGCTTCTGTGGGAGATTTCACAGGTCTTCTAAATGCATGTCAGTTATAGGATTTTTCTTTCTTCCTTAAGAGCTTTGAAAAAGATTGTAAAAATCTGAGAAACCTGTTATTCTATCACATTTATAATGACACACAATGATAATATAACCAGTGAAATGCTAGGAAGTCCTAGGACTTCAAAAGTTTTATTCAGGAACATTAAAATGATTTATGTTAATGCTTGAAGCTTGAATTCAGAATCTGCAGAGATAAACATATAGTGTGCTGCATCATAACCATGCTATGATTTGAAACACTTTCAGTTTATTTATTCTTAGTTTTGTCACACATTTGCAGTACTCTGAACTGTGTAAGAAGACTGACACCTTAATTCAGACTCCTATCTTTAATAAAGAAACAAGATACAGTACACTGTTGTATGAACTCTTTGCCTTATTATTCATAGAGCTAGATTAAATTATACTACCATAAGCCAGGATCAGAAATAAGTCTCTTTTTAATGGCTCCCAATTGAAACTACAAGACTGAGAAAATACAGTTTTGTCTAAATGTTAAACACATGGCTGCCTGGAGAGAGTCATGTTTGTTGCTATCTGTCTTCTTTCCAGGGCAAAACTGAACAATACGTCTTCCAGGAAGATTTCCGCATATAAAAGTAAGGTATACAAAGAAGTGAGAAAGATTGCCCCCGCAAGAAAATGCAGAGTATAACTGTAGCTCAGTGTTAAAAAAGATGGCATTACAAAGGAAGACATTCATGCCCAGAGCGGATCCCACAAGAACTACAAAGCCTCATGTAGAAGCTTAGCTGAAACAGTAACTGGCAGAGAATTTCTTAGGGTTTTTATGAATCGTCTTTGTCTTGCATTCATGTTTATGTATACACTTTTGAGTGGGAATATCGGGAAAGAAATAACAAATTAAGGAATTCAGCAGTTAAATACAGAGAGCTGCTGAGAGAGACTGTTTAAGTGTGTAGATATAAATCTGATCTCTTTCCCTTTCTATATACATTAATCTGATTAATTAGGCATCCTTCTATTCATTAGCACTAAGGACAATCTTTATTAAAAAGACATTAATATTAAGTGTGCCTGTCAATAAATTAAGGTTACAGAGCCTTATGAAGGATGCGCTTATCAAATGTCAAGCACCAGAAATATTGGCCTTCAGAACTTCTGTGGGACTGTGTCAGTGTCCCACGCTCTGACCAGGTCCTTCCACATGCGGAGGGTGTAATGTTTAATATCAAATGTACTTATTTGAAGATATTTTATATTACACAGGATTTCTGGTTTAGCAGAGCGATACAAAATATACTGACAACACAATACAAACGTAAGTTATGCTTAACAAAATAAAGTAATTGCAATACATAGTTCAGTCACAATGTGATTCCCATTACTGGTCTCTATAATATGCTCACCGTCATGACGCTGGGCATGCCCAGTTGCCAGGATGTAACACGTGTGTTGAAGCCAGCTCAAGCCCACTGCTCTCTTTGAAATTCTTTCATTAGTTCCTTAGCTGTCATCCTCTGTGTTGGGCTGAGCCACGTATTCACTCTGCCCACGCTGGCCTGGCTAACTCAGGGAGACGTTCACACTCGTGGAACGAACTCAGGGAGAAACATTTACACCACCAGCTGATCCGCTCAAGTGACAGAGCTGTTTATCTAAAGCAAAGGCTGACCTCCGGTCCCCTTTGTGTTGAGATGAAGTCAGCTTCTTTGCAACAGCTTTGGTCAGTCACGACCTGCCTGATTCCCTGAGTGTCATTGGCCCATCACCCTCGCCCATCTCCGCTGAGCCTGCTTCCATCGTAGGGGTTTATTGGTCAGTCACAGACCAGAAGTTAGAGAATGACCTGCTATTTGCAATGCTCCCCTCCAATAGTTTTTTGCTAGATTTTCAGAAGCCATTGGACTTAGACTTCTTCCATTGTTCTACAGAATGCCTGTAAATGGCAAAATGTAACTTTAATGGCAAAAAATAACTGTCATTTTGCCTGTAAGTGTTCATATTCCTGGTAAATGGAATCATATTTATGGTAGTTATTTGTCCACCATCTTACTCCAGACATCTGAAATAGTGCCAATTACTTTCCATCGGCAATAAAGAGATCAGCTAGAATAACTATCTGAAATGTAGTCATCTATGTTTTAAGTGCCCATACGTGGCCCCATGACTAACAAAAGTCTACAACCAAAATACAGCTTCCAATAGTGAGAGGAAAAGAAATAAAAGATGTGGTTCCTCCCTCTTTTCAGTCATTTCTTCTATAGTCTAAAACTGAATTTTTAAATGACAAACTATGTAACAAATATGCCATTTTTAACATGAAAAAATAGCTCCCAGTTATTAAAGCTTCCAGTCATTTCATCCACTAGATGTGAATTAAGAAGCAAGGAACCACCACACTAGTAACACTTGTGACTGCTACGAAGTGCTGGGAAAACATTTAATTGAGAAGGACCAAGTCAGGGCCAATCATCACATTTTGGATCATAAAGATAACACAAGGCATGTTCTGGTCCATATAACGCAGGCATCTAAACTTTAGGTTCATAGTATCATTGAGTCAGTGTATAAAGTACAAGTATTTGAGGATATCTAAAGGAATATCCCAGATCTCCAAGTTGTATGGAAAACTGGAGGAACATAAAGACTACTCACACAACAAGGACATATTAAGGCTAGAAATTACTTAAGAAACAAAAATAGTTGAATATGGCTAACAGGTTGTTTTTAATTTTTGTCTGAAACATCATTGTTACCAATTCGTTATCAAAATAAAGGAATATTATTTATCTTAAAAGCAGAAGATTAAAAAACCAAATAACCCACAATAGATGTTCTTAATTTGCTGATAATCAGAAAGAAAACAAACTAAAAAACTTTTGATATGTTCCATTAAGTATGTCTCTGCTAGTATCCTATCTGACCTTTCAATTAAGCCTGACCATGTTGTCTATTCAAGGAGCTTTGAACAAGGATTTGGAAAGTCTTAGCTGTTTTCCCAAATGACATAGCAGATTGCTTCAAAATCAATTATGTTACCTTTAGAAATTGTAATGTAAACCTTTTGCAGAATTGGATTTTTTGAGTTCTATATTCATGAGACAAAAAAAGTTAGTACTGAGTGTAGAGTTTTAAAGCCCATTTTCTTTCACTTTACATATACTTTCTATGAATTTCCTATTTCCTGTACTGGCCAGAGTGCTTCCTGACATCCTAAAGTTAAAGAAAGGCAACCTTTTGTCAACCTTATATTCTCCTGGAACATGAAGTCTTACATTTTCACAGCATGGGTTAGAGTTTAATTAGGAGATATATTTATCATTTCTTCTCTAATTTTCCCTTACACATAGCAATATTCTTCTTGCACTCTTCTTGTTTGCATTATTAAGACCATATTTCCTGTGCCTATGGATTTCTTTGAATGTGGCTTGATAGATGGAGAAAAAAAGGAATCATATCAAGACCTGAATTAATCCCTCTTCATATCATGAGTTTAATAGGTCCGTGAAGTAGGAGATTACCTGCTCTTACCCTCCTCTTTAATCAGGGAAAGACACATTTCTGGAGGACGTTTCAGCCTTTGGGACCTGATCTGCCTCTTGTGTAACCTACAGTGCTAGGGTTCAACTGCCTATCCCCTTTGTCTATGCATTTTGGTGCAGCCCAGCTGTGTGACCTTGGCTTAGCATTAATGAGAAAAAATGTTGAACTGTAAAACACTATGCATGCTAAGACCTTGCAAGATAAAGGAAGTAAAAACATAGCCAGAAGTGAAACTGTTGAGACTAATAGTCTTTCAGAACTTAAAAGAAAAATGCTGACATGAAAGACTGTAAAAAGCCCAAGAAGAAAAGCAGAGTCAGAAGGTAGCAATTCAGCAGAAACAAGGATCAGACCAGACCTTTTCAAGAAGCACTGGAGGAAAATATTCCCCACGTGGCTGATAACTGTCTGGAGAGTAAAAACTCACAGGGAGTCTCTACTGAGACTGCAAGCTTGATTATCTGAGTAGCCTAATAGTCTAATACTCATGTCTACTATGTGTCTTAGCCAATACATAGCTCCTGTGTGCTCTTTTATATATTCTTCTTACAGTCTTTTTTCACATGGTAGAAGATGCCTGAAAAATAGAGGTGCATCTGAAGCTCCCAGCCTCTCTTCACTTACTACACAGAGGAGTTAGAAAGCTGGTTGGTGTCAAAACCCAGATAAACCCCATATAAAATGGAGGTATGCAGGATTTTATGATGGGTTAGCAGTCCGTGACCACCCAGATTTGCAGTAAGAATTAGAAATTCATAGACCACAACTGAGGAACTGCTGTCCTTGAGATTTTTGCGTTGCATAAAAAAATAGAAACTGATCTTATATGATCAAGCCATATGCTGAACATTTTATATTCACTATTTCCCACATTTTCATAAGCCTTGAGCCTGAAAGTGTGAATTTGTGGGGTTTTTTTTTAATAGCAGGAAGAAAAACCAAAACAACTCTTTGATGGAAATTTATTTGGCTTAAAAAACTTTTGAACTATAAAACATAGATATGAATTGTATTCATATTTTCTTGTGCTCACTGGTTCACAGGTCTCAGCCATCAATGCTGGTAACATTGTCTAATACAGAAGCTGATTTTAGAGGGTTTGGGTTTTTTGGTTTTGGGTTTTTTTTGGGGGGGGGGGTCCTCCTAACATCCAACCTACTAGTAATTTTAAGTCTTTTTTTCTTTTTCTTTTTTTTTTTATCTTTTTCTTCATGTTCTGAAGAGGGATAGTTCCCTTCCTTCACTTTTATTTCATTTTCAATGAAACATTTGTTTACTTTTTCTGTTTTGTATTTTACCTTTGTTCACATTCTCAGGGTATACCCTGAAAAAAAATTTACAGAGAATGCAGAGATCTAAGATGATAATGGTAAAATGATGTTAAAAGAATTGCATGCTATTCATCCTTGCAGAAACTGACACTTACACTGACACTAATTTAGTTTGTAGAGAAAAATAAATTCTGAAATGAATTGATATATCTGGTTTTATTTCATTACTTTATAGCATGTTCTTCTTGTGTTTTGAGAAATTGTAAAGATAATGTTCCCTAACTTCAATATAAATTCAAGCATTCTGTGTAATGTGCCTTTACAAATGAAAAAAGCACTAGTAAAATATAAAGCTGATCTGAAATTTTAAATCTTTTCCAAATATAATCTGATATATTCTGAACATGGTTTTGATGAAATTTCACCCATTGTCCTGCAGAAAATGTTGCAAGACATTTTATTTTTGAAATCATATCTGTCAGCAATGTCAGGGCCTATGGAGTTAGAAGTCAAACTGTGCACTTTGAATTTCATCTGGGAACAAAGCAGAAGTCCAAAATGCTTCTGTAATGAACCAGTATTTATTGGATGTAAACTGATGTTTTTGTAACTTTCTTCAACCACAGCTGGAGTTAATTTCAGATACAGACACAAGAGGCAAAAAACATTAAGAATAAATGGTGGAGCTTGCTCACATCTCAGAAAAAACATTTTAGTTCCTGGCCAAGATAAGAAAACATTTGTGTCTATGGCTGTTAACTAAAGCAACTAGGATTATTTAGGACTTCAACAATTTAAAATGTCTAAATCAAAGGTAAAATGATTATTCCTGTGCAGTAGGTTTCTCACTTTTTTAGGGGTTTTTTTCGGATCTGCTAGATTACCTCTTGCTGGCCTAAGCTGGGAGGTTGGGCTAGCTATCTGACTTTTTACCTGAAGTTGACATGGCAAAAGACACCAAAGACACATTATTTCTGAAGATAGGCTTTATTAGAAGTCAGAATAATAAATTCGAGCAGATAAGGGGGTTCTTTGAAATGGTATCGACACATGCTGAGCTATCAGCACAATGTAAAGCCCTGCCTGATGTGTTCACAAGAGAAACTTGTGTTTCAGATAAGTGCAGGGAAGACATCCCCCCGTCAGAGCTACTGCAAAGCAGGCCGAATGTCATCATCACGGCCTCGTTTAGCCAAATGTTCTGTATTAATTTTTTGAAAGACCACAGAAAAATTAGGGTTTGATGGTGTTTACTTGCACTGTGAGACTGACATAAAGCACAGAGGTATCAGCAAATGCGAGCTGCTGAAGGCAGATGGACCATGGGAACGCCATGCCCTGCCCCACAGCCCGGGGGAATGAGGAGCCTCCGCGGTGGCTCTCAGAGAGAATTTCACTGGCCATCCTTCAACGCTGAGATAGGCCTACTGTTCTTGTTTCCTATCATGTTGTTCTCTTCAATCTCCCTCAAGTTATACATGCACAAGGCCAAACGCAAACACACACACTCACATCTAATACAAGATTATCTGTCAAGAACCTGGACACAATTAGAGCTGCCGTTCGGGCCATGGAAAGGAATACTGCTTGATATTTAAAATACTGGTACCAGGATGTTAACACTGGCTGGAGAAGCAGCTAACTATTTAGCCCTTCCAGCTTGCTTTCTCATTATTATGGCAGTCACCAGCTTCATCCACCAGGCCCGCAGACAGTTGGGGTCAACTATCATTTCTGTGATTATAAAGTACGTGCAAGGAGCAAATTCCTAATACCACATCTCCTGCACACCTTGGCATAGATGTAAGTAAATATATCGAAGTACATGACTAAGGCCTTCAGAACAGGGCCATGTATAAAAAAGTGTTACTTTGTGTTAATGACTGCAATGATGACAGAAAGTTACAGAGTAGTAAATGCAGTGCACTTGGTATATTTTACTTGGAATGGGATACCGCTTGGCATGACATTCCCCAAACTTCTGTCTTAGCCCTGGCACAGAGGCAAATACATGGGCCAGTTGAGAATCTGACCTCACCTTTTCAAAGCCACTGTTACCTTCACAATTACCTTGTACGATTGTGACACGAGAAAATAAAATTTTAACTGTGCTCCCAGCCAGTAAATCTTGCAGTAGCCTGTTTCTCTAGCAATAACACCTCACCCAAGACACAACTGGCTCAGAAGGAAAAATCCTTAAAATGTTCCAAAAGTCACTAATCTTCCATGAGTCTTAAACTGCTCTTTTTCCCCTCTTAGAGTTCCAGAGCCTCTGTAATCTCTTTGAAGGTTCCCAACCATAAACTTGCTCATCTAATCAAAGAATGGGAAGTACATCATAACTTTAACCAAATGATACTGTAACAGTCTTGAAAATTATGTTCTAGTTGCAAACCATGAGTATCAAATCCTTTGTGATTAATATTTTCCAGGGGAAACTTGAGAAAGCAAGCTGAATAGTGAGGAAATTCTGAGCAGCTATGGCGTGCTTTAAGTCTTTCAGTGAGCAGAAAAAAGAATGAATTTACTTAGTAGTGTGTCAGAGTGAACAGACATTACAGATTGTCTTAGGTAGAAGAGCAGCTTTTATCTGTAGGCAGACTGAAGAGAAACAGAACCAAGGAATTTCTAAATTGGAGTAGTTCAGCTGGAGAGGAAGAGCGATGTGAGAACATCTAAAATAATCAATAGTCTAGCAGTTGGTGTGGTTGCTTAATTGTAAGCAACAGTCAAAAATTAGTTCTCTGTTAAAAATCAGAAACAGAGTCAACCTGCACCCTCATCACTAATAGTATTTTCCAAATCTGTATAAAAATAAATGTTTAGCTCCATCAGGTTCTTTCTTATTAACATAGTATGAAGGTCTTGCTCACTTTTGAAATGTCTGAAACTACAGCAATTAATTATATCATGAGGCTGGAATGATCTTGCCATCATTGCTAGCTTTGAAGGGTAATATTAAAAATGTGTGAGCTTCAGGAACATGGCATTTTTAATTCTCACTTCAGCCACCTACTGTGTCTCCTCAAGGCTTCATATAGTTCATTTAACAATGTTTCAGACTGCTTTTTCCACACTTAGTAGAATAATTGACATGCATGTTTTGAAAAGTGATCAGGGGATTGTGGGGGATAAGTAAGAACAAGTGTCACCTTTCTTGCTCAATAATTCCATTAGAAGAAAAACAAACTTGCACAGCATTAATGAAAACTTTATGCAATTTTACAGATTATTTGTTAGCATCTGATTGAAAAAAAAAAAGCACTAGAGGGTTCCTATTCCACATTCTTTTTGGAAATGTGACAATATTGTCACTGGTTTATGTTTGCCAGTGGCGTTCTGCATAAAGGAGAGGGTGCTTGGTTGGAGTTCTTTTTTTTGCTTTCACAAGGTATCCTTATATTTTAATTTGCTGTCCATGTACCAGGTACTGTGTACCGATTCTATTATTTACTTCAGTATTCTTAATTTAATTATTTTATTCATGTAAATACCAGGGGGATAAAAAAAGGAAAAAAGAAAGGGGGGGGGGGGGGGAAAGCAGCTTTGCAAAGCTCCAGGTGTCTTTGGCACAAGTTCTAGGAGCAAGAGAAAACTAAGCAGCAGTTTTAACTTCTGCCTTACTACAGTCATGCTCTTTCCCATACATTATAGTGAGTAAAATTGAATGCTCTGTCATGCTTGGGGTATGACAGTTAGTCCCCTTCTTTTATCAAGATTCTTCACAAGTGAACTTCCAAAGTCAAACCTGAAGATTCAGCTTATTCCAAGTGTTGAATCTTTCACAAAGAACCTTCTACAGATAATTCCATCTCCTTAAATGAAAGAAATGCCAATCTGATCTATTTCTTTGATTTCAGTAGTAGAGTTACAGACCAGGCAGAGAAGACAATGAAGTCAATAGGTCACAACCAAGGAGAGCTGCTGAGGTCAGATTTGGTTATCTGATTTTTTTAATTTACATTTTATCAAAAACTATATTGACATTTATTTGCATTATGGCATCATCTGCAGGTTATAGTCAAAGATACCGACACCATTGTACTATGTGCTCTGCAAATGAATACAAAAACTTAGTCCATTCATCTCATAGTTTCCTGCATGATTTCAAAAGGGAGAACAAACTTCTCTGAAGAGTTACTAATTTTTTATCTGACTTTCATCTGAAGATATTTATTTTATGTAAACTACATCTAAGTCCTAATACTAGTGACAAGAAACAGTGGGTTTTGAAGTTTAACCTTTAAATCCAAAGAAGATGGGGATGCAAATATGCTGAGATTCAATTTTCATGAGCAAATTACTTTCCTGGTCCTACTAAGTTATTATTTTTGAGATCTTTTCTTCTGCTGGGGGCTTCAAAAGGAGTCATCCTTCTATTTTTCAGCTGTAAAAATAATTTATTCTTATACCTTGTAATCTTTCATTAGTAAAAACTACCAATGAATAATAAGGTTTCCTACAAGGAGTGGTTTTGTTTTAGTTTTTGGGTTGATTTTTGTTTTGTTTTGTTTTGTTTTATTTTGTTTTGGTTTGGGTTTTTTTTTTCATTTAGTAATAACTACCACCTTAAATTTGTGATATACAGTGGCATTTCATAATTTTGAAATCTTCTTTGTGATGCAGTGTATACTGCAGATACTTGTTTCTATTTATGACACAATATTACAACACAGTTTAATAATAAAAATCTATACTCTGAATTGAATTAAACTGTTAAGAACTGATATGCATGTAGGAAAGTTGCTCTCAATCCATGTTTTCTCAACTAAAATAAGCATTTCAGAAGCATCAGAACTATTTCTTCAAAGTATTTTGTCTGAAACAGTGCAGAAGGGGAAAACCTACCCCCTTTTAAGACACATACACACAGACACAAACATTATTCTTTTTTTAATCCACTTCTATTACAGTGCTCATTCTGTTTTACTTTTATAGTTATGACAGAAAATATCTAGAGAGTCTAGCTATGCTGATAGCATGGCAGCAACACCTTGTGTGATACAGTAGTTTTGATACACAGATATGTGTGTCCATACCAGTCATTTTGTGTCACCATTCACTATTTCTTTCTGTATACTACTGTATTAATACCCAGCTTCTCAAAATTTGTGTGTACCTGAGCTGATTCCTCTGGTAGGGAGAGAGTGACATAGAACACATGAAACAATCAGAAGACTAGAAAAACAAATGTCTTAATGGATTTAAGGCATAGTGCCAGTAATTATGTGAGAAAAAAAATAATAGTGATCACACTGGGCAAGAACAATTTAAAAAAAGTTCCGTGTTTTGCAGGTACAATGTATATTTTTGCTTTATATTTCTTTTTGAACCCTGTTTCAAGAGTATGTTGGTAAAGGACTGAAATATGCGGGACTGATACTATTCACCATTATCAATCTTTAGTGCTCCTTGCAAAAAACCTGAAGAATTTGTAACCTGTTGAATCTACTTACCAACGTTACCTGAACAGGAGCTGTGAAATGTCAATTATTCATGGAAAGCAAGCTCTTCTCTTGATGTTCCACAGAATATGGAGACAGCTGTATACTTGTTGACTATCCCCCAAGATACTCACTAAAAGACATGCATCAGCAAAACACGGTTCTGTTTTAACATGTCACTGAATCCCCAGCTGGGGAAAGCGGGAAGACAATATGACAACCCATTCTTAACTACTTCAGCACATTCAGATGTGAGCTCAGTGCCATTAAGATTGTTTTTCTTTTGAAAATTAGACTGAAATGATTACTGGTTTGTTCAGTTATTTGTTAGAGGAGAGGGAAGAGGAATTTCAGTTCAACAAATAACAAGCTTTTGGGGTCTTGTGTACACCCGCAGGCTCTGCAACCTCTTCGCTCCACTCCTAGGAGTTTGACTGCTCACTAGCAGCTCTGATGAGGTCCAGCTCTGTTACCTAATACATGCCCATGATGCCCAGCTAGTCACCACGTCTGCATCCCATAGGAGTTAACCAAGATCTCCTTCAGATGTCTTTGGCCTTGTGTAGTGGTTTAACCCCAGCTGGCAACCAAGCCCCACACAGCCATTTGCTCACTCCCCCTTGTTGGGATGGGGGAGAGAATCAGAAGAGTAAAAGTGAGAAAACTTGTGGGTTGAGATAAAGACAGCTTAATAGGAAAAGTAAAAGCTGCACATGCCAGCAAAGCAAACCCAGGAATTCATTCCCCACTCCCCACGGGCAGGCAGGTGTTCAGCCATCTCCAGGGAAGCAGGGCTCCATCACGCCTAACGGTGACTTGGGAAGACAAACGCCATCGCTCCGAACGTCCCCCCTTCCTCCTTCTTCCCCCAGCGTTATATGCTGATCATGACGTCGTATGGTGTGGGATGTCCCTTGGGTCAGTCGGGGTCAGCTGTCCCGGCTGTGTCCCCCCCCAGCTCCTTGTGCCCCCCCAGCCTGCTCGCTGGTGGGGTGGGGGGAGAAGCAGAAAAGCCCTTGGCTCTGGGTGAGCCCTGCTCAGCAACAGCTAAAACATCCCTGGGTTATCAACACTGTTTCCAGCACAAATCCAAAATATAGCTCTATACCGGCTACTGTGAAGAAAATTAACTCCATCCCAGCCAAAACCAGCACACCTTGAGACACTATCTCCCTCAGTGTTTTTTAGCTCTCCATTCAAAAATTCCCAAAATAACGAGAAGTGGCCATGTCACTGCCTACTGGTACAGTGTTTATTGTACTATATTGTATTTTTTGTGGTCTGTAACTGTCCTCCATCTTTTTCTTTGCTCTTTTTGGTTACACAGTTTGCTCTTTGATGTATTTCACATACATCATTCACATCTTTGCAGCAGGTTAAGTGATATTGAGGCACTGATATAAGTAAAACACCCTAAAAATTTGTTGTGCGAAGATAGGACTGTATATATTCATACAGTTAAACATTCATGCTGTTAAAATAAAACTAAACTCATTAATTTCAGACCCAGACAAAAATGAAGAAAAGTCCCTAGATTAAAAGTTGTTTCAAAAACTGGATATAAAGCACATCAGCAGAAGGGAGCAGTTATTTTTAACAAAATGCTAATTCTGATAAAACAAAATAAAGTAAAATATGTTTTCTCCTGCAATATCAATTTCTGCACATATTTTTCAGAGAAAAGAAAGCTGCATATTGGATTGTTTAGGGGTACAGGGAGGATATGGGTTGAGGGTGTCACATAGATTTTTTAACTGTGTGTATGCCTAATGGACTTTATGACTAACATAAGAGAAGATTAAGAGGGGCCTTTGAGAGCCAGAGGCTGTAAATATCTCTTGAATCCTACAAGTACCAAAAAACACGGGTGCAGTCTATAAACATCCATTTTTTTAGGTACATATTTTTCTGTTGCATAGTCAGAACAAGCCCAGCAGCAATAGCCTTCAAGATATAGCTAGTGGCTGGTTCATTTCCAGCAGCTGTTTGGAACAGAATAGTTCTGAGTGAGCCATTTCAGCAACTAGAAATTGCAGCCATCTACTGGTAACTGCCAAAATGTCAGTCAGTCAGAGACTTTAGGGCTTGGCATCTATTTATATTATCTCCCCAGACACATCCAGGCTTGTACAAGTAGCTGCTGAACACCACTTGAAAAAAGTAATATCTACAGTGTGACATCTGGCCCCTTTAAACCTCTGTTATTTCACTACTGTATTTTTTACTTTGTTTTTGTATATGCACACCAATACCATTTAAACATTTAAGACATTTAACATGGTTTATAAAAATAAAAAAGAATTTAATAAGATACCCTTTCATGTTTTCTTTGCATTTTTTTCTTTTTTTTTTTTTTTTTTTTCAGTGGTAGGCACAAGTAGAAATATTAACTGATAAATCTTGCCCCGCGGTTGTAGAAAAACAAACATACTTGCTGTTTGAAAGAACAGCTTAGTGGTGGTGGTCTGATTGCTTGAAACTGTACAGAACTATCTAAGTTACTTTTATGCCCAAATTACTGACTTCTGCTATACTATTCAAATTTTTGTTTATTTGCTTTCTATCAGACTTGGGAGATTCTCAAAGTCTGAAGGTAGGAGAATCCCCATTGTTATGATCTCCAGTACAATTTCTCTCTGGTTGCTGGGTTACATTGCTTATTAACCATGCTAGGAATGCAGAAAGATTCTCTCTGTTGCTTTGGGAATACCATGTTTTTGTGTTTTAACAAGGGGTAGACTGCTTTGGAGAGGCTCCTAGACAAGGGAAATCTCAAGGGGAGCATGAGAGACAGAGAAAATATTTGGACCAGGTACAGGATATGAAGGAGTTTTCCTTCCTTAAATCTTTTAATTGAATGACTGTTTTATCTCAACATTAGTCATAGCAGTCTGGGTTATTTCACTTCTTTGCAGGCAAGATCCATACCTTCTCTTCCTTTTCACCAGTCCCTGGATGGAAATTTCATCTGAAGTTATATGTATGCCCCAGAACTTCTGTTGCCTTGAATGATATCCTAGCACTCAATATTGATTTTTCTTCTTGTCCCTATATCCTTTGATAAGAGGTAACAAGTACCTGTTTTAGCAGGTAAGGAAAGGTGATGAAAAAAAAAGCTTTTCAATGGGAGTTGTACTGGCTCAGTGCTAAATACGTATGTGTTACTGTGCATTGCTAGAAAATTTTGACTTAAGTCATAGGGTACACTAACAGCTTAGTACATTCGACTTTGGTGGAAAGTTCTGTGTAGTTTAACTAACAACCTAACTCTGTCAAATGAATGGTGCTAAGTAAGGTTCAAGACATGGATATATGCCAATTTGAAGTTTTCTTTTCAATTAGGTGTACAGCGAGTTTTTGTGTCTGACAAATCAGTGGAGTTCAATGGCTGTAACAGTTGCATCACATCAAGTATGAGAAGGACACTGTGACATAAGTAAGGTGCCTGCGGTGGCAAAGATGTGCTGTTAATTCTGCTTGTGTTAAGAACAGGATGATTCCACTCCCCTAGACACAATATCACTCACCTATGTTTGCAATCAAATTTCCAAGTGGAAAAATATAGTTTAGTTCTATATGAACAACATTTCCATTGCCTTCACTGACACAGGATCCATGTCTGCACATAAATGAAGAAAGAAAACAAACTTTTCCAGCTTAAAAATAATTCAAAGTTATCTTGTAAATTGTAATATTTCTCTGAAAAAATGATGGAAATTGGCCAGATTTATTCTTTTAAAGGTAAGAGTTCAAGATGAAATAAAATTAATATGTAAACTATCTGGGTCATGTTTTTCCCCTCTCTTGAATGCTTGTTGCACTTAAACACTGCAATACTATGTATACAGTTACACATCTTGTTTGTAATATAACTATTAAGCTCTTACTCTTGTCCTACTCAGCACTATCCCGTTGCTGACACTTGTCTGTTGAAATAGCAGCCAGTTAATTGTTTACAATGACTCGGTACATCATAACCACCCCTGTCTTGTCCGAAATAATAATTTGAAATGTCATATACCACTGCAATCTACTGAGTGCAGCAGAATTATGGGATCTCATAGGACTGCCTAATGGAAGGGAAATCAAATATAATGAAATATTCAAAGTATATGCTGCTTTATTTATACAGGTGTACCAATCAAGTAGACCAGTAGTTCCAAAACAGTATATGATCAATACTTCAGTCCAGAAACTTCATCAATTTCCAGTTCAGTTTCTGAGAAAACAAATAGGTTTCCAGCACAAACTGAGTTTAAGAATCTGCCTATGCCACACAATGAAGTGCAGTGCAGGCATGAAAGAAGTTGTCTAGAAACTGAGAGTCCCTTCTGCTTAGTCTTTCCCTGGACTTTCTGGTGATGAACATGGGGACTGCTTTTGAAAACCTGTGTGGATATGCTTCTTCAAGTGTTGATGGCATTTCTGAATGATTACTTGAGAAAAATATTATAGCAACCAAGCCATTCCAGCTTAATTTCAAATATATTGTAAACAAGTGAAAAAATAAAAATCATGTCAACAGATAAGCTGATACAAAGCAAAGCTGACCAGGTTTATGATTCCTCAGTTGGATTTCACTCATTGCCTGCTACATAATTGTAGAATTTGTAGATGTTTTTAGATGACTGCATGTTTTCTTTCTTTCATTCCCTCACAATGCATCAGTTCCCTGGTTATAAACCACATTAATTAATTTTCCATGAACAGTCATTATTTGTACATGAAGTGTTTTCTTTTTATAGTAATCGTATCAACATGAATGTCTTCTCTTGCAACTTTGCAATTCAGTTTCCCAGCAGAAGTACCAGGCTCTCAAACTGTGATGGTATTTGCCACTGTTTAGCCAAAGGCAATAACAAAATGGAAGAGGAGATTATAAGGACCTCATGTCCTGCACTGGGATCTGAGTTAGCCTCATTTTACACTATTTTCTGCCATGGAGGTAGAGTACTCCATTTAGAAGTGGCTTAGGGCTATGGCACCAAGGCATTGCATTGCACAGCGTAGATTGGATACGACTAAGGTTGCCTGCCTGACTCTTCTTCTGGTCTGCATCATCTCTCTCACAGAACAGCGAATTAATATAATTTGTGAAATTGCATATATCTGTGTTTCAGGTGTTTTGGCATCTGGGTCTCCACACAGTTACTTAATCATGAACTGTGATAATGGTTAAAAAACTGCTTAAAGCCAAATAAGAGATCCAAAGTGGTACAGGTGAAAGCAGGAAAGATGAAGCACACCACAAATCTATTAGAATGAAAAACGTTAAACAGAAAATAAAAGAAAACAGTCTGTGCATATGAATCATGATCCAAAACCTGTGCAGTGAATGGGAGGACTTGCCATGACTGGTCCTGAATCAAATCTACACGTGGTTCTACTGGTGACAACTGCAAGTGTCGTTGGAGTCAGTGTAAACATAGACAGCTAACATTAGGGAACAATTCATGGTGAAATTCTCAGTGAAACAAAGAAACTTTCTAATTAGAACCTTAAAATACTGACTGTCCACCTTATTCTGATCAAAGCTTAACAGAGGCAATCAGCATAAATGTTTACTCTTTGCATAGACATTTCTCTTCAACTAGAGTATTTTTAATTCATGAACATACAGAAAAAAATTATGGACCTATACAAACATTACTCTCAGCTGAAAGAACTCTCAGGAAGGGCTTTGATTTGCTTTTCATGTCTGGATTTCTCTCCTTATATTTACATTTAACTTTTCCCAGACATCATTCTTCTTCTTTAGGCTTCTCTCTGCTTCATTTTGTGGTCTCTATCTACTCTGTTATTCTAGCACTGTACCTAATCCAGGATCTATCTGTGCAATGCTGAGTAATTGATCTCCCTTTAACTAACTTGTCAGTCCTCTGGTGGTACTTACTGTACTTTTTGGATTGAGAAATCAGCTAGGAAGTCTCTGTTTAAATGAATGTGTGTGTACAGGTACTGTAAGCCCGGTCACTCTTACACAATTAAGAAAATACGTGCCCGTTTCTTATGCAGCATCTTTATACAGTTATTGCAATAAAAAGGACAAGGGAAAAAATGCTCCATTTTATTTTATTTTATTTTGTTTTGTTTTATTTTATTTTACCTTCTGTTATACAATTTCAATTTTCCTTCACACAAAGGAAGTATATTTGGCAGTGCCCTTGAAAAGTCTTCAACAAACAGACATAACTTACCTCAAAATAGTACAGTTTTAACTAAAACTTTTCAAATACTACAGGTATTTTCCAGGCAGATCTTGATGGATCCATATTTGTTAGCAGCAAGTAAGTCGGAGATGCTTAGTGTGTTTAAACTCCTTAAATGCGTTTTTTAATGGGTTTAGGTTTGCTTTATTTTGTTTTCATTTTTGAGAAGTAAAATAGCACTGAACACTACTCTTTTTGCTTTTGATTAACTCACTGAAATGGTTTGTAAGAAGTAATAGTTTGGAGCTCTCAGCCGCTACGCAGAGGAGCATAGCAGAAGAAAGAGAAGTTTCAACTAAGTTTCTAGTGAGTTCATTTTCTTCAGTTTTCTCAGAAAGCTAACAAGCAGAACCACCTTTCTTTGAAATTTAATGATTAAACCTGTTGCAACCAATGAAACGAGATAAATGAAAACTGAAGTTTCAGTCTCTAGCTAAAAGCTGTCTCTGTAATGATCTGCTGAAACAGCCTTCCTATGTCCACACACCCACATGCAAAAAGTCTAAGGCTACCCACACCTCACACCTATGACAGCAAGAAGACTCCTACATGTAACACATGTGGTGATGCAAAGTAGAAAGCTGAATCTATTTTTAAAGATTTTTCCAGGATTACAGTCTGCATCTGTAAATGCCGGTCTGCATCTGCTGTAAATGTCTTTTCATTAGTCAGCCACCTGCTAGATAAGAAGTGTTGCACTAGCAACACAGCATCTGAGAATATGCATGCAAAGTTTGAGAGCAGAAACTGGCACTGAAGGAGATGGAGTTTGCCATGCAGATAAGTTGTTATTTTGACATACACACAAATGGAAGTAATTCTTTACGCGAGTGTTCCTTGATGAACATTTATTACTATTCATTATCTTCTCTTGCCTGTATACAGAACGCAGGCTTTCAGGCCAATGTCCTTGGATTTATGAGGACTCTCCAGTACCATGGATCACAGTGTTCTGCCAGATCATCAGCCGGCCCTGGCAGAGATAAAAGGCCAATGGCTAAAGCAATTACTCTCACAGAGAACAGGCCGAACCCAAAACTGACTAGTAGGCATTTTCATGCAGACACTTTCTTAACAGGGAGGAGTGTCATCTATAACCTTTTGTGTACTAACTGCTAAACATTCATTGCTGTTGAACTGTGAGATGTCCAATAGGGCATCAAAGTTTGTTATTACAAAATGGAGATCAGGGCAAAATAATTTTGGCTCAGTAACATTAACTTTGAAAAACAGCTTATGTTTTGGAATGAATTACTTCCCAGCAGCCAGCCAGTAAGAGTAGTTCAGAGATGACAGGAACTTATAAATCCAAACTACTGAAAATACTTCAGTTTTATGAGTTTGTATATGTTTGAAAGAGAGGGAGGTTGCTACATCACACTTTGCTATGCCACCTATAAAGGCTGGAAGAGAGTGGATTGATTCCATATGTCACTGAAATCCCTGAATCTTGAAATGCCACATTCACTCTGTGGGTAGTAAAAGTAATGGAGAGAAACATTCAACATAGCTGGAGCCAGGTCTGTCTTCAGATAAGAATGCAAATACAGCCTGTGCAGGTTCCTTTTGAACCACATTGGGAAGATACTTCAGGATAAAAAAATCTGACCCTAATAATACGAGTCATAAGGTCTGCAGAAAATCTAGCTGTTGAAATTGGCACTGTGTGTCTATTTAGGTCTGAAACCAAAATGGAAAGCACTGTCTGCTTTGAAGATTGAATTTAATCTGATGTCAACCACAGAACTGTAACATCAGTGTGCATGTTAAAACTGTCATGAATGAAAGATCATAAGTGAAAACCTCTGTGTTCAGAGAGCAGAGCTGTCTTCATTCAATCAAACTATTCAAGAAGTCAGTGTGACATCTCACTGTCCTATTGCTATAGTTAGGGTATCTTTATTTTGATGTTCTATTCCAGTAAATTTTGTGTTCACATAATACTACAGTTTTTGCCTGGAGCTTCAGTACTGTTGGAACAACCTATTTATGACTTCTCTGTCTGTGCTCTGATCTGTTGAAAATAGTTTCTTGGAATTTTCATGAAATTTTCAATAGATTTATGATACTCATAGTTTTAACTAGTATATCTTTCATACAATGAGCACTGTTGCTTCTCTGATCTGTACAGTGGTTTGAAAATTCTTACCTTTGCACACATGCCTTTTTGACACTGTTCACAAAAAAGAAATATTAGAACACAGATTAAAAAATCACTTTCTACATGCAGTCACTCTCCATGGCTTATAATAGCTCTTGATAGTTCCTATCTTAGAAAAAAAAAATCAAACTTAAACGAAAATAGGAGGAATTTCAGAAGCATTTTACAGGCTGGCAAAATATCTGTCTTGCCTTAAGAATCTCTTCTCTTACCGATCCACAAAACTGAAAAGTTCATAAAAAATTGTCATGCAGTTATTATTCTACAAGGCCATAAAGAATACAGAATGTTTTTGTTGTTATTTAAACAAGAAAGGTATGAAAGGGTTTTGCTGTTGTTGCAGTTCAATAGCAAACCTCTAAAAATGTCAGCAGCATCTTCATCCCCAGCAGAAAGGCTGATCTTACAGCCCAGCAAGCATGATCGGGCCATCCAGATCATAGGAGCAGAAGGCCTGACAGAGGTAAAAGATGCTCCATTCAGCTGTGACATCTGCAGCGGTAAATTAGACAGTGTCAGGAAACTTTCCAGGTACTGGTCCTTCTTGTCTCTAGTGTTACATAGTTAGAACAATCCTAGGACAATTTTGGTCCTTTACAACTAGCATGATCCCAAGCAATACCAGGGCTTAGCTCAAGAGTCATTGCAGGCCAGGTCCCACTTTTAAGATCCAGATCACACCCAGGGACTCTGTTTTGGACGGAGATTGAGCAACCCCGCAGGGTATGGAAGGGTCCGTGCCTGCTGGCCTCGAGGGCAGAGATCGGTCCTGGTATATTTAATGGTACAGCCACAGTCACAGTCACAGTCTCTCCTCCTGTCTAGTTTCAGGAGCAGCTAACAAAATAGGGAATCCTAAAATGGTGATTCAAAGAGGAGAAGGAAGATATTCAGAGCAGAAAAAAGTGGAAAATACATTGGATCTTTCCTAGTCCCAGGCAGAACTGTAATCTGAGTCATCATAACAATCTAACTTGACAAATGTCCTTTTCCTAGACAGAAGAAACTAAGTGGTGTTGATGAAACTGAGTGGAAGCTCTTTAGAAATTCGGAGTGCAGTTCTTCAGTGAACTATGTGCCTATGGTGGATTGCTTGCAAATTGCTTGAATCTATAGAGATAGAGATCTATGAACTAATCTAGGAAGATTCAGAGAAAATCTGTTTAATTTATCAGGAGTCTAAAGTTGTTTTTCTTTTCAGGACAGACGACAACAAAGGGTACAGGGAAGGCTTAAAAGAAAGACATATAAAGACAGAAGATCCCCAAATGCTGTGAGACGATTTCAAGATCCAAATGGTAATACTAGTAAAAACTAGTAAGAAAGGACTGAAAAACAGAGAAGTGTTTTCATCTGTAGTGAAATGCCTTCAGCAGATTCTTATAAAAGTAGTTAGGCCCAGCAGCTTCAGATATACAGAAGTTTGTTTCTCTGTACTGAATAAGCAGCAATGGTAAATAAGACAAAATGTCTAAATTAATAAAACATAGAGTGGGTCTGCTGAAGTTGATTAATGCATTTCTTACGTATGTTACCAGCTAATCTAATTAATATATGATTCCATGTGTAGCATTATTTAGTTGAATCAGTGAATGACACTACAGTGGCCAAAGTTGTCTTATGCTACTCCAAAACATCATTGCACTACATCTCTTTTGATCTTATATATCCATAATAGATCTATGGCCATAACCCAGTTTAAACAGTCTGTATAAGGGTCTGGAGATGTGTGATGATCCCTAGCAGTTGGAGGTTGAATAGACAGTCTATTTAATATGAATGGTCGGCTTTACAGGGAACAAATGTAGTAGTAAAAACATGATAAATATAGTTTGTTCTCTTTCAACACATTAGCACATCCTATAACAGAAATTATCATCTGTGCTTCATCTATACTAATGTAACTATAAAATTTATTCAACTCCACTAAATAAGATTATAGAAAGCAAAAATAAACTTGTCCTATAATGTCACTAATTAAAAAGAGCAGAATGAGAACCATCTCATGAATTTGAATCTTTTTTGATGGATTGAAAGCTATAGTAAAAGGGTTGTTAAGAGCCAGAACACACTTGCTCTCATGGTAGTTCAGGAAAATGAATCACATGTCTTAAGAAACTGGGGGCTGTGGTAGCTACAACATTCAATTACTGACTTGCTGTTTCCAGATCAATGGCCTTGAGGGAAAGTAAGGTTAATTAAGCCTTAATTCACTCAAGATAAATTGACATTTTTGTCTCACAGCAGTAATTGTCTAAACAGAAAGCTTACTAGTAGTGGTAGGAGTTAATAAAAAAAAACCAAAAAACTTTATTCCTTGCATCACTATTTAATAAAAGCTTCCCTATGTCCTACAAGTTTAAAATCCTGTAGGTGTAGCAACAGTCATAATACTTGCTTACAATAGTCATCTACAAAATATTCAGAAACATTTAATGATTCATTCTAAAATCATTCTAAATTGCCTTAGAAATTAATCTAGAAGTTAGATGTAATTTCCATAGTTTGAGATCACAAGAGAAAAAGAGTTTAGCTTCAGCTTTACCCCTACAACTTAACTGTTAATGAATACAACTTTTGTGGGATACAAAGACAAAGTTGGATCATCACAGGTAGAAGAAGAAAGAACTCTGAAGTCATCTTTGAGACCAAAGAGTAGCGAAAGAAATTTCAGTGCACTTTGATTTTTGTGTTTATTCAGAAAATTAGCTCCTTCACTTTTTAAAAATTGAAACCACTCTAACAAATTGTTGGATATTCCAGCAAACAGAGCATTATAGTAATCAATCTTTGTTAAAAAAAAAAAAAAGGCATTAATTAAGTGCTTTACATCAATAGCATTCAAACAGTTATGATAGCAATATTCCTTTGCTTTAGAAAAAATATCTTTTCTGCAGTATATGTAAAGTGTCATGGGTATCATTTAAATTAATACATCTGGTTCTCTACTCTCCCTACCTTGTCACTGGCATCTGAAAAGTGTGGGTGAAAAATTCTAGAAGTCTGATTTAGCTGCAGTTCCACTTTTCGTCATACAAATTTCAGGGCAAAGGCAAATCAGGTCCATTTTGCTTTACTGTCTGAGAAAAGGATGTCTCAATTTCTCTGACAATTTGTACCTTGCACCATTACAGTAGTCCAAATTTTATTATTGATCCTCTTCTGACCAATGATGTTATAAATACTACACAGGGTATTGAAATTTCACAGAGGATATATGAATCTTTAAGGACTGAATTCCATTTAGTGGTCTTAATTGCAGCATCTGTTCCCTTGCTGTAATGACATCAAAATTCATTACAACATAGCATCATTACAATGCAAAAGAACATAATAACACCATTGCCATATAAAAAACCTTATAGCAAGCTAGATTTCCAACAAAGATGTGAAAGGAAAAAGGATTGTTTTTTGAAGAATACCAATTTGATAGCAGTAATCTTTTTTTTTCCCTTTTAATGAGCCTTTAACTATAATAGTGTTTTTGTGTGTAGAAATAAAATGTTTTGGGGTTTTGTTTGTTTGTTTTGTTTTGTTTTAATTCTAAAACTATTCTTGCCAAAGTGTTCTTTAGTAAGTGGAAATATCTGGTGATCTTTAATTTACTTGATTTGAATTTAGGATATTCTTCACTAATTTGTTATTCCGACTTTCTATAACCATGCAATGTTATTTTTTGTAACAGTCTCTTCCATGAATTGCACATGCATTGGACATCAACCTTAGTTCGCCTCTCCAAAAATTATTAGCTTCTGAATCAAATCTTGCATATAATTGAGGACCAAGCAAAATCCCATCTTGAATTTGCTAGAATTGTGACTTCCAGTTCTCAGTGGCAGTGTGGACAACAGTGGGAAGCAAGAAATATGCTGCAGGCAACATCGTTCTTTACTTGCCTGTTAGCCTAGACCATAGCAGCAGTGACAGTTTCCTGAGGCTGAAAGCAATATCAGAGGATCTTGCAACAGTATGTTGCCAGTCAGCCACATGTTAGAGGCCAGAGCTTTAAAATCAACAGTTAAAGGAAACCTTATTTATTTTTGTTGCTTCTCTATCTCTCCAGGATTAATCTTTGTTTAGGAAAACTTGAGAAACATATATGAAAATGGTTGGAATTTTAGCCATTATGCATTTACTCAGATCCTTCTTTCTCACAGTCATAAGATGTTCACTGAAATGGTTTTGAGACCAAAACTTTAGTCTTAGCGACACAGCCACTTCCTCAGTCACTATGCTCTCCCTTTATTGGAGTCAATAGAAAACTGAACCATGAAAATATTTGCAAACCTCTATCACAAACAGCCTCAGCTTGACAGAACTTCTGCCACATTCAAAACCGTCACCACGTGTCTGTATATGTATATAAAAGGAGGGTTGGAGAGAAGTGGTTGCTAAAATAGAAAGGTAGAAGTGTAGTACAAGAGAATTTGTATTTAAAATTGAGAACACTGGAGAAACTAAAAAAGAGGGATTTCAGGAGGCTTAAATGTTTCAAAAGAGATGGATGGTTTACACTTACCCCAAATCCATACTTTTCATAAGTTGTTTCATTAGTATTATATCTATTTATCCAGATGCATGCTAAAGCTTCTTAGGATCACTTAAATATTAGTTACTAGGCAATACTTGTCTTTATATTTATCCTCTGGTTTTTCCTTGATCCAGTTATGCTCCACAAAGGACCTCCATATTAAAATCACGATCCTCCTAAATTTCGGTAGTACAGGGTTTCAGCCTCATTCCTGAAAATAAAGAGGAGAAAATTTATTACTAGGTTATTTTCTACCGAGTTCCTCATATTCGTCCTGAGACTAGCAAGCGTTTCCTTTATTTAACTTTTGCTGAACTAGAGGATACTGGACTGTTAGGATGAAGGAGCGCCAGGGTTGACAGAGTGTCCCTGGCAGGTGGTAATAGCCTGTTGTCATATGGAGGAAACCTGACTAGTATTCAGCCCCAGTCCAAATTGGTGATCTAAAATTAGGCATGAAAGTCATGGAAAATCCTAACATTGTAGATGAGATGCATATCCTTCATGACAGATAAATGTGATTCTTTAAAGCTTAAAGAATAAAAACTATATTTAATTGTCCATTGTACCCTCAGTCTCAATTCAGGAGCAAAACTGTGAGTCCCGATCCTGGTACTTGAATCGCTTTAAGCCAGTTTAAATGTGGGTGTCAACAACAACAACAACAGCAACAACAACAACAACAACAAAGAAAAGAAGAAAAAAAAACCAAAATAACCACCCACCTCCAAACAAAAACAAAACCAACCAACCAAACAAACCAAAAACAACAAAGAAGAAAAATGGAGAGGTCTTGGCCTCTCTTCCCTTTGTTTCCTGGTCAAGATCTCACATACCCTTCCTTATAATTAGAGGCTTTAAAAGTGCTAGTGTTAGTGAAAAACTAAAAATGCGAGGCCAAAGACTGGGTGGAAGCATTCCTTTGGGGGCCAGTATTGTCTCTCAATCCCTGAAAGACTGCAGGTATGGCAACATCTCTGAGGCTGACCACAGATTTCTAGCCTGAATTTGGGCAACTAATGCAATCTCTGGCCCAGACACAGAAGGAGAAGGTCTGTGAATTACTCTGGGACATAGGCCTCTGTGCCTCAGGGTACATGCCCATGACAATTTAAACTGAAATAAGTCAAGTCCTGCCCTTACTTCTTTTCCCAGCCTCCCTTTTGCCTTAACTGTGGTTTGACGATGAGTTCAAGACTGCCATGACTGAACTGGATGAAACAATCTGTCTGTAAACTGAGGCTACAAAAATGTGATTTGTCTCCTGTCTTTGTATCTCTCTGAACCAGTTCATTTAGTGTCTAACATGCATCTGGGTGAGGCACAAGGGAATGGTGTTGCCAGGTAGAGCTGGAGGAGGAATGTGACTGCAGAAGGCACAACTTAGACTGGTTTATACAGGAATTTGTTTTTAAGGCTCTTGTATATAAAATGGGATGGTGTCTGCTTATCGAGATTTCTGTGAGAATCAGTTTAACGTAAATCCTAGTGATGCACTTTGAGACCTCAAGGTGGAAAGCAACATATCTGGAAAGCTTTCTTTCCATTTTATTTTATTGAAGTTGTTACTTTCTCTTTATCACAAAACCCTGAGATTCTCAAACCTTTGTTCACATTTACAGCAATCCATTTTAGGAAAAATAACAGACAACAAATCACTACAAAACAAAGCAGAATAAATCACATTCTGAAGGAGACTGCACTGAAATGTTCTCATTTTGAACTTTATCCCTTGATTTTAGCAGCTCTGTTAGCTCCAGCATGCAGAGCAGTTTGAATTTCCCTGTGGCTCAGTGGTGCCTTTTAGCAGGTTTTTTTTTAGGTTCTGTCTTCACTGAAAGCCTAATGGGTGAACAGCAGTTAGCATGGGACCTAAATATCACAAGCCCACAGGGGCAAATGACTCAGTACAACTATAGTAAAAAGGTACTTAGGGAAAGAATGACAGGCTCTTGGTAAAGAATGTCAATAATACTTATTACAGCCACACTATCTCACTGAACTTTTTCTTTATTTGTTTTGCTTGCATTTTGGGATGTAGAAAAAGGTTAAGGGAGAGACTGCAAGCTTTGGTCATTTAACTTGTTATGTTAAATAAATAAGCAAATGTTATGAGTCTAAGATATTCCTGAGAGTCCACATTGCCTATTCTAGCCTGTGCCTGCATTTTTCAGTGTCTAGTGGGTTTAATGTTTCCATTATTTTATGTGTGGCTTCAGGCATTTTTAAGCAGTTTGATTTCTGAGGCAATGGAAACCCCTTCAAGGTGTCTTTAGATGAGCAATGAAAACCCAAGGAATTCATAATTCTTAGTCACATGAAAAAATGAAAGTTCTTTATGTTACTACCTGTCCCAGGATGGTTTCTTTCAGGAATGCTGACAACACTGTACTGCTCATAGTCAAGTCAACTGCTCATAGTGTAAAGAGTTTAACTGACTAGCTCATAAAGCTGGAATGGTGTGGAGGAAGGAAAGGTTTAATTCCTCAGTACCTGACGGGTGTCTTGTACCATTGCTGGTTTGAAGTCCACCCATTGTTCCATATGCAAAGACATTCAGGAAAACTTAAATTGCTTAAAAGTCTTACCATTTACAGTTGTAAGCATGATCTGTATGAATCCTTCTCAAGGAATTGGTCTTTCCCTGAATGGTGTTGATTTGCTTTCAATGATTTAGATATTCCTCTGTGCCAGAGTGTTTGGTCCTTGACATTTAAAGATGTTTTGCCTTCCCATATTCAAGCTGATGAATGTGAGGCACACTGTTTTACTTAACTTTCACATTTTTTATTTCTAAATGGCAAGTCCTGAGGAGAGGAGTTTACCTACAAAGTTTATGTTCTTTGCAGAATTAATTTTTTGCTTGTTCATATATTCATGTGGAAGTTCAAGTTTAAAACTTATATAGTACAAAATTTATGCAGCACAGATGAATATTCCAATTGATACGAATAATTACCAGTTCATATTCATTATATAATATCTAGATGCTATTCCTTGAGCACCCACAGAGATGGTTTAGAAGAAACAACTTTTTCCATCTGGAAATGAAATGGTAATAGGATTTAACAAATTGTTCAACACTACTTTCTACTCAGAGAAATACTGAAAGTGAAGTTTGGTCATTACTCTCTATCAAAGTACAAGAAATAAATTACCAAAACGGAACAAGATTTTAAGATGGAGAAATTTTATCAAGGAAATTCTATGTGGAAGGCAGTACCTAAAAAGGAAGACAGCAAAAGTTTTTTTCCAACCTTATAACAATTAATTGAGATGAAATGAGAGGTAATGTGAGAAAAAATTTGCTTTGTAACATGTACATGTACCCACTTATATCCTGATTAGTAAGAAATTACTGGGACACTATTCCTTATAGAAGATTCTATTTGTTATGGCAATATTGGAAATGAATATTACAAACAGGACTGTAAAAGTAATGCTACTGATTTCATGTAATGGCCAAATCAGTTAGGTATATTTCATGTGATGACTGAGCAGAACAGTTAAATACTACAGTGCCTAAGCTTCCAAATATTTTACATGATGACTGAAACTTTTAATTAGTTTATGAAGACAATGATGAAAACAATTTCATGAAACAAATAAGAATTTTCAAAGAATAATGCTTTTGTGATATGATCTGTCATATACATCAAATGCTTGTGAGCTCACAACAGAGAAATGATAACAAAATTGCAAGATAAATGAAGAATGCTATGAAAAAATAAATTAAATATTCATGGGAAAAAATAGTGCAATTGAATACATTGAAATATTTGCTGCTCTTTTGCCCTGTTTTGAAATACCTACGCATGAACTTAATTGAACTATTCGATTTCAATTTACAATATTAGAGCTTAGAATTCACATATATTTGAAAAACACTTGGAGATGGGGACTGTGTAGGTATTAAGGCAACAGCTACTGTGATTTCTTGTCTATCACAGAATAAGCAATAACATCAGGAATCTTGTCGGACCGTGTTAGAACAGAACACCACTCCCAACACACACGCTCTTCAGGGTTTTTTTAATATCTGTAAATACATTTGACAATCATGAAAGAAAAAGAGAGAGCTGCCATATAAATGACTTTATTATGCAATCTAGATATTGTTTCCATCTTTTCTTAATGGTGGTCGTTTTACAGCAGACTGGGGGGGGGAGGGGTGTTGAAAATAGCATTCCAATATTCCAATGTGTAGTAATTAGTGTGATTCACTTATCTTGAAGATTTATCTTATGGAAAGCCACAGTGAAAGTAGAGAAATATGTTAAAGTAACTGTTGTGGTTTAACCCCAGACAGCAATTAAGCACCACCCCAGCCACAGTGGGAGGGGGGAGAAAAGGGGGGGGGGGGGGGAGTAAAACTCATGGGTTTTACAGAAAAGGAAGGGAAAATAATACTACTAATAATTATAATAATAGAATATAGAAAACAAGTGATGCACAATATAATTGCTCACCACCCGCTGATCAATGCCCATCCAATCCCTGAGCCACGGTGCCCCCCGGCCAGCTCTCCCAGGTTATGTACTGAGCATGACATAATATGGTATGGAATACCCCATTTGGGTCAGCTGTCCTTGCTGTCCCCTCCCCATTTCGTGTGCACCCCCAGCCTCCGCTGGCAGGGCAGTATGAAAAGCTGAAAAGTCCTTGACTTAGTATACTAACACTGCTTAGCAACAACTGAAACATCAGTGTGTTATCCACAGTATTCTCATCCTAAACCCAAAACACAGCACTATACCAGCTACTAAGAAGAAAATTAACTTTATTCCAGCCAAAACCAGGACAGTAACCCAGATATTCTGCTAAAGCAATTGCAGACTCAGAAGGCTGTTAGTATAACTGGGATCGTTACATCTCTACTTGATCATGACTCTTAGCTTGCAGATACCCCTTTAGCAATGAGAGAGCAGAGATTAAATTCGCAGAGAAAGAGGAAGAAAAACAATCAATGAATTAAAAAAAACCTTGTGGTTTTTAATAAATGTGCTAAAAACATAGTGCCACTGAAACTTCAGAAGTGAAAATTCTGTATCTAATTACTTTGAGTGGGTGAGCTGAAGAATGAGAAAAAAAATATGGAACGCACTTTACATTCAGGTAGAATTGCTGATGTTTATGTGCTTAATGGCACTTTGAATTTCCTCTGTCAATTTTTGTTACTGAAAGTTTAACCAATTGTGTCTGTATAAAACTGAAGTAGAGCTTGGTCTTTTAAGGTTGCTTACACACATTTTTGATGTTTAAGTGTTGGACTACAGAGAATTACCATGGTAATAGCCAAGATTTGGAAATCAGATAATGAGTGCTTGGTACCAAATAGAATAAACTTTGTAGAATAGCGAGTGAAAAGAAGTGAAGGAAACCAGGAGGCATGAGAACTGGCCTGTGAGTGCAGAAAGCCTGTTACTGTACAGGCTGTCTTCAGAGTCTTTAGGGTGCTTTTAAAAAGGTCCATGTGAGGACAAGTAACTAAACCCAAATCTATTGTCACAGCTTCAAATTACCTTTGGAGTCTGCATTGCTGTAAGAAAAGAAATCAGGGGTTTACAAGCTAAAGTTATACGTAAAAGTCATACATTTTACAAACAACCAAATGATATGGTTGGTTCTTGTGCTTTTTTTGACAGGTGATATTAAAGATCTAAGGAAAAAATGCAGCAAATTTATTAAAATGCTGGGATTTTTACTATTTCCTCCTCCACTGGAAAACACTTTTAGTACTTCTAGCATAAAGTATAATTGCTTTTGCATTAAACTGTCACAGTCCTGCTTTTCAGGTATACCATAACTGTAATGGCAAGATGCATTTACTGAAAATACTGGTAAATTATGCTAAAATTTCCTCCAGAAAGTGTTCATTTCTGCAGCGCTCCACTATTGCAAATCACTTTTAAAAAATAGTTAATATCTTTACTTCTTTTGAACTATATTTCTGAACAAGTGTGTTAGAATGCAGACCTATGATGAATGCAGACTGAGTGAATAGGTAATACAGACCTGTGATCCTATCAGTAACTGCATAACACAAAGGAGATGTCATGTCTCTTGTTGATTTAACTCTGTTAGCTTTAGCAGAATTGTGCTAGGAAACTGGACTGTGTAAATATGCCAAGACTTGAGTTAATACATAAAAGGCAATGGTACAGTTGAAGACTCTGGGTAGATGACCCATATCTCAGGAAATTTCTAGGTGCAATGCACTGAAATAGGTAATATCTTTTCAGAAAATCAGGAGGAACCCTCTACTGCTCTGTCCTTTGACAGTGTGGCAAGAGCATTTCTGTGCTTTTGTCTCTTAAGCACTCTCTTTGGGGACCTTAGGACTTTAATTGCCCAGGATTATTACTCAAATACCAGCTGAAATTCTCTCTGTGACGTAACCAGCATGCAAGAGACAAAGTCAAATTGTCTTCGTGTCCTTCTTCCTTCCCCCAAATACTCCAGCAAATCCAAGATAAGGTGGATCCATCTCTGGAGTACTAGGTAACTGGCAAATTGATGTAAACCACTTGCAAAGCTTTGGGTGGACTCTTTACCAGTAAGTACTCAGCAATCCAAGACCTATGAGGTCGGTTATGCCACACAGGCATTTACTCTGCAGATCTGTAAAAATTTAAGCATTTTGAGACTATTCTGACCCTGTGGTGAAGAAGTATGAATCTTGTAGCTATGCAATACCACTTTCCATACAATTTCTGCAGTAGCTTTCAAACTGGGAGAGGTGACAGTGGCCCTGTTTTGCTTATTGTTGGTCTAAGCATACTTTTGAATGCATACCTGAAGTACTTTTGATTTCTCAGGTGCTTTTAAGTGCTAAACCACAATATGATTTATAGCTACATTGTCTGTCTTCCTCTGAGGAATCTGCCCCAAAGCCATAGCCTGAAGAAGGCTTCTGTGTTCATTTAATCTGAATGGATTTTGAGAAGTTCCAGATGGCCCCAGAAAGCAAGAGTGGCTTCTCTCCCAGTGCTGTGAAACCTGACTGTACTTAATCTCAGCTAATCTTGTTGAGAAAGCCCTGTCCTTCATCAGGTACAGTGCTTTGACTATGTGTACTATGCACATGCAAGAAGGATTTGACCTCTAAGAAGGATTTGATTTTCATTTGAAAATATTCTCTTTCTCTCTTTTCTTCTTCAATCTTCCTGGATTTCTCTTAAGTGTGAGCTGGCTTTCAGAATTTATGCCTTGCCAACAGCCTTTCTACGTGCGACAATATCGTTCGTTTGCATGTGATAACCAACAAAAGGTTTTATACCTGACAACAACAAAGCATAAAGGGGAGGGATGTACATTTTTATTGAGTAAGTTTTTCATTTAAATCAGATACATCTTCTGGCACCACACCCAACCTCTTTGAAGGTCCTCTGAAATGAATAGTGCTCTGAAATAAATATTCTTCCTGCAAACACCCACAGTGGACAGGGTCCTGCAGATTATGAACCATGTAAAATACAGAGCACTTTGATGGCTTTGTTCTGGGTTTGAGACTCCTAGACAGTGCTATTATGCACTGTACTGCCTATATTTCAGGTGACAGATGACAAACAAGAAGATAGGATGTAAACGACCTCACTGAAATCATCATAGCCATCATCATAATGCCATTTACCTAATGGTTAAAAAATAAATCACAAATTGCAGTGCTGCTGAGTCCATGTGTCCATGATCTCTGGAATGGTTTCAGTTGTCTGTGAAGACTGTGGAAGTCCCATTAACAAAATTAGTCACAAGTTGCTGCTTTGTCTGTGTGTTTTTATGACAACAAGTTCTACCTTCTCCCCACAAGCTTAGGTTTCCAGGCTCTTTTATCATAATGTCCTTCTCACCCACAAAAGAGTATGTAAGGAATTAGGAAATATCAAATAAATTAATATTAGAGGAAGAGAGACAATTGCAAAAAACGATTTAACTTCACCTTACTTTTAAAAATTAAACTCATCTGTGGTGAAGAAATAGGTAATGTCATTTAATGTCAAAGGGAATTGTTCAAGAAAATGCTGGACAGTGAAAGTAAGGCTTGCTACATTAGCTGGAACTGTGCCTGAATTAGAGCTTACCCTACATGAATAACTTATTATCACAGAGCTACACGTAGATACTGCAGTCTTTGAATACATAAAAGGCCATTGCTGTTACTCATGTAGTAACATTCAAATCAGAGTGTCAGCAATGATGAATTTTGTCACCAGTGTCTTACTAGTTTGCTGTACCAAACTAAGCAAAGCAAAACAAAACAACTAAGTTCAAAAAAGTAAACTTTTTCCATTATAAACTTGTTTTATAGTTATCATTTTCTACATTTCCAGAGACATGACAGAAGTAATAAAATGGAATATTTTTCTAAAAATAAGCTCATTTAAAACTCTTGTTTACTTTGCTTTTAATCTAACATAATACTCTAAGAATCCTTATAAGACTACATAAAATATTTGGTGGCTTCAGGGAATTGTACTTGAGTATGAGTTTTTCTCAAAGTTATTAGTTCAAATTTATCGTAGGTTCATAATAAACTCTAAGTCTTTCCCACACTTTTTAGGTCTTTGTATGGCATGTAGAAATCATTGGTCCTGCAATGGTTGATACTCCAGCACATGCATATGTCTTTAGTGACTTGGGTGACACAAAGAGAGAGGGACTGGGGTGTGATTTGCCATGCACCATACAACCAGATCACAAATTTATCAGGAATGGGCTTCATGCCAGTTGTGAGTAGTGGGCGTAAGGCCCTGAGTGCACCCACGAACCCTGATGGCCCTGCCCATCCTCATGTGGGACCCCTGCCCATGGCTCAGGAGCACTACTGCACCTCAGCCCAGGGCACCCAGCCAAGGTCGGAGCCGCACTGTAGGCAGGTCAACACCCAGCCTCATCCCCTGGTACTCCTCACTTGGCTGGACAACCCAGCATGACCCGGGACCTGATCCCTCCCCTTGCCTTTGCCTGCTGGTTGTGGGCCTGTGGTGGGACCCGTTAGCGTCACCATCACCATCCTGACGCTGCTCCCCCTTCTGCAGGTGCTGTGGGACGGCATACTGCGGGGGGGGTCCCTGCCCTGCTTGAGCAAGTCACAGCTTGCTTCAACCCCCAGCTCGTCACCCTTTGTAGAGCAGCCCTGCTCTGGCTCCTCCCTGACATGAGGCATCTACCACACGCCTACCAGGTGTTAAGAAACAGATTTTTTTTTTCCCAACTCTCCCAAGTCTTCTTGCCATTGCTAAAAAAGTCTTGTACATGTGTAAAACACTACCTGCTGGAGGGAAGTGCATCCCACCTGCCCTAGGGTGCTCTACCTGGAGTTTTGGTATGTGACACATGTTTGGTACTAGTGGGAGAGGAACAGCCCGGAGCACACCAGTGATCACCTCAGTGCATACCACACGACTAGCTACAGACAAGAGGTAAAATCGTCTCCAAGAGAACCTTTCTAATTTGCCAACATAGGCACACTTGTGAGGTCCCATCATGAAGAGAGTCCAAAATCGTAACTGTGATCACTGTTAGAAATCACAGCAGATAAGACAATGATGAAGAAGCATACACAATGAAGTCTGATCTGATTCTTTGACATGGGGGATGAACTTGGCAAGGAAAAACGTGTGGCTTTACATGTGAACAGATGTAGAGGTGAGATGAGCTAAGGTCTACCTTCCTGTTACTTAAACGAGACTATACCCTATGACCCATGAAGGGGCACCCCATGACACTGCTTTTGCACCAGCACGCACTTTGAGGAATAAAAAAAAGGGTACATTTTGCACAGAGTCAAAACCTGCTCATTCAAACTACAATTTTATCAATGAAAATGCATACTGCTACTTAAGTATCTCTCATTCCTACAAAATGAATATCAAATTGCTCTCCTTACTTGAACCTTTGCAGCTCCACACAAATTCTAAGAGGATTCAGTTATGAGTGAAAAGGTTGAGTTTTCAGGAAGTCTGCCATTCTAATGTGCACATTCCTGCACACACTTACTTCATCATAACAGGCTATGCAACACAGTACCCAGCTTAATAAAGAAGACCTTGAGATGAAGCAATAGACTTGTTGTATGAATACTTCTGCAAATAGGTGCACAGCCACCTGACTACACAATCTATAAGCATACTTCATATAATTCTGAAAGCACATCTGTCTTCAACCACCCACAGCGATTTTCTAAGGTAAGCTGCATTTTGTATCTTTCTGCTTAACAAAGATCGCACACTAGCCAACATACTATCACAACAACGAGACCAAATCAATGTGTGTCTGACCTCCCAAAGTCTATCCTTTAACTTATAAACAGCAATGAAAGATGTGAAGTTGGAGCAGTGTGAGATGGCCTGTTCACACTGTGCTCTTTTATACAGCATCTTCACCTGCTGTTGTATGATTTTCCTTAGAGTGGTGATAGTGTAAGACACGTAGAAAAAGCCTGAACTATTCAGTCATTAATAAAAGCCTATAAAATTCTAGGACAGCAGTCTAGCAATGCAGACAAAACTTGAAAAAGAACAGTATAAAAGAAGGGAAAACACAAAGCAAATCATCTGATCTACCTTGCCAGTCCTTTAAGTAAGTAACATATAGAAAAATTATTAAAAATCTAATATTGAAAGGGAATCGATGTTTTTACTGTGACATTTATAGGTGTTTTAAACTTCATAGGTATGGTTGTGAAAGTAATCTCTGGAGAAGGAGAATCTTGATATGAGACAAAAGCAGCCCTTGTTTTATAAGGTATCAAGCCTTTCAATTTTTTTTTGGTTGTGTCTAGACCTACCTGTTCAGGTTCACCATGGAAAGCCTCAAGCACCTACCCTTCCTCCTCCCCCTCTTCCTCCCCCAACCAAGCAAAACTGAGACTGTAAGGTCTAACCTTATAGAATCACAGAATGGTTCAGGTTGGAAGGGACCTCTGGAGGTCATCTGACCTAACCCCCTCTGTTCAAGTAGGGATACCTACAGCCAGTTGCTCAGTACCATGTCCAGATGGCTTTTGAGTATCTCTAAGGATGGAGATTGCACAATGTCCCTGGGCAATCTGTACCAGTGCTCAGTCACCCTCACAGAGTAAAAAAGTGTTTCCTGATGTTCAGATGGAACCTCCTGTGTTTCAGTTTGTGCCCGTTGCCTCTGGTAGTGTCACTGGGCACCACTGTAAAAAGCCTGACTCCTTCAAAGAATCATAGAGTGGTTTGGATTGGAAGGAACCTTTAAAGATGATCTAGTCCAAGCCACCTGCCATGGACAGGGACATCCTTCACTAGATGAGAATACTCAAAGACATGTCCAATCTAACCTTGAACACTTCCAATTATGGGGCATCCACAATTTCTCTGGGCAACCTGTTCCTGTGTCTCGCCACCCCCACTGTAAATAATTTCCTCCTTATGTTCAATCTAAACACACCCTCTTTCAGTTTAAAACTGTTGCCCCTTGTTTTGATACTACAGGTTTGGTAAAAAGTCTCTCTCCATCTTTCTTATAAGCCCCCTTTAAGTATTGAAAGGCAGCCATAAGGTCTTCCCAGAGTCCTCTCTTCTCCAGGATGAACAACCTCAACTCTCTCAGCCTTTCTTCATAGAAGAGGTGTTCCAGCCCTCTGATCATTTTCGTGGCCCTCCTGTGGACCTGCTCTGTGAGGTCCATGTCTTTCTGGAGACGCCAGAGGTGAATGCAGGACTCCAGGTGGGGTCTCACAAGAGCAGAGGGGGAGAATCAATCCCCTGACCTGCCGGCCATGCTTCTTTTTATGCAACCCAGGATATGATTGTCTTTCTGGGCTGCAGGAACACATTGCTGGCTCCTGTCCAATTTTTCATCCACCAGTATCCCCAAGTCCTCCGCAGGGCTGCTCTCAGTCTATTCATCCCCCATAAATGAATCACAATTACTGGGACATCCAATGACAACAGAGAAGAAAGGTACATTCAGTGGAATTTTTGACGGTCTTAAAGTCACTAACTACTCCAGACTGCACTGCTTACTGTAGAGAAGAGTTAAGACTACCACTGGTTGTTCTTTCTGTTATTCAGATGGTTGATGACAGTCACAATCCTCTATAACAGGGCACACAGTAAGTGAATATTTTCATCCTTAAGTATCTGCATAAAAGAAAACAAGTGATAAAAGACAGATAAGACTATACAACAATCAAGATAAAGTTGGCAAATAGAAGTGTGAGAAATGGTTTTCTTTTTCTTTCTCTCTCTCTCATTTCCTTTCTTTCTCTCCTTTTCTCTCTTTCCTTCTTTCTTTCTCTCCTCCTTCTTCTCCTTCCTTCTTTCCTTCCTTCCTTCTTCCCTTCCTTCCTTCCCACTCCTTAGCTACTCTACATGTGTTTATAAATCAATGCTCTAGGCCAGAGAACAAGTCATTTAGCCCCCTCAGGTGAAAACTGTATGTATAAATCCGGGTTTCCTATGATCAGTTCCAGCAGATAGTCTGATTAAAACATCACTGTGTATGTAAAATTAAGATAGCTATATTTGTACAGTCCTCTCAAAAAGTATAACTAAAAACTTTTTCACTAAAAATGAACAAAGATTTTTACACTTGTTTCAGTCTGACTGAAAGGTTTTAAGTTACAGGTCCCAAAGTGGATTGCTATTCACTAGTGCTAAAAGACTATTTTCCAGAAGAAAACAAACAAAAAACCCCACATATGCATACACATTCTCACTTACATATTCATACACATCACACAACATGTGAAAACTGTAAATGATAGGTATCATGACAGAATCCTACATCAAAACTTTTTATAGCTTTTTTCTTATATGAGGAAAGGAATAAAACTTTGAGAGATAATCCTGTCTGTGGCTACATAGGAAAAAGTTTAGAATTCTATTTTTTCTATTTACAAAGCATTGCGTATAGCCTGTACCCTTATAATAATGCATTTCTCTCTTACAGTAAAAAGAAAAGAGAAATTGAACAGCCTCACCTTGATAAGATCTGATCAGTCAGACAGGGCAGAAGCGTGACCGTATCTAATATGTAATCTCAGCCATCTTGACAGTTAGATACAGTTTAGAAATAGGGGTACATAGTGACTTTGAATCAGCCTGATCAAAAATTTTTTGAAAGATCCTCACAGTGAAGAGTACATTGAAATACTATACCTCCTATCATTGCTTCAGAAGCAGAGTCTGACTTCCCTTCTAATAAGCCTTGGCACGGCACCATGAAAGAAGCAGGGGCCAGCTGTGTTCTTGGTATAAAACTCGTGTGAAGCCAATAAGAATACATCATGAAGACATTTGGCTAGAAGGTGAAATCCTGTCTTTTGTTAATGCTGAGAAAATCCCACAGAAGTCAGCTGTGTTACACAGATATTACTGAAGTAGAGGAGTTTTCCTTGTTTTGTACTTTAGCCAGCAGTATTAGAAAAATAAAGAACAAGAAAGTAAAAAGTTCACTAGCATGATACACAAATCAAACTCCCAAGTAATATTTAATTTTGGTTTTTAGATACCAGATGTGGCCATTCTTCCAGTAAAAATGAACTAAAATCAATCTGTATTATTTCAGTATTATTTAATAATATTCAGCAATCACTAAACCTTAATTTGTATATTTGCAGTGTAATAGAACAAGAGCCTCTAAAGACATTTGTATATACTGCAGTCATATCTCCAAATCATAGTTAACATTTTGCAATACGGTACCTAAGGTTCAAATTTTGCACCACATTTAAACACCTACATGAATAGGAATTATTCTGAAATCAGATGATTGCACCACAACCACCTCTAAGTCTGCAAAATTCTGTACTTTGATGGTCAAGCCACATGGCTAGACGTTCATTACAACTTGATAGGTAGTAACTGAGAAATTGGTAAAACTGTTCTGGTCCTTAAATTTTGTGATTCCACTGAATTGTGCTATATTTGTCAAAGCACGTATTTCTGAATCCTACTTGTAAAGATTTTAATTGCACATGAGCATATTCACACTCAAATACATACCTGAACGCACAATTCTCCTAACTTCATAGTGAAGGATGAGGAAAAACTATCAGCAGAGACTGAAACAGAAAATCTATAACAATATTTCACTCCAAACAACTATTAAGACATATCATAGATGCATGCACAAGAGAAGAGAAAGCCATCTTACAGGGTAATCAAATTACAGGACCACACAGCTGCTTCTATCATGACCAACAATTACAACCTACAATCTGGATATTTTCCATTCATGACATATACCACTGTTCCAGGGAATTTCCCAGTTGTTTTAATAGAATGGCTAACCAGAGATTAGCCTTTATCATTTAAAATTTTAATATGCTAGAGCAATTGCCAAAAATTCATGCAGACTTAAATGAGTGTTTCCAGCATTATCTCACATTAGAGGGTTAATTACCTTCTTGTTCTTAATATAGAACTGCATTCAGTTGCTAAGGAAACCAATGATTTCTTCATGTCTACAAGTACTTGAATCGTGTTTTGGTTTCTTTGTTTTCGGGGCTGTTTTCTGGGAGGTTTTGTTGTTGTTGTTGCTGTCGTTTTTCACTAATGTTAAATCAGAAAAGGAGAAATAACACCAAGGCTTAAAAATGCAAAAAGCAGGCTGACCTGGTAATAGCCAGATTTGTGATGGTGAGGCAGAACAGTGTGTTGCCTGTGGGAAAACGAGCTGTAGGCTCTGCCTTTAATCGTTTCCTCCCAGAAAGCGAAGTTAGAAGCAGTGAGCATGCATTGGGTTAGAGCCCTGAAACTGATGGTGACTCACCTTCAGCCAGCTCAAGCTACTCTGCCCATTGACTATAGCCCATCACCTTTCCTCTCACATTCTTCTGTAGGTGTTAGATGTAATAGAAGTATATACATATCATGGTGGAAAACATTCAAGTTAGCTCCAACTGCGGCAAATCTGGAACCAGGGATCCTGAACATAGAGAATAGTCCTGCGACACCCACTCTGGTAACGTGCAAATTATCTGAAACTCAGAAGTAGGTCATAACAAGGTGCTCTACTGCACCCAACTAAATCCTCCCAAGACAATGCATGGCAGGCTACTAACCAGAAAGATCTGATTCAGCTGAGGAACTGTTTTAATATCAAGAGGAAAAAAAGAAGGGACTGGGGAAAGGAAGGAAACTAGAGAATCCCTTTGAGGAACACCCCATTGAACATTGATCCTGGAAATGGAAATTTAGAGTGAATATAATATTTTACATTATTTTGAGCCAAATTTAATTCTTTGATGTCTTTTATGTGCCAGTACTTAAAGTATTATATTACCCACTCTTCCACAAGGCAAAGAATATTATTCAACTTTGCAATGTATAATAAAACATGATCACTTTAAGTTTATTATCATTTTGCCTGGCAAGCTTTAACTAGTATTTAGTGGTAAAATTGGCAACTGAAGGTCTTCAGAATCTGTCCACAAGTGGTTCTAAAACAACTATGATTATTTCTATCTCTTACAAGGAATGTTATGAATATGCTTAACCACAGGAGCATATATAGCATCATAAAGGGAGAAGCAGAATAAAAAACCCAACAACTTAGGTTTCTTCTGTGAAAGGGTTCATAGAATTAGAATTAGATAGGCATGATTTGGACACTTAACTGCATTTTAAGTCCCTAAACTTATCCAAAAACCATGTCTATTTGTCTGTCAGTACAACCCTTTATGTGTATAAGGGTCTGAAGTGATGACCTTTTACATGCTTACAAGTATGTGCTAGCTCAAGGGCAAACCCTTTCAAGACGTCCAGTTAGATATTCCTCTGCCTATTTCTCTTGTTGACACCTTTTTCAGCACCAGTGTCAGCTCAGGTTTACTTACTGGGCTCCAACCTGGAGATATTCACAGACACGGAAGTGCTCTCCTAAGCACTCAACCTATGCACCTTAACTAGCACATCAAGAGACAAGTAAATATCCAAATATAGCAAGAATGAGTTGAGTTCGGTTTGTTGTTTTAAATTAATACAATTTTCATCACATTCAGTAACTAGATTGTAGGATGTTCTGGCTGACATGGGGCAGTCTGAATGGCTCCTACAGAAAGAGATCTGGGGGTTTGGGTTGATGGCAAATTGAATATGAGTCAACAGTGTGACCTGGCAGCCAAAAGGGCCAACCGTGTCCTGGGGTGCATCAAGCACAGCATGGCTAGCTGGTCAAGGGAGGTGATTGTCCCACTCTACACCACACTGGTGTGGCCTCACCTCGAGTCCTGTGTGCAGTTTTGGGTGCCTCAATACAAGAAGGACATCAAATTATTAGAGTGTGTCCGAAGGAGGGCAACCAAGATGGTGAAAGGCCTCGAGGGCAAGACTTAAGAGGAGTGGCTGAGGTCACTTGGCTTGTTCACCTTGGAGAAGAGAAGGCCGAGGGGTGACCTCATCGCAGTCCACAACTTCCTCAAGGCGGGCAGCGGAGGGTGACATGCTGATGACTCTCAGGTGACCAGTGGCAGGACATGAGGAAATGGAATGAAGCTGTGTCAGGGGAAGTTCAGATTGGGCGTTAGTAAAAGGTTCTTCACTGAGAGGGTGGTTGGTCACCTGGAAAAGGCTCCCCAGGGAAGTGGCCACGGCACCAAGCCTGTCAGAGTTCAAGGAACATCTGGATGATGGTCTTAGTCATATGGTTTAGTTTTAGGTAGTTCTGCAAGGAGCAGGGAGTTGGACTCAATCCTTATGGGCCCCTTCCAACATGAGATATTCTATGATTCTAAATAATTTCACTTTGTGGAATAGTTAAATATTTTCTGGGAAAATCAGAAAGGTGGTAAATGTGAAACTGAGTCATTAAACAGTTTTATCAATTGCAGCTGAAGCTATTTTTTGAAGCTTGGGATCCATGGAAGTTGCTAGAAGCCCAATAATTTTAGAGGTGGGATTTTTCCAGTAACACGTGGGTACTGCTCTGGGTATTGCTCAATAGATAAGCTTTTGTGAAACCTGTTTTTAATCATCTAAGATTCATAATTTGTTAGATTTTTCAGAATTATATTCAGAGCTGTTACTTGTAATAGAAGGCTTAGCTTTTAGGAAAATTCTTTGCAAAGCTGCTGCAGAGCTTGTCCAGATCCCTTTGGGACAAAATTCTCTGTGGTCTGGTCCGTAGCTACTGTTTATGGTGCTAGTGAGAATAATTCCACCTACTCATGATGTTTTCTAAGTATAATATGCATTATAAAGGATATCTTTGTTCTTCCTCTGATGTTCTTAAGTTTTACCTAACTTCCCTTTATATTTCAGTAGCTTATTAGGTCTATTTATAATTAATTGTATATCAAATAATGCGTCTTTCATTATTGGTCTTTTTAATGCATTAAAAAGTTCTTCAGATCATACATCACAAATAACTGCAATATACTTTCATCAGTATTTTCTAAAAAAGCCTTACAATAATGTGTGGTGAAAGAATCCTCAGAAGGAAAAGGCAAAGGCAAAGGCAAAGGAGAAAAGCATAGATATAAATATAAGTCTTAAGTACCTTGCATACAAAGTGTCTGAGAAAGGATGTTACCATTCACACTACATAGAAGTCGCTCAGATATTCAGGATAGGAAACAGTATAAACATCTAAAATAGATTATGAAAATTAAAGGTCAGATTTACTGCTGTACTCTGGCTGCTTTGTGTGGCTCCAGTGACACAAAGCAGTCATAAACTCAGCTTTAGTAGGTGTTTCAGCTATGTTTATAGCTGATTTGCAGAATGCTCACAATCTTCATTTTAGCTGAAAAAAATCTTGAGCAACTAATTTTCACATGGCAGTCACCATTAAGTAATCAATATGAATCAGCAGCTACAATGCAATATGAGATTGCACATGCCTACTTTCTCATAATTAATGGGTAAATAACTGCAGTAACTCAGCTACCATGGTACAAACTGTGGTGAATGTAATAAATTTTAGTGGTGAGCATAAATGGAGCTGCTATAGCATCTCAAATAATTCTTTTGTTTCTGCTTTTTCTTTTACGCGGCAAATGCAATGTGCTTTGTAACAGAGTATTTACTTGTCAAACTGTACCTGTCAGGTAACCTCTGAGCTGTTCTTTGGTTTTGTTTTTCTTATATTTTAATACTGAAATAAGAAACTGCAGTGACGTTAGTTCTGTTTTAAATATCTTCTTTTACTGGAAACCAAACCAAACCAAAAACCTTAATTAGCATGAGTTGATTCCAGTGTCAAGAGTGATGGCAGATGACAAATAGAGGAAACAGCTAAATAATATGCATGTTCCTGCTTTTATGCCTTCCAGGACAGAGAAATATGATTTTTAATCATCCACAAGAAAAAAAATCCTGAAACAACAGCATTCTGTTTACTGCCAAATAAAAAATATACACTAAAGCAATATAAAAGTCACCTAATTCCAACTTGACAAAGTGTGGAAGATTTAAATCTGACATACTGTTTTAACTCTGCCATTAGTTAATTTTTCTCCATTTGTAGCATGAGTTAAATGAAGTGTCTAGCCCAGCTGTGAATTTCATTGGTCTTTTCTGTTCAGGAACTGAACAATCTTAATTTTATTTAACCTTATTTTTTATTGGATTGACCACAGCCACAGTGGAGAATTGCACTTGCCATTTTACAGAAATATTGAAAGAAGAGAGTTCCTTAATTTGCACCCAATCTACTAATCCAGTCAATAATTCAGACTGGCCAATAGGCAAAGCAACTGCCTGCAGCTATTGCAGTCATGATTGAAAAGGACAAGCAAGATCCTTACTTCAAATAAGTGCTCTCACTATTTCTAGCAGGTCTGTTACATATGGAATGCATTTTGCAAATTTAATAAACCATCATCCTTCATGTGTAGCTTGACACTTCTGAATTATGGACTCAGAGACTTGAGGCTTGAAAAGAGGAAAGGTGGAGTCTGCAAGAAAAATAGGGTCAATGTAGACAATGCACGTATTCATTCAGCTATACAGAAAGTGTTTGCAGCAGATTGCCTCTGCATTCTGAAGAAAATAATACTTTTGAGCCAACCAAAGCCTGTCCTTCTGTTCACTCTGATCATTCAAACAAGCAAACAAAAGCCCCAAAAGCCCAATAGTGGAAAAGCAACAGCAACACATAGCGTCGAATCTCAAGATGCTTACAAATAAGGAATGAGGGCCAGTCCACTTAAACTGGGACCAAGGAGTTTTCCAAGGATCTTCTAGGTTACTTCTTACTGATTTGGGTAGCTGAGGTGGAAGACATCTAAATCTGGGTGAATACATATAACATATAGCTCCCTTTGGAGCCAACAGACTGGACACAGAGATCCAGGTGATAAGTCACAAGATTTCTGGCAGGAAGAACTAAATCACTCAAAGTGAGGCATGTGAATCAAACAACGGTTTTATCCTTTCAGATGTTTTCCTTTCTTCTCAGACCTCATACCAAAATTAAACACCTAAATTACCTATCTATGCTTCTGAAACAGTTAAACAGCTTTATTTCATGTATCATCTCGAGATAAAATGTCTCCAGATAAAATGTCCTCTTGTTTCAAGGGCTCACTTTCAAACATGATGCTTCTGAAACAGTTAAACAGCTTTATTTCATGTATCATCTCGAGATAAAATGTCTCCAGATAAAATGTCCTCTTGTTTCAAGGGCTCACTTTCAAACATGATGTCTTTGCTTTTGCCTCTCTGAAAGATTAAGCTTCTCTCACTGGAGAGCTGTTTTAGCCAGCTGGTGTGGTTTTTATGTCAATGGGTAAAATTTTTATCTCACTGGCAGCACCTAGGTTTTTCCGACGTCATCAGCAGAAAGCATGATAGTCAAGTGCTCTGGACCAGTTTACCTATATGTTTTAAGGTCTGGGTCCTATCACGGACTGTGACCTGGTTCACAGCAGGAAATTCTTGGTTTACTCCAGAATGGTATGAGTGAATGTATGAGCAATGTGCACAAGCAGCACACCAGCAAAAAAAGGAGGAAGGGAGGGAGGCAACTCGATAGCATTGGTGAACTTGTGCACAAATCAAGATTAGATTTATCTTCTCATAAATTTATTCATATAAGTAAAGTGCTTGTGACTGGAGTGTGATCATTACGGGCTATACGTGCATTCAACGAGGAGAAGCTGACAGCTCTCAGAGAGGATTTTGTCCACTAAAGATTGCCTTAAAAGGCTGATCTTTCCCTCCAGGTGACACAAGGAGCTAAGGCTGACAAGTCCTCTAACACTGGCTTCTCAGTTTACTGCCTAAACTGTTTTGGGGTATGAATACAGGCTCTTCTCAGCACAAGGCCCTTTATTTAAAATATGTTTCATAAAAAATAAAGGTTCCTCTTTGTCCCATGACTATTTCTACATACTTATTCCTATTTGTGGATTTACATTTTGAATACACCGAAGACAAGGCTCAAAATTCTCAGGAATTCATCAGGACCAAAGTTTTGAGTTTTATAATGAACAAAATTAAAGCATATTCTGAAGAGTAGCAACATATCACCCCAATAATTTATTCATTGTGATTATGTGATACAGCTTTTTCCAGTGAATGTTTAAATTGAATTTGCATAAAAAGAATAAAATTCTTAAAATATATATAGACTTGTCCCAAATAGCAAATCTCACCTTGGGAGTTTCTACATTCCTGAGCCATGAAAAATAGCTGCTGGTTAATTCTGTCCTTCTGGCATGACTCAGTAATAGAGTAATGATGTGCCTGAGATATCATTAAAAGTCTGAGAACTAGCTCTGGAAGTTATACTATTTAAATAGCCTGAAAAAGAAGGCTTAAAAATCCTTATTTGCTGTTGTACCTCTTTTATATTATTCTGTAGAAATGGACTGGGAAAAATAAACTGAAATGTGTTTGGTTTTTTTTTTTTAAGTAAAGAATTTCACAATATTTGATAAGTCTCGGGCCATACTATATACATCATTATTTTGATTCATAACTGCTATGTCATGACATAACATGCCATAAAGTGTGCTTTTGTATGTGAATTATAAGTAGAAATGGAAAACTGATGGCAAAACAGCTATTAAATTTGTCTACCTGAAAGGTGAAAGAATAAGAGGTTTAGAAAGGCATCTACAGATATTTTTTATTTGCATATTTTGAATTCACAGTTATCTGGAGAACTTTGAGTAAGAAATAACACTTGGCTTACTGTATTAAGAAAGTAAATATAATACAATTATATTTATCATCCATTCTCAAGAGAATTGTGTCAAGATGGACCCTCTGTCGTTTAACTATCAAAAGAAATACTGAAAATTAGATACACTATTAGTAAATGTGGGTGTATTTTCCCTGCCACCTTAAGAGGAGTCACAGTCCTTATTTGTAAATGGAGAATACAAGCGAAAAACAATATTTTACCTTTTTATGTTAGTCCATTCAAAGGTAAACAGTTTCTTCTTCTTTCCCTAAAAACACACATAAACCAAAGTGACCTTATTTGTCACGTTCTTCTTTGTCAAACCTGGCTGTTAAGCACTAAAAGTGTGTAGCAGTAACATGAGACCTAGCAGAAAAATGACTTAACACAGGGTAGATAATGCGGCAGTATTTTGTTTTCAAGATGAGTTTTCTATTAATATAGATTATGGAAAAATAAGAAGAAACATGAAAAACCAAGTATTTATTTTAATTTCAAACATAGAAAAAATAAAAATACTTCTTCCTTGCTTTTAGGAGAGGAAAAAATGATGCAGCTGCAGAGCACCACAGTTTTAGCAGTGAAATCATGTTTCTCACAGGATGAGATCTGCTATAAAATTGAAACACAGTTTTCAAATGGATTCTATGTCTAACCTAACAATTTCACCTGTCCTCACTCACTGATACTGAGTGGCCACCAAATGTTTTTTATTCCTTCAGATAATAATTGCCTCTTGCCTCCATTGTTTGGAATTACAAAAAATGTAAAAATGTGAGTCCTGGGAAAAAGTAACAGCTGAATGCTTCTGGGATATTAGTAACATTTGTGCAGACTTCACTGAATGTAAGATGAGCTCAAGCTGTCATGCTGTGCAGTAAGTTTAGTACCCACAAGACTCTCCATGTTGTTTGATTTCATTGCAGTTAATAATCAAGAGAATTTATTATAACATTGCTGAGTTTTGGGGTTGTTTGGGGGTTTTGTTTGCTGGGTTTTTGTTTGTTGTGTGGGGTTTTTTCATTAGTTTTGTTCTGTGGTGAAAAAAAAAAAAAGCTTAACCTTGCTTAAGCGAAAGCGCACTATGAGGCAACAGTCAGAAAAAACAAATATAATGAAAGTCTAAGCTGCATTGCAGGTATATTATTCAATTTTCCCTGGTAACAACTAGCTAATTCCTGGATCTGCCCAGTGTGTACATGGCCCAGATTCATGTTATCAAGTGTACCCCCAGTTCATCTGACATTTGATCCTCTTTTGAATAAACATTATTACACATATTTTTTGATTGCTCAGTATCTCTGAATACCCTTAATAATAAATGGAGTTTGACCATGAAAGAGCAAGCAATGTCCCAAAAGCTAAGCAATGCCCCAGCCCTCCTAGCCAAGACTGATAATCCTAATATATATCATCATCAGATAAAGACTCTTCCCTCCTACTCAGCTCAGCTTAACTAAATTGCAGTACAGTCTGGAGGTTTCAGAGCTCATTCTAAACCCTAGTGTCATAACTAAGACACCTGTAGGGTTCTCCACTTGGTAGAATAACCAATCAGAGGGAAAGGTCTTTGAATATAATTTTCTGTTGAAGCCTCAAGGTCCCAGCCAACCTGGTGAATGGGTTCTAGACTGCCTTTGTCAGCTGTTGCTGCAAATAAAAGTTTATCGAAGGGGCCTATTAATTGATCTTCATGTAACATTCTGCTCTCCCACTGTTTTGTACTTTTGGGACCGAATATAAATGCAACCATGCAGGGCTATAAGTCTGCATGACAGATCTCTCATTAAGTATAAGATTTCCCAAGATATTTTATGAAGCATTATTCTCCCAGTTTTGGTGTGAAGGGCATATCAAGACCTTTGAAAAGCTTTTTGTAACCATGCAATTAACCCTAAAGAAATGTCATGGGACAAAAGAAAAAAAAAGTGCATAGCTTCATTAAGTGATTATGACTAATGCAGACTCATTACAAATGTGTTTGGGCAACTGAATAGTATAAACACCAAAAAACGAGGAGACCCTCATTAAGTGGATACAACTCATGTTTAGAAAGACTCATTCTAATAGTAAAAAGTACACTTTTTGTCAATCTAGATTAAACCCTTCTAAAACGTTCATTATGAACAGTATTTTGTTGTTGACCTTTGTTCTGATAACTGTAAGCATTTACATTAGTTAATATACTCTTACCTCAGTGGTAATTGCAATAAACTAATTATATTCACTAAGTACCTACCATTTATATGCTGCTTGAGTTTTTCACTGCTGTAGTAAAAGATCAATGTTAAGAAAAAAAGAAAATTAAGTAAGATTTAGGCTAAATACAAGGAATCAAAAGAAACTGACCACAACTGTATAAATCTATGTATTGGAAGCTACAATACTATACCACATTTTAAAGACAAGTAAACTTAACAGTCTGACTTTCAGGGGTGCTTCTGATCTATTAAATTTATAGCAGACAACAGAGCTTAAAGATTCTCAACACCCTTCAAAACTCTTCTGCTTTTACTTGGGTGCCCAGATGAAGATTAAGGAACACAACTTCAGGCATCCCACTGTGACAATTTTCACTCCTGTCCTCTTTGCTCTCTCTTGTTATGCCTAATGCCAGCAAAAACCTGGTGGAAATATAACAATTTAATAAAGATAAAGTACAGAAAAAAGAAATTGCTCAGAATTCCAGCTGGGTTTTCCACTTTGATGGTAATTATCATAAGTGCCTCCCCACGACTGGAAATGAGAAGAGAAACTGCTGTTATTGCCACTTCCCTGCTCTCTATGTTGCTTTTTTTATCCACAGTAGCCCCCTAAACAAGTTATCCAAAACCAACAAGCTGTGAGGTTCAGCTACTATGCACTCATTTCAAAAGCACTTTTGAACGCAACAGTACCCACGCTCTGTTTTTCTTCTCAGCTATTAACTTCTCTGCCACCACGTAACATGCCAAAGGAAAGATGGTATTTCACAAAATGGGGAAACCAAAAAAAAGGACAAAGGAAACAATGAAGTACTGCTGCAAAAGTGCTCAGGGCTCAGGCTAATTGAGCATTACGTATGTTCCTGTTAATACATTATAGTTTCTTATCCTAAGCCTTGGCATCTCTCGGTGAGGAATTGGCCAGGAGCTGAAGAGGTCCTCAGATGGCATGAGGACCATAGAAATACTCTACTGTCACCCGAGTACTGGGCATGTAGAAGAATTAAAATTAAAGAAAGGACAGAAACAGCTTGAGAGGCCAAGTGGAGCAGCCCCTGGAGAATAGTTACCTGCCAGCCCAAATCAGAGGTGCTTTGAAGCCCCAAGCAGTCCAAGGTCAGAAGCAAAGGGGAAGGACAGCCCCCAGAACCAGTGCGCTACCTTCACTGGGCGCTGCCGCTGTGCTCGGGCCCCAGGCACCCCTCTTAAGAGCCTGGTGACGCATCGGAGTAAAAGACATTACAGATCACGAAATATTCCTGCCTGACTGCAGAAGCTAACTGTGCAGCTTGGTCGGCTTAGACACCCTTTCACGTCAACGGGGAGAGATAAGCACGTTGAAGAAGCAGTTCAGATCGCACGTGAGATAAAAGTACCTTCTGGAAGGGCCCTCTCTACTTATTTCCATTGACTAGAGATGAAACTTAAGCTGACTAGGCTCCTAATTTAGGTATTAAGTCTACAGCTGAGTAGGAATAAGTTGATCTCCATGTTTGTGTTATATCACGTTTGAACTGACAAGTAGAAGTACCACTGTTGCAATAAGATAATAAAATTGTGTTCTTCTCTTTTTTTTTTTTTTAATTTATTTTTATATTATAGACTATTTCCTCTTGTGGATTTCACGAAGAAATTAATTGTATTAGATTAAAATGAATCAACAACATTCACTGTTGTTTAAAAAAATAATACAAGGAGAGAAATCTAGAAGTTACCACTGTATACAATGTTTATTCTGAATTCAGTTTTAACAGTATTCTGACCTTGAAACTAGTTTTAGTTTCTAGAAAACAAGTAAGTACTGATTTTTGAATAATACAAATGAAAACAAATTATTGTCTTGAAAGATCATTCAGGAGGGACATAAAGAAAAATGCAGAATGCTAAATGACAGTTCACATGATCATCCATTTAATTGTAGTGTCATTACATATAAATAAATTTGACAGTGTTTTAAAGTTACCTAAATATATGCTTATATACAAATAGCTTTATAAATGCAAGTATCTTCTAGCATTCAGTAGTAGAAGGGATATCTGATGTCCTATAAATTAACTTAAAAACATCAATTTATTTTTAAGTGGATGAATCTCTTCAGTTAGACCAAGAGAAAATTATATTATAAGGAATTATTAATCAATTTAAAAGTGAATTATTGGCATGAGGCCTTTTAGGATTCTTACTCTTGCACGTCTTCACTACTGAAGTAATCAAGGATAATGAAAGCATGAAAAATAGTCAATGTTTTCTAATAAACATTGATTTTTTTTTTTTTTACAGGCAAAACATGATTTTTTCAGGAGTGAAATAACACAATGGATGACTGAAGGGAATGCTGTTCTGCAAACATAAGAAATCCACATCTTAGCAAAGCAATTGGTAGAGTCTTGTGAAATATTACTCTGAAAAATCAAATTTCCTTTGGTACAAACCGTATGATATAGCATGAAAAGTAGCTCAATAGCCATAAACAGTAGTTAATGATGAACGACAACTTATCAGATAGGGAGAGATGTCTAGGGGCATACTAGTGTAGAAGGTTTCAGCTTCCTTCTTTATCTGACATCTTCATTAATAATTTAGAAAGGAGTTCAAATATCGCGTTAATGAAACTCACAGATGATGCTAAATTGAGACGTGATGCAAACACAGAGAATGACAAAGAATAAAGTAGTGGGATACTAGTTATGAATCCACATAGATACTATGTATCTGGTACTTCCACTGACTTCACCAGCTTAAAGTTTGTTTTATGTTCTACATTATGCATATATGAGGTTCCTGAAACTTATTTCCAAAGTCAACTCCCTCCCTGCTTCCAAATTTGTCCTAAAAATCTTTTTATTGTAATCAGAGAATAAGCTATCCATAATAATCACTAAGAAATACAATGATATTTTTTGCATAACTGGAAATAAATATATGAGAAAGAAGAAAGTAGATATCTGTACAGGAATCCATATGGAGACAGAATAAAGAATATTTCAATAGATTACTTGTGCATTTAAATATGTTTAAATAGGAAATATAAAAAAGAAATCATTAATGTCATATAATAATACATCTTGCATGAAATAAATTCTGTGTAACTAGTAGTACAAAGATGCTGGAATTATAGGGAAGAAAAACCCAACTAGTTCCCTCCTGTTCTTTGCACATAGGAAGATCAGAAGGAACTTAAATTTGTTTGCTTATGACTGAAACAGTTGATGGATTACTGCAGGATACTACAGTTCCTCAAATTCAGTTTCTTCATTTTCATTGGATTTTTATCTCCTGGTGACATACAGTCATATTTCTTGTCTGTCTGGAACTGCCTTTGCACACGTGTCAAACTATTTCCTTCAGTCAGGTGCGCTGGGGAAGCAAAATCACCTTTCCTTTTTTGCCTCTTTCCTCCTTTCCCATAAGGATCATATTGCAGGATCAGGCATTGTGATCTTAGAATACAAGCTCAATATTGCTGCTGAAATGAAACGCTATTCTTAACTAACAGAATACAAGTACTGAACATTACACGAAGAATACTAAATTTCAACATAACTATTTGCATCTGTGAATGTTTAGATTATTTGGTTTTCTCTAAATGTAGATTTTGGTTTTTGTTAGATTTGTTAAATTTGTTTTGCCGTTTGTTTAGCAAATTTTCATATCTTACTCAAGTAAAATGTTACACACTTTCAAATGTAAATAAGTCTTCTTTTTTTTTTTTTTTTTTTTTTTTTTTTTTAGAATAAAAGGAACAAAGCAACATTTATCTAACAACTCCTAGTTATATTCTTCCACTGGTTGTGTTTTATTTAAATTTTGTGAAATTCAAGGATTCTGAAGAAGGAAAAATGCCTAAAATGGAAGAAAGATGTGAAGGATTTTAGAAAGGAAACTACAAAATCAGTGACAGAATTTTTCTTTTTGGTTCATATGGTACAGTGCAAAGCAGTGCATTGTGCACATTCTTTTGAATAGGAGATAATTATTTTGATCTTTCATATACTCAGTTAAATACATAAAATAATTAACTTAATTAGTCTTAATTAATTATTCTTAATTTCTTGAAAGGTTTTGCACTGTGTCAGAACTTCTATAAAGGTAAAACCTCCTGTATCTTTGCAAAATCAATGGGACAGGTGTGTCCCTCATACTCCAGAAGGACTTCTTGCATGGAGATGCGACCACCACTGCCATGAAACTGTTGAATATATTTAGGGAGGAGTAGGCTTTTGCACAATAGGAACTTCCAAATGTTCTGCTTCATAATCTTGGACAGCTGATAATAGCTATCATATACTTTTGAAGATCTTGTAACTCCACATACCATCAGAGACTGTGTTAATTCCTCTCTAGACAATAAGAAACAAGCAGTTTTATTAGGACAACTCTTTGTGCACTTGTAAGCAGGGTTTCTACCAAGTATCCCTCTTGAAAATGTATGAAGAAGAAAGAAGCATCATAAAATGACGTGTGACTATAAAAGGAGATAATAAAAAAGTTTTTAAAAGTTCATCCTTTTTTATTATCAGACAATTATGAGTGTGGAGGATTAGTCAGATATGCCCAGTTATACAATTTGCAAATGTTCTCTTGCAGAAACAGACGTAGCATGCACATTAATAAGATATACTGCATATATAGCTTCTAGTTTACATGCTTTGGTTACAAATAGAATGTCATGTCTTAGGGGACAGCATGATGGCATTGATGTTACTAGCAATAAAACGCAGGAACAGAATGAATGAACCTTTATTGGCTTGTAATTTCACTGTCTCAACACTTTTTTAAATCTGAATGTTGCTTGCTACTTTATTAGAAGCAACTCTGTTGCCTCAGTGCCAGCAAGTATCAGCTGAAATTAAGTACTGAGAAATCCCTATTGATTATAACATTACTGTGTTACAAAACCAATTTACATCTCAATTCTTAGAACACTGAAGAGTCTCAGGTAGATCCCTCATTACTCAGAGTTAAAACATGTAAAATGAGACCTTACATTTTAAACTACATGATGGATTTAAAGTTTCTTAGATTTGTCGTTGCAGTGATTGACAAGCATAACTGTCATGCAAAGCATACTCTAACATGGATAAAGTACATTTTAAACTTCATTATGTTTCTGTCAAGAAATAGAGGGAAATATGACAGTTGATCTCACAAAGATGCAGTTTTAATGTTGTAAATATATTTATCTTTCCTCATAACCTAGATTGATAAAATAGCAACAATATATATGAAAATATCTGAGTACTTTTTTCTAATCAATGTCATTGCTTATTTCAGAACACTAATGTAGTTGAGTATACTCCTGGCAGTAGAAACTGTACTTGTTATTCCCACACCTGTAGGTCATGTCAAAGAGCTTATTTGACCTTGGCTTTGCATTTTGGAGGAATGTTCTTATACAAATCACTACCATGGGAAACAGGACAAGACTGGTACAATCTCTTTGGTTTTTTTGTTTCTGTTTCTACAACATTTTATATCAGGCATATTAAAAACCCTCCCCTAAAAGCAAAATAATACTTTAAGTACAGATTATTAAGACTGCAAAGTCAAATATTCAAAATTAGGGAATACTCCAATTAGATTTAACTTAAATTGGTGTCATCAACTGTATGTGTTCTGATAAACTTACCTGCATACAGTAAGTGACTAACTTAAGTAAAGAATATAATGTAGGAAAGACTACAGTGATTTTGACCAAAGACCCATCAATCCTAAACTTATTTATCTCACCATGATCATTTATTAATATCTAAGGAATACTGTAAGACTAGTGTTTTCCCAGAATATTCCTGCAGTTTCAAGCAGCTTTTCTTTTTGCTACCACTTCTTAAGCCAAACCCAATGCCTTTGTATTTGAAACATGAAAACTTTCCCCACCCAAACCATTCTGTGATGAGTAGCTTCATAAACTAATTAGTATAAAAATGTACTTCCTTTTGTTTGCTTTTGTACCTGTTATTTTGAACATTGTTCTTATGTTTTTAATTTAATTTTTTTCCATGTATTATGGAATGCAAAGCCAAGAATGTGAAGTGCAATTCCTGACCCATAGAAAGAAGGGGAACAGTTGTAATATCTGTGTTGGTTACCTAGTATGTAATATTGATGTTTCACCTAATTTAAGAAACCTGTGTTGTCCATTAAGAACACAGGGACACTGCAGTTGACTGACCTCACTGGTGGGGGTTGATGCACTCTAATGACATGAAACAAATGCAGATAGAATTAATGTGAAAAAAATTAAGGGAATGGCCACATTTCATCTGTGACAATTTCAGAAAGATTACTTTGGTCTTGATGCTGCCACATGTGAAAAATTCTCACTTAACACCTGTATCAAAGGAATGAAAGACTGAGAGATTTCCCTAATCAGCAGTAGTACAAGCTTAATTTGTTATTATGTTTTAACCATGAAAACATGGACTTTGTTTTTAATTTTTCTCCATGATCAAAAAATCACTGAAGTGCATACTCATTTTTTAACGTTAAATGGCTCACTTCACAACCATAATGTTATAGCAGTACTTAGGGATTTTGCCGGATTAAGGCTCTAGCCACTAATGCAGTCCTAACTTTTTTTACTTTGATGTTTCCTAGACACATAATGAATTTCTAACCCCTAGGACCCTTCCATTCTCCACTGAACTGTAAGCTTGGAGTTCAAGTCTATTAGAAGGTCTATTTGTTACTACTTAGCCCGGCAGTATCATACTGGCATCATGTTGAATTTCTGGAAGTGAACAACAAGCTTAAATAGCTACTGAAAAGTTTTGGGGTTTGTTTTTTTTTTAAAGCCAGAGCTATAAAAATATCATTCTCTCCCTGTAATGAAGTTCTTTTATTTTAACGTTTCTTTCCTGGTAGAGAAAATATTACTGCAAAAGCTGCTTCTAACACAAACACTCACTTTATTTTTATTGATTTCTTTTCAACAAATGGCCAGGCAGTCACTTTTGATAAAACACTTAGTAAGGGTAAATGGATCAGGAAATATAACCTAGCCAGTGGACTTTGGGCAGAATGATGAAGGTCACTCAGGGTTGCTTGTGAAATTATTAAATCCATAACAGTAACATACACTTTTATTTATAATGCATATACATACATAAAGCAACACAACAAAGTGCTCTAAAGTATCATGGTCATATCTTGCCATCAGGCATAGAAAAATCTCCCTGATTTTCGTAAAAATGTTGGTGGGTCTCATGGCAATGTTTGCCCCTATGGAGAATTTAAAAGATGAATATTTTTCTTCAGACAAAAGCTTCATTTTTTATTTCATAATCTGGAAATGGAGAATAAAGAAAAATCTTTTCTTTACAGATAGGTATTAATCTCAATTACACAGGCATATCACATTTAATACACGGTTTCCAAATTTACATTAAGTGAACTTAAGAATAAAGTTTTTCCATCAAAAGCAGGGAGAGCTTTCAATGTAAGAGGTCATTGCAATTCACTGCATGAAGGGAGTAGCTGCAGACTGGAAACATGTGAGGCCCCTGGAGCATTATGGTCCTTGTTCAGTAAGGACCAGAGTTTTCCATTTGCTTCCTACAGTTCTCTTTTTATGAGGCTACTGAGGGACAGCCAGGAAAAAAACAATGTTATGAGAAGGTATTTGACACAAAAAGAAACATAGGACCTGGGTAGGATCTGTGATTTGCTCTTCAGGTCTCGTGCTGAAATTCTGAAGTGGAATTTTTTGAAGGGATTAATATTTTTAACAGCTATAAAAGTTTCCCCTCAATTTATTAAACACTTGAAAACCTGAAGCCCAAGATTCGCTTGGCATTATAAAGCCAATAAATACACATCAACAATTGCATCTTCAGAATAACATGCTTTCTTATTAATACAGACTAGTCTTAATTTCTCTAGAATTTAGAGGATTCAGGTACAACTAGTCATGTAATAAAAAATGTATATATTAGTTACCTAACAGTCATAGTGAAATCCAAGCCTCCTTTACTGGGATCAAAAGCTCCTTCAGGTGTCTGTATTCCTTATATAAAGCCTGGAGTTAGATCATCAGGTGTTTCAAACACGATATGTACAACATCTGTAACAGTAGCTGAGCAGTTTTTTAACCTTTACAAGGTGTTCAACACGGAGTTATACAGGAAATTCTGTTCCTCTCCAAATCCCATCAGTAGTCACAGAGTTGAAAAGAATTTTCTTCATTCAGTATTCAGTATCTCCCTTCAAAAGGCTGACTCACCAGCTACTAAAGGAAAAGACATTACACCATTTCCTTTCTCTTTAATACTGTTTAAAGAACTTTTGCAGGAAAATAAAGACCAGGATTCAATATACTCCTCTATCCAAAGGCATTCAGCCTGTCATCTTTCACTTGACAAAAGAGTGTCCTAATCATTGGACACGGCTCTTTACCCTATATTTGTTATGACTGACAATTTTAAATGTTGAAATTCAGGACAGTCTCAGACAGATAAATTACTCTCACTCAGATGTATCAGACTTGCTCACTACAGGTCAAAGACTTGGTAGATGATCAGTAGCCTTTGGTATGGGAGATATTGCATTCACGTGATTTATTGGTCTGTGCAGAACAACAATATTTTGACATTCCAACACTGTGAGCATTTAGAAATGCTGCCAGTTACAGTAAGAATACAGGAAAAAATAAGCTTCATCTATTTTATCAAATGGGGCAGAGATTTTTAAAATGCAGTATGGGACATCTCATGTTACACAGGATGCCTGACAACACCACCTACAGAAAACTGGAACACATTGAAGAAAAAATATAAACCTATGGCCTACAGGACCATGACCTTTAGTGACACACAGCAACTTTTCAACTGCATGATATTCTTCCTTCTTTAAGTAAGCACAGCAGCTTCAGATCATCAGGAATGCTTTACCTTAAACATGTATAAACCCACTGCTCTCCCTTCTTTTGTGAAGCTTGCTATCTATGTGCAACACTGTTCAGCTTTAAATTAAGGTTCAGGAAAATGTCGACCAGATGAGCAACACTGTTTTTAGGGATTAAGTCTGCATTTTTAGTGTTCTACTCAGTAGGGATGAAATTAAACACTGAAATCAGAAATGAAGCTGGAAGCAGGGACTAGGTTTCTCCCAGATGAGAGTCCTAATAACTTAGCAAAGTAATGCTCACCACCTGCTCACTCCCCTTCCAGCCCTACATATGGAGGACCGAGTTCTGCATAGCAGCACAGAAGAAAAAATAAGATGAAGGCATAGTTTCAGAAAGGAAGTGAAGAGTAATTTTTCACACCTGTGCTGAATCCTACCTAAAAGGTAATTTGCTGATTGGAGTCCTCTTTCTACATTATTGAAAAGAGAATCCTGAATTCTCCTCAGTCTAGGGAGAGTAGCATATCCAGGTCTGGATGATGGTATCGTTCTACTCATCTTTTATATTAGAAATAAACCCTTTTTGAGATGCTTAGTCCTGGTGGTGTCCCTCAGAACTGGTCAGACATACATCTGCAATCTCAGGGCAAGAGAGTATTCCCAGCCAGTCAGTTTTAGTTTCATATCCGAAGGGATGTGGGCAGGAGTTAAATAGCTAAATCCCTTAAAGAAGAAAAATTCTGCATATGTTCACAATTTTGGACCACAGATGTGGTTGTGCAGATAAACTGCATAAACTGAATAAAGTTGACTCTCTCTCTCTCTCCTTTTTTTTAAACTTAGATGCCAAAAGTCGTCTTCAGTTGTGTCCCAGGCTCTTATGTAGTCTTCTGGATCTGAACTTCACTTATTATGCCAGACTGGCTTCTGCAGCAATAGGAAATATCGTACTTGCTGTTTAACCAGTTTATAGAACTTTTCTGTATCATTCATATAAGCATAGATTATTTATTCTCTGAAATTTTATTTCATATTTTTGCACGTGTTTTGTGTTTTGCATAGAAAACATCTTTTGGCAAATCACATAACACCAACAAAATAATGTGGTTTCTTCTGAGAAAACTTTTTGTGCACAAATAGAATGTAAAATATTCTTTTTCCAAAGCTGTCAAACTTTACAGGGATTGGCCAAAACTTTTCTTTCTTCCAGCTTGACAACAAGAAAGGGAGAGTCTCTTTACACTGAGGTATTTGAACAAAGGCCAGCAATGCATTGCTGCTCTTAACTAATCAGACCTGACTCCTCCTCCTCAGAGCGCTACACCGGGGTAGCTGTGGAAGAAATGCAAGAAGTGTGATTACAGATAAATAGTTTTATTTAAGTCACTTCAACCAAGAGAACAAACTGAATGACTGAAAGGATGATGTTAGAATGTGACCACATATCTTTGCTGTCACCCATAACCATTGCTTTTCACAAGAATTCATTTAATCTAATAGAAAGATTCTAAAACTTTCATGGGGATTGGATCCAAAATAGCCATATTTACCTGCTACTTCCTTACTTAATTCAGTTCCATAGCACAAAGAAAAATTTTCATTTACTGATTCACTTTCAGTTTAACACATTCAGTGATCATCCATAAAAGAAATGTGCTTTCTCAAAAAAAAACCCAACAAAAACCCAAACAATGCATGTAATACCTAGATAATATCAAGCCATAGCTTCTATTTATATGATTTGCAAGGAGTGATAGGATTATACTGCAATAATCATGTACATTCAATACCTAAAAAAATTCAATGTTCTTTGCTATGAATATACTTTCAGCTGTTTGTGAGCAGGTTTATTACAAATGTTTGACCAGTTTACTTTAATGGAGCTATGCCTGATTTCTACTGAAAGAAGTACTAGAAGAATAAGATTCATGGTGAAAAAAATGTTAGCAGCAATTCCAAAGTTACTTTTTTTTTCTTTTCTTAAACATCTTTATCGTTTTTAGGTTTTATTTGAGAGGAAGAAAAAAAAACCCTCCAAGATTTTTTTTGTTTCATTTGTGTTATCTTTTTAGTACCAGCTGCAATAGCTGGGATCTGGTATGACAAGAAAAAACAGTATTTTAATTTATTGATGTTGGTCTACATTTTTTAGTCATTGAAAACTCCACAACTCTGGGAGAGAGATATTCTTTTTTAGAAGTTACTCAGGATATGATTACTTAACTCCATCTTTAATAATGGAAAATTTAGTCAAGAAGATAGATAGATAAAACTGTTTATACAATATACACGATCTCTTTGTGTTCTGAGGTGCATTGTGATACGTGAATGTTCACATTTTTCACAATAAACATTATCAGATGAAACCTCTTGATACAGCCCTAAGCAAAGTCCATATGTTGTATAGTTTCAAAGTCTTAATTACTTTAAAAGATTTAAGGTTCGAATAAGCTTTAGTGTAATCCAAACTGACTCATGATAATATATCTGCATTTCAAACTGTGAGATACCTGCTTACCCTAAAACTACAAATCAAGCTAATTTTCTTTGCCTAGAGCTATTTGCTGGTGTCCAAACTGAGAGCAAAACAATTCTGGAGAAAGAGCATGATTTTAAGCAGTTGTTTAATGTGAAGGCTAAGATTTCAGTAAAGGCTAATATTTTTTGAACAAACCAGTTAACACTGGTTACCTGACATAAAACTTTAAAGGCATTTTCCACACAGAAATCCAGGACATGGAGTAAAAAGGAAGGCAACAAAAATAAATGCTTAGAACATGAACAATGCAATAAAGACAGGATAACTTGACATTCAAATTGTCTTTATCATCAGTTTTATTATTTAAAAGAACTGAGAGATGTACCTGGGCTGACGAGACCCGGGCGGGGCCAGGAGCAATGGCGGCAAAGCCCTCCCCAAGTATAGAAGCAACCCTTAGGAAGCGCGAGCGACTAGGGTGGGTAGACAGGGCGTGGCTCGTCAGCATGGGCGTGGCTCGTCAGCATGGGCATGGCGCGGCGGTTTGTACGGCAGGGCGGGCAGGAAGGGCGCTGAAGCCCTGCCAGCTGGACCAGAGGGCAATGGTATCCACCCAGCAGAAAGCTGTGGCCTCTCTAAGCTCTGCGCCCACCACAATGGGGCACAGCAATCATGAAATGATAAGAGTTTTTGATTCCTGGAGAAGTAAGGAGGGGGGTCAGCAGAACTGCTACCTTGGACCTCTGGAGGGCAGACCTTGGCCTGTTTAGGAGACTGGCTGACAGAGCCCCTTGGGAGGCAGTCCTGAAGGGCAAAGGGTCCAGGAAGGCTGGACGTTCTTCAAGAAGGAAATCCTAAAGGTGCAGGAGCAGGCCGACCCTGTGTGCTTAAAGATGAGGCGGTGGGGAAGAAGACCAGCCCGGCTGAACAGAGAGCTTTAGCTGGAACTCAGGGAAAAAAGGAGAGTTTATGACCTTTGGAAGAAGGGGCAGGCAACTCGGGAGGACTACAAGGATGTCGTGAGGATATGCAGGGAGAAAATTAGAGGGGCCAAAGCCCAGCTAGAACTTAATCTGGCTACTGCCATAAAAGACAATAAAAAATGTTTCTATAAGTACATTAGCAACAAAAGGAGGGCTAAGGAGACTCTCCGTTGTTTATTGGATGTGGGGAAAACATAGTGACAAAGGCTGAGGAAAAGGCTGAGGTACTTAATGCCTTCTTTGCCTCAGTCTTTAATAATAAGACCAGTTGTTCTCAGGGCACCCAGCCCCCTGAGGTGGAAGACAGGGACGGGGAGCAGAATGAAGCCCCCATAATCCAAGGGGAAATGGTTAGTGACCTGCTACACCACTTAGACACACACGAGTCTCTGGGGTTGGATGGGATCCACCCAAGGGTACGGAGGGAGCCGGCGGAAGTGCTCACCGAGCCACTTTCCATCATTTACCAGCAGTCCTGGCTAACCAGGGAGGTCCCAGTTGACTGGAAGTTAGCAAACATCTACAAGAGGGTCCAGAAGGAGGATCCAGGGAACTACAGGCCTGTCAGCCTGTCCTCAGTGCCAGGGAAGGTTATGGAGCAGATCATCTTGAGTGCTGTCACACAGCATGTACAGAGCAACCAGGTGATCAGGCCCAGTCAGCATGGGTTTGTGAAAGGCAGGTCCTGCTTGACTAACCTGATCTTCTTCTATGAGAAGGTGACCTGCTTAGTGGATGAGGGAAAGGCTGTGGGTGTTGTCTACCTGGACTTCAGTGAGGCCTTTGACACCATTTCCAACAGCATTCTCCTGGAGAAACTGGCTGCTCATGGCTTGCATGGGCATACTCTTTGCTGGGTAAAAAACTGGCTGGATGGCCTGGCCCAAAGAGTTGTGGTGAATGGAGTTAAATCCAGTTGGCAGCTGGTCACAAGTGGTGTTCCCCAGGGCTTGAGGGTAGGAAGGCTCTACAGAGGGATCTGGACAGGCTGGATCAATGGGCCAAGGGCAGTTGTATGAGGTTCAACAAGTCCAAGTGCCAGGTACTGCACTTGGGTCACAACAACTACATGCAACGCCAGTGGCTGGAAAGCTGCTCAGCAGAAAAGGACCTGGGGGTGCTGGTCGACAGCCAGTTGGATATGAGCCGGCAGTGTGCCCAGGTGGCCAAGAAGGCCAACGGCATCCTGGCCCGTATCAGAAATGGTGTGGCCAGCAGGAGCAGGGAGGTGATCGTCCCCTGTACTGGGCACTGGTGAGGCCGCACCTCGAGTACCGTGTTCAGTTTTGGGCCCCTCACTACAAGACAGACCTTGAGGTGCTGGAGCGTGTCCAGAGAAGGGCAACGAAGGTGGTGAGGTGTCTGGAGCACAAGTCTTATGAGGAGCGGCTGAGGGATCTGGGGCTGTTTAGTTTGGAGAAAAGGAGGCTGAGGGGAGACCTTATTGCTCTCCACAGCTACCTGAAAGGGAGTTGTAGTGAGGTGGGTGCTGGTCCCTTCTGTCAGGTGGCTGGAGATAGGATGAGAGGAAATGGCCTCAAGTTGTGGCAGGGGAGATTTAAATTGGATAATAGGAAAAAGTTTCTTCACCAAAAGGGTTGTCAAGCACTGGAACAGGCTGCTCAGTGAAGTGGTTAAGTCACCATCCCTGGAGGTATTTAAAAGACGTGTAGATGTGGCACTTTAGGGACATGGTGTAGTGGTGGCTTTGGTAGTGTTACGTTAATGGTTGGACTAGGTGATCTTAAAGGTCTTTTCCAACCTGAACGGTTCTATGATTCTATGATTTCAGAATGCATGAGGTACCTAGAAAAAAATTCAAACCAGTTTGGGAATATCTCTGTATGTTTAGGAATAAAGTTCTTTTCAATTTTGGGTATCTAGACACCTAGCTGTGTTTTATCACAAATCAAGCTGACCATTGGATTCCAGCTGAAGTCCATTTTATTTCAGGATTGGAAACAAAGAGGAACAGATTTCTTCCTGCACTTATCTCAAAGCAGTCCAGTCAAGCCAAGGTGCATGTGCTATCCATTCACAACTTGTTTAGCTGGAAGAAATTCTTTTTCCTTTTCATGAGAGCTTTTGACAAAGTTTTGTGGCTCTCTACACTGCAATACTTTCAATGACTTTCTCCCTGGAAAGTGGTAAGTGACAATGACTAAGTGAGACAAATTAGCCACACTGAGAGATACTGGAAATTTTTACAAGTACAACTCCTGGATCCACTAGTCCCATCCAACCTCTGTCCCCTTCTAAAACCTATCTGCATCCTTAGACATGCTGAATTCTGATGAAACTGTCACCCATTGATCTGATTGGGTTTTGTCCGAGATATGGAAACTCAAAAATGTAACTTTTTCTAATTTCTGTGCTTCCAATGTGTCGACGACAGGATATGATCTGCTAGACTTTGCTCCCCAAATGTGTGTAAGATTTACTATGTGCTCAAGAAGGATTAGGCCTCAATACACAGTATATAATGTTTGTTTCAAATATACCAGGAAATACCTGGGATAACAAATTACTTCTGTTTAATTAACATAATTTGACACAATTTTAAGTATAAATAGTTCATAAGTTCCCCAGTAACAGAAGTGTCAAAAAATGTATTAACTCCGTCTGCTGGTATTCTGTAGCCTCTTAAATTTAATGTGGTACAAGGAAACACATTCAGGTTACCTAGAGAGCTTACAAAAGACAGGCTTGTGCAATCCAGGCTGTCAGCAAAATAAGGATAGAAAGAGACATTCTTCATGCTAAACTAAGCACACAGTGAACAGACAAAATCCATGCTATCACTTACTCTCTTTTTAGTACCAATACTCTTCTTTTAAGTCCAGAATCACTAATCTTTCTTAGCAGAATTACAAGTTGCTTTTTTGGGTATCCATTGTTGTAGAGTGTAAAAACGTACTATCTAAAAGCAACTTGGATCATTTACATGTATGCAGCAATCTGGAATGGAAGCAAACCCCAAGCTGTGCTTTCAAAAAAAACCCAACCACATACCAAACCTCAGCCTCAGGAAGGATACTAAATCCTGGCAATAATATCTGAATATCAAAACTTAAGATAAGGACAAACTCTTTAATCTGCCAGAGTTTTTATTTCTATAGAATAATAAATATGAGGTCTACTAACAATACCCATTTTTTCAAATATAAACAAATTGTTTTTTCATTTTAAGAAAAAAAAATTGTAAGAGTTTATATAATATGCCAACTAGTGATTCTTGTAATAGATGTATTGTAACTAGAAGCTATCAAATACATCTTTTGCCCATTTTTTGACTGATCTGTTTTTAGGTATTCTCTTTTCTTTTTTGTATTCACTGACCATCAATACTTCTATGGCAACATTTAACCTCAGTTTCACAGTCACACCGGGAACATGTACAGGAATGAATTTTAGATCTACATATGCAAATAGTCTTTTTGAAACTCCTGTGGATTTATCTTTTCAAAAACTAGGGGAGAGGGAGGGAAGAGCTAGGAAATTTATTGAGTAAAGTTGTATATTATAAAATGTATAAAGTAACAAACATTCAGCTCAGACTGTAAGCCCATTACACAAAAATGTTTTTAAAAGACAAGGAAAATAAAGACTAATAAAAAAAATCAGGAATGACCCCGAATCTCAAGTTTAGCATAAATAGTCAAAAAAGGCACTAAATAATTTGGCAAAATAGGAGAAGAATAGTACAGGAAAGAGATAAGATAAAAACATATTAAAATTAAGCCCTATTCATGGACACAGGAAAGGAGGATATGTTATAGGGTTAGTAATCCCTTTTATATTCCCTAATTCGATAGTAAAGCAAAAAAAACCAAAACCAACAAAAACCCCCACATCACCACTGAAAAACAAAACGGTCTTTATTGTCACATCATCCACTTTCACTGTCTCCTGAAATGCCAGCAGTCTTTGTTGGACCTTCACCTTTTTATCACATGAAACGACAAGAACAGAGCAGCAACAGAGAAGAACCTGGGTAACTGTTGTCACCAAGAGTTTCAGCCAAGTCATGAACAGCAGTCCAGGTGAGATTCAGAGCCCTGATATGTAGACGTTTAAAGTAGAGCTGCCTATGCATGAGCTAGGTATTTAAGCTCCCATCAAAGGCAATAGAGATGAGGTGAAAACAGTTAATGGAGACTAGTGAGCTGTTTAACTTACCCTAAAGTAAACAATCGCATTTCGTCACCTTACAAGCTCTCCAGTTTCATTGACTGGAGCTCTATCCACTGCCTCTCTTCACAAAAGTGAGCTTGGACATTTAGCTTATGTGTAGACAGTGAAGATACCTAAAGGCAGCATAAGCTGTATCCTTAATTGCAGTTGTGACTTTGATCATGCTACTGCCTTTTTCCTCCTATCTTTTTAACTTGACCATAGTATTTTTCTGATTGCCTTTCTCTCACATTTTGTTGTGTGTTGAAAAAAAGAAAACTGACTTTACAAACCAAATCAGATTTTGCAACACTTGTCTGTGTATCTGTGAGCTAAACTACAGCAAAGATGAGCATTTTAACAGGCGTGGCTACTGGAACTCCTCCAGGTCCAAATGTCCGTCAAGATGATGTACCAGTACTATAACAGTCCTGCAGGGAAGCTGTTAGTAGGATTCAGCATTGAAACAGAAGATAACTTCTATCTTTGACACTTTTTTCACCTCATCCTTTTGTGTACATTTGTTTTGTTTCATTTTCAAGGAAAAAGCACAAGATCAAAACTAGCACAAGCTTTTGGTAATCTTAGTAGACTTAATTAAATAAATAGAATAGAATAGACTACTTCAGTTGGAAAGGACCTTCAGTGATCATATAGTCCAACTGCCTGACCATTTCAGGGCTGACCAAAAGTTAAAGCATGTTCTTAAGGTCATTTTCCAAATGCCTCTTAAACACTGACAGGCATGTGACATTGACCACCTCTCTAGGAAGCCTGTTCCAGTGTTTGACCACCCTTTCAGTAAAGAAAGGCTTCCTAATGTCCTGGTGAGGCCGCACCAATGCTGAATACAGCAGGATAATCACCTCTTTTGACCTGCTGGTTGTGCTGTGTGTGATGCCCCCAGGATGGGGTTTGCTCTCTTGGCTGCCAGGACTCACAGCTGACTCATGTTGAGCCTCCTGTTGACCAGCACCCCCAGATCCCTTTCTGCAGGGCGGCTCGCCAGCCAGTCCTCTCCCAATCCATACTTGTACCTGTCATTACTTCATCCTAGGTGGATAATCGGGCACTTGGACTAGTTAAATTTCATGCCACTGATGATTACCCAATGCTTCAGTCTATCTAGATCCCTCCGCAAGGCCTCCTGTTCCTCAAGAGAGTCAGCGGCACCTCCCAGCCGGTACCATCAGCAAACTTGCTAATGGTGCATTCAACTCCTGCATCCAGATCATTGATAAATGTATTGAACAGAACTGGCCCTGGAACTGAGCCCTGAGGAACACCGCTGGTGACCGGTCACCAGCCAGATGCGGCCCCATTCACTATGACACTTGGAGCTCTGCCCTTCAGCCAGTTCTTCACCCAGCGCACCGTGAACCCACTTATCCCACAGTTGGACAACTTGTCCAGAAGGATGCTGGGAGGGACTTTATCAAAAGCCTTACTAAAATCCAGAAAAACTACATCCACTGCCTTCCCTTCATCAGCTAGGTGGGTGACCCTATCATAGGAGGATATTAAATTAGTTAAACAGGACTTTCCTTTTGTGAACCCATGTTTACTGTGCCTGTTCATTCTGAATACCTGTTCATTCTGAATAAAACAATGAAAGAAAATGGGGTTGTTGAATTGTAACCCACTATTTTTTTTCATTTTTCTTTTTCTTTCTTTTGCTTTTTCTTCTTTTTTGTGTCTTCCAGTAAAAACGTAAAAGTGTTTTAAGATGTTAGTTTGCCATGAGCATTTGCAGTCTCTACACCCAACCTCAGTGTTCAACCACTTAACATCAGTTACAAGGTCATAATAATATATATTTGGTTCTTGGGAAATTATGGTAAAAATAATGCCTCAAATCAACTATATATCACTGCCAAATTATGAGGTAACATATATTTTTTTTCTTTATTAATAATCAATATATAACAAATTCAAGAGTCCAAAGCACTAGTGTAAATGTTCTAACTAAATTAGAGCTCAAGAGATTTTAATGGCATTTACTCCTCCATAAACAGAGGAGGAAAACAGTGCAGTCAGAATCTAATTTTATGAGGATCAAACCACATTTCCTTCAGAATTTCTCAGTATTCACCAGTGGGCAGCCACTGAGTCTCACTGAAGAGCATGCTTTGTATCATTCCAATCCCACATCAGAAATGGTAGCTAACAGAGGCAACCAGCAGGTGCAGCAGTTTGCACAGCAGTTTCTAGACACAGCTTTGGGATCTTTTGAGAATCTCTGTTGGGTTCATCACACTCCTGGAGGAACCTCAGGAAAGGATAGCTACAGGAGGCTGAGACTTCTAGCAAACTCTGCTTGCTCTTAAAGAGCTGTCAGCTGCTCTTGATCAAAAGGTGCTTTGAGCTTTTTTTCCTCACCTGACTGCTGTGTTCCATACTAATTCCCTAAGCAACTTAACCTGCAACCTTAGATGTTAGCAACACCAGGGGAGCTTGGTATGCTGACTCTGAGAAGCAACACAGAGGGTGGAGAGGAGTGGAGACACTGTGGCCAGGATCTGTGATATCATCGCATGGATGGGGAACTGGAACTGCTGGAACAAGAACGGTTGGTCCCTGCATTGAATCCACTGAAGCAAGGAGGTGAAATAATGGAGGTTCTGTCAATGTTGTCTTACTTCTGATTTATATCCTAAGTGCCCAGTTCTGCAGTAGTGACACGCTAAATCATGTTCTCTGGGTCAACTTTGCTCATTATAATCTGATTATAATACCAAAACACACCTCCATCCCAAAAGCTACCCACCTCCAAGGTATGACCACCCCTCACTGAGCACGCGTTCTGAATTTTCTCTAGCATGTACCTTTAAAAGCAAACCGAGAGAACTTTACACTGATCATAATAAAGTATGTATGTATGTACATACAAAAAAAATGTATGACTAGAGTCACTCAAGCTCCACCTAAAAAATAAGAAAATGTAATAGGGCTTAAGAGAGGAGGGATGTTAGGGAATATACCATCATAGACAAGTTGGGAGGACATTGCTGACTTCTGGGATCAGTTAACAGGCTGAACCTCTCTTTCCCCCCATAGGGATGCCTTTGGGGTAAGATTCGAACCCTCGGTTATATCGAGTGCTTCCCCAGGAAACTTAGAAATCTCTATAGAGTTTTTCCATAATTTAGAGTGCTTATAGTTGACTGTATTATTATTTGCACGTGCTTTGCAGACAGTGTATTTATCACTGGCAATCCAAAAGAACCTGTACTGTTGCTTTAATAAGCTGTGCTGCTCATTAATCTAGTCGTGATAGTTCGTTAGCGCAACCAAACTCCCTAAGTGTGGTAATTCTAGTGTGCGGAACACAGCTAAGCCGGGAGTCCAGAACACTATTAGTGCATCCATCATCGTGATAGTCCAACATATTGAACGTGACCGGACTTACAGTGTTGAATTGGACATCACTCAGAATTTAAACCTAGCTGCCCCCAGCCCCTCTGACATCTGAGGATAATCTGGAATGCAAGGGGGTTTATTTTCTGCCAAACTTCTTTACCCTTTAACGCAACACAGAGGGTCCCTGACAGGCTTGAGGAGTGGCCCCATGAGAACCTCATGAAGTTCAACAAGGCCAAGTGCAAGGTCCTGCGCCTGAGTGAGGGCAATCCCCAATATCACTAGAGGCTGGGGGATAACGGATTGAAAGCAGCCCTGTGGAGAAGGACTTGAGGTTACTGGTGGATGAAAAATTAAATATGAGCCAACAATCTGTGCTCGCAGCCCAGCACACCAATTGTATCCTGGGCTGCACAAAAGGAAGCATGGCCGGCAGGTCTAGGGAGGTGATTCTTCCCATCTACTCTGCTCTCATGAGACACCACCTGGAGTCCTGTGTCCAGCTCTGGGGTCCTCTGTACAAGAAAGACATAGACCTGTTACAGTGGGTCCAGAGGAGGGCCACAAAAACGATCAGAGTGCTGGAGCACCTCTCCTATGTTGAAAGGCTGAGGGAGTTGGGGTTGCTCAGCCTGGAGAAGAGAAGGCAACAAAGAGACCTTATTGCAGCCTTTCAATGTATAAGGTGGGTTATAGGAAGATGAAGACTTTTTTACCAAGCCTGTGTTGACAGGACAAGGGGCAACAGTTTTAAACTGAAAGAGGGTAGATTTAGATTGGACATAAGGAAGAAACTTTTTATGATGAGGGTCTGAGATACTGGAACAGGTTGCCCAGAGATGTTGTGGATGCCACATCACTGGAAGTATTCAAGGCCAGGTTGGACATGACTTTGGGTTCCCCAACCTAGTGAAAGATGTCCCTGCTCATGGCGGGGGTTGGAACTAGATGGTCTTTGAAGGTCCCTTCTAACACAAATCATTCTATGATTCTACTATACCCTGCTGCTCTTCTGTATGGGCACCGACAGTACTACCACAGGAGACCTGGAATGTGTTGTGTGGCAACATGGCCCTGGGAGTGAGGGTCAAGAACATGGAAGATAAGTGGTTTTATTCTCAGTCCTACTGGTCACTGTCACCTCGATCCCTGGAAAAGTGATAGAGCATATAATCCTGGAATCCATTTCCAAACCTTTTAAAGACAAGAAAGTGATTAGTAGTGATCATTATGGATTTATGAAGGGGGAATCATGCCTGATCAACCTCAAAGCTTTCTGTGACAAAATAACTGCATGTATGAGTGTTAGTTAATGTTACCAAAGCATCTTGTAGTTAGGCAAACTTTTTTCAAAGATATGCTTATGCACCCAAAAAAAAAAAAGGCTCAAAAATGGCTTGTGCTGCACTTCTTATTGTTTTGAATAACGAAAAATTGCGTGCAATACAGTGTGAGGAAACAATGGGAGAAAACAAACAATGTAATCCACATTGTCACTTTACCACACAATAAAGGAAAGGAAATTCCTTCTTTACCACATTTGATGCTACTCTTTATAATCCAAACACATCCTTGTATGACATACTGTCATCTTTATTTTGCATCTGTGACAACATCTGAGTCACTTCTGTCCTTTTCCCTAAGGGAGAAGAAACAGAGAAACAAATCTTTATGAAGAAGAATGAAGAGAACACTATAAAGATAAGTGAACATTTTATAAGGGGAAAATAAATAGGAGACTGCCTAAGAACACTCAAGTTAGCATCACACACTAGGAATAGCCTCTCTCTTAGATTAGCATTGTGTTTCTGAAGGGCACCACAGGGCAAGGATGAGCTGTTCTTATTAGGACTAACTTTAATAAGACATCATTACTCTTATTGCAACATTTTGCCCAAGAGGCAAGGTTAAAACCCCTAGAGCAGGCTTTACAAAATGCTGTTGAAGAATGATTGTTAAATCAAGTGCTGATAGAAAATGGAGGAGGCTTAAGAGGAAGCTGAATGACATAAGAAAAAAACCCTTTCAGTAGGGTGCAGAGTATCAAGAAAATAGTAATTGAATCATAGGTATTGCCTGACCAGGATTAATTTGTTGAGTTCAAAAGCAGAGAGAAGTTAGCTAAGGGCTCAATTTTTCTCTGTCCATTTTCTCTCACAGCTTTTCTGATGTTATCATTCTTAGTCAAAAGTAAGACTAATATTGAATTTTCACTAATATTATTACTATTATTGATTTTGTATTAATTTCCAAATATTTCTTTTATTATAGCAAGCCCAACTGAGTTTTATGGTGCCTTTTCTTTTCTAGATCTTTATAATTTAGCATAAGTAAAATACAAAGTTAACTAGCTATTTTATATATATTTATAGGTGGTAATGAAAATTCCATGTACAAACACAAATAGACACAAGTTTTGGAAGTTTTTTCATGTTTTTGTAATTTAAATGAGTTCTTTATGATACTAAAAAAAACCCAAGACGTCTCAGTCTTTCAGATCTGGTAAAGGAACTTTCTTATAGCAAGGCATGATCCAAAGGTTCTTTTTATTACTGGACTTTTTGATTCATATGCTTAATGATACTCTTATAATACTTTCAAGTCTGTATGGGTTGTTTAAAATACATTGGTGTTTAAATGAGTGTCTCTGCATTGTGCTATGGAGACATGAAATTTAAATTTCCTATTCATTGAATAAAATTAGTACTGCTTGAAATTAGTAGCACAACATATAGTGTTTAAAATACAGCTGTGCACAGTCAGTTTTCTGTTACATATCTAAATCTAAAACCTATAAAGAAGCTACTAAATATTGTTAGCTAAACAACTTAGAAAAATAAGGTATCAATGGTATAATATTTTACTGAGTTATGAAAACATGGAGTGACTCTTATTAATGAAATTATAACTGCACTGTAATTATATAATGGTTATATATATAAATATGTGGAGAGATATATATATATATTGTATAATCTTTAGATTCAAATTGATTCTGTACTTTATTCCTTCTTTGGTACTGGAAGAATTAATGTGGTGTCATTCCATAAATAAAGATAATTTACAGATATCAAAAATGGCATCTATGTTTCAGCAGGCAACCACCAGTTTTCACAAAGATTTTCTCACTTGCAAATGATCATGTGCATTTTTTTAAATGTAGGAAGAGCAAAAACTCAAGCACATGTTCAACCAGCCATTAAAAAAACCATTATAATTATTTTTGTTATTATTACTTGTGTCTTGTATTAACAGGATTTATAGGTACTATTAAAACACACCATAAATAACTGTTCCTATTCCACGTATTTAGGTAGCTAGAGAAATCAAACAGAATTCACCAAAACCCTCTTGTAAATCTGTAATTTATAATATGGTAGACTGAGGACTGTCTTTATTCTTTTGGAGATTTCTTATGTCACTTGGGGTAATTTACTTCTGCCTTTCATCTGTGCAGTAAAATGGCAGTGAAAGCACTGTCATCTTTCATAGAATTTTGGTGAGGAGGAAAGTTTTAATCATTGTAAGGTATTCAGTATGATAATAGGGGCCATACAAAGGAAGTATTGCTATCCCATTTCAAACAGTCTTCCAGAGCCTCTAAGCAGATGCTGAACTCTAAGGATCTGCATAAACCCATCTCTGCTATGCAAAGCAAGTGAATGTTTCCAGTAATTTAGTTCCTACAGGACCAAACCTCAACAGAAGTTCCTGGTATAAACAGAAAAAGTAAACAGATAAAGCATTTACCAACCTGAATGAAAGCTACACACTCTTTTGGATTCAAAATCCCCTAAATTCATATAATTCAGGACTCGTGATTGTCATGTCATAGCTGACATTCTAAAGAGTGATTCTTCTGATATTCCTGAGCTTTCTCTTTATGATTATCCATCTGTGTTTTAATGTCTCTGAAAATGAAATTCAGTTACAAGCTAAAAGCTGTTAATGGATGTGAACAAATGGGGAAAAAATGTGACAATATGGTAAATCTGAGCTCCCTTTCATTCCTGAACAATAGTATCTTACTTAAGCATGAAGAAAACTTATGACTCTAATGAATGTCATGTGGCACATTTTTGCCATTATTTATAAAGCCAACTTCAGAAAGGTGACTCATAGCAGGATCAGATAAAGTATTAGCATACATTATTGCCATCTTTTTCTCATGTCTGTGTGTGTAAAACAAAGCAGAGTTTTGTGATGAAAATGTTAGTCGTGACAGTAAGCCCTTTTGGAAATGTACACTACACCTCTCTTTCCTTTTGTTCACCAGCTCAACGATCCTTTCACTAATCATTTCTCCAATTCTGATTTCCTTTCTGTGAAACCCTCTCTGTCCTATATTTATGCCTAAACACACTTTAATTCAATAAAATGAACTAAAAATGTCACCTCTTAAAATAAAAAGCATGTGTTATCACAAGCAGTCACTGATTTCTACATTGCCAAATGTAGGCTGGTGACTGCCACCATTGCTGGATCAGATGTATTTCTGCTCCAAATGGTATATGGCAGCTAGAATATGATTCTAGTTTGGATTCTTTGTGTGCATGAAATTATGGAGCCATCTTGTTTTCAAAGGAAAAAACAAAATTTTTGTCTGAGACAAGTTGCCCAAACAAAAACCTGCTGCAGTAGCAGATGAGTGATTATGTAGTGATTTGTAGCATAATTACTTATGAGAGACTTAACGGTTTATGTTGCTGTCTTGATATCAGTCAACTGTTTTACATAGTCTCCTATCTTTTTGCCCATTTTAACAAACACAAACCTTTTCCAGCCTCCTTAACTCCAAGTCCTGGATTGTTTACTATATATTAAATGAACAGACAGAGTGAATCTTGGTATTCAGAAAGGAAATCAGCAGGAGTTACTGTACTTTTGACTGCAAAGTGGAGCATAAGAATGAATATTTAATAGGATGTCCACTTAGGATACTCTAAACATTGTTACTGGCACTTGTCCAGCTAAAAAAAACAGAAGGGGGAGGAAACTACACACTGCTTATTTTAATTAGGTGAAATTATGTGGTTCAATAAAGCATGACAGCCTGCATAATGAAAGAAGAGACCCATGTTTATGAGAGAATTATTGATGACAAAAATGTTGGCAGTGTGCATGTTTTACTGAGACAGTCGAAAGCCATTTTATTATCTTTTCATTCATAATTTCCTGCAACATGCTTCAATGTGTAAACTGATAACAAGACTGTGTGGTGGGGAAACCTTTTGCTATTTTTTATAAAGTGAACAGGACCATTTTTCTTCACTTCAGAAATAAATATTGGTGACCCTTTCATAGACTGATGTAGAACAAGGTAGAAGTAAGCAAAAAGAGACAAAAGAATATCTTGAAAGATGTTTATTCTGTGAACTCAGATAGTACATGTGGGTTTTAGGGGGAGAGGGATTGTAGATATAAGAAATGAAGGCTGGAGTCTGATCAGCACAATAAACAGTAATTTTTGCACTACATAGAAAATAGCTGTCTGACTACAATTTAGAACAGAACTAGAATATGTATTCTGCTTGCTGTATTTCACCAAAATGTGAAATTTCACATAAAGCTAACAAAATTCTCACATGGAAAATAGAGACTTTCTTGGCAAAATTACCATTTAGTTTCTTAGAAATGCAATGTTAGAACTTCTCTAAAATCTAGGGAAGCAGCGGTGCAGGAAGGAAAGTAAAAGCTAACACATGAAATATGTCATAATATGTCAATTTTTTAAACAGGAAATGAATAAAAGTATTTTGAAAACACTAGTCAGTAAAAAAAAAGAAGAAAAGGATAACTTTTCTAAAGAAATATTGAAAAAATTCAGTCCAAATGAATATTTTCACCAAAAAAAATCCTTTTGGATAAGATGCCCTTTCACTTAAAAAAAAAAAAAAGTTAATATTTCTGGACGAAATCAGCTTTATTATCTTTGTATCTGACAGTAGGGTGCAATCAGCCTACTTATACTTCTGCTACTGTAAATAATTGAAACCTCTTAACCCAGCCCACGTCCAGAAAAACAAATGGCATCAGTCCTCTTTCAGTGGACTTGGAATGGATTTTAGTATTAGTATTTCAGTATCATTTTTTTAGTATCAGTCTTGTCTGTATCAGCATATGGAGTATGATGTAGCAGCAAAAATTCTTTTGTTCCTGCAAGAAGACTGAAAGAAGAGGCTGTTCTCTTGAAATTTCTTAGTGGTAGGTCATACGTACACAGACATACAAGCAAAGTACTCTCCTTTTAGAGGAACTGCTGCCCAAAGCAACCTTTCATGAAAGCTTAACTGAAAAATATGAAGGGAGGCGGGCAGAGGAATGAGAGAAGGCGGCGTTTCTGGCATCCACTTTCTGCTGAGCTCAGAAGGCAATGGAAGTTGCATCCTCCGTGGTCTGATGCAGAAGTTCAGGGTGTCATTTTTTGTTGTGGTCTGAATTCAAAATTACTGGGGCAACATTTTATGGAGAAAATATCTTGCTTATATGTCAGGCAGCTGTAGTGGATGGAAAGGCAACTACTTTCTTTGTATCCTAGGCACCATGATATCCAGCAGCTCTGATCCTTACATTCTTGTTTTCCTAATGAATTTGTATTTTTTTTCTTTAAACTGAGTAATAATACATACTTCCAAACAATCTTGTTAAAGCTATGGCATAAGACTGCCTGCAAATATAATCTAGAGGGTAAGGACAATTAATGAAATAAACCAATCACAACAAATGTTTGGCACAGGATTGTTTAAAATAATTGACTTCAAATAAACCCTTAGTTATACAAGATAGTGACTGACTTCACCTGTCTAAGAATGATTAATGCATATTAATATGCTTGCTACATGGATCAAAATCTTCAGATAAGTCAGCCTGTTAAATTCATGGTGTTCGTTGATCAGATTTTCATGTTGAGCATCCATGCCTGTCCTCAGCTTCTTTGGATTTAACCCCTTTTTGTATCTCCAGTAGGGCATTCAGGCCCAATAACTATTAGTAGGTTATTCAAAAAAAGTTCTGCCTCTGGTCAGTCTTCTTTTAATTTTGTATATAGCATTTAAATCAAAACAACACTATAAGTCCTGGCCTAAGTTGAGTAGCTAAAATATGTTCTGCCATCACTAATTTTAATCTTATATTTTGCTACCATAAACAGTGAGCTTTTGCCAAAGAGAGTGGCTAGCATAGCTAATTGACTCGAGATTTAAAATGATAACAATAATTGTTGTGTACTTCTTGTGATTAGTTTAATTACCCCCATTTCCTCTGAAAGCCTCAACATTAATTCCCATTGACTGTAATGTTAATTACTGGCAGGGGCAGAGATGTTCAAATGCTGGCTCATGCTGCAAAGAGAAGTCGTTGATAACTTCAGCAGATGGTTCTGTGCTTTAAAGAAATGAGAGCTTAACCTGTCATTACTTCCCCCCCTCCTTTTTTTTTAAGAGAAAATGCCAACAAAGTCAAGAATAAGAATATAAAGTACTCCTTTTGATACAAGTCAGAAAAGTGCTAAAAATGTTTTCAAATACTTAGCAGGTCTTTTTAGGGGTGGCAGAATAGGGCACGATTAAGGGAAAATAATTGCAGTCCAGATAATTTCATCTTAACTTGCTACTCTATTACATTCCTCATATCCCATCATAGACATTTGTTTCTCATCCTGACCTCGGCACAGACCAGAGCGGCAGAAAGAATCTTACAGGTTCAGCAGGGCTGCTATTGCTGAATATCCTGCTGTCTCCCACAGGGAGAGGTGTTCATTTGAGATTTTAGAGAACAAGAGCCTTTTCATAACCTCAATTACCACAAGGTCAATCTGCAACTGAGCATTTGAGTGGTACTTAGATTGCCTGGTAAGCAGCTGTGGCCCAAGAGCTATGTTGAAACCAAGTTAAACTGTCATCAATGTCTATCTGTTAATGACAGTAGCGAAAGAGAATCTTTCTGATAATTGGCTTTTTAACAAACCAGAGAAGGGATTTGATTCTTGAACAAATAAAGCCTTGTCAAGATTAAACTTTCATTTGTAATTCATAAGAAATCTCTGTTTTCCCTCCATCATTCAGCTATATAAACATATGTACGCATATGTGTATTTGTGTCTATATGCGTACATATGCATATCTACATGCACTATATACAAAGTATTTTTTCCTAGGCAACAGATTCTACAGATTTCAAAATTTCAAAAACATTTTGTATGCGTTCTGCTATCAATAAATATATATTACATTTTTTGTGATAAATATATTTATGCTCTGCCATGAGATTCATGCATAAGAATTGAAAATTACTGTGAAGCTGATGGCAATCTGTCAATTGATTGAGAATCCTTCAATCCCTTCAACTTTTATTCTTTCAGTAAGGTCTCACTGTAGGTCAAAATACAGTAAGAGAAACAGAATTACAGCATGATGAATAAAGCAATTCAACTAGATTAGAAACCAATGTTCAGCATGGCAATACCTAAATTGGAATGTTCTAAATCAAAACCCCAAAATGAAACCAAATGGTCTAACTTAACGCCTATTACATATCATGGTAAGGCACTAAATGTGTTGTAGTCACTGCTGCAGTTTGAATGTTTGTGATATATTAGAAACATATACATTTTATGCATTATGTCAACTCTCTTTGATCCTCCTTTGGAACTCTAAGCTCTTGCTGACAGTTACTTAAGGCTGACAACTTTCTGGAAAAAACAGCCGTTATTGCACACAGAGGATTGTATACTATCATTATTCAATGATTTTTTTTTTTTTTTCTAGAAAGGGGCTTTCCAATACATCTTTCAAAAAACTAGCTAGAAGGTGTATTGAAGAAGCCAGTGATTTTGTCAAGGAAAGAGTAAGCAAAAAGGCAGGCTTTGTAGCCTCTGCTGCATGTACTTTGTTTGACTGTAGCTTTAACTGAAACAAACAAAACACGCAACTGGGGCTCATCTCACCTAACTTTAGATATCCACGGAGTTGAAATCTGCACCTGAGCCAGTTATCTAGAGTTCTGTGGCAGTCAGTGGAGAAATACAGGCACTGCTACAAGGTGATTCATGTCATCCTAAAGCTGGCATCCAAATTACACCAGATTAATCACATTCCAGAAGTCAGGTGAGATGAATCCCAGCCCTACTGACTTGAACAGTAGTTTTGCTGAGCTCAATGAGGGGTGAGCCTGGCTCATGTCTGTGAAAGAAGGAATGTGAATTTTATACCGTGAAAGATGAAACCAATTGTGGTTTTAGCTTCTTGCAATCAAATAAATACCACATACTGACACATAAACCAGTGATGTTCCAGAAAACAGTAAAAGATTTAGTAAAACTAATACAGAACTAAGGCACTCGCAACAACAGCTATCACCTCCATGTTACCTTCAGAATTTCCTAGCCACCTTCTGTTTCCATGTCTGTAAGAGCTTCCCTCATTTGAGAAACTCAGAGGCTATGTCCTACCTCCTCAGACAGTAGACCCAGCTCTCTTGCAAAGCCCAGTCTAGCCTGGGACTCGCACTGACAGGTTTGCCAGCTCATAAAATGCGTGGATGGCAACTTTTTTAGACCGGGACACACACACACATATTTCCCACTCCCCTCAAGAAGTCAGTAGATTTTTGCATACTGATTTCAGCGCTTCAGCCGGAAGAAAAAGTTTTCTTCCTATTCTCTGTTCCTTCAGCTAGCTCTTGCACTGGTTTTCTGACCAACCAAATTGATCATTTTTTAATCCACCATATAGGAGGAATGGAAGTCATTCTACCTTCAGACCTATCAGACATTTGGGTTGATAAAGTAGTTCTGTGGGAGATTTCCAACAGTTTCAGGAGAGCAGTTAATCCTGATTGTCCACTTCTGAATCAAATAGACTTATATAAAACATAAGCACAATATATTTTTTGACAGAAAAAAACTCTACCTTTTTTTGACAGAATGGATGCAATGCTTGCTCACAGGAAAAGATTTTGAGTTGTTTGTCTCAGACAAACTGAGGTAAACACCAAATGAAATACTTGTATACAAGAGAAAGCAGTTTAAGAGAGAAGCGTTTACACCTGCACTGCTAAATTCATCTGTTTGAGGGAATGATCCCTGGCAAATTATTTAGACTGGTATGCATCCACTGCACTAGCTCCCTGTAGGAACTGTTAGCTACATCCATACCATATAGCTCTTGGATTTGTCTCTTCTCCGGTTCATATGTGTGGCATTCAGATAATATTATAATAACAACTAGGGGGGGGTTGTTCATTTTTTTCAGTTCAAAGTGTCTGAAATAATTGCAAGGGTGTACTACAGCTAGCCAGAGTGATATTTGCACGCCATAAAACACTGCTTATATATTGCATATACTGAAGTATGACAGGACAAAAATCTCTGGATCAAAGCTTTCTGGGATAGTGCTGGAAATTATCTGAGAAAGCATAGTGCTGGAAATGATTTAAAAAAGCACATATGTTCTGAAATATGGAGACACACCCTCCATGGGATGATTTTTGCCCACAACATTAAAGATCTTTCAGGTCCCAAATAGAAGACCTTTTTTCTTTATTTGCTTTACACTTTCAAACTTATTTTGACAGTTTATGACATCCACAAAACTTCCTGAGTGAATTATTGGCCAGCGTGTGCATTTCAGTCATCTCTCATTGAAGCTGATACATTTTCCAGATTATTATTTTTACAGTTTTAATATTTCTGGGTTTTTTTCAGACAGGAATATTGAGAAAGAAAGACTCCTTTTGGTTCTTTTTCCTGGGAACTACTTTAAGATATTTTTACATTGAAATGAGGACAGTAGAAATTCAGGAATAATTTTGCTCAGGTTTTCAGTTTCACTCAAAGCTGTTCAGCTTTACTAAAAGAGAATAGAGAAGAGAGGATATTTGGCTAACAAATTTTGTCCCAGAAGGCAAATTACACAGAAGATGATTATTACACTGGCACCTTGACTACAAATTCGATAAAGTGCTTAGCACAGCCCATCTCTGTGCTGAGTGTACTAAAAACAAGTGGAACCCCTGGGCACAGCAGAAAATACTGAAGGACACCTGATACTGTTCATTGTCATTTATCTTCTTTAGTGTCGAAACTTTGTAAAACCTGGCAAAACACAAAAAAAAGAAAAGCCAGATAGGGAACTGATAATTGTCAAGGTCAAAAGGAGTGTTATTCTTCTTTAAAGCTGTCAGCAAAAATAGCATACACAAGTTCACTTCTTTTTCTTTGGCTTTATTTTTTTTTTTTTAGCTTTACATTTTGACATTTTAAAAGCCCATGTCTAGGTTTTCAAGCGAGTTCTTTTCCCACTGGAATTAGAACTTTAGCTATCAGTGCTGAAGGACAATTATATGTAGAGATGGTCAGCTGGATCAGTTTACTTAAGTTCTGAGTGACTGTTTTCCCGGGTTTCAAAAAGTAGGTCATTGATATCCGTACCTTTTTTTTTTCTGATGAAAGTACATTAGAACCTGAGTCTTAGTGTGTGCCAGGAAAGCACTTGGCACATGCTGAGACCTGAAAAATGTCAGAAAGATCACATGGTCTTCAATGAATTCTTATTCTGTAGCATGCCTGACATCTCCTTTCTTAATTCCAGCAATCATCCCTGTAAACTGTAAAAGAATGCATTGCAAAAAAAAAATCTTCTGACTTATATTGGCCTCTAACCAAACAGTTTTGAACAGAGATAGCACGTATACATATATATACACACATAGATTTTTCATGATTGTTATAGTAAGTAGCTGAAATATCCCTGACTCATAGTCATGGCTAAACACTGATTTTTACAGTGACTCGTGCACTTCTGATATGTTTTTTCTCCATTTAACACTTGCTCCTGTTTAGTTGGTGGCTAAACATATTGGCTTTGACGTTTTCGTAGTTCTAAAGAAAACAGTTCATTTGCTCATAATTTGTAGTCTCTGTCTTTCTGCCCCAGATACAAACAGAAAAGCAAAGAACGAACTTCCTTTTGGACAGTCACAGCCAATCATTTACTGGTCTGTAATCAAGAGATTCAAATCTATTCTTTAATTCCCAAAAATGTATTCCACATTAAGGAAATACTAGAGAGCGGGATAGCCCCTCTAGCAAGTATAATAACCAACGGTTTCTAGAGCCGTAACCAATTGCTGGCAGACGTGAGGTTGCTCTTCCAGCGCCCTGTGGCAGCTGTGTTGAACCAGCTTGAGTCTAGTGTTTATGAGGACAAAGCACCACAGCAGCATACCCGCGCTCTCAAGCCAATCTGTGATCGAGCCTGTTTGCACCCACTCCTGTATTCATGCTCTAACTTGCTACTCTTTTCCTTTCTAATTATTCTGCAGAAATTGAATTAGATTTGAAAGGACAAAATATCCCATCTGAACCTACCATATATTTTATGCTACACGCTATTGCATGCTCCAGTGTTTCAGAGACACTCATTGAAATTCTCCCAGTGAGAAGAGGAAATTAAACATAATTTCTCATATATGAATGACAGTTTCGCTCTTATTACCTTCTTAGGAGATAGTGATGGCACCACAGCTGGCAGCTGTTTCTTGCACATGGTGTGGTTTAGCAGGCTTGTTCTGGGAACATCTACTAGAGCAAGTACATGGATGAGACAGGAAGATAAATATTCAGGTTTTAGTTCCTTAGGGACCTTTAGCATAAGGTAATCTATCAAGTTTTTAAGCACTGTCAAGAGTTCTGGTCATGTCAAAAAATACATTTTTTGGATGCCTGGGAAATTTTAACATCGAGGACTTAAGTCCCTTAAGCATGCAATGAATAGCAACCAAGTGCGTATTCTGATCATCTCAAGTTTGCACTGTGTTTCACAATTAGATACATGTGATGTATGATAAATCCACCCATCGTATCCCCTGAGACTCAGCTCCTTGCCCATAAGCTAGGTATAATAACAACTCTTTATTATCTATTGAATATTCAGTTAACATAGCCGTGGAGGTGGGGAGAAAGCAATTGTACAAGTGAATTGATATCTCTAATAGAAAGCCAGAGTCATAAAGGATGTTGAACATTGCAATTTAAATCATAAGATAAGAATTATGATGTTCAAACTTTATTTTACCGGTTATTTTCAAGCTTTTTACGAGCATTTTGACAATATCTATACCACAAACCATTTCTAATAAAATACATGTGATTTTTCTTTTTAAAAAATTTAATTCTTATACCAACTAAATAAAGAGAAAACTTTTCTTTTTTTCTGGCACAGTTTCTTCCACTACGCTAACTGACATAAGCTATGCAGGCAATTTAAACTTTGCTACCTGAGGAATGACATTTAAACTAGAAGAAAGTACCATTATAATTTAACTGGCAAATGGGTTTTTTAGTTGTCTAATATCAAGACTTTTCCACCTGATTAAGGTATAAGAACCAAAGTGTGTTTTGTTTATTCTCATGAGGTGGCATAGTACTGATTTGTTCATAATTGCAACATCTCAGATCTATCTTGTGAGTGTCTATGCAGCCCTTGGTAATTTTTGCAGTTACTTTTGTTTGCCCCATTTGTTTAACTTTAATCTCAATTTTTTCATCCAGGTGTTGTCCCTTTTCCAATGGACAGCCAGCATTAATATTTTACTTTGTCTGTGTTCTGGAATCTGGGGGAAGCTTTAAGGTATGCAAGCAGACTCAGCATTTGGATACAGTACATTTGTTAGCTGCTTGCTAACTCTTGATTTCTGGAGCAATTTGAATGCAGCCATCTTAGCAGTTTTGCAAACAATATAAAAAGCAGAAAAAAAACCCCAAACAAACCTCTATATATATATATATATGTGTGTGTGTGTGTGTGTGTGTGTGTATGTAGAGCTAACATTGGAAACTAAGTAACAAGTTAGTAATAATAACAATAGCAGTAACAATGATGAAAACAGTTGTAATGAGTGCATTAATGAACATCCAGATCAAAATACTGTGCAGAAATACTGTGTAACTCAAAGACATTTTTCTGTCCTTGAACTGTCCCTATATCTTTTTCTTCAGCAAGTATAAAAGGAAAAAAAAATATTCCTCCATTCTATCTTTATGACTTCTTACCTCAGGGGAAAAAACAAAGATTAAGAGTTTAACTTAACCTAACTAGGGTATATTTGTGCTTTTGTACATGTATGTGTGAGAAAAAGAAAAATATTTTTTTTTTGTTTCACTGCCCCACTGTAAGTAAGGCAAAATAGAAGTAAGTTCTCTGGTATTCAAACATAATTACCGGTCTCTAGGGAACAGAAAATGAAGTACGTTTCATAGTACCATTCAAAGCAGCAAAGGAAAAGAGCTTTCTTTACTCCATCTTATTTAATTCACTTTATGAGAGAAATAATAAGGAAGTTCAAAATTCAAAATTTCAGGAATTTATAGCTGCTGAATATTTTCTCTTCTTGCTTTACACAAGCTTTCATGTTTCTATGAGAACAGAAAGTACTATATACCTACAAATCAAAGTAGTAACATTAGACCTCAACTTTGTACCTGTGCAAGTAGTCATACAGTGCTCAAGGTGATGACAAATCACCTGTGTTTCCTGTTACACATTTCCTTTGAAACAGATTTTTTTCTTTCTTTTTTCTTTTTTCTTTTTTTCTTTCCCCAAGGCAGGTTTGGTGTTTGGTGCACATTATTTCTTTATTTTGTAGTACACAGTTAAAATTATCATAAAACAGAGTGGATTGTTTGACATGCTATTACCCCCATGTGGTGACATGACTGTCATGTCTAAGAAAGGACATTTTCCCCACATGTAGGTTAGGAAAGCCCTCGTCTGCAGTACCACCACTGTTGTTTTACTCTGTTGGACTCAGAGGAGCAAGAGTTTAAGTATCTGTGTAGAAACTGGGTGATTTGTTGCTATAAAGTCCTTGGGTCGGGTTCCTCATTGAGGGGAGCTGCAGCAACTTGTCTCATATACAGCAATGACTCTGGAGCAACTACTTTATTGCCTAGAAGAGTGAACAATGAGGCTTCTGGGAGGCAACTCAACCTGGTCTTAGCTTACTAATAGAGCTGAGAACAGTTTAATTTAGTGTAATCATAATTTGCATGATTTTTCTTCTGTTATATGAAATTCTCCTATGAAAAAGCTAGTAAAAAATCAATGGAAGGTGCAAGAAGGGAGATAGAGGGCACATCTCATTTCCTTCAAGTTTTAGAAGCAATCCACTTTATATAAAAGAAAATGTGGTTTGTCTTAGTTGTAACTATAGCTGCAAAAATTCTACTCTCAAACAGGAATGAGAGTTTTAAATAGATCTAGAGTGACTGAGACACCTATATCCCATGTCACAATTTTAATTAATACTACAGTCCTTTTTCCACTATGCACGTTCCTTGAAAACATAGAATTTGTGGTTTCACTGCTAGGTCAGTTCTAATCCATAGCTCTGATTTGCTTGGTCACCAGTATGAAAAAAGCTGGTTATTTCAGCAGCCTTAGAAACGAGATGCCATAATGCAACAAACCTCCACCATCTTTAAGGTGTTAAGAATAGTACCAAACATTGCAGCGAGATAAATATTATGCAGGGATAGGTGTAATGTCAAGGAAAAAGTTTTGCTAATGGTGAACAGTGAGTGAATTACCTCTCTTATTAATTGGACACGTTTCTGGTGTAGTAAATTAATATAAATGGGTAAGTAAGCAGCTGTGAGGAGGTCCCAAATTAGTATGAAAGACATCAACTATTTATGCAACTATATTTTTCCTATTAAGCTAACAACCAGCTAGACCATGTGGCCACATTTCAGATTAATTTATAGAGGTGTAAATCTCAGATAACACTGTTGTAAATCTAGAGTAATTCCAGCGAGCACAATGAAGTTACTCACAGCTTGCATTAGTGTAATTGGAATTGGAATACGGTCTGTATTATAATAAGGCACCAAGTATTTGGCAAAATTCACTTTGCTGGGGAAAAGCCTCTTAAGTTTTCCACTGAAATTTACTTCAGAAGCCAAATAAGAGTAGAGCTGTCTGCGTAATCCCAGGATGGACTAAGTAAATTTATACTGCGTTCTTTTCACAGAGCTGTTCATTGTTAATGGCAAATTCACTTGTGTGTGCTTCTAGGAGACTGCCTAATTCATAGACCATTTAAAACAGAACCACTGCTGATAGCTGTAATTAGTTTCATAGCAACTCTTCCTCCTGCTGCTGCAAGAGTGAGGCTGCTAGTCCAACTTCTGTAACAGGCATGTACCAATTAGTACAGCCTGAACCTAGTCCAGTGATATTGTAATGGAAGGATAATAGGTAAGGAACTGAGTTTACTTTTTTATTTGATCTTGGAGGTATTCCACTTGCAATTTGTTTGCAAAGGTCAACTTCAGAAAAATAGTTGTATCCTGTTTTGTTCCATCTAAATTGGGCTGTAAATACACTTTCAGTTTTGTAACACTGGGGTTCTGGGAAAGCACTCAACGACAGAAGAATGTTCAAGAAGTCTTGTACAGGAGATTAATTTGGAAACATTTATCAAATCCAGTGTCCTGCTTTATTCTTTCTAATCTTCAAAAGATTTATTCTTAAATGGAAGAAAAATATCTGAGATGTTACTAGCTAGGTGTTTACCAGATTAGAAATCTAACCAATGTTTTTTTTACCTCTTTCTGCATTCCTACTATACTGGTAATTTTTTTCTCAGTTGGGGCAAAAAAAAATGAAGTATTCACATCTGTTCCTCAAGCAAAAATCTCTTTTTCTTCAGAAATTGAAACATTTTATTTTGCTGATCCTTTGAGTTGCTTTCTATTAACTTGCTAAATTCTACATGGCTTTTGCAAGTATTTGACGCATCTTTTTTGCATCTATCTATAGTTTAGTGGCCAGATACACTTAACATTCCCTTTATCTTTTGCAACCTCAATTTTCAGTTTTTTCTCCAAGTGAGAACTCGGAAATGAAATTCATAAGCCAAAAAATAGACTAAAGCCGTTAGGCTACATTTCTGACTTCATCTGCAAGATCTTTTCACCCCACTTTTAATATAAAAACCAGCCCATACAATTTTTACATATGAATTTCAACTATCTTGAAAAGCTTAGTGAACCAGTCCTTCTAAAGAAAGCTTCTGCATTTTGTATAGTCAAAAAGCATTGCATCTAATCCATACAGCCTATGAGAGAGAGGTGCTCTGAAGCTTTTCAGAGGGAGCTTGTGCTCTCAAAAGGTGTCTAGTTCAGGCATCTAAGTCAGATGATTGACAACTCTCCGTGTTCCTTAACAGTTAATGAACATTAAGGCTACACAATCAAACTAGATTATTCTGAAGTAATCCCCCCAGAACCACATGTAGGATGGGCTCTTGGGCCTCTGAAAGGCTGTTTCGCTCTGCATATCTGCTCCTAGCAATTGCGTTATTTGCTACCATAAACATAACGCAGCTATCACCTCCCCCACTGATTTCAAGCGCATCTAAAAAGTGTAAGTCATACTTGGCATTCATACGAGTTTCTTTGGAAACGATTCATTCAAATGAGGCAGTGTATGGAGATGAAACTCGGTGTGTCTAAGTCACTGCATATCAAGGGCTGAGAAAAAAGTTTCTGGTGAGCAGAGACAGTATGCTTGTGGTAAAATGCAGGTCAGCCTTCAGCTTTGTGCCATCCCCATGGGACTTCCTTGTCATCACTAAGTCATAAGAATGAAGTTAGCATGATTTCACTCAGTTATGACATATGGGGGGGGTTTGTTTTGTTTTGTAAGATTACGCTTTACCTGATGTACCTTTTATGACTTAGGAGATATAAAACTATATTTAGAAGAATACTACTGAGCAGAGCCGTGCACATTGTGTGGGATGTGCACCAAGGTACTACTGGTGAAAAGCAGTTGAAAAGTCCTTTGTAATTGTAGTTCATAACTGAGTTAGCACATTGCTATGTACTCCTTTCTGGTTAAAAACAAGGTAAGAATTATCCCAGCGAACATACTGATTACACAAACCAGCACCCCCTTCCTCTGTGTCTCCCCCCCCCCCTCAAAAAAACCCACCACAACCCACTTTCATGTACTAAGACCTGGAATTCTAAAATTGTCATTACAAAACAGTGGTATATTTCCTGAATCCCAGGCAGCTGACATTGGGGGTCACTCTCTTTAATCAGGGAAAGAGTGGGGAGTGGCTCCCACCTGGAGAGAGAAAGGAAATAGCATTCCTGTCATCCCAGATTGTTTAAGCATGTTGCTGATACAGCAATGCTATTGACAAGCAGCAGCTGCGGAGGGGGCTCTCGTTATTCCTGTATCTCCACTTGCAAAGAATTCCTCAAAGACAGTGCTGTGATTTTCTGGAACCAAAAATATGATAAAAATGGACTGATCTTGCTTAACATATGAAAGAACTGTCCTTTATATAGCAGGCATTTTCTTTTTGAAATATGTAAATCATATGTTTTCTCTCTACACACGAAAAAGAGTAAGAACATTTCATATAGAAAGAATTGTATTTTGAAATGTCCTAGCTTCCTGAAAGCACTTTAGGAAAAACAAACAACAACTACCCTTGCACTTGCAAAAGCCACGCATATGCCTGTAACCTGTACAGAGAAATGTGGCTACCACAAAAAATGCTCACTTTACAATAGGAAGAAGAGAAAAAAAAAGATTAAAAGGTATAACTATATAGAATGCAAGCTGAAACCGATGAGTGACAGAACACAGCCCATTTTTTAAGTTCAGGTACAGACAAATTCTGTTCAATCAGTGAAATGAAGCACTTGCCAAAGTGATGAGAATGGTACAAGAGGCTGAAGAGAGGAAACTGAAATAGAAGGAAAAAACGTTCACTGAAATCTCTGAGAGCAGGATCAAACGTGATAGATGGCAAAGCAGGCACTATCATGGCTTGCCGTCAGGGGAATTGCTGTGGTTTTGTTTTATTGCGTTTCTTCCTTTATTTTGTGCTTTCCTTTCAAGGGCAGAAAATGAGGGGAAAAAAATAATTTTGAACTCAGGATAGTTTGAGGGATTCTGTGTCTCTCGTTACTGAACTTTGTGTTACTGCTTAACCCTATTCTCTCTCTTGGCCAGCTCTTAGGAATACTACTTATTCAGAAATTTCATCTAACAGCCCTTTCACCAAGTTCTGAAAGTTTGCAGAGATTTTGCTTACTCTATTCGATCAGTGCTAAAAGATGCAAGAAATAGGTACACGCTCAGTGGAGACAGACTCCAACAATGTTTAGCTGCTAAAAGTGAGATTCCATGCTCAATGTATGTACAAACAGTAGCTTTTCAAAAGTCCTATCCAAATTGGGTGGATTTCCACAAACCTGTGCCTTTTAGTATTCCAAATGTACTAAACACAGGAAAAACATTTTAAGCAGTATTTTTAAATGGTTAAATAAAGTTTCCCCAGCCAACCTGGTTTCATTTTAGTGTTCTTGTTTTTTTCTACACAAACTGAAAATGTTAGATCAAAGGTAGCCTGAAAATCGCTCATAGGATGTTTAGACAAGGCTTTCCTCTGAAACCATGTCATTAAGAAAGTGAGAAGAGACTGACCAGAATGGGTTGAGGAGAGCTAAAAGGGAACAGCAAGTAAAACCATTTGTTTAAATAAAAATAGACTCACAAGATCCCTCCATTAAAAAAACGAAGCATGTTGTCAGCATGGAAAGCTGGGCATACACAGTTATAGTTGTATGAAGTTACATGCAATTTATAATGTTTTAAAAATAAAGTATCAGACAAATTCAATAACAAGTGATGTTACAAGTCGTGTAGGATGAAAATTCTGTTAGAAATATGAAAAAAGGGGCAGTGATGGCTTTTTTGTGAGAATTAAAATATTTCTACAGAAAATATATGGTAAGAGCAGCTGATGGTTTATGTATGAGAGCATTATAAATATATGTCCTTTTTATATAGTTGTTTTCTCATTTGCTTCAACTGACTTTTTTTTTTAAGGTTGCTGTCTATGTGGTTTTTTTTAAAGAAACAAAAACAAGCTGGTGAACAGATAACCTTATTCTAACAGCAACATCTTGAGTGGGGGTGGGGACCAACCCCAACCTCCTCTGTGCACAGTCAGCATGAGTCCATAAGGACAAATGGTTTTATTTATTCACACACTAGTAAAATCCTTCCCGCTGAGCAAGGTTCTTTAGCAGGGTCTAATTTTTGTGTTTTATTTTTTATTTCCCACAGATGTTGAAGATGCTAGAATGAGAAGGGCCTTTTCTGGTGGGATTTTTAGGCAGGCTTTTCTCTGTAAGCCATAGTATTAAAACATAAAAGAGAGCAAGATGGCTTTGGGGATTTACAGAAAACAAAAAGCAGGAGAAAAAAAGGTTTTTTCTTTCTAAAAGACCAAGTAGTCAGTTGTTAATAATGGTAAATATTTATATCAGTGTTCGTACCATACACTTTTCTTTTCAGTTTCTCCTTTCCACCTTCCTGGATAAAATCAGCCACCAACTTGGAGATGTTTGCATGCTCAGCTCCCTTCAGATTTCTCAAATGCAGCTATCCGCATCTGAGCTTTTCATGATCATCTCTCTCTGCCATAAATGGAGAGAAAGGACCGATGCAGGGTAGAATACATCAGAGTCACTTTAGATATCTAGTTTAGGATGAAAGGAGTCTTACCCTATGAGTGACATGTTTTTCTACATATATATATCAGGACTGTAGGTGACTTGCTAAGGCATAGATATCTACATTGCAACTTCTGGTTTCGGTGAGACGAATCATGCCCTTGACATTCACCTTCTGTTCACAAAGAATGAGTTGCCTCAATCCATAGAGACAATTCAGCCAGATGAAAAAAAAAGACAGCAAAATAGAAAGACTGTACTAGACCCATTCAAAGGAAAGCAATACCCATCAAAGTAGAGATGGTCACAGAGACATCTCGCTGAGTCACAAAATATATCAACTATCTAAAATGAAAAAGAAACAATCAAAGCAGTCTTCACAGGAGAACATACACACAGTAAGAGAAATAACTTGAAGTAGCAATAGATAATGGAAGGCACATGCTTTTACAAGAACTGTAAAAACTGCAAATCTATGATCCCATGCTTGTCAGTGCACTAAAGAAAAAAAAGGAAGAAAGAAAACAAAAGGGGGAAAAAAAAAGAAAAAAGTAAAACAAGGGGAAAAAAAAGAAAACAAGAAAAATAAAGAAAAAAGTGGTAAAAGAAGGAAAATCCCAAATTACATAAATCCTGTAGGCTTCTGTGACACAAGACCTGATGAGATGCATCCTAGGATCTTGAGGAAATTGGCACATGTAGTTGCCAAGCGACTTTCAATCATATTTGAAAAGTCTTGGGAGTCAGTCAGAGTGCCCAGTGACTGGAGAAAGGGAAACATCACATCCTTTTTTAAAAAGGGTAAAAAGAGGGACCCTGGGAACTACCGGTCAGTCAGCCTCACCTCTGTGCCCAGTAAGAACATGGAACAGATCTTCCTGGAAGTTATATCAAAACTTGTGGCAGACAGGGAGGTGATTAGAGACCGCCAACGTGGCTTCACCAAGGGCAAATCATGCCTGATTAACCTAGTGGCCTTCTCTGAAGGAGTGACTGCATCAGTAGACAATGGAAAAGTTATGGATGTCAGGTACCTGGAGCTCTGTAAGGCCTTTGTCCCACACTAGTCCCACACTACATTCTTAACTCTAAATTGGAGAGATATGGGTTTGATGTATGGACTGGTAGATGAATGAGGAGTTGGTTGGATGGTCATGTCCAGAGTTACTGTTAATGGCTCAATGTCAAAATAGAAACCAGTGATGAGTTGTGTCTCTTAAGGGTCTATACTAGGACCAGTACTACTTAAAATCTTCATCAATGACATGGACAATGGGACTGAGTGCACCCTCTGCAAATTTGTGGATGACACCAAGCTGCGTGGTGCAGTCAATTTGCTAGAGGGAAGAGATGCCATCAAGAGGGGTCTTGGCAGGCTTCAGGAGTGGGCCTGTGGGAACATCATGAAGTTCAACAAGGCCAAGTGTAAGGTCCTGCAACTGGGTCAGGGCAATCCCCAGTATCAATACAGGCTGGGGGATGAATGGATTGAGAGAAGCCCTGCGGAGAAGTACTTGGGGGTACTGGTGGAAGAAAATTTGGACATAAGCCAGCAATGTGCATTTGCAGCCCAGAAAGCCAATTGTATCCTGGGCTGCATAAAAGGATGGGTGGCCAGCAGGTCAAGGGAGGGGATTCTTCTCCCCTACTCTGCTCTCACGAGACACCACTTGGAGTCCTGTGTCCAGCTCTGGGGTCCTCTGTACAAGAAGGACATAGACCTGTTACAGTGGGTCCAGAGGAGGGCCACAAAAACGATCAGAGGGCTGGAGCACCTCTCCTATGTTGAAAGGCTGAGGGAGTTGGGGTTGCTCAGCCTGGAGAAGAGAAGGCAACAAAGAGACCTTATTGCAGCCTTTCAATGTATAAGGTGGGTTATAGGAAGATGAAGACTTTTTTACCAAGCCTGTGTTGACAGGACAAGGGGCAACAGTTTTAAACTGAAAGAGGGTATGTTTGGATTGGACATAAAGAGGACATTCTTTACGATGAGGGTGATGAGACAGGTTGCCCAGAGAAGTTGTGGATGCTCCATCATTGGAAGTGTTCATAGTCAGGCTGGATGGGTCTTTGAGGACCCTGGTCTAGTGGAAGGTGTCCCTGCCCATGGCAGGCAAGTTGGAACTAGAGGATCTTTAAGGTCCCTTCCAACCCAAACTATTCTATGATTCTGTGATAACTATTGGGGTTGAAAGTTTCAGTTACAAAGAAAGACAAGTACTCCTCAGTTCCTATTCGTATCATTCCTTTTCTGGAAATTACCTAAATTATTGCAAACAAAAATCTTGGATTTTTGTTCATGGCCAAAAGTATTATTCTCAGAAATTCTTAGAGCTAAGGCAGCAGTGTCTTTCTTTCAGTCTTTTTTTATTATGAGATTGGTTTCAGAATCACTTCAGGTTTGTTTCTTCTTCAAGGTATCACTTAAGTAATTAAATTTAATTTCATAAACATTTAGACTGTCTACAAGATTCAGACAGTATATCAGCTGTTACAGCAATGTGATTAAGAACAGGCATAGGAATAGGAATAAAAGTAAAGGGAAAGAAATATTTAAATATAGATGTATCAGATTCCACTGTTTAAGTGCTTTCACATCAAAATCTGAAAATAGTGAGTTCAATTTTCTAGTTTACTCTGGGAACTCTAGGTCACTTTGACAACACAAATAATTGTGAACACATGAAGATGAGTTTTTGTTGCTTTTGTAATGTTATATAAGTGCAAATCAGTTGAAATATACAGGTATGTTTTTAGTTCATTATTTTCAAACAGGAAAGCACTATGACACAAGTGGATTTAAAAAAAAAAAAGAAAAAAAAAGAGAAAAGGGAGTTGAGCAAGGTAGGAAAAAGACAATCCTAACATGAAAAAGGTAGAAATAAAGAGGCCTTGAGCTTTGCACTGGAGAGTGTCAAACACAAACTTTGATTTAAATAAGAGGTATGCATCAAAGAAACAGGACTTCAGACATAGTTCTGCTTTCCCTGGGTCAAAACCAGCTCCTGCAACAGGAGGAAAAATGAAAAGCTGTCTCAGTTGGAATGAATTGTGGGGAAAAGTCAAGTAACATGAAGAAGGACTTGAACTTTCACTGACTTTAAAAACAGCTAGAAAAACCATTACCGCCCATGTCTTTTTCTCATTGTGCTTGTTACCACAGCAGATGCTGAGCAACAGAACTCACTCTGCAGAACTAAGATGAAGTTGGTTGTCCCAGCTCAGAGCAGCAGCAGTGAAGACAGTTGAGCTAATCAAGCATATCTTACATGTGAGCGAGAACAAAGATTTTGCTCCAACAGTGAAGTACTGAAGCTGGGTTGAAGACTCACAGCTATATCAGTTAGATACAGATGAAAAAATTTGACCATGATCTAAACTTTCCTGAGATTTCTTAGCGTTCTTGGAATTTTCTAATTGGGCTCAGTGACAGTTTCAGTTTGGCTTTAGCAATATTCAAGCAAATCCATCTCTGTTAAACTGTTTGTCTCTTGTTGCTCCATGTTGAGACCATATTGGGTGACTCATTGGTTTGGCTAGTGAACAAAAAATATTTCTAAATACTTCTGCTTGAACTATATGAAATTGTTTATGTTTGTTTCCTTCATTAAAAAAGATAAATATTTTATTTAGCCAAAACTAAAACAATTTGTTTTCCCTCATTCATAAAGAGAAGAAACTAAACCAAAGTATATGAAAGCCTAGATTTAGAAAGACTATGGATTTGCTTTAGGTTCTGGAATACCTTTATTTAGAAATATTGGATTTTTTTCCCTGTGACTAAGAAATCTCTTCTGATTCACATTTGACATTTTCCTAGAAAACACCTCGGCTATCAACTTTTAGTGTGTTCTGGCTGACTCTCAGTTTTTTCCTCTTGGAGCTACTTCATGGCATTTTAAAAACATAGTCACTCAGCCATAAACTAAAGCAGAGGAAACAAGTGACTAACCTTGTGGCTAGAGAGAGGTGATGTGACATTTGTGTTCCAGCTGAAACGCTTAATTATTTATGCAGAGGCAGAGACTACCAACAATCAACAACAATCAACAGAGGAAATAACTCTCTTTTTTGTGATGTTTATTCATATACTTTAAGATCAGAATACAGTCTGATACAGGACACAGAATGCAATCCTAATATGCTGTGGGTGATACTAGACATTAAAGAATGTTTATTAAAATATCACTGTGTTTGATGTGTGCTCCAGTGGCTACACTATTGGTTAAGAAGCAGCTAATACCAGAGTCTATTTTGTGAATCTAATACCTTTTCCTCAATTTTTTTGATGTGTTTTTCTTTTTATTCCCTTGCAGACATTTTTGGTAATTCTTTCAGCATTTTTTTTCTAGCAAATTTATTAATAAAGAGACAGGCAAAAAAATTTTAGCTTTAATTGTGACAGAAAAATGACAGACCAACTCTTACCTGCTTTTCACATCTTTCAGTGATTCATATGCTTACATTTTTAATTCCTCTTAGTCTGAGAAACTAACAATATAAAGCAATAGTCTCTCATGATCTATGCCAGCTGATATCCATGCACTCTTCCAGGTATTATATTTTTCCTTTCTTATGAAAAACAAAGTTTCTTACTATTTTCTTAACTATCTCATAGTTCCATTTAACATCATCAGTCTTGGAAGCAACCCCTTCCTCAACTCTTGCCTTTCCTCTTTGCTTCTGGTGTGGTTCTTTATGACATTTCTCTGCTAATTTCAACTCTTCTTTTTCTCAAATTCTTGGTATCTGATTTGTATAGTCTCTCTCTTTTCTTTTCTCTTACTCCCAACAGAGGGATGAAACCAACTTAGCACAGGAGGAGCGACACAATGCCCTATACCTATGCAGTTATTTAAAAAAAATATACCTATACAGTGATTTTTGGTTTTATCTTAGGATCTTCAACGCTACTCTAAATAATATTAGCCCTTACTATTCAAATAGAGAATATCTGAAAAAGCACAAAGAATTTACTCTCAGAAATGGTAATTAGTGCAACAAACAGAAATTATAATTAGCACAATGCAGTTTATTCTGAGAAACAATTCTCACCTCCCTTTTCCTTTAGTTGTGAAGAAACCTGTTTGTACTGGCAAAACTACTTCGCCCTTAATAGACTCATCACTGCAATACCCTATATGGAAACAGTCAGCTTTAAGCCAGTGCAAGACTTTTTCCTCTTAAAACTCAGCATAGCTGGTTTGACTTTTTTAAATTATACTACACTTTCATTTTTCATTGATACTACATTCAAATTTTCACTCTTCCAAGTGCTCGTGTTCTTGCAAAGTTTCAGCACTCATTTATCACCCTTATTAAGACAGAAATGTCTTTCCCAAAACATTTCTATTAGTTCAAAACACTTCTATTTGTTGGAGGATGAATTAAAAAAACAGGGGAACTCTCTTTAGCTCACACAGGGGACTTCATATGTCAAGGAATCTTCACAGAAGTCAAAAATACAGCTTCACAGTTGTCTGCCTACAGTTTTATTTTTCCATTCTACTGATCTCTCCTCTACCTGACCCCAGTTCCTTCCTTTAGAAATATTAGTGGATCTTTTCCCTATTTCGTAAACCATGTTTAATTCTTTATCCGAACATATTTTGAATTAATATAAAATTGTTCCGATTAGCTTCAGCATTTGGTACTTGGCTATTGGTTAAATACTTACGCATATTTGCGACTGTTTCATTGATACTGAGTTCACAGGATAACTCGGGGAGCAATTTCTTGAGAAAATCCTTGGAAGAATCAAAACCTCTTTTCTTTTTATCACGTGTCACCACATTGATGCAGCATAATGTAAAAATGACACTAACAACCTATCATGAGAACAGCTTACCAACTGACAGTAAAAGAAATGTATGCATAGTATATTTAAAAAAAAATGAGATATGAAGCGTATATAGAAGAAATTGAATCCTCTGTTTCTTATTTTGTTTCTTGAGGAAAGACCAAGGTTTGATTCATAGCACAATTAGGAAAACAGAAGGAAACTCTTCACGCTGCAGGTGGTCACACTTTGGAAAACTCTGCTCACAACACACACAAAGTAAAATCCTCGTCTTGAGGGTAAATCCTGATCTAGTTCTGTTTCTTGAATGTAGTTGAATATCACCTCATATTCTCCATAAATATGTTTTCATGGGAAGACTAACTGTTACAGATCCATGAATGCACACACTGATGTGCTCACATTTTATTCCTGCTGAACCACTAGTTAATTTAAATGCATAGAGCTCTTTCAAAGTTTATATACCTATGCTGATTTATACATTCTGAAGATCTGACCTACAATGTCTAATTTGTTTTGGGTACTAGGAAACGTAGATTTTTATAATTCAGTCTTAAAAAGCATGCAAGTAGTTGTACTTATTGTAGTGGAAAATATTATTCCCATTTTCCGCACGGTGGTCACATGTATTAGTTATTGCTGGTAATCACAAAAGGTCTGCTGGTGATGTATTGTCAGTGTGCATCTTCCAAGTGCTAAGTGTAAATAATTCATTGAATTATAGTGTAACTCCTAGGTGCAACCAATCGACTAGAAAATATTTACTATGTGGATGAGTTTAGTGAATCAAAGTTGCTTATACAATTGTCAACAATTCAACCTTGCTCTTCCCAACAGAGTTCACAAACTCATATGTGCTCAGTCTTGGGTATTCAGCAACAGATATTTATATTTTGTCTTCTGTGTTCTTAGGAAATGTGTGCTCTGTCATCTCCTCTGCAAATACTCCTCTGATATATAAAAACCCAATGTGTAGTTAACGTACAAAAAAACAAACAAACAAACAAACAATCTAACCTATCTTTCCAAAGCATAGTCATTTTTAAAGTGTCAATATCCAGTCTAAACTTGTATAAACATATATGCATGTATAAACTCAGTTACATGAAGAAGAGGTAATGAACATCATGATGAAAGAAAGAATTTCTTCTTTCTTCCCAGTGAGTAGGGGTATGCTTTCTTGGGAAAGCAGCCTGTGACACTTCATTCAGAAAGGGGAATATACTTCCTACCTGTTGCACAGCGTTGTGTCTCTAGCACCCTACATCCAATATGTAAGGCCAGGGAGTCAGAAAGAAACCGCAGCACTGCCACTGATGAAACTGCAACAGGAAAATGGGAGACATGGCAATATTTATGGGAGAAAGCCTAAGCATTATGCTTAATTCAAACCTGCAGAAAAAAGGGCTACAATGTTCAACAGACAAATCTGCTCTGTGTTTAGAAACAAGCAGGTCGACGTACTTTTATCTCAGAAGAATGACGAAGTGCTTTCTAGTCCATTATGATTGGGAAAAATAACATCTCAAACCTGAACATGGTTATTTCTAGTAGGATTTCACAAGGATCGGTAGCAGCCAATGATAGTGACCATTCCCCTCAGTTCTCTGGAAGTAAATTAAAAAAAACCACTCTCGATAAAATTTGCTGATGACACAAATATTGGCAGCATGGTAAATTGATAAGTGAGATAAAGCAGTCATACACAGTTATTGAAAGTACTTCATAACTCTGTCCCCTTCAAACAAATGGCTTTAACACAGACAAATGCTTAAGTTACATTTTTTAGGAATGAGCAAGGACTTCTGGAAAAAGATAATTCTGAGAGTGATCCAGCACACAGTAAAAAACTAAGCTCCCAAGATAAAGTTGTGACAAAAATGTCTTGTGTGCTCTTTTGCTGTGTAAGTAAGAGAAGAATAAGGAAGTCTTGCTGAAATAGATATCAAGATATAGAAGTCAGTATCATAAGCATATTTTAAAAAGGATACTGAAAAGCTTACAAAAGTGAAAAAAAAAAAATCAAAATTTAACACAAATTATTCCAGAGAGGAAAAAAATGTCTTTCAGTCAAAGACATAATGAGCTTAATCCATTTAACTTATCAAAAGAAAGACAGAAAGGTGATGTAATTAATGTCTGAGTACATATGTCAGCAGAATATATTAGATGATAGAAACTTAAGAATAACCAAATTTCCACGTTGTGCAACAAAGTTCCAGCAGTAACAATGGATTCTTCATCTCCTGAAATCCTCAGGATAGGACTGAATAATTTCAAAGGCATGTTGTAGCTGAATACAAACTACTGAACATTTGCAAGGCTGAGGATATACCAACACCCGCCGGTCCCCTCCAACTTGCAAGTATGGATTCTGAAGGACCCTAAATCTACTCAGCCCAAGTCAAAACACTTGATGTAAATTTGATGCAAAAAGTAAAAATGTAGTGTGTCAGTTACCTGCTTAATTAGTTATTTGTTTTGAATAGCTTTTATTTCAGATTGATAAAAGATGGTTTATAAAAGATTAATTACAAGAGAATAGTAACGGCTTTATCGCTGTCATTATTATCCATTTGTTTAATGAAATTTTCTTGAAGCAAAAAAAATTTACAGAGCTACTCAGCCACTTTATCTTTTATCTTGTCCTCTTGTTTCAAAATCGAGGTTTTTTTTTCTCCTCATTTTAAATGCTATTATTTGAATTTTATTTCATATAGCTTTTTTTTTCCCAGATCTGCAATATACTGGCATTTTCTTCCAACTTTGGATCTGTTCCTTCTGCCCTTTTTTAATTAAAATCATTTATTAATATCTGTAGGCATGTGAAGTTATTTAACAAATATTTATCCTCTGAAACAGATTCTAGATCATATCTTCGGTTTACATTGTAGAGGTAAATATTACAAACTTCAGTATATTAAGCTTTTATGTTATGGAATAAAATTACCTAGGAAGAGTAATGTACGGTGAAGATGTGGATGGCTCCAAATATGGAATTTATACACTATGTTATTAAAAGCCTAAGTTCTCTTATATTCTTAATGGCTGGAAAAAGAGACCTAACTGGTCCACAAATATCCTTATGGTATATCTGAGCCTGAAATTCCTTTTGGAACATAGAAATATAAATTATACTTCATAGTAACTAATACTTTTCTTTAAAAAAGGAGTATGAAAAGCCCACTTTTTAGAATCTGCTTAATGGAGCAGTCAGAAGGAAGTAAGAGACATGAATTCAGTACCAGCCTTAGTCTTCATTGACCCACAACTTTACCCAGGAAAATGTCCCTAACACTTTTGTGAAAAAGTGTCATCACACAGCTGAAAATGCTGAAAAGATGAGTGGCTTGGTAGGTAAGCACTTTAACCACAATGGTGTGAAATGGTAGGTGGCAGTGTTTCCTTCTTCACTACATTTTAAATAGTAGTGGCTATTACGATTTCTGCTGTGCTAAGTGCAGATACACGAGGGATGAGTTTTCTCATATGATTTCGATTTTGGACATTTTTTTGTTCAGTGTCACCAGACTGAATCAAAGAGAGCTGTAGGCATAACACGGATATGGAAACGCTTAGCCCCACTGAGATGCTGCCATTTCTATATGCAGGGCTGAAGGCAGTGAAGAAACTTTATTGGGAAAACTTTGGATCTTTAAGGACCTAAACAGTAAGCAGTGAGGTTTTGAGCTACAAAGCTCAACACAGACACATTCAACATAAGTTCTTGGCTTGGACCTAGTCTTACATCCTTTTTGGCACATCAAACCTCCATTTCTACTGGAAAAAGGCTGAACTGGACAATCTGTAGATTTAAGGCACGTTTAGAAGGAGGACCCCAGATTACACCTTTAATAAGAATTTTTTCCCCACCTTTCTAAGAACTTATGTTACAAATATTTCCAGTGAGCCATATCTAGCTCTGTCCTCTGCTTAACCTCTAATCTTCACGTCTCCAATGTTGTCGTGCTTCCTCACCTAAAATCTAGACATTAGAATAGTTCGGTGAGGAAGCATAAGAGCCAGAAGTTCCTAATTCACACAAGACTGAGTTGTAAAATAATGGTCCATACAAAGTTTCTCACTTTACTCAGTCATGTGATAATAAAAAATCAATTTTTCTTATGAAAATGATAGAAAGAAACATTCTTAAAAGAAAAAAGTTGTGACTGACAATTTAAAAAGTATATTTCAGAATTAAAACAGATTCTTCAGTCACACCAGGTGCATGTTTTGTCTGGTTTTGATGGAAAATTGATATGCTAAGACATCCCAGCATGAATACTTTCTCTGTGTCTTTAACCCTCAGTCTAGCACATAGATTGGGGTGCACAGTATATGACATACAGAAGTATATTACATACAGCAGTAAATGTTTCTCCCATACTTCTTTGCATTACCTGTTTAACCCTACTTTCAAATATATAGTTTTCTTCTTATTTTTTATATGCTGAGAACAATTGTGCACACATGCATCTCAGCTCCCTGCTGGCATAGCGATAACCTGCAGAGATATATTTATTTAATGCTACACTGAACAGATGAATCACTCTACACAATAACAGCTTCTCTTGCCTGAACATAAACAGGAAAAAATCTTATAAGCGGTCTATACTCTTGAGAAACTCTTTTTCTACGTTGGATAGACTGCAGCCATTTTCTGTTATAAATGATTCAGATTTCATAAATGGTTCAATGCAGCATTCTCTATTTTCTTCTTCAAAACAAGAAAGAAAAAAATGTTTTCATATATTTTACGCATACGTTGAAACAAGAAGAAAAAGAATACGATATAACAAATTAAGCTTAAGGAACTGCACACAATTCCTTCTGTTCCTTCAGGATTTCAGATAAAAGTAAATCTCTTTTTTTTTTTTTTTCCCATAAGAGAATCCCAAGTTTTCTGGAGATAAAAGTAGGATGAACTTTAGGGAGCAGTGTTTGACCGTGAGTAAAATTCAAAAGTTTATTCAAGATTCTAATTTCAAGAAAACCTAGGTAGTATTAACTGTAAAGAAATGTGAACAAAGCACAGTACTAGAAACAGGGAGTTATTTTCTACAGAGAATTACAAAAGGAAAGCAATATAAAATAGCAGTACTAAAGGCAGGAGTTATTGCATAAAACAACATTTGGCCATGAGCAGTAAAAAACCCAGTTCCACTGAAATCAATGGCCAAATTTCCACTAACTATAAGGGTACCAATATTTCACTCTATTGATAAATAGGGATATTCTTAATTGGAAATGTGTCATAAAAAAAGACCTAGATTATGTAGGGATGAAGTTATCTAAAGCTGTTAAGCTGTAATCTGACAAATTAAATTGCACCCAAATTATAGCTTAGGCCCAATCTTTGTATGATGTTGACTGCCTCTTAAGAGACATTAAGAAGGCACAGCTTCCATTAAAGCGAGTAAAAATAGAGTCCTGGCACCTCTCTGGACTTCTTTCTGTCAGAATAAAACATGGTGTCTGGGCATTTTTCCAGAAGTTCAATGTATTTCAATGTATTACATGTATTTTATGTATTTCATAATCTATTTATCATACTCTATGCATTTTGTCAATTACATTTCTGTGTATTTCATTATCTTATCTTTCACAGAAAGAGCATATTATGCTACTTTTCTTGCTATGATAAAAGATTGAGAGTTTATCAGACGAGTTATTTTACAATTAATGTATTTTTTTTTCTTCTTTCAGTAATTAGGATTTTTTTCCTTACGATATACTCTCGATACCAATAGTTTGATCAGCACACAGTGGAAAATATGTAGATATAATTAAAACTATTAAAATTTATATCAACTTTTATGATGAATGAACAAACTAAGTGTTCCTGATTCCAAAAGGAATTGCTTACATGAAAAATATGTTTGTATTGGCAAAAAATGTCTCAAACACTATTAAGGGGCCTGCCCACATCTCCTGGAAATGGCACATCCAGCATTTTCACTACTGGAGTTTTAGACACAATTGTCAACTGGTGGCATTTCACAGAATGGTTCAGGTTGGAAGGGACCTCTGGAGGTCATCTGGCCTAACCCCCTCTGTTCAAGTAGGGACACCTAGATCCAGTTGCCCAGGACCATGTCCAGGCAGCTTTTGAATATCTCCAAGGATGGAGACTGCACAACCTCTCTGGGCAACCTGTGCCAGTGCTCAGTCACCCTCACAGTAAAAAAAGTGTTTCCTGATGTTCAGATGGAACCTCCTGTGTTTCAGTTTGTGCCCATTACCTCTGGGCCTGTCACTGGGCACCACTGAAAAGAGCCTGGTTCCATCCTCCTTGCACCCTCCCTTCAGGTATTTATATACATTGATAAGATCTCCCCTGACCCTTCTCTTCTCCAGGCTGAAAAGTCCCAGTTGTCAGCCTTTCCTCATAGGAGAGATGCTCTAGTCCATTCAACATCTTACTGTCCCTTTGCTGAATGCATTCCAGTATGTCCATGTCTGTCTTGTACTGGGGAGCCCAGAACTGGTCACAGCTCTCCTAGCATGGCCTCACCAGTCACCTACCTAGAGCTGCTGGCAATCCTCCTCCTAATGCAGCCCTGGATACCATTAGCCTTCTTGGTCACAAGGGCACATTGCTGGCTCACACTGGCACGTGCTGAGTCACTGCTGGTTTATGTGATGCAGAACTAAATTAGTCTGCAAATTAAGAATCATTCAGTTGCATTCAGTTATTTAAAAAAAAAAAATCAGCTAGCTTTGATCTTCTGAACTTCTTCATAAGTGGAACCCTGCCTACTGAGGAAGACTACCCTGCATGTCTCTACAGCACTGCTCTCTACAGCATTATTTTCTTGTCTCTTTTCTAGTTCTTCAGATTGAACACCTCCAACAAGACATATTCCCTGTGACTGGGAAATAATATGTCACATACTATCATTTTTATATCTGGTTTGTCAGCACTGGTCATATAGTAGATAACACTGACAGTACCAGAATTTTTCTAGTTCTTTCTTAACACTGAACAGTATAGAATCACAGAACCATAGAATGCTCAAATTGGAAGGGACCCATAAGGACCATCAAGTCCAACTCCCTGCTCCTTGCAGAACTACCTAAAACTAAACCATATGACTAAAAGTGTCATCCAGATGTTCCTTGAACTCTGACAGACTTGGTGCCATGACCACTTCCCTGGGGAGCCTTTTCCAGGTGACCAACCACCCTCTCAGTGAAGAACCTTTTACTAACGCCCAGTCTGAACTTCCCCTGACACAGCTTCATTCCATTTCCTCATGTCCTGCCACTGGTCACCTGAGAGATCAGCACCTCCCCCTCCACTGCCCGCCTTGAGGAAGTTGTGGACTGCGATGAGGTCACCCCTCGGCCTTCTCTTCTCCAAGGTGAACAAGCCAAGTGACCTCAGCCACTCCTCTTAAGTCTTGCCCTCGAGGCCTTTCACCATCTTGGTTGCCCTCCTTCGGACACACTCTAATAATTTGATGTCATTCTTGTATTGAGGCACCCAAAACTGCACACAGGACTCGAGGTGAGGCCGCACCAGTGTGGTGTAGAGTGGGACAATCACCTCCCTCGACCGGCTAGCCATGCTGTGCTTGATGCACCCCAGGACACGGTTGGCCCTTTTGGCTGCCAGGACACACTGTTGATTCATATTCAACTTGCCATCAACCCAAACCCCCAGATCTCTTTCCACGGGGCTGCTCTCCAGCCTCTCATTCCCGAATTTGTACATATAACCAGGATTACCCCGTCCCAGGTGGAGAATCTGGCACTTGCTCTTGTTAAATTTCATACAGTTGGTGATTGCCCAACTCTCTAGTTTATCCAGTTGTCTCTGTAAGGCCTCTCTACCCTCGCAGAAGTCCACAACACCTCCTAGTTTTGTATTGTCAGCAAATGTACTTAATGTACATTCATCTTATGCGTCCAGATCATTTATAAAAACATTAAAGAGCACTGGCCCTAAAATTGAACAAGCAGTTATACTTGTTTAGTCTTTAGTTACACTCCTTAGTTTGGGAAGCAGAATGAAGGCACAGAATATCTTCTACTTCCCCTCAGGTCCCGTACAATTGAAACAGACAGTAGTTTCTTATCCATTGACTCACTGCCCATGCGGTTAAACACATCAGGAGAGAGATTCATGGGTTTCCACTACAGAAGATACCTGGCATAATTTTCAGTAAATGGAAAGGGGATGAACTCATGCATGCTCATGCAAAGAATGGCTTCCCAAGTTTTATCTGTAAAAATTAATAGAAATAAGACTTTGCAGAGCAATCACAGGAAGAGTTAAATTATTCTTCATAGCCAAATTTTTCATGCATTTACTTTCTGAAGCTCAAATCATACTTCAGCCTGTGCATATGTAGCTTCTATTAATATCACTGGGAGTTGAAAATTCAGTGTAAAGATTCAGTATACCCATAAGCTACATTTTCCAGTTACAAACTTGTCTGAAGGTAGCAAACAAAGCAGAGATGCCTATAAATGCCTTGATATTAACAGGTGCAAAGACCCCATCAGAGGTGGTCTGTGTTGGACATATTTGAACTGGTCTGCATGTGAACATAGATGAGGCATACCAAAGACTGGCTGCCGTGTGCAGATTCCTTCTACTCACTTTCAGTATTGGACCCATTACAGCTTCAGCTGCATTTTCACCGTGTCTAGTCACATTCACGAAGGTCTGCCAAGAGAAAACAGGATTGCCTCAATGATATTCAAGCCAAATCCTCCCCCCAGAAATGTCACTCACATGACTCCAAAAGCTTAGCTGCTCTCCCATGTATATTTCCTATTCCTGTCTCAAGACCCTGCTCCCAGAAGAAATGGTGATAATCATTAAATTGAGATAGCCATTAATGTGATATCTTCCCTTTCATAATGCAAATATGAAGTTATTTGGAATTTAGTTGTGTGTCATCAGAGAATATTTTTATCTGGATGTGGGCATATGTATGGTCACATTTAGTCTGCAAATCTAACTCTGAGGATGTTTTCTTTTGGGACAACGTTCTAGCTATGTAATTTTTATTATCTGCAGGAACAAGATCAATATGGCTCTTTTTTCCACTTCTGAAAGTATTTTCACGTTCCTGTCTCCTAGCAGTGCATGAATCACTTTAACACAGAACAAATGTTACTTATCCACTTCATTACTTCTTCCATCCCCACAACCAGTTTTGTGTGGTTTTGAATATTACCCAACATAATTACCAAAAACTTAAATCTAGTCAAACTAATTTACTGTTTAAATCCTACCTACGATCAAAAGCATGACACAGATTTTTTTTTACCTCATGACCTCCAAACTTCTGGACTTTATTCTACATTAACCTGTAATATAAAAGATGGAATAGAGGAAGTTAATTTAAATATTATTTCTGGTTTATAAACAGCTTATATTTCTCATGTATATATCCAGCTATAAATAATGGCCTCTTAGCCTATCTTAAATTAAGAAAGTAGTTTATTGTTAAAAGGAGAGTTAATTGATATATGTTTAAATGAATTTAAAATTATAATAGCCATTGTTTAAAATAGTGGTTATATTGACCTCTAATAACCAGGCACACAGAAGAGGTTATTCCCTCCTCACTAATGCATTACATTTGTAGCCCCAATTATTTAAATATTTACTATCTTTATGTAGTAAAGATGACACACTACCTGCAGAAATGAAAACTGTACAAAGTATAATCACTCTTTCCTTCTTATTAGTTTGGAAAAAAAGAGATATAAACAAAATATATTCAAGAAATGAAGAACAGAATGCATAGTACTTTTCATAGTTGCAAATAATTTGAAAATACCGTATGAAATTGTCCAAAGCTTTCTTTTTGATACCATATACTTCAAGAAATTGTTGCAGGTCACTTTCATGAAGTTGTATGTGTCAGTGGAATTATTCTGTTAAAATTTGCTTTCAAATGTGTTTACTTTAACTTTTAGATCATTTTGTATTTAACATGGAATTTTTCTTCTGACACGAAACATTACATTTCCAAAGCTGCAGATTTGTGACTCACTTTGACATTACTAGAATTCACACAGTTAAATTCCCATGCTTTACTTTGAAAATTGATACTATACTATAAAAAGAATTTTTAATTTCCATCTATGTAATCATGAAGTGTCTAAATGCAGTGTCTAGTTCAGGTCTGCAGAAATGTTAAATTTATTTTCCTTGTCTTTATCAATAGATTAATAAATAAACACTACAAAATGCATAAATTTGTGATGTTTCATCTTAGAAAATGTTTTTATTCATATTGACTGTACAGCCATATACTAGCCATGCTGAAGTCCATCTAGTAATAGTAACATGTTATTTTGAGGAAGACAATTCTGACACTGGAATCCTAGAACTGGACTAATAATTAGAGGGACATTTTCTGTTTATCTGACAAGAAAAGGAACTTTTAATAAATTCTAGATACTAAGCTTGCTAGTATCTTTTCCTTGTCGGTATCTGCTATTTCTCTTTTCCTGTCATATATATGAGCAAGCTGGTGGCAAATCTGATATACTTGTTCTACTGCAATATTTTTAGTCTGGTATGTGAATGTTGTCATTAAAAGAACAGGCACTATTATAAATGGCAGTCGTTTCGTTTTTAGATTTCAAAAGACTGAGAACTTAGTATTTGGTGCTTATAATCCATCTTCCAAATTAGTCAGATGTTGCAGCTATATTTGCAACGTTGTTGACACATGAATAATAGTCCAAACACAGTCTAATAATAACCTAAACCCAATACTGTAGACACAAGACCTATGAAAAAGCAGGTTTTTGTATCTAGGAAGATGTGTACAGTTGTCTCATAGTTGTTAATTTGTATTGAGTTTATTGCTAACTTACCCAATATTATAACTATCTTGTGATGATAAGTGAAAGATATGCATGCAATGATAATTTACTCCCATTGTTCTGCAGAACTCATGTGTTGTAAGTAATTATTTAGGAAATTTTCCTCCTCTGTACACGTAAGAAGCTCAGATTCAACAACTGCCGTCAGCTGATTTTTTAATATATGACTAGCGCACATTGAAAATACAAAACTGAAGCACTGATGAAGCAGACACAAAGGATATTTTGGGGTAATAATAGGGTAATACAATAGACTACTATAATTTATTTTTATTTAGAAAGAAAAAAATAATTCTATGTAAAAGCCAGAGTTCACAAAAAAACCCTCAAAGTAACGCTAACCCCTAGTAAAACTAGTAATTTAGTATGGGTATATTTAACCTGTTCCAACAGAAAGATTTCCATGACAACATAACAGAAACACAACTTTAGAGATTAATCAACTTCACATTGGGACGCGGTATGAAACTTTCCTACCAGAACTCATTTTGGAAATTGGTTAAAGTGGGAAGTAGAAGCTTTTCAGCAATATTAATTCATCCATTGCAGCAAAAATGAACTGGCTCACTTAGATCTTGAAGAGACACTTTCTACCATTTTCTCACAATGTCTGCCAAGATTTTCTTCAGCTCTTCAAAACAATCAAGGCTTGAAGCTTAACTGTTCTGATATTTTATCTTCAACAATAAAATAATTGTCTTTCTGGTGTAATAGAGAAATCAATTTCCTTCTCATCAGACTGGTCACACGGGCAAGGACTTCTGAGGGAAGCATTATGTACTGTCCGTGCTCTGCTCAATGGAAAGTTCATCACGGAAGGGTCTTTGGTACTCTCAGGTTCAAAAATTATATGGCATAATTTTGATGTTGAAGTGCTATAACTACTAGAGTTCTGAACGTACTTAATTTTAAGTGCCTGTTACTGTTACTGAAATTAAACCTTTGTGACAAAAATAAATTTTTCCAAGGTGAAAAACACACCTTTCAATAATTCACAACCTACAAAACAATAGTTTTTGTCACTTTGAATAATCAAAGATTTATGAAAAAAAATATTGAATGTTGTAATATAACTGTGCCTTATGACAGCTGTTCACATCCTTCTCATTTTAAAAGAAGAAGAAGGAGGAGAGGAAAATGGTACATATTAGAAAAAGCCCAGTCAAGCAAGACAATTTCAACTATTTATGTATTTTTAGTCTGTAACATTTATAGTGTCAATGAACTGTTTCTTCCACAAACTAATAAATCATGCACTGTGCAATTTAACTAGTGTGTTAGCGATATACTCAAACCAGTTCAGCAGTAGTCTGAGTATAGGAGTCATATATTAGTAAAACTACATACCACAGTAAAAGATCTGCCTCTTATATCAGTTGCAAGTGTGTCTGTAGACAACACACTCCTCATAGGGGTCCATAATCAAACAGATATGGCATTTTCCAACATTTGCTTTGTTCCCAAAGGCATCTAATTTTCATGTAAGTCACTAAAATTTTCATTATGTGTTTGTTTTCTGAAACAAGGAAAACAAACATTATTTCAGAGGTGAACTATCACAAGCAGTCATCTTGTATAATAATTCTTAGTTGCTTAATTTGTTTTTGGCCAAGACAGGCTGGATGATCTCTTAATTTCCCTTTCAAAACTTTGGTTCTATGACCATTACTTTGCCAAGTAAATGAAAACATATTAAATATTCATATATGCAAACATGTAAACAAAGAACAGGAAATCTACTGTAAAAATTAGTCACTAGATTAATGAAAACTAACTGATATTTTCTTTTAAATCATAAAAGTAAATATTGTAATTTAAAAAATAAAACACTTTTCATGTCAGGTATTACCACCAGCTTGTTTATAGCACTGTCACTGTTTGCTTATTTGACTAATCTAAACCAGCAGTGAGATAATCCCATTTATACTAGTAAAAACTGTTAGAAACAAACAAATGTTTATACGGAGTGTGTACGATGTGTGTATGTTTGCATATGTGCCTGTGTGTGCATTTGAGCACATGTGCTATGAGGAAGGTGAGTTATTTAATCATAAAATCACAGAACTCTTTACGCTGCAAGGGACCTCTGGAGAATACCTAGTCCAACCCCCTTGCTCAAGCAGGGTCATCTACAGCAGGTTACCCAGGACCATGTTCAGCCATGCCTTGAATATCTCTGTCATGGTTTAACCCCAGCGAGCAACTAAGCACCATGCCGGCGCTCTAGCACTCCACCTCCTCAACTGGACAGGGGAGAGAAAATACAACAAAAGGTTCGTGGGTCAAGATAAGGACAGGGAGAGATCACTCAACCAATTACCGTCACGGGCAAAACAGACTTGACTTAGGGAAAATTAACTTAATTTATTGCCAATCAACCAGAGTAGGGTAATGAGAAATAAAACCAGATCTTAAGAAACACTTTCCCCCCACCCCTCCCTTCTTCCCAGGCACAGCTTCTACTCCTGGATTCTCTACCTACTCCCCCAGCAGTGCAGGGGGACGGGGAATGGGGGTTATGATCAGTTCATCACACATTGTCTCTGCTGCTCCTTCCTCCTCAGGGGCAGGACTCCTCACTCTTCCCCTGCTCCAGCGTGGGGTCCCTCCCACTGGAGACAGTCCTCCACGAACTTCTCCAACGTGGGTCCTTCCCACGGGCTGCAGTTCTTCAAGAACTGCTCCAGTGTGGGTCCATTCCACAGGCTGCAGTCCTTCACACACAGACTGCTCCAGCGTGGGTACCCTGCAGGGTCACAAGTCCTGCCAGAAAACCTGCTCCAGCGTGGGCTTTCCACACGGTCACAGCCTCCTTCGGGCACCCACCTGCTCCAGTGTGGGGTCCTCCCCGGGCTGCAGGTGGAGATCTGCTCCACCGTGGACCTCCATGGACTGCAGGGGGACAGCCTGCCTCACCGTGGTCTTCCTCATGGGCTGCAGGGGAATCTCTTCTCCGGCACCTGGAGCACCCCCCTCTCCTTCCTTTTTCACTGACCTGGGGGTCTGCAGGGCTGTTTCTCTTACATGTTCTCACTCCTCTCTCCAGCTGCAGTTTCAGTGCCACAGCAATTTTTTTTTTTTTTCCCTTCTTAAATCTGTTCTCCCAGAGGCACTACCACTATCGCTGATGGGCTCAGCCTTGGCCAGTGGTGGGTCCATCTTGGAGCCAGCTGGCATTGGCTCTGTTGGACATAGGGGAAGCTTCTAGCAGCTTCTCAGAGAAGTCACCCCTGTCACCTTCCCCACTACCAAAACCTTGCCACACAAACCCAATACAATCTCCAAGGATGGAGACTCCACAGCTTTGCCAGGTAACCTGTTATAGTGTTCAACCACCTTCACAGTAAAAAAAAAACAAAATAATTTTTCTTAATTTCTAGTTTCCTTAAATGGAATTTCCTGTATTTCAGTTTGTGCCCATTGCATCTTTTGCTTTCAGTGAGCACCACTGATAAGAGTCCAGTTCCATCTTCTTTACCATCAGGTATTTATACACACTGATAAGATTCCCCCTGAGGCTTCTCCAGGATAAACAGTCCCAGCTGTCTCAGCCTCTCCTCTTCTCCAGTGCCTTCATTATCTTTCCAGCCCTTTCCTGGACTTGCTCCAGTATGTTCATGTCTGTCTTGCATTAGGGAGCCCAGACCTAGACCCAGCACTGCAGGTAAATCTCACTGGTGCTGAGTAGAGGGCAAATACCACCTCTCTCAACCTGCTGGTAACACTCTACCTAATGCAGCCCAGGAGGCTGTTGACCTTCTTTGTCTCAAGAGCACTTTTCTGGCTCACAGTTCAGTTTGTTGCCCAACAAGATGCCTTGTTCCTTCTCTGCAAAGTTGCTTTCCAGGCAGTCTGGCCCCAGTCTGTCCTGGTCCCCCAGGTGCAAGACTTTGCATTTACTGTAGTTGAACTTCAGGAGGTTCCTGTCAGAACATTTCTTCAGCTTGTCAGGGTCCTTCTGAATGGTGTCACAATGATTAGTTGTATTAGTCACTCTTCCCAGTTTTGTATCATCTGCAAATTTGCTGAGAAGGTGCTCTGTCCCAGCATCCAAGTCATTAACGAAGATGTTAAACCACATTGGCTCCAGTACAAGCCTCTGGTGTACACCACTAGTGACTGGCCTCCAACTGGACTTTGTGCCACCGATCACAAACCTTTGAGCCCAATCATTCAACTAGTTTTCAATCTACTTCGCTGTCCACTATCTAACCTGTACTTTGACAGCTTGCCTAAGACAATGTTATGGAAGACAGTATCAAAATCCTTATGAAAGTTGAGGTAAAAAAAAGCAACTGTTCTTCACTCATCCACCAAGCTAGTCACCTCATCATAGAAAGCTATCAGGTTGGTTAAGCATGATTTCCCCTTTGCAAATCCATGTTAAATTCTTCCAATCACCTTCTTGTCCTTCTTGTGTTTTGAAATGGTTTACAGGAGGATTTTCTCCATCACGTTCCCAGGATCTGAAGTAAGGCTGAGTGGCCTTTAGCTCCCTGGATATTCTTTCTTGCCTTTTTTTAAGACAGGAGTGTCATTTGCTCCCTTCTGGTACTAAAGAACCTCTCCTGGTCACCATGACCTTTCAAAGATAATCGAGACTGGCCTCACAATGACATCAACCAATTCCCTCAGCACTCGTGGGTGCACCCTATCATGTCCCATGGACTTGAATATGTCTGTTTTGCTTAAGTGGTCCCTAACCTGGTCCTCCTCCACTGAGAGTGCGTCTTCCTTGTTCCATACTTTCTCTCTGACCCTAGGGGCCTGGGATTCTTGGAGACTGGTACTACCAGTAAAGACTGAGGTAAAGAAGGCATTGAGTACCTCAGGCTCTTCTGTGTCTTTTTTCACAAGGTCCCCTGTACCACTCAGCAGCTGGCACATGTTTTCCCTAGCCTCCTTTTGCTGTTTATGTACTTTTACAATCCTTTCTTGTTGCCCTTCATGTTGGCAGATTCAGCTTCAGGTTGGCCTTAGCTTTCCTAACCCCATCCCTGCAAGGTCGGAATCAACTTTATATTCCTGCTTATAGCTTTTTCACAGTTCTTTTTTATCTCTGTGTTCAGTCAGGAGCTTCTTGCTCATGCAAGCAGGTCTGCTTGATCTCCTAATTGTTGGGATTGACCTTTCTTGAGGTTGAAGGAGGTGATCCTTGATCGCATTGGTGATCAGCCAGCTCTCCTGGACCCCTTTTCTCTCCTGGGCCATATCCCATGAGATTATTACAAGCAGATCTCTGAAGACTTTGAAATCTCCTCTCTCAAAATCCAGAGCTGTGGTCCTGCTTTTTGCCCTGCTCCCTCCTTTTAAGATCCTGAACTCCACCATCTCCTGGTCACTGTAGCCACAGCTGTCCCTGACTTGCACATCCCTGGGCAGTTCTTCCTTGTTTGTAAACATCAGGTCCAGCAAACCACCTTTCCTTGTCGACTCCTGGATCACTTGTGCCAGGAAGTCATCACCAGTGCGCTCCAGAAGTCTCTTATGTCACCCAAGTCCTGTTCTTCCAGCAGATATCGGGGTGGTTAAAGTCCCCCCGCAAAGACAGGGGCCTGCAAATGTGAGGCTGCTTCAAGTCATCTGAAGAAGGCTTAACCTACTACTTCTGCCTGATCGGGAGCTCTCGCTCTGACTTAAGCCCAGCCAGCGGGTGAGTCCCACCCAGCCACTCGCTCACTTCCCCAGTGGGATGTGGGAGAGAATCAGCAGGCTACAAGTGCAAAAACTTGTGGGTTGAGATACAGACAGTTTAATAAGTAAAGTAAAAGCTGTGCGCACAAGGAAACCAAAACGAGGAATCATTCCCCACTCCCCACGGGCAGGCAGGTCTTCAGCCATCTCCAGGAAAGCAGGGCTCCATCATCCCTAACGGTGACTTGGGAAGAAAAATGCCATAACTCTAAACATCCCCCCCTCCTCCTTCTTCCTCCGGCTTTATATTACTGATCATGACGTCGTATGGTGTGGGATATCCCTTGGGTCAGTCGGGGTCAGCTGTCCCGGCTGTGTCCCCCCCCAGCTCCTTGTGCCCCCCCAGCCTGCTCGCTGGTGGGGTGGGGGGAGAAGCAGAAAAGCCCTTGGCTCTGGGTGAGCCCTGCTCAGCAACAGCTAACACATCCCTGGGTTATCAGCACTGTTTTCAGCACAAATCCAAAATATAGCACCATACAATCATACATGAAGAAAATTAACTCTATCTCAGCCAAAACCAGTACAGGTCTATAGCAGATAACCACTACAGCAACACCCATGTTGGTCTGCCCACTAATCTTGACCCATGAACTCTTGACTGGCTCCTGACTCATCCTAAAGCATACTCCATGCATTCCTGCTTCTCTTTTATGTAAAGGGCTAATCCCCCTCCTGGCCTTCCCAGCCCATCTGTCCTTAAGAGCCTGAATCCATCCATTGCAGCAGTCCAGTTGTTAATGACGTTTTCAAACATTGTTTCTGCCAGCAAGATAAGAATGTAGGAATTTCTCACAGAACTTCAAAGTCTGGCACATTACTTATGTTTTTCCACTGAACAACTTCATGTTATTTATCCAAAACAAAAGAATGCCAAAGGCAACAGTGGACAATCATTTTATATGAAACTTGCAAATGCCACATTTGGTTCCAGAAATAAAAGATTCAAATGCCATTAGTGTAGCATGTGGACTGGAAAGATTTCAGAATTTCATCCGTCTGTTTAGGTTTATTGCAAATTATTTTAAAAATCAGATGGGCTAGCTAACTCTAACTTTAAAAAGCATGAAGCCCTCCAGGAAAGTCTTTCACTTGTTTAAAAGACAGTTTAATTTTAAACACCTAACTTCTTCCTGGGAACTTGCTAAAAAGCTCATTTGACATAAAGATAAAAAAAAGATTGGTTTATGAACTGGTACATCCAAGAAACCTCTCTACCTCATAGATTGAAAAAAATAAATTATAAAAAATTAAAGATCTCATTAAATCAGGATGATAGCTACCTTCCCTTCAAAACAAAGAAAAATAATGAAACTGTTAAAATATATATTATTGAATAATCCACTCAAAGTTTGAAAAAGGAATCATTGGCTTTTAATGACATAATCCTTTGTAGGATAATCCATGATGAGAGAAAAATAAGAGAGTAACTAATGGTATGCTGATTTATCAGAAGTAGTTCTGCCTAAGAGGTTCTCAGTACGTACAAGCTAGACGTTCCTTTTTGGTTTTCTTTCTTTTTTCAAAGGCTACTGTTGTGATAGCACATTGTGTATTCCCAAAGCGTTGTTCTGATCTGTGGCAGATCCACAGGGAATTGTACCTTTAAAATCATCTGTCTGTGAGTGAGCTGTAGACAAACCTTTTGAAAGATATGAAATACAAAGTAGTTAGACAGGAAAAGTTACCTCTTTTCTTCCAGTATACGCAACAACAATTCTGTTCAAAACATGGACAGCAATCTTTGGAAAGGCTGCTCACAACATACAAATCAGAATTAAAGAAAAATAGTGTTACTTTTAAATGACCTTCCATCTCAAAAGATGTCAAGATATTTTCATCCTTTATTCAAATAATGAATAATATATGAAAAAAAAGCGCCCACTTTTAGTTGAATAAGTTGAAAAGAAAAATCTTTTCATATTTATTTCACTGCCTGGGTAAAAGTAAGCCTTCTTCCCAATTCAGTCCTTCACACAGTAATTGTTTATCTTACCTGATGCTGGTAATGTCTGTCATGTAAACTGTGACATTCGTAGCGATAATTACAAGACTAATTAATTTCACATCATCTGGCATAATGGCCATGCAAGAATGAGTCATATTTCAGTTCAAAGAGTTGCCTCAACCTGTAAGCCTTGATTGTATTTATTCTTCTGACTCAAAGTGCAACTGCTCTATCTCCCGTAACATATCTTTTGGAAGGTTTTTAAAAATATATGAATGCTTGGAGAAATGACACCATCCTTGGCGGCAATGGGTATGAAAGTACAAAACAAACATTCCAGTTGTGTTTGTCCCACACAGACAAACCTCAGTACATTGCTTGCAGGAAGAGATGCCATGCAGAGGGATCTTGACAGGCCTGAGAGTGGGCCAATATGAACATCATGAAATTCAACAAGGACAAGTGTAAGGTCCTGCAACTGGGGTCGGAGCAATCATGTCCAGTATCAATACAGACTGGGGGATGAATGGATTGAGAGAAGCCCTGCGGAGAAGTACTTGGGGGTACTGGTGGAAGAAAATTTGGACATAAGCCAGCAATGTGCATTTGCAGCCCAGAAAGCCAATTGTATCCTGGGCTGCATAAAAGGATGGGTGGCCAGCAGGTCAAGGGAGGGGATTCTCCCCCTGTACTCTACTCTGAGACTCCACCTGGAGTCCTGTGTCCAGCTCTGGGATCCCCAGTACAAGAAAGACATGGACCTGTTACAGTGGGTCCAAATGTGGGCCACAAAAATGATCAGAGCGAAGGAACACCTCTCCTACAAAGAAAGGCTGAGAGAGTTGGGGTTGTTCATCCTGGAGAAGAGAGGACTCTGGGGAGACCTTATGGCTGCCTTTCAATACTTAAAGGGGGCTTATAAGAAAGATGGAGAGAGACTTTTTACCAAACCTGTAGTATCAAAACAAGGGGCAACGGTTTTAAACTGAAAGAGGGTAGGTTTAGATTGGACATAAGGAGGACAGTTTTTACTCTGAGGGTGGTGAGGCACTGGAACAGGTTGCCCAGAGATGTTGTGGATGCCCCATCCCTGGCAGTGTTCAAGGCCAGGTTGGATGGGGCTTTGAGCAACCTGGTCTGGTGGAAGGTGTCCCTGCCCGTGGTGGGGGGGGGGTTGGACTAGATGATCTTTGAAGGTCCCTTCTAATCCAAACTATTCTACAAGTCAATGATCCTACATGGACATGACTAGAAGCTGTAGAAACATAAACCTCTCCTTGCAGCAGACTGAGCTCAGGAAGCAGGCTCCACTTGTTATTTCCTTTGGCTGGTGATTTGATGTAGAGATTTGTCTTATGAAAATCTACTGTCAGTTAGAATTTATTTATTTTTTTAGGAAAACATCTCAGTATAATGTACATAGTGATTTCTATGAATAATAAACTTGTATTTATTTGGCGAGATCTCATCAGAAAGAAGAGATATAAATTTTAGATCTCCCAGAAATAGCAAAGTTTTTCTGTGCTACTTTTTGAACATTGAAAGGAGGTTTGGATTTATCAGAACTCCACAAAAATTCTTGGTAACATATGGAAGTACTAATACCAGACCTGATCTTTCCAGTTACATATCTACCCTAGACTGGCAGATGGTGAAAGAGAAGAAAGAGCAATCTGACTTTAACAAATAGAACAGAGAAAAAAGTATGATCAGTTTATGAGTAATATTAGGATATGGCAACTTTCCCACTCTTCTGATTAACTTCAGAAGCTATGGGGAACAAGATGAATGTAATTGACCCCTGTAGGATGTCACATGTAAATCTATAGGAGGAATAAACAGTTCAGCACTTTCCTTACAGTTTTAGCATTCAGGATAAACATGGTGAAATTGTCTTGAGGTTGAGAGATTTGGGCCAGTTGGTAAATACTGCAAAGGGAAAAAAAATGGACCTGTCAAATTTAACATCATCAGAAGCCCTATTAGGTCCTGAGAAAGAAGGAAACACATACCTCTCCTGGGTCCATTTCTAGCCACAGCATGTTTTACTCTCACAGTATGTTGGCAAACCCTTTTATTTCAACTGCAAATGTGTACTAACATATAGGACGAGCTTCCTAACTGAGAAGCGTGAATGTATCAGAAGAGACAATCTGGAATGCTGTTTTTCTGCTTATGTTCAAAGGACAGAAATAGCCAAATACCAAAGGCCTTTTTCACCTACATAATGTGCTGAACATTGGAATTTCTACCATAAAGATTAAACCTCATTAGAAATACAGCTAGTGACTGAAGGAGAAAAAGGAAATAATCAAGACTGAAAATAACATGAATGCTTTTTTTAGAGTGTTTCAGACTTCACCTAAATGTGAAAGAGCTGCTATATTCATTTTAGGACTGGAAAAAATGCTTTCTATCTGCTATTATGTGATATTATATGTGGCATAATATCGGCATCTGTAAAACCACTTTTAAGAAAACGTCTGTGAGGCAAGGTTTATTAGTGTAGATATGGAGCTATTATTATGCAACTATACTCCTTTTGGGACCAAACAACTACCTTTCATGCCAATTTGTTCTGCATCAAGTGGAAGTACCAGCTCGGGTCAGCTCTCAGCCTGTGCTCCATTACAGGGTCTAAACATGCCTCAAGTCACTACTGACCTTTCAAGGTTTTACCCAATGTCACCAAAAAACTTTGCTGTTAGCAATTTATTTAAATTGCTAGAATAGAAGGTTTGCTTTGAAAACCTGTTCCATTAGTTCCAGCTAGTCAAAAATATTGGATGTTTGAATATATGCAAGTCCACACAAAGTCCAGGGCTATTCCTGCTATTTTGTAACACCCAACAGAATATTATTATGAAGTCAAGAGGCTGACTACAGACATAAATTTGTTCTTAGCACAAAAAAAACTCTGATTAAAAAAAGAGAAAAGCAGAGGCTGAAACCACTTTTTTTTTTTCCCTCTGGTCACCACTTACAGGGAGTTTTACAGTCATGGCTCAGCCAAAATCTCTGTTGCCTTCAGATGACAGGACTGAGCCCAATATATGACTCAAATGGCCAAAGCCTTTATACAGTTCTGCAGCAGACCTTTTCTTTCTATTTTAAAGGTTAATCCAGATCACAGCTGAAACTGAACATGTTATATAGAGGGGCTTATGTGGATTTGACTTGGAGTTACTACAGTACTGAGAGTAATGCACATTATAGTAAAATAAGTGCCAGTACTTTGATTAGTCTTTCCTGGGCTGCTCTCTGGGGATGTGTGGAGTAGTGTTGTGAGCTTATGAATATAAAAGCTGTCTGAACATAAATTCAAAGTACTTTAAGAAAAAGCAGTTTAATCATGGCACAGTATATAATATAATGATCCTCTTAGCTAAAGTATAATAAGATAAACTTTAATCATAATCAGAGTTGTACTTGTGGGTGCATTTACAGGACATTTTTTGCCACAATATTATGCAAAGTTATGAATTTATTTCTCTGTGTGCATGTGATTTGAATAAGGTTGGGAAAACAGTCCTATATACTGAGCAAGATCGTCTTATTCATGTAAGCTATGTTTGCTAAAAGCTCTCTTAAGGCACCTTTGGTGTGATCTACACTGGTCCTCAAAGTTAAGCATGTTCTCAGGAGTTTTTATAGCACTGTAATGAAAATTACAATACAAAGAATTTTCATTAGGCTTGCTGGAAATTGTTCAAGCAATGGAGTTCCAAAACTAATTACTATATAATGTTTGTAATTTTTCTAGCCTTTCTTTTCATTTGCCTCTTTTTCACAGAAATGAAGGTACTTAAGCATGCAAACTTATTTTCAATTGTTGTAGTGGTTTTGAATGATGCCTGATAAGCCAGAGGCTATTTTATTAATTACCTAAGTGTAAATGCTTGTTCATCTGTCCAAAAGACTTGTGAAAAAGTATCTGTAGACATGAAAGTTATGTTTGATGTAATAGTTTCAAAGCTGTGGCCTTTTCAGAACTGCAGTATTGCTAGCAAGACAGAATAGACTGATGATGTTAATAACTGATAAGAGAATGTGTAGGGGATTTGGGTATTTACAACACTTTCTGGTTGTGGTTAAGACTTGTTTCTACATATTTGCTTATCTTTCTTTAATTCAGGTTGCAGTACTGTAGCCAGTAGGCTTTTCATTGTTCTGATTATCTCACGTGTAAATTTTTGGTGTAGTTATTACACTACCAGTAACTATAACTAGATTGACGTAATTATCTTCCTTTACTACATCATCAGAGGGAGAGATGTTCAAGTGATCTGAACTGTGGTCACTTATATTTTTTATTGCAGTTCATTGTACCTAAAAGATTGAGTAATGATCAGGGCAAAGGTTCAAGCATGTGTGTGTTGGTTTTAGCTGGGATAGAGTTAATTTTCTTCACAGTAGTTGGTATGAGGCTGTGTTTTGGATTTGTGCTGAAAACAGTGTTGATAACCCAGGGATGTGTTAGCTGTTGCTGAGCAGGGCTCACCCAGAGCCAAGGGCTTTTCTGCTTCTCCCCCCACCCCACCAGCGAGCAGGCTGGGGGGGCACAAGGAGCTGGGAGGGGACACAGCCGGGACAGCTGACCCCGACTGACCCAAGGGACATCCCACACCATACGACGTCATGATCAGTAATATAACGCTGGGGGAAGAAGAAGGAAGGGGGGGACGTTCGGAGCGATGGCGTTTGTCTTCCCAGGTCACCGTTAGGCGTGATGGAGCCCTGCTTCCCTGGAGATGGCTGAACTCCTGCCTGCCTGTGGGGAGTGGGGAATGAATTCCTGGGTTTGCTTTGCTTGTGCGCATGGCTTTTGCTTTACCTATTAAACTGTCTTTATCTCAGCCCACAATTTTTCTCACTTTTACCCTTCCGATTCTCTCCACCATCCCACTGCAGCAGGGAGGGAGCGAGCGGCTGGGTGGGTCTTAGTTACCAACTGGGGTTAAACCATGACAATGTGCTACTCTGTTTTCCTGTGTACCGCGGATGTGCGAGCACTTAAAAGGTTTATTCCATTGTAGTACATAGGAATATGATATCCAATCGTTCCAGGTGTCTGTCAATCCTACCAGATTTTCATAAAATACCTTGAAAACATTTTGTCTGTCTGGAGTCACAAGAGTGACTGCGTCAAGAGTGCAAATATTCAGGTCACAGAAATTTCTGGTATGCCACAGGTGCCATCCAGTGTGCACACCTGATTTCTTGCTATGGAAAAGTCACGGTGGTAGGACAGGGATGAGGTAGCTGCATGATTATGATGGCATTGGGGCACTTTAGAAGAATTCAAAGGTGAGTCCAAATCTGGTCACAGAGACATGGTCTTGGGGCTGAAGTGTCAACAGCGAGGCTGGAAGAAGCTCTGAGGAGAGGGCTCTGCGCCCCGGAGAGCTGTACAGAACCCAGGGGCTCCCTCAACCTCCTGGGCTCCCTCCTCTGCTTCCTGAGGTTTTAACAACAGGGCAACCCCAAGAGGAACCCAGGAAGGATGCTGATGAATTTCTGTCCTGATTTTAACAAAACCAAACTGAACCCAAGGTGTTTTTCACGGACCACTTCCAATCTGTAACTGGTACACTTGACAAAAATACCTGACCAGCTTTAGTGATGATTTACAATAGCACCATAATAGCTATGTAAAAGCACCGTATGTTTATTACATATTTTCCTCAGTGCTTGAACGGAATGGGTGACATTTGTGGCATTCTGGTTTTGTCTATATTTGGTGCTGAATAAACTAAACAGGATATTAGTAAGAAAATATTATTTAATTTTTTTTTCCAAAAACTTAGAATACAATTTAAAGGTACACTTCATAAGATACATTTTCAAAGATAAGATGCATTTTTAAACATTTTAGAAAAAAAACACAGAGAAGTATACTCAGGTTAGGGAAGAAAAACAATTGCCCATTACATTAAGCAAACTATGCTATACTTTAAAATGATGTTTGGTAAACATCCAAATAGCTAATCATTTCAAATAAATAATACAAATATATCAGTTGAATGCAGGCTTATTTTGATTAATTCAATCTTTTAGTCTAGGCATCCTGGCACTTAGTTTGCAATATGAATTCTTTAATATTAAGTTATTTCCTATTAAAGAATTTTAAAACATTGTCTCATAAATCTGTGAGATCTAAATGCAACAGTATAACTTTGGTACGAAATAGAATATTAAGCTAACATAAACAAGCATAACAATACCAGCTTTCTCTGGCAAAACACACAGAGATCAATTCACTGCTGACTTAAAAAGGATTTCACTGACTTCATGGCAGTTTGGCCTAAGAAAGAACTTTAGTCATGGACTTCATTGAAGGTAAGGTTAAAAAATTAATTTTGCAAGCTGGGAGTCATGTATTTTCAAGTCCATTCCATGGAAGTATGCACAAGTCTTGTTTTGATGTTTCTCACTGGAGCAATCAGCTAATATGTACCAAAAGAGTCCCCACCTATACATGTCATTTGCACAGGCTGTGGACTTGAACCTTAGCTGAAGTCAGCAGTGCAATGACTTGACAGTAAAGACAGAAAGGTAGGACTGCTGAACTTTGACAGTGGTTTATACCAAACTTTAGTAACTTATTAATGAGTCTAGCCGAGTGATAAGATCACACACTACCTGCTCACAAAGTGTGGAAAAATCAAAGAAGCTTCCACAGGCCTTGTTTGGTAACAAAAAGACAGAAAATTTGTTTATCTTACCAGTAAGATAAAGTGAAAATGCCTGTATGTTATTTACACTACACTTCAGATTTTAAAAAAAATAATTAAACTTTAATTCTCATTATCTGCTAAACTTTCAATTTAAAGAACATTTTTGCTGTCCTAAAATTATGCACATTTCTAATTAACAGAGACTATTCTCTAAATTTCATCATATTACCAGTTACATTATTTGATATCTGAAGCCATCATTCATCTAGCGTTGTTTCTGTTTGAGAATCTCCAAATTTGTATAATTAACCTATTTTGTATCCCGTCTGTGTTGTCTAATTGACAACTCTGGTGGGAAGCAGATCATATTTGGGAAACTCTGTATAAGTCTTTTAAAAACACAGGTTAGGATTGGAGACATTTTATGGTTACAAGTACCAATAGTTACCCCCTTCTTGGGAAAGAGATCTAAGTATCTAAATTTACCTTTTCATGCTTCATAGAAAATTTGACTGCAACAATGAATAAATAAATACACTTTGAACATATAACATCTGTTGAACATACAACATTTCTGCAAAGGCAATGCACAAAATAACTTGGTGAAAATACTTGCATGTTTATATACACAAGTCAAGTATTAAAACACAACAGTTCTTAACGAGAATGCATATACAACAGTCATGTTATTACTGTGGGTAGCATCCAGTGTGGGAAAATTAATATAAGAAGAAAAGTTGAATGTAATGGTGTAATCACTCAGAATTTTTTTTTTCGCATAGAATGCTAATATCTAAGACATAGGGAATTATAGCAAAAGGAGATGTAAATAAATTCAGTGACTTCAGCTGCCTGTCAATTCTTCCTACCTTTTTTAAATAACCTTTTTCTGAGTTCAGTTTACATTCTGGTTTTGATTGCAATTTGCTTTTCTTTTGCAACTCTCTCCCTGTAAGTGCAAGCAGAGGCCTCGCTACGGAGCACTAAGCTGCGCCTTCCTGAAGGGACCTGGGGCACAGGCTGAGCGGAAAGAGGGAGCTGAGAGCTGAGAAGGACGTGCGTTGCCGCCAGATCTAGACTGATGGAACATAAGGAAAAAAGGCTTTTAGGTATTTGTAGGAAAAGGAAACAAAGAGAAAGGAAACAGGACTGATGAAGTACAGAGCCCAAAGAGAAGACAAACGTTTCTGTAGGGGTGACCCTTGCCTTTGAGCTGACAAAGCCAGGTAAAAAACTCAGGGGCCTTTTGCAGGGAAGACATTCAGGACCTAGCCAAAACCTGACCGCAGTCAACAGAAAAAAAAAAAAAAAGAATGATACAATCATTCTTATATGTGGAAGAGGAATTATGTTTGCATTACAGAGATCCTTCCCATTGGCAAGTAGCATGGCGAAACAGGAATGGCTTTGTAGAGCAAAACTTAAGTGCTGAAGACTTCATGGCTAAACTCACAAGCATTTCGGTGGGGTTTTCTTCAGAGTAGCTCTATTTTGGCTGTATGTCAAATGCTCATTCCTGTTCCAAACTAAAATGCCATCGTAAGTGCACGCAGAGAAACCCCCAGAAATGGTGCAGTATATTATGTCAAAGCAGATATGACTTACTGAAAGGATGCTGGCAGGAAATACTGATAATGCAAACTCAGCCTGAACCCTAGGTAAGAATCATTAAAAAATTTATTGGAAAAAATCCAAAAAGTATTTAAAAATAAATTATCTTTGAAGAATGTGTATAAAAAGGAAAAAAAAACAAAACAAAACAAAACAAACAACCCCAACCAACCTGGAAAAAACCTCAGCAGATTCCCACACAGGCTATAAATTTACTCATTAGATAACAATGATCCTGCACTGTAGAATGGGTGTGTCAGTGTCTCCCTTCTTATATTCCTGCTTTTATATATATACATACACTTGCAGAGACAATGGAAAAAAAGGTAACTCGGAAATGAAATCATGTCTGGCTGACTGAGGCAATGTTATAGAAAAATCTAAGAATAATTATTAGACAAAGTCTTAGTATAATCTACATGTTTAATTGTTCCCTTTTCTCTGTTTTTATTGCCTTAATATCAAATGTAACATATTGCTATGGATATAAAAGTATTGCTCATTCTAGCATTTACATTTAGCCTAAAGTTTTGTTGAGAGAATTATGCTTAATTTCTGTCAACATACACTACACTAAGTCCTGTATATTATCACTCCTTCATCCACTTTGATCAAGATAAGTAATCTCTAACATTAATTATGTTCTTTTATACTATGCAGACTAATTCCTGTAAGCAGAAAGAATTATTCTGTAATGTATACCTAAGATATAAAAATGGCTCTTGAAAAAAAAAAAAAAGTACAGAAAAAGTGGACGGGAGAGCTAATGAGAAAATTCAGATTGCATTTATGAGAACAACTGCTAGGAGCCATACATCTCTATAGCTCTAAAACTCTGAAATCCTGACAGTCTAAAGCCAGGCCAGTTAAATATTTGTGTAATATATGTACTGTTTTCATTTGGAAGACATAGGCCATTTTTGTACAAAAATGGTCACGTTGTCCCTCAGTGGACTGGATTAGTAGGAGGCTGAGGGGACGACGCTGGACTGCAGTCTCCAGGCATCTCGTATCTGTGACTGCCATACTAAATTTAAGCTGCATACAAATCCCATCTGCCTCTGAGGTACGTAATATCAAAGCTCAGATAGAAAAAAAACAGAAATCCTGCAAGGAAAAACTATAGGTAATATTTCTCTCTTGAAGTCATGCGACACAGAAAGGTAATAACAGCTAGAAACGGCACGATCACAAAGTCGAAGTACTTTCAAAATACGTCAGCACCGGGGAGTGATGAGCACTGTTAGATTATTGTCCCACCGTTCCTCTCCGGGAATATCATTAGCCAGAGCCAGTCCTGGGGATGACTCAGTGGCACGCAGCACAGCCAGCTTTCTGGGCTTTGAAGCACCCTTGGGGTCACACTTCACAAAAGGATATAGAAAACCTCCGATAAACACCTGAGGGAAGTATGTAGTTATCTTTGCAAGAAGGTATTTTACAACTGCATAGTGTGCTAGCCCTTTTGAACAGAAGCAGATTATAACTGCATAAAAAGCTCATTTAACAATAAACTCCATCCATATGAGAGAGCTTTTGCTGTTTTAACTCTGTCAGCATAGCTGAAAGTATTTTATTTCTCTGGAAGCAGGATCTTAGGGGATGACAGAATGTGGTATCAGGAAAGTATTACTGTTCCTATTTGCACATAAAAACTGGAGGAGGGAGAGTGGCACTGGTTTCCCAAGGCCACATACAAAGATAATGACAGAGTACAGAATGAATCCAGGTGTCTCTCTACCAAGTTCACTGATCTAAATTACTATCTTTTGTGCGTTTTACCAAATATGCCATCCTCTGCGGTCATCTATACTGCTCTGTTCTAAAATGATGAAAGCTTAACTGCTAAAACTGCTGATTTTACTGGAAGGCAATTTATAATATGCCTGGGTTTGACCATATCTGTCATTTTTGCTTGACTTCAGCTATATTAATAAATCAAATCTGAAAATGAGACTAAACAGCTAATTTTACCTCAGGAGTTTATTTGAAAGAACGTGAAGTTCAGAGTGTTTTCAGTTTTGGCATCAGGCTCCTTATTTTTTTGATGGGCAGTTGCATAGTTTTAGACTTGAGTCATTTTTGTAACTATCAACTCCCAGTTTCCAAGATTTATTTCTCTGTAAAATGACTTGGGTTATTCACTTGATTTGTACATTATTGCTATATGGGATGGAATTACCCAAGGACTGTGCTTATTTTAAAGTGTAAAGCTTTATTTTAATTTGTGGTGAGTGAGATTTTGTTATCTGTTGATCTTTTAAGCTGGGATAACTTCAGTGAAAAGACAATGAAGACTTTTATTATTTGTGGATATGTTGTTATTATGAGTTCTGGGTTCATTTACTAACTTTAGGCCATGATATTTGGAAATCCTTGCTGGGGGTAAATATGGTAAGGTAGGGAGCTGTAGTAAAACTCCATTATGGCTTTCTGGCTGCTCACCACTTCATTAATTTTGCTCCATTAAGCTAGGTTTTCTAGAATTTGTAATTGGTAATCCCAGGCAATGTTTCTGCATTTTCTTTTGCTTGTTTCTGCAAGAAAAGTGAAAATATAGCTGAGACCTTATTCCATGTTTGGTTTGGGGTTTTTTTGTTGTTGGTTTTTTGTTTGGGTTTTTTTTTTTTTGTTTTTGTTTTTTTTTAATTTGGGGTTTCTTTTTGTTTATTTATTTTTTAATTTGCTTCCAAAATCTTATTTCTTAAGTGCTGGGGAGGGTGACCAGATTTGGTGGTCAAATTACCATATCATTCACACATCTGTTCAGTGGATTCATGAGACTAAATCTGGTTGTCTAAACCTGACACCTTAGAATCCCCACATAGTAAATAAGGTTTATAATACAATTCAGCTGATACATACCAGGCATCTACTTGGAATGAATTAAATGTTTTCTAGAAGTGTTTATAATTTTTTGCCATTTTCTCTAACAGCATCTGGTCACTACCACATATGCATCTTCGACTGTGCTGCTGTCATCATTTAGTCAGGTAAGTTCCACTCTATCAATCTTCTTTCAAAATATGTTGAAGAAAAAATCACAAAGAAATTGAACTTCAAATCTTCATTCTTCAACAAGGTGCTTGAACTGTTATATTTACAAAATCACCTACTTAAGCTAATTAATTGTGTTCTAATTATTGCATCTGTAGAAAGGAAATATAATGTTCAAAGTGAAGAAACATCGATATTAATTCATTATGATTAAATTACAATGTCCTCCAGAGATGCTTCAGTGTTTGAATGAAGTTGAAACATCACAGAAATGTTCATGATAAGATCTCACTATTAATCTCTACTAAAAAAAAATACTCTGATATCCAATCATATTATGTGTGTTCCTTTCACAACTTTAAAATTATAATGAAATAGAAATGGGTAAATCTCAAAGTGTAGGTCACTTAACAAATAAAATGACAGAAGATTGAAATCTATGAATGCCTCCTACATGGTCCATCATATAAAGGTGGCATAAATAAGTTATATGCATATTTTCTACATTTACCTATTGACCTTTTTTTCCTTTATATGTCTTTGGTTTTTTTGCTTCACTTACGTACTGATTTTGTTTACAGATATATATATATAACCATTCAATAAGTAGTATATCATGACCCAGCATGTAAATTGCCGTTACTGCCTCAGGGCGCAGCATGGGCAACAAACAGGAGCTGGAAGCCATTGTGCAGCAGGATAGATATGACTTAGTCACCGTCACGGAAACATGGTGGGACGACTCCCATGACAGGAGTGCTGCAATGGATGGCTATAAGCTCTTCAGAAGGGATAGGCAAGGAAGGAGAGGTGGTGGGGTGGCTCTCTATGTTAGGGAGTGTTTTGATTGTACAGAGCTACACTATTCTGATGACAAGGTTGAGTGCTTCTGGGTAAGGATGAGAGGAAAGGCCAACAAGGCAGATATTGTGCTGGGAGTCTGTTATAGACCACCCAACCAGGCTGAAGAGACAGATGAATCATTCTACAAGTGGCTGGCAGTAGTCTCACAATCATGTGCCCTTGTTCTCGTAGGGGACTTCAACTTTCCAGAGGTCTGCTGGAAATACAACATGGCAGAGAGCAAGCAGTCGAGGAGGTTCCTGGAGTGTGTGGAAGAGAACTTCCTGACACAGCTGTTAGGTGAGCCAATCAGGGGAGCACCCTTGCTAGATCTACTGTTTACCAACAGGGAAGGACTGGTGGGAGGTGTGATGGTTGGAGGCCATCTCGGACTTAGCGCCCATGAAATGACAGAATTCTCACTTTTTGGTGAGGCAAGGAAGGTGGTCAGCAAAACCACCGCTATAGACTTCTGGAGGGCAAACTTTGGCCTGTTCAGGACACTGGCTGAGAGAGTCCCTTTGGAGACAGTCCTGAAGGGCAAAGGGGTCCAGGAGGGATGGACATTCTTCAAGAAGGAAATCTTAATGGCTCAGGACCAGGCTATTCCCATGCGCTGCAAGACGAACTGCCAAGGAAGAAGACCAGCCTGGCTGAAGAGGGAGCTTTTGCTAGGACTCAAGAAAAGAAGCAGAGTTTACCATCTTTGGAAGAAAGGGCAGGCAACTCAGGAAGAGTACAGGGATCTTGTTAGGTCATGCAGAGAGGAAATTAGAAAGGCAAAAGCTCAGCTAGAACTCAATCTGGCCACTACTGTAAGAGATGACAAAAAATGTTTTTACAAATATGTTAACAATAAAAAGAGAGCCAAGGAGAATATCTATCCTTTATTTGGTACAGAGGGGAACATTGTCACCAGAGATGAGGAAAAGTCTAAGGTACTTAGTGCCTTCTTTGCCTCAGTCTTTAATAGTGAGACCAGTTATCCTCAGGGTACTCTGCCCCTTGAGCTGGAAGGCAAGGATGAAGAGCAGAATATACCCCCATAATCCAGGAGGAAATAGTTAGTGACCTACTACACTGTCTGGACACTCACAAGTCTATGCGCCAGATGGGATCCATCCAAGAGTACTGAGGGAGCTGGCGGAGGATCTTGCCAAGCCACTCTCCATCATTTATCAGCAATCCTGGTCAACAGGGGAGGTCCCAGATGACTGGAGGCTTGCTAATGTGACTCCCATTTACAAGAAGGGTCAGAGGGAGGATCCAGGGAACTACAGGCCTGTCAGCTTGACCTCGGTACTGGGGAAGATTATGGAGCGGTTCATCTTGAGCGCGCTCACATGGCATGTGCAGGACAACCAAGGCATCAGGCCCAACCAGCGTGGGTTCATGAAAGGCAGGTCCTGCTTGACCAACCTGATCTCCTTCTATGACCAGGTGACCCGCTTAGTGGATGAGGGGAAGGCTGTGGATGTTGTCTACCTGGACTTCAGTGAGGCCTTTGACACTGTCTCTCATGGCATACTCCTTGAGAAGCTAGCGGCTCATGGCTTGGACAAGTGTACTCTTCACTGGGTGAATAACTGGCTGGATGGACGAGCCCAGAAAGTTGAAGTCAACAGAGTTAAATCCAGTTGGCAGCTGGTCACAAGTGGTGTTCCCCAGGGCTTAGTACTGGGGTCAATTCTCTTTAATATCTTTATCCACGATCTGGATGAGGGGATCGAGTGCACCCTCAGCAAGTTTGCAGCTGACACCAAGTTGGGAGGGAGGGTTGATCTGCTTGAGGGTAGGAAGGGTCTACAGAGGGATCTGGACAGGCTGGATCGATGGGCCGAGGCCACTTGTATGACGTTCAACAAGGCCAAGTGCCGGGTCCTGCACTTGGGTCACAACAACCCCATGCAGTGCTACAGGCTTGGGGAAGAGCGGCTGGAAACCAGCCTGGCAGAAAAGGACCTGGGGGTGTTGGTTGACAGCCGGCTGAATATGAGCCGGCAGTGTGCCCAGGTGGCCAAGAAGGCCAACGGCATCCTGGCCCGTATCAGAAATGGTGTGGCCAGCAGGAGCAGGGCAGTGATTGTCCCCCTGTACTGGGCACTGGTGAGGCCGCACCTCGAGTACCGTGTTCAGTTTTGGGCCCCTCGCTACAAGACAGACCTTGAGGTGCTGGAGCGTGTCCAGAGAAGGGCAACCAAGTTGGTGAGGGGCCTGGAGCACAAGTCCTGTGAGGAGCGGCTGAGGGATCTGGGGTTGTTTAGCCTGGAGAAGAGGAGGCTGAGGGGAGACCTTATCGCTCTCCACAGCTACCTGAAAGGAGGTTGTAGCGAGGTGGGTGCTGGTCCCTTCTGTCAGGTGGCTGGAGATAGGATGAGAGGAAATGGCCTCAAGATGCGGTCGGGGAGGTTTAGATTGGATAATAGGAAAAATTTGTTTACTGAAAGGGTTGTCAGGCATTGGAACAGGCTGCCCAGGGAAGTGGTTGAGTTAACATCCCTGGAGATATTCAAAAAGCGCATAGACAAGGCACTTCGGGACATGGTTTAGTGGGCATGTTGATAGTTTGACTTGATGGTCTTAAAGGTCTTTTCCAAACAAAATGATTCTATGATTGTATGACTTTGTCTGATATAGTTCTATCCCCAGGTCTATTAGTAGGTCTTGATTTCTTTTCTCTGTTTTTTTCCAGCAGTTCTTTAATGATGTGGGTCTGGAGCAATAGCAACATCTTTCAATCACAGGAGCAATTTTCTAAAGTCAACACGAAATTCCAAAGTCCAAGGGAAGATGTACTTTGTCCGTCCTCCCATATTTTTTTCTGTTCTTCCAGTTACTGATTACCACTTAAAGACTTTCATTGGCTATTTCATGTTAGTAGTATTAGGGCTTTTTTTGATCATCTTACGAATGGTTGTGAATGGAGCTGATACCTGAGACATCTCCAATTATTGCTTACATCTGTGCCAATAAATAAAATAGGACAGCACCAATTCTTTAGCTCTAAGAGTAAATGCTACAGCTTTGCATTGCAAGAGCTTAACAGTGTGGCTGTCACCAAACTGCCTTCTGGGAATGATCCCTGGAGTATGCTCAGAAGATATTTAGTGTTGCCTGCAAAACAGGCAGGAATAAAATTTATACCAGAGAGCATATGTTGTGGTTTAACCCCAGCCAGTAGCTAAGTACCACACAGCCAGTCACTCACTCCCCCCCAACCAGTGGGATGGCGGAAAGAGTCAGGAAAAAAAAGGTAAAACTCATGGGTTGAGGTAAGAACAGTTTAGTAGAACAGAAAGGAAGAAAATAATAATCGTAATAACAACAATAATAAAATGACAATAATAATAAAGAATTGGAATATACAAAACAAGTGATGCACAATGCAATTGCTCACCACTCGCCGACCAATGCCCAGTTAGTTCCCAAGCAACGATCCCCACCTAGCCAACTCCTTCCAGTTTATATACTAGACACGATGTCACATGGTATGGAATACCACTTTGGCCAGTTTGGGTCAGCTGTCCCGGCTGTGTCCCCTCCCAACTTCTTGTGCCCCTCCAGCCTTCTCGCTGGCTGGGCATGAGAAGCTGAAAAATCCTTGACTTACTTAGTCTAAACAGTACTTAGCAACAACTGAAAACCTCAGTGTGTTATCAACATTCTTCTCATACTGAACCCCAAACACAACACTATACCAGCTACTAGAAAGAAAATTAACTCTATCCCAGCTGAAACCAGGACAGCATATTAAAGATTTAGCACTGTGGATGCTCACGATCTGGTAACCAAGTCTCCTTCCTGAAAATGTTTACTTTACTAACATAGGCATGGACAATAAAGTGTATGTAAAGGCATTCTCTGAAATTTTATGGTGGAAAAAAGCCCACCTGGATGATTTAGATTGTGCAGAAAAAGCAGATTATAAAGAGAGAATGCAAGGATAGGGAAGAGTTAATGACATCAAAAGAAGAAATCCCTCTTGGCACATGTTATGACACACTGGGAGAATGTCATTCTCCAGTCATTCAAATCCGACACAAATGTAATGTTCTCTTCTTTTCCCGGATGCCTAGGTTTTATGTCTACGCACTAAACTGGGAATGGTGCACAGCAGTTTTAGCTTGACATGGAGATGGGACATGTCTGGGAGTTGACCAACCTGGGAAGCATTCCTGAACCCTCAATTGTTATTTAGTTAATGTATGAAGTTTACAGAATGCAAGATTGGACCCAGGCCTTGCACCTGGCTGATTTTGAGATGATGTTTTCATTTTTATGAAGCTTTGCTGAGGTCAGATATCTTCTTCAAAAAGTTAATTTTCTGGACTGGTGTACTGAATGTTCCATTCTGCCCAATTCCTGACAAACACTTGTTTTGAACTTTATACAGGAGAGCATTTAAGGCACTGACAAAAAGGTTTTTTCAGTTATCTGATAATGAATCTGAGAAAGAAAGAGAATGCGAGGTATTTCTTTGGTGATTTATGAGTTCTCTTCAAGGCACTGCCTCCTTAGTTACATTTTATTTTAAAAGTAAACCCCTTCAAGCTTTAGTAAACGTGTGCTTACGGAAAAAATGGTGAGGGTGGGAGTAACCTGTAATTTTTAGTGTGGTTTAGCAGACAAAGGAAGAGCTGCAGATGTTATATACCTGGACTTCTGTAAGGCCTTTGATACGGTCCCTGCTTACCTCTAACTTGGAGAAATACGGGTTTGATGGATGGACTGTTAGATGGATGAGGAATTGACTGAACAGTCATGTGCAGAGTTACGCTCTGGTTCAATATCCATGTGGAAACCAGTAACAAATGTTATCCCTCAAGGATACCATACTAGGACCAATACTATTTACTATCTTCATCAGTGACAGACAGTGGAATTGACTGCACCCTCAGCAAGTTTGCAGATGACACCAAGGTGAATGGTGCAGTCAACTTGCTAGAGGGAAGAGATGCCATCAAGAGCAGTCTTGACAGGGTTGGAGAGTGGGCCAATATGAACATCACGAAATTCAACAAGGACAAGTGTAAGGTCCTGCAACCGGGGTCGGAGCAATCATGTCCAGTATCAATACAGACTGGGGGATGAATGGATTGAGAGAAGCCCTGCGGAGAAGTACTTGGGGGTACTGGTGGAAGAAAATTTGGACATAAGCCAGCAATGTGCATTTGCAGCCCAGAAAGCCAATTGTATCCTGGGCTGCATAAAAGGATGGGTGGCCAGCAGGTCAAGGAAGGTGTTTTCTCCCCCTGTACTCTACTCTGAGACTCCACCTGGAGTCCTGCATCCAGCTCTGATGTCCTCTGTACGAGAAAGACATGGACCTGTTAGAGTGGGTCCAGAGGAGAGCCATGATAATGGTCAGAGGATTGGAGCACCTCTCCTATGTTGAAAGGCTGAGGGAGTTGGGGTTGTTCAGCCTGGAGAAGAGAAGGCTCCAGGGAGACCTTATGGCTGCCTTTCAATACTTAAAGGGGGCTTATAAGAAAGATGGAGAGAGACTTTTTACCAAGTGTGTAGTGACAGGAGAAGGGGCAATGGTTTTAAACTGAAAGAGGGTAGATTTAGATTGGACATAAGGAGGACAGTTTTTACAATGATGGTGGCGAGACACTGGAACAGGTTGCCTAGAGAAGTTGTGGATGCCCCGTCATTGGAAGTGTTCAAGGTCAATGTGGATGGGGCTTTGAGGGACCTGACCTAATGAAAGGTGTCCCTGCTCATGGCTGGGGGCTGGACTCAGTGATCTTTGAAGGCCTTTTCCAACCCATTCTATGATTCCTGTTGCTCTGTTTCATAGTATAATTCAATTTGACTGTTCTTTGTTATTTTAAGCGTAGTTTCATGTCCTTGCCCACCTCTTTGTAATTTTAATTTTTTTGTTAGTAAGATTCCTTTTTCTATTTATTTCCTATTTCTATTTTATATGGGCTAGAAAAGCAGTTAGTACTTTAGTATTTTAGTCAGTATTTCAGACTACTAGATCAACATAAACAACTATGTCTTACTGAGATCCGGGCATAGTAATTTGGGCACAGAACTGTGCTAAACCAGGTACACTGCTACTGCACCAGAACTGCTTCCAACCACCTTGGGTCAAACTGCACCCAGCCATGCAAATATGCCCTATGATTATTTGCATGGAGAAGTCAAGGTCCTTTACATGGTCGCTTTCTAGAATTGTAATTCCTGCCTCTGATTTTCCTGGTGAGATAGTAGAAGTGATGGAAAGAGGGTTTGGGGGAAATAAATTACAGGTATTCTTATCCAGCTTTTCACATTCCAAAAACATTCATAGGCTCCCAGAAAGATAAGTCAGCACCACCCTGTGTTCTGGATTCCCCACATAGGAGAAAGAAGACCTGCAGTTTAGATTAGTAATAACTTAGAGTGTAAAACAGGTTTTAGAATACAGTTCCCCTCAGTCTTAAAATCTCCATACTGTCCATATCAAAGATTCAGTGATTATTTCAGTTCATATTTCTTCACCTACCCAAGGGACTGTAAAGCTAACAGGATAGTGGCTCAAGTGAGTAGTCAGTTGATTAACCATGTGATCACCACACTTTAACCTTCAGTTTTACCCCAGAAAGAAATCTACCCATAATATCCTCTGTTAAAGGTCTCAGGAACAGCAATCATTGCTTTGGCATGCTGGAAAACAATATTTTGCTATAATTTCATTAACACTTAGAGTTTCTTTTGACATGTGATTTGTTACTATTTCCCACATTCTCATTGTGTCCTCTTCCTTAAGGCTTATCACAGGTTTGTTGACATTTCACGTCAGCTGTTACCTCCTAGAACCCTGCCTCCATTCTCCTCATCTCTCCTGTCACTTTTAATTCCTGAGACTCCTGCTGCTGTTCTTAATCCTCCTTGCTCCAACTGTATTTTCACTGGGACCTCTCCAGGTGTTTTCTGATTTCAGGTACAAACCGCCTCTGTTTCCCCCTTTACCATGTGGTGTCAATTCAAACACCGAATGCATAATTTTTTCAGAATCTGGGCTTTGCACTGTGTCTTACTGTTAAGACTGTTGGCACATCTACTTCGGGGTGTAGGGACACTGATGTTCTACTGAAAGACCAAAGCAGCAGACACAATTTAGAAACATTAAAGTAAGAGAGGACTCATAGAAAAACATACTGGGGGAGCCAGGGGTTGAAATATGACTCTAGAAATTTAGATTAGAAAGGAAACAAAAAAGCCTGCATGACATTCTGTAGAATCAGTTCTGCAGGAAAAATCTTTAATCCACATTGGGGGGCAGGAGGTGGGGGAGATTTGGCTGAAGCAAATGTTTCTCTAAGTATTTCATTGAGTGGAAAATCCAAGAACCTGTCAAAGTAGTTTTAATCAAAAACTTTCAGCTAGGCCTAATAATTAGCTACCAGAGCAAATTAAAAGTAGTGCAGTCTCCCTCATGAGAAGTTTCAAACTGAAGACTGGACACCTCCATTAATCCTGACTGATGCTGCTGCTAGCTCATGCAGGTGAAAGGAGGAATGTTTTGCTGAACTCCTACTTCTGTTATGGAAGCAGTCAGGCGAAATGATTAAAAGTCTTTTTGCCTTGAAATCTGCCAAAGTTATTTTGGCTATAATATTTTGTTTAGATCTATGCCATTGTATTCTTTTTTTCAACTTTGTTTCTATGGCTTACTGCTCTGGAGATTTGAATTAGATCTACTTTTTAAACACTGTAAAGTTTAGTGGGTTCACTTACCAGCAGGGCGTTTTCAGCTGCTCACTTTAGCCATCTATCTAGAAGCAGGAGCTGATGACATCTCTCACTGATGACCTGTCACTATTCAGCAATTGCCATCAAAACAGGCCTGAATACTACAACTTTCTTAAAAGTATAAAAATTGATAAAAGATACCTTTTGAGAATAAAAATCATTATCTTTGGCTTTCTTTACGTAAACAACATAGGATCCTACTTAATCTAAGAATAAAGACGTTTAGATCATGTATCAGAAGAGACAGAGAGAGATGGTTGACTTAGTTGTCATAAGCAGAAAGAAAAAAGGGATGTGAAGAAATAGTTTATCTTGAAAATTAATTGGTGTAATGGTTCTTCTCAGGGGAATTGCAATGAGAAAACAAATAACCTGCAAACTAACAAAAGTGTCCATAAAAATTGTTACACAGTAGAATTAAACACAGACTGCAGACATTATATAAGAGGAGACTTTTAAGAGCTCTCTGGTTTATCTTCAAGCTGGCATCACTCCCCTAGCATCAAACAGTTCTTCAGTGGAAAAGGTGGTCTCTGTTACTACAACTGTTCTTTCCAAAGGAGATAAAGGGATTCCTGCCCCTTCTTTGTCCCTCCCAAATGGGAAATAGACTACACAGTGGATACAATATGTGGACAGAAGAGTTGACTTAGAAGAAACTAATTGATTTCTGTCTTATGTGAATTTTGGGTGAGTCTTCCTGGAGGTATTCTGCAATAATCAACTACTTTTTGGGTAAACAATGCTGGTTTTATTGTTCATTGAAAAGCCTGTCACTACTACTCCAGCCTGAATGACATAATTCATAGCAATTATAGATACGTAGAAATCATGCACCAGATAACTACCATAAGCATTTGTTTTGGCTTCTGAAAATCATATTAATATTGTTGTAAAAGGAATATGACTTTTATTCACCACTGATTATATCAATTAAGAAAAATGTGAAGTACCACCTTTTACCTGACCACTACTTATAGGAGTCTCCAATCCCATTCTCAATATACCCAACAACATTTCTCAGTATTGCTCTCCTCCTTATTTCTGTTTATCAAAAGGAAATCTAGGTATGATAAATAGAAATCAGAACTCCAGTATGCTGTATAGTTCAGAAACTAACATGCATACTCTATATCATGGAACATGCAGTGGACTAAGCTAATCTCAGAAAAGTATGACTCCCAGGAAACACTGTAACAGTATTTTTTATACACAAACCTCAGTTTTCAGGAGCTTCTTTTTTTGTTAAAATGACAAAGGCAAACACTTTCCATTATTCTATTTATTTATTTATGTGGTTGGAATATAGCTTTCTATTAGAAACTGTTTAGGTATAAAACTTTCCGTCTTCTTCCCTTTTGGATGTTACCCTTCCAAATTATAATTATTTCTAACACATTCCACTTTTTTCCTCCACAGAAGCCTGTATAGTTAAACCTCTTTACTTGAAAGTATATCTTCTTTGCTTCTGTCCCTCCAGATAACAGTTTTGTTCTCAATGAGCTTGATTATCAAAAGATAAGACTGTGGTATTTTTCTCTGAGAAGAGAGGATAGAATTGTCTAGATGAGTAGCATTTGACTTTCAAGAAACTGTGATTTCTATGCTTACCCAGTTAGACCCAGCTTTTTCATTGAAGTCTTTAATTTTGTCCCTTAAATGCGAGCCTCACTTCTGTTATGATTGGATAAAATAACCTTCACAATGAAAAAATGTCCCATATTGAGGATTATATGAAATGAGGTTAATATCAGACAGTATGTTCTCAGGGAATTGCAAAAGGCAGCATAGTAATCTTAAGGATCATATAGGTTTCTATCCAGGAGTAATAAACAATACTGCACTCTGATGAAACACAAAAACTTGGATATCAATGAAAATGTCTTTTGTACAACCCATATAAAAGTGTAACTAATATTAAGTGACAATTATCAAAACACTGTCCAGTAACTAGGCAGAATTAGAGAAAAAAGCATGTTCTGTGTACACAATACTGTACAAATTTAACATAGGCTTCAGAGTATGGCAAAAAAGAAACATTTCAAAGTGAAACAAATTCCTTTCCCTTAGGGTGATATTCACAAAATTTTAGATTTAATGTAAAGGAGAAGCAACATGGTTCTGAAATAATTAAAAGATAATTTAATGAATCAGGCCGCCTTATACCTGTCAAGGATTCATATGGACTTGGCATTTCACTGCATTTTTCCAGCTGGATTCTTGAGAACTTAGATAAAACATAATTCTCTAGTCCTGAGAATGAAGATCAAAACACTTATCAGGCTAAGCATCTAGATCATATTAGATAAAATTTATCCACTGTAACATAAGAAATTCCTTTTAAATCCCAGGTGTATTGGTACCTAATTACCCATGATTTCACTGTAAGTAAATTAAAAGAAAAAGAATATCAAAGGAATTAATGTGAGTCTAAGAATGGTCATATTTGAATGCAAGCATAGATAAACTCTCTGTGGATATAAACAAAGTTTTGAAAATGCATGAATGATGCAATAATCCTAACATTTATTTTATGCACCACTCTTTATCTTGTACTACTTACATTAAATGTAGCATGTACACTTCATAGTCTCACAGGACTGGAAGAGGTCTCCTATGTCCTCAGATCCAGCCCTCTGTCACTGTGCCTCCGCATTATAGAAAAAGTTTAAATGGTATGAAAAGAGAACTCCCATCAAAATATGAAGCTGTAGCTGTAGAAGAGCAGGTTGTTTCTGCTCACTAGTTTTGCTCACTACTCCCACTGGAGGCTGTTCCAGAGCTAAGGTCTGTGAGTGGTATGTCAAGGAGCGTTTTTGAATTTCCATCTTATACATGTCTTAAATCTTACCCTGTTTCACATAAAACCTCCGACTCTATTGCTGCTGCTTACCCACTTAATGTTCCTCCTCCAGTTTTGGTTGTGTTTGTTGGGGATTTTTTTGAATAAGCAGCTGTCTTGAGTCTCCACTCAAAAAGAGGAAAAGAATCTCTCATTACTTTTTCTGTTTAGGTTTCTTTTCAACAAAATTTCTCTCCAACAACATGAACAATCAGAACTATATAGGGTATGCCAGATAAGAATATGTACAATGACATTAATCCTTTTCCTTCTTTTGTGTACATATAAATATAGTTAAACTACATAATGGGTCTCAGGGTGAGTCAATTCAGTTACTACCTAACACTGGAGGCACTTAAATGTCATTTCAAACAAACTCTTAAAAATTTCCCAGAATATGCCAAACTCTGGTCTTGAGAAAGTTCATCGAACCTCATCATACCCTAAGCATCTCTTTATCCAACATCTCTAATGGATTTGATCACTCAATTTATTATAAGCATACTCACAGAGAAGCAAACATGACGTTTGCAAAGCATTGCAGCATTTTTCATTTTACACAGAAGGAAAAGCATTGCACCTGTGACATTATTTTATATAATAACCCATTCTTTAGAGAACCTTACAAGGAAATTCAGTTCAAGGTTCTCTTTAGCCAGAGGAAGACTCCTAGAGTTTGACTCTCCACATCTTCTCTGCAATGTTTTATAAAACTATGAACTCAGATCAAGTTCTACCATCAGGCAAAAGTTTCACACTTAGGAGTTGTATGGAATAAAGACACTTCCCTGCAGCCCTGTATAAGAACCTACATTGTCTTCTCACCTGAAGAAAAAAAAAAAAAATAAAAATTGCTTCCTTCAGGCTGGATACCTTTAAATCTTAGTCTTTAATCATTCCTATGTCACAGGCCAGACAGGTGGAGAAAGCTGTCTAACAGAAGCACTGCAGAGGGCTAAGTCAATCAAGTACTTGTTGGCAACCATAGGTCAGCATCCATACTTTCCTCTGTGGCTCTATTTCTTGAGAATTCTGTCACTAACTTAATTGACTGTATTCATATAACAAACATCACCTAGTCAAGAAGCAACGTATTACATTATTAGAGGCAACTGAAAATCCACTATATTCCTGTTCATTTCCACTGATTGATCAAATGCCAGTAAATCAAAATTACCCTTAATTAGTTCTTACCTCCTCTGGTCCAGTGCTTTCTCTCACACACAAAAAAATCATCTGTAATGTGTGTAAAAATTCTATCTTGACACTTAAACTGTTGCAATGTTTCTGGCAAGTTCTTAAGGAGCTTTTCTCTTTGCCCAATTAATTATCTTAGTCCCCATTTGAGGCTAGATACTGATGCTGAAGTGAAAAAATCTAGCATTTAAAAAAAGAGGTCAAATTTGAAAATCATGTTTATAGTGAACTTTTTTATTCTCAGTGTCTTTCCAGTCACAATTTCTGGATCACACCACTACCCAAGTAAAAAAAATTAGGTGCTGTACATCTTATTTCTGCAATAATGAAAGCAAAAGCAGAGTAATATCTCTTAGATTTGTGGTTAGAAAATGGTAAAAATGTAGAATCTTCATGATTTAGAGTAGCATGTGTCTCTTTATAAAGAAAATAGTGTAAACGTTTCAATAAGGAAGAGGATCATCTGAATTCAGCAATCTGTTATATGCTACCACATATTAAGCCACTGGCAAACATAATGAAAACAGCAGGTCAGGACAATTCAGTGAAAGCTATGAAAGTATTTAAACTGACACATTTAGATGGTTTATGTACTTCTCCAGGATACATGTGGGAGACAAATAGTGCTAATGGAAATGTAAGACTTCTTTCTACATGCTAATTTCTCTGAAGTAAACCCATACAAAACTTTGGGAAACCTTGTTACTACAAAATAGACCCTGACTAGCAAATCCTTGTACTCTACTGCATAGCAGTCATCTTCACACTCTAGCTAATTCTGCAATTAAAAATCAGACACACAAAAAACTTGTTGAAAAATGTCTTCCAGTCCAAGTGCTGCCACATGTATTCTCTGCAGGAAACAAACTCTGTGGTCAGATGACATTCTAATGATATGTTCATATTAAACACAAATGTCAGTGCTTCAAAGAAATGCTGCAGGTTTCTGTTGCAGCATTGACAGTTCACCTATAAATCAAATTTAAAAAAAAAAAGAAATACAAATAATAAAAACTTTTTCTTTTACTCTGAAATGCATGATGACTACAGTGAATAAAACAGTCATAGTGATAATTATTTGTAACATAAGATTAGTCTTCATACAACTTTCTTCCCTGATTTCTTCCTTCTTTCAAGATAAAAACAAAAAGTAGAAAAGGTGAAGAGAATGCTAAACTAACAAAAAACTCAAATAGGTTTATCTCTAGGTCTGGGTTTAACTCCAATAATATTTGGTGTCTAGATCTTTTCATTATAAAAGTGACAATTATAGACTTAATCAGAAAACTTCTACCATCCAGCCATTCCTAACTTTGCCCTTTGTTCAGCAGACCACTTGCAACATGTAACAAAAGTTATATAAAGAATTATACTGCCTGTGACCTGAAAATATCAGGTCTTGAAATTGGAAATCTTCCTGGCAGCAAATGTTCATATTGTGTCATATGTGTACCTCATGTGTATGATTGGAAAGTATAAAATCAGTCATTATTAATATGCATGTACAAACTTTCCTTATGTTAAATTCCATCTAATGAAAGACTTGCACAAGAGTTTTATGGTTTTGAAATGTTATTATAGGAATTTTATATATATATACATACACACATTTATTTCTAATAGCTAGTAAGATTTTTATTTTTGCCTTGCTCTGAAATTTCTTTTGTTAATGAGAATATAATTTTTTTATTAAAATCCAAAACTTTGAGACAGCAGTGTTCTGTGGTTTTGAGTTTTAGGGTTTTTTTAAACAACTTCTTTATAAGTTCTGTGGAAATCAGGTATTTTTAATTTTAAAAGAGCCTTATTGTGCAAAACTCCAATTTTCCCCTGAAAATGAAGTGGTGTGGAAATTTTCAGCCAGTCCTATTGCTTGTGTATTTGAAAGACCAATTCTTCTTAGCAAAGTACACATGGAAGAGAGCATCCCTCCATTTGCATCTCTGTGTCAAAACCCTCTATTCTTCCCATATTCCAATTGCTTCTCTGTTGATTAAAAAACGTACACTGCACAGTGTCTATGGAAGAACACTGAGTTCAAGGGGAGGAGTGGGTCAGCCAGAGGACATTCAACCTTATTAATAGGCATTTTATATGGATCCTAGATGTCACACAAAGCTCTGAGTGGAGGCTCTGCATTAGACAGAAAGATGGTAGAAAAATTATTCTAGCAACAAAATGCAGTAAGTCTTTTTATGGTCTCAAGCACTGCCACACTGTAGTGTCTATTAAAGCTGCAGTCAAAAATTCAAAATATTTTTCTTGATATGTACTTAGATAAGACAGCAGAGATAATTAAATTACTTGTGTTAAAATTATGGCATATGGAAAGATGTGAAGCTTCCAGAAAATATTAAAAGAGATTCAGGATTTTTCTTGTGGTGAACAGGAAATCCACCCCCTCCTATTGATATACTAAGGAATGCTTTGAAACACACACAAAGAAAGGATAATTTAATTAGATATGCTACTGCTAGGAGACACATAGAAGGAAAAAAAAAAAAAGCTTTGAAAAAACAGTGTACTAATTAAAAATAACTAAAGACTACTAAATTGGAGACATTTATACAACATTATTTTTTGTTCAGATGCCGTCTTTTAAGCGCATACATGTTTAAGTTGCTTTTAGGCAGTCAGAACAAAATCTTGCAAACTCAGCTAAGCTAAGTTAACCAGACACAAGACGGATTTACATGTGTGTGATATAATATTAGATACTTCAAGGTTAGTGTTAGCAGCTATAAAATATCTCAGACCTTGATCCTACAAAAAAGGAGTTTCAGCTATGTCAGCAGAAGTGATCTGAATGTTTATTCTACTTTTCATTATAATCCTTAGAACTGGCAGCTTAAATCACTGTTGGATGTCAATCTCCTCGTTATGAAATACACATTTTAGATTCAACACAAAACAACATTTAGCAACCACCATTTATATTCATTGAAGTCAACTGCCAATATTTCAGAATAATTTTCATGCTATGATTGACTTCATGATTTTGTATCTTTCCATACTATTGAGGTGAACTGTAGGTCTGCCAGTTCATAGAATCATAGAATTATGGAATCATTTAGGTTGGAAAGGACCTTTAAGATGACCTAATCCAAACGTTAACCTAGCACTGCCAAGTCAACCACTAAACAAACCATGTCCCTAAGCACCACATCTACACATCTCTTAGGTACCTCCAGGGATGGTGACTCAACCACTGCCCTGGGCAGCCTCTTCCAGTGCTTGGCAACACTTTCAGTGAAGAAACTTTTCCTAATATCTAATCTAAACCTACCCTGGCGCAACTTGAAGCCATTTCCTCTTGTCTTATCAGTTGTTACTTGGAAGAAGAGACCAACCCCATGTCCCTACAACCTCCTTTCAGGCAGTTGTAGAGAGCGATCAGGTCTCCCCTCAGCCTCCTCTTCTCCAGACTAAACAGCCCCAGATCCCTCAGCCGCTCCTCACAGGACTTGTGCTCCAGACCCCTCACCACCTTCGTTGCCCTTCTCTGGACACGCTCCAGCACCTCAAGGTCTGTCTTGTAGTGAGGGGCCCAAAACTGAACACGGTACTCGAGGTGCGGCCTCACCAGTGCCCAGTACAGGGGACGATCACCTCCCTGCTCCTGCTGGCCACACCATTTCTGATTCGGGCCAGGATGCCGTTGGCCTTCTTGGCCACCTGGGCACGCTGCTGGCTCATATTCAGCCGGCTGTTGACCAACACCCCCAGGTCCTTTTCTGCCAGGCTGGTTTCCAGCCGCTCTTCCCCAAGCCTGTAGCGCTGCATGGGGTTGTTGTTTTGACCCAAGTGCAGGACCTGGCACTGAGACTTGTTGAATCTCCTACAAGTGGCCTCGGCCCATCGATCCAGCCTGTCCAGATCCCTCTGTAGAGCCTTCCTGCCCTCAAGCAGATCAACACTCCTGCCCAACTTGGCTTCATCTGCACTTGTCCATCCCATCGTCCAGATCATGGATAAAGATATCAAAGAGAACTGACCTCAGTACTGAGCCCTGGGGAACACCACTTGTGACCAGCTGCCAACTGAATTTAACTCCATTCACCTCAACTCTCTGGGCTCAGCCATCCAGCCAGTTTTTTACTCAGTAAAGAGTACGCCCGTCCAGGCCATGAGCAGCCAGTTTCTCCAGAAGAATGCTGTTGGAAATGGTGTCAAAGGCCTCACTGAAGTCCAGGTAGACAACACCCACAGCCTTTCCCTCATCCACTAAGTGGGTCACCTTCTCATAGAAGAAGATCAGGTTAGTCAAGCAGGACCTGCCCTTCACAAACCCATGCTGACTGGGCTTGATCACCTGGTTGCTCTGTATATGCTGTGTGACAGCACTCAAGATGATCTGCTCCATAACCTTCCCTGGCACTGAGGACAGGCTGACAGGCCTGTAGTTCCCTGGATCCTCCTTCTGGACCTTCTTGTAGATGTTTGCTAACCTCCAGTCAACTGGGACCTCCCTGGTTAGCCAGGACTGCTGGTAAATGATGGAAAGTGGCTCGGTGAGCACTTCCGCCGGCTCCCTCCGTACCCTTGGGTGGATCCCATCCAGCCCCAGAGACTCGTGTGTGTCTAAGTGGTGTAGCAGGTCACTAACCATTTCCCCTTGCATTATGGGGGCTTCATTCTGCTCCCCGTCCCTGTCTTCCACCTCAGGGGGCTGGGTGCCCTGAGAACAACTGGTCTTATTATTAAAGACTGAGGCAAAGAAGGCATTAAGTACCTCAGCCTTTTCCTCAGCCTTTGTCACTATGTTTCCCCCACATCCGATAAACAATGGAGAGTCTCCTTGGCCCTCCTTTTGTTGCTAATGTACTTATAGAAACATTTTTTATTGTCTTTTATGGCAGTAGCCAGATTAAGTTCTAGCTGGGCTTTGGCCCCTCTAATTTTCTCCCTGCATATCCTCACGACATCCTTGTAGTCCTCCCGAGTTGCCTGCCCCTTCTTCCAAAGGTCATAAACTCTCCTTTTTTCCCTGAGTTCCAGCTAAAGCTCTCTGTTCAGCCGGGCTGGTCTTCTTCCCCACCGCCTCATCTTTAAGCACACAGGGTCGGCCTGCTCCTGCACCTTTAGGATTTCCTTCTTGAAGAACGTCCAGCCTTCCTGGACCCTTTGCCCTTCAGGACTGCCTCCCAAGGGGCTCTGTCAGCCAGTCTCCTAAACAGGCCAAGGTCTGCCCTCCAGAGGTCCAAGGTAGCAGTTCTGCTGAGCCCCCTCCTTACTTCTCCAGGAATCAAAAACTCTTATCATTTCATGATCGTTATGCCCAAGGCAGCCTCCAACTTTCACATCACCCACAAGTCCTTCTCGGTCCAGTGGGGTGCCTTCCCCAGTTGGCTCACTCACCAGCTGTGTCAGGTAGTTATTGTCCTCACACTCCAGGAACCTCCTCGACTGTTTCCTCTTGGCTGTATTGTATTTCCAGCAGATATCTGGTAAGTTCAAGTCCCCCACGAGAACAAGGGCTAGCGATTGTGAGACTTCTGCTGGCTGCTTATAGAAAATTTCATCTACCTCTTCATCCTGGTCAGGTGGTCTATAACAGACTCCTACCATGTTATCTGTCTTGTTGGCCTTCCCCCTGATTCTTACCCATAAACACCCAACCCCATCATCACCATCATTAAGCTCTAGACAGGCAAAACCCTCCCTAACATACAGGGCTACCTCGCCACCTCTCCTTCCTTGCTTATTGCTTCTGAAGAGTTTATAGCCATCCACTGCCGCACTCCAGTTGTGCCACTCATCCCACCAGGTTTCTGTGATGGCAGCTATATCATAGTTTTCCTGCTGCACAATGGCTTCCAGCTCCTGCTGTTTGTTGCCCATGCTGCGTGCATTGGTGTAAATGCACTTCAGTTGGGCTATTGATCCCACCACCTTTTTGTGGGGACAAGCCCTAATTTCTACGTGACCGTTCTCAGGTGTTTCCGTGGTTTCTAACACATCAATAACCCTTGTGTCTTTGCTGTTGCATGGATCTCCATCCCCTACCTCCACTGACATGGCAGACCAAAGGACCTCGTTAGCACACTGTCCCTCAAACATTGGAGTGCTGCCCCCAGGTTTATCTCTAGCGAGCCTGGTTTTATCCCTTCCCCCCTTCAAATCTAGTTTAAAGCTCTTTCAGTGAGCCCTGCTAACTCCTGTGCAAAGATCCTTTTCACCCTTTGAGACAGCTGTACCCCATCTGTCACCAGCAGGCCTGGTGTCGTGTAAACCGACGCATGATCAAAAAAAACCAAATTCTGCTGGTGACATCAGGCTTGGAGCCAGGTATTGATCTGCTGGCTCTTCCTTTTTCTTTCCTCATCATTCCCTGCAGCTGGAAGGATAGAGGAGAACACTACTTGTGCCCGTGATCCCTTAACCAGTCATCCCAAGGCCCTGAAGTCTCTCTTGATTGCCCTTAGACTTCTTGTTGCAACTTCATCGCTGCCTACCTGAAAAATTAATAATGGATAATAATCCAAGGGCCATACCAGGGTAGGAAGCTTTCTTGTCACATCTTTAACAAACAGTATCATTCATTTATCCCCACTTTTATTAAGATTCTTACGTCCTGTCCTAATGTTGTTTAATTTAATTAAGAAATTAATCCCTATCTCCACCTATTATTTTAATGATTCTTAAAGTGTTAGATGGTTACTATTGTGTTGCAGCAGTGATTCTTTAAAGAAATCATTCTGGCACATTTGTAATTCCCTTCTTTCTTCTTAGCATCTATATTGTTCATAATTTAGAAAACGGTGGGTTTAGCTAGTAGGGCTGAGATCTGCTGCCATCATAATCAGTGGAAAGATTCTAGTGGGAGGCTAGAATCAGAAAATCTGTCACCATGGTGCACATTCTGGCAGCTTCTGAATTAATAAAGGAAAAAGCTCAAATATTTTGTTTGCTCAAATAATAAGCCAACATCATTAAGTTTGTAGATACTGTAATAGGGGTCATAGCTGGAGTTTTGGCAGCTTTTTGGTTCTATGTGTAACTAAAACCACACATTTAAACCAGATGGAATTGTGAAACAAAGTTTTTCATTGCAACCATTTTTTTTTAATTAACCCAGCGAATGCTGCAAGAGAAGTAATAATCGTCACTCGAACAGTTTTGGCTGACATGTTGGGGCAGCTGGCAGCAAAGAGTCTGTTTCCGTAAAAAGATAAAGATGTATGGATTTAGTAATGTTTATTAGTGAAGATCTGTGTGTGGTTTGTATTTCATTTAGATCTCTAGGCTTTACTGATGGTATGATCCATAAACATTTTTATCTTCAAAGCCCTATCAATTAAAACTGTCCTTTTGCAACTCCTGTTACGTTCTAAACTAATAGAGAATATTTAACATAACTGATCAATAAATATAATAGAGAATTAACTATTGCTGGTATCCAGTAACCCATTAAAAATGCATATCAATGATACTTCAAATTAAGTGTTGTGGTTCTTTAGTTTCTGATTCATTTTTTCTTTCGATAAATAAACATGGTTTTGGGAAAAAAGGAAAAAAAGAAAAAAGACACAATGGAAACCTCATGGACATAAATAAAAGTCAAATACAAGTTTGTAATGTAACCAATAAAAATAAAAGAAAAACCTCAGCCAAGCAAGCTTCTATTCTAGAGTACGTTCATTGGTTTTCAGATAAATGCTGCTACTGTGACATAAAGTAGCTAAATTCATTCACTGCTGGAGTTTAATACAACTGTAAACTTTTATGTAAAAATATATTGGATACCTACAAATGCCTAGAATTACTGGCACTTTTACTGGCCTTTGAGTTATTTTTCTTCGGTTATTACCTGACATTCTTTGTGACATTAGTCAGATGTTTCCAATTGCTTTTTGTATTGCTACTGCTGTTTAGCTCCTCTTCTTTTTGTTCCATACCTCTAGCCTAATTATAGATGAGCAGCAATGGAGACTGAAAATGTATTTGTAGTTGCACAGAGTTCAACAAGATAAATATCAAAACCCCACTACCTCACACCTGCAGCTCCTTCTCTCTAACCTTTCTAAAGCATGGAGAATAGTAAAGATATCCAAGGTATGACCACTTCTCAGATTAGCTACTGTGAAGGTATCAAAGGAAGAGTTAGAAGCAGTCAGACATGAGGATCACTCATCAGAGGCAAATAGATTTAAGTGCACAAGATACACAGGAATGTGTGTATTCTCAGGTGCAGGTAACTATGCTGTATAGGAATATCCAGAATTTGTATAGAACAATCTTAAAATTACTTGCATTGGTTGTTTACTTGGTTGGTTGGTTTCTTCTTTCCATGCTGACAATGGCTGTTGATAAGCTGATAGAAACCTGAAGAACATAGGAACACCAGAGTAACTAAAACATGCCCATATAAAGGCATTCAAAAGCATGAGGTCATGCATATTTCTGAAGAAATCTATCAGGATTAAAGGATATCTCTGGAAAGTTATACCTTTTAAAGTGTTGGGGATGCCAGACAGCCTTCAGGTCTGTGTTTCTAAGCTCTTCAAGTTTCCCCTATCCCAACTGCTACCAGTGTCTGTCACTCCCACTTGCACAGGCTTGTACGCTCTACAGAGATTCTTTAATAGCATCAACATTTTCAGCACAAAGTCTACCCATGTAGCAAAGCCAGAAAAACAGGTATGAATCAAGTACCCTTCACTTCTCTAGATATCCTGAAAGCTTTTCTAGGAACATAATTTCAAGCACCTATTTAAATTTAGACAGGTAAGCACTGTTATCTTCTGATGGACATTCATCTACTTACCATCTCAGAGTCCTTTATTATCCAGACTATCAGATCTCTAGGAAAGTTCAAAAAAATTTGACCCTCCAGGACAATAACTAATTCCATACTACACTTTATTTAATGCATTAATGCAGTTTGTTAGATGTACGGCTGTTGTCCCTCTTCCCAATATTGTTTTTGTTCTTTATCCAAACATGTTCCTGATGGTAAATACTCAAGCAATGCTCCCTCAGACCGGCCCCCTTTTTTAACCCTGTTGTTTACATTCATAATCTTATGGGCAAAAAGGGGAACATATCTTATATGTGAAGCCAAGAATTTATCATTAGTGTAACTAAACTGCTATTATTAGTCCAGTTACAGTGATACTAGCAGACTCACAGTCTACATTATCTAATTAATATAAACCAGATCTCATTAACAATATTACAATCAAAAGTTGCTACATAGGAAAAAGTCTCTTGGTATCTACCTCTCTGTTACACTACCTGTTCCGCTGCTCCTCTGGATATTAAACTCAACAGTTTCAGTCAGGGCTGGGGAAGGGGCGCAGTGTCCTGAATCCTTCATCAGAAAATGCTCAGGTGGTCCTTCCTTCTCTTTACTGGGACGCCACTGATGTTGATGTAGGCAATTTCTTTTCCTCAGTTTTGGGTCTGCTTGAGGCCATATTTATCAAAAATATGTTCTGTAGCATACTTTTCCCCTTGTTCTTTCTATATTGATCTATAACTCTGTGTTACATCTGAATTTACTCTGTTGCTTTTTTTTTTTTTTGTTAGATGATTTTTCTTTGTCTTCTCCATTATTCCTAAAAGCAGTTTTGCCTAGCTCCAAAGTTCCCATTGCCAAGAGCAGCTGAACACTGTTGAGTCACTCGTTAATTGTTGCTGAAGACTCCAGAACCATCCTTCAAGGTGATACCTTAGGCCCTTACTCCTCCTTTAGGAGAAGGTATGCTCCTGAGATGTAGATCAACGCTCCCAAAGATTGAGATCTTGCTGAAATTTGTCTTTTACTTTCTGCACAATCATCCTGATCACATAATGAAAAATGTGATAGCTGTTGCCATTACCTTATTTTTTTAAAAAAATTCATCCTTAAATCTTTATCCTTACAATGGTTGGGAGGACTGGATTTAGGTGTCTAAGTTTCCCTACTCGTTCTCTGTATAGTCCCTCAAGAGTGATGAATGCCTTACATAGGTGGACAGCTCCACCTGCTCCTTCAATAATCCTCCCTCTCCCAGATGAACTCATAGGAAACAATTCAGTCAAGATAAACAACATTACCTTATCTAATGTTTACCTGCATCTGCAAGTTAGTGAGATGATCAAGCCAGGTGCATGCACTAGAAGTTGGAGCACTTTTTTCCCCAATCAATTAATTTAAGGAGAAAAAAGATTTTTCACAAGAATAACTTTCTTGTATTGTTGATTGAAGGAGGGGAGGGGTTATCTTCTTCTTTTTAGAACAAAAGGGTTTTGTACTGATTGAGTGGTGTAGTGTTATAGAATGTAAAGTAGACATTTGAGTCCTAGTGAATCAAATTTGATTAGTCAGTATTGAAACATAGAACAAGGTGATAATACCTACTTGATACCTAAATATAGAGTGTCCCTGCCTCTAGGAGGTAGTTCTAACTTTTCTCTTCCATATGCTTATTTGAAATTCTGTCCTACTTCCAATAAAACCAATCATAAAATTTCCTTGTTTCAGCCATACAGAAAAAATAATTATAGGCATTATGATCTTCCATCATACAGAGGATTAAAACAGAGGTCCTTTTAATCTGACATTCATTTCCTAGTGTATTTTCACAGTAGAAGTAAAAGAAACCCCACAGGTAACAAATATAGGGAACACAATATTTACAGGAAATTTCTTACTAGCCCCTAAATGGAATTACCTCAGGCCCTCAAACAGGGGATCATATACCTTCTAGAATTTTAAGTCTGATGTAGATTATGGATGATCTCATTTTCTGTATGAGTTTCCACTGTTTTATCTTAATCAGGATAAGCTCAATGATAATTTGAGGTAGAAAATCCCAACAGCTAAACAGTTATCTCCTTTTATCAAATTTAAACTTGTCTTTTAATGCTTTCAGCTGTCTATCCTTGTTTTATGAAGAAAAAAGTAAATGTTATTTACATCTTCCAACTTACATATTCATTGTATTCTATGGCTCACATCTGCTCTGTTCAACTTAAAAAACAATTTTAAAAAACCTTGCATATGTGGAGTCTTCCTGTGTTTTCAATATTGATCTGAGGTCTTGGGCACTCTCCCTGAGGTAATAAACCTCTTTTTTTTCCAATTGACCTGTGAAAGACAAGTGAGAAATAGTACCATGACAGGATATGCTTATTCCAAATGTACACTACACATAAAGATAAAGGAAAGTCCAAATATATTAAAAAAAAAAAAGTATAATCAACTTGCCAAAAGTCTCTATCTTTCATTTGCAAATAGAAATGCTGCATATATTTTGAGAAAATAACAAACAAACACATTAAGGATGGTATCTGTATTACCTCTACTGAAGAAAAGGTCAACAGCTCTATTACATACCTTAAGTTTTAAGCTGTTTCACAATTTTCAATAGTTACATATCAATTTTTGGACAGCAAATACAATTTTATGACAGGTGACCTTATCCTTGTCAGAAAGAGATGTACGTTAGAGCTGTACATCAAAATGAAATACATTCTTTATAATTCTGTCACTGTTACTAGGGTAGAATAGCATATCCTCATTTAATGCATACCATTTACTTTTGAAAACTGAAGTTCAAAAAAGTGAAAAGAAATAATACAATAAAAAGTTATTATATAATAACATTACTTATTTTAAGGTAAAATTGAGAAACAGTTTCCAATAAAATAATTTTTTCAGTATCTTGACTTAAAAAGTATCGGCAGTCTGTTCTCCAATGTATTTCTTTTTGTACAGAGGCTATTTGCCATTTTTCTTCTTATCATATTTATCCTACCAAGAACAAAGCAACTTTTCTTTAGCTGGAATTCTATATCAGGTCTACCAAGTGATCTATATTTCTTGAAAGGGACTAGATATAATATTATGTAGTGCCTATCAAGGTACTCAGCCCTAATCCAAACCAGCCTGTATTACTATAATTTATCTAGCTGTACCATATTCTAACTACTCTTTGAAGTGTATGCTTATAACATTTTGACTTAGGTTTGGTTTTCTTTTTGGACACAATGTTATATGATTTACCTGTTTATCGATTTATTTCTTGAAATTAAGTCTTTGAACATTGCCTCTTCTAATTTATGCTCAAATTGTTAAATTTCACATTATATTTTAAAAAGTAAATTGCAAAATTTATGCATAAGCTTTTAAATAACCTCTCAAAACTGGCTGAGTCAACAAGCTTTAACAAATGTTAACTGATGAAGCACCCAATGACAATGATCTCTAACTGGGAACAAATAGCATTTTCTTCAATGCTTATGTTGTACTGATTCTCTCTGAATTGGAGAGATATGTATATGATGGGTGGACTGTTCGGTGGATGAGGAACTGGTTGGATGGTCGCATCCAGAGAGTAATGGTCAACGTCTCAATCTCTAGATGGAGATAGGTGACAAGTGGTGTCCCACAGGGGTCTGTATGGGGACCAGTACTGTTTAAGATCTTCATCAATGCCATAGACAGTGGGATCGAGTGCACTCTCAACAAGTTTGCAGATGACACCAAGCTGAGTAGTGTGGTTGACACGCCTGATGGACAGGATGTCATCCAGAGGAACCTGGACAAACTTGAGAAGTGGGTCTGTGTGAACCTCATGAGGTTAAAAAGGCCAAGTGCAAAGTCCTGCACCTGGGTCAGGGCAACCCCCAGTTTCAAGACAGGCTGGGAGATGAAGGGATTGAGAGCAGCCCTGCCGAGAAGGACTTGGGGGTATTGGTGGATGAAAAGCTGGACAAGAGCTGGCAATGTGTGCTCACAGCCCAGAAAGCCAACCGTATCTTGGGCTGTATCAAAAGAAATGTGGTCAGCAGGTCAAAGGAGGTGGTTCTGCCCCTCTGGTCTACTCTCCTGAGACCCCACCTGCAGTACTGCTTCCAGCTTTGGAGTACTTAGCACAGGAAAGACATGGATCTGTTGGAGTGGGTCCAGAGGAGGGCTACCAAAATTGTCAAACTGAAGGAACACCTCTCCTATGTGGAAGGGCTGAGAGAGTTGGGGTTGTTCAGCCTGGAGAAGAGAAGGCTCCGAGGAGACCTTTTGCAGCCTTTCAATACTTAAAGGGGGCTTTTAAGAAAGATGGGGACTAATTTTTTAGTAGGGGCTGTTGTGATAGGAGAAGGGGTAATGGTTTTAAACTGAAAGAGGGTAGATTTAGACTAGATATAAGGAAGACATTTTTTACAGTGAGGGTGGTGAAACACTGGAGCAGGTTGCCCAGAGAGGTGGTAGATGCCCCATCCCTGGAAACATTCCAGGTCAGGTTGGACAGAGCTCTGAGCAACCTGATCTAGTTGAAGATGTCCCTGCTCATTGCAAGGGTGCTTGGACTAGATGACCTTTAAAGGTCCCTTCCAACCCAAACTATTCTATGATTCTATGATTTTCTATAAGTATTCACTGTTGTTGCAGTATGTGATAAAACCATTCCAGAAGATGGAACAAATGTATAGCCAAGAATTTAAATGACTTGTAAAATTATTCCAGCCTCCCAAATGGCAAACATGTCATGTCTTTGCCAGGTGATCAATTTACACACAGTGTCTTGCTCTATAACACAAATGTTTGCTGAAGTCCTTGAGAAGAATCCTTCCTCCCCATGACATGTCAAAATTTAGACTCAGAAATTCAGACCTTGAGGTTGGACTTCATTTAGAGTAGGAGAAGGTGGGATCATGAGGATAATGGGAGGATGATGAGAAGCAAGTCTACATTGCACCTTGGTTGTCCTGGTCTGTGGAAAGATCCCAAAGGGAAATGTGGAACTTACAATGGAAGTCAGGTAGGTATACAAACCTTTTTTTTACTGTTTTCAGAGAAGTATAGCTTACGTATCTGATCTAAATGCATTGGGATTTTTCTATGCTTTTTAATTCAGAGCCTTCTTTGATAATTAAACACACGCCAGAGACTCTGTGTTACCTAAATTGCACAAGATAAACTAAGTGTTCAGAAGGGGATACACATAGCATTTAAAAGTATCAACTCCTCAAGAAAAGATGTCGCTATACATTAAGACAAGAGGTCTTGCAAAACTTCTGAGAACCAATAGGTACTTTGGAATTTTAAACAAGATTAGTCAGGTGTAATCAAAGTTACTCTTTCAGACATTTATAATTCATTGATTGTATTTCAGAAGTTACATTCCTCTATGAAGTAACTTTCTTTTTGGCAACTAGCAAATATCCTCTGAAAAGATAATTAGTAAAGACAGAAATCTGGAAGGACACAACAGACACAGCTTGAGATACTAATTTTCTACCTGTTGAGAATGCAGTGGCTGTGCACTTTCCTTGCTGTGTTCCGAATCACACAATCTAATAAAGGTAATTGAAAGCTGAAAGAAAGACTGAGAAGATGAACAGTTACAACACGTACCTGAGGACATTACATATAACATTGATCTCAGTCAGCCTAGATATAGATGACAGAACATGATGATGTAAGATTTGTAATTGCAATATTGTCTTATGAACAGAGGTGTATTGATATTTAAATCTGTAAAATGACTAGTTTTAGTTGTTCATTACCCACATCTTTCTTCTACCTAACACAATATTTTAAATTAGAGACAGCATCATTCTCCTTTCAAAAAAAACAAAAGCTATTTATATTTTTGTCTAATTGTGGGAAGGGAAGGGAAGAGAAGGGAAGGCAAAGGGAAATCATATTAGAGATTTAATACAGGGGAAAGAGAAGGAGGGAAAAAAAAACGCAAGTAGCAAAGCAATCATAAAACTTTCTTCTCTAAAAACAAACAGCATATATCTTTACTCACAGTGCAAAGTGAAACATGAAGCTGAGATAAATTGCATAAACTGTCAGACACAGTCTACTGATCTGCTGTACTTAGACATATTAAATGGTAAACAAATGGGCAAGCAAGCCCAGAAATTCTACCTTGTGTTTCAAGAAGATAAATAATATATTTCACATGTGTTTTCTGGCATACTTAGGTGATTCACTTGTAGCAGTGGTTGGAGTTTCTTAATTTAATAAGATAGAATAGTTTTACATATAGATAAACATAGATATAGATTTTTTAATAAAGAGATGTATTTAATATGTAAGAATGAATGTAAATAATAAGAATCAATACAGAGAATGCATGTGTATTTTAAGTATTTTGTAAAGAGAGTGAGGAAGAACTGGGAGCATACAATGACAATTCGAAAATCCATTAATGACTCAAATGCCATCACCTCTGTATCCATGCAGGTTGCAATCCCCATTAGGTGAGGATGTTTTTCAGAATCCCATGATTTCTCTCATGGAAATTACCAAATAGTCCTTGGTCAAGCTCTGTACTAAACTTAGCTGTTGGGTGAAGAATCAGAAACAATTCTGGAAACAGGAATCATACTCCAATATTTTACCCAACAGTTTTATGACTAACTTCTCATTCCTATTCTATTCATCTCCACATTATTCTTATTTCATTAATCCTGAAACAAATAGTAGATTTGTCATCCCTTTAGTGCTTCGGCATGCTGTAGATACTCCATCTCAAAGTCAGTGGCAGATAAACAGCTCCAAAAATCTACCCTAAGAATGAAGCTACATAATGATCACAAACCCTTAACTGCTAAAAGCTAACAGAATAGGAAGGAACTGCTTCCTTTTTGCTCCTTTCTTCTGCCCTTATTCCTTGCCTTGCAATTCCCCTGCATTCCCATGTGCTTCCACTGGTGCCTTCTGCAAGCCTGTACAACAACCACTCAGGTTGACTTTGTAGCAAGTGTTCTCCACAGCTAAGAAGTTGAATCTGCTGATGGCAGGCTCTGAAAAGTGCCCGAGCTGGTGCAAGGTATGTGGCAATAGCTTGTGGTTGGAATCAAGGAGCAGGAGGGTGATAGGAATTAAACCTTTTAGTACTGAGAAGCTACTGTACCTATTTAATTTTTACCACAAGTGATTCAGTTAAGATCATGCAACAAGTATGTTAGAAAGCAATAAAATCTAAAACAGAGGAGCTTTGTTCTGAATTTGCCTCTTTAACAACATGACTTCTGTTCCCCCAGTAATAAAATCTTGTGTGGCACTTTATATGTGCCATGTTTTACTGTACAGCTGTGTGCCATAGAAAGTTTTAATAAGACATCATGCCCTTTATGTCTTAAGAAGTATAATAGTAGTCCAAGCAAGCCACATTTCTGTTTCAGCTTCATAATGTGAAGTAGGACAGGAAAGAAAATTTGGGGAGGGAGTTAGAAATGAGGTGAAGATCTCATTTAAATGTCATGTTTTGTATGAGCAATATTGCAGAATCCATGATCTATAACCCAATGTTTGTTTCTAGTTCACCATCAGGGTCTTTCAGAAAAGAAAATATCATGTTAAAGAAATGGAGGCAGAAGGGAAATCTGTAAAACTTACTAGATAGTAAGGCATTGGTCATTTTAGGAGGAAAAAGTCAGACTACACAAAATTGCACTCAATTTTATGCCAGTTCTCCAACTCTGACCTATGGATTGGTTAAAAAAAAAAATCAAACTAACCCTAAATGAGTCATATTTCTCTTAATTGTGTTATAGGAAAGTTCTGTTTAAGATGACTCCTTTTTTTGCTACTATTTTCTTTTACAGAGACCGAACAGGGGATTTTAAAAAGTCTTTAAGACTAAAATATTCAATCTTTTTTACTTTTTTCCCTTTTCTTCACCCAGAAACTTACAAGGAAAGTAATGTTAAATGTTCATAACACTATCTTTAATTACTACACTGGAGGCTGATCCCCACACCCAAACACTCCTGAATGCTGGGAGAGTAAGTGTGGATCTGAGTTATTTCTGACTCTTGTCTAGAGTACTTAGACTGTGCTAGTGCTGCTTTCTAGGTTCATTTCATAATTTCACTTCTTTTATCTAAACACACATCTACTAGCAGGGCAGGGCTTATTGACAGCAACCTTTCCTCTCGCTGTGTTCAGTCTCTGATGCTGAAAATGGTGGATAATGGAGAGGGAGGCTTCAAAGGGAACATCAAGACATTTTTGAGAGCAACAGGGGCAAATTTAAGGGAGTTAATTGACACTGCCATAAAAATGGGAAACACCTGAGCAAATACATCACGGATCAAAAGAGAGAGAAATGGCCTACAGAAAATCAGAAGGAAAAGGAAAATAAAATGCATTCCAAAATCTAAGAAACTCCTCATGTAGCTTTGTTACATTAGTTATAGAGGTGCAATCAAGCTGCAAAAATCAGATTTTGTACACCCCAGAGTTCAGGGTATTAAATCTAGTGCTTTGATTCACACCCCTTTATACTTGATAGTATGAGCTTACTGAAGAAAAATAATTGACTATGCCCTCTGATAACTAAAACATTACCACCGAAGAGCTTTTGTCCTTAATATTCTAAAGGTAAAAACACATTTTCCTCACTCAGTAGGGAATACGTATGAAGTTTGATTATTTTTTCCATTATTTTTCCTTCTAAAATATCTAGGGGTTTGCTCTAGCTACACTTAAAGTATGTCTATGAATGACAAAGTTAACATTTTGTAAGACATATAATTCTTTTACCAGTTGGCAGTAAAAGGATGAAATTTCTCTGCTCCTCCTCTTCAATAAAAATGAAATCATATTTGGTTTTGTTTAAATTTTATTTTATTTTGGAGCCCTAGAAAACCGAATTCTTAAAAAACTTAAGAGCAGGAAAGGAAGAACACAGATTAGAGGAAATGACACCCAGCATATGGAGGGCCAGATACTGAAAGTAATCTTGATATGATGCAATAAAACACTTTGTAGATGTCTCTGCATATGGACCTTTAATTGCATATATATGCTCAACTGTTTTCAGTCACATTCTATTCTCCTCCCTTTATCTTCATTTTATCTACTTAATTGCCAGATCTTCTGCACAGTGACCTTGTTTTCATAGTTACTACAAAGTACCAACCAACTTTAGAGTGCTATAAAAAATAATAATAAGGGAAGCATCATTTCTGGAAGGTGATTACTCTGAAAATAGTATTTCACCCAGCAGTCACTTCCTAACTAATGATTACTGAGCTACCTTCATAACCAGAGGTACCTCCAAAACTTTGTGGTTAAATATGTAACACGCCAATTTTTGTTGTAGGTAACACAACGACTATTAAACAGCCCACTTAGCCAAGCTTTTTTGCATTCTGGGTAATTACAATGTTAATTATGATCATCATAACTAATTCTTAGTTATGATGAATGTCAAGTTAAAATGTGAGTGACTTAAAAAGTGTATTACTTGTAAATGGTGCGGAGCTTTTCATCTAGAGTCATTTTTCTTTCCAACAGATGAGCCCGACTGAAAATACTGGCCACTCCCTGGTCCTAAAAACCCATTCACCATTGCTTCCCAAAGTCTGGGAATTCAGGACAGACTGTCAAATACAGCAGACCATATGGATGAAAGTAAGTAAGAGAAATCAAACTAAATAGCTGTTGCATGCAGGAGCTAAAGGACCTTCTAGCTGGCTGTTTTGACTGTGCTGAACTTCCCAAAGTGTGACTGTACCCACAGATCCCTATCACCTCATGTCAAGGCCAGGCAACCAGTCACAGAAGCATGACAACATTGGTTACATTACTGACAATGTTACGACTTGCCAAAATGTGGAATTCCCATCACTTGAAATGTTTATTAAAAGTGAGGAGAAAGGGTTAGGGTTTTTTTATTTTTAAAAATATGCAATTTCAAACCATACGGCTAGAATACATTGTAGGGTCTATTCTGAATTGTAGACAGGTAGCTTTGATGAATAAGTGTATCTGTTGTAGGCAGATGTCTCTGAATCTATAGGAGAAAAGATGCAATGAAATCCTGTCTGTTCTGTCCTTTGGCCATACAAACTTGGTCTCCAGGAATTCAGTAGAGATTTTTTCATTAGCTACAGGGAATATTAGAATTATGTAATCTAATAATTATTAGAATTATGTAATCATAATACCCAGATTCCTGGTGACATGTGCAGAAGCTCACAATTTCAGTGAAGAGCAAGAGCATTTAAATATCCGTCCTCCATTGTAAAAGGGATTTTAAAAATGGTCTATTTATAACATCACATTAAAGTAGGGGAACACAAAAACTAGGGGAACAAGTATCAAAAGTGAAAATGTTGACACTATAACACTGCAGGTCTTTTAGCTATCTGCTACTGGCTCATCAAGAGACACAACTTTGAGTATATTCCTTTTTGCTGCTTATGCCACAGACAATGTCAAGTTATAAGCCGTTATCAGCCATGGTCTCTGCTATCAGACTGTCATAAGCATGGGGAAAGGGATTAACATTCACGCTGGCATTAGCTGTCATTAGTCCACAGAAACGGAGTTGCACACACACCCAAATATAGAACTAAATATACCAAATACTTATGACTCAGGAGTTAAAAATACGTTGACCCAGGAAATAAAATACAAAATAGCAAAAAACAACAACAACAAAAATCCACCTAGTTTTGAAAAGCTGCTTTCTGGTAAATAAAAGTGAGGCCAGAGGTGACATCAAAGGAGAAAAAAAATGTTCCGTTAACTGAAGACATTGACAGCGCACCTAATGTGACTGGCCATACACATCTAGTGGCATTTAACATGTCCCTCTGGAGCATTCATATGGGGCTGTCAGATAGGACACAGGAACTACAGGGGACCTGTGCCATTCTGGAGCAAGAGCTGGCAGCCAGGCGGTAAAAGGACTAGAGAACAGAACATGCTTCACTTAAATAAAGTATTAGATTTATCTGTGTGTCTATATATGTTTGTATGTGTGTGTGTATGTATTTATATATACACTATATCTATACATGCATGCAAGTTTATTTAATTTCATATTAATGTATAAATTAAACAGAAAAATGAAATATTCAGATTCTTTGAACTCAGTTAAATGAACCAGGTTTTCAGACTACACAGTTAGAAAAAGTCTGTTTACAGAACAGGAACAGTATTTCCCAAAGTATTTTTACTAGATGAGACTCAGACTATTTTTTCATTGTTTTTCTATCTTGAAATTCACACATTCCCAGTACTTGCCATTTACTATAAAACAATGCATTTTTCTCTAGAACTGGAATAGTAATATCTAATACTTAGCAAGTGAACATCCAGGTACTTAGACAAAACCACAAACTATGAAACAAATAAAAAATAGAATACATGACTACCATGTGATGTTCTGTAGGATGCCACAGCCATACAAGACTCCTGATTGACTTAATCACATCTATACCCACTAACATTACCTACATACGAAATTGGGGTTTGGGTCTTTGTTCCTCACCGGAATCTAGTCACATCTCAGAGTCTAGACCAGCTAGCCTTGGCTAGTGTCTGGCTCCTCCATACACCATTTCTGTTGAGAACAACTCTCCTTAGGGCATATTACAGTAGAGGGAGTATCAGCACTAATTTAGAGTCAGTCTCACCCTGTCCTACTCAGCACTAGCTGAGCATGAGAGTTTGTGCCTACACTATCAGATGAATGTCATCCATTGAATTCACTGGGCTTTGAGAAAGAAAGGAGATGAATCTCTGCTTTGCTGTGTTATCCTCTAACCTGTTTAGCACTAGCTTTAGTCTAGAACGACGAGTTCAATATTTTGCCATCACAGATACTATGTTACATAAATATATTTCCCTCTGTATTGTAATTAGTTCAGACTTTCTAATCTGCTAATTCTGTTGGGAGGATATTGAAGGTGAAGGTAAGATAGATGGAGAGGAACAACAAAATTTCATAGATATATTGTCTGGAATCTAATCCAGGAGATCACTGAAAAATATTCAACAGGAAAGAAAGAGTGAGAGAAAGGACTCAGAAGGGATCACACAGATATGGAGACTCATTTGTTTTCAAATCACATATTAAGCTTGTCATATGCATCAAGTTTATCTTAGATTAGATTTTTGCTTTCATACAAATTAACTTCAGAAATAGGAAAAGGTTTTAGTTTGCTCATTTCAGGAAAAAGATGGGGGTAGTTCTTCCTCAAGACTTTGAGTCTTAGGGTCTCAGGGTCTTAACATCGCTGATAATTCTTATTGTTACTAGATCCCACTCTGATCATATAGTTTGGAATCACATTCGTTGTCAGCTGCATATCATAGTCATCCTGTGATAATTACCATATACGATTTCCTCTTCCTAGGCTTATAACAAAAATTCTTGTTAACAGTCCTTGCACTTGCGTTAAATTTCAACACATTTTGTTAACTGATATAATCCAGAGCACTAGCATAATCCACCCTTTATGGGCAACTCAGAATCCTTAAAAACCTTCATCAGTCCTTGTTTCCCCTTTCTGCCATGCCTCAGTGTCAAGCCTTTCATATCAACCTTCATTCCAGAGAGTTATTTCCCAGAAACACAGATTGAGCCTACTCTGAAAAAAAAAAAAAAATTTTTTTTTTTTTTTTTAATAATCTTGCATCCCAGTAATCAAATATCCCTAAACTGTTCTCATAGCTTTAATATGGGCTGGCTTCTAATCTTTAATATCTCCTTATTTCTGTACCCCTAGGAAGTCTCCTGAGCTTCCGTTTCTACAGCTGGGTATACTCACACTTTTCCTCTCGCAGTGCCAGTTATCCCACTGACAGTGCAGTTCAGTAGCATTTTCTCCGCTGTTATATCCATTTCAACCTCAGGTGTACCTCAGCAAGACCCATCACCTTGTTCCTGGCAGACAGCGGAAAGTTCAATTTCCTGAATCAGCTCTAGGGTCAGACTGTGAATTTTTCCTAACATGCAGGTTTCAGTAATGCAGATTTGACAGTTCCTGATGTGGATGTGAATTTCTGGTCTTTTGCCTTCTGTTCTTTTACAATATAATCCTGTCTTTAGTTCTTCTGTGTTTCAGTTTTGCTCCTCCTGGCTCTAACTCTCTTGCTACTATTGATACACATTTTTTTTTTGTGGAGTAGGGTTTTATTTTGGTTTTTAAATTTATTTATTGATACATTGGTTTTCTTTTCTTTTTTCTTTTTTCTTTTTCTTTTTCCTTTTCTTTTTCTTTTTCTTTTTCTTTTTATTTTTCCTTTTCCTTTTATTTTCTTCTTCCCTGTTCATGGTATTATTGCCTTTTTTATCTCAAACACTTAACAAAAATAGCATGGTCTTATGTGACTGTTTAGATAGGAAAAAAAAGACAACAAAGAGGCTATCTGTTGTTGATGACATCCTACTAACATACTAATAAAGTACTGTGGCGGTCTGACGAATTATAGTCAATGTCTCAAACGTTCGTTAAAGAACTTTGGTGGAGAAAATGGCCTCTGTAAAAACGCTGGAGTTTTGTGAACAGGGCAATGTGGCCGGAGGAGAGGGCCCCACGGAGGCTGGGACCGCACTTCTCCAAAGCTGCAGTTCCTTATCTTAAGTGACCAGGAGAAGGAGCACAGCCTATGCGCCTGGAGGAGAGGGCCCCACGGAGGCTGGGACTGTGCTTCTATCGTAAGCAGTCATGCCAGCAGAAAAAGAGAGGTAACTCCTCAGTGAAGCCCCCCAAAGCTCACCAACCGATTCCAGAGAACCCCGGGAACATGAACTGCACATATTGAGACCACCGACTAACACACTACAAAAGAAGGGAGAACAAGTTCTCAGCGTGTGCCCTCCGGAACTGGATCTCTACGCTGGCTGGACCAATGCCGGACCCAGGACTGGTGGAACACTTTTCTTCTCTCTCTCTCTCTCTCTCTCTTTCTCTCTCTCTCCCTCTTTTCCTTCTCTCTTTTTCACAGTCCCTACACCTCACCCTTTTAAACTTAAACCGTTGACCAAGTTTGAGACTAGGAGTGGATCTAGCTGCCCCGGGGCTCCTCTTTGAGAAGGAGTCCAGAAAGCAAGGGGGTCTGCTCTGAACCTCGTGACTCAGCGGGAGGGCTCTCCTTCTGACACAGTTTCATGTCCCTTTTTCTGTTTCTTTTTCTACACCTCCCTTCTCTTTTCAAACAGCGGCTTAATGACGTGATGCATGGTTCATATTGGTAAGTTCACTTGTACGTGGGCAAGGTCAGCTAGGCTGAATAAATGTTGATTGTTGTTTGAACTCCCCTGGTGTCGTTTCACCTTAATTCTGACAAAGGAAATCCACAAACCTGAGTCGCTCCAACTTTGGGACACAACAAGTACATAACTCTATTTCTTTTTAAACAGCAGAAATTTTAGGAAATTAATGGGTTTAGTATCTCTCACCTAAGCTAGTTGTAACTGTACTTCACAGAAGTTAATGTTACATAGTGCAAATCAGTTCAAAGTCAGACAATGAATCCTCTCCCAGTTCCTTGGATTCGATCAACACAGTAGTCGGAAAGCAGAAGAGTCCAGAGTCTCTTTTTACTAATCGTTATCCCCAAAAGCTCTGTCCCAGTGCTGTTGTCTCAGTCTCAAGTGCCCAGGACTTGAACCAGCAGTGCTCTGGCATCCTCTGTCAGGTACTTCTTGCAGCTCCTTCACAACCACAAATATTATTTACCAGTGAAATGGGCTCCATCTACATGGAAGATGCATCTTTATTTTTGGAAAAAACATACTGTGCAAGGAGCGGAGATTGTTACTGCGGCTCCTATTTGACTACATTTCCATCCTGTTATGTACTTAGCCAAATTACTTTAGGATTTTCTACTCCATTCTTTACTTTCTTTCAGTATTGCCTACATGTCCGTCCCTTTACTCTTTTCAAAAGCATTTTTGAGGCAGGCCAGGAATGCTTAATGTGTTCTGCCGCCTACCGGGATGGAGCCAGACAACCCAGAATGGCATTCATTTTCCAGTTTAGGCAAATCTAAAAATAAATCTCTTGTTGTAGGAGTAGACTCATAGAAAACATTGCACATTTCTGCGTCTCTGAAGAGAAAAACTTCTGCACTTTCTCAGTTTCATTTTGTTTTCCAGTCAGAATTCCTGATTCTTTTATTTGGGAAACAACTACAAATCAGTTTCAGATTGACAGCTGTGAGTCAATTACAGATAATTTGGAAACATCAGTTTTTATGCAAAGATTTTAGTTGGATCATCCTATTATCCAGAGACAAAACCAGGTTTAGAAGCATGCTGTGCCTCAGACTTCTGCAGTGGCCTTCTGTGGGTGTTAGATGTTTGCATAAGACGAAAGACACCACTTTGATTTGTCATGGGCCTTTCATTACTGCTAAAGGAGGTTTTTCCTCCTCTTTTTGCCTCATTTCCCAAATCTGTGATCCATTGCTGATCACAGTGTTGATTACAGAATTAAAGCTATTGGCAATTCATGGCATGTCAGTTACTGAGTTTCTCTAGTGTCAACACAGAATCTGGTGGAAATTTTGTTTCTTTGGTTTTCCTCAAGAATAAGGTTAAGGCCAAGGTGAACACTCTAGGTTTTTATTAACCTTTTGAGAAGTCTGTTTTGTATAAGCAAATATTTACTTAATAGGTCAGTATTCCTCAGTAGAGCATCTCTCTGAATTCACGCTAGCACATCCTATGGCCTTGACAGATCAGGAGTCCTGACTCCAGGTTCCTCACTTCTAAGAAAAAAAAAAATCTCAGAATATCTTACAGCCCCACAGAAGGTGATATATTCTAGATCTAGGTGTACTGTTTGAAGGAAACACATTTTTCAGCTGCTCATCATCAGTTTACATTGCCAACCTCAAATCCCAGCAGCTGGTGGGATCACTTGTTTGTTCTTGTTCTTAAAAGAAACATGACCGTCTTTGCAAAACTGCTTTAAATAAAAAGAAAATTATTGGTACTGTCCTTGTGAGGAGAGGGTAAGTAGCACACACTACAGTAATATTTTTCAAATGGAAAACATGTAACAGTATTTAAACCAAAGGAATGATGTTGAAAGATATAATGCAGAAGACCTTAAGTTGAAAGTTTGTGCTCCTGTTTGCAAGCATACATAGGTCTCATGAAATGTTATTTCTATGGCCACCTGTTACATTCTCACATAGCATCCAGTTGTACAGAAATCCTATTTTCCCAAGTGGTTTTAATAGAACACAATTATTATATTCATCAACAGCTATCTTCTTCAAAAGGACTGAACTGTTAAAATTAAGGTCCTTGGAAATTATGACCGTATCATTTACAGTTTTGAGCAATGAATAAAATGAATTTTTTTGCATTGCAGTTAAATAAAGTCTGTTCCATGCACCTAAGAAACAGCAATAAGCTATTCAGGGTATTTGGGGTTTTTTTAACTGTTGTTTGATTTGAACAGCTACATCTTAAAGAATAAGTTGCTAGAGAATAGTTTGGCACAAATAATCTTCAAATCATGGACAACTCTCTGCTATGCAACAAAGAGGCACATTTGAAAAGGAAATTATAATTATTCCCCTTTTACAAGCTAGACAGTTGTACTTCTGAAACACCAGGGCTTTTAAGTGGGAGCTAAATTAATCTTTATTAATCCTTGTTATCATGATTGCATAATGTCTGGATTTAAATGTCTGATGTACAGCTCTCTGTTTCCTGCTTCTCTGGCAATCAGAAGTGTGAAAATAAACCTTACACTTTAAAAGAAACACTTCATTTGAAAAAAAATAGATATAATCATCTGTACTATTTAAAAGAAAAAGAGTTTTACTTCACACAAGAATAAATATACAGCATGTCAGAGTTTCAGACTTGCTATTTTATGTTAAAATATGCACTGCTACATGTCAGAGCTGTGAAAATGGGAGGTAAAACAAGAAGGCAGTTGGCCAAATAGGTATAGCAAGATTTTTTTCCATTAAGATTTTTATTTTTTTAGAATATTGCTCCTACAATTTAATGACAGCATTTAAAACACCCTCTAAAATGGTCTCTGTGTGCCCTACTGAAACTTCAAACTACCCTAATTAATGATTAGATCAGAGTCAAAAAACAAAAACAGGTTTGAGTTTGGGTCTTCTTGTGCTTTTTTACAAGCTTCTATGCTGCAGAAATGAGCCATAATTCAAATAACCACTTTCAGACAACAGACACAGTGTATAATGCCATTTAAAATACTTTCTGCAGACACATCATTAGTTTAGAGTTAGGTGTACATTAACTTTACCATTGCAAATCTAATTGTTGAGGAGAAAAGAGGTTCTAACTTTATTGCAAACATGTTCTGCCTAAACAAGCTTAGAAAGACTACTCAGCTGGAATAGATTTCTTACTTAAGTACATTAATTCTCAAAAATTAATGCATAGTTTAAGCTTAAAAAATGCTGTCAAAAGAATATTTTCCCAAGCTCTGTTTGGGCTCTTAAAATTATATTAAAAGTTAATTAAAATTATCATAGTTTAAATTCCATTTGGTATTATAAAGTTAACACACTGAGTAACGAAAGTATATTTCTCTACTTTAAGTTTGTTTGTTTGTTTGTTTGTTTGAACTTGTGATGTTGTGGGAAGTCATTTCAAACTGCAATTTCACACTATATGGGTGAAATGTATAGTAAAAATAACTGAAGCCATATTTCCAGAGAAAAATTGACTATTGACTCCTGTTTAGACAAGTAAGTTGATACAAGATTTTTATTAATTCAAGTGCAATGTGCTGTGAAAAAGGTATATCTACTGTTTAAATGATAATACAGACCTTGTGCAAATGTCTTTCACAGCCTTTTATGTCTCCAGCGGCTCATTCATGATCCATAATTGTTTAAATTTTCTCTAATAAGTAGCTGATTCTTAAGGGTTGACACAATGTGTTGGGCAAGACTAACTGCACCTACACTGACATAACAAGCTGTTCTTGAGAGCAACTTCCATAACAATAACCTAGCTTAGATTATATGCAAACTAGATTCATTTCTATGGCCTCCGTGTTGCATCCCCAATGCACTGTCAGCAGGGACAGCTTTGACAATGGGTACGTCATTGCCTTTACTGCAAGTCACCGGAATTCCCTCCAGCATTTACAACAGGACACATGACCTATGAGATCTTCTCAGCATCAAGTTACATATCACTATGCAACATGCTGTGCGCCCCATAGCTTTTATACAGACAGAGCCTTTGAAAGCTTTAACATTCTCATGTTGTACAGTTTTGAAGCATACAGCAAGAGGAAGAATCCTCACAGAGACAAAGATCTTCCAGCTGAAAAGTCAGGAAGCATGTTTCTGTCTTGCTGAAACAAATGCCCATTACTTCTTGTCCTATAGGTAGGAAAAAATATATCATATATATTTATTTATTGCTGAAACCTTATGCATACTTGGAGGGTTTTATTGCATTTCCTTTCAAGCCATATATCATCCCTGGTAAACTCTTGATGCTAAAATCAAGCACTGCAACTAAAACACCCTTGTCATTGTCACACTGAGTATCATTGTTTGTCCATTCCTACTGTAGCACTTAGGAACATTTCTTCTGTGTTTCACTGCTGTATATAAACTTCTCACCTTTGAGTTCACCCTTCTTCATAACCCAGCAGACCTAAATGAATTCCTCTTAAGAGTAGTTTAAGAAGATAATACTTACTAGAATTTTGTTATAACCTCCTGAGAGGCTGAGAATGGGTATTCTCCCCTGAGTGATTCTAGTTAGCCTCCAAGTCAAGTCAAACAAATCAGTTTGAACCATTTCATTTAAACCGTTCTCAGGGGACTAAAAATACATATGAAGTCAGATGCCCCATTTCATCTGAGAGGAAGTCATCAACAACTTGATGTACTTGCTTCTTAAACTGTTTCTCAGGTGTAACTGATGATGTAAATCCATTTTAGTATGAAGGAAAATAGGCTAGATTAAATCAAATCCACAGATGTTTTACATCAGCCTGGTCTGACTTTGTTGTGAGATATCAGAGATATTCTATTCTATGAGTAAAAGTGTTCATACAGTGATTACATAGGTTCTCAGTTAAAAAAACAAAACTAGCAAATGACCACTGGATTTTATGCCCATGAACATGAAGTAGTGTGTTCAATATTAAGCGTAGAGCTTTTGTTTACATTTTGCCTGCCCCAGCTTCCATCTGCTGTGTTTTGGGTTTAGTACATACTAGAGTGATCAATATGTCTGTGCAAAACATGTCAGAATATTAATGCAGTCATAGCTTTAGTTATCTTTCCTTTTTTCAAGTATACCTCAGATATAAGTTGTTCTGTTGCACTGATCATTCATATTACTTACTTCTGGACTTTCTCCACCACTCTTTAAAAGTGATACCCGTAAGTCAACATATTAGAGCAGCTAAAACTTTGTTAGTAGTCTGGAAAATTATTCATACTTCTGTAAGTGATTGCATAAGATGTATGAACAACTGTGTATAACTTTTTTTTTTTCTTTTTTTACCCAAGAATCTGACATTTCTGGCTCATTTTCATTTTCTGGGGATGTCATTCACAGGATTTTACCTTAGAAAAACATAATGCTTGTTCGATGCATAATGGATAATCCCAGGTGTCATGAAGAAAACAAAACAAAGCAAAAGAAAACAAAGGAAAATTTGATTCAAATATCATCAGTATCTTCCCAAAGTCAAGGCTTTTTAAGCTTTCATCTGTTTTACTAATTGAGGATAGCTTTGTCTGATGCATGTATAGCATACTCAGTTGAAAAGTTTGCTTAGACACACATCAGAAGATTCACAGGTGTGGGAGATGTGATTCATTGTAAGAAATACAGCAGTTTCTTTTCTGATACTGAGATCAATTCAACCTTAATTCATTATTATGAATTCATTATTATGAACTTTCAAAGAGAATTAATATTCTGAAATACTTAATTATCTGAGCAAGAGAAAAATAAAAGAATTAGTATCAGTAAATATCGTCAGAGTTTGTAGCCAAAATTTGGAAGAAAATTTGGATACTGCACCTTTAAATATTACTGGGTTTTGTAACTTCCAAATAAAAACCCCAAAGCTCCACCAGGTCACTTTGCACCTTCTCCTTGGATAAATTGGACTTTCTTCCTGCAGCTATGATATCATGTTGCATATTTGGAAACTTGACATATGTCACACTGAGGACAAGAAGATTAAAGTGCTTTCCTTTTCCACTGTTTTCCTGACAATTAATCCTATATTGCCTCAAGACCTAGAATATGCAGCTTGCTTAATAATGCTCTTTGAACTTTGCAATGATTGATCTATTGCAATTAAACTTTGAACTCTGAATATTACCAGGTCATCTTATTGTTGGCAGTAGTAGACCTGTGAGTCCTCTTTAAAATGAAATCCTATGGTTAAGTCACTGATCCAAGAGAGGACAAAAACCATATCATCTAAATGACGAGCCATGCCCTTCCTTGCAGGAGGAAATAAAAACCTGGAAAAGAATAGTAACATTGAAATGGGAATGTATTTCTAATACAAACATTGAATTGTGTAATTACCATTATTAAATAGGTCCACTACTCCAGTACAACATTTCAAAATAAAATACACAAAGTGCTGTGCTAGAAACCAGAGTTCTCAGGAGCTTTGGACAGACCATTTTTTTAAAAATGCCAGGTTACTGACACTAAATTTTCCCTCTCATATCCAAGCTCTCCAGTCAAACTGAGACAGAAAACCCCAGCCCCTGCAGTAACATTCATTTCCTTAGTGGTTCGGAGCCTCAGATGAGATGTGGCAGAGAGAAATTCAAGCTTCTCTTCAACACCAGGTAGACCGAGGAAAATCGTGTCTTTCAAATCTCACTGAGTCCTCTGAACATTGAAACTTGGTGGATTTCTCTAGTGCAATACACACTTCTTTGCTCATTAACTTTAGCTTTGAATTTTTCTCAGTATTTGAATAACCGCAACTTTCAAGGTTTCTTATGAAATAGAACAATCACTTTTTACCTTTTGCTGTCTCAGCGGGAAGCCATACTATTCTTAGTTTTTTCCTATTTAGATTAGTGACAAAAGCTAAGATAGTTTGGATACCTTCTTCTGAACTGTGGACTGAACTGTGTGTTGCACAGTAGGCTTGAAATACGGAAAAAGGGGTCTGACTTATGTTTTGCTTTAATTCTAAGTACTTAGAAGTTCAAATATTAATCCAAATTATCCAGGTATGGAAGAAAGAATTTTACTGTGGTAGATTTTCCTAAAATATTTCCAGAATATTTTATGAAGGCATATTTTGTATGTCTGCAGATGAGCCTATTTAAAAGAAGAGAACAGTCAAATAATCCAGACAAGGCAATAGAATATTTGAAAGTCTTGAACGTGAAATAAGACTTGACACTGAATAGATGCAAAGAATTAAATATAAAATATGTAGGTAGAGATAGACAGAGACATTCTAGAGAAGGATATAAAAACTGCTTCCAAAAGGTTTCTTTTAAATAAGAAAATAAACTGGTTTTTAAGGCGTTCAACTATCATGGCATTATCTGTAGTTAGAATTCCACATCATCAAATTCATGAACAGCCACATTCCTTCCTTCAATTTCTTCTAACAGTCCATGCCATCTTCTGTTCCCCTTCATTTTAGACATTTAAAAACAAGACAGAGAAAAAATGTCAATTTTCATATTTGTTTTCTAGCATTTGAATAAGAATAGAGAGTAATGTATCCACAGAAAATCTTTGAACCTTTACCACCTGCAGATTTCCACAGATGTCTAAAACTACTTACTCTGTAAAACTCATTACAAAGAAACAGGGAGAACTTTTAAAACAAGGAAAAAATAGTGCTTCCTCAACTTTGCAGTATACTTTCCTTTTTCCACTCAGAGAAGATAAACCATTAGTTTTTGCCAAACTTATACAAACACAATTTTCTCTATACAGGTCCAAAAATGGGAAGGCAATACAACTGATTTTAGTGACTTACAAAATCCAAAGGTTGTGCCTCCCCGCTTTCTTTCCAAAACGTGGCTGTGCATAGGATATATAGAAAGTGTACACTATCTGCACATCTTTATCAGATCTTTTGCTTCATAAAACAATCCCTGCTTCTTCTCAATTGGATCGTCCATGAAAAAGCATAACTGTGAACCATTTGTTGCTGCCATACTGTTTCATGTCGCCTTCTCCTGGTTGCTGTTTTTCCAGGAGTCCCCTCTGGGCTGGGTCCCTCAGGACGGTTTGGATGAGCTGCTTCGAAAATGACTGTCAGCTTTCACTTTGCATTACCAGACATGAGAGGAGCTATGCAGCCTCAGGTAGAAGAACAGCATTTTTATACAGCTGATTCACAAGGAGGAAGGAAAAATAACAAAATCCTAATGATTTCTCCTATACCATAGATTTGGAGAGAAACAGGGGAAAAAAAAAAAAAACACAAAACAATACAAACCACCAAAACCTCCAAGCACTTAGAAACATAAAAACATCACTGTCTGAAGAAAGACTTAGATGGTACCATGACAGAAAAAGACGTAATTGCTGAGTAGAGAGAAAATCATCATTCACATATGAAATTCTGGCTTTGCAATGACAGTGGAAGAAGGAATTAATCATGGCACCATTTGTTAGATACTTCCTCAGTGTATAAATTCTATACAGCCTTTTTCTTTAACCACAACAAATGCATTTTGTAGACATCTAATGTTAGCCAGTTGATTTTTCATTTTGCTCATTTAGTTTTCCTAAAGGTAAACTTGTCCTGTTGACTGAAAGACAGTGCTTTTTATTATCCATATAGGTTATCTGAACTTATATGGGGCTGGGCTATCTTTGGATGATTTAAAACTTGAAGGTGTCGTTCTGAATGAATGGTTCCATTGAATAATTCAAGGTCATGTGAGGGAAAATTAAGAGCAGGCTAGTGAACTCTAGAGAGTATGCTCAAGGGTTTACCTGGAAGAGTAGAGCAGATTCTCAACTTCTGAAGAGAATTCTGTTTAATGGAGATTAACAGACAGGAAAAAGAAAATAAAGATAGACTCTAGACTTCTAGGGTAAATTCTCTGAGACCGACCTACTCACGGCCTTGAGTAATGAGGTCACTGGAGAAAATGAGTAAGCATATTGCTGCTTAAGAAAATTCACACCAGAATGCAACAAGACCATCCAATTTCCTATACTGTTCCACTTTAATCACAGCAATTTTTCCTACATTTTATACACAATAGTCAGGAAACATTAAGGAAATCACTTCAGATGTTCAGAAAGCTTACAAAAGTTACGTATTAGCTTTCCAAGACAAACCTTTACTTCCAAAAATATACAACATTTAGTGTGCCTATAATGAGATTTTTAATTATTTAAGATATTTTAAAATCTCTCCCCAATGTATTTAATGTTTTTTTCCCATTTACTATTAAAAAAATCACACTTACTAGTTCTTTTTTTAAATTATTTTCAAGTGTATCCCATGGATAGTATATTTTAATAATACAAGCACCATTCTCAAAATGAAAATATTCCTTATAGTACCAAAGAGGTATAGTTTTAATGTCTTTGGGGGGATTTTTCTGTGTTTCAGTTCCAGCTTATTTAACTTTACCTACATATCCAATATTCTTAGACCTGGCACTCATCATGTTAGCCGGCTAAGACTGGCTAACACGTCATTGCTTGTTCCAAAATGATTTGAGATTGAAAGCTTCTTTCATCTTTCTTCCCCTGTGCACTGACTCACCTTCCACCTTTACAAGAGATATGTTATTATCTTGTTCAGCTGACTTTACTGCATCAGCTCTGACAGGAAGATAAAGTTTCCATTTCCATAGTACCTGTCATTTCTCAAGAAATTTTGTCTGAAAGGAACATAAATATGAATTATTTTTTTAAAACCTCCTGCCATAGTGAAAGGACTTTTCAGGAACTGGATATATTTTTGTTCAGGCTTGAGGAAGGGCTTTAATTTTCCAATGTGATTTTAATCAATGAAGAATTATACTGAACAATGACAAACAGTTGTACAACTACCATACACAGGCTGATAACAAAGATGAGGATAAAATAGTTTTGAATACTAAAACTAATGCAGAATGTGGACAACCTACACACTAAAGGCAGGGCAGGCATTATGCCCTCTACATGACTAGTACATTCACTTGTCCACTGATGCTCAAGTAATTTGAACTACTGTCAGATTTTGTAAAAGCAAATTTAATAATAAAATAAATAAAAAAAAAAATTCCCCTCCCTTACACAAAGTTTTATATCAGGTGGTCTCTCTGTGAGTTACTGGTATCATGTTTTCTCTGTTCTGACACAATTAAGAGTCCAATTTAATATGTGGGGGACAGGATATTATGTCTTCTGTGACTAGAGTTATAGAAAGAAATTTTCAAAGAATTATATTATCTGCTCAGTTTGAGAGAGGGCTTCAGTAGCCAGTTTTGTAGAAACATATTTTGAAGACTGACAAACATATTTTATATTTAGATGTACATGGGGTAGCTAAGGAAGATCACCCTAGATCAAGGATAAATATCCAGTGCATAGACCTCCCACAAAGACTCTCACCTGACTCTTTTTTTTTCTTTTTTTTTTTTTTCCCCCAGAGAAGTAAAGAAAAGCCTTTTCTATTAGTGCTGGGTTTTATTTTCAGCTCTCTGTGACCACAGCAGCTTGACATAAATTAGAACTGACCTCCATGTGTTCCAGTGGGATAGCTATGAACAGGAATGTGCAGAGACATACTTTAAAACCACTTACATTAAAATTGCTATGACTGCATTCTCTGTTACTTGGATAAAGCCAAGGTTTTAGTTCCTTGCTCTTATTTTCAGGGACATGAAAGGGGAAAAGGCTAGGAAGACAGGGAAGTCCAGTATAGATTAATTCTCCGTTTGTGTATATTGTTCAATAAAATGTAAATGAAGAGGATATTTTTATGTTTGACTAAGTAGTTACCACAAATAACTATAAATGACCCCTTCCTACTTGTTCCCAACTGAGCCCATCCTACTTGATCCCAAGTAGAAAAAAACAAACCAAGAGAAAAAAAAACCTTGATAGTTCAACAAGACAAATGGAAGATGTAATTGTGTCACTGAGGACTGAGAGGCAGAAGTGCTGAATCATGAGCCCAAGCTGGTTCCCCCAAATATCCAATAAAATATAACAAAAACCTCAAATTTGTGGTTCCCTGGACTTGAGATTTCCCTTTGATAGATCTGCCTGAGAGCCAGACCTTCCCATCACCAGCTGGCTGTAGTCCACCTGGATACTCAGTTCAACCCAGCTGTGGTCAACAGGCTTCACACCATCGGACAGTGAAGCCAGATCCCTGAACGCCTTCACAGCTCATTTTTACTGGGACTCCCAGCACATGTGGGTTCCCTGCTGCTGAACCATCAGCTGAAATTATTATGTCTCTGCAGCAGTCCTCCTTGTAGGGCTGTCTGGTGGCGTAAATCCTGAAAATGCACAGACATACTCTAAGAAATTAAGGTTTTTCCGGGTTTTTCTGCTTTGGATTACTATTCCACTGTCTGAGGATATTCTGGTTCACAGAAAGAATTGAAAAGACAAAGTCTTGGCTAACTTTGGATAGAAATTCTGTAATAAAATCATAGATAACAAAGAAGACAAGAATATAATTTGTGATTTTTTTGGAAAAGATATAATACAAAACTTAAATAAAATATACATTTAACAATTGTAATGCCAAGCTCACACCTTTTTAACTTTTTTTTTTTTTTTCCCCTAAAAATTCAGTCAGTCCTGCTAGCTGTCAGTGCCTGAATGTTCAGGGTGCTTTGCATATTCCAACCTCTTGTCCCTCCTTCCCCTCCTACCCATACACTGACACATGCACCACCTGCTCAACATCACATGTATTGACTTCCAGTTAATTACTTACTCAAAATTAGGTAAGATAGGAATTAGATAGGAAGCAGGTAAAAAAAAAAAGTAGACACTTTTTACAGAATGTCTTCATGAAATGTAAAGTTGGAATTTTTATACTGTGTTTTCAGAAGGGGATTGGCTTTTTCTATTTATGGTACAATAGCATGACATTATCATCAGATATAACCAATACAATTATCAGGACTTTTATTAGTTATTTTTTTTTAATATGGTCAGAGCTCTAGGTAGGCAAATATTTACATTCTCAATCCTCCCCACCACCACCCCAAAATTACAAGATTACAATTACAATTACAAGATTTAATTATGACAGCTGATCAACTAGGAACATGTAAGCGGCCATTATCCCTTTATTTGCAAAAGAAAATTAATAACTACCTGATTTTAAAATTAATATGTATAATGAAAAAAGGACAGTTCTAAACATGGTTTTAATTCCTTTACCTCTCTCAAGAGAATTCAAGTGTGTTATGAATGGAACGGCTTGATCCACTGCACTGGTAATTTTTTTAATAATGATCGAAAATGAAAAAAACAAAAAACACCAAACCAAACAAACTACATTTCTTTTAGCAAATAGAATATCTGCAGCACTTTTTACTTTTCACGTAACCATAGTTAAGATTAAAGGAATGTCACTTGACTCTGTCTACCTCTGGAAAGGATATTACAACTATAAAACAACTTCTATAGCAGAAGCACCTAGCTATATCTAATGAAGTGTCTGAAGCATCTGTTGAATTATGTCATCCAGGTTTTGCCAAAATGCATCATCCTAAATTACCAGGTAGAGCAGTGACCTCTGTCTCTTTCTCATTAAGACATTCCAAGAGTTTTCTGTGTAGTCTGTACAATGTAATTGGCATTAGTACTTCTGCTAGACACTTGAATTTGTATCCTTCCTACAGCCTGGCAATATACTTACATGTGTAATTCACAAAGAGAAATCTCAATACTTGGATACTGGGGAAAGAAGGCAGGGGAAAATTAGGAAAAAAAAAAACCCAATAATTTAAGTATATGAAAAGACATGCTTCAGTAGTGCAGCAGTTATTCCTGACTGGTACACTCTTCTACCTTCTAATGTTAATTTCAAAGATGTGAAAGACGCATGAAATAGCTCTCAAAGCACAGATAACCCCAGATTTGTATATTCCATTCATTTGAACATCTTTCTTAGTTCAGAACCTGGTAACTTTCAGAGAAAATTAGTTTGCAGCAAAAATATTGACCTGAATTTTGTTACAGTTTCATCACTGACAATTCGATGATGCGTCTATCTGTTAGTTGCCATTTTCAACATTGGTAGTAGTCTCTGTGCTACCAATAGCAAGCAGTAGCACTAATGAGTATTAATGTTTCCTAAAAAAAAAATTCATGGATGATAAGACAATAAGCACAATAAAAATAATTCAAAAGAGAGTAACATGATAGTCTATGGCAACTGTTTATTGTAAGGACAAAACCCACAAAGATTACTTCCTCTTTGGAGAACATTGTATCTAAATTTAGATACTGTTCAGTTAAACACCTACTAAAAATATGCTAAATAATATTCTTTTTACCCATTATATAGGTAGATAGACTTCTTCTTTAAAATATGTCTACTGACAAGATATAAAATGGTCCAGCTATGCAAGTAGCCTTTTGTTAAACCAAGAGATTTTGCCTCCTGAGATTAATGAAGATTTGTCTTCATCTCCAGACCCCAATCATCATGTTAAACAGAAATAACATGTAAGCATAATTATTTCTATAAAAACATTGCTAGTTACAGATATGTTGTATTCTAATTAGCAAAATAGCCTCTTTCAAAGTGTAAATTCCTCCAGAAGCAGTTAGCACAGTAGTGTTCGATGTGTTTTTCCTATTATTTTACCTTATGCTAATATACTTTATGCTGATTCTTATGGCAATGGAGAGGGAAATGTTTGAATCGCATCCAAGCAATGATTCATGCAATTTTAGAATAGAGTGAATGATTGCCTTTGTATGGAATAATTTGCTCTGGGAATATGCTTATTTCTTTCTATGAACTAAAGAAAGAGCAGACAAGATTCTGAAGTGGCTAAAGTTAGGTGAGATATGTCTTGCCCTTATATTCCTAGCTTCCTCCAGGCTTCCTGTCTCAGAAAACCTCATAATTTAGTAAAGTTCAATACTAGCCAGCCATCTAAATGAGTCAGAACACGCTATGAAATCTCAACAGCAGTCTACTTCTGATGAAAGTTGAAATATTAAACAAGGAATCTGACAGGTCAGTAGGTGGGGTTTGGGTTTTTTTTCAGATCTCCTAATCCAAAACATGGAGGGTATCATATATATAGAAAGCAAGGAGAAAATACTTCTGAAATTCCACAAGGTCTTAATTTTCAAAACTCATCTGCTCTTTCTGAAACAGTTAATTATACAATTTTTATTTTCAGATGTGAGGCAGTACTGCAAATCTGCTTTAAAAACACCCAAGTATTTAATAAGAAAATGATTCAAAATAACATGTAGGAATTTTCACTGATGAGAAGAAAAGACATCTGTTTTTAAATGCAATTACCTGCCAACAGAGCAGTAGAGCTTATTACCTGAAAAAAATTTAGAAAGCACCAGCCAGAACACAGAAACAGAGTTCTTCACCTAATATGATCTTTGCCTAATGTGGCTGGACTGTCTGAAGGACACGGTGGGAAAGGACTAGTATTTTGGCTTCTTATAAATCTGCCTGTATTCCTACCACCAATCTGATGCCCAATGCCATACATCTTTCTTCAACATCCATTTTTCAGTTGTTATTTCCTTATGCAATGTTTCTGTTTACTTCTTAATTTAATTCTCCAAGCATTCTCCTCCATCTTCCTATACTTGATCTCCCATGCCAGATCCTCACTTAGGCTTTGTACTACAAGCTTTATTCCAGCCTTGGCTCCTTTCTACTCTGTATTCAAACCAGCTTATACTTGGACTCTGCAGGTAACAGAGGGCAACTTCCTCCTCTTGTTTTCAATGTTTATATGCTACATATCTTGAAGCTTCCAGGAATAGTCAGAGAAAAATTGAGCTCACCTCATTGGAGACTTTGGAGGTTTTTGATGCAAAAGTCTCACAAGCCTCCAGCAAACACCAGCAAACTCCTTTTTTCAGCACCTTCTCATTTGGCCAATATTTTGTGGATTTTGATAAGGGCAGTAAAACACATTCCCAACATAAAAATAATAATAGGAAAATGTCAAATTCCTACTTTCAAGTATGAGGGTTCTCGAACTGCTCAATGGAAAGGTCAGTAATCTCTTTTTGGTATTGATTTTTCTAATAGACATAATAACATTTTTTTTTCTAACTCTATGTGGCCAGCAGGTCAAGGGAGGTGGTTGTGTCCCTCTAGTCTACTCTCCTGAGACCCCACCTGCAGTACTGCATCCAGCTCTGGGGTGCTCAGCAAAGGAATGACATGGACCTCTTGGAGTGGGTCCAGAGGGGGGACACGAAGATGATCAAGGGGCTGGAACACCTCTCCTGTGAGGAAAGGCTGAGAGAGTTGGGGTTGTTCATCCTGGAGAAGAGAAGGCTCTGAGGAGACCTTATTGCAGCCTTTCAATACTTAAAGGGGGCTTTTAAGAAAGATGGGGACAAATTTTTTAGTAGGGGCTGTTGCGATAGGAGAAGGGGTAATGGTTTTAAACTAAAAAAAGGGTAGATTTAGACTAGATATAAGGAAGACATTTTTTACAGTGAGGGTGGTGAAACACTGGAGCAGGTTGCCCAGAGAGGTGGTAGATGCCCCATCCCTGGAAACATTCCAGGTCAGGTTGGACGGGGCTCTGAGCAACCTGATCGAGTTGGAGATGTCCCTGCTCATTGCACAGGGCTTGGACTCCATGACCTTTAAAGGTCCCTTCCAACCCAAACTATTCTATGATTCTATGATTCTATTTCTGAAAGTAGAGGAATTTGAGTTTGTTCTGCTTTGGCTTTTTTAATAGATCCTATAGTAGACACTCAGCAAATATTTTTTAAACAAAAACTCTCAGACAGAGAGGCTGTAAAGAATACAAAGCCACATTTTAGAAATCAGCACACGTTGCAAATTAAAAAGAAAACTTACCTCACTTACAGAGACAGAATTAACTACTTTGGTCTCTTACTGATACAAGTATGCAAAAAAAAAAAAAAAAAGGCAAAAAAAAGCACAAATGTAAAAACCTACCTTTTTTGTGTAAAACTTTCAGATAATTCTTAGAGTAATTCTGGTTCTTTGGTTAATTCCTAGTATTTCAGGAAATGCTAATTAAACTATTTTAATCACAAAGTCATGCCACTTCAGATTTTTGAAACACTTATAAGAGATTGCCAATTTTTTTTTTCATTGAACCAACCAGCATAATCAAAACTAACACATGAAATCACTCCATCTTAATTTCAAATATTTAATCAGAATAATGTGTGTCTTGGGGAAAACAGATGCACTCCTATCTGTAGAATGTGTCTCCAAATCCATGAAAAACCAATTAGACTGAATGCAGTACACGCCGCATACAAAGTAGGAAACTTTCTACAAATCTTATTGTTGCAACACTTAGAAATTTAGTATATGTTCATCCAGGTTCAGCTCCTGCATCTGTGTGTCTGTCGTATGGTAGCAATATCCATTAATGAGACACCTGATACACTGATAGCAAAATTCCATTTCTCCATATATCTGCCAAAGTATTAATCCTCCCCTAAAACAGGTACTTTCTTTTCCTTATATAAAAATGATTATTGTTCCCATGTTTAGTAATATCAGTAGTACTCTCTCTTAGGTAAAAGATTAATTACTTGGCTGTGCTCCATAGGAATGGAGCTGCAGATAAATTACCTAGGTGGCATATCAACCCTTTCTTTTGTTATGTCAATGATGTACTACTATTTAAGAGTGGAAACAAAGAAGTATTAATTTTCCTGTAAATTGTCATGCTCACATGTTGGGAATAGCATCAATAGCCCAATCAATGGAAGATTATTAACCTGCAACAAATGTTTTCTGTCATCCACAAGCTTCATCTTTAATGCCTTCTTCACGTCGGTGCTCATTAGTTATATTTAGGTCAGCTGCGCTTGTGCTAGTCTTCCACAACAGAAGGTATTATTTTCTGTTTCAAGTGGATAGGGAAAGGAATAGATCTGCAACTAATCAAAACAAAATTTTGACTACTCTTTCTAAAGAAGATTACGCATTTCTATAACACTATTTTTTCCAATTACATTATACATGGGAGGGGCCATTGAAAATAAATGCAGGTAAAGGGAGTTTGCACTCTTGTAATTAAGGAGAGTTTGATCACTTCTCAAAGAAACAAATTATTGGGGGGACGGTGGATTTGGGCAGGGGTTTTTGGGGGGTGGGTTGGGTTTTTTCCAACTACAGTTGTGGGAAATATATTTTGCATTGTGTGTTAATAAACTGTCCTGATTTTCCTACCAAATATTTACAGAAGCAAAAATATTGAAACCACACATATATAAAACAACTAACAATCACTGTATTATCTGATTCACCTTATCTGTGGCCACTGTTGACCTGTTATATCAATTCAGTAAATATAAGTATTGAGCTAAATTGACTTTAATACTATTTTGGAGGCAGAGTGTCATTACATAAAATCTTGTGCGCTTATATATATGATAGCATGCTTTCCATCTAACCTTTCCTATCTCTATATAAATATCTCTCTAAATACGTCTTCAATGTCAATAATCTCTTTATAAACTGTTTTGTCTTGTAATCGTAACAACCTTGTCATCATCCTCTCTCTTATATCAGAAACACTGCACTCCTCCATTTTTTATTTAACATATTGTTATAGTTCCCCTACAGTAAATACAGTTCTGTTGATTACAAGCCCTCCAAAATTTCAAGTTATTCTTTACTTGCAAACCAATGCTCCCTTACAGTTTTCTGTTTTGTTTTGTTTACTGGTCAAATCTATTATTAGAGGGGAGCGAGACTGTTTACAAGGCAAATTGGTTTGGGTTTGGTTTAAATTTCAGATTTCAGTTTAAATATACAATTTATTTTTTTTTTTTTATATGGCCTTTTGTAAGAGTCATAAACAGTAGCTACATTCCTTTTTCCAGGTAGAATGTACCTTCATTGCATACACTTTAAACTTAACTTCTTCACAATGTTGACTTTATTGACAGCTTAGCTACCAAGATAAAAGTTGGTGTAAACTACTTTCATGGCCCATGTCTCTTTGTTGCACTTATCCACCTTTTTTATCTCCTTGTTTTTGAAAGAAATACTTCAGTCCTTCTGAAACCCTTGAATTAGTAATATATACCAAGCACCAGGTGTCAGAAGAAATATTCTTCTCTTCTAGAAATAGTTCAAGCATCAGAAAGCAAAAGAATAAAAAAAAAAGGTGGGATATCAGGATATTGGGTGATGTCTTAGATTTTTATCATCCATATACTAAAGGACAAAGGAATCATATATTACTTCCGTGTTTCAGTGTTTGCACTTGTAGGTTTTGCCCTCATACTATACTTGCAACTTCTACTAGTATGAACATCTCAATGGTTGTTGAAAGACACCTTTTTCTTCTTTATAGTATTTTTCTTTGAAGACTTGAGTAATCAGAGAATGGAATGCCTTTGATACAATCACGTAGAAATTAGTTAAATGCATCTGCAATTCTAAAGCAGGAAATGTTCTTTTTGCTAATGCTAAAAGAAAGAAAAGAAAACACTTCACTGACTTTTATTTCCTTATCTGACCTCAAAAACTGACCTTTTAAAAATGTGTGATAAGGATTAATTACCCTGTAGCAAAAGACTATGAGTTTGGGAGAGAGATTGAATGGCTAATATCTTGTACAGCATGCCCAGAAATTGAAGGGATTGGAAGAGCACGTGATTTAGCTCTTACAAATTAACTGTACTATACCAAAGTTAAGGGTAACACAGTTACGCAACACTTGTACTTAACCATTTTCAACTCTAACTCAGCTGGATCATGAGACAACTTCTTATGACATAAATAACTGTAGTCTTGATGTAGGACAGCTATTTAAAGAATTAGCTATAGCTTCAAAAGTGACATTGTATGCTCTTAATATGGTCCACATTTCTAATATTATAAAAATATTATCAGTGACATACATCACAGAAAGGAATTACAATATAGAGAGACTAATTGGTTTAAATGGATTTATATGATGAAATAATTTTAATGACCCCTAAAATTCTAAAACTGGTTCTGGTTCTACAATGTGCTTAGACACATCTAAATTCACATGTGAAAATAGTTTATCAGACATTAGTTCATAAAACTGTATTGTGTAGAGTGAGAAGCAAGAGGGAAAGTAGCTCAAGATAAACAATCTATTACATGTTTGGTGTGTAAGAAAGGCAGAAAGGCGTTACCTCTTCTGAGAGACCGGACGGAGTTAATGCCTCAAACACCCGTTGTGATGGACAGAGACCGGGGGCCTGGCTTTTGCAGTTGAGGGAAGAAATCAAACTTGCTTGCAGAGCTGCATAGCAACACCACACGCGAGGGACTGAAAGAGTGAACCTCTCCAACATTGCGGTGGGGCAAGTTCTGCGTGACAACGAACCGCAGGTGAAGAAGCCGGTCGGCAACGGGGCGCGGAGGCCGTGCCGTGCCGGAGGATGCGCGGTTCCCTGTTCTGACGTGCTGAGCGGTGCAGCTCACCATGTACGGCCAAAGATCAAACAACGGTCACGCCTGCAGGGAGGGAGAAGTTACTCCCCAAACGACCTCCAAGCTCACCGACCCATTTCCCGAAGGGTCTGAAAGCACAAAACGCCTAAGACACCTAATTAGCCTAATGAGTTTGAGTGTCCACCTGAAGGGGGGGCAAGGAGATGATAAAAGGACACAAACTGAAGCCCTACGTGCATGCACCCACCAGAACTGGACCCTTCGGCTGGCTGGACCAACGCTGGACCCAGGACTGGTGAAATCTTTTTCTTTTCTCTCGCTGCCTCTCTTTTTTTTCCATAATCCTCACACCTCATCCCTTTAGACATAAACTGTTGACAAGGTCTGGGACTAGGACCAGATCCAGCCGCCCCTGGACTCCTCTCTGAGAAGGAGTCTAGAAAGCGAGGGGGTCTGCTCTGAACATCAGGACCCAAGAGGAGGGCTCGCCTTATTGTCTTCCCTGAATTGATGTGTATGGTTAGCATGTGTTATATGGTTTACTGATGTAGTTTCATGCCAATTCTTCTTGTGAGAAACCCCATCACTTACTGTTAATGCCTTCTGAGTTCAGGCTGCTTCTGCCATAAATACAACGTTTTAATTGATTGTTTGGTGTCATTTCACCTTAATTTTGCCCAATAGAATTCCGAACTCATCACAACCCTTCCCTGGTCTGTCCAGCGTGGGTTGTGACAGTTCTATATACAGACCATAGAAATATGTGACCAGCTAGCTCTTTAAATACAAACAAATCCAACTTGGAGTTCAAATTTGTAAGTACATTCAGAAAGTTCACATACTCTATTCAGAGACAGCATTTTGACTAAGCTATTTTTAAATGTGATTTGCTAGGTGATTTCACTAGATAGAAACTTCAGAAATCACTGCTTACAATGAGGAAAATGTGCTAGTAAGACAGATTGATCAGTCACTTCAAACTAATTAAAATTAAAAAATAAAATAGAAAGGCTTCAGGAGACAGCACAGTGTGTAAGTCCCTACCGCTAGAGTAAGAGGCAAAGAAAAATAAAAAAAATTACCTCTCTGTACACAAGAACAGTATTCAAAACAGAGTATCAGCATGCAAGGAAAAAAAAAAGAGATTACAACCACATGTACTGCTTCAAGTTCTTCTCCAGAGTTATATTATGCATATTCAAATTTTTTCTATGTTTTTTGTATACTATAATTTTCATATGTATTCAGATGTGTGCTGTGGCCATTACCAAGGCAAAGGTTAAGCTTTGCTTCAGGGAGCTTAAAACCTCTCTTTGTCCACAACTCTGCTATCACTTTAAGATTTCCTAGGTCTTTATGTAGGGATCTGTGGGTGGAGAAGTTCAAGATGTAATGCTTTTTTGCTCCTGTGGAAAATGGGAGGCCAGTTTAGACAGACTTAAGGCAATTCCTTCCCATTTAGAAAACTTTCCATTAGCTATTCTGTCACTGTAAGCTCTCAGAAAGTATGAACCTCTGTCACATACTGTCACATACAGCAAATACTGAAAACAATGTAATTTGCACCACTGCCAGAAACTAAAATATCCAAGATTTTACTATAAGGGTAGACCTATCACTGCTTCTGATGCCTGAATCTGAGGATTCTGCTGCATTCCACTGTTGCATACAACCTTTCAGTTTGAAAGTACAGTACTCCATGGTTTTATCAACAAGCAATGTCTTATCTAACAACTAGAAAGAAATTGCACTTTTGACAAAGATCAAAATTGGTCTGGAAAGTAGAAGCACTTCTGTGGGCAGTGATACTAAATGAATGCTTATAAAACAGATACAGCTGTTATTTATTCTCAAAATAATGCAGCCTTTTGAAGAAAGAATTTTAAGTATTAACCATGTGGATTCAATTTTTTTCCCATCAAAGTACAGTAATTTATTCAACTATGTCGGAATTCTTTAAAGCAAAGAATATGCACAGAACCTTCCAAATTGTGACGAAATTGTTTACATAGTGATAACTCAAGGAAAAACTTTTGAAGCACTAACCATTAATTATGACAATAAAGTACCATAAAAGAGAGATGCTTCCAGAAAGAAAACTAAAAAGTTACATCACCTTTCAAAGGTACTACTATCCATATATCTGCTAGAAATTTTAACTTGTAGTAAAAGCTTTGTATTTAATTTTACCCTTTCCTTTTGACTAATTTTTAGTAGGTTGTGAAAAAACTGGTTGTGAAGAAACTTCATCTTTTTATAAAGGTGACCCTGAGAACTACAGATGAGTAAGACTTAATTCAGTATCGGGGCTGTGAATTGAACAATGCCTATAAACAAAAGGCAGGTCTGTGATGGGTTGGATGTTCTTGCCACACACACATCAGTCTCTGAAGGATGTAAAGCAAAGTCAAAACTGCCTTAAAGCATCAGGTGAGCGTTCTGCCACCTGAGGGGCTCAGAACCTTTGTGAATCAGATCAATAAAGATTTGATGATTCAGGAGGACAATTTAACCCCCTAAAAATACCATCATTTAGCAGCAATTCTCAAAGGAAAGCTGGGGAAAGAAGCAAAAATGTTGTGGTCAGCTGCTGCATAATCAAATTGTCTACTAAATAAAACTGAGACCTTCCATTTGTCCTACAGCTCTGTCACTTTTTTTTCCCAAAAACATTCCAAAGAAAATCAATAACATATCAAGAACACAGTGATACCTGGCAGTTTAATTTCAGAAAGTCTGCAGATCAATAACTTTAGAGAGGCTTACAGTTCTTCAGAATATAAGTGCAGTAACTAATGCTGGGGACTGTGTATATAAGCATGTGTGTATGTGTGACTGAGAGAGTAGCTGGGATTTACATTCATTACTGGGACTTTCTGCACCATTGTCTTTCAGTCACTACCTTTACTGTTTCTTTGTGAAAAGGTTTTAGAGCTGGATGTTTTTCATTCCTTTAACTTAAATAATTATTTCATTTAAATAGCTACAGAAGCAACTTCATTTTTTCTACAGTTTAGACTGAAATAGCATTTCCATTAAGATGCTGATTCAGAAGTTTTTAACTCAGCCACATGATTGCCACAGGTTTGTCCATAAAATTTAAGCTTGGGATTGAATCATTCCTAATTAATGATAGACCTATTCAGTTATTTTTGAAGTGAAAGATTTCTTTAAAAAAAAAAGTGAAGTGAAAGATTTAAAAAAAAAAAAAAACCAACAAAAAAAAACCCAAAAAGTAAATCTTACTTGGTATAATTTCAAACTGACATAACTTCAACAGAAAAGATGGTCTTTTCAAGGCTTAATTAACAAATTCTCATCATATTTATTTATTTTTATCATCTGAACCAAACCAAACAATCTTCAAGTTCAGTTATTATAAAGAACTATGTATATAAATATTTAACTACAAATGCAAGACACAAAACTCCTGATACACCAAACACACATGCAACAAATGTTTAGCTGGCCACAGGAGAACCATTTTTGCTGTTTCATAAAAAGTTTAATTATACACAGAGCACTCTACAAAGCCTTATAAAATTGTAATGCAAGATTCATTGGCTGACGGGTGAATCTGATCCAATAGATGAATCAAAAAATCTATAAGTAAAACATAAAATATATTTTATAAAAGTTCCACTGCAAAAATTCTAAGCTTTATTTAAATGTTTTGTTCATGGAGAAGCATGAGAGACAAATACATGTAATTAAGCTAGTGTAACATGTCAGAGCAACCAATCCCATACTAAAATAATAGGGAATCTATTAACAAACATCAGTGGTCCATTTTCTAGCATACAATGTGCTTGGAAGAAGTCACTTTAGCTTTAAGACTACCCATTCAAATACTTGGGCTTTTTTAAAGATGATATGTACTCTATTTTGTATTAAAAAATTAAGACCTAAAACTATAATACTGATATCTTGGTTTGGATTTCTCTCAGCTTACTTCAGGTATCTGCTATACAGTCAATGGAGAGGAAAGAAGACTAGTCTTAGATCATAGTTAATCTCCTGATTTTAGACCTCTATGTTAGAATGAGTGAGAAAAATACCCTTGTAAATGTGTTTATGTCTTCCCATTGACTAGACAGGAAGTGTAGACAAGCAGATATGAACAGCTAATCAGCAGAAATCTACTGTTTCTTGGGACACTTTCATGCTCATAACAAAACAAATTCAAAACAGAACAGTTTGCTGAGTAAAACAACCTCACACACTTCTATGCCTTTCTGAATTAAAGGGATAGAGACCAAGAAAACTACTATGGGCTCTATTGTTACATCTTGGTTTTGCTTGGACCGTTTTTTTTCTGTACTCCATTAATAAGATAGTAGCACTAACCTCCAAATAGAAGGCCAATGGAAAATTTAAAAGCTATTTCTGTTTGGTTTAAATGGTTTCTTTCTCGAACTGGAGAAATGTAAGTTGTCAGGTCTTGATTTCAGGAATACAGCCACCTTCTTAACTTAGATATGTTCAAAGGAAATTCTGCAAAGGTGCCTCCATCTGAAAAGGCAGCATAAGCGCTGAGAACAAGAAATCATAACACTCTAGATGTCACAGGCACCTCACCACCTGCTTAACCTTAAAAAGATAAGGAATCTCTTTGACTTTAAAGCCGCAGTTTCTTACTTCATGGGTAAGTGCTTGTCTAGACAGAGTCGTAATAACTTTCAAGAAGTACCTAATATCCCTATTATTTGTCTGGAGAAATCACAGTCGGGTTCAAGCATTCCTGGCACCAGGAATAGGTGTGAGCGATGAGCACGGTAGTTTCTGAGTAAGTACGTGTAAACTGATTCACTAGGAGAAAAGAGAGTTAGTCACAGGTAGTTTCATGTAACTGCTTCTTCTTTCATTTCCTTTCATTTCCTACAGACAGATCTGCTAACTGTACTGCTCACTGTTAAAAAGCATTTCAGTCCTGCAATAAGTATCTCACATGACTTTCCATTCAGAGAGGCAGTCTAACCCATAACTCCAACCAGGTCAAGGGAAAACTTCAAAGAGACTGGAGCTGTGCTGTCCTCTTCAATGAACTGTGCTGATTCATACCAACTGAGTGTTTGGATCAAAACCTCATTTTGTGGAAAGTGCTCCCTCCAGTATTGCCAGTAAAATTTTGAAATGTCTCAGTGATGCACCTGTGGAAGAGTATTTTCCTAAAATCCTACCACTGCTTTCATTGTTAAGAATGATAATGGGGATAGCAGCCAGTGTTTAAGTCCCTTCACTTAAAATCCAGTTTCTATAATGGTTAAAAAAAAAAAAAACAACTTGAATTGAGGCCACTTCTTGCAATCTTACTACTTTTAGGTGGGACATGCTATTGTAGCTAGAACACTGAGCTGAGATCAGCATGCACAAAAAATTTGTGAATTGTTTCCAGTAACAATGAAGTTATAAATCATAAATTTGTAGTCTATTATACATCAGCCAATACACTCGATTATGCATCAACCTTGAATTATATATAAAGCCTCAGGTTTGTTGCTCACATATACATTAAATTATGTAATTCATATATGGTCATCCCCACATTAATCACTTACATGGATAATTATGTTTTATAGCTGCTTACTGTAAGGAACTCCCAAAACATACTTTATTAGCTGTAGGAAATACACAACTTTATTAGCTGCTGCAATACTGATTGCCTTACTGTCTCTGGCAACCTCATGAAACTCTTCAAAAGCCTGTAAAAAGTCTTAACATTTGGTCATATTGAACACAATCTGCAAAGTGTTAGATGAGTTGAGAGGGTAAAGGTGCTGGGCTACCGGTGCCTTCAGGATGTGTTTTGAGTATCACTGATATAATCTTTTATATATACATATACTGTTCACAGGAAAGAGAAAATGATCAGGATAAGTTCCTTACTTCTCAGATAGGTAGGCAAATAAATAGTCACAGAAGTCAGTAATAATTCTACCACCGTTCTGCACTCAAAATTTACCATGTTGGAAATACAAATGGACAATAAATTAGGGAAGATGAGTGTTACAACTGCAGAGGTACAGGGAGGTATCTTAGATATGGAAGAACAAATCGTTATCTTGAAAAATGAAACAACACAGACAGATAATCAACAGAATGGCAGAGCCAATAAAGCTACTGGCTGACAAATTGGAAGAACACAAGTACCAAAGGAAAAAAACCCTAAGACTAATTGAACACCCAAAATATACTGAAGGAGAGCAACCGTATCTTTCTTTGAACAATAGATTCATGCTCTGCTTAAAGTAAGAGGAAAGGAGGGGAAAGAATGGAATAAAGGCTCAGAGAATATTTTCATCATCACATTGAATACTCAGAGTATTTGTTCTGGTATCATAGTTAAATTAGAGATCAAAAAAATAAGAAATCATTCAAAATGAAGAAATTATAAATACATAAAATAATAAATATAATATTTAAGGTGGATTATTCAATTTATGTCTAGTCTCTGACATTCAGCACTTTATTTCTAGCTCTAAGAACAGACAGCACCATAGAAAAATCCACCAATACTGCTGCATCAAAAGGCAAGGATTTTCTTAATAGTATTTCTCCAGTGATATGCAAACATTGCAGGTACAGTAACCACTAAAATTAGATGTTTCAGTATACTTTCTGTATGTTTTATAGACTTTTGAAAACAATGTTTATATATTATAAGAATCTTAATTTTTAAAATACACTTCAGTTTTTTAATAAAGTTTAAGAATATAAGCGTAGGAGACCTGCTGTGCATAACTGCAGAGCCTAGGAACTAGATTATAATGCCAGATGATGTAATTTGTCAATTTATTTCTAAATTCATTCCATTCTTGTTTCTTTCCTATCTTCTTATTGAATAGCTTGTAAATTTAACAGTACTGTAAACTCCTGAAAAGACATAAGAGACAGTATGCCCTGTTGAATTTGTATTTCACCTCACACTGCTGAGACAATAGATTAAGTTCTGAAGTAACGATAAGACTTTAAAAAAATAGATCCTGAACACAACATAATTGTAAAACCAAAGAAATAAACAAAACCACCACCAGAACAAAATACAACAGGAAACTGATTTAATTATTAGAAAATAGTGCACCCTTCTATTTGAATAGTAACTGCATCAAAAAATATTGGTTATGAGAAAAGTGTTATCGATTTAGTATGCAGGAAACTGAGGCTATATGAACAGTATACAAATTAATGGAAACTCCATGTGTATCCACACGCAGAAGATGTGTTGTTCCAAATAATCACTGATTTAATAGCTTAGCTGTCTAGACTGCAAACGCCACTCCACAACTACCACTCACCACAATGCAATACAGTTTATCACAAAGGGAGAAAAGAGTGGATGACTCTTGTCTCATTGACATAGAAGGAGAAGTACCATGTGATACCTACTAAGCCAAACCATGTCTAAAAATTCCCTTTTCTCTCACTTTTCCTCCAGCAGATAAAAAGGTCTGTATTAGCTAATCTAAATCTCTGCACAGACAGCTATGAGTATTTCTGCACAGTATTTTCTTTTTCCAGTTTAAGCTTACTCTCACTGTGTTCATGGAGCAGGCACATGCAAGTCAGATCTATGCAAGAAGGTATGTAAATGCACATTATACAGCACTCTGCCAGTAATAATAAAGATAGCAATGAGGCTGAGTATATGAGCTTGGGATCAGTGAAACCTTAATGCAGCCACACAAATTCTAGTTTGAACAGGACTTCAGTTAAATCAGCCATGAAAAACCATGCTTGTTCCTTGTCCAAGAAGGCTACAATGTCATCTACTCCAGTTGTGTACACTCAGCACAACTCAGCTCGGTGTTTCAGACAAAAATTTAAATGACTTATGAAACAGAAGGAAAGATTCTGATGATGCAGAGTAGTGCAGCTCAGTAAGCCGGCGCATTAGGACTGCAAAGGAAACAGGAGAAAGAAGCCTATTTGACCAAGCAGAACTCAAATTGCAGTTTGTGATAAGCAAAGGAGAAGTGGAAGAAGAGAAAAAGAAAACAAAACAAAGCAAGTGATGCAATGGCAATCACTCGCCACCTCCCACGGGTAGCCTGATGCCCAGCCAGTTCCCAAGCAATAGGTGGCTAACCTCCTAAACCCCCTCCTCTCGCGCACCCCCAATCTGTTCACTGAGAATGAGAAAGAGAAGGGCTTGATGCTGCGCAAACACTGTTCAGCAACAGCTAAAACATTGGTGTGCTATCGGCGCTGTTTTGGTCACAAATCTAAAACATAGCGCCATACAAACTGCTATGAAGCAAATAAACTCTGTTCCAGTCAGACCCAATACAATGTGTTTGAGTCTTAAAGCTCTTAAAAATGTCTGAAAAATATGCTCTATGATTTGTGGGAACTGTTAAAAACAAAGTAATGCTAAATTAAAAGAAAAACAAGAGTCACCCTTATAAGCCTTCTGTAACATTTGTTTCTTGGTTTATTCCTGACGAAAGAAACCAGGAAGAGAAACACTAATAATTTTCAACCAGAAGACATGCCATGCTGCCTTTCTAGTTGTAACTACTGTTTCATAATCTTAGAAATATACAGAGACTATTAGAAACTCTGGTGAGTGAGGAAAGAGGTAGCTAGTAAGCTATCTACAGAGATACTATCTCATGCTATTTCAAACTTTGAATACATTAAGCTCCTGTGGCAGCCAAGCTTAGAGGAGGGGAAAAAAAAAAAAAAAAAAAGGAAAGGAAAAAAAGTCTGTGTTGGACTTCTGCATTTGCCTGTTTCTTGTTGGAATTAATTAAGCTATAAGATCTGAATCAATGACTTGCCACTGTATCATTTACTGTATTTTCATTCTGTCCTTGTGGGTTGATGAAGTGAATGCAATTTTTGAAAGCTGCTTCCTTATTTTTAGAAGTTAGTCTAATAAACATAATCAATGACAACTTGAGAAGCTGGGATGCATCTAATGCCTAATCTAAATAGATTTAAAAATATTCAAGGATTGCTTTAATAGGTAGCTTATAGACATCCATAAATGGAATTTAGTTACAGCTTTTTAATATATAATTATTAATTGTTTTACAGCACTCAGAAGTGTGCTAAGAGCTTCAGAGGAAACATAACAAACTATTCCCTCCCAGAATGTGAGCACTGAACATAAAAAACAGCTTCCAGCTAAAATTCCTTTCCACTGCTCACCAGAGAGACTGGTTGCCAACATTACCTACTTACTCACAGCTCCCTGCTGCAACACACACTGCAGATGACAGGGGAATTGTTTAATTCAGAACAACTTCCCTAGCCATGCTAATCTCTGCAGGCAGGGAAGAGCCAGAACAAGAGTATTAACCCTCTCTAACCTTCAACAGGCTTACGTTGCCCATTTATGAGCCCAACAAAGTTTGTGGGTTTGCCATATTCTTGAAAGACTAGATGATATGAAGCTGTATGCGAGGGTACATTTTCTTCATTCTTCTCCATTTTTCTTTTAGATTACTTTTCTATTTCCTACTCACTTTATATTTTTATCTTTTTCCTTTTCATTATTTTTAATGCTTTTCCTAACTATCTTCTCTTCATTTAGATTTCTTCCTCCTTGAAAATGCCACTTTACTTCCATTTGTTTATTTCTTTCTTCTCTCATTCTGTTTTACTAAACACTTTACTCTTATATTTCACATCAGGGTTTCCCCCTCATCCCTTCCCATCCAGTCTTCTATATCACAGCAAAGTGTTTTCTGCACTTAGTTATTTTTTTCTCCAACTCCCAACTTGGCCTTCTAGTTTTCTTCCAGATAGTCTACATATTTTCTGAAAGAAACCATTGTTTTCCACACCACTTGCCTGAAAATGCTCCTCCACAAAAACTGTCTCATGGTTGGAAGGGGATTCATTTCTTCCAAGCTTATATATTTCCACTACATTACCTCTCCGTATGCACTTCTGGTGCTATTTTCCTCCATTTCCCTCCCTTTTCTTATCCTTTTTGGTTTGTGGAGGTGTTATTTGCCTTCTTCCCAGTCCTTACTCCTTCTTACAGAGTCTTCTTTATTTTTGCTATTAATCCCGTTTTAGCTGTCCTCTCTGACTTTTCGCTTTGACTCCATCCCCAAAAAAGGTGGGTAGTTTTTTTGTTTTTTGTTTTGTTGGGGTTTGTTGGCTGGCTTTTGGGTTTGTTTGTTTGGGTTTTTTTTACATTATCCCTCCTACACACAGTGTTTCTCTGGTCAATGGTTCTTGCCATCACTCTGTGTCTTCTCAGCACCATATCCTTTTTTTTCCCACCCCCTCTCATTACAATGCATGGCTGGTTCAGAGAAGTTAGCACTTTTGCTGGCAGCGGAGTCTGAAACACTTATTGCTAGACTTTTCCCATGCTATGTCTCACCCACAGACATTTCCATGACATATTCCTCTGTGTAAACCACCCCTCTTCAACTCATTTTTTAACTGTTCTTTTCTTTACTGAAGGACCGATTTCAACATTGTTCTTGTTTTCATAAATGTGACTAAGAGGAGGATAACATGACAAGAACAAACACAGGAATGTAGACTTAATCATTTATGGACAAAGTTGTTCAGCATTTTAAGTATGTTTATGCAAACATTTCTTTTGAATAAGCAATAGAAGTCATGAAAGCTAAAACTTAAAACTATTTTAATGTATGAGAAAAAGCAATAAAGTAAGTTACTCTTTACCAGGTGGTAACTAAAGTATAAGCTATTACAAAATGTGATAAACTAAGTACGTATTCATAGCTGTTCACTGCTATGCAGAAGATGGAGCAAGTTTTAGGAAGTGTTAGTGAAGACTGCCTTTAGACTATTGAAAGTTGCTAACATTTTGCAACTGAGTGTCTGGAGTTAATGTTTCAAAAGAGGGGAAAAAAAAGAGAAAGAAATATGGAGAGACAAAGTGGAGACCAATAGTCAGTCATAGCTCATGATAATTACTGTCATCCATCTTTCAAAAATGCTAGCTTTTTTGCTGCTTCCACATTTTGCATTCATTGCTGCATTCCCTCAACTCCCCAAGCAATTCAGGATTCAAAAATGTACACCTCCAATACTAAGTCATTTGTTTCACTTTGCATAATAATCACTTCTGTTTTAATAGCTTATGATATCTCATTTGTACATTTTCATTAAAGAATGGTACTTGTCTTTAAAATATCATGAAAATATACAGACGACAATCAGAAGATGGAACTCCTGGTGGTAATGAATGAATTATTTGCAAGCGCGTTTCCAACATCATATGCATACACAGGCACAGTAATGAGGCATAGGAACAGAGTGATGTTAGTTTCATGATTATTTAGGTGGCTATTCTTCATCTGTGTTCCAACAGAAGGAGCCACACTGAAGGTCATGATTATGGTCATGACTGTAGACTGGGGAATAACCTTATACTGGCGTTGACTAAACTTCTAATATATAAGTTTTCCTTGTACAGATCGTTCCCCTGGCTAGTAACATATATTCAAATAAATATGATTACAAAGCACAAAACTAGCTAAGCAAATAGTCAAAGTGGAACGTCTCCTCCCTAGATTAAGGTTATCCATACAACACCCCCTGTTGTATTAGCAACTGCTGCTACTGAATGGACCCTTGACTATACTGGTCTTTAATTTTACCTGGTTTATGAGAAAAAATGAAGAGCGGACTGGAGAGTGAGGTTTGCTGTCTAAAACTACATAAAAACACTAGGCTAATTCTGAATGGCATCACTTATAATATTTTATATGTGCAGTTAAAGAATGGGTAGAAGAACATTGAAAAATGTAAGTTTGGCAGTCAGTTACTCACAGACTGGGATCCCAATATATTTAACTTTAGCATTTAAAAAAAAAATATTTTAAAATATATGCCTTGTGAAGATGGTAGTTGAGTAAGCTGATTTACTGCAGCTGACAAAATGTAAGAACTCATATCTGATCAAATCAGTTAATCTCTCATAAATTTTTTTTTTTTTTTTAATACTGTCCTGGTTTCAGTTGGCATAGAGTTAATTTTCTTTCTAGTAGCTGTTATAGTGTTATATTTTGGATTTAGTGTGAGAAGAATGTTGATAACACACTGAGGTTTTCAGTTGTTGCTAAGTCGTGTGTAGACTAAGTCAAGGATTTTTCAGCTTCTCATGCCCAGCCAGTGAGAAAGCTGGAGGGGCACAAGGAGTTGGGAGGGGACACAGCCAGGGCAGCTGACCCAAACTGGCCAAAGGGGTATTCCATACCGTGTAACATCATGCCCAGTACATAAACTCGGGGGAGTTGGCCTGGAGGAATCGCTGCTTGGGAACTAACTGGGCACCAGTTGGCAAGTGGTGAGCAATTGCATTGTGCATCACTTGTTTTGTATATTCCAATAATTCCTTTCTGTCCTATTAAACTGTCTTTATCTCAACCCACAAGTTTTATTTTTTTTTATTCTTTCTCCAATCCCACTGGGTGGGGGGAGTGAGCAAGAGCCTGTGTGGTGCTTGGTTGCTGGCTGGGGTTAAACCACGACAAATACAAAACCCCCACTTTCTCAAAGTTTGAAGTTAAACTGTGAACATGACAAAACTTTGTGTTCACTACATACAAGGAATACAAGGAATATGGCCCAACCCCGGAGAGAGGCATGCCCAGATGTGTAAGAAAAGATGGCTTATTTACAAAGCACATTAAAAAGAACAGTGCAAACTAAGGAGGCTTTCCTTCAAGGAATGGAAAGACAGAAGAATGCAGTGAATGGAAAAGGACTGTTCATCTGTGTTGGCGAATGTATTGCTATTATCAGTCCTACAGGATAACTTATTGCTGTTACCAGTCGTACTGGAAATAATCAGGAAAAATACTGAGAGTGAGTAAAATATCAATATGGAAATCAGTGAAAAAGCTGCTATTAAATGGAGCCAACAAGAAGTGAAGACCCAGAGCAGAGGGTTTGCCTCAGAAAAAGAAAGAATTGAGGAAGTGGTATGGTAACCAACTCACACTCAGCAATGACTTTGATAGTAGTAAAAGTTTCAAGCATCTACAGAAAATAGGTTAGGGTTTTATTTCACTGTGATTCACCTCTCAGAGTATTTGGTCATATCATGCAGTTCAATATATGAAGAAAGGCTACTCACCAACAAGACTCTTTAGATGGTTAATTGTTTTTTACCCTTTCTGGTAACATGCAAAGATAGAATCTTTCAGAGGAAAACCCAGCAAAAAAATAACCAGTGCTATTTTTCAGATATTATGTATAAACTATTCACAATTATGACATCGAAAACTTGCTTGTGCCTGTATTTATTATAAGTGTATGCAAAGCTTTCCTGTGTAATGAGTTTTTCACCTACAGTTCGTGACTGAAATTACTTGTTACATTGTCCAATAAAACATTATAATAATATTCACTCACTAACAATGATGACCATCTAAACAGCAATGATGTACAAAAACGTGTAAGGAAATCACTCTCTTACCACTCCTATCAATGTCTAGATGATTTACACAACAAACTTACTTTAATGCTAACCTGAGTGTTGCATACAAATCCTCTGTTCATCAGTGGGAAAACAGACCCCAAAGCGTTTGATTTAATTAATCTCTTGCCTGTGCCTTTCACTACGGAAATAATCTAAATAATGCATAGGGATGGGGTATTAGGTATCTTTCTACAGTTACAACATGATTAATTACAATGGCTAAGCCCCCAAACATTAAGTTGAATACTAATTTGGTGTCAGAACCTGGAACTGGGAAATTGCAGGGGCCACATATTTTCTATCACACTTTTAAAGCCACAGGATTGAAAGAGAATGACAGAACTTTGGCTGCTACTTATGGATGCTATTTGCATAGATTAAGATCTTGCAATTGTATATGTACTTTTGAAAGAAAGAAGAGCATTTTAGATCCTCATCATTCAATACAATAGGCAGACCTGGGTTGTACACTCTTTTGAAAACCTCACTGTCCACCAGGAAATGCTTCATATGCACGCAACACCTTGCAATTGTTGTTGAATAATTGCAAATACTGTTCATGGAATGAAAAGGGCAAAGGTCTGTCTGGCTAAATCACTGGTTTATTAAAAGACATAATTATTCAGGGTGCAACTGTCGTATGGCCATCTGATGCCACAGACAATGTTTATGTAAATGTTGCCATGACAATCTGATGCCATTAATATGCACCGACGTAAAATATCATTTATTTTCAGTTAATAGTGAGGCTTACGTGACAATATGAGAACAATGCTTAAATGACCAAACAACCAGTTGTATTTAATTTTCATTTCCATGAATAGTCAGCACCAACGACTAACTGAATTATGCATTACCCATAGATGCTGAAGTGCTCCAGGCAGTTTCGGACACAGTTTGCTTTGTATATGGATGCCCCATAGATTCGTAATTAAAATGACAAGCTGAAGTTTTCATAGCAGGAAAAGAAAACACTAAACCAGTCAATCTGCCTTTCAGTGAAGACTGGTAAAAAGGCAACGGTTGGTAAGGGAATTAACAAAAAAAACCCAAACAAAAATACCCCCCAAAACCCACACAAAAAAGCCCACACCACAAAAAAAAAAAAAAATACTCCCATAGAAACAGTAGTTGGCATATCAGTCAGCCCGCTGGACACATGCCAATTCCGTTTGCAGCAGATCTGTTCCATGCGGCACTGATCCCAGGCCAAATTCAACAACGGGTCTGCATGATGTGCTGCTGCAAGTGCCCCAGCCAACCCCCCCTTCCCAGGCTAGCCTGGGATCACTGGGCATTCCTGCTGCGTGACGGATTTGCCCGTATCACTCACCTGCAGTGTCTACCGCTGGAAGGTGACAAATACAAAAAAATACTCGGCTCCATTCAGCTCCAGGGCTCGCAGTGACACTTCATAAAGTGAAGCAGAGGGATGGCTGTTTTCTCAACCCTAGTGTATGATAAATCCCCAAATCTCCAGCACTCCTGTGGCAAGCCCATTGATATCCGTTTGTCACCAGAGGCCTGGAAGTATCCAGGATAAAAGAGAATCAAATAAAACTATTATATAATGAGGTACAGCAAACGGGGAATTTCTTGTATTTATTTTTCTGCAACTTGCTCTTTGCTATGTTCTCTTAAAAAAAAAAAAGTGGTAGCTCAGTGGGGAGGAAAGTTTAGTGCTTATTTTGCACTGGATGCTACTCTCTCGGAAGATGGAAGAGGAGAAAAGAGTCATAGTGACTAGATTTGTCCAATGTATGTTCCTAAATTTTGCTGTTTGGCACCAAACCCGCATAAGATGAAAAAATAAAAAAACGATGTATAGCACAATAATCCATCTCTCCTCTCCTCAGCAATATACCACAGATGTTTCAGAGAACAAAGTGATTTTCCACAACAGGTCATACATGAAATATATAAAATGAAAGCTATTGCTGGTAAATGGGCTGTCTGTTCCACAGAAACTATTTTCTTTTGCCCTTTCCCTGTGGCTTCCACTTCACAATATAAAGGGACACTGTCAGCTTATTTTATGCTTCTGTCTGAAAATGTCGAGCTTATTATACCACATACACTAACTACAAAGACTACAACTGAAAGAAATTAACAGGTAATAAACATCTTCTCTTATTGTTTCAGAGAGTTAATGTCTGTGCAAGTGACAACATAGCAGGTTTCACTTTTTGTGAATTGGTTAAAACTATCAGCTGGGAAACACATTTTTAAGAAACTAATAATATTAACAGGATGCACTGTCCAAAGACCTGTAGCAGATAACACGTTTCTTTTCAGTAAGGCATTAAAAAAAAAAAAAAAAAAAAAATTACTTATTTTTCTGTTATCCCATTAAGTTGGGGAAAAAAAAAAATCTGTAGAAAGCAAAGTATATTTTCTGTAGAAAGACTGTCCCTGGCTCCTTTTCTGTCAAATACACATTATTAACATCCTTTTTCTTCTCTGGCCTTCTCTGCCACAGTTACTGGTGATAGCCTGTTAATTCGAGGAATGTCTGCATGGCAGCAACTGCTTGTTTTAAAACTGCATTCTGTGAGAATGGATGAAATATTCACTTATCAGTCACTGTAGCACCTTCTACAAAACACACTCCTTTGAAATATGTGGTGTATAGCAGGCAGTTGATAAAAACACAGCTATTTGAAAAGGTGCAATCCTGAAATCCCTCTTGAGTTACCAGTACAGTAGCCTCTTTGTACTCACAAACACAACAGACTTATCTTGATAATAACCTTCCATGACAGTCCTGGTCTGTGCTGAATCTTCAGTCTCTAAGATATTTTACACACATCCAAGTTGTCCTCCCAGATGGACTAACTCTACTTAACTCCTGCTATAAATATAACCTCATTCCTCATGCTGCACATTGAGATCTGCTTTTGTGCCAGATGCAGAAGACTGGAGAGGCTTATGCATTTCCATAATTTTCTTTTATTTATTCCCTCTTGAAGATGGGGAACAACAAAAACCTTAGGAATAAGAGTAGAAAAATGAAATAGAAATTAAATATTGGTTCAGATTTAAAAGTTCTAACACTCAAGTTTTCACTGAAGTGAATTAAGTTGCTAAGGTTTTGTTTGTTTGGGTTTTTTTTGGTTGGTATGTTGTTTGGGGCGGGGGGGGGGGGTGTAAGGAATCTTAAGTAAATTAATCTCACCTGCACAAGTTCATGCTAAAAAAGAACATCATTGTGATACAGTCCTCACAAGTCCCCTCAAATGAAGTGATAAAGAGCCACAGGCTCTTCTCTGTACTTACAGTCACTCTTCAGACTGCGTTGGGACTTCAGTACTGCATTCCCTTGACTTCCAGATATGAAATGCAAAATTTAGTAGCTTTGAATAGCATAAAGACTTGACATAGACCGGATGTCAGAGAATTGTACAATTGAATATTTCTTACTATTAGCTTCCTAAAATCCTTTGATGAAGAATTAGGTAATTAAATTACCACCTGTCCTGCATATTGTTGAACAAACTTTCATCTTTCATGTTGTCCAATTAAAGCAACATTCCTTTTGCACCTGAAAAAATATTTCTTAGTCATTGAAATTCAATACTTACAAGATATTTTCCTATGAAATTAGTCTTTTTTGATAATTTGAAACTCTGACATTTTTATATAATGAAGTTGTATCTTTTGCATTCGATGTATAATTGGGTCTTTGAACCCTCAAATAGCTGTAAAGATTCTGAAAGTCCAAACCAGGTACAACTGAAAGCATTATTTTTTTCTGCTTAGATGTTAATAAGTATCATAAGTTTTTCTAATACAAAAACATCAATAAACCATTCACTGATGTTTGATACAAATACTTTATTTCTTTGCCCGATAAATTAATGGCTACTAACACACAATGACATACATTGCATACATGTTATTGCATATTTTTATGTTCAGGAACACTATGGTTTGACTTATGAAAATTAGTATGCATAATAGATTTACCTTTTTCTCTCCAATAGAACCTTACTTTTATTTTGCCATTTAAGAGACCAGAGTAATTTAAAAATATCTCCTCAAAATGACTAGGGAAGACATTCCCTTCTTTAGAGTTATATGCTTATGGAAATGTGACCATAAAGTCAAAGTTAGGATACATCTGTTTGTTGTTGGTTTGGATTTTTTTTTCTTTTTTTTTTTTTTCTTTGCCATGAAAGAAACAGCTGAGCAACAGGAAGGCTGGTACCATGTGACTGAATTCTTTGCAGACCTCTAGCAAATGCGTTATAGACCACAGCTAATCAATCTCTCTTCCTTCACAGTACAAAGCAAAATCAGAAAAGCTGTCTCCTTTAATCAAAAATATGAAAACCTGTCACTGGACTGGACTTGGTCAGTTAAGATTCAGATGCATGTCAGTGACCGCAAGAGCACAAAATGGCACTAATAAATACCAAAAGTATTTTACATAATGAAATTACTGGAATAAATAACATTCTGTAAAATTACCAAATATTTACAAGCTCTGTAGACTTAAGTAATAGACAGTTCATCTTCTATGCCAAGCTGAAAACCATCAAGTTAAATACCATGTAACTTTTTAATGTAATAATCTCTACATATCTTACTTTGCCAATCCTTCTGTACTCACTACCACAGGTTGTGCCTATCGGCATTCATTGCCTGAAATCCTTAAGCTGGGCTCTGGGTTGATAACTTCAAAAGCATAAAAATGTGTCTTTTTATTGCAGTAAAGAAAATAAAACCTGATTTTTGTTTCATTCAATTAAAAAAAAGTGAAAGATTGCCATATACATATTTATAAATTCATAGTGAGATTAAATGATCATATTAATGTATATATAATTTTACACTGATATAGCACTGTAATGATATCACTTCATTTTATATGACCCTGTTCTTGAAGACTTTTTAAAATTAATTTTTTCCAACTTTTGTAAGAAATTCACCACATGATATTGATTTCTTTCTTCACAACCACTTCTTTTACTACAAAGAAAAAGTCAGATTCCAAGAGCAATCAAAAAGCATAAAAAAAATAATCAGAGTCTATCACCAGGGACACCAAGAACAACAACTGCCTTCATGAGGAATATATTCCAGAGAAGAAGGAAAAGAAAAGCTACAAGCTAGTGTCACAGGCAAAGGGACATGCAGGGGAAGTAATGTAAAAAATGGAAGATGGCAAAGAATATTTGTGGAAGAAAAGGAGAAATATATTAGAAAACAGAAAGTTATTTGCAGACTAAGGAGAAGGAAAGAAAAAGTAGTATGAATCTGAAAGTCAGAGCAATACCAGAATGTGCAATAGTTTTTTTTTTGCTGTTGACTTTTTTTGTGGTGGGTTGGGTTTTTTTTTTTCTTTCCAAAAAGGAACCAAAAACTTACTTAGCAAAGGCAGTTAAAGTACATTAAGACTTTTCTTAAATTATTTCAAATCTATTGTGGGTGTTTTAGCAGTGTGCTTATGAATTGGAAGAGGAGATGTCTACAAGAGAATGAGACAAATTTCAGTGTCATTTACTGAGGCACTGAAGCAGCAGCAGTGGTCATAAGAGGCTCTGAAATTGTCTGTATAATGGTCAAACACACATATAAGGTAAAGAAACTCATGGAAATGTATTACAGAGTGTGTGACACATTAACATTCTTCGAATTCACAAGTGGAAATGTGCGTGTAGATTCCAGGCATTCTGAAAACATACCTTTTAGAGCAAAAGTTAATATCCAAAGCTGCAACATGACATACAAGGCCAGCTGCTAATCTAAAAGAAAAAGAACCACATGAATAAAAATGAGTCCACAAACTGTAGGAGAGATTCTCTAACAAGTCTGTGAAAGCCAATAAAATATTGATAAAACTCCTGGCTTGCAAATTTATTTGTAGGTCTTTAATAATTGAGGGCACTTGTCAAAATAGGCTCTGCCTCCCAGACCTCCCACTTCGATATAATTAACTTGAATGAACTTCTCTTTATCATGAAGACAAAGGTGGGAAAAGTGATGTAACTGCTATCCATCTTATGCAGGGTTTGTACAACCTCTTCTTTATGACTGGTTTCACACACTGACTAATAGACACTTTCCACTTCAGATTTTAATTAAAAGCTATAAAAGCAGTCAGCTGTAGGCCATGAATGTGTTGGCAACAAAAAAGTGCCATTATATAGTGGGAAGATCAAGCACTGTACAAATTTAGTGTGAAACCATGTTAAGTAGATCCATATGCTTGCGTTTAATGTAATTCTAAGATCTACATGGTAGCAGTGGGAGTACTAAAGTAAAGCAAAATGTCAATTAAAGCCAGGACATACAGTTTAAGTATAATCATGTTAATTCAGTGATATATGAAACATATTTCTTTTCAGATGTTTGCAAAGAAATCATAGCAAGTGAAAAAATATTTTTTTTCCCTGAGTGCGGCTGCAAGTATCCAGGTTGTTCCATAAAATAAAATGTTAAATTTATCCTAGTGAATATGAAATGTGTTTAATATAGCATAGATTAGAATTGTAGAAGTAATTTAGAACAAAACGCATATTTAGTCATATATTGTCAGTAAATGGAACTTTTTTTATTCATTTATTGTTCATATCATTTACTACAAAATTTAATAAAACTGTTATGGTGTGGAGCTTCTGTGCTTTCATAATAAACATTTCATATTTGGAATTCAATCTGTTTTGATTGGAGGAATAAATCATCCTGTATGACTTAGCTGCCTGTTAAGATCAAGGTAACATTTAGTATCAACTTCCTAGTACAAAAATATTTAAATATTTTAAATTTAATTTAACATTAATTATTCCAATCACCTAAAATTTTTTTCTTATTTTTTATTAAAAAAACCCACATAACCACAAACACAATCAAAATAGTTTTATTTATCAAGTCTTACAAATATTTGAGAAAATCTTTAACTTGATCCTCAGTTCTCTTCTGTGAGTAAAAAGAGACTATTCCATTATTACAGGTGATACAACAATTCTTAGGAAATGCTTTTACTTGACTTATCAATTTCATTATTTGAATAATTAAATTTGCTGTTCATCAAATTGCGGGTAATACTTTTGTGCAGAATACACTTCAGAATATCATGATGGAGTATAACATCAGTGTCATAAGCACGGAACAGAAAATGATCTCCTGTATTGATCTGGAAATATTTACTGAAAATTCTTTACTGAAAATTGCTGTAGTTACCGAAGATGCAAAATTCACATAGAAATACAAGTCCAAATCCATGAACATGAGCTTTATCTGATGTCTGGCTCACCAGCTCAACTGCTATTGACTCATAAAGAAAGCATCTAGTTATTAAAAAAAGGAGTCAGTACATTTGGCCATATGATGCCGTTTTGTAGCAGCTTCTCTACAGAGAGTCTTTCTGGAAACTCAAACAAATGATTTCTGAAGTCTGTTCTGATTACTTCATACCTCTGTTCAAAAACACAGTCATCAGGGAGGTTGTGTATATTGTACATAAAAGCAGACAGTAAAGCATTATATGTCTTCATCCTTTCATTTCTCTCCCCCCCCCCCAAAAAGACATGCTGACCTCTCAGAAGCCAAGGCAAATATCTCTGATCTTTTGTGTTTGATTTCTACACCGCAGAAAGCTATTTAACATGCCTGAACTTGAAATGCAGAGTAGGAACAAGTTTGGCTTTGACAAATAAGGGAAGATATGATCCACATACAGGCTTATCCTCTGCATTTCTGAACCAGCCTTAACCTCCAGTAAATACTGAAAGCCTTTCTGAGGACATATACTAAAGACTCCACTGGTAGTACAAACAGCTTTGGAGATAAGTACGGGTGCCCTTAAGCAACTTGAAAGCTCTCGGCATCATTCTGTGCTGTGCAATTTACACTGGAGAGTCATTTTATATTAGAATTCCTTTCTATCCCATTAAATTATGCCAAAGATGAAAGTGATGCAAAAACCTGTTGTCGTTTTAGCTATAAGAGGCCCTTACTTAAGCTGCCAAAACCTTGCTGAAGTGCCACGAGGAGGTTGCTCATGATCTCCTGGAAATATATACTATTTAACTCTACATCTATTACCGATAAAAAATTAGGCAATTATAAGAGCAGAGAAACTAGTTTATGAATTGGGAAACACTACAGCAGTCACCTAAAAAGTTATTGCATTGTTTCCAGCCAGTGTTTTCCTATAAACCTTCTCACTAATTATTTAGCTAGTGTATCACTCATGTAATGTCAGAAAATGTCATCTTAATAAAATGGAATTTTCCAGAGGAACATAAATTTCAGCTTCTGCAGGAAATTATTTTGGGGCCCAAGCCACAATTTTGGTACGATGTACGATGAATAAAAAGATCATGACACTTTCTATAATGTCTACTATCTGTACATCTGGAGATACAGGGTGTAGGTTGGAGATATAGGATGTAGGTGACCTCAGTTCAAGGATTGACTGCCATTTCCCACATGCTAGGTGACCGTTGTAAAAGCTGGTCCTATTAGCTGAGCTAGGAATCAGCTAAAGTATTTCTTCACCGGTCATTTTGAAACAATGTACTTTACAATCCTTTCTCAGTTTAGCAGAGCTGTATGTTACGCTTAACTTTCTTTTTTTTAACAACCTATTTACAAAAGAGGAAGTTTTCTTTTAAATATCTTGAAAAATCTACTATCATCTCAAATAGAAAGTTTTCAAAAGTTTATCAATATGAAAAGTTACTTAAAATTATGACAGTGTACAGAGCTCGACACATCAGACTGGATTACGTGAAATGCTTGACCAAGAATGGAAAAGAATTAAACATTATTTGAAAGTACATTCTTGAAAGTCGTTCCAGAAAAAAATTCCTGAGTGTGTAAGTGCTGTAGAGTGGAAAACTGAAAATATTTCCTAACGCCATTTTCCAAAACATTTAATAGACAAATAGTTAACTTGAGTTTTCTTCCAGAGAAGAAAGCAAAAGGAATGCTTCTCTTAGAGCTTTAAATTCAGTAAATTAAAACCCCCAATGGAATCTGCCGGAATTTATCCACTCCTAGTCCTTGAAAACCTTCCAGACGGGACTAGGTATGCCAACTGGTCAGGAGGAAGGTACAGCAAAAGTCATTTCACTGCAAGTTTGGATTCAGTGACAGGTGGTCAAGGACTTTTAACAACTGAACAGCAAAAGAAGATTTCCAAAACCCTGCAGGAAAGCTGATGTAAGGTCATAGCTGGGAATAAAATATTCTCAGACCAAGTGAGTATAGAAAATAATTCATTCTTCATTTATAGCTGCCCAAAATATTTCTCTGTTTACTGATTTGTCTTATGAAATTCATATGAACATCTCTCTCCTCTCTTAAATAAATGTTAAAAAGAGTTCTTTTGAGATTACAGTCAAATATTAAAAACTTTTCCTGATTTCAGTAGTTTCTGCTCCTGAATCACACAGAAAAACCAAATTCTTACCTATTTGTTCATCATTAAGATTTCCAAACAATATAATGGTTCTGTGCTAATTTTTAATTTTTATTATCATTGATTCTTTCCATCTGCATATGGAAAGATGGAATTGGCATTTATTACAAGTTATGCAGATTTGATATAGTTGTTCAATCTCTAACATGAGAAGTTTCTAGCTACAGGGTACATTTCGTGTCAGATGCCACATGGCAGTCACAATATCTATGACTCAGAGCCACATCTAAAACACCTGCAGGCAGGCAAAGGAGTAATCTTTGTCAGGTTCTAACCTGTCAGGTTCTCAAGCAGTGTTTGAATAGTTAGACTATTGTAATCCCAAAATGACTGGCTGATATTTGACAAATTATTTCTGTCATACATGTAAAAGAAATTATGGAAACATAGGCCATAGAAGTATTATCTATCTATCTATCTGTCTTTTTAACATAGGCTGGTGAAATTCTGGAACAGGTTTCCTAGAGAGGCTGTGGAGTCTCTACACTTGGAGATACTAGAATTTGGCTGGACAAGGCCCTGAGCTACTTGGTCTAACTGCTTTGAGCAGCAGGTTGGATTAGATGACCTCAGCGATCCCTTCAATCCTACTTTATTCTGTTCTGTGATTCTGTATACAGTGCAATTCTCTCTCTTGTTGCAGGTAGTCAACCAGACACAGTCTACGGGAAGGTCTTAAACATGTCTTAGAAAGCATGAGTTAGGTCACTGAAGTTAGCATGTACGAAAAGGCAACTAAATGAACCCATGCCTCTATTTTTTCCATTAAGAACTAAATACATTTCATAACAGTTTTCAAAATCTCCTTCTCTTCACTTGAGGCTATGTGAGGGCCTAAGTAGAATCCTGATCCTCGAGACAAATCTAGAGATGGAATTCCTTCACCTAGAAAACAAGTTTATCATGGGAGGTACCCGTATTCGGGCCTATCCCTCATTGAAATCAGTGTTCATGATTTTTACCTTTCACTATGGATATTGGGGAGGATGGTATGCATTGCAGAGAGACCTGAACAGCAGAAATGAACAGGTAAACTTCCTGAAGGTAATTTATACGGAGGAGTGTTGAGAACCTATACAAGAAAATTACCCTTCCTAGTAGTGAATAGATAAAACAGAATCAAGCCTGTTATTTGGTTAAAAGTTATGAATTGCATTTAGCAGTGAAGAGTTACACTTGTTTTTTGGTAACATTTGTGAAAAAATGTTTATTAACTCCAAACCTGCAAATGCTGTGATACTTTATGTTAGTCTTCCAATCAACAGGTAGCATCAAAGTCCCTTGATTTAGGTGACTCATCATGCAGTATCTGCAACTCACTCTCAAAGCACTGGCTACAGCACAGCTTGAGAGGTTTTCAGGCACTATAAGCTGACCACATAAAATATTTACCTGATAATTTCAAATCATAAGCAAATTAATGTGTCCATGCATAAAAATTATTCCTCTAGACTCTCATAGTATTTGCTCTAGAGGGGGAAAACAACCTTTGGATTTACCTGCCTCTCTCCATTTATGATAGGGATAATCTGCATAAGACTATATGCCTCATCAGTCAAAATTAGGTGAGACAAATCTTAGTTTGGGAGCTTGAATACTTTTTTCATTTCTTCAAGCTCTTATTAGAGTATGCTGAACAAGAAGTCTATCCATATAAGTCTAGGTTATTCTGCAAATGCACTCTTGTCCCAAGATTTTTTTTAAAGAAAAATCATGTATTCAGAAATTAGAGGGCTTTTTTTTATTTGTAGGGAGAAAAATATTTACATAAAAGGATTGCACTCACCTGAAAAACTGACTGTATACATAATGAGCAGAAGCATGCATAAGAATGTGATGGTTTGTCATTCACTGACCACTACTGATTGAATCAATTTGGATTTGCATTCAATACATACAGTTAATTTAAATAGACAAACCCCACAATTTGCTCCATTAGAACCTTCACTGAAAACCTTTGGGGCAATGAGAACACTCATACCTTCATATTTTTCTGCTCTAAAGTATCCTTCTGTCAATACTTTAACACCCATGTGAATAAAGAGCAACTGGAAATGAGAAAACAATGTTCCTCTGATTTGTAAATAAACCTTTTTTAATATTTACAGAATCTGTGTTTTAGACTGGAACTATTTTGGGAGAGGTGCAATGAAGGAGTACAGTGTCCTGTGAAATAGAAATTTATATACAATAATCTGAATCATATATATAACATTTTTGTTTGTCTTTTTAAAATCCTTCTGCATTCACTAACTATACTTTCAAGAGGAGGTACCTTAACGGTATGTAAAAGTAAGTGTGGTAAAATGCAGTCAGGACATATTTCATCTAGCTACAGCATAGCAGGTCCTTTAAAATTTATATTACATTTTTTCCCCATAGGCACAAACATTTATTCTATCAATGGGTACAAACTCATTCTCATCAGCTAAGAATTGTCACAAAGATGAAGATAATCCAACGTGCATGTTTCTTCTATTTTTCTAGATGGAGTCCGTTGCAAAGAAATATGAAAATATTTATCAAACTATAAGCCTGACTGACATTGAATGCATTTTTTTCAATTGATGCAGTATTAGAGAGATTATGGACAAAAAAATATGTTTAAAAATTATGATTATCATGGTAACTACCAGCTACTATTGTACCAGTTCCACCAGTCACACAGTTTCATTAAGGATATGCTAGAGGTATAATGCAACAAAGGAAAGGAAAATAACTCCTTGCTCACACTGTGCTGGATTTTTTATTAGCCTTTAAAAACCTACTGTCTTTTAGAAACACTCACACTATAGTATATATAATAAACTTTTTATAAAAATATGTATACACTTAGAACAAAAATAATGAAGGCCATTTGATTTCAGCAGCACTAGTTTTAATAAAGGCTTTTAACAGCCTAAGTATGGCAACAGTGTGCAATCTGGTTGCTAAATATGCACCAAATGACAAATTAATATGTGCAGGCCCTCCTCAGCTACAGATACAAATGTTATTATAATGTTTTGGACATTAGTCAGTTTTGTCTGTCTGGGGAAAGGGTGATTCAAATGGCATATGGATCTGCTATAGAGAGTTATAAGCTGCCCTCTATGTGAGAATAGTGTGAGCTACATCGTAGAGTTAAAAAAAAAACAAACCCAAAATCATGGCTGTTAGAAAGAAATGGATTTCGTTAAGCTGCCAAATCCATTAAACTGTTTAACTAGAGAGAAGAGTGTGTTATCGAAATCCCAGTGGGACTTCTGTTTAGATGGTCTGGGAACTGTTTTTCCAATGGATAATGTGTACTTCCACATGTCAAGTTCCCTGATTGCTTTCGTTCTCCTTTTAGAGAGGAAATTGAGAATCCACAAGACTTTGTCTTGTGAAATATTCAGATGGTTCTGTAACTCTAAAAAGTTAACAATACATGTGATAAGAGTGATGACAGTGCATAGAACTAGAAAAGATGGTCTGCTATTTTATTAATTTGCCTAATTTGTGAAATTGAACAAGTAATGATAGAAATTTAAGCAATGGAGCTCTCAACACAGAACATACTGATAGTTATTTTTTATATCTACATGGACATTTTGTGCACATTTTAATCAGTTAAAAATATTTTTAGTGTAATGCCCCATATTTAAAGCTGTGAAATGGCAGGTTTGGCATATTTGGGTCTTTTAGTTAAAATCAGGGAAAAAAGATCTCTGAAAACTCAAAAAAGTTGCTTTATAGGAACTGTCAGTCAATCACTGAAATTATCAATTGTCTTCTGGTTCTGGTATTTTTTCTATTAACTGACTTCCTTGTTCAATTTATGAAGCAGATTTTCTCTTATTCAAAACAGCCTGCTCTGAATTATTACTGTACACAATGGGAAAGGCACTCTTGTAACTCCAGTGTAGAAAGGATCTCCAGCTGAACTCTTGTGGAATTGAGCTAACTTTTAAATGTGTTTGAAAGGTGAGTTTGAATTATTTCCTGCAGGCAGCTGTCAACTGTCTATAACATTATTAGTTGTACAGTGGAGGTAAAATTTTTTATTTTGAATTGAAATTGAATTTGTACTGAGTTGTAAAGAACTCTAATAAAGCAAAAAGTACACAAGCAATAGTTCAACTGTAAAAATATTACAGAAAAAAATTGAAATCTAAACAGTTATTGCTTACATAACATACTGATTTGAAACAGTAGATAAAATTATTCACTGACCATCATGAAGGAGAAACAATGCAAACTTAAAAAAATATAAGCCCTAAGGGAAAAGTAGGATAAAAATGTGCAATTGTTATTAACCAGATAAACTGACTTTTAGAAAGGATTTTGATCCAAGAGACCAATATTAAATTTTAATAAATTCATGGTAAATATTTTTGCTAGAAGCAGTTCCAGTCCAGCTGAGAAACAGGGGCTTGGAGAAGCTAAAGATTTATTCACATCTAATTATGAGGGGGTTTTAATTGCAGTGAATGCACAAGTCATTGTTGGCCAGTTAGGTAGAATATAATAACACTCAAAATTGGTTTGAATGGTTCTCCTCAGGTGTTACTCTAAGCTTCCATTTACAAACCTCAAAATTAACAAACGGGAAAATAAATGTCATATTTGGAACAATGGAAGGGAACAATGGTTGCTGCAAAAGAAACAGCTGCTAAGAACTTAACAGCATATTTCAAGACAAGTGATAAGCAGACCCCCCCCCCCCAAAAAAAAAAAACAACAAAAAAAACCCAAAACACAGGAGAAAGTATCTTTTTTCACCACAAAGCAATCGGTGTCCTCAGTCTGTCATTAATTTAAAATATAAACTGCAGCTTAACTTCTATTTACAACTTCATCATTCCTCCTTAACACACCAAAGACAAACAGGCAAAAATCATTCACATCCAGCAAAACCCAGAAACTGACATTTGCAATATTCTGCATTGACTTTACCAAGCAGTAAACTCATGGACTCTCTGGAATTTAAAAAATTTAGGACTCCAAGATGAAACATATGAAAGACAATAGCTCTGCATTTTAGCCTTCTTGCAGTGCTTTCTTCTGAAACTTACAGACTTTCAGAACATGCTGCCTCTAGAGTAAAATATCAAGTAAAGCATAAATCCACATAGTACTGTTATCCACTTTCTTATCAGCACCATGTCTAATAAAGCTTTTGTAACTGCTGGAAGCCATGTCTATTCCTCTCCTTTTCATTACTCAAAAGACTATTAAAATACAATGAATATATTAAAAATTAATTCAGAAACAAACTACAAATTGAGAGGAAAAACTGATACATATGGAAAGAAAAAAACCCACCACATTACTAGATTATTTCATTTAACAGAGCATAGAAAGTGCAATACATCTTTCAGTTCACTTTTGAATTTCATGATTCGCCAGCTGCTCTGCTCATGAATGTTCCCCTGCATAGCATTACAGCACTTTGAAGCCTGCTCTAAATTACAGCAGACACTGGTAGAAGAATGCTCTGAAAGAGAACCGAACACCTTTATTTGTTTACCATGAGATCTATTTCTCTGGTTTTGCTTCTGAACAACAGACATCTATCCCACACACCAGTTGGGGAATGCCACTTTCCTACAGGCTCTATTATGGGCTTTAAATGTCAAAAAAGGTGGCTTTGATCAACCTATCGAAGCAAGGTTAGAGCATAAGTTGAATGTTGTTTTTTTACCGGCTACAGTCCAGCCAAGAGCTCCTTTGACTGAACCATGAGAATATGGAAGGGATGCTTTGATTCTCAGTCAATCACCTTTGTCCACTCCTGACACAAGCTAAAGCCCTCAAAATCACCAGAATTGCATCCTAACCAGTATGGCTGATCCCATCCCTGGCAGATCTCTCATCTGTGCCTTGAGCCTGTTTTCCAAAGCAATACATTTCTGCAAAAGGACTTTGCCTCCCAAAAGATCAGTCACAATAGCTGTTTGCTCAAACTGGAATCTGAAAATATCTGTCAGCAAAAACAAGTTACTCTCTCTGCATATTTTCTTACAAAAAACATTATATATTCTACCAAAACTGTCCTCTAGCAGGTAATCTTAAAAGTTGTGCAACTTTCGTTTATATGCTTTTTCTTCACCTCCGAACTCCCATTGCGTGTCACCAGTAGGCACAAGAATGTGAGAAGAGCCAAAATGCTTTGGTACAAAATCTTACCTAGACCACGATCTTACTTCTAGGAGTACATCTCTACCGCTGCAGATGGACTGCTATTTATAGATAAATAGAGGATGGACAGGGAGAACACTCAAGCTCTGGATAGTCTTTGGCTGTTTCACTAGCTCACACCCTTGGTTTCTTTTTGGAGTGTTCTATGTCACTTTCCCCAAGATAAATATAGAGTCTGAATACAGGGCAGTCTACACCACTGGGTCAAGATCAGATCCTGTACCTCTTCTGTAGCACTATACACCTACCCTGTTAAGAGGAACTAGCAGATGCTTAAGAAAAGAATATAAAACCAGAGATAACTGTGTTGATGTTTTCCAAATTTCTGAACTTAATCATTCTAGCCTATTAAATCTCCCCTTGTATGGAAGACATTACATACCTCTGATCACCGAGGCTGCCCTTCTCCATATATTTTCTAGTTCCAAAGTAACATATTAGAGATGGAGGGATCAAACTTTATGCAGCATTCAGGATATAGGTTCTTGTGGATTTATTCATTGGCATAATGGTCTTACTGCTTTGTTTTCTATTGCTCCCCTGGTAAATTCTAATATGTTATTCTGTTTCTTGTATTCACAGTGTTGCTAAGATGTTTTTTCTGAGCAGCAATAATCAATTTAGAAATCATCATTCTATATAAAAGATTAGTGTGTTCCCTCATGTAGATTGTTTAGAATTTATCAACCTTAAATTTCATCCAGAATTTTTGCCTGGTCACCTTAGTACTGTGAAACTCTTCTGTGACTAGTCTTGTTTTATTGAACCATCTTTAGTAATCTGTAACAGTGCCAAACATTGTCATTTCACTATTCACATCACTTACCTGAACATTCAAATGAGAAAGCTCAGGGATGTAATTTTATTCATTATGAAAACACTTATTTTTAAATGAAGTGTTTTATAGTAATTTTAGCAGCTCATAATGTCATACAGCACTTCTCGAACTGACATGCCCGCTTTGAGGTATAAGGTATAATTAGTGAGAAAGCACAGCAAATTTGGGATTGACTCGAGTGAGATTTACCAAATACTTAGTTTTAAAACCAGACTTAAGCATGTTGCTGAGTAGGGGTGTTAGTTGAGATGTGAAAATAAAAAGTAAAACAAAGCAAAGCCTCCATAAAACCATAAATTCACACTTTTCAAGCACTGATATTTTTTTTTTTTTTATGTATTGTATTGTAATGGAATACTGAAGTATTCTAATTAAAAATAGTTCTTAAAACCAATACTAAAATATCTCTGATTTTTAAATAACTTCCACTTTTTGACTGTTCTTGCTGGATGTTGACTTGGTGGACCAAGAAAAAAGGCTTCAGAAGCCAGCAATACAGGACATCACAGTGCAAATGAGAGAAATAGTACAAGCCACAGGGTGGTCAGGAATGTTTCATTTTATGTACTAAAGGCAGCATCTTCTGCATTAATTGTACAAAGTCGCTTTTGTCATTTAAAATACCTAATAATGAAGGAAGCTGCTGCTTGCTAGGGATTTTAAAAACCCTGTATTGTATGACACCAAGATTGTCACTGTCAGTTAATAATTCCATTCTCATTGAACAGCACTGACAATGTAAAATCACCTTTCAACCCCCCCCCCCCCCCCCAACTAGGAAAAATAAGAGTAAAATATATTGTGAAAGTTTTCTCACAGAGCTATTTTCCCACTTCATAAGCAGGGATAGGCAAATGCAACTAACAGTGACTGAACTAACTGTAGGTTAAAATTAGAAAAGGTACAAATAAACAATTTCTTTCAAAATTGTCACTGGCTCATGCATAATTCAAAATGAGAACAAAGGCTAAATTATAAATCACCAGATAAATTAATTAATTATAATAATTCAGCATTCCCTGCTTATAAGTATGCAAGTACTTCACAGTCTACACAGATACAATAAACCCTTTTTTCTCTAGAATTCTACAGTCATGACCACACTAGACATTATGACCCTTGCAAAGTTTAAACTGCAAATTAGGTCACTGTATAGATTTTCCTTTTTGAATTGTCTGACCCTGTTGTGAAGAGGTAAACATTTGTCATTTATTTTGAGGAGATATGGAAGTGGGGGCCTAGCATTAAACTGTTCATAATTTGAATTATGAGATATTCTTCAGTGCAATGTGTAAAACATGAAATGGAATTGAATTTATGTGATACAGCTGGAGAAAAAGAAGTGGTGTCATGTTTTTCTTTTCATTAGGTGTATAGAGACATACACTATATGGAGTGATCCGTCTTAGAAGGTCCACGTAGTGAATTGCAAGGGTATATTAGCAAAGCAATAAAGAAAGATAGTAAGAGAGGTATTGTTTAACATGTGCGTTTCCTGTTGCCAAGTATCACTGACAAAGTTATTTGTCTTTTCATTCATAGAAGACAAGGATAGATTTTTACAGAATACTGTGGGCTTGAACTTCTTCCAGTGCCTCAGACTAAACACACTTGGGCATATCCTGCCAGTGAATTTACCGACAGTGTGTTTCACTGAAAATTAATAGCGTGCTTAAATGAACAATCAATCTCATAGAAAGAACAGAAGAAAGTATTTGCCAATATGGCAAGCAGTGATTTCCATACTTCAGGAAGAGGTCTTCACTGATTTATTTTTCTATATTGCATAGAAGCCAAGAGCAAAGCTATGAGCCCTCCAACTGGCAAATATTAGAAATTAGACTGTCTTCTAGTTTCCTCAAAAACTGTGCCCAATGAAAATTTGAGTCAGCAGTTTAAGGTTCTTTGTTGCTGTTTTCATTTAATTATCTTTATTGCTGCTCAGCATAGTATACTTAAGTAGATCTGCATGCATTTGTTACACTTGTTACAAAAATTTTAAATATGTTGAATAATTAATTACCTGGGTTTAAGTTTAAAGAACACCTAAACCTAACCTCTATCATCTGCCTTTATGGGAAGTTGAGTACGGCATGAGGTGCAGAATAACAGAGTATCAGGTGTTAGAAAAGTTACCTGCAAGATTAACAACAGTTCTCCTTTCTCCCTGGCTATATATTAGATCATGTTACACTAAGTTTTAAAATAAATGGATAGCTTTTGCTGAATTTATATCTCTTATTTAAAACATTGATCAATCTAAATAGGCTGTTTCACAGTAGACCTTACCATTTATATATTTGGTAGGATCATGTGAAATCTGTTAATCTAGCTTCTCATTAAGAGGTTTTTTCCCTTAGTAAATTTTATCTTCATTAGTAAGATAGCCAGAGAAAATTGTTCTGAGCTTTACAGTACTACCCTAACACTTCCTGGAAGGAAATTTTACATATTGTGACAACTTTTGCTTTATCAGGGTCTTAGTTTTGTTTGTTTATAAACATGGTGAAACTGCAACTCTATGCATAGAAACTCTTAAATCAGTGCTAATCATTCTTGGCTTCAATTTCAGCTAAGCTGTATTAGTAGAAAAGAAGGAAAAGAAAGGGTTAGTCTAAGATTAAATTCTGCCGACCATGTCTTGGTCACCAAAAAAGCAGCAGCAAAATAGCCAAAAATGAACCGATGACTTAACTTACCATGTGCAGCTCTGCCCACGGCTCTCATCATGGTGTCTGTACTCACCTCACTCCCAAGAAAAACAATTATGTTTTCAGAGACAGAGAGGCAATCATATAGCACAGCCACTGCATAACTTTTAGGGCAGGCCTGTCAAGTAAGGATTTACACTTCTCTCTGCAACTTCAAATCCTCCATTATCACATCTCCAAGAACAGGGGAGTTCTATGGATTTTAGGAAAGTTTGCTGAAACAGTTATTTCAGATACTTTTCTTATAAAAAATAGATGTACTGAATTTTTCTGGATATATCTAAATCTCCCAAGCCTCCTTTTGCAGAAGTACAACACAGCTGCAGGGTGGTTAGTTTTTTTCAACTCTAGTACTCACTTGAAATCAACTCATGCTTTCAGAGCTGCTTTGGCTAAAACCTTACTTTTGAACTACAAACCTGAGATTTCCACTTTATGAAAGCTGACTTGAATCAAAGAACCCTACAAGCAAGCAAAAAACTATTTAAGAGTGACTTGGAAAGTAGTTGTGATCCTGGAGCACAGCGCACTTACTCATTTGTTTTCTCTTTAGGTAGTGCTTTATTTTGGTGTTTGAACAGATACCAATGCAGCTAGAGAGAAATTCAAATTCTCTAACTGCAAGAATTCCAGTCATAAAGAAGCTGTATAGTTTAGACACTGGTGTAACAGAAACTACATGCATTCCTGCAATTACATGCATTACTTAAATGATATTCAAATCTTCCATTCAAGTGCCAATGCTGACAAACAAAATGACTGCGTATATGCATAGGAAAATGTAGGTATGTTCAAAAATTATAGAGGAGCACATTAACTTTGATTTCATAATGATCACAGAAGCCCACAAGCTGGTTTGTTGATTTTTTTTTAAATTAATTTTTATTTTGTTTGTATTAACTTATTTCTTTAAATTCTCCTTGCTGATACATTAATAGTGACTTTAATTCTGTCCTAAAAAACTCCCTCAGTGAAGCTGAAAACTATGAAGTGAGAAATTTTCAGAGAAATCTTAGAATTTAAAAAAAGAGAAAAAGGATTTGAATATTTTCAAATTGAAAGAAAGGTTAAAAGAAATCAAAGACCCTCTCCAATTATCTTAAATGAAATTTTCATCAAAACTTTAATGGTGCTTCAGTAAAAGTATTGTAAAATCACTAAAAGTTTTTTCCCCCTGTTTTTGGTTATGTTTTACCTAGAAAGCAGAAGCTTCTTACCACCTGCTATCATTTCCTAGAATGTATGCATATGATGTAAGCAAGATGCCTTTTAAAATAACTATAAGATGGTCTCTTTAACTTTGTTATTGTAAGACTTCCCATTATGAATCACAAACCTTTCTCAAAGTCTTACCTTTCCAGATCTCATTTCCAATTTTGGAGATTGGGCCAACATTGCCATTACCAGGTAGGTATTTCATTAAATTATAAATCTTTCTGAATAGGCAGATTACCTAGTTCAAATTACTCTCCATGTGGGTGGCCTACTCCTATCGTGGTCATACATCCAAAGCAGACAGAAATAACCGGATAATGATAACAAGTGGTAAGGGAGGAGATGATCTTCTCCCCTACCCTTGTGGTAAAGCCAAAGGCTTGAGGAAGAGCAGAGAGATCCTCAGGTCAAAAACTATTCCACTGCTGGTAGACAGTCACAGAGAGGTTTGGCCTTTATGACCTTCTTCTTTATGAACTTCTCTGACAACTGAATATTGTTGGGAAGAGGCAGGATCTACCTGACCAAATCTTGAGTGCGCTCACATGGCATGTGCAGGACAACCAGGGCATCAGGCCCAGCCAGCGTGGGTTCATGAAAGGCAGGTCCTGCTTGACCAACCTGATCTCCTTCTATGACCAGGTGACCCGCTTAGTGGATGAGGGGAAGGCTGTGGATGTTGTCTACCTGGACTTCAGTGAGGCCTTTGACACTGTCTCTCATGGCATACTCCTTGAGAAGCTAGCGGCTCATGGCTTGGACAAGTGTAGTCTTTGCTGGGTGAATAACTGGCTGGATGGACAAGCCCAGAGGGTTGTGGTGAATGGAGTTAAATCCAGTTGGCAGCGGGTCACAAATGGTGTTCCCCAGGGCTCAGTACTGGAGCCAGTTCTGTTTAATATCTTTATCAACTATCTGGATGAGGGGATCAAGTGCACCTTCAGTAAGTTTGCAGACAACACCAAGTTGGGCGGGAGTGTTGATCTGCTCGAGGGTAGGAAGGCTCTACAGAGGGATCTGCACAGGCTGGATCGATGGGCCAAGGCCAATTGTATGAGGTTCAACAAGGCCAAGTGCCGGGTCCTGCACTTGGGTCACAGCAACCCCACGCAGCGCTACACGCTTGGGGAAGAGCGGCTGGAAAGCTGCCTGGTAGAAAAAGACTGGTGGTTATTCATCGACAGCTGGCTGAACATGAGCCAACAGTGTGCCCAGGTGGCCAAGAAGGCCAACGGCATCCTGGCCCGTATCAGAAATGGTGTGGCCAGCAGGAGCAGGGAGGTGATCGTCCCCTGTACTGGGCACTGATGAGGCTGCACCTCGAGTACCGTGTTCAGTTTTGGGCCCCTCACTACAAGACAGACCTTGAGGTGCTGGAGCGTGTCCAGAGAAGGGCAAGGAAGGTGGTGAAGGGTCTGGAGCACAAGTCCTGTGAGGAGCGGCTGAGGGATCTGGGGTTGTTTAGCCTGGAGAAGAGGAGGCTGAGGGGAGACCTGATCGCTCTCTACAACTGTCTGAAAGGAGGAGGGGAGGTTTAGATTGGATATTAGGAAAAATTTCTTTACTGAAAGGGTTGTCAGACATTGGAACAGGCTGCCCGGGGAAGTGGTTGAGTCACCATCCCTGGAGGTATTCAAAAAGCGCGTAGACAAAGCACTTCAGGACATGGTTCAGTGGGCATGGTTGATGGTTGGACTTGATGATCTTAAGGGTCTTTTCCAACCTAAATGATTCTATGATTCTAAAGAGCATCCTTGCTAGCAGGCTGGCCAGCCTGGTGAGGAGGCTTTTAAACTGAGAACAACAGGGGAAGGGTATTACGTCCCACAATTAAGTAAGGAAAGGGTAGTTGGATGTGAAAGCAAAGGTCTTGGGTGAGGGGAACAAGGTAGACCTCAGGAACAATAAACAGGAATGCAATGGGGGGCATGTCAAATGTACAGGAGGAAGCAGACATCCAAGTGCACTGTCAGACCTGTGACATCATTGGAATAACTGAGATGTTGAGGGGACAGCTCATGTAACTGGAGTGTTCCCATGGACAGATACAAGTTTTTCAGGAAAAGCAGGTGGGGAAGGTAAGGAGGGGGTTGCCCTCTACGTGAAGAAGCAGGTACGATGTATGAAGCTCTTCTCTAGCACAGATGATGAACTGGTTGAGAGACTGTAGAACACAATCAGAGAGGCCAGTAAGAGTGACATCATGGTGGGAGTCTGTTACAGACCACCTGAACAGGGTAAAGAAGCAGATTAAATCTTCTTTAAACAACAGGAAAAAGTCTCTCTGGATCACAGATCTTAATTCTTATGGGCAAGTTTAACTTTTCTGACATCTATTGGAAGGGAAACGTGGAGGGATGCAAGCAATCTGAGAGGTAACTGGAGGTTGTCAAGGATAATTACTTGATACTTCTTGAACCAGAGGTCAAACGTAGTTGGATCTGCTATTCATAAACAAGAAAATACTGTCTGGGAACATGATAATCAGCTCTGAAGAGTGAATGAGCTCAGGAAAGCTTTCGGGTACTTAAGGACAACAAGAACAGTGTATCTTGATACTCAGGAAAACAAATAGACGTATGAGGAGACTGGTTCAAGACTAAATTACAGTGTAAAAAAAGGAAAAAAAAAAAGAAGTGTAAAAGCAAGGACTTTGACACTGTCTCCCACAATATTCTTACATTCAATATTCTATATCCAAGTTGGGACATTGCTGTCTGGATGCATGGATGACTATATAGGAAAAATGGTTGGGTGGATGGAGTCAGCTGATCATGGTTTAATCCATCACACTATACCTAGAGGCCATAAACAAGTAGCGTACTACAGAGGTCTACGTTAACACCTGTACTATACAACATCTTTATCAATGACCTGAAGGAGGCGAACAGAGCACACCAAACAAGTTTGTGAATAACGCCAAATTGGGGGGACAAGTAGATACGCTCAAGGACAGGGCTGTCATCCAGAAGGACCTAAGCAGGCAGAAGGAACGAATGAACAGGAACCTTATGAAACTCAACAAAGACCTGCACTTGGGAGGGAAAAGCCCCTTTCAGCAATACAGGCTGGGAATACACTGTCTGGAGTGCAGCTATGTGGAAAAGGAGTTGGAAACTTTGGTTGACAGCAAACTGAACATAAGCCAGAAGCATGTCCTAGCAGCAAAGGCGGCCAACAGCATCTGAGATTGTTTTAGCACGAGATCAAAGGACTGATTATCTCCTTCTACTCTGCTCTTGTTAAAATCACATCTTAACATGTTGGAGCCTCCTAATACAGGAAAGGCATTGATAAACTGCAGCAAGTTCAGCAGATGCCACAAAGACAGTCAGGGCTGGAGCAATTGCACCACGAGGAGAGACTGGGGGAGAGGGACTTGTCCAACTAGGGGCAGAAATTACTTCAGGGGCACCTAAGAGTCCCTGAACAAGAACAGAGCTGTGCTTCTCACAGCGGAGCATGAATTGGGGCAAGGGGGACTACACAAGATACAATGGACATAAGCTGAAGCAAGAGAGGTTCAGACCATATGGGGAAAAGTTTTGTCACTATGAGGAAAGTCAGGCAGTGGAACAGATTTGTCCAGAGGCTGGGCAGTCTCCATCCCCAGTTTCTCATGATATGCTTCAAAAAAGCCCCGAGCAACCTGGCTTTATGTCACAGCTGATCCTGTTTGTGCACAAGGTTGGACTGATGACCTCCCAAGGTCCCTTCCCACCTGACTGATCCTGTGGTCCTATACTAATGTCAAATATCAAACTTCAGCATCTAATGCCTTGAAGGTTCCATCCAACATATGTTCCTGCTCACTAGTAACTAATTTTTGTAATCATAAGAGGTATTTGAAATACTTAGTGTAGGTTTACTTATATACTCAATGTAAAGATAGTCCTGTATATGAAATACAACTTGTCTTATTTTACTTTAAATATATCAGGTGTTTTTGTACAATTTGAGCAAAATGCTAATTATATATTTTAGATTTCTTCCTAGTTTCAGTTAGTCAGAACAAAAGCAACAGCTAAAAAATCACAGAAAAGACAGCCAGTTATTAGGAGTTGAAAGAAAACCACAATCCCTGCTTTTGTTTCATAAAATTGATATTATTTCATTCCTCAAATTTTCACAGTTCAACCACATTTTACTTTAATTTGGAATTCTAAAAAAAATAATATTACTTTGCATCAGAAATACATGAATTTCAGTATATAAAAACATTTTAATGCAAATATAATTCAATACACAAAGGAAGACAAAAATGTTCATAAATAATATAGTCCAACTGAGATACTGACGCATTGTCATTGGTAACAGAGCAATTAGTAAAATTATATACACATTATAGCAAAATTTTAGCTTTATTATTTATTTTTATTTTCAGAGCACCCAAAATCTGTAATCACAGCTGTGAGCCTAATTATTTTCTATAGACATTAACCCCCCCAAACTAAACAAAACCAAAAAAAACTTCCCTCTTATTTCTTCCTCCTTTCCTCTCCCCTCCAATCCTCAAACTATAGGATTTCTAAAGTGATAGAAAAGTAAAGAAGGAACATCACCTAGACCGTAGGTGGTCAGTGTTTGTAGAAGCCTTCATGGACATTTTCTTAATCATGTGATGGCTCTAGTTTCAAATCTGTGATGAAATACACATCTTCCACTGATTATTCTGTATTTTTTAGCTTTTAAATATTCCTGAACACTATAATAGAAGATGAAGTTGAAGTGTTAGTTGAAAATTAACTCCAAGGAAGAAGTTGACTTATTAGTCAACAAATATCACCCTTCATGTTATCCTTTCTCACTCACTGTGTATATCTGAGAGTTCTTCAGAGGCCCATTTTACTTGACCTCAATAGCAATTACTTGCACTGCTTTAGAACATCAACACATTTAGCTTATATTTAACTTTTTGGTTTCCTCCTTTCTCCTTAAACTTTTGAGCATCGTTTGCCTTCCAAATGCACTAGCATGCAGGCAGCAACAAATTAATCCTAAAGTAATAGGTGTATGAAGAGGAAATTCTCTCTCCCAAGGAGAACAACATACCCCGAAGCAGTAAAGGAACTGTGTTCAGTGGTTATAGCAAATTTAACAAGCAACCTTATTGCAACCGGAGAGAGAAGGTACTGCTCAGCTTGAGTATGCACAGTAAAAGCCAGAACATGGTATTACTAATAAATAACTAAGGCAAAGTTAATTCCTTCCCAAAATTTAGAGAATTTAAGGAACCACTTGGACTTAGTGATGCATTAGAAGTTGTAAATTCTAACCTGAACTGCTGTTCTGACTGAGGCATTAATTGTACCATAATTGCATTCTGCATGTTACATTAATTTCTTTATTGGGACACTCTCAATGTCAGAATGACATTGCAGAGGTGCAAGTTTTAAGCTCTGTAGGATTCTGATCTAGGCTGCTGCTGAAATATTCAGTGACTACAGAGAAGAGAAAGTATAGTAATATGTGTCACATTGAATCATTCAACAATGAAAAACGTAAGAGCTCAAATTGACAGCCCACATAATAGGAGAAAATGTAGGTCTTTTACCTTTTTTTAATAAGTATCCTTCCAAATATTCTGTAGAAACCAACAAATTCAAGGTCAGTTATAAGCTGCTCCTGAATGGGGAGTGACTGTATGTGCTTTTGTGATGGACCATTCCTGAAGGCTAAGAAAGAATAATGTGGACTAAAAAGCTATAAAAATGTGGAATGAAATTCTCATATAAAAATCCCCCAGGAAAAATAAAAGTGCCTTAAAGACAGTTGTTTCAGTGAAATCATTATAAAAATGAAAATATCTGGGTAGCATAATGCAGAAAAAAACATGTCATCCTTATTTTCTTTAAAAAATCTGGATTTGCTAAATTTCACATTCAAGTAATGTAACATTCTCATTTCACAATTGGAAAGATAAAAATCTGACCTGTGTAGAGGAACCAATTTCAACAATGAAGCCCTTTCTTTAAATAAAAAAACCTCAACTGTCCTCACTTCTAATGATGATGATGATTGCTAAGTACTGTTTGTCTTTTTAAAATATTCTTTCAATAAGTTTCCAGCCCTTTATAATTTGATTTAATAGGAAGGTCCCACAAAATAATACTAAGATTCTCTTCTTGTGCTGTTAGCTAGACTATTTGTTCTTCTTTTTGGCACTTGAACAGTTACTGAGTAGGAGATTCTGTCATGGCTAATTTATATAGATTCCATTATTCCAACAAGTGAATTACCATTAAGCACTGTGTTGCTAAGCTTTTTGATATGTCATTCTTTCATTATCATCAGTAGGCTTGCTATATTTCCTAAAATATAACATTTTTTCTAACCCAAAGATTAAATTATTATCTGGCTAAAATTATTTAATACAGATTCTGTTAAGAACTGGAACGATAGTTTACAGAATTCTCTGTCCTGTGACAATATAATGAGATATTACTGGAAGAATTTAAAGGCTTTCACATGAAATTCTTTTCAAATTTCTTAAAAAACAAAGCCTAAACAAAAATCCGTTTAATTTAATTCATACGATCCCAGCAGGCAATTCAAATACATGGTGCAACTTATTGTCTATTAACATAAAAACCCCACCCCAAACAATTAATTTTGTTTTGGACAAAGGTTACACCTTATGTGAAATATAACAAAAAATTTGTCACTAGCAGGCTTGTGTGGGTGTCTGAATTTATGATTAGGAAAGTTATTACTACAATAAGAAATCTTTGGAACTGAAGGTATCAGATCAATTCAAATACTTTAAGCCATTCAGCATTTTAATTAATAGTTCTAGTTAAATATTTGAGTAGATCCAAATGTTTATTTCTCTTTTAGAGTTTTAGGTGTATTAAAAATGGAGTGTAACAAATTCTTTTCCATGACAATCATCTGAAATTTCCCCAAATGAGAAAGAAAAAAAAAAAGGGGGGGGGGGGGAGGAGGGGAGGAGAGAGGTGAAGAGAAATAGAGAAAAAGAGAGAGAGATTACAGTGAGATATGCTTTATTTGACATATTCTCCCTATGGAACAATTAATTTGGGGAATTTAATGGAGTTTTTCACTAACTGATAGAGCTGTGCAATGTTTCTCCATTCTTCTATTAAAATATTCTAATTAAATCAGTCATCCTAGTCCCATCTGTTATATACTGCTCTCATGTGGGGTGGCTGCTGGATTCTCTCCAGGGCAGCCACTGTATTTAGCTCCCTTCATGGCTGGTTGGATGTCAGACACAGCAGAATCTTGTTCTCAGTTAGAAATTACTGCTAAAATATATTTTGCTGTTACATCACACACGAAAGAAACCCCAGGACAATCTGCCCATCATTAAAAGCTGTAGCTTGACAAGATGAACTGAATCATATCTCCCTGCTATTTTCTGTGGTGCTGGATTGCTTTTTAATTCTTTTGAGACAGGGAAGGGGAGATACATGTTAGAGAAAAAGAGGTGTCTAATTAGCTATTGGAGCATACTTTGAGCACTATTCTCCTCCATGTCAAAGAAGGGGCTCCTTTACAATTATTGCTGTAGACACTTTATCAAAGGAATGTTAACTGAGTAGATGAAAGATTATTTATGGTGCTACAAGGGCAACTGAAATCAAACACACTTGCAAATCCACACAAGTGCACCAGAGCGCTGGCTGTCACCAGCTCAGTTGCTTCTGACACTTTGGACAAAATCCTGGTTCCACTGAAGTCACTGAATTTTACAGTGACTTCAGCACAGCCAGGATTTCTGTCTCTGAAGATAATCTATAGGCATCTGTCAACTAACTTAAACTAAATATGCTTCATTCACTCCCTAGAATAAATGAGCTTTACATTTTTTAAGGTCAACTTTGTTTAAATTAGTTCAGATCTGATAACTCCACCTCGGGAAGGAGGTACCACCACTTTAGCTAACCATCTAGCTGTGGTGAGAGACACACGTTCAAGTGGAAAGATTTATCGTGTTTATACATTGACTCAGTAGTTTATATTCTGTCTGTAAAATTTGGGGTAAATACGTAGAGTCATCTTTAAAAACCAACCAACCATCAGCTGATTCACTTAAACTTTTATGTTTCTCAGGCTTTTGTAACTTTTCTTTAAAAATCCCACACAACTGTCTATCTATTTGCATGAACAGAATATAAATATTTGTCAAAGGGTGAAATGTAACAACTCTGAACTTCTGTGTGCAGCTTCTGTTAATAGTCCCTCCTTTACAGGAGTCATGGGGTAAGAAAAGCATTTTGTGGATTTGCACAGGTAAGGTATAACCCTACAGAGTCCAGTAAAGTTTAATGGATAGCATAAGATTTGCAAACAGACTTCCAGAGTCAAAGTAGAGCCTATGGACAGTATTTGTGAAAAGTAACAACAAAGGAAGTGTTCAGCATACCCGAGTACTTGCAGATAATTCTTGAAGAGTGGTTCCTATTGACTTAAGACAACTTTTTTCCTTTTTAATGTGGTCCATGAAACTCCTAGAGAACCTTGTGACAGTAGAAACAGGATTTTCCACCAAAGACTAGGGCAGACTTAGTGCCCACACATCTATATATACATTGTAAATGGGGGAGAGAATTGATTCTCTGAATCAGCTTGATGTACTTTTCACTTTTAAGGAACCAAAGAGGATTCATTGAAAGAATGCAGTGGTTGATTAATTAGGCATTCCTCCCTTCACCTGAAGAAAGCAACTCATCCAATCAGGATGTAGCATAGCTAAATGATCAAAAAGCTATCAATTAAAGCAAAGCATTACGGAAGTGGAAGTATGCAATTAAGATAGTATGTCAAATTATTATGAAAAAAACCCCCACAAATTTATACAAATCAAGCAGAAAGCAAGGTAAATACATATACAGAAGTTTGCTATTAACAGTTCCTCTGACCAGAATATCTTTACATGTAAATATGTATATATATTCACACAGTAAATTACATATCAAATATCTGTAGCTGTATACAGGAAGCTTTATATGTAAAATCAGCCTAGAAGTTTTATGAAGTATAACATTAAGAATGCCTACCTCTACTACTTTCCTAATTCAAACCCATATTTCTTAATGATATGTATCTATTAAAATCAGATTTATTTATACAAAATCTTTACTCTTTCTTCACTAAGAATCCTGTCACAAAATGCAATTTCATTACAATTATTCTCCTCCTGTTAAGCTCATTTAAAATAAAAACTTAAAAATGTTAGTTATAATACAAGACTTTTAAAACCAGCTCATAATATATCTTAACAGAAAAGAGTATAAATTAAACTTTTCATAATTTGTTATTGATCATGGATTATTCTGGGTTACTGAATTTGAATGTTGGTTTCATACTCTTAGCTTTATGAACTGCTGTCTTTGTTTTCCTTTTCTCAGTTATCGCTAATATTATCACTGCATAATTAGCAATTAATGCTTAAGTCTACAGTTTTACTTTTATTTGTGCTGGTTCTTTGTTTTTTATTGGTTTTATAGCTTCAGTGGCTTCTGTTAGAGATCAAAAGTCTTTGCCTTTTTTCAGCCAGATGGTACAGTTTCCATGTTCAGTGGGAGGGCCACTTTTCAAAGGCCAGCTGGATAAAAAACAGAATAAGAAGCAAATAGTAGGAAACCACATCTTCGATACAAAGCCTTCAGAAATATCAAGGCAACCACAAAAGGCAGGAGGTGAAGTGGTAGAATAGACAAGAGACTCAAACATGTAATATGAGTTCTGGTATTTAATATAATTTTGGTAAGTCACAAGATATGTATTGCTCTATTGCATGCCATCAGCCCTCCTAACAGACTGCAAAGACTATTTCCCCAAGAGAGCACTGAACAATAAAGTAACATAAAGGTTATTTCATGATGAAAAATGGTTCCATTACTTAACTGACTTTTCATAGTATAAAAATTGGTGATGGAAATATCTATTAAACCATTGACTCATTTTACTGCTCTAGAAGAATTGATCGATAATGTAGATATCTCTACCATGTACACTTGATTTAGAAGTGTTCATGAATTAACACTGAGATTTTATTCCTTGAGGAAATAGAGCTCATCCTGAGTTTATTTTACCTAATATTTACCTTCATCTAGTTCTTTTGCTTATTTTGATTCAGTTGCTTTTACTTCCCTCTACATCTATCATTTAATTTTTCTTTTTTCTTTTGGTATCAAGGCCATTTCAAACATATATTTTTTCCAAGTTGTGATTTAGTTATGGAATATTAATCTTTCTCTTTTCCAGAATAACATTCCTTGACTTCCACAAAATCTGGATCAAATCCTAAATTCTCCTGTTCAGACACTAGTACACTCATGTACTGTTGCAAGAATGCAAAATGACTGTAAAAGACAACAAAATCAGAATGGTAGTTTTACGACACTTTGCACAGAACGAGATCACTGTAACCCATAATTTATTTAGACTCTAAATGTGCATATAAAATATTTTACTATTGTTTGGGGGTTTTGGTTTTGTTTTTTGTTTTTTTTGTTTTGTTTTCAAAAATCCTATAAAGATATGGGTACAGTACATTCAAGAAGGCATTTTAGGTTTTCTCACCTACAGGGAGCTATATGACTGTAGCAGGAAAAACATTTTCCAAATAAGAACAGTTCTCACTTCTAGCCCTAGAGGACTAGAGATAATGAACTTTAAAGCTGTGACATTTTTATGTACTGAAAAGGTATCTATAATTTTTAACAGATTTTTATAGTTCTCTTTGCGTTCTCTTCCACAAAGCTCAAAGCAGGTAGAGCATTTAGCATGATACACAAATGTAAAGTAATTCCAAATAAAAGCCCTGAGTAGTATAAAGTATTCACAATTATTTTTTTTAAAGGTCTCTATTGTATGAAACATGCTGTAGCAATACAGCTACTGTATGTTTTGGTTTGTTTTGCTTTGTGTATGGAAGCGAAGTGTTGACCCTCTATTAGCAGATAAAATATGTGCCTCAGAAAGGGATTTTTCTCCTTCTCTCACATAGCATCCCCAAAATGGCTTTTTCAGGAAGCATTTCTGAATCTAAGCTGAGCAAGCAAAGGAAGACAATGAGGAGCAGTCCTCCAAGCCAAGCACTTTTTTCTGGTAAAGAGCGCAGCGATGATGGTGAATACTGAAGGCAAGCCGTGGTTTTGTAACAGGTGATCTGAGCAAGCCAAACCAAAATGCTTCTAGCCTAACTCTCATGAAGAGAGACCTCATTTACACAAACATTGTCTCCTGCTGGAGGTCTTCTGCTGTTCCTCACTGACTAGCAATTGAATGCAAGCAATCGGTCTTTCAAGAGGTAACTAAAATCTAGGTGCATATTGTGTTCTATAATTAGGTAGTATATATTGTGCACTTGTATACTACATCACACTCTTGTAGTCCACATATGTTAACAATCTTAGAAAGGAATGTGTTTTCTTTCAAAATGAATTTAAGTACAAAACAATTAAAAACCACAATAAAATTACTTACAAAAAATACAAAATATTTTCATGGCTAATATGCAAAATGTTGCTGTTGCTTTTTCCCATTTGCAATCAATTTCCAGACCCATTTTTCATATTCATAGGAATATTTGCCAGGTCTTAATACCTACTGGGACATACATTTTTCTCAACAACTAAGACCTTTTTTTGTGGTGATTTAATCTGCATTGGCAAAAACCTTTATTGAAAGTGAAATGGCACATTTTTCCTTGTCTGTTCTCCTCTTGCTCATATAAGATGTATCTAAACCTGGCTTTGGTTGAGTAACAACTCTGAGCTAAACACCCAATGGAGAGGCAGCAAGTTAATGTAAGTAACACATGGTATGACACGTGGGACGTGTAACACGTGAATGGTGGAACAATTCAAAAGCATGTTGACATCTCATGGTGAGTTCATTATCTAGCACAAAGTAGTCAGGCAAGTATACAGGAAGATAGTTTTGAGAGAGGGAAAGTGAGGAGATTTATTTATTTTTGAAAGAACAAGTCAGGCAGTCTGGACAGGTGAGTCAACTAGCTACCGAGATGAAAATGTCCTTGTAATTAAATTTCAAGGGAATAAGAATTCTTGCTTCAAAGACAAAAGCCAGTCTATAGCTGCATATTAGTCTTCTGTATTAGCCATACTGAATAAATCTTCATTATTTTAAACTAAATGAATTTTTATAAATATATCAATCTATAACAATAATTACTAAGTATTACAAATCTATACATTAAGTAATACTATCCTTCTATGATTAGAAACAATAGCTACTGAGGATTTCCCAGCTAAACAAACCATCCTTTGTGCCCTGAACTGTAAATTGATTTTTTTTTCATCCAGGCATATTGAATAGAGTTGCAATGCAGCCCTTTAGAGCCTGTAAGCAAAAAGTGACAGAAAAATGTGCAAGAAGCAGAAACAGAGGGTTTCCAAGGAGCCAAAATGGAGAACATCAGCATATGCAATTTTGCTTAAGTTGAAGCAAATGCGTATCACAAAAATAAAATTTTCTTAGCACTCTCAGTAGAAAGGGCTTACCTGCTTGCATTCTGCTTATTAGTATAATTGCTTTATAAAAAGTTTAAAGAACGGGCATTGAATAGAAAAATGTAAATTTTCTTAATTTCTTAAAATTTAGAGCAGATTAGAGGGCAGTTCTAATGAGGGTTACAGATTTTGTAAAGACTTTGCTACACCCTCAATCCCACTTGTTTTTTTCTATCTACTCATAAAACTCTTCCTCCTCTGTCTTCTTTCCCTCCCTTCCTTCAGGAGCAAGTTCCAAGTGAAATGTGAAATGAGTCACACTGTCCTAATCTAACATTGACAATTTGTACTCATTGCTCAGTACAGTTGTACTCCAAGTAAATGCATTCTAAGTAAATGCTGAAATTATATGACAAAAAAAAAAAAAAAGTAATGGAAATAAATTTAAGGTACTTTGTGACCTTTTACAGAATTCCCATATGATAGATATTTTCTGGAATAAAACATTTAACAATTAATTAGTAACACACACAGCTAACACACAATAGTTATGGTTAATAGAGTAAAATCCATGATATTACCACTTTTAAGAGGTAATATTACAGTGTCAGGTATCACCAAAACTTCTGAGAAGGCAGGTTTGAACCCTGAATCTTTCAGTCAATGTTAAAATTATTTCCTTTGTAAATGAACAATTCAGTAGGCATTGAGCTGTGTCTTTGAACTCCTTCTTTTAGTAAATGAGAATGTTACATTAAAATACCTTTTAGGGAGAGTTGGAAAGTATTTCAACATTTCTAAATCTTTTTCACAAGTCCCAAAACAGAAATACTTTGTTTTGTTTATTTCAAAAAGGAAAGAATGGGGAAGGGAGGAGGGAAGAAAGGAAGAAAGAAAGGGTGAAAGAAAGGAAGGCAACTCAGACGTAAATTTGTTTCTGCAATCAACACTGTAAGTATGACATGAGACTTCTGGTTATAGACTCATTTCATTCAGATTAAAGAAATAATTCATAAATTCATGTCACAGCAAAAGTGGGGTATTGTCTAACTTTGACCCCCCCCCCCCCAAACTTAATTGCTTGTGTTTATAATAATGATTAGTAATCTTTCCAAATCCTATTCTTGTCCTAAAAAAAGACAGCTAGCTGGATAGATTACTGTTCATTCCCACAATAATGCTTAGACTGTTTAGACTGGAATACAGTCTGAAATAGAAGCTACCATGGGAAAAGTACAAAAAATGTCAAAAAACATCAGGTTAAATCTGTTTTATCTTGAATTGAGCTCTTGTATGAAGATTTGTATGAAACTTACTTGCATCTTTCCAAGATGCAATTATAGGAATTTTCTGCTAACTTCCTCATTTTTAGCCTAAAGAAAATGAGAGGACTGGAGGACTTCTAAAATGGCTTTCCAGGAAAATTGGGAAAATTCAGAAAGCAAAGAGAATGTGGAAAGTAAAATCTGAATTCAAATCACATAATCTAAGCAAGATTTCACGGAAGGTGGAATGTCAAAAGAGCATAAAGTATTGAATGAGTGGTGTGAATGACTAGGAGACCCACTTCTCAAGTATGGTGTTAATATAGGAAAGAACAGGTAACCTATTCAATTTATGTGTACCCTTCATATGTAGAAACACTGACACTAGAAAAATATAATTGTAGCATCTTTCTGGTATGGACAAAGGTAAAGGCCTCTAACAGATGAACCAAACTGTAGTTAATTTTTCACAATTTTCCTTTTTTACATTATGGGAAAATCCTGGCTATGGATTTTGTAGAAGTATCACATAGAGGTTTCTAAATGCTACACACCATTAGGGGCTGCTGGCTCCTAGAATTCATGGACATGTAAGATATTAAAAAGTATTCACTTTCCTGGCACAAGAATCAAAACATGACCAAGTCTAGTTAAAAAAAAACAAACAGTGAAGTAAAGTTGTTCTGTTGTCCACATCTCCTTCATGGTTTCTTTGCCTCTATCTTTCATTCTCTCTTTTGGGACTTCATGTGAGATTTCAAGAAGGGTTTTAAGATTAAATTTCGTTCTGTGTTAATCCTTTAAGCTTTTCCCTTTGGACTCCCAACTTCAATGACAGACTGTTCATTCACAGTGTCCGAACTCTATTTTTTTAAGAATGAGGAACTAATGCAATGTTGCTAAATTCTCACTTAGCTGTCTAAAAGTTAGCTTTATTTTCGAAGTGACAAATCCATCACCTAAGGAAACATCCAAGCGTTACTTATTTTGAGAGAGAGAGAGGACCCTTCACAGTTACGTGACTGAACAAGCTATGCAGAATGTTTTAACTGTGCTTAATAATCAGCAGCAGACCTCAGAGTAAAACAGTAAATAATAATTTCCAGGACTTTCTACCATTTTATGAAACACTTCAAAGCTAACATGCTTTTATCTGATGTGTTAGGTGACATTTGACATGTCTTCTAATAAGACAGCTAATTGTTCCTGTGTGTTTCGCTGCCCCCGATGCTGATAAAGGCTGCCTCTCCCCGCCTTGTCGTTCCAATCCTCAGTGCTGGGTTTGGTCAGCCCTTGGCCTTTGCCAACCAGCTTACCTGCAACCTCTTTCTGCCAGGTCAAGTTTTATAGGGCGTTCAGTATGACCACTGATCTGGTGTGGACTGTGAGGCACGAGGAAAGTGAGGAATGCCAGTTGTTTGTCCAGTGCGATTGAAACCACCCAATTGCTTACTAGGAAGGTCCTGAAGGTTTTCTTTATCTACCTATACTTAAAAAGAAAAAGAAAATGAAATTACTGAGAAACAAGACATTATCATACAAATTATGACACAATCAGAACTATCTTGTGTTTTTGTGATTATATTACTAAATAGCAAATATTATGATTAATACTGCAAGATCTTTAAAATTATAACATATTCAAGGCTTTGCAACTTTCTGTGGAAAAATATTAACCTCTAAATAGTATTTTATATGCTTTGTTTTACCATGATATTTGCCTTCAAAGGCAATTTTAATTAATTGCTTCAAATTATCTGAAAAGTTTAAGAGAAGTTGAGCACTGTAATATTTCAGTACAAATACTCCATCTGTGCACCTAATCCTACGATGAGCTCTGTAGAGATAGAAGAGACTGCCCATATAATGGATAGGAAGAACGGTTTTGTTCCTAAATGATACTGAATCCAAAATATTTGGAGAATGAATCTGAAATAAGACCTTTAAGTAGGCTTCACATTATAGCAGTGAATTTACAGTTATTGTTTCTTTGTTTTCTTACTTCTTTTTCAGTAAAAATTCTAGTATCAAGTTATCAGTTCTATTGGTTTGAAAAATAGCTATAATGCATGCATGCAGAGCATTAGATTGAAATTCTAAAGACAGTGAAAAATTCTCTTTTACTTGATGTTTTTCTGAATTAATTCCAGCTTTATTCTAAATCAGGGTATACCCAGAGACTGGTCCCAAAACCTAAATTCGTTCTCTCTCTCTCTTCCCCTTGCTTTCACCCCATCCCCAGAAGGACAGAAAAAATGCCTGCTTTCCATTTTTGCAAGGTATTATCACAAAGTTTTATCTTCCAAATTCTATTTTCTGGGGCTCTTTTCCTTTTTTTGATGCATAAATATTTTTTATTTTGTCTCCCTGTCTCTTATACAAGATTTTAAAAAGTCATCAAAGTGCCATAACCTAAAGGTTAAACACTTTAATGCAATGAATAAGTATATATTTACAACTGTACATGATAATTCTTGTCTGCGGTACCTATTTTTCAGTGCATCAGACTTTCTTCATGACGCATAAAGTTTTCTATTTCTTGTCTTCACTTCTTTATCAAGGCATACATTAAAAACAAGAGATCAAAGACAACATATCCATTTTATATGGCAAGACTTTTAAAGTATAATTCCTATTAAAAATATAATACTGTTTCTCTAATCTGCTAATACTGTGTGTGGAAATTGAAAGATACCATCTTCTGGAAAAAAAAAGAAACTCATACTTTTTTCCTCTTTGTCATCTGAGATTAATTCCACTGAACTAATGAGACTTTCAGAATGATCCCTATTAAGTAAAGCTGATTTTAGGAGCACTATTTATAAATATTTAGGAACCCAAACCATCATATTAAACCTTGGAAAGTGACTCTACACAAATATTGTCTGACAGTGACCTAATTAGAGTAATTTGCATACTAATGAGACTTTGAAAGAGATAAGCAATAGCATGCTTGTAATAGATAATTAATTTGTGTTTCAAAATAAGCTATGGTTATTTAACCACAATTCATATGACACATTGAATTAGAGGAGTTGAGCAAGTTATTTTATAACAATAAACAACTGTTACAGCTTTTCAGATTTACTTAAACTCCCGTTCAACAAATTTCCTTTATATTGAAAAGGTAAGGCTGTTCATTAAGCTTTTGATTTTGAAGTTTGTTTTGCAAAAAAGAGAACTAGGGAATAAAGTGCTTCTGCACATCATAAAAGCAGCACAACCTGTGCCATATGTTGCCCCTCATTTAGTATGTATATAGACACATCAGCCTCTGCAGCTGGTGAATGGCTTCTTTTTCCTCCTAATCATTTTCCTCCAGTCACATATTGTTTTATTTGTGCACTACATGACCATACTTCAGAACTTGCCTTCCATTGCTTAATTGCTTTCTGAACTTTCATTGTAAGAAGAGAAGAAATGAGTGGTTTAAGGCTATATTATAAGCTTAAAAAAGACACTGAGTTGTGGCTCTTGACATATCTTTAACAATGTGCCTCCATCTTCAAAACACTGAATTTCACCTTGTTTCCTGTAAAAATGATGGTGAAACCATAAGCCTCAGCCTTAGCTTACCTAAACTGTACATAATTGAAAATTCAAAGTGGGAAAGTGCTGTTTCAGCTTACAAAAATGACATTCCTCAAAGCTCTGATATATAATGAAGAAAATATATCTTTGTGAAAGCTGTTAATATCTGATCAATTTATATGTCTGAAAATGTTTTTTACTGATATGTAAACCACACATTTAAGTCTTAAGTTAATCTTTTTCCTATAATCCCCTTCTATAGAAAGGTGACCATGTATCTGTACAGCTTCTCTTTAAAGGCACTTTTCATATTAGGGGTAGAATAAACATAAGTGATTAATGCTTAGCATATTTTTAACCATTACTAAATAGCTTCATGGAAATGTAAAAGTATTTCAATCTGTCATTCCAGCCATAGAATTACAAACATGTCTTTGTTGATTTTGCTTTCATCTTAAAAGATGTTTTGCCTTCTCCTGGAGAACATTCAGGTTCCAACTTTGTACACTCCTCCCAAAATTCAGGTTGAAAACATGGGTAGAGAGTTTCTACTCCTACTTCAACTGCAGGATACATTGTTTTCATTAGCAGTGCTTTTTAGTTGAACTTTTATGGCATAGAAGTCTCTAAGCAACGTTGGTGTTGCAAACGTTTGAAGTTGCTTTATTTTTTTCCCCTTTGGTATGATTGACTGTTCGACAGTGCTGTGATGAGATAAGGAGAGGACACAGATCATTTGGCTTGAGTATTCAGAAGGATAGGCTATACAGATGCAGCGGAAGAGAAAAAGGGATGGAGGAAAATATGAAATCTGTATATTTTAAAAAATACTCATCTGGATGTGGGGATGTAAAGCTGTATATGATGAGATAAAAAATTAATAGTAGGCTTTGTATTTCCTTTCTTTTCATTGGCACTTAGAACAATTCACAACAGGTAAATTTGCTTGCTGCAGATAAATCTACAATAAAAACTCAGAAAGAAAGACAAATGTCAACTGTAACCTTAGCTGATAACTTAGATTTCATGCTAAATCCACACTCTCTTCTTTGAGAAATGTATTATCTTTGTTTTTGGTGGCAAAACCAGTTTAACACACTCCCATCCCACACACCCCAGCTATTTGTTCCTGCCCCTGCAATACAAATGAAATGCCCTTGACTTTACCACTTGTGGCAATAAAGCTCTTTGAGGAGCTACACTGCAAAAGCCTTACAAAAATGATGCAAGGTTAAGATAATCCTAACACTGAAATAGTCTGTGTGTTAAGCATGAATTTCATACCCAGAAATTTGTTGTTGTTTAGAGTGCACCTCGACAAAGAGTTTTGTCAGAGAAATTGAAAGGAAGGCAAATCGCAGCTCAGGAATGAGTGGCTGGAGAGAGGAACTTCCTTCATAAGCCATCTTTACACCCAAAGCCAACGTATAGGGTAACTGTGCCTACATCTCCTCTTTTATACTTGGAAGCTGCATGGCATTTCTCTTCAGTCTTAGCTAAGTATGTCAATGTTCCCATTACCTTTAGTGAAATTAAACCGACACTTAACTTCAAACATATTTTTATAGGCTAAGTCTGGGCCTAGGCTTTCTGGGAAGAGAACTTCTCTGTTAAAATCTGGAAACTGATACCATCTTATACGCTTAGTTTATAAAAAATATAACAGTGAGATTTATATTAAAAACAACAAAACCATGGGAGGCAGGGCAAGCTTGTGCTAGAAATATACTACAAGCTTCAAGACCTTGGTGAGGCACAAGGCCCCAGTCTTTGAAGGAACTTTCCAAGTGGATGAATATCTCTTCCTGTGTATATGAACTTCCTCATAAACAAAAGGAAAGTAAAGCTTACCATGCAGCTGTACTTCATCCAAAGGGCATGGGGAAGTGTACCTCCCTAAGATGTGTCCAGGACTATGAATAAGTTGGATGAAAAGTGCCACAAGAAAAGATGAAGTGTATCAATGTCTTCCATATTTTCATCCTTCATGATGCAAATCATGAAGCATAAAGCGCATGCCAGCTAATTCACTGCAACTGACTACAGAACTACAAAGGATTTACAATGATTTATTAAAATTCTCCTGCTAGAATGTCTTCCTCTTCAAAATCATTAATCTCTGTTTCATGTAGAGCTGAGGCTTGCCTTTGGTTTATTTTCATAAAGTTAAGTCACTCCATAGTAAAACATTACTGTTAACAATTACAATGTGCTTAGCAATGCTAAAAATATGCACGAAAGATATAATTGCGGGTATACAGTTCATATAATAAAAGGACTACACAGAGAGACTTTCAGACATTTTATTTATCTTCATGGTAACTGAAAGGTCACCAACCAAAAATGACATTAACAGGCATTTACATCAATGAACTGTCTACCTTTGTGGCTACAAAGGTATCTAGATGATTAATATCACATTTGAATGGTTCCACAGAAAAAAGAAGGGAGGCTGGCTAAAGAACAGCACTATCTAATGACAGACTTTTTTTTTCAGAGAATTTCCATATATAGGCAATAAGTAGCAGACTAATTTTGAAAAGAATAGCAAGAAGATCTCATACAAGACGTGTTGGAAAAATCATTCACTTTGACATGTCTAAATGCAGAGACAGGAACCTAAAATAGAGGATTTAGGAGCCTTGTGGGATTTAGACTTTTTATTTTTTTCACAGACACAGGAGCCATACTTTTTTAAAAATATAATATTGACTAGTGAGATAATTTAGTTCTTCAGAAATTCAATCAGAGAAGTGAAGGGTAGAAAAATTAAGCTTGACATTAATAAATTAAACTCTGTTGATATATTGATATGCTTCAGAATATTTATAGTGATCTTATTTGTTGACTTGGAATAAAAATAAAATCATAGTATTTTAAATTAGAATGCTTTCAGTGTTTGTTAGCATTGTTTTGGTTAGTAATGCAGTGTAAAATTGTATCAGAATAAAATATAACTATGGTAAAGTTATTTTTTATGCAAACTTGGTAAAATGGTAAATTTTGATGTAAGTCTGAGAAATTCTCTTGCTGCAAACTACAGAAATTAAGCCTTAATGCATAAAGCTGGAGAAACCTTTAGAAAATAAACTGATGAAACAGATAAAAGAGGTATAAAGAAACATTGTAAGATTAGTTCCTTTGAGCTCTCTTGAAAAGTCCCACTAATGGACACTATGGCACGCTCTTTCTGTCAAGCAACATTAAAGATAAACATTAAGTTTAGCGGTGAAGATCATTAACTCTTCTTGATTTTTGCCTAAGGAAATTCATTACATTAGGCAGCAATTTTAGTATGACTGGTCATATAACCAGCCAAGGTAAAAAGTAGTAATAGGACCCTATTTAGTCTAATCTGATGTGGCCAAACAAAAAAGACTCTGGGCCAGAATGATATCTAGAGGTACATTCTGTAGAAAGCTACATCCTGAAGCTTCTCTACAGATAAAATCCCTGCATAAATATTTCCACGAAACTGCTACAAAGTCACCAAGATTGTCTCCAATGCACAGAACCAGAGATGCCAGTGGTAATCGGACAATTCATTTGGGCATGTGCTAACCTTTCTACAACCATGGTACGCAACTAAAGAGCAATGACATGAAATAAAATTGTTCACAGGTATGACAAATATATTCTCATTATAAGTAAATATGAAATTAATTCCTGGTGATCCATATGATGTTCAACATACTATTATATCCTGAAATATTCAATATTGGTTTGGGGTTTTATAGAAATCATAAAGCCATTAGATTAGCTAGACTAATCTCATGTATGTCACAGATTACTAGATTGCATCCCATTAATCCTGTGTTTAACCAGGAACGTGTTATCAGACCAAAACTTTGCTCACATTATGCTAAAATGCATGTTCTGGCAGACCAAAATACGTCTTGGTTTGGTAACAAAATGCAGAGCCTGAGATTTGGGACTGAATTTAAAAGGTATGTATGGAGTATCTGCATGAGGACTTGAGCCTTAGGATACTCTTGAAAGAAATCAGGAAAATAAGCCAAAATACAAAGAAAAGGCAGGTTAGATAGGGGAAAAAAGTGTTTGGTTCCATTGGCTATAAGACCTATGAGGGTAGTTTGACCTGCTAAAATGGTTTGGATAGGAATAGCAGACAGGAATTCTGTAAATACTGAGGAATATTTTGTGACAAGACAAGTCATTTACCTAATTGCAGGGCTAACTGAGGACTAACTGTCCTCCTCATCTGTAATATCTGCGCACCATGAGGTTGATAAACAATGCAACCCCCACATTACTCCTGTGAACTACAGAAGGGGAGAGATATTTTTTTTCTTGACAAACTAAAATAGTGTCAGTGATCCGAGCGGGACTGCATCAGTTAAGAACCACTTCATGTAACTTGGTTGCATGCCTATTCTGCTAGGTGTGAAGACACCTTTCCTACTAACATAGGAGTTAAGCGATTGTTCATAGTATTTTCCCCAGACTCTGTCGCAGTCTTTAATAACTTGCTCACTTCTATCAGCAGTTAGTTATCACAAGACATTAGTATATAATGTCTCCATGCCAGTAAATCTGTTTTTCTTCATCTTTGAAAGCAAAGTTTTATTGCTATTGCATTACCAAAAAGATACACTAAAAAAGCCTTTTTTTTCCTAAAAGTCCTGGCTTGATAGTCATTTGCCATTCATTTCAAGCATTCAAACTGTGGAAGGTTTGTTTGGATGTACAAACCACAAGGTATTTTTCTGTTCTTAGGCTATGCGTTGCAAGGAAGTTTTCAGAGTGAATATTGAAAGTTATTGAGGCTTTCAATTCTACTGAAAAGAAAAGCTAATGCAGAAAACACACAAATTGCTTTAGAAAGAAAGATTCTAAAAAGTGTTGTGTGAACAACAATTGTGTGCAAAGCCCCTATATTTAGCAGATCTAAGAAACTACCAGTGCAGGTTTTTTAACCTGTCCTGTGACGTGCCCCAGACATTTAGGCTGATTCCTGAAGAAGCAATAAGCACTTTTACACATTAAATAGACTCCTAGCAGGCTGTCTTTAAAGGGAAGCCAGAGACACTGCCAATTTTCTTATTACATTTCTTTTCTTTATTATCCACAGACACCTGGATAATCAATCAGGTTTGATATGACAGAGGTCACGGTAGGAAGTTTTTGAAAAAGCAGATGCCTAAAGACACCATGACAACCATGGTCCTGTTACTTTTGCTTTTCCCTCCTTGTATCAGAGGTCTGCAATGTCCTGTACCATCAAAGAAAGAAGTTTGGCCTATTGATATTTTTGGGGGCATGCTAACAAACAGCAGTTTCCCTCCATCATAGTTCAACAGAAGACAAAATAATCGTTTTCCTAGGACTCCTTCTCTCCAACACTCAATCTCCCATTTTCCAACTTTCAGGCAGCAAAATTCAACCTTGTTTGCATTCTTAGAAGTTCTGAGCTAATGGGACCAACTAATTTCAGTGTTCACGGAGTAAATACGACAGACCATAATAGCTGTGGGACTTCTTATTTGCACTGTCTTAACACCAATCTTCAGCCAAACTCCTGTTGTTCTGTGCAAACACAGAACTGTAAAACGGTTCCTTGTCCCAAGATCATGTATTCTACAGGGTTACCAAGAAGCAATGAACATTAGCCTAAATGGAGCTGTTTGTTTTCATGGTTAATTTGCTACACATAGCCAAACTACCTAGTTCACTATTAGCTGGGGTAATTAATCTAAGATAGACTCCTTTTTCCACAGTCCTTTTTCTTTTTCCACCAAGGTAAGTTATACCTTAAAGCAGAGTCATTAAGAATTGAATTAGCATCTGTTACCACTACCAAACTAAAGAAGACTACTTCTTCAAAATATTTTTCAAAGTTTTAAATCTCTTTTTAGCATATATGAAAGACTTGGGGCTTGGGGTTTGGGGGATTTTGTTTGGTTGGTTGGTTTAAATTTTATTCTGCAGGATGGCAGTTATCAAGCATATACACTGAGACAGCTTGATAGACAGCAGACAAAAATCCACTTGAAGGAACTAAGAGAAAGTCTGAGTACTAGCATGAGTTATTCAGAAGGAATACATAATAACCTCAGAATATGTAATATAAAATTTTAGATTATTTCACAGAGGAAAACCAAATACTGTTCCTATCTTCTCCTGAAGAAAAAGATACCAGTGCAAAACGATTAGTCTATTAGAGAAAGAAATATTTTTCCCTTGATATTTCACTTCCATTGGTTTTTATTATGCTGACTAGGTACCTGAAAACCTTTTAAGAGAAACCTAAAAGTAATGGTTAGGCTAGCAGCATTTTATGGTTTACAACACAGATACAGCGGCTTTACGGCTGGTTTTAGCTTTATATGCCACCAGCCTCACACTTTTTTGTTAACTGGCAGTTGTTCGTTCTTAATTTATATGAGAAGTTACACTACTTGGAGAACCTTTCAATGCTGTCATAGTTTTGGGGGATGTCTTTGTCTTTGGTATCTCTGTGATGAATTTGAATGTTGTTAGTCTGACTGTGTATCTTGCTGTCCACTGAGGTTAAAACGGAGTCCGAAGCAGTCAGTGCCTCCTAATGGCTCGCAGGCACCAACTGTTCAGAGGAATCAAAGCATATGAACATTGTGTTTGTGATTAATAGGAAAATTAGCATGTTTTGCTATTAACAAAATTTCCCTTCTACCCTAGCTTTTGCTTGCCTACTAATGACAAAGCCTACAAGTAATGAGCCTAATAGTGACAGAACAGAAATCCCTTCTAAAGTTCACTAAAAACATCATTAAAATTGACATTTTCAAGAAAGAAAGGAAGATAAATCAAATAAACTTACTGTCTCCTTTATGGTAAACATTGATGTTACTCTCGTTTCAGATACTTCCCCTTACTTTTTCTTCTCTAAGATTCCACTAGTTCTTTGGTCAATACAAATACAGTTTAACCTTCTTTCCATGTTATAGAAATTTTTATTTCCTACTTACTTTCCTGAGATCTGCTTCTTCTGCATGGTTAAGCACTGTTGCAATACCTAGCTAAGTCACTGCTGCACGGTTTATAGGAGTTCACTGTAAACATCTGAAGTCATAGTTTTCCCTCAATGATCTCCTTTTCTCTTTCATTCTTCAGATATTCATCTAGGTTTTCAGTTCTTCTGGTTTTCCTTCATTTTCCACTCCTAATGAAGTACCTGTAAGCTAACAAAGGGAGTAATAGACCAAAGTACAGAAAAGGTGGTTAGCAGTAGTTATTGCCCTTCATCAGTTTCCCCATATGTCTCCTCGTTGCAAATTATTTTGGAATCTACTGATGGAAAGAATCATTAATTACTACATTCCGGTGTTTTGTTGTTTATTTTTCTCCCGCCACCCCCTGACCCTTTCATAATGTCTCAGTGAGCTGTTTTCTACTAGCATGCCCACAATTTCATGCACCCATATTGTCTCTTGATAACTCCAAAAAGAAGGGTCTGGTGTTGGCGGGGGGGAGGATGAAAAGGGGGCAGTGGAGAAAACGGTTAGCGATTCCAGTGAAATGAGAAGCTTCTGTACTTAAGGTCACAAAACCTACACTTCTTATTTACTTGCTCCACCAAAACATCCTTTTCTTAATAACCTGCCTCACCTCACCCGGAATGTAACTTATATTGGTATACCACTGTGAAAATGCTTCAGAATACTACAACATCAATACCAAACCCTAATGCTCTGGAACTAGAAGAAAAGTGGAATAAAAAAATATAAGAGCGCTAAACCATACAGCATGATATTATTTTATAGTTTTTATTTTTCTCAGTATTATGTCTAACTGAAATGCATACACTTCAGGTGTATCTTCTATTTCTAAAGTGTTATACAGAACCCCAAGAACTAACAAATAACAAAAAATAAACCCACATCCATTACTTAGCATCTTCAGCTATTATACATTTATCAAAGCAACACATAAACTTGGCTAAATCTGTATCTGAATCAAAAGTTCAGACTCTGCTGAACTGCAGACTCTGAGATGATGAATCCTGATTCCTGACCTAAATCAGACCTCAGACTTTCCAGTTGAGCTACCACTAGGTTTTATTAGCTCACATTTCACTTCTCATCCTGAGTGCAAAAATAAGAGGGAAAAGTGTTTCTGCTAACCAGATTCACACATGCCATGAGTTCTGTTACAGAAGACTCCTTATTTTATGGCTGTAGGTTAAAAACGATGGTATGTAGCCCCCCTGTCAGCTGAGAAAATCCTGCCCCAATCATTAAGCACGTTGTAAGGAGCTGCTCTTTTCAGCACGTAACCTAGCTCCGCGAGGGTCTGCGTTAAAAGTCACCTTGGAGATGTGCGATAGTAGCTAGCAGCACATCACAGAAATGACATTTCCTTAAAAACAAAGGTCATATCTTCTGTTCACTCCAGGTAAAAATAGCAGAGGCCTCCAGCACTGCTCTTGTGCAGCTTTTTCATGGCCTTGTAGCGCAGAGAAGCCAACTGCAGAATTCAGAAGTTCCCATTCTCCTGAAATAATTCTGTTTTCCAAACAGGCACTCAGTTATTTTAAAATCTGTGGTTCTACCCATTAACATTTCTCTTGTATAACACATGGCAGTGGATTTTCTGGGCCACTGAATAAATGTGCCATGTAACAACTGAGGGAAGAGCAAGGGTTGAGAACATGGGTGGCTCGGTTATCATAAATATAAGTAAGCAGTATGTACAAAGGCAAAAAATAATCCTTTTTGCTGCATAAAGCAGTACTTCAAAGGAAATGTAAACACATCTGCACTTTATACCTTGTGCATTAGACAAAACAAAAATACCACAAAATTCTGAGAGACTCTGAAAAGGGGCATAATTAACTACCATTACATTCACTTAGGCTTCATCAGTTGCGGAGTCTCTTTGACCTCCTTACCAATGCATGAATATAATGAAATCTACATTGGTCAGGTACATACCGAACTTTTAGAGGGAAGTGCAATTAAATTAAGAATAGGACTCTTTCCCATTCAAATTTTCATACTGCATTTTTTTAGTTACTTTAACTGTTATGCATCTCTTTTCTGACATTTCAGTTTATAAATTACGCTGCCTCCGACTTCTAGTGGTAATTTCATGGTAATGCATAAAAGGGTGTAAACAGATTTTAACAAGGTGTGAGCCTGATTCTAATAGTTAATTCTGGTGTAAGTCAATTGGGCTGATGTCAGTAGAATCAGAATTGCAGTGGGGTAAGTGAAAGAAGAATTTCATCTAAATAATTTGTTAGACATGTTGCCAATAAAATCTTTGTATAAATCTACTACTTTTAAACAACAATTATCTTTTTGTTTGATCCAGAATCTTTTTTTTTTTTACAAAATGTGTGAAGATCTTGGAACCACTGTTAAAGAAATTTATAAACTGAAAAGAATGAATGAAGCTATTGGGTTATCACTTAGAAGCACTGGTTTCCCAGCAAATGAATATGTCCACAGTGATCTGCAAGCCTCTGTACAAATAAGCTGACTATTCTAGCATGCAGGTCCTTCCGATGGTACCTATAAAACTGCAGGCCACTATAGCTATACCTCAGCACATACTTTTTTTTGCTAGAAACCCTTGAAAAATATTGCATTATGACCTCTCTGCTGTGCAGTGCAATTTAATTTCTATATGCTGAATTTGTATGAGGACATGTTTAACTTCTATGAGGGTTTTTGTAAAATCATTTAAAAAAACTACTAGGATTCCATCGGTACAGTTTCCTGTGGAAGTCAGCTTGTTTGTTTGTTTGTTTGAACTACTCGTCTGTAAGTCTTTTCAGAGAATGCAGTCATTAAACAACGGTGGCAAAATACAAGGCATCTTGTGCAGCTACTTGAATATAGATTTTCATTAGTCAATTATACAAAGCCACCTGGTAGGATCTTTTCTCAAACGGGAATCAAATGACAGATCAGCCCTTAGAAGTCACTAATTGGCACAGGATGATTTTACAGTCTGCCTAATAATCCAAGAGATGTGATCATACGCCCATAGAGGAGGCTTGAGAGACCTGAGTTTGACTTGCCATTTGTCTATTGGATTACAAACTGATCTCGGGCAAATTACTTCCCTGCACTGAGACTCAAATTACCATATGTAAAATTGAATTCTTGATATTTTTCTGCTTTTAAAATTGCTTTGAAATGTCTGGCCCAAAAGTGATACATAGAAGTAGAGTTAATAATGCCCACTTCCATGTACCCCACTGTTTCACAGATTCCATTTTGATTTTATTAACTGTGGTTTAGAGTAATCTAATCTGTATGATGTTACAGACAACAGCAAGAAAAGATAGATGCACAGACATCACTTATTGCATTTACTGCAATTACTATTCTAGTCAAAAAAACCCTATTTATTTACTTCTTGTTTGCTACTATATCACTCAAACAGGTTCTGCATAGAAATTTGTTTTCTTTTTTTTTTTTTTTTTTTTTTTTAAGTCTCAGGAAAGGAAAGCCGTACTACTGTGATTCATCTTTGCAACAGAAATCCTTTACACAGTGGGAAACAATATGTATAGTATTTTTTCTCCTGTACTTTCCCTGTAAAATTGTCCCTGCACCTCAAATATTCTGCATGGAGAATTTAGACAATGTTTAAATTAAAGTTCTGTTACATACTATTAGTATACATATGAAATAGGAATATATCAAATAGGAATGATGTATCACTAGGCTGGTGTGCAGTTATTCAAGAGCATGCCTGAGTTCTCTGCATTAGAACTGTGAAATATTATTGTTATTTTTCAATTGTATTTCTGTTCTTAAAAAAAAAAAAATATCAAACCCCTCCTTCTATTATTTTTCAGTAAAATAATCAGTTTGATTCTTCTGATTTGTTGATATTGCTAGGGTTTTTTTTTAATACTACCTGTTACTTCCTCTTCTGGGCAAAAGTCTGCACCCAGAATATTTTGCTTTTAGTTTCGGTTTTGATTATTATTACTGGCTCTTTGTAAGGTAGAAAACCTGATAGTCCATGTCAGGAATTAAAAAACTTTCTTTTTTTTTTTTTTTTTTTAAAGAAAGAAAACAAATTGTTGCCTTGAAGAGGCAGAGCCAATCTGTAGCTACTGAAACCAGATGTGTGGACCACATGATTATAGCAAGAATGTTATAGGCAGTACAGAGGCCATGGTCCCAGCACTACATTAATCATTATCACACCTTTATCTACAGGTGGTCAAGGTTTCTATAAACTTTTTGAAGTGATTTCAAAGAAGAACTGAAGGATAAAGAAGTGGTTTTCCACACATGATAGAAAATGTAATGTAATGGTGAAAAATTCAACGAGCATGCAGTTAAACAACACAACTGATGGAAGACTGTCAGGAATTAACGTGCTTGTTGCCAATGTGAAATAATCAGTAGGGCTGGCACAATTTAACGTGCTTTTTTGTTTTTTTTACTTTTTTTTCTTGTCGAGTAGACTACATCTACCTCTTCATAAACCTTTTCTTGTCTTGTCTTCAAATCAGCCCCTGTACATTTGCATTATTGATGCAGGCAAATTCTTCCAGAGCCCCAGGCTTCTGCTGCAATTAGATCTTCTACTTTGATCTCCAAATTGTTTTGTCTGAGCCCAGCTAGACTCCATAGACTCCTCTGGGCAGGAACTGTGTACAAAACACACTGTTGAGACTCAGTAAATACAAACATCCTGTGTTAAATAACTCTTACAGCCCAGATTTATGATGTAAAATACGAACTATTATCTCAATAGACAAATAGAAAAAAATGGAATGTCACAATGTAGGACAAATGTTGTTAGAAAATAAAAAATCATATTTAATAAAATGAAAAAAACCTCAAAATTAAAGTTATATTTTTGGAAAATAAGAAAAAGAAATTGAGAGATCTTTAGTTTCCATCTTAATCTCTTGCTCTGCCAAGTTTTTTGTCCTCCCTGCCAAAGATCTTGCTAATTCATTCCTAGTTACAACATTTTGTGGAGAAAGAGGTACATTTGTGTTGAATTCCATATCTAATAATATTAATAACCAGTAAGATGAATTGTTGGCTTTTCTTCTTTCATATCACCTGGTCCAAAAATCTCATCTGCTGTCCTGTTTCCTGTTTTCACAAGTCCTTTTCCTGCCTCTGCTAAGAATTGGACACATTTCTTCCCATTTGAGGTATCTTGCAGACTATGATCGGTTACAGATCATATATATAATCGGTTATATATATTATATATATATTGGTTATATTATATATATATATATATATATATAATCGGTTACAGTTATACAGTGTGAATCCTGAACTTACACACTGCGGCTAAGATTTGACCTGTTGAGATTTGTCCGGTGGGATTTCAAGGGCCTAAACAGAGGCAGTAATAACTGGCAATAGCCACCTGAGACACCCGAGTATCTGAGACATCTGCATCAGACTGTGACATATGATGTAAAACCTTGGGGGAACTGGACTAGCAGCTGGATGCCTGCCAAAATTCCCTAGAGCCACTACGGTGATGCTATACAACCCTGCTTTACCAATGCATAAATGCTTACAAGGTGAGAACCAAACATGATTCTTATATGAAAGGCAGCAAGACACAACCTTACATCAAAAATATATTTCTGAATGTCCTTTTTATAATTAGTATGTATGTAATAGAACTGTGTGAGATACATATATCTACGTTAGTCTAAGGAAGTTAGAAATAGGCATCAGTCAGTTCCACTTCCTCCTAAAGCAGGGGTTAGCTGTATTTATACTTCTTTTTTTAATTTGAATTTTTGGAAAATTAAATCATCCTATCAATCTTCACCTAGCTATGCGATTTTTCATCAGCTTACTTATTATTCAAAAGTCTCCTATTTCACTGGAGCCAGGAGAGTGTTACTTTCTCACATCTTTAACTAAACTGAAGCCCAGAATATTTTTGTGCATATTTTACTCTAAACACATGAGTCCCAGTGATGTTAATCATGCAGGTGCCTGAAGTTGAGCACATGTAGACATCTTTCCAGGATTAGAACATATATTTTACAGGTTACGAACTGACACAGAACTAGCTAAGCAGGAAAAAAAAATTCTGCAGCATAATAATTTGTTTCCTTTTCTCACTGGATAGTGTAAGTCATGTCTAAGAAAATATGGATTTGTTTTACCATTATAATAAACCTTTTTCTGATCTTTAACCACCAGCTTTAGTCTCTCGGGATCTGGAAATGGCTTAAATTTTGCCTTGGAGTCAGAAATGTGTCGTAAAGCAGAGATATTGAAGTTGGAATTTAGTTAGAAATACAAAATAGTTTCAGCAGTTTATAAGGAAGGATCAAATACATTATATCCATTTATGTTGTTTACAACATTATAAGAAGAAAACTCCAGTGGAATTTTAAGCCTGTTGTGGGATCAGACTGATTAATCAACCATATCTTTAATAGGGTCCTTTAGCAGCCTTGGCATCCAACCTTGATGTGTTTCAATTACCTTTTAGACATTCCAAAACCAATTGTTATAGACGGCATGAGTTAAAAAACAAACACTATTTGAGCTGGTAGTGTCAAAGCCAAAAGTGAGACTTAATGTCAATATGTTTGTTCCACAATCTTAGCTGTATGACCAAGTGAAAACAGAAATTTAACTGTGCAAAGTGGGGTGACAAACATGACAATATTTCTGGCAAAAGACAATAAGTCAAAGCCAGCAGTGATCAGTCTCCTGCAGGAAGATCATTTTTCTACACCCAAATCAATTTAGACTTGACTCTGCTTCCAAACCATGCTGAATTGATGGTAATTATTCTGAAGTCAGGTGTAAAAATAATATGGAAAAGAGATAATGACTTCAACTATATGATACACTTATAACTCCTTGCTTAATTATCTCCAGAGGTCAGATTATGCTTAATTTTCTAGGGTGAGCAGTAACAGAATGGCATGAGATATGTTTACTTTGTCATGCTTGGCTTCTCTTAATACTAACCATTGCAGCAGTTAGTAATCCCAACCTATAGGGCAGTGCACAGCTGTATGGCAGCTTTAGTCAGTAGACTAATCAAGCTGCAAATGAGCACAGGACCAATTATCTAGTTCCTCTTTCTTGACCTAGGGTCATAATAATTAAAATAATCTAAAGAGATTTAGCAAATTTGTGCAATTTGAATGCCACAGAATGCCACATGTCTCGGGCTTAGTTATATCCCTACTTATTGCTGTGATCAGACCCTACCTGCATAGGAATTGTTTTCTCAACTTGAGTACGAATTAAGTTTATTTGTTCTGGGTTTTTTTTGTGGGGATAGTTTAATTAAATAAATAGCATACTTCTAATCTCTACGTATTTTCCATTCATTTCTTCACTTGAACTACATATCTAACTGTACCATAAACTTCAGAGTACTGCATTTGTTGAAAGCATTTTGTATCACCTGCAAATTAGATGCATTTTATACCTCAGCAACTGCTGTGCAATAGCAATGATTTCACATTTTAGTAAAAGTCAGCAGAAAGGTCTGTTGTCTTGTTCTGTTACCGTGGTAACTAATTCTTAGTACTTTAATCATACTAGTGAAATAAAGTTTTTTCAAAGAGGAGAAGCAGCTTCTACTCTAGAAGTATAAAGTTTCAAAGTGTCAGAGCCTTTATTGGCAATTTCCAACAATATATATTTTTTTTAACTAGGTTACCTGGCAATTTTTAAGACTGTAATCTGGAAAAGATTTCTTTCTATATTACAAATGTATAGAAACTGCTTCCCTCTTGTGCGACTGATCAGTAAACCCCTAAAATGAGAGCAGGCTCAGTGGAGACGGGCAAAGGTGATGTGCCCATGAAGCTCAGAGAATAACTCCGGGTGTGACTGACCAAAGCTGTTGCAAAGAAGCTGACTTCATCTCAGCACAAAGGGGACCGGAGGTCAGCCTTTGCTTTAGATAAACAGCTCTGTCACTTGAGCGGATCAGCTGGTGGTGTAAATGTTTCTCCCTGAGTTCGTTCCACGAGTGTGAACGTCTCCCTGAGTTAGCCAGGCCAGCGTGGGCAGAGTGAATATGTGGCTCAGCCCAACACAGAGTATGAAAACTCAACAAGTTACAAAAGAATTTTGAAGAGAGCAATGGGCATAAGCTGGCTTCAACCCACGTATGGGGACACCCAGCGTTGCGTCAGTGAACATATTATAGAGACTGGTAACGGGATGTCCGGGGTGCCCCTCTAAAGTGCCTGTGCACGAAGGCACACAGGATGGGGAGTAACAAAAAGTTAGAGATCTGTGTGCAGTCGCAGGGCTACCATCTTGCTGGGGTCACAGAGACATGGTGGGATGGCTCCCATGACTGCACTGTTGCCGTGGAGGGACACAGGACAAGGTGGGAAGACGAGGAGGGGTTGTTGCCCTTCATGTGAGGGAGCAGCTGGAGTGCATGGAGCTCTGCTGGAGGATGGATGAGGAGCCAACTGAGAGCTTGTGGGTTGGAATTAAAGAGAGGACAGGTAAAGATGACATAGTGGGTATCTGCTATAGGCCACCCAGACCAGGAGGAACATGTGGGTGAGGCCCCGTACAGACAGATAGGAGCAGCCTCACATTCTCAGACCCTGGTCCTCATGGGAGACTTCAACCACTCTGATATCTGCTGAAGGGACAACACAGCAGGGCATAAGAAACCCAGGAGGTTCCTGGAGTGCGTCGATGATAACTTCCTCCTCCAAGTGATAGAAAAGCCAATCAGGAGAGGTGCTTTGCTGGATGTCATAGTCACCAACAATGAGGGGCTCCTTGGGGATGTAAAAATCAAAGGCAGGCTTGGGGCAGTGACCATGAGATAGTGGATCCTGAGGGCAGAGAGGAGGGTGAAAAGTGAGCTCACAACCCTGGACATCGGGAGATCTGCTTGGAAGAGTCCCGTGGGATAACACTCTGGAGGGGACAGGGTGGCAAGAAAGCTGGTTAATATTCAAGGATCACCTCCTCCAAGCTCAGAAGCAGTCCATCCCAAAAAATAGTCAGCCAAAAAAAGCCAGGAGGCTTGCGTAGATGAACAAATTGTTCCTAGCCAAACTCCAACACAAAAAAGAAAGCATACACAGGGGGGAAGCAAGGACAGGTAACCTGGGAGTAATACAGAGACATTGTCCGAGCATCCAGAGACAAAGTGAGGAAAGCCAAAGCCCAAATGGAATTGAATCCGGCCAGGGATGTCAAAAAACCACAAGAAGGAATTCTACAAGGACATAGGCAACAAAAGGAAGAATAAGGAAAATGTGGGCCCACTGCTCAATGAGACGGGGGATCTGCTTACACGGGACATGGAGCCAGCTGAGGTATTGAATGCCTTCTTTGCCTCAGTCTTTACTAGCAAGACCAGCCTCTAGGAATCACAAGTCCCAGAGACCAGAGGGAAAGGCTGGAGCAAGGAACATGTAGCCTTAGTGGAAGAGGATCAGGTCAGGGAATACTTAAGGAAACTGGATATACATAAGTCCATGGGTCCTGATGGGATGCTCCCACAAGTGCTGAGGATGCTGGCAGATGTCATTGTGAGGCCATTCTCAATTACCTTTGATTGATCATGGCAATGGGGAGAAGTGCCCAAAGACTGGGGGAAAGCAACTTCTATTTTCAAGAAGGGCAAGAAGAAGGACCCAGGGAATTACAGGTCAATCTGCCTCACCTTGATCCCTGGTAAGGGGATGGAGAGAGTTGGGACTGTTTAGTCTAGAGAAGAGAAGGCTCAGGGGGATCTTATTAATGTACACAAATAACTGAAAGGCAGGTGCAAAGAGGATGGAGCCAGATTCATTTCAGTGGTGCCCAGTAACAGAACAAGAGGTAACGGGCACAAACTGAAACACAGGAGGTTCCATCTGAACATCAGGAAACACTTTTTTTACTGTGAGGGTGACTGAGCACTGGCACAGGTTGCCCAGAGAGGTTGTGCAGTCTCCATCCTTGGAGATATTCAAAAGCCATCTGGACATGGTCCTGGGCAACTGGATCTAGGTGGGATGCTCAAGTAGGGATTTGGACCAGATGACTTTCAGAGGTCCCTTTCAACCTCAACCATTCTGTGAACCACATTACTATTGAAATTGAACTGTATTTTGCAATTACTCTATTTTGCTAAGTGTAACTTATGTTTAGATTGTGTTTTCTGTATACTTTTATCACTCTGCTAAATCAAAAATCTCGTGTAATACAAAATACCTTAAATTAAGTAAATTTCATATTAAACATTACAGCCTCCATGCGTAGAATATCTAAAAGAACCTGGTTGAAGTATTGGACTCTGACATCTTGTCAGAGAGATCCCTAACAATACTTCTTACAAGCAGAGCTCATTAATTTTACTATAAATATCTGTGGTACACAAAAAGCTAATTCCATATGGAAGAATTAAATACTCACAAACTGTCTAACAACAAATTTGGTAGTCCTGGATTTTATTGTCCCAAGCTAGTTCTGGTACATATCTTAACCATCAGGATTATAGTATGCAATAACTTCTTTGCTCTTTTTATTTTGTTTAGTTCCCCAATGCCAGACAGCCTGAATGGTCTATGTGTTTATTTCCTGTATAAAAACACAAAAAGCAGTGAAACAACCATGGAATGTAGGCTTACAATAATTAATTTCCACTACTGAAAGGGTAACAATTTCAGATATCAGCCCCTGTTTATCTCTTATTATCTGCCTTTGCTAGAAGCCCAGTGTTGCCAGCAATTCTTTCCAAAGATGGATTTAACTGTGGGAAAACAAATGCTGACATGGACTTTTTTTTTTTATTTAATTCAAATATCCCAGCATTATTACCTTTAAAATGTATGTGACGTATATGTATTAATGAGGAATGGAACTTTTGTCAAAACCTACCCTACCTGCCTATCTTCCAACAACCACAGGGAGGATCAATCACTAGGATTTACCTTCACTCCTTGGATGTCCAAGCCATAAATGGTTTTGGTTTTTCATTCTCATTGATGCAGCACATTACCCTTTTTTTCCCCAGAGCAGTAACAGCACATTTTTCATTTCTTTTTCTCATGTAATGATATGGCATTTAATATTTCCAGCTAATTTGTACTGATGAATACCTAGTTAAGGTAAATCTATTTTTCAAAGGAATGTATGGGCATAAACATTGAAAACTATTTCATTAAGTCAGTGACCTTTTTAAAATGAATTCCTGTTGATAAAATAAAACTGGATACCACCTAAAGGCAGAAATAAGGGAAATAGAATTTACATGTGTATTGGTTTCCAAGATTGATATCCAGGAAGAAAACTAGAGGGACAGCTCACATCAAAAGCACAGGAAAACATCTACAACATTTCTTCTAGCTCTGAGCACTGTAAAATGTACATTTTTATTTGATTTTCATTTGTAATAATAGCAAATTCCAGTGTCTGGTTAATTTTAATTTCATGCCTAGTAATACTGGAGTTTAATACTGTAATTTTATCAACTGAGTTTGCATTTATGCAAGCATGAAACTAATGCACTTTCGAACCTCTTTGTTTCAATGGTAAGAAAAATATGTACTGGAGTAAAACACAGCAAACATTTTAACTATTTCCTCTTTATACCCCAAAATCCAATAGTTTCACCGCCCTGTGAATCTGCTGATACTAAGCAGGCTGCTAGCAGTGGTCCTCCAGATTATCATCAGAGCCTCCAGGGAAAATAATCATTGCACTAATGACAACTTTTAAAGTAAACAGTATTTCTATAAAATCAAAACATCAGCATTTGGGTAGACTAGAATCTCATTTATTTACATCAATAAAATATGCACCTTAGGACATGCTAGGTCACAGTTGAGTAATGTATTGCGTTTTCCAGTGTTTTTAGAAGGAATGAATAATGACAGTGGAAAGGCTTGGGTTCATTAAAGAAAAACAAATTTGGAGCACTGCAGCTCTTTATTTAGAAGGAGCTTGTGATATGAGCTGACAGTTGCTTTGTTTAGACAAGTGTCATAGCTTTATTTCACTGACCAAATTTTCTGAAGTCAAACAGGGCAATATTTCTGCACGCACACTAGGTAAATGATAGCATCAACAGGAAAACAACAGTTTCTAACTATGGTTTGGAGAGAAACTCTAAACTAAATAATCTTCTTTTGAAAGGAATGTACCGTTTGAATTAATATGAACTTTTGCCAAAGATTAGCTGCAAATGGGATAGCTGAAATTTGGTCTCCAAATCTCTGAGTTTCCTCTTTAATTAGTTTCATTCTCTAGCTCTCTTTTGTGCCCACAATCCTATTTGTTCTCAAAATCACATTACTCAGTATTTAAGCATTCAATGACCTGTGCTGTGATACTGAATGGAAGTCTGCCTTCTACTTCTTTTTTCTATAGACAATGTTTATTCCTCTTTATTGGGGTCCAAATCTGACTCCCAATGTATACTTTCTCCTTGTACAAAGTAGTGTCTTCCTGAAACAGATTATAAAGAAAGCATTATGAAAACAGGCAGAGATTGAGACTGAGATTTTAGGAGTAGGAATAGAAGCAAACGAAATGAAATTACAAGAAGCTATTTCAATAAAGGATTTACTCAAGAATTTTTAGGAAAAATTGGTATAGATTTAGAGGACAGAACCAAGCCTGCAGTCTTTTCATGGTAAGAAAATTTCCTGCAAAAGTTAGTTGTGATTCTTGCTTCCCCAATGCTGGCTGGATGCTCTTTCAAGATTCAAAGTCCACCAATGCTAGCAATATCCTCCCAGTCTCCAGAGTGAGTTTTCCAGTCAGTAAATGCATTTCTTCCTATGCCAGCACTGCCTCTTAACGCAGTTATTTTCCTTCGCGGCTGTTTACACAGAAGATGTATTTGTAGAGAGCAGCTGTCTCCTGTCCCAGGCACCACTTGGTTTTGTTAGCCAAACCACCCTCTCTCATGGCACATCTATTCTTTGCATCACAGTACACAGCAGAGAACCAAAAATTTGCACCAAAAGGCTTACTTTGGAAGAGGAAGTGCTATAGCTTTGCCGTGCAGTGCTGTGCTCAAACCACTTGCTGGGTTAGGAAGCGGGACTGATCAGCTCTGGTTTGCTGTCATGCTCCCAGGATGCCTCTATTATCCAGGAAGGTCCATGATCCTGGTCTGGGCCACATGACATCATAGCTTTAGTCTACTTCTCTTCCACTTTGAATAAATATTCCTAGACAAGGATGGCTAAACTGTGCATGATACTTTAACTCAGGACTCTTTCTGTTCTTTTTTGTTAAAATTCCCCTATCATCACTGGAAGTACTTTATCTGCAAACCTTAGATCTGCACACCTGGTTCACAACTTCTCTGCAATTAACAGTCAATGTAGCCATTTTTTTTCTTTCCCTCTTAGCTGATCAGAATGCAGTTTCTAGCAGACATAATTACTAGCAGTCACTTATTTCACTTATTTTGCCTTTTGACTGTTACTTGTCAACTCTTTTGTCTGTTATACAGTCCTCAGGTCACTTAACTCTTGCTTTATTTTAAAAATTGAAAACAGATCATAAATACACCACAATATTCATGCCACATTTCCATAGGCAACACACTGTATTCATAAACTATTATTGAACATGACTGTATTTACACTATAGCAAAAAAAAATTTATAGCAATACTTATTCCATATAATTTCCTGCTGCTTACTGTTTAGTTTAACATGCAGATTGTTGTTTCCTCTTATTTAATATTTATTACCTTAGTTTGCAAAGTCATGAAGTTATGTTTGCCAGGCAGTAAGGTCCCAGTAATCTCTTTTTGTATAAAAAATATGCTTATTTCAAGAAAGTCTTACTCTTTCTTCCCCTGGATATGCAGACCTTAGGCAAATCTAGTAGCTTTTCCTCCACAAAATTGGAAAAATAAGTAAATAAAATAAAAACTAACTAAAGGAGCTAACAGTAAGGATGGCCGTATCCTTGTCATATTCTTAGTTTCTTCCTATGCTTTCTTTTACTGCTTTCAAATCTTTCACTTCCAAGATAGCAGCCAAAATAATCTTTTCTTCTGCTAGTTCAAAAAAAATTCTTCCTCTCTTTGGAGGGCATTTGACCCCTGTCCACAGCAACATAGCATCAGAATTACATTGCTTGTGCTCCTCTTAAAGCATTGACTATTTGCTCGTTGTTTTTGTCTTTCTTGTCTATGAAGATTTTGTGTTCTCCTTGCATTCTCAGACTGGCCACCACTGCTTCTTTGTCTTCTACAGCTTGCTTTCCAGCTTTTTGAGTGTTTTCTCTTAATGCCCATGTGGGCACACACTTTCCTCAAACCTTTGTATATAAACTTCCTGAAAAATTCATGTATGTACTTTCATCTGTAACAAGTGAAGAGAATGGCAGATAATTGAACTTTACTTAAAAAGAAATCGAGCCATCAAAGTGTTTATATGTCTTGCTTAATGCTAGAAGTGAACCATTGGAATGGTAAATTCTTGGAACAGGTTTAAAGAGAAATTGCCCACATTTGTTTACTTTTATTTTAATCTGATTCAAGAGAGATCAAAAACCTACAGTGTCTTATAAGCTAGACCAAACATTCCTCTGAGATATCCTCCCAAAAGTTAGCATAAGATAAAGAAAACAAATGTACATTCCTGTTTCTTCCAAAAGAGACCACCTGAGTGTACCACCTGTCAGGTCATTCTGGTCAGTAAATGAGATGCTCTTTTAAAAAAATTCCTTTGTCAAAAGCTGAAACAAAAAAATGGTGCAATGAGCACCTGTTGTCAGCTCAGTGATCCCATATGCTTCCTCCTGTCGCTATGGGTTGAAGATCCCAGTTAGACTACATTTCATGCTCCACCATACTCATCTGAGTGAATCCTCCCCTGAAAAGGTAAGGCAGTGCATGATGAAAGAATAAGAGCATGAAGTAAGAGCACTTCTGGCATCATGAAACACTGAAGTAAAGGTCCCAAATTGTAATATCTCAGGTTTTGAACCAAATTTTATGGTTTTTACCTCTGAAGTGAAAAAAAAAACCCAAAAATATCTGTTCTATTTTCTTGTTATTAAATTAACAAAAATAAAATATTTTCTTTTATTATCTCCCCCCCCCCCCCCCCCCCCCCCCCCCGCCATGAATCCTATTCTTAGTCCTGTACAGCCAGGCTGTATTTATACAGGCCCTTATTTCCTTCCTTTACAGTGTCTGTCTGAGACCCTTGCCAAGATTCTGCCTACAGAGATTTCTCTGCATTCTTTCTCTAAATCAAGCAAGTCTTAACCTGACAGAAAAAGCTTAAAGTACAGCTCTTGAGTTTGAACTGAGCCTTAAAATCAAATTTGGCTTTACCAACCTAGAAACAGCTGTGCAAGGAACCGGCTTAAACAAGCCTACTGCTGTAACTGCTATATTCCTACATTGCATCCTCCATCTGCAGTATAAATCCATCCTCCCTACACGCTGTATTCTAAAATCCTTCTCCCTACAATTATATCAGCAAGGAAATATGTCCAAGTCCCTTTATTGCTTAGACAGGAGCATCTTACCTTTAAATACTTTCCTCAATAGGTAATATGAGAATATTCATGAATGTTTTAGAACGTTACAATTTGATAAAATTGCAAATGTTTTCTCCTAGCAAGTTTTGCTTGAGAACACCATATTTGCTATGAAAAACCTTAGGGTGTGCAATTATTTAGAAATAATTAACGTAACAATTAATTAATGTCTTTATTCTTACATGAAAATTCAAAAGGAAACCAAAATGAAATTATAAAATTTAGGGTCAGTTATCTAAGTTTCCTCAATAATTTTTTAAAAGTGAGCACAGTTTTAAAAAATTTCCTCCCCCTCTAAATCTGTGATAATACATTATTTTCTTTCTTTATTGAATTGCACAAAAAAAATCTTACAAATATTTCTACTTTCTTTTGTTTCTATTTTGAAATATTCTGACAACTAATCAAAATATTTAATTTAAAAAAAATCCACAACATTTCAGAATAATAGAATAGCTGCAATTAGAAGGGACCTCTAGAAATCTTCTAGTCAGGCCAAATTCAACTCTCCTGCAGGCTTTTTGCCTTCAAAAAGAAGTTGTGAATTTTTGAAATTCCTGAGATCTTCCACAGATGAAAGCTAGATTTCAAGAATTTAGCAAAATAGCATTACTAAATGATATCTCTTATCTATCATGGCTTAAGAGGCTTGATTTCACAAACAGCAGCATGCTTACTACTGCTGACTACTTGCTGAATATTTCTTAGAAGCTTCTCACATCAATTCAATTAAAACGGGCTTTTTCAAACCTCACTGTTCAGTGTGAGAATTCAGGAAAGCATTGTAAGTAAAGTAAATAAATAAGATAAGTTAATTGATCCTGGGCTGCGTCAAAAGAAGCGTGACCAGCAGGTCGAGGGAGGGGATTGTCCCTCTCTGCTCCGCTCTGGTGAGACCCCACCTGCAGTACTGCGTCCAGCTCTGGGGACCCCAACATCAGAAGGACATGGACCTGGTGGAGTGGGTCCAGAGGAGGGCCATGAAGATGATCAGAGGGATCAAACATCTCTCCTATGAAGACAGGCTGAGAGAGTTGGGGTTGTTCAGCCTGGAGAAGAGAAAGCTCCAGGGAGACCTTATTGCAGCCTTCCAGTACCTAAAGGGGGCCTATAAGAAAGGTGGGGACAGACTTTTATAGTCGGGCCTGTAGCGATAGGAGAAGGGGTAATGGTTTTAAACTGAAAGAGGGTAGATTTAGACCAGATATAAGGAAGACATTTTTTACAGTGAGGGTGGTGAAACACTGGAGCAGGTTGCCCAGAGAGGTGGTAGATGCCCCATCCCTGGAAACATTCCAGGTCAGGTTGGACGGGGCTCTGAGCAACCTGATCTAATTGAAGATGTCCCTGCTCATCGCAAGGGTGCTTGGACTAGATGACCTTTAAAGGTCCCTTCCAACCCAAACTATTCTATGATTCTATGACTCTATGTACTATTTCGATATACTTATATGTGTCTGCGTATGTAGGTGCATAGAGATATATAAAATTAATAGAAATTAGGAGAATACATGATTTTTTTTCCCAAATATATTCAGATAATGACCTGGGTTGTATAATAACTTGGAACAATTTTTACAGGCATTTATTTTATTGCATGTATAACACTTGTTTGGGGTTTTGTGAAATACATATCAATTGCTTTTACTAGATATCATTTTTTGGTTGTGTTCTGTCATAAAGCTGTATTTGCAGTTTCCTTATCTAGCCTCAACTGTTTGACCTTCTCAATACTGTATGACAAGTAATTGATCAATTACATTTAAAAAAAAAATTATTGACACAGAATATTATGTAACAATACACACGTTCCCTAGAAAATTTTTCAGGGGAAAAAAAAAACATTGCAGTTACTATTTAATTTATTTTTATTAATCAAGGAAGTGTAATGCACTTGAATGCGACAACATCAAAATTTTAAACCTCCACCAAAAAGATCATAAAATAAATGATGATACAGAAAAGGGAAAGAGGAAGGGAAGGGAGTAAAAGCTTATAGCAGCAAAATCAGGTGTATAAGAAGGTCTTTGGAAATTTAAGACAATACTCAGAGGACATATAGCTTTAGATTATAACACTGATTTTTGATTCACTTTTCAAATTCTAATTTGTATCAGCAAAAAATACATAGACTAGGAGGCCTTCAATATGAACTAGTAAAAATTGCTGATGAATTCTCATCATTTTGTGAACAAAAATGGTCACTGATAAGTCATAACTTTTAAATATTCCTAAAACAATACAGATGGCTGATGTTCTAACTCTATTTACAAGCCTGAAACAATGATTTCATGGTTTCATGAACAAGGCACTGAAGAATTTCCAGCTCCCCTTTCATTCCCTTGGCATTTCCTTGGCATGCCTTACATTTTTTTTCCTATAGGACACACAGAGACCTACAGCATCTAGCACTTTCAGTTAATGCATTCACAGCACGTCTACTGCTGAGCTTGCACACTTGTGGTTTGTCCTGTGGGAAGACCTCAAGACCAGCCCTAATGTACAGACATGATTATAGAGTTTTTCTGGCCAGGAGGAGAGATCAGCTCAACCAGTATGATGCCCACAGGTCTGTGGGGTTTTTTGCACAGTTTTAAGCCCACTAGCATTTGTTGATCTAAATCAGTCCACCTTAAATAGCTTAGCTCATGAGTTACTCATAATCAAATAGAGCTTTACACTTTATCATAATCTACTGACCCAAAACAAGAGGTTACTTTGCACCTTATTTCTTTCTGCCTAATGCATTGAAAGCCATGTTATGAAGAATAAATTTTATGGAGCTTAAGACTGTCTTCCAGTATGGGCACTGGTATAAGACTGTGTATTTGGCATTTACAGAAACAAAGAATATTAAAAAGCATTCCTTGTGCTTCAAAAATATTCACTGAGATCCAACAATACAGAACAGTAGCTATATATGCTTAAATTAGTCATGTCTCAAAACTGACCATTGTAGATAATTACTCTTTTGAAAGAGAGGAAAATCACATTATTTAATGTATTAGTAGAATGTGATCAGAAATTACATTTATATGCTTTATGTGCTTATTTGAGCAGGAAAACACAATCAGTGTCAAGGACACTGATGTGCTTCTCCATCTGGTTCTTTGAAAATTAGTGTTAAATGTATATCAGGTTTTCTACAGGAGCAAGCCTTTTGGGCACTCTCATACACCATCACATCATAACCCACAGCAGGCAAAACATACCCTGAACATCATACTCATGCTGTGAAACTGCTATTTATCCCAAGTGTAGTTCTGCCAAGTGTTGGGAAAAAAAAAAAAAAAAAAAAAAAAGGAAAAAAAAAGGGAGAATTAGATTCCAATAAACAAACAAACAAACAAACAAACAAACCTCACAACAAAAAAAAATACCTATGCCACTGGACCACTACCAGGTCCAAGAAAAGACAACAGCCAAGTCCTCTGTTGTGTGATATGGCTGGTGAGTGCTGAAGAACATTATTCCTGAGCCGTACCAGCGCAAGCCACTCTGAACAGCTTTGCTGGAGAACCAAAGAGCCGGTGACTCCAGTCTGCTTTGGCATAATGTTATCTTGTCCACAGTCCATACAGGCATAGTGTCGATATGGTCCGAGTGCTCCTCTTTCCGATAACACACTGTTGGCTAGTTACTCGTCTGCTCCAAGCCCTGCCCAGCCACCTCAAACCGATGTCTTGGCTTCTGTATCTCACTAAGGCATTCCAGCACTATTCCAACTATTTGGCACTGCTTGATATTTATGTATATGACAAGGAATTCCCTTTTCCCAGAAATGGCCTGGAAAACTCATAATCACATTCATATAGGTCTTGTCCACTCAGTTTTGACTTCTCATCATACCTCACTTGTCAGAATAACTGAGCAAATTAAACCATGACTGTTTATTAGGTATCATACTTAACCATTTTCCAGATTGACTTCATGAAGATCAACACATTCATCCAGCCACCTAATCTATCAAATTAAATAATTAGGACATGAAGAATTTAAAGTAGCCCAATCAATGGAGTCAAAAAAAAGTATCTCATCTTTTCAATATCTTTCTTCAACTGCTAAAAGCAGAGAAGTGTCTGTTGTGAAGCACAGCTGCTGTCGATTTACTAATTCAGATGCCTGTTTCTGGGCCAAATGCACACTGGACTGCATGCAAATCCCATTATTGGCCTTTTTCCCAAAGTCACCTGGAATTAAACTTGAATGGAGTTAATTACATGCTTATTTATCACCCATCTAAAAGGCAAATGTTATTTCCAGTGCCTCATTGCCCAGGTCACCTGGGAGTGAAAAAAGTTTCATGCTGCTGAAACTCCTTATTCAGCCTTGCCTGACATGTCAGTATCCTGGACTAACACTAAAACTAAAACTAAACAAACAAACAAACAAACAAACAAAAAAACAAAACAAAAACCAAGGTTTTTTCCTTTCTTTCTACAGCAAGCAGATCTTTTCCACATACGTAAATGAGATCAAAAGATGGGACAAGGATAACTGGAATATCACATTCAGCCTACTGCAATTGCAAGTAAAAAAAGGATAGAGGTTTAATCCAAAAGGGTCAACAGAATATTGAATTCATATGCTACCATATACCACAGCCACAGAAAGCTTCCCACCTCTTGGTTGATCTACCATTTGAGCCTCAGTGTTTTTGTATATACAGCATCTTCAATTACAGGGGCAGTCCTTGCCTAATGCTAATTTTCTATGTGTTAATTCTAAAACCTACATTAGACAGCTTGCCGAAGTAACAACTCACAAACAAAAGTCACAAAATAATGGCATGCACAATTTTGCTGAGCCTTAGGAGTCTCTAAAATTGCGGAAAGTGTGAACAAAGAAAACCATATCAGGATCAATCAATCCATCTTTCATTCCAAGCACCGTGCAGATAGGAGGCATGAGAGTGAGAGGAAGATGAGCTGAAAACAGGATCTATGCAGTTTGTCTCCCACTCTTTTTTGACAGGTATATGAAATCTTCAATCAGAGAAACTGGAGGAGGATTAGTTTCATAAAACTGGTGTTGCACAGTACCTGTTCTAAAAGGTATCTCATATGAGATATCAATTTATTTACCATATTGTCATTGATGTTCAAGACACCAGACTCCTCTGCAGCCATGTAATTCAGCAGAATCAGTCAAAAGCTGAAACTGTAGCTATTTAACAGTAAGAATCATTGCCTCTTGTGAAATAACTAAACAATCTAAAATTGAGTAACTGATTGTCTCCAAAACATGAAGACTCGATTGAATAAAAAGTTGCTGTTCTGATAACATTTATCTGATCCTGTTTAACTTATCTCAGCATTTCAGCGGTGATCTGTTTAGTTATTAAACTCACGTATCACATCATATAAATGTTTGCCTTTTCAGATTTCTAAGGCAAGACTAACATTTCTACGGTAATATAGTTTTTCGTTGAGCTAATCAGAACTTTAAACCATCCACAGCCAATTTAATAGTAAGAACCAGAACTTCACATCAAATGTAAACATTAATCAATTTTATGGTAATAAAGTCTTACCAGTAAATTGGCAGTTAAGGTTTTTATTTAGTTTAATATGTCTGTGATTATATTGTGTATATTCAGACTATGGAGATATCAAATAAACCTCTGAATTCCTAATCATATGAATAAGAGTCCCTTGCACTAGTATAGCACATCAGCATTCAAAGCCAACCACAAAATGTCTCATTCTGATGTCTAAAGATCTTGAAACTCCAGTTTCCCTGTAATGCAATTACAGAAAATCACACATACTCAGAAGAAAGCAAATACTAGGATCCAGACCCCAAAAGGCACTTAAGTACCTAACTTCAAGCACATTAAGCAGGTATTAGGTATTTACATACCTTTGTGGATCTAGGACTAAACGCTTTCAATTTTCTTCTGCTTATTAAATGAACAATAACAGCTTATTCTGGACCCTGTACCATAGACTTAGCTATTGTCACAGGAAATGTTTTTGCCTGAAAGCGCGTGCTGAACTTTACCCACGGGATCGGTTTTGAAGAGAAAGAAAAAAGCAAGATTGGAACGTATCTGTTTAACCATCCGATGCGACTGGCAGAAGGGTGAGAAGGGAGGGGGGCGGCTGCGGTTGCCACCGCTTCGTTTGTCACCCCCAGCACCCCCAGGGAATCTGGCGTGGGCAGCTGCAGGAGCCGTGCCTTGGCCCGCTCCGGTTTGCTACCTCACCTTCCTACTCAACAACCTGTCGGGTACTGCAAGAGGGCTGCCGAGGGAAAAATAGAAAGAGGCAGCTGGGCTGCGGGGAGCTTGAAAAGATACAGCTGCTTCCGCAAGAGCCGCGGCTTTCCTGGGGAAGGGGAGTACGCTGCTGCTTGTGCAGCCAGCCTGCGACTGCTGCAAGCGCAGGAGCGCCTGTTCACTTCGAAAGGGATGCTCTTCCCTGGGAGAGCGACCCAACCCCTCGGTCCGGCCGCTGCATCCCAGCTGAAATGTTACCGACCGTCGCAGGAAAGAGAAATGGAAATGGGGTTACCATTCAGGCATGTATCCGTGGTGAATTGAACAAAAAATGAACTTTCAGTTAGAAAGGTACGGAAAGCTATTGAGGAGGGGAAGGTAACAAACCAAATTTCCCTTAGCACAAAACCACGGACTCTAAAGTCCTGAGCTGAGAGCCTCACTCTGCTAGTCTCACATTTTATGTACAGTGGTCAAATGGAAACAAGAGAGCATCATGTTCCTGCACCTCCATTTAGAGCCCCCAGCGTCAGAATGATTTTGTGTCCATGATCCCACCCACCTAACTACACTGGTAATTGGCTGCATTTTCACTAAAATCATCTGCTTTGACATATAAAAGATACTAAATTTGAGCTTAGAAGTTTGAGATTATAAAGCCATCAGCTATAGCATATGCCTTTTGTTCCATGCTGACCTGGTGGATTACCTGGCAATCTCATTTTTTCAAACACTTAAACCACAAGGAAAAAAAAACTATCCTCACCATCAATAAAGGAAGCTAATGGTGACAAATTAGTTGACATGGCAAGTACAATACTCTTTCAGAGAAACCTTCTATTTTATGCCTCCTTCTAGCACAAAGCTATTATGTTCCAGTCTCCAGCTCCATTGAAGGCTATTATAAAAAACCACCCTCATACAACTTATCATACTGTAACAACTTCAGTGCCCTAGATATCCTGTTCCTAAGGATTCTGTTGTATTGCTCACTGCATGAACTTTGAAAACATGGGTAAGAGTTATCAGCATTTCATACTACTAACCTTGCGGGTGTCCCTTGAATCGAAAAAAAAATCAGGCAGCTACACTTAGCTCTACTTCTGCAATTGCAACTTATGAGTGTTCTTCCATTCATTAAAAGAAACAAACAAATGAAAAAAAAAAAAAGCTTTCTGAACTCAATGTTCCATCCCATTATTGCAGAAATATGCTGGCTCTGTAATTTACCATTACACTTTATTTACAGTGATCTAATGCATGCAAGCAAATATCTGCATTGTTGTTTTCAGGTTTCTTCTCTCAAACAGTTTTGTTTCTGCAGTACTTTGGTGTTTTAGCCTCAGGCCATATGCAGTATGTCATTCACAATCAAATTTTATTAATTCCTTGTGACAGGTATTGGCACACTAAAGAGAGAAAAAACTCTTTGGTCAGAAAAAAAAATTAATGTTATGGTTGAACAATAGAAATTCAGGTTGTATGCAGGAAGCAGGTTACAGTATAACTGTACCAGCTTTAATGGGTTACATAACCATTTGATACCCACAATAAAATGGAGCAAATCAAATTTCTAGCAATTCTCAGGTCATTTATACTTATTCACATTAATAAATTACACCTACTTAGTCCTTTATAATAAAACTCCTCCTCATTGAAAGCTATTATGCCAGATAATTAAGAACAGTGAGGATCTTGGGTGTAGAGATTTAAAAATATTTACTGTTACAATTAATTTAAAACCACATATGAATCTCAAAACAGATTAACACATATAACACGCTATGTCGGTTTAGTGATGTTTGTCAACCATGTAGTGATGCCAGATTTATTGATACAAAAGTTGGCTTTCGTTATCGTCAATACTTTAGGACTTATCATCTTCAGTAATTCTACTACATAATGCTACTTTTCAATGTAGTTTAACATTTGTTGTTGTCATCTTGTCCCTCTCTAAGCCTCAATCATGTTACTGACTAGAGGTACAAGGGACATTCAAGGTTGTATTAAATAGTTGTCTAAATGGTTCACAAAGTCCATCATCCACTTTTCCCCTATGCAAACATCAGGGACAATATTTCTTAAAACTTGTCAGGAGTACAGTGAAATATTCAACCACATAAAGATGACACTATAAAAACTTGAAGAAATCTTAATCATACATTTTGAACTTCTGCAGACAGAGCACTAGATGGACTGTCGTTTGAGTGGGCCTTACTTATCTGAGATCTTAATTTTAGCTTATTTAAAACGCATTTAAAAATAGCATCTGAGTCCATCCTTTGTAAGTGCTTACAGGGAGAGAGACAGAGAGATTTTTTAATCTCAGTGAGAGCCGTCATGGATATGGATACACTAATACTATTCAAATAAAACTCCTGAGAATACACACAATGGCCTCCTGCTAATAAGTGTAGCAAAGTTGTGTTTGTTTTGAAGTTCTTCTGTATTAATTATTTTAACATTATGAAACTGATCCCAGGGAATCATTATTCAGGCATTTTTATCACTGACAGCTGGATGCTAATGTGGATTATTTTTATATTGCTCAACTGTATTTCAAGCCACAAATTAAGCCACAACTGTGTCCTCATTTTGAACATCTTTATAAAATAGTTGTCTTTTTCATTACTTGTTTTTTAATGTTGCCTAACCACTAGTATTACCATGTTCTTAAGGAAGCTGCAGCATAAATGAGACAATGAACATGCAAAATCTTTGATCAAGCCAACCACTTTCAATATATGTACCAGGTGTATAAAAACAATTAACTTACATATGTTTATCCATCTGTAAAGGTATGCATTATTTTACACTCAACTTTTTCATTTCCTGCAATGACAAAAAAATACCTAGAGGAGAGACACAGTCCTGTATTCTTTCCTGGAATTGCTCCACGCATCTACGTCTGAGTCCAAGCCTTGTTGAAGTGTGGTTATTTTGACAATCCAGTCAAGAAAACAACAATCTTCTTCTTTTAAGACAATGTTAAAATTTGCAGTTCTCTTAATTGTGTTTTTGCACCTAGGACTGGACAGTACTACATCCAATGAATTCTTATAAATAAAAGAAATTAGTGGAATGAGATGAGAAGAACAAGTTTTAACTCTTTTTTAACGTTGTGGCTTGGGGTTTTTTTAGTTGTAAATAATATCTGTATCAGATGCATTACTGCATGCAGATTGAAAACTTGATCAGTAAATCTTTTGCACCAAAATCACATTTCTAACATAACAGTTTACAGTCTTTAGCTGGGAAAAGTTAGCATAAATGAGGACTGGAATGGTCCGGTGCATACTCTTGAACACAGGTTCATATCCCAAAGATACATAGCTACCTTTTCTGTCTATAAAGGGTTCTCTAAACATTTCTAATTTCTAATGGAAACTCCATTAACTAAGTTGTCATCACAGAATTATGAACAAAAACATTTAGATGTAAGTACTAAAATGGTTTCAATGCTTAATGAGAAATAAGATATGAAAAACAATACTCTGTGAACCAAGACCACCTTCTGAATGAATGATTTTTTGGTGTCATACATCTCTCAGATCTGAACCCAGTCATGAGGTACCACCTTCTGTAAGGGCATAAATTTATGAGAAAGTTTATTCCTAAGTGCCAGAAGAGAAGTACCAGAAAATTCATGTTTCCAAAATTTTAATCTAATTTATCACCTAAAATGTAGAGAGGAGGAAAGAGAACATTCATCTACATCTATGATTGGTAAATAAGACAGACTATGGTACAGTAGAAATGCAATTTCATGAACTTTCAAAATATTTCTGGTATTTTTCCTCTGTAGGTCATGTTTTGGTTTGGTTTGGTTTTGATGCTAATTATAAGGCAAAAAGTGTAATTCCAAAGGAAAGCTTTTCAAAATTTAAAATATTTGTATTTGCTACAATAATAGTATTACAATTTCTCTCCCCTCCCTTTCCCTTTGTAACTTTATTCTATCAAAAGAGGTCTGCATAAAACTTCATTTAAAGTAAAATTATTCTTATTCTCATTTAATCTGTAAATCTCAGTGCAGCTCTAAAAGGGCTAGGAGACTGACTATGCCATATAGCATTTTTTATTATTTGACATTCTCCATAGAATTTCAGTGTGTACGTGGTCATAACGGAAACAACAGCCCTATTTCTATTTTTTTTTCTCTTGAGGCCATGGAGTTATTCCAAAGATTAACTTAACCCATTATATTTATGATAGCAAATTGTATCTGGAGATTATATGATGGATTCATCGGTGAGCTGTAGCTGCTTTGCATCTCTCTGGCACCGCAAAGCAGCTGTAAGTTCTCTGCACTGGTTGGCTTTGCAGCTGCTTGCTGCTGCCAGCATGACACAAAGCAGCAAAAGCATCCTGGTGAATCTGGTCTGCACCCCATAGCCCTTAGATTAGATATATATCTTTACATATCACTGTTTAGGATTTTGGAAATTTGGTTTACAGACCAGACAACATAATGAGAAGAACAGGACAGACAGACCGACAAGTTGACTAGCTAGCTTTTGTTGAGGAGTTAGATACAGATGTAGTTCAAAGCCTTTAGACCAGGCATTCCTCACGTATTTCTCAAGGATTTATATACTGTATATACAGCACATTACAGAGATATCATGATTTCTCATTGCCCGTGCTAAGTCCTTGCCTTCCAGAGGTTTTGATTAGACCTTGACTAAATTACAGCACACTCTGCTTCCTTCCATGAGAAATACTGGTTTTTTCTTTTACAACCATAACTGTTCTTCTGCTGTTTGGATCAGTTTACATCTTAGTTTTATTTTTTTTTCATCTGTTAAAGATGATAGCTTTCTCTGAGTAAGCCTAATCTGAGTACTCAGTTTTTCATCTATGTTGCCATGCTCTCATTGAATCCAGAAGTATCAGCTTGCCCTAAGCACTTCAGAACTCAGGAAGGGAAGGCGACCTGCTTCAGGCATTCACAGAATGTTTCAAAAACCGCCAATCCACTGTGATTACTTCCAGCTGTACCTTGAGTCCTGCTTGAAGGATTTCTGGGCTGTGTCAGGAAGAAGAGACTATCTTTGTATGTCTCCAGAGTTAGCTGTACTATCCTCTCTAAGTCAGAAGAGCGAACGGTTTCCATGGTATGTGGGTCAAACGACTCAGTATAAAAGTCTGTCCTTTTTTTTTCTCGGAATTAATTAAAAGTCCCTTTAGTGGAGCAAGGCAAAATAAAAGATAGCACCTATTGTAGTTCTTTAACTGTTTTTTTCTTTTTCCCCAAACAAAATAATCTTTCAGAAATGCTAACATGCTGAGTCTTATTCTGACCAACTAAATATATCCAAGAAATATTCCAGACATAACTACTGTAGTTATACAAATAAAACTATTTTGTGAAACCAGATAAGACATGTATATGTTTTCTTCTTTTTGCATGTACTTAGAACTGCAGAACTAATTATTACAGCAAAGAAAATGGAAGAAAACTGTTAACTATTTCTAGCTCTACAATGTCAAAAGAGATGTTTTTATTTTATTTTATTTTTTTAAGGGGTGGAGGATTAATCTGTGCTTTTAAAATTGAAAGATCTATTCCCATGGTAGCTATGAGTGTCTGGGCAACCACTGTGTTTAGCATAATGAAGTTACAAGATGGCTTTCTCTTGTTATGTCTTGATTATTATGCAAAATACTCCCTATGGTGAAGGTAGGAATAATGGTCTTGTTTACGGGCACCATATACCTTTGTCATGTAAACATTAAAGTTAACTGGTGATATGAAACCTGTGGCACTATGACTGTAAAAGCATATTTTTTAAGTCAGTATAGTTATCACTATATGGAATCAACCAAATTATGCATATAGATAGATGTAGACATACATAGAAAACGCTGAAACACATTACTTTTCAAGTAAAAATAACCCCCATCTGTTCTGAGGACCTATTCTCGAGTTCTGACTAACTTTGGGATTTGTCCTTCCAGTTTCACAGAAAGCCACGTACAGATTCCTTATTCACTCGAAAGCTTGGGCTGGGTCAATTTATTCCTATACTATAATGGCTGAAAACGGAGATGCCTTAGGGTATAATCTTTCCATGAGGAAAGAAAAGTTTATTTTTAACATACTCAAAAAATTGATTTGATTTTATTTTGTAAACATAGTAACATTTCACAAAATTCACTGAGTTACTTTCTTTTCATATGAGGACTTTTATTTTGTTGGGCTTTTTTGTGGGGAGGAGAGGGGGAATTGAGATGGTGGGATGTCTGGCCAATAGATTGAGAAAAGTCACCATAAACGGAGGAATCAGGATTTTAGCTCAGTTCCATAAGATCTCCGGGCAAGAGTATTGCCGTCAGCAGTATTTCTCATGTATACAGTGTCTTTGTGTTTCCAAAGTCAGCATCAGTAATGATTCTGCTGCATGGGAATAGAATACACATTTATTCCACCAATGGAAGTTTGGCCCTTCCAAACCACAGTGAAAATGCCTACACCTGAGCCGGTCACCCAAGGCTTCCTCTACAGTCAGGGAACAAATGGACACGTTTAGAGGATAATTCGTCTGAACTAGTTCTGAGAAGAATGACACCCTTGAAATTTTTTTTTTTTTCCCCTTCTCCTCTCTGGACTATAAAGAGAGCTGAGGATATCTAATCTGGGTATAGGCATCTAAATCCAGACGGATAAATTCTTCCCTTGATCTTTATCCACTGATAAGCTTAAACAGGTTGCTCTATTCATAAGGTTGTATGGTTCTGCTCGGTAAGACAAGTTTTGTGAAAAATAGGCAAATAGCCGTCCTGTGCCTCTGGAAGTACAATCTGAAGATGAACAAGAGCTTGTAAGAGCCTGTAACCCACTTACAGACAGGAGGGGCCAGAAGGCTCCTGCGCTTGGTCCTACAGAATTGCTGGCCCAGAACAGCACTCATTGCACAAGATCTGTGCTCACACCTCCCCCTCTGAAGGATACCATTGAAAAAGGTGTGCATCTACCATAAGCACCTTATATATTCCTAACCCAACCTGTTGGGCTACTAGCACTAATTAACCCATATCACCTAGCCACATGATAAAACCACTGTTGCTTGCAAACAGAAATACAGTCCTTTGCCAGATTTGTAGAGTCATATCTTGTTGAGAGTAATTGAAGTTGAGAAAAATGAGAGGTGAACCACTTTGCACTCTCAGAAGGTGGCTATGGCAGAGCAAAATTATGGCCAAAACACAATCCTGATCCTCAAACAATATACTTCCCGATATCTCATACCTTGCTTCGTCCTGTCACTGGACGCTTGACAAGAACTCAGGACATTGGAGCGGTCTCGACATGACTGGACTTGTTAGAGATAAGCCAGATGTTAGTTTACTGAATAGGATTTTTTACAGAGCAGTTCAAGATTACAGGTGAATTAAAAAATAATATCTCAGCAAAATATACTTGGACTTACTACAAGTATTTTTAATCTGTACTCAAACCAAATACTAATAACCACACAGGTTTACAAAAAAAAAAAAAAAAAGAAAAAAAAAAATCATTTCACCTCAATAATTACAAGAAGTTTAGGCAGTTAAGTTAGCTGCTGCATTTAGCAGACCTTGGTGAATACAGCCCAGCCTGCACTTTTGTTGAGAGCCAAAAATAATTATGTGTTCTGTAACAGTATAAAAGTTACCATGTAATTACATGAAAGTAGAGAATGTATTTGATACTTATGTGCCATAATCTAAAAGCACTGACAATAGTACTAATGACTGAATAAAATAAACCTGCACAGCCATGGCAACCTGTTCTAACACGTAGTTTAGAGAGATAATACTGGGAGGAAAGAAGGCACAGCACAAGTTGTTTTCTTGCTTTTTTCTTTCTTCTTTTTTTTTTTTTTTAGAGAGTATTTGCTCTTAAAAACATACCTCCTTGGCTCATTAAAAAGCAGAAAAGCCTATAAAACAAAAACAAGAAAGCCTTCCTCCTGACTGGACGTGCTACATCTGAAGCTAAATATAAATTATCATTGAAGCAAGATGGTCAGCAAGGGTCTTTTGAGCAGCATGTGGCTCTTCAGCAGTTCCAGTGCCTCCCCGTGCTGGGAATGTACCATGTGTCCGGCAGGAAAGTTGCTGAAAAATCTCAGCCTCCAGCTGCAGGAGGAAGCAAGTCAGCCAGCACTGCGGAGGTCACTGTTGCCCCATCACCCTGGGCTGCAAATGCATGTTTGGGTACCAAACCCAGACCTTATCACCTGAGCTTTCCCTTGGCATCTCTCTCCAAACTGGATGCTACCTATCTGGTGACTGTCAGCCTTATGAACATAAGGAAATCTGAAAATCACTGGAATTATAAAATAAAACTTTCTCTTGTATGATTTTGCGTCACTTTCATGAGAATAATTTGCTTTTCCAATTACAGCTGAGAGCAGTGAGAGTGCTAACACTACAGCACTGAGCTTTTTCCATATTATTAAGAGAGCTTTCCTTGAAAAGACATTAAGGGACTTGTTTTCTGTATTTCTCTGTTAGTCAGAAAGCAGCTGCTCATTATTCCAACACAAATAACTTTGAGAAGATATCACAGAGATTTCCTTCTGCTGTTTTATATGTAAGTTTAAGCACACTAATTCCTAAAAACTTTTGTTTAGGTTTGTAATAAATGACCAGTACTACTGTAATTAAAAAAATAATTTTGGTTTCATGGAACAAGATTGTTTGGCTATGACTTCTAAAAGGTATGAATACATAAAATATTTTATGAGGCTTTTAAACACTTGATGATAGAGATTCAGCATGGTCTATTCTCATGCTGGATGGCCAGGAACAAGAGGCCTATTTTATTGTTCCCTGTAAACCCAATGAAATGGAACCAATTGAAATATTGTGCACAGAGTCACAGACACAGGATAATAGTGCTTTTCTGAATGGTAAGAACACAACAAAGTGCATCTCAAGAGCTTTGTTTGTATGGAGCAGACCTCTCCTCAGAATGGACTCTCTGAAGAGGCTTTGCTTAATGCACTGTTTAATGGCATGGCTCTTCAAGCTCTCCCCACTCCATTATGACATGTGCACTACTGCTCCTTGGCTATGAGAACAGAAGCAAAACAACAGGAAAAAAGGCTGTGGTTTACTTAACCCAAATGACTTCCACTCATTTCCCAAAATGGCCAAGTATCTAACAACGGAAAAAGTTAGACCAAATCAACATTCACAACATATGAGCTTATAATCATGGAGGGGGCGGGGGGAAGACCTTCTACACATTAAAGACTTGTTTATGTGGTGGAAATGATAGGATTTTCACTGGAAATTGAAATCACAGAAACCTTGCGATTGTGATGTTGTGCGTGAAGTACAAATTGCAAAGTAATGACAAATCTTCTGTTACAGCTCTACAGCCTGAATGCATAAATAAGGTACAAATTTGATATAATAATCCTTCTACAGCAATTTGTACTCCTTTTGTTTTTATGAACTGTGTTCTTGAATGCCTTAGCAGAACTTGAGAGTGTAAATACCTCTAATAATTATATGTGTGCACTGCTTATGTAAGCACACATTCTAGCCAGCATTACAAATTATATGGTATAGTGAAGTGGTGAGCACCACTAATTACATAAAAATGCTTGTCATCTATGAAGTACTGTTTTCGTTTTCAGTAAAGAATGACCAGGGCACGAGGTGAAGGAGATGTAGAGAAACACTGCTGTAAGAGGGAATTGTGCTTTGCTTCACACAGTCTGTCCATTTTCATGAAGAAATCAGACTGTGTTAGGGCATATGCAAGTGAATTCTTCGTGAAGTCTGGTATGTAATGCATTGAATCCTGAAAGCTTAATTGTAAATTATTGCAAGAGAACACTGGGATCCCAATCCAATCCTAATGGGGATACCGTAGCAACTAGACAATTTCTTCCGCTTTCTGGCAGAAAGAATAGATAAAAAATAAAAGACAAAAGATTAAAGACAAAAGAAAAGAACATACTGTACTAGTGCCATCTGATTAAATGTAATTGACTGTTAAGTTTAACTGATCAGAAAGTTGGAATTATGGAACAGTCAGCGTAATATACTGCTTTTCAAAATACCCAAGATCATTAGACTAGAAGCGTACTTTTATCTTCCACTGCAAAAGATCAGTAGTATTCTTAATTAAATAATTACCCCTTAACATCTACATTCTGAGTACCTTCAAGAAAAACCTCAGATGAGGGTATTTGATGTAAAAGTCTTCCAAATAGTCATGCGTGATGGCTTACATATTATGTAAAACGATTTTTCTGACTTCTTCCATGGTTATTTATCATCTGAATAATGAAGAAAGTATATTTTGAAATAATATATGGCAAAATCACTACCCATTTTTTACTACACAAATTATGGCACTCATACCATATTAGTGTGTCTCCTGTGCGACCAAGACCACTGAAGCTGAGAGACAAATTGGATTTCATACCATTCATTGGCTGTGGTTAACAGGCTATACATCTCTTTTCCGTACTTCAAGGTATGCATTACTCCTCATCTCCCAACAGTCAACAGAGAGAAGTAGCTGCCATCTCACATTAGGCAGCGGTAGGTTCAGTAAGTGGTCTGCCTTGCTCAGACAACGAGACCCCCTCTCTCCACTGGTAGTGGAGGAAGCTGGGGGCTGCAAGCTCTGGGTCAGTTGGTCCTTTGTCTTTCCAGTTGTTTTCTTCTCTCCTCTCCATCCCATACACAGACTTCTTGTCTTCCCACTTATAACTGCACGCCTCCCTTGTATCTCGATGCTTGTCATCTCTAGCTTCTTCTTTTGTGTCCTTTCTCCCACATGCTCTTCCTTATGATACCGATAGTTCAGCATAATCTAATCTAGTCCTCTACACCACATCTTCACATAATATCTCTACAGCAGCAGAGCTTCAATTCAGGTCAAAATGTTTCCACTTGCTAGTTTTTCAGACTGTTGACAGCTAAACTTCCTGCAAATGAAGTACTAGGGAAAATGTGTGTACATATTTATTTCTATTTACTTGTGTAACAATCTGAAAACCACATTAAATACTTTTATAAAAAGAACTTAGAATACAATGTAATAAAAAGATAAAACTTGAGTACCCTGCCTTGTACAGAGATTCACCTTATCCCTAGTGTATAACATCACAATAGAGAAAATTGAGAGCTGAGTTTGAGAAACCAGAAGAATGCAAACTTAAAACACACCATAATATTTTTTCTTTGGCTCCCTATAACAGATATTTGTATCTGTAGGACCTTCTTTTGGATGTCTCCATTCATTCATTTCAGGGTTTTGTAAAGTCCTCCTCACACAAGTTTTTTATACAGCCTTGTACATTAAAAAAAGTCATTGACAATTCAAAGAAAATATTCAATTCCACATGAAAGTGTCCTGTTTCCATTGTACTCACACACACAGATTTTTTGCAGCACATATCTATAATTTCAAGAATAGTTAGTATTTACTAGTTGTTCAAAAAATAAAGTTTATGTATAAAGTGGCATACAGAAGCTGGATTTTGAGCTTTAAAGTAATGCGAAAGAGTGTTGAAGTTGGCATTTATGCATTCGAAACAAACCCGAGACCTAAAAGAGTAATACGTAATAGCTGATACCAAATTTATTACACAGCTCAACTAAATCCTCTACTCACTTTTTGTTAACAGACCAAAAAAGGATTCAGCATAGATCAGGAAAATTGGCTGCAATATTTTAATTGAAAAGGAACAATTTTTTCTTCTGCATATCTTCAGAGTTTTATTTTCTTTTAAATTTAAAATTTTTAGTTTATTTGTGATTGTTTTTACAGCATGGACCAGGATTTAAAACTGACATATTAAGGACTTCTTAAAACTGAGATGTCATTCTTGCTGTTGTTCCCTACCCCTCGGCCTTGTATTCTTCTCTTTGTCTTACAATTCCCAAGCTACTTCTGCCACTCTTCTGGCTCTTTTTTTGGCCAGAGCTGCTAACTTCAAAAGAAAATCATAATGAACTGATTTTCACTTTTATTTTTTAATCCAGGATTAGTAGGCTGCATTGACAATTAAGAGCTGTTGGTATTCTTTCTCTTCTAATCTGTGGGTACTCTCCTGTTGGGTCTATTATCTTCTCAGCCTTTGTTTTACTACTTAATGCTGTTAGCAAATGTCAGTGTTCACCACTATCACAGTTTGTTTTACTGCAGGAAATGCTTTCAGTTGAATAGAAATGATAGGTGAAATGCCATTAGAGAAACCGTGTTAAGCACTGAGACTCAGTCCTTCAGGATGATGTTTTTACAATTATTTTATAGCTCCCAAAGGATTACCCATTCCTGATAGACAGAAAAAGTGAAAATTTTAATACACTATTATGACCTATCTTCCCAGTACTTGCTTCACATTATCTCCCAAAGAATAGGGAGGACACAGTAAAAAAAAGAGAGCATTTCCACAGTGCATCTAACCACCAACAGACAAATTTTCTACTGCTCTTGAACTTGGTAGAAGTTCTGCAGCAAATGTACCGTTAGGAAAACCACATTGCCAGTTCTGCATAGCGTGTGCCGTACCACTTGTCCTAACATAACCGTGTCATGGGAAGGGAAGGGAAGGCAAGATAAGGCAAGGGAAGGGAAGGGGAAGGGGAAAAGGGAAAGAGAAAGGGGGAAAGGAAAGAAGAAAGGGGAAAGAGCAGGCAAAAGGAAGGGAAATACATGAATATGTGTCTCTGTTCACTTAATATGGCTGAACTTAAACGCAAAACAAAATGTTCATGCAAGAGCTGTATAAAAGTAGAAAATGTATAAAAACTAAATATGTGTATAAATATAGTCATTGTACTGAGCCTGGCTGGGATGGAGTTAATTTTCTTCATAGCATCCAGTATGGTATTGTGTTTTGGATTTGTGACAAAAACAGCGTTGATAACACCAGTGTTTTGGCTATTGCTGAGCAGTGCTTGTACAGCCTCAAGGTTGTTGGGGTTTGGGGTTTGTTTTTTCTTTTATTTCCCTATTCTGCTCCTCTCAATGAGTAGGCTGAAAGTGAGAAAGAAGTTGGGAGGGGACACAACCTTGGCGGTTAACCCAAAATGACCAAAAGGATATTCCACGCAACATAACATCATGCTCAGCAATAAAAACTGCGGGGAGATAGCCATTGCTCACAGACTAGCTGGGCATCGGTCTGCCTGTGGGAGGTGGCGAGTGATTGCCTTCACATCACTTGTTTGGGTTTTTTTTTTTTCTTCCTCTTTCCTCCACTTCTTAAAATGTCTTCATCTTGCCCCATGAGCTTTCTCACTTTTACTTTTTCTGCTCACTCCCTTGTCCCGCTAGAGCAGAGGGGACCAAGAGAGCGGCTGTGTGATGTTTAGCTGCTCGTCAGGGTCAGCCCACCACCGTATAAAAAAATAAGTATTTTCAGGTTTCTGAAGAAGAAATAATTACTTTGCCTAGCAAGAATAAGAGGAAAGATAACACTTCAAGTGGTGGGAAAGGGGTCTGCCAAGAGGGTGTTATGGGTTTGTGTGGCGCAGGTTCTTTTTGGTAGCAGGTGAGGGTCCGCAGGGCCGGCTCCTGGGAGAAGCTGCTGGAAGCTCCCCCAGCCGGGAGCCGGACCCACCGCTGGGAGAGCAGATTCCAGAGGGGAAACCCGCCGGGAGTCGGGGGATCGGGGTGCGAGAGGAACCCCCGCGCGGATCCCGAGGGCAGGGAGCAGCCCGCGGGGAGACCAGGCGGCAGGCTGTCCCCCCCCGGCCCACGGAGGGGAGCGGGGGAGCGGACGCCCACCTGCGGCCCGGGGAGAGAGGAGCCCACGCCGGAGCAGGGGGTGGGTGCCCCCCGAGATGGCCGCCGCTCCCCGGGGAAGCCCGCGCCGGGGCAGCCCGGCACTGAAGGACCGCGGCCCGCGGGAGGGACCCCACGGCGGAGCAGGGGCCGAGCGCGGAGTCCTCCTCCCCCCGAGGAGGAAGGAGCGGCAGAGACGAGGGGTGAGGAACCGACCCCGGCCCCCGTCCCCTGCTCCCCTGGGGAGAGAGAGCCGTGAGTGGGGCTGAGGCGGGAGGGCGGGGGGCGGGGGGGAAGCTGCTCTCGGGCTGGGGTTTACTCCCCATTATCCTTCTTTTGGTTCAACTGGTAGCACATTAAATTGATTTTGTTTCTTCCCCAAGCTGAGCCTGTCTTTTGCCCGTGACCGTAAGTGGGGAGTGATCCCTCCCTGTCCTTGTCTCGACCCACGAGCTTTTTCTTTAAATTTTCCCCTCATCCCACCGGGGCCGGACGGGGAGGGTGGAGTGAGCGAGCGGCTGTGTGGTGCTTTGTTAGCAGCTGGGCTGAAACCACGACAGAGAGATAATGTAATTTATAGCTCATATGGTCATATATGCTCATACGTCCTATGAAGATAATCTTAAATTTGTGTGGGGTGTAGAAGCATGAGTACTGAATATGTAAATATTCATTGGACAGGTAGAGAGAACAGGAAGTGAGAAATTATTTAGGATTACAGGAACACATTTAGAATAAGAGAAAGACCAGGTCTTCTTTCTTTTAATATTTTTGTCTCTAGAATTAATCAGGTAAAATGAGAAGGTTCCACCCTCTAACAATGTGGGGACTGCTGTTTAATGAACATTCTCAGCAATGGAAGATCTTACTGGCCACTACATTTTCTTGTTAAAAACTAGTCAAAGACTTAATTTGAGTCAGAATTTCTTCAACTGTTGGGTGTTAAATATGGCTAATTAAGATTACAAATTTAGATTTACAGTAGTAAACAGGAGTTCCTCCCTACAGCCTGAGGTTACATGTCACTCTGTTTAAATCATGTGACTTAAATCATAGCCTTCTCATTAGTTTATACCACAACACCTTCTCATTAGTTTATACCACAACAGCTAGCTTAGTATTTAACTGTATGATTACTTTTATGAATTGCTTTCATCAATAACTCATTTTCTCTACCCACAGTATATGAAAATGAGAAGTTATCCTTTGTAAAGTTTATTCTGAGTGCATATAGACTTGGATTAGTAAAAAACAGGATGCAAAAGGCTGAAGGAAATGCTCTCAACTTGAAGTTTAGAACAAAGCTAATTGTCTATTTAAAATATTAGTCAATTGTTATGAATTATATTTAGCATTGTAATATTAATTATAAAAATAGTAGATAAAACCAAAGATTGAAAATGGATAAATACTTATTTGTAGCTCACAACAAATGAAAATATTTCTAAATGCTGCAGCTATTTCACAGCAAGCATTTTTTTCCTACCTTGTACCGAAGTGGTAGTGAATGTCAAGCTAGTTAATCACAGCCTTTTTTTCTAACTCGTAACCTTTTCCTGTAGCTTTCCTCTCTACACTGCCTCAATCTCCATTAAAGCTATACAGGCTGCTCAAAAGGTAGAGCTTGCTAAAAGCACTCATGGGAGGGCCAATGTGTAAAATGCATGTAACAGTTCATTATCTTCAGGAGTAAGTACAAGCAGCGTTGTGAGAATATTTTAAATAAGCAGTGAATAGACAATACAAACCAATACATGCTGGTCCTAATGTATGTGGAAGGATTTTTATTTTTAATGACTATTTTACTAGGTTTTGGTTGACTTGATTAAAAACTTTGTTTTTTATATATAAGCCTTTGTAAAGTGTTTTCTAACACAAAGCAGCAGGGAAAATAACTTGATAGAAAAACAAGTCAAGAAGTAAACAACTGCAATCACATTGTGCACACAGAGCTGTGCACTGCACCAGTCAAAGTGAATAAATCAAACCAGTTAATGGATTTCAGTTACCGTGTATTATACTTTTTATTGCTTGTATGGGGTCTTTTTGTTTGGTTTGGTTTTTTTTTTTTTGCGAAAAGGCTATGTAAAGTCAAAGTCACTTGCCCATTGAATGGTATCTACTGATGAGAATTACCTTACTGACTCAAAATTTCCCTTTGACCAAGCAGCTGTACCTGGTACATGGTATGGACCTATCCTTTGAGAGTTATAGCTAGGTATTTGCTACCTAGAAAGAAGTTCTATGGATAAATAAATAAATTAAATGCCTATGAAAGTCCTACCCAGACATTTTTTCTCCTAATTTAATTAAGGTTATTTTAATGTAATATTAAGGGATAAAGGGAGATGTAATCCCAAACAACACAGAGCTTTACAATTTCCCAGTCTGAAAAGCAGGTGTAGACACTGCTGGATTCATATCAAAAAAGGATTCCTTTTTCATTTCTGCACACTGAGAAGGAAGATTCATAGCTTCAAGAATAAAGATACACGTTAGCGGGATAACCCAAATTAATGAGGAATAAGGCAGATGATAGAGAACATAGAAATAAACAGCAACAGTTAATAAAAAGTAAGAAAGGAAACTATGATGGAAAAGAATTGAAAAAAAAAAAAGAAAAAAAAGAAGGCATAGTTTGCTCATATCAAAAAATAACAGTATTCATTTTTGTCCACAGATACAATTGTCTTGCCCTCACAGATGACAATTTTCAATCAGCCTTCCAGTAAAGTAAGATATATTGACCACATTATGGCATAGGCACTTCCAAACTGTCTGTGCAAAAAGCAAGTATAGAAGTTTCTGTGTGATGTTGTATATTTCAGGATCTAGGAAACTTATTAAGCCAGGTGAAATGGTGCTTGAGAACAGGTAAACTGCTTCCCAGCTTGGGATGGGTAGGCATACAGTCAGTGCTAAGTTAATAAACATTCCTGGAAGTGAACATGACAGAGAACAAGGATCTCCAATTCAGCCCTGTACTGTTGAGCTGAACTTGTGAAGTTGCATTATTGTTTATGTTGTTCCTTTGCCTAGGTTGTCCCAGAACTCCATTGTCACAAATGATGGAAGCTGAATATATATATTTTACTTAGGGCAGATATTTTAGGACGTTGTTCCTTACTTCCTCCACACTTGTAGGCAATTCTCCCTTTCTACTTTGAAAAAGACATTTGTCTTTATTCTACTGAAATATTCTTATACTATTACCCTAAAAATTACGATGAACCACAAATTTAATGTTAAAGAACCTATCAGGCTCAATATAAGAGCAAGGACCATAACCTAGGCGTCATCTTTGATTCAGCCTGCTCTCCAGAGCCTCATAGCCCAGCTACATCTAATTTTTGTTGATACATTCTGCATAATAGCTATAAGATACCATACTCCTCTCTGTCTATGCAGTTAAATCTCTCCCTAGATCCTCATCATCTCATATCTTGCTTATTGGAAAGTCTTACTTTTCAGCCTTGAGAGATGATCTTGCCTCACTCGAATCTATTCGGAATGCTAATGTAAGGAATATTTTCCTAGCTCACTTCCTTTCCCTTTATGTCCTTCCACTGATTTTTCTATCTCATCAAATATACACTATTTGTCTTTATTAACAGCTACCCTAATGGCCAATCTTCACACTATGTACCTACACTTCTGCTTTCTATGAGCCCCAGCCTGCCTACCTTCATCACTCTTGTTACAATTTGCAGCAAGCAATTTCAGGCTTACTCTCATACTGCCTTTCATGCCTGGGAGGATCTCCTTTAAAAGCCCCCTAGAGCTATCTTGTAATCCACCATCAGTTCTCTTCCTAAAACTGTTATTGGCCATGATGCATAAAAGAAACCAAAGCCCCTAAGCAACTGGTGCACTAAAACATAGCCTCTATTGCTAAGCAATGTTTGTCTCACGGTTTCTTTGCAGTGCTCTGTTTGCATCCTACATTCAGTACTTAGGCTGTAATCTGAATTGGGGCAAGAAAATACTTTAGCTCTACTTCACACCTCATAGCAGAGAAGGGTCACAATTCAGGATTTGGATTCCTAGGCATTACCTGAATACAGACAGTAGCAGATGCTGCTGCTCTAGGGTTTCTAGTACTCTAACATTCTCTACTATTAGGTATGCATTTCTTATAAGTTTACTTTTTTCTTTTTGAAAGGTACAAATAAAAATGTATATTGAAAAAAATTTTTAAAATAGACGTAAAATATATATTGAAACATTTAATTTGATTGGAATAGATTGATTTGCAGAAAACCTACATTTTAAAATGTAGAATAGTTTTAAATTATTGTGTAGGTAAGATCCCTTTGGGTATGTTATAAACATCACCATCCAAGCTAGTCTCTATACACAGCCAAGGGAGGGAAAACATCACGGGGTTATACCCCCAAACTTCTTGTTGGTATCCCCTGCCTATAAAAGAGTCCCCGTGTGACAGGCTTTAAAGTCAACAGACATTGAAAGTTAAATTTTGCCTATCTCTTGTCCTTACACTGTGTATCAAATACAATAACAAGGTCAGTAACAGATAATAGTCAAGTTTCAAGCAAATATTGTAATGTACATATGTCAAACCTAACTGCAAGGCTTAAGACCATTGAATCAATATACTGTGACAGCCAAGACTTTGTCTAGATCTGCCCAGATCCCTTCCCTGGATTTCCTTTCCCTAGGTGTGGGGAAGAGGCTGTTGCACATCAAGACTTTGACCCTTCATGGAATCAGGATGCAAGCAGGTATGAATTTATGTCTGACAACTGGGAAGACCTTCTAGGTTGCCTAGAGAAATGAACTCGCTTCAATCCATAAAACCTCTTTAATTTTAGGTTTAATCTTTTTTTTTAAACAATGCAGGCTACAGTACTCTACAGAATGAGCTGGCAAATAATTTTGAAATATTGATAATTACAAGAGAAATGCAATATGAAAACAAATAAGTCAAAGGCAATAACTGATGAAAACTGAAAACTCTTTGCTCAACTCCTAATTCCAAACTTGGCAATGCAACTAACTCTTTTCACAGTAGCAGAAGATATTTCAGTCATAGATAAAAGGCTTTATATGTCTGTCATATAAATTAACTGTGAAAACATAAACAAGCTCAAAACATCATTAAGATAGTAAACATTGTAAACTTTGCAAAAGAGGAATTCTCCTAGAGGAATTTCTAAAGGAATTTTAGTCTTATGATCTAATGTAATTAATATGCATAACAAGCTAAGAAAAACTGAAAATAAGAATGATCTTAATATTACCATGAAGAGAAATATGGGTGAGTTTTATACTTTTTGTTATATCCGTTACAGATATTATAATCTTTTTAAGTTTTTTAAAAGCAGACTGTACATGCTACTTCTAGCACAGAAGTCCAAAAAGTAAGACTTCTGGGATAAGAAGAATGGGCAAAGTTTTCACTTAAATTACCTGAAAAATATGCCCAGGCCATTACTGCATCTGTCTCAGATGAGGAAACTAGAGTTATGCATCATTTATCCATTCAATGGTTTACAGCTCCAACTATTCCAGGGAGGTCACAAATCCACTGGCTATCGTCAAGAACTAGATTCTGTGCTTGGTACTATGATTTAGTGTGGAAGAATCCATAATGTCTGTGTAGCCAGGCAGCTGGTTACACATCTGAGGTAGCTCAAGTGTGTAGGTAATGTCGCTTTAGTTCGTTTGAAACTTATGCTCCCTAAAATAATTTAAGATCGACCTTTTTCATATGAAAGCACAGCTATTCCATGAGTCTAAGAAGCAAACTTGCCTATAAGATATAAAGGATATGATGTTTTTGACTGGTGTCAATCCACTGTTGAAGGAATTAAGGAGATCACTGCAATTTCTCCTTTGCAGCTATGCTAGATAGACAGATCACAAGAAGAAGATAACTAGAAATTCTGTTGTGTAAATGACCCTAAATATTTCAGTGTAGCATATGTGGATGAAGTTAAGGACTACTGAGGTGACCTGAGTAATTCTAGTCTTACTAACTGACAAACATCTGAGAGAGGAGTTTTCTTCTTTCCACAATATATCATTTGTGGAAAGTAGTTTCCTATAGGGCCTATAAAAGGAATTTTCCCAATAAGAAAGTCAGAATATTAAAGTGTTGCTTGAAGGATACCCAGTTTAAACTCACCTGAGACCACCCACCTGGCCACGACTGCAAATAAACTCCTTGCCAAGAAATTATGAACATAAAACCATTTTCTATCCAACATAAAGAAAACCCTCTAAGTAGCAATACTTACGTGACTTCACAAAGACTCATATTCCCAGCTGAAACACATTCCTTCTTTCCAGTACCTGACACATGATGATTATTATTCTTTTAATCACATAATTCAGCAGCCAGTTGTCAGGTATCTGTTCTCTGCAGGAAAAAAAAAAACAAAAAAAAGCCACCAACAAAAAAACCCCTACTGCATTCATTACTGGTTTGGGTGGTTAGCTTCTGGTACCTCCTATAAAGACCACATCATTATATTGCTGCTTAGTCAAAACTTCCTGGATGTGTCCAAAAGTACTTTGATATCAAATGCAACTCTTACAAAACCCTTCAATGATTGATTTTCTTTGTTCCAACGTGTAATTTTCAGTGGTAAGGTAGCATCCTCAAACTGACTTAGTGGCTGCATATCTGATAACCAGCGAGAAAAAGGCAGAAATACCCACATTTTATACTCTACTAAGCAGAGAAGTTTGGTTTAGCTTTCTGTATGAATTTGTCAATAAAAATAAAAAATAAACCCCTGAAAAGTCTTAAAAAATCCATTAAAAAAGAAGAAATTATATCAACCCAAGACAATCTTAACATCATACTGTTATTGAGAAGAATACAGAACTGAAGCCAACAACTCAAAATGGGATGGGCTTAACATTGTATTAAACTGGTGAACAACATAAATACAAATTATCTAAGGCCATATCCAAAAGAAGACTGAGACATAAGGCACAGGTTGCCCTCACTTTGGATATTTCCAGGTGCTTGGAATTCCTCTGTGTGTCTGCAGTTTGATTGCTGAATTGTCTCAAGTATAGAAGATCCATACTTCACTCCAATATAATGAATGAAGAATGACATAGAGTAAGCATTTGGGGTAACAAATTTCCAAAGACAACCCGATTTAATAGGTGCACAGCAAGCTACAGGTATTTGGATGCTCCAAAACTGCAGTTAGAACAAGATTTATCTTTCAGAAATGGACAAAGGACTAGATAGATCCATAGTTAACTATGATACAGAGACCAAATGATTAAAACACTACTGGGGAAAATCTAAGGTTTATATTTTAGCTAACTCTTAGCCAAAGGTGATTCAAAACCAAAGTCTGCTGTGGCATACCACGGCCAGGGGACTTCAGACTATACAAAAGTAGACATATTATTCTTTTAAGACTGGGCAACCTTGCAGAAATAAAACCAAAATCTATGAGTGCAGAAAGTAAGTGTAAAAGAAGCACTATTCTGTATGCAAGGGCTTAGGGAGCTCTCCTAAGGCACATTTCTGAATTCAATCAACTCTACTTTAAGGATCATCTATTTTCTTAAGCCTGTAATTATATAATGTAAAATTCACAATGTTAGGGGCAAGATTTGGCTAAATTTGCCAGTGTTTTGCACCATTTGGTGGACCTACCTCTGCCTTTGTACCCCCTGACCCAAGGGTAGATTCATCTGTTGCTATCAGAGGAGTAGGTATCATTAAGAAACCTATCATTTTCCAATACTAAACAAATCTTAAATACAGACAAAGGGAACTAGAGGAAGACATTAATAAGGTGGAAACTTAGCATGGTTTTACTCAGAGCTAAAAGCAAATGAAATTACAAATAAGTGACCTTATTTTATTCTGCTACATTTACTATTAGTATTTTTTTAGTTGTGTATAAGGTACTACCAGTTAAAAAAAATACAGTGTGAATATACATAAGAAGCCAGAAAAGTGACACATTTACTATCATACTTAGAGTGCCGTCATGGTTTAACCCCAGCCAGCAGCTCAGCCCCACAGAACTGCTCACTCACCCCCCCCACTGTGGGCTGAAGGAGAGAACTGGAAAAGTAAAAGTGAGACAACTCGTGGGTTGAGATAAAGACAGTTTAATAGGTGAAGCAAAAGCTGCGTGTGCAAGCAAAGCAAACCCAGGAATTCATTCCCCACTCCCCACGGGCAGGCAGGTGTTCCGCCATCTCCAGGGAAGCAGGGCTCCATCATCCCTAACGGTGACTTGAGAAGACAAACGCCATCGCTCCGAACGTTCCCCCTCCTCCTTCTTCCCCCAGCGTTATATGCTGAGTATGATGTCGTATGGTGTGGGATGTCCCTTGGGTCAGTCGGGGTCGGCTGTCCCGGCTGTGTCCCCTCCCAGCTCCTTGTGCCCCCCCAGCCTGCTCGCTGGTGGGGTGGGGGGAGAAGCAGAAAAAGTCCTGACTCTGGGTGAGCCCTGCTCAGCAACAGCTAACACATCCCTGGGTTATCAGCACTGTTTTCAGCACAAATCCAAAATATAGCACCATACAGTCATACATTAAGAAAATTAACTCTATCTCAGCCAAAATCAGTACAAGTGCATTAGATTATAAATATCTATTGCAATCTTTATTATCGCAAAACTGAAAAGAACAAAATCAGATTATTTAGGGGCAATCCAGGGACAAATATCCTTGAACTCCAGACTATACTTCTGTCTTTCATTTCGTTGCACATTGAACTGTGAGAGAATGTGTCCCATATGGATGGTTACCAGGTTACTTGGACCTTTTTTTGAGTCAAAACGGACCTCAGAATTCCACAAAGAAGCCAAATGACTATCAATATATATCCCTACATGCAAATATCACTCTGCTCACTATAAATTGCTCCTTTCTATCAGATGGGCGGCTGTATTCTGTCACTTATATCCTCAGCATGAATTTAAGGTGTCCTTCTACTTTTTGTTCTACTCCACCATGAAGGTAATAAAATTATAAGTCACCAGAGGAGGACTCTGCTCAGAGAGGAAATCACACAAGCTCTTAACCAGATGCAGGTGGAGCAGGAAGGCTTAGTACTATTGTACTATTTGATCATCTAGAAGCAACTGCAAATCTAATCAGATCCCGATGTTGAGAACTTTACGAACAAAAACAAGGCACACACACTCAAAGCAGAGGAGATGATATAACCTCATCCAAAGCCTCCTGTTGCTTTCCACATCCCACAATAATGATTTAAGTCTGAACTGTATGAGACTTAGCCAGCTTGCTCTCATCTGTGTCTGAGACTCACCCAGACACAGGAAAATATTTGACAGCTTTTTATTTGTGGTGAGATAGAGGTATAAAACTCCATGTCACGATCATGCTGAAACCATCACATCTATAGTTTCATTTTCTGCAGTAAAGCAACAGAGTTTTGTGTCAAATCTGATTACATTTTACAGAATTTCTATAGCAGTTGTTACACCTGACTTTAACCATCTTTATTATTAAAAGGAGAGAGATGTTGCCAGTGCTACCAATATAAAACTACTGCAATACTTTCTCCAATGAGGTACTTAAAAAATGAATTCAAAGATGATGATGAAGATAAAAAAATTAAATATATTTTATTATGAAAGTATTGCTATTGCTAGTTTTATTTCCATAGAACTGCAACTTTAATGGCAGCTTTGAGTTCATTGTTTTATGTACATGACAGTAGAGCCCAAGTCAATGACAATACTCCTAGAAGGTGTGCCTATCATGGAAGGGCAATGGGACAAAAGGAATGAAAATTCGGGACATGGTTTACTGGTGGACTTGGCAGTGTTAGGTTTACAGTTGGACTCGATGACCTTAAGTGTCTTTTCCAACCTGTGATTGTAGGATTCTATGAAAAGGGCCATGCACCTCTGAGATCAATATCACAAAATTAGAGGTAACAACATAACAGAGCAGAGACAGGGAAAGCCTTTTGGTATGCAGTGACATACAGTTATTTTTAATAAAGCTTTGTACCTCATTGACCATATGTGAAAGAAATCATTTATTTCCATCAGTACAGTAGAAATATTTACTGATCAAAACCTGCTCACTTATATCAGCCGGGAAGTAAAATCTTAATTTCACCCATGTTCCTGCCCATTTTCCCCCTTTAGCCAACACATAAGCAACCAGCAAATCTCTACTATTGCACATCTGAATTTAAGGATAATCAATAGAGAGGCAAAAGGAATTTTTGCTTCTTAATCTGAACACGTAGTGCAAGTTTCCCTCTAGTACCTAAGGACCGTTACCATATGATCAGACAATTTAGAGTGGTTTGGAAGCAAATAATAGTAGCAATAACTAGTATCATTTGTACAGAGTTTTACATTTACCAATCTCTGTGAAAACAGTAATTACTTCACTGAAACAGAGGTTCTGTCATTTACATTTCTCCAGGACATACACACTGTTATGTGTGAACAGACTGAGAACATATTGTAGGTATGTATTTATCATCAATTAAGATTTCTTTTTAAACAAAGGGCAATCACTCTTAGAAAGCCAAATAAATAACTGTGAGCTCAACCTTTGCTATTAGCCAATCAAATTTCTGTAAGACAAAGGAAAAAGAAGGCAAACTGGAAAGCCTAGGTGAGTTTTCACAACCCCCAACAGCGAACATGAGAGAGTATTTTCTTTTTTAATAATTTTAGGGGGTTTTTTTGCTTATAGCAGAATTTCACAGCAATCAGAATACCCTATTCAAATATGTTCCAAATTATTACAGCTATTTCCAGCATTGAAAATTAAAAATGAAAATGAAAATCATGAAATGTTCTTCTGTCTGAGTCTGCTGAAGTCATGAAAGGGTTCATTTTTGTGCAACTAGTTCTTATACATGGTTTTTATGATAAGAATCTAGTGTAGAAGCATGACAGTTCATATCTTTTTTGGAAAAATTGCACCAAAAAAAATTAAAATACAGAAGAGCAAACTTCTTACATTGTACCATATTCTGTGTTTCAGGTCTCTAGTTCTGACACCCTGTCCTAAATATAATAGTTTACAACAACTGGAAGGTCCATGGCAGGTGGTTGGAACTAGATGGTTTCTAAAGGTCCCTTCCAAATCAAACCTTTCTATGAAAAATAAATAATAATAATAAAAAAATCTGTCTCCAGCAAGAAAGAGTGAAAGGAATGGGAAAAACATGCAAAATGTAAGTAAACGGACATACAAGGAAACCATGTAGTAAAAGATGGTGAAAAAAAATGCTGTTGAAGGGATCTGCATATCCAAAAAGCCCTTCAGCCTCAATTACAAATGGCAAAAAGCAGTAGGTAGCACTCAATGAACATCCTCACTGAAATGAATCAGAGTTTTATCAAATTAACAAGAAGATATCTCAAGATCTTCTTTAGATCATCTCTTTATAGCGTTTCCAGTTTCACAAATGCAGCATGAAATTTCATTTACGTGCTGAGTCCTGGGGTCCAACTCACAGTTGGCAAGAGGTGCTATGGATCTATCTGACAACTGAGCAGAAATATTTGCAGACACTCCTGCACTCAATCTCATCCAGACTAAAATTCTAACTTCATTCAACTTTAAATTTAGGCTTATTTAACGTCATGACAGCACTAAATTGCCCTTTGCCAATGATGACCAAGCTTCTCGCCAGCGTGATTCTCAGTGCTCACAAAGGCCATGTGTGTACCAATATGTAAAATGGACCAGGATGCCTTTTCTCTGGTCCTGAAGGCAATCTCTCTTCTATTCTCGGAGTGGGGTGGTCTTGCCCACACAGACTGTGGGGGACAATGCCTGGCCGTGCTCTCTCCCATGCTGTGTCCGGATGGCACTGGCCAAACCAGACAAAAAGCAAGGAAGAATTAAGTAGTAGGGAAGCTCGTGGTCCAGTGCTCATGGGCCATGCTTTTACCCTGATTCATGAGTAACATAGGTACAACCTACAGGACTAATCCTAAAGTGTGATGCCACTTCATGAATGTAAAAATTAAAGAATATAGGGGCATTGGAAGGGATGTGTGCGTATATCACTTTCATGTGTTTCTTCTTCCAAATATATTATGATTCTTCTATACCATTCAGAATACTTTTTCAAAGACAACAGCACCATTAAGTATGGAAATATGTCAGCTTCATTCATTGCTGTTAAACAAATCTCCATTAGACAAACACGCTTGTGATTTATCTCCCTTGAAATTAATGCAGCTGCCTTAGGAATGAATTCAACCCAATCTTTCCAGCTATGTCCTAAAAGAGATTGGAGGAAAGAACCTTTTAGTAAGTGGCAATACTAGAATAAAAATTACTGAAACCTAAAGGAGTGGAATCAAACTGCTGGACAAATTAAAAGAAAAAAAAAAATCCATCTTCACAAATGTAACTGCACTGTAACATTGACTGCCATCTTGCCTTCCCACTGCTTTTCGGCATATGCAACTGTATGTCTCCAGACCAACATGGCTTAGAAAGGCAGCATGTTCCATGTAATAGCACAGGCATGCCATCAGAAAAAATATTTTAAATGGAGATCACATCCCATAGGACATTGATCCTGATTTATTGTAATAACATTCTGCAGTTAAGTACAAAATATGCTCTCTGACTTCCCTTTAGTGGTTGAGATTCCATTCTCTTTTTTGTTCCATTGCCTATTACATTTGTCTGATTCCCCAAAAAAGGGATTATGTAGCCAAGAAGAATCGTATTTTTTCTAATTATACCAGCTGCTCTGGTTAAAAAAAAAGAAAGTTGCCACTTATTTCGAATCTTTGCCCTTCTCAGATATGTAAGGCAAAAATTAGCCGTAATCTACAAGTTATGATGAAAAACTAGTGCCAATATTGTCTTACCAAACCTCTCCCCATTTATCTTATTTATCCTCTTTCATACAAGAGAAAATTTTAGCAGAAGCTGCCATATCAAACTTCTGAAGACAGATGCTGAATCATGTCAGATTAACCATGCAGAAAAGAGAGGCTCTGAAGTTCAATGAATGAGCAGTTCAAAAAGGTATTTTGCTTCCTTGTAAGGAAAACAAACAAACAAAACCCAACCCAACCAACCAGACCAAAACAAAAAAAAACTGCAACACAATATAGATAAATAAAAAGCAATACTTAGATTTCTCAGAGGAAGCCATTACCTATAAGATTTGTACTACTCGACATAGAAGCCATTTCAGTCACCCCCTTCGCATTCTTTCTCTATTTTCTTATTTGTCTTGTCCATAGTTTGTAAAGTTTCTTTCAGTACAGGGACTTATTTCTTATGTTATCAAGGAGATATTACCATTACCATTCTAGAAGCTAATGGATCATAGCCTGGATTTTCAATTAGTGGCAGCTATTCCCATTACCCCTTCACGTTTATTCCTTAAAAAATTCCAGAAAATAAATATAAATAACCTAATTATGAAATGCATGATGAAAGAAAAGCAAAAGTAATGGAAATACTGGATGCGAAGGCTGAGAGAGGCTATTCGTTCTTTTTTCTCTTTTTTTTTTTTCCCAGGTTTTGATATGCTGTTGCTGCTTCTCACAGACCTGACAATAAAAAGAGACACTCTTATTCTGTAGGACATAATCAGTTCTCTGCTGGGAGAGGAATTCTAGGCATAACCAGAGGAGACTGTCTCTTGAAAGTCTGCTCTGAACTTATAGTCCTTGTGATTAAAAATCATGAACTGAAACTTTGAGGGTGCTTCTGAATAAGAGTTCTGAAAACACAGTTGTAAAATACATGATTAACACAAGGCATAAAATCAGCTGTGTGACAATGTCTGTGGAAATTTAACTCGATACCCGAATTTTCTAATACTATTACATGGAGCTGCTATTTATAGTTTTCTAAAACCTTAAAAAAAAAACCCCAAAAAACAAAAAAAACTCTAGCAAAATGTGTTATCACATTTTTCTCAACTCCAAATGTGTTTTCAAGGGATTTTTTTTGCCTGTTTCTGTGAAAGCAGTAGGAAGAGGATGCTTACAAAACAAATTAACTGATGTAATTTATCTTGTTTTCTAGGAAAAAGAAATTGAAAAAATAAACATCACATGAACATTGGGCTTCTCTCTAAATGGCACTGTTTGGGTGAAATATTTCTTCTAATGAAAATGCATTTTGATTTACTAACTAGTAATTCAATACCTAGTAAAATGTTAATGCTAATTCTTCATACCGGCTGATAGTTTTGTCATCTCCATGGCAATCAAAGTGCATGAGGAGAAGTATAGAAAGCAAAAAATGACACATTAAATAAACTTAGCCTGTAAAGAGAAGACAGATCCCACTTGTGGCTATCTGAGGTTTTGGACCCCAACAAGCATTAGCTTTATTTTCCCTGAACTATTTCATACATGAAAACAAATCCAAACTGATGCTGCAACAGATGTCTATCCAGTTAGCTCTGACTCCATATACACTTATTAGTGAATGAAATGATTGAGCTCAGTCACCAGTGGTCTCTGAGCACCCTAAATATTGAAAGGCACAGTACTTCATGGAAGTATGATTTTTACAGTGCAATGTGCTTCTGAAGCCAAATTGTTTAATCCTTGCCTTTGAGAGCATTGCCAACGACAACAATGTTTTGCAGTGTAATTGACTGATGGAAAAGGTCCAGTATGTTAAGGAACCAAAAAAGGAAAGGAGGGGTAGGAAGGGGGGATATCTGTTCTTTCTCAATGTCATTTGGCAACCTGATGAGCTCTGAGAATTTGTCAAATTTAAACTGACCATGCCCAGACAGCATTGTTCCTTTTCTGTTTCTTGGAGCAGCTTTGATGGCAAATGGGATATTATTTCTATCTTTCTGTCAGACAGTTATAATGTACTGTGTTTATAAATCCACCACCAGACTAATTTTTGTTAAATGGTCTTTCAAAATCTCCTTACCTCCTTGAATAAGCAGTACTGACTAAAATGTCATGAGGTGCCAATATATATTAAGTTGAAAGTTCCCTTGATGTTTTACTTTTTCCAGAACCACTAGCTACTCTACAGTCTTTCTGAGAAGCATATTTTCTTTAAGATTACAAATGCCAAGACTAACAAGCATAATTTTATGGATGCAAGAAAATGGTATGGTTTTAATTTGCAAGTATATATTCTTTTACAGAAAATGCACCTGTGGCAAAGTTTTTTGGGAAAAGATATTGTAGTATTTTGCTTATTAGTGAAATGTTATCTCTCTATAGGGTACTCCCCTCCTCCTTTCATAGTCTTAACCTGCAATCTACTGCAATAAAATACTGTAGGAGTTTCAGAAATATCTCTTTAAAAAGAAAGCATTTCCTGAAAAGCTACAATATTAGTGCATTAGCATTTTGAAAATTACATTCATTGAAATTGCAAAGAACCACTGTTGAAGAGGTGGATATTTCCAGGATGCTAAAAGTCTCAGAGGCAAGTGTATTCTGCACTAGGAGATAAAACTAGTTTGGCAGTTTCCCAAAGACTGAATCTGAAACGTTAACAGCAAACATTAGAGTCAAAAAGTGTTTCAGATTCTTGAGAGAAACTGTGATGAGCTGTGATGAAACCACAGAATTTCTGCATTGCTTTTTCAGCTCTTTAGAGAAGAAGTTTTAGAAATCTTTAATGCAAACTCTCAGCAAGTCTAACCTGGAAAATAATGCAATGAATGGCACCTGGATTTTTTTTTAACATAAAATATGAAGTTATAGCTCAGTTTTATTCTTATTCATAACCATGAGTCTAATATGCTGAGGATATTTTGTTATTTTATAGAAAATACAACAGGATGTGTTGAAAATCAGGCATAAAGGTTTTAGCATTTGTGACATACATAGTGTATAAAACAGCAATGAAACAGATCAATCCATTATAGCTATGTGGAAGAAAAATTGCAGAGTAACTAGAAGTCAGAAGACAGGAATTGTCTTCATGCGTTGGACACATTAAGTGGTTAAACATTTCCTGGCAGGTCAGAAGGAGGACATAGCATTTTTGTAACTTCAAGAAAATATTATCAAATTATTTCCCGTTTCTTCAACTACCTTATATCACTATGCAAACTGAGGATTGTTCTTCAGAAATGTTATGGTTTTCTTTTGACTAACCATTATATCAGGGTTTTTTTCTCCCATATGTATCAATTAAACAGATACTTCACTTACAGTAAAATCAAATCTATTTTACATATATACATTCATATGTTACACAAATATACATACATATACAAACACATTATGGAAAAGTGTATACATACATATTTATACATTAAAGTGATTATGAAACTAGTCTGAGCAGAAATGTTTAACAAAAAATAGCAGATACGGAGAGTTAATCTCAACTTAAGTCTTTTTGTAGGCATAGCAGAGGCAGTTAAGAATGAAGTGGTGTAGAAAGAACATATTTTACATATGTTTAGCTGATTTCATTCGAGGTAAATGAAGACATACCTGATATAAAGTGTACTAGTAAAGTACACTTGTCTGTATTAACTGCTTCTCCCCCAGCAATATCTGCAACATTTTGTACAACATTTACTAACAATAGTAAACCAGCAATAATTTCTGAGCTTTAGAAATGTTTAGAAATCCAAAATAAAATGCACAAAAATCTCAATAGGATAAGAACAGACATGCTGGGTCAGAACAAGGATCCACCTAGCCAACCATCGTGTATCTCAAGTCAGTGGTCAATAACAGATACCTAAGGGAAGAATTATAAAACCATGAAAACAAACAAACAAACAAAAAAATGAGAGAGAGAGAGAAAGAGAATGGGATGATCCCTCCCCTGACAGACCCTCTCAGCCTCTGACAAGTAGCAGATTAGAATATTTTAGTGGATATTGTGTATAGATCACAGTATTTTGATGGATGGATGAGTGGATCTATCTACTCCTCTTGCACTGCCTCCACCTACCTATACTTAATGTCCCTTGTGTCATCTGTGGTAATAAGTTCCAGAATTCAATTCTGCATCAGACGAAAAACATTTGGTATCTTTTTTTTAAAGCAGCCATTAATGCATTTCTTTCTTTCCTCAGTTGTCCTTGTCTAAACAAAAAGTCCTAATCTAGTCTTTCCTAAAGTAGCTAATCATACTTGCCATTCTTCCACATATATTTCAACAAGGTTTTTTTCTGACCATTGCTGATGTTTTCAGAGATCTGCAAGGACCCACAGAACTCCTTTCTGGTCTGTAATTAGAACTAATTTAGAGTCTCCTATTGTGCATATATTGTTAACATTATTTTTCCTTATTACTTCATGTGGAGCAATTGTGTCTGCAATTTTGTCACCTCTTCATTTGATCACTTCTTCATTCAATACTGTCTGATCCTTATGCAACTATTTGCAGCCAGATTTAGATTCAACTATTCTCAATAATTTTCTGTCATTAGCAGACTTTGCTACCTGTTCCCACAAGTTAAGGGGAAAGATATGTAGCAAAACAAGAGATTAGATGAGACTAAAAAAGGGTATTTGTTGGTTTTAAATCCACTTTTTTCCAATGTTTTATCAAAACTGCTAAGTAAAAATACTTTCTTTGACAAGTAGCTGAGCAATCTCATTATGAGCAAGTTCCCAGGGTGGGGGTGGGAAAGAGAGAGCAAAAAAAGAGGAAAAAAAAAAAAAAACTTTAAAAGGAAAAAGCCCATCAATTTTCTCACAGTGGCTTGTACTTATCTCAACCACCTTCTTATCCTTTTCTTCATTTCTGCTGCCCCTAAGCAAAAAAACCTATGAACATCTTTTTCCTCAGCCAGTCCTATTTTTGGCTTGGGCAGAGTTGCTAGTCCATAAAGCCATATCTTCCACCTAATAGAAATAAGATATTATTTTATTTAATAGCACTTTATGGAGCCAATGTTACTATTCTATGCTTTGGTATGAACCTTGTATGGCTTCCTTGACAAGCAGGATTCAGCTCAGCTTCACTTTGACTGTCTGCATGTTGGTGTGCACTGGTCTAATCTATTCTTGACACATACCTGGTAAGAAAGCCTGTTAGAGAATGAACTAAAAACATCACCCCATTTGTATTCATTACATTTAACATTAAACCACAACACCTCTTGAATTTTAAGTTCTTAAGTGGCTGGCCAAGGAAAATGGGGACTTCAGTTATCACCCCTTTAGTGCAAGCTGTGGTACGATATAAAAATCCTAGGTATCTATGTACTGTTCTAATCAGTTTGCCTTGCCAATATCATTATCCAAAAATGAAACAATTTTGGAGGTAGCATTTCACATCAATATTATCCAAATGTGAGCTGTAAGTGACCAACAAGACCAACAAAAAGTCCACCGCAGGCAAACAGAAACCCTTACAAACCTGCAACAGGTAGCAGACCTGCTGCTTCTGCTTCACAGAGTGCACGAGGTGGGGCAGACAGGACCTAACATGGGCATCCCTTTCTTCTTCGTTACTCTCATGGAGGCATTGTGTCCTCCCTAGAGCTCAAACGTCACAACACAGCAGGGTTGCCCAAGCCAACAAGAAGCGGATTGCTCCTGGTGCAAGCCCGGGAGGGAGGCGGTAATATTGTCCTTAAACCCACAGAGTTCTCAAAGTCTAATACATTCACAACCACAGAAAAAAATATCATTGCTGCTATATTTCCTATTGCCCTCCTATACCATTGATACCATGTGTTTCCCTGAAGAGACAGAAATGTGATCATGCTAGTAACAGAGGCAGGGCTTCTGCATGGAAACAGGAGATGGCAGCTGGGTTTCCCACAGTCATCTCTGTGTCTTGCAAAATCATTAGATTCTAAAATACCCCTACCTCTACGTGCAGATTATGTCTATGAAAACTTATAGCTTAACCTTGAGAAAGTATGTTGTGTTTTTCTTCTTTTTGCATATATCACAAGAACAACCAGTGTTCCTATTCAGCCCTCAACGTTGCATCCAGATTTGTAGTTTAAAAAAAGCAGTCTCCATTCTGCAGAAGTCATGCACTGAAAATGACTGGGTAAAACGTAGGGATAAAATAAATCCTTAGGTGGAGAAGAGAGGTTTCAGGTGACAGCAACAGGAGTATATCTTTACATAGACAAAGGGAACATGTTGTAGCTTTGACCTATTGTTGCTGATTGATTACAGTTCATGCAGAATCTCATAAAGATGATAATTCCATGTATGCATTTTATGCCTTTGCTAAATCAACATATCCTACATGTTGCCGTAGACATTTCAAGTAAAAATTACAGACATTGGTATGTTTGAATAGCCATCAGTTATCGTACTACTGAAGCTGATTTAGAGAAAAAGTTTTCCTCTTTTCTTGAATTTTGTAGGATTCATTATTTCTAAGACGCAGCAAAATGCAATTTTTGGCTTACTTTTCACAACTGAAATAATTCCTCAACTGATAGATAACAAAAAAATCCTTCTCAAGCAAAACGGTTTTGAATCATCCTGTGGATTTGAGGGCATGGAAATACAACAACTGACAAAGGAATTTTGATAAAGCTCTCAGAGGACATACTCAGAACAAGATATCTTCAGGAAAGTTATTACCATTTTAGCTGCATTAACTTTCCTTAAGCGATGCACTTTATTTTTAATCCAAGATCCTCCTCACCCTTGGCTGGCTTTTCCCAACATCCATGAATCATTAAATACTCAAGGCAACCTACTATTTAGAAATGAGAAATCAATGGTTTTATAAAGCTACTCACCACAGTCAACCTAAAAGAGGAGCAGAGAGTAATGTGAGATAACGATATAAGAGTAGGTGCCTTAATTAGGCTCTTTATTTATTTGACGGAGCCTCCAGAGATCGATTCGTAACCTTTAGGTGCTCCAAATCACTCTAGGGAAGTCCCATGGACTATATAAACCATATAGGTTCCCTAATTCAGAAACTCCTATTAGATGTTTAAATTCTTTCCCCCACCTGACCATTTTTTGTTCTTTTTTTAAAAGTGTTTTTATCTCTTCTGTGAATCTTTTTTTTTTTTAAATACAAAAAAAGAATAATCAGTGTAATAACATCTTCCCAGAGGATAGCAAATCAGCACATGCACCTTAATCGACTGTGAACTACAAAACTCTTGGTTCCCACAGGCCCACAGATGCGGCAAAGAGTGTTGTTTGCAATGGTTCCTCACCGCACCCTCTCTGTATGGAGTAATTTGGCTTGTTTGTTCAAATAATAGTCACACATGGTTAACAGATACACAAAATAAATATAAATAGCAACAGGACTGTATTCTCATTTTTTAAAGATAGCTTCTGATAAATGCACACCCTCAGTCATGGACTTTGCTCATTTGGCAAAGGCCATCACTACAGTGGATAACAGCCTCCGTGAAGATAGTTAGGAAGTAGGTTTCTACTCATTTGTCTGCTTCATGATATATCTCAACTGTCCAGTCCCACTCCTGGGTTGTGGTCATCTGAAAATCTGTATCAAGTAAATTAGTTCATTTCCTGGACTCTTTTGGGATAAACAAACTAGTTTATTCTGATAAGTGAAGGCACGTGGAAAAGTATACATTGCTTGTCTGAGCAAAAGGGTGAATGACACTAGCTACGATTTCTTATGCAGGCAGTCTAATTTCAGATTTACAATCCAGGCCTGGAAATCTACTTTGACTTCTCTTTTTACTGTATTACTGGAACTATAACAAAGCTGAGAATTAAGTAACATACATTTTCCAGCTTTTTCTCCATTTCTTCCACGTTATTCTTCCATTCTTGTAAAATCATAACCTTTTGTAGTTATGGATATCTCACTTAGACCAAGGTCTCATTGGGAAGGCAAGTATGTTCTGCAGGAAGTTTCACTACACTATTGCTTCAAAAATGGGAAAAATACCTAAGTGTGGATAAAATTAATAAAGCTTTTACTTACATTGTTCTAAGATATTCCTTCTATAGTGAGCTTTTGATTTTTATAACTGATAATTATTAGATGGTAAATTGTTCAATAAAGCAGTGGTCTCCAAAGTGGGGTGTGTGCACCCAATGGAGTGTGCAAGACAATCCATTGGGGTGCAGGAAGAAAATATTTTTTTGTATCATAATTAAATAAAATATTTAAAAAAATAGAAGTTGTTTTTATTTCATCTTTGTCTCATTCTTTTTTAATTTCTACTTTTATGTATGTTTTATAATTACATAATATACTAGTATACTAGTACATATTTAAATTATAAATAAAAACATACATGTACATATATTGGGGGTGCATGCTCGAAATTTTTTTACTGATAGGGTTGCACAATCAAAGAAGTTTAGAGATCACTGCAATAAAGAATCCATGGCATTTACAAAACCACTATAAGTTTTAGCTTTTAAAAGTACAAAAAGTTTCATGTAAAGAAATCTCGTCTAAATTTTATGAGCAAAATTAAAAATTGCAATACAATATATAACACTAATCAAAATCAAGAGAGTGCGTTAAAAATCTGTGAACAGTTCCATAAATAAACACTCTCCATAATCAAAACAGCATGTAAAAATCATCTTCCTGTCTGATATCAATGGCATTTAAATTCTTCCTGATTCCTTAATAGTTTCACTATTAGGAAAAAGGTTAGAGATAAAAAGGGTTAGAGAAGAATACACTTTAATGCAGCATGGAAAAGAAAAGCCTCTTTTGTAATGAAGACCCATCTCTTGCTAAATCTAACTAAAATAAAAAAGAAATTATTTCCCGCTCAGCTATAAAATATAAGCAGCTACATACATGGAGCAGCTATTTTTTACTATTTTTTTACCAGCCCTTGACAGAAAAATTATGCTTGGGAATTTGAAACTCTTATACACCATTCACATATACCTAATAAATAATGACAGAGAACTGGGTAAGCCTAGTGGCTTACATGTCTGAATAATATTTACTTAACCAGAACATTTATGCATCACTTTTTTTTTTTTTCCCTGAGCTGAATGGTTCATATAATACAATTGCCACAGTCATTCTCTCAGCAGCACTGAAATCGCCATTTAAGTGCCATCTGTGAGGCAGCCGCAAACTGGCTGATTCTGTGCCTTTGTTGTCCCATATGATGTTATGCCTTAGTTAATAACTGAGAATTCAAGCGCAGAGAAAGATGAATCTCTCTGATGTCATTCCCTTCATTGTATTTGAAGATCTGTGCCCCACCACCTACTAAGCTTTCCCTGACTGACCCGTGTTTACCTTCTGTTGGTGCCACTTCCCACTGTGTTATTGATGTGCTTTTCTGCCCAGGAAGCCGTCTTTCTCAATGCACTTTGTTAAGCCCAGGCCATGGGCACACACTGTTCTTTGTTGTACTGTATATGAGGAATGTTTCTGGAGGGGAGCGCTGATGATATCAACGATTAGGAGTTAAAGTGTCTTCGAAGCCACAGAAGCAACATGCTGCATTGCCAACACGCTGTATTGCAGGGATTAGCCGTAAAGCTATTCAATTACAAGATACAAAAGGTCATTTTTTTCTCATACCTAAGTGCATTTTATTTACATAACAGAAAACTACTTGCTTCTGAATACACAGATTGTGCGTGTTTCAGTTACTTTTTGATTTTCTTCTCTTGTCCTTTGTAGTTTTCTTTACCTAGCTATGTTCAAATCTGCACAAAAGGGGACTCAACATTTAAGGTCAGCAATACTATTAAAGGAACAAAGTACCTGCCTATTGACCACCAAAGAAACCAGATGTGGAGGCAAGGAATTTCTGATTTGACTTTTTCTGCCTTATATTTGAAGGTGTTTCCCAAACTGCAGTATATGCACTTAATCATGGGTCAGGGAAAGAAGGGGAAAAAAAGGGACACACAAAACCCCCCTGCTTGGCAGGAGGGAAAATAACAAGATTACGGTTTGGTCAATACATACCAGAGCTGATCATGAACATTTGGGGCTTCATTTCCCAAAAGGGCAAAAAACTCACCTCTGAAGAGTGGGAAATTCTCTTCTTGGGCCTTTTTTTTTTTTTTTTTTCCAGTGGTACTGGTGGTGTTTTTTTTAAACCTCTAATACCTGTTTATATTTCCTAAATAAGTCTAATACTGGTGAACAAACTTACTCTCTTTTTTATTCTTGTCATTATTCAGGAAGAAATCCATGAAAAGGTGGCTGTTCACTTATGAATAACAGATCTTGTAAAATTATGCCCTGAATGATGCCTTTCCTTTCATTCCGTCTGTGCAGTTTATCTTCTAAACCAAATCGATTCTATGTCTCTACAAGAAACACCAATTGTGCATTCTGATCTCAGTTAACCTATCTCGGGAGAAAAAAAAGACTTCAAAATGCACGTGGCACTAGAGGCTTGATGAAGCAAAACGGTGAAATGATGACTAAGTCTAACGAGCACTGTGATTTAAAGCATCCAGCCTTTGAAAAAGAAGAATACCTAGAGGGTTTCCTTTCCCAACTGCCACCCGAAGTGAGTTGGTATCAGGTCTGTGACAGCACTACTAATTTTCTGCTCTCCCCTGGAAGTGCAGTAGGTCTGGGCTATCTTATTAGTTACATTCTTTATTGCATAAATGCTGGCTCTTCCTAGCAGAAAGAAAGTGTGAATAAACATGTAGTGACATCAAGAGGACCAACTGCTGTTGATTAATGGATAGTGGACATGCTAGACTGGGAGAAACCAAACGTATCATCAGAGCCCGTTTAATCTGAATGAAAGCATCTGTGATCTAAAACAGGAGGCATATCTGAAAAATTTAATTGTTTTCTATCTTTACTTACAACAATAATAGTGGTCGTAACTTAATCCTTATTTTTGCAAGAAAAATCAAAATACTGATTTGATCCACAATTTCCTTAGTTTCTTTTAAAGTTGCTCCTTAGATATTCAACAAGAAAACCAAGCAAGCAAGCAAGCAAGCGACCAAACAAAAAACCCCAAACCTGGAGTTGACATGATTTTTATATTTCTATCACCTTTGTTTTACTCTAAAATAATAAAGATGACTAGTAATAATAATAATATTTTGATAACATCTAATATGACCATCATACTTATTTTTAAAACAATAGGAAGTATTTTCTTCAGAAATCTTTTTTTTGTATTTTTTGCCCTGTATAGGTGAGGGGTTTTGTTTAGGATATGGATTTTTTTCAATTACAGATTGATCAGGGAAATATCAAAATTTACCAGTGAAGATCTGAAGTAGCTACCTTCTTATGTATACTACCTGCATTCTGTGTAATGGCAATACTTCAAAAGAGAAGGTAGTGAACATTACTTTTCTGGTATTTATTACAACGCCATTAATCATTAACGTCCTGTTTTGCTAGTCAATCAGTAGTAATACAGTTTCATAGAAACTTTGCTGTAATTTAGTATGTCTGAATGCCATTTCTCATGTATCTAATCAATGGTTTGTATTCAAATCCAAGAGTTTAAGGAGCAAACAAATAGGTTTGATATTTCCCTAACTGAAAGGTCTAAAGAAAACTAATATTTCTATCTGACACTGCCTTTTTCTTTATTGATCACTCAGTAGAGCTGGAAAAGATCACTAATGTCACTATTGTTTCTCTGCTTCCTGTTTTATCACTGATGATCTATTGCTCTGTTTGCAAATAAATACACTGGAACCAATATACTGAGAACAGACAAAAGTGCCATATCAATTCTAGTCATTTGTTTAATCTCCTTATAGGCTAGTTATGGGTGAAATGTTGTAAAGCCTACTTATTAATTCATTTTCTGTTTGCACTTGAAAATATGTCACTAATTCAGAGCCAAATGCTTTAAAATAGAAACAGTTCTAGCATCCTCAAAATAAAATTATATTTTCTTCCTTTTAGTCAAACCACTTAACAACCTATGGGCCTGTTCATAGTCAGGGGCTATTAAATTTTTCTCTAAGTAGGCAGTGACTTGGGTTTTTTAATTAGTAATGATGGATTAATTTCATGTGAAAAGAAATTAAAGAAGGAAAACTGGACAACTAAGGGATTATCAGACAGCTATACATAATGACTTACTTTTTACATGCCAATAAAGGCGATTTTAGATCTAATGAGCAATTTCAGTAATCATTTGTAACACGAACAAGCATGGCATTTGCAAATATAATGATACAGTAAATCAAACCCACTATATGTGGCTTCGTATCTCTCAAGACAGGTCATAAAAGCATGTGGCCTCCATTCATCAATACCCATGACAAACATACAATTACATCCTATATATTGTTTGTAGAACAAATATATCCGTAAACATTTCTCTTCATCTGTGTCTCAGCTGCAATGTACTATAGACAGATCTTTTAAATGTGAGCAGTGCATTATAGAAGATACGACTAATTTAGAGAATTTCCATTTGAAAGAGAAATGAGTAATAATTGATTGGCCTAGATCCAAAGTCACAGTGGGGTTCAAAAAGCTTGTAAGTGCCCTCATAAAAATAGAAGCTGTATCAACCAATTGAATTTAATTATATGTGAAGGTGATGAGGGAGCTAAACAGCCTGTAATTGGAGTCCAATTACTCAGCTGGTCTTCCATAAAATTAATTCATCTGAAAGTTTGCTATTGTCCCATGCTCGAGGCCTGCTGCTGGTTTAATTAGTTAATACTGAGGAATCTTGAAACATTACATTATTTGGTCTTTATTGCCAATTATGGGTTAAGGAAAATTGTATATAAAATATTAACATCTGCTTCCAGCACAACTTGGAGAGGGCAAAGGCAAAATATCTTTTTCTTAATCATGTTAAGAGGGGGAAAATGTCTTTAAACACAGGGAAAAATCTTCCTGCTAGTCACGGTTTATCAAATTAAAAATCAAGGTGCAAAAGATCATTTGAATGAAATGTAATAAAATATGAAGTATAAGACTTTATATAGCAGATTCTTGTAGAAACAGTTAACTGTGCTATGGAGTTCAAAAACCACTTGGACCCAGAAGGAAGCCAGAGAGGACAACAGCTTGGATCACTGGTCCTTTTACATAGTGGTTGTATCCTTATTGTCCCTAATAACTGTGGGAGTGAGTACAATAGCATTCCCTGCCTTCCTCCACTTCCAGGAGTATAATATTTACTTCTAAATATTAACATTAAATAACAATATTTTTTCCTGAAGAATGGGGTTTTTTTTAAAAAGCTTACTCACTCAAAAGCCAACAGCTACTGAAATTTACTCAAGTAATTTCTGTCTCTCTTTTTCATATAAAAACTGCATAGTCCCATTGAAATTAAATGGAAAGGAGACAGGAAGTACCTATGGTTAAATTAAACTTTAAAAGACAATAACATTCCAGTTCTTCTGGTTCGCTTCAAAACTGTCTGCAGACAGCAGCTTTTCTACTGTTTTAACAGTTTTCAGATCAGGATACTGACTGGGTTGATTCCTTTTATTCTTATGGCAATTTCAGAAATAACAACCATAGAAAACAAAAGTACCATGTACTCTGAAGTGCACGTTATGTGATACATGCCTCCAAAACTTTTTCTGAACCAAAGATGGCAAAGAAGAAAAAAAGTATTTGATGAGTCTCAAGAATGGTATGCATTTATTTCCCTGAATACACATGAATATCTACAGAGAGTTAATTACAGTAAGAGAACTATAAAAAGGTCCAATTTGGAAAGCTTGGGGAAGTGTGTATCAACAATGGGCAATTTTTTTTTTAATGTTTAAGAGATTAAATTTAAAAATAATCCATTTTGTGGATTGGATTAAAATAGCTTTGTAAGGAGTTACACACACTACCTGTATTGTGTACTTCTAAAGCTTTCTCAGGCGTACAATAAATAATTCTACCATACCACTATTGAACATATGTAACTCAAATTGTCATTACAGTTTTCTATATCTCTTCCAGAAATAGAATTACTGAAGCCAATTGCCTTTTAAACTCCTTTTATTCAATCAAGAATGTCAAGATAAATCTATACTTACCAGAGTAACATTAGAGTCAGACTTTTAAAACAAAATATACTGTGTATTTCAGAAACTGTGAGAAAGAGGCTAATCTCCTAAGGGCTAGATTTCACTATGCCTCAGAAAGGGGAAAAAAAAAAAACCCAAACTGTACAAAACCAAGTCAGAAACTGAAGAACTTCATCCAACTTTTAAAGAAAAATAAATACAAGGCTTCATTTCCTAAACTTAAGAAGGAAACTGCTGGAGCCTTAAACATTCTTTTAAGCCATAGAGAAACATTAAGTTTCTTTGATTAATCTGAACTATTTCTATGTTCTGCCAGCTCTGTAAAACATAAAGAAACAAAACAAAAGAAAGTTGTTGAACAGTACAGTCAGGCAGGCAAGGAAATTACATTGGTAATGCCTATGGGCTTCCTGACAAGGGAGGGTCTGCAGCGCTGTCATAAACACTATTAGAAATGATCTAAAGAGATTTGGTAAACAGATTTTAAATAGACTTTACTATATATAATTAGCATATAGGATTACCCATCATGGGTGATAATAAGCTACACAGTGGATGATTTATATGGCTCAGTTTCTGTGCTTTCCCTTCATCTCGTGGGAAGAGCGCGGAGACCACACCAGCCCATGGGAAGCGAGAAGTCGCTGAGGGCTGTTAGTGCTGGAGGGGAGATGCTGAAGTACTCCTTACTGAGCAGAAATGGCAGGATACAACCATTACAAATGCCAGCATTCACTAATGGGAGGAAACACAAGTGCTCCCGTCAACCCTTCGGTACTAGTTTGAGTGCCTGCCATTCAGATAAGTAAACTCACTCGCCATAAAAAATATGGGAGTGTTTCTCTTTCAACAGGCGGAGTTTCTGCTGAGTCAAAGTGATGTGTCCTACAGAGAAAATATATCAGTGTATTCTCTCTCCTCTGTGTCTTTCTCTCTCCTTCTACACTTGCTTTTAAAAAAGGTCTCTGTATTATAAACAGCATCTAACATAAGAATATTTCCTTTCCTTGGGATAAAAATATTTGAGTAAAAAATGAAGCTGACTTTAATTATATGCAGGCAGTGAGCTTTATCCCCTTCATTATATTTATTGACTATATATATTCTGTTTCTTATTCATAGCTGGGTAAATATGTAAAAAGAAAATCTATGACACTTTTACAAATTATTATTGGCTGTTGACAGCGGGCAAGCCAATTTCAGTCCTGCATAGCTACCAGCCCTATAAAAACCAAATAGTTCTGTGGGCTCTGAAACGACTGAAACTGGGGGGATCAGGGAGTGTTATGGGTCTGTATCTTATGCATGACTGCTTTGCAGATTTGGCTTCAAACTTTTCTGTGAATTGGGGCATTTTTAAGGAGTCTCTCCTTTATGGATTCTTTGGAGTCTAATTTATGTAGTATTCCAAGCTTTTTTTAGCATGTTCCTTCTTTTTCCCATCTGCCTACCTTCTTGAAACTTCACTGAGCTTAATTATTCTCTCCCCTTTCAAATTTATTTTTAAATCAGGCAATGGGTTTAAAAGCTGCTGGTTGGACACCAATAAAACTGCATGCATTTAGCAATTTGGTGCAAAGGATTAAGCCTTGTAAACTGTTAGTACCACCTTTTCTTGGAAATAATGAGGAAAAGAAAAAAAAATCACGGTATAAAGCCTCATTTGACATGGTGTTTTGACTGACCTGGGTCCTTCACCTTCACCTTTCTTGATAAGAGACAAGTGCAGAAGACAAAAACTATGCCTGAAAAGTTTCTGCTGGTATCAGTGATCAGGTTTAGCCTGACTCAATGCTCACTGTTTCAACACTAGAAGAAAATCATTCAGTTTTTTCAAAAATTTCATGCTGAAGACTTTGCCTGCTGCATTCACTATCCTCAGAATGGACACTGCCATCAACCTAAAAGATGTAAACAACTGATGTTGCCTTTCTTATCTGCAATAGTTCTATATTTGGTTAAGCGGTTATTTGAATTTCTACCTATAGGCAATTGTTCAGATATCAGCTCAAGCAATAGAAATAGTACTGTTATAGTGCTCCTTTCAAGCTAATTAGCATAGTTTTGCTCTCTGAAGCCAAAGTCATGCATTCAGACGATCCTGTTGCATGCCACAAGCTGGCTGTCTCCACTCTATATACTGCACATTTACTTTTTTTTTCTTCCTTTCCCTGTTTAAATGCATACACAAGGTAATATACTGCAACTTTCAGATCTTTCAACATTATTTCAGCCATATTTTTTCTTCCCATATTTCATTCTGCCTTTCAATATTATCACTCACTTTTCTATTATACACATTGTATTTGAAAATCTTTCAGTCATACATTTGCCTGTATAGGACTCAGAATCAAAATGCTGATTAGAGGATAGAACATTATAAATATCACAGATTTTCAGGACTGAAAGAAACAACTAATTAATTAAACTGAAATGAAAATTTTAACCAAAAGTTTTTTGGTTAACAGAACATTCTCAAACATTCATCCACTTAAAAAAAGCATTATTATGTGGATCCTTGATGAACATGCTATCTGTTGTTTTTTTCCAAGCCAACAGCGCTAAAATTTCATCAGTTTCTAAACATCAGAGAGAGAATAATTTCTTACCACAGAAAATGTCATATCAGGCATAGTGCATACTCTGAAAATGTTAATCCAGGATTTTTTCTGGAAGGCTCAGTTTTCAGATGGGCGAAAGAGTGTCACACAACCTCCCGCAGTCTCACCTGGGCAGTTACGGCTGCCCATCCGTACTGTGCTCCGACAGCCATGGGCGCAGGGAGCTGAGGCGAGTCGGAGCAACGCTTTGAGGAGACAGCAGCAATGAGGTGCTCAGGTACCACTTTTGCTGCCTTCGCTCTGAATTGCTACCTCACTGGCTCTTTCTCATCTTCCACTGATGATGCCTCTTTGCAACAGCGCCGATTTCCTCTAGGTTCTCGCTGTTCTGCTATTATCTTGCAGCATGGGTGAGGGTGAGGACAGCATCGGTGCCCAGAGGGGTGGGAAAGAAGTAGGAGAGGACAGGGCAGTGGCAAAGAGGTGAGGACGGGGGAGGGAAGAGGTAGGTGAATATGGCTGTCTAAGAGTCACTGCGCTAAAATATAAACTCCAGTTCAGTTAGCATTAGTCTAGGGAAATCCTGTGGTTTACATTATGCAGGAGGTCAAACTGTATGAGTAGAATAATCCCTTCCGGACTTCTTGTCAACAAACCTATCAAATAATATTTTTTTTCTTAATTACACATAAAAAGTATTGTCATTTATTTTCAAATACTTCATTAAGGTGCATTTCATAGTTCTTGTAATCTTATCAGTGAGCAACTGAGAAGTGCTGCATAGAATACAGTCCAATGGACCCCTCAGTCAAAGTACAGGAGACACATAGATGAAAGTTTACAGTAGGATATGGGACAACATTTTCTTGGAAGCCACTTGAAAGTCACTTGACAGTCACTTAGTACTGTCATGAGTACACAATGGAAATTTCAGAGCGCTAAAACATAAAGAAATATGAGGAGTCCAGAGTGCTAGCACACAGCTCATTTCTGCAATATTTGGAGCTGCAGAGCAAAGCTGAAAAAACTGCTTTTGTTTTCCTTTTTGATGGGGTTTCCTAAAGCAATGCTAGGTTTGTTTTCATGCAAAACCTTATTTTCAGCATTTTGACAATTTCAAGAACTAAATTCCTTTCAATTCAAGTTGAAGTGTTTGATTCAGAATGGGCTTAGTTTTCCTTAGATTACGGACATCAAACTGAGATATTAAAAAAAAAAAAAAAGTAAAGCTACAAATAATTTCAAATCATAAAAGGTTCCATTAAAAATGTTGTAACAAAATATTTAATTTTCCCCACTCTCGTCCTTCAATAAATAATTTGTTGAAAGTAAAAAGACAATTGTGAAATATTTCTGTCAGTATATTTGCATTTTTCACTGAAAACAACAGTAGGGATAAAAGTGATCTGGTACAGTGGCCTCTGACTGCACCCATAGCACTCACCAGAAAGAAACTACCTTGAGTTTTTGATATATTTTTCTCTTTGTGAAGGAGAAGTTTCACCCAAGTGAGTAGCGTAACTTGGTGACTTCGTTCACGAGCACAAAAAGTCAGTCTGACGCTTCTGTTAAAGAAAGTAAATAATTGCTTTGACTGAAAAAAAAATCATTTCCAAGGCAAAAGTGGGATCTACGTATTGACATTTTCACATTAATGAAATCTATAGTCTTGCACAAAGTTGGCAAACAAGCTGTACTTAACCAAAATCACCTGCCTACTTGAAGCTCTTTGCAAGACTGGGACGTAAAGGAGCAGCAATGCATAAAGACAAACCTATTTTCATTTCATTTTAATGACCTTTAATATTTGCAGACCACTTTAGAAATGAAAAATGGTCCGTCTAATTTCTAAGGCGGGTGCATGTGCCCCATCTCCTCAATATTCCATCTGTACATGCATCATTCAGATGGCTGCTCAAGGGCTGTTGACTGACTCAAAAAAAGCACTGTAGGTGAAAGCCACCAAAGTCAGCTGGGAAGGAAATAGTGCCCGCGTACTTAGGGGTTACGGAGCCAAGCCCAAAGGTGGCTCTAAATGAGTATCTAATTAGATGTGCATATGTGTCTATGTTACAAGGACCGTAAACCTTGCCAAACATGCCAAGACCTCAGGAAAAAGGAAGACCAAGGGTCTTTACTGCTCCCTTAAGTTCACGCTCTGCTTAAGACCTATTGCACTCTTTGTGGCCACAGTGGTCTCACAGGTGACACTGCATCTTTCTGAACTGGAAAAGCTGTTTTCACATATAGGGAAGAATTGCTTAGTCTTATGTGGAACTTTTCATATAAAATTTTGTTGGACAAAAATGTTGGTAAAGGGAAACACTGCTTTTTTCCCTCCATTTTAAACTGAGGGTCAGTGTCTATGGCAGGACTAAAATATCACTTCTCATAATTTATACTGTTACCATAAATAACTTGGTTAGCAGTTGCCACTGTCTTAAGAGACAATAGTCTTTTTAAATTGGGTTTGTTTGAAGGACGGGAGGTTTGCAGCAAAATATCTTTACATGTATATACTTATGCCTGTCCATCTATATGTAATAGCAGGTGTTTTATACTCCACAGGATGCTTTCCATTTTCACAGGAATCAGGGATGTAACTGTGAATAACTTATGTTTGTCTGGTTTTGTTTTGGAGAAACCATAAGCGAAAGTGGGATTTGTTCCTCTTTCGCTGGCAATGACAAATTTTTATTGTTTTCTTTTTCACACACATTTAGCCACATACTCTTACTTTGTCGCACTTGCAAAATGCCATTTTAAAATTACACTGAATGGCTGTTAGAGGTCGTGCCAGCTTTGGGCTTAGTTCTGATACCCTCACAAACACAACCCCCCATCTATTCCTTAAAGAGATGTTATCGTGGATACAGATTTGAAGCATGTCTACCTGCATAAATGACCAGCACACAAAATATTAATGGAAAAAAGTCTTCCTATAAAGCTTTATAATTATAGGAATTATTTTTAACAAGATAATTTTTTTGATGGAAAAGGGAAAAAAGCATAAAACTAGGTAGCTATTTCATGAGTTTAATATTCTGGTACAAACTGCAGCAGGAAAAATGTCAGACATAGCTGTTGTCACTGTATAAGGATCTTGATAAAATAAATAGCATAAAAAGATTTTGCATATAATACTATGCAAACTTTTATTTAACATTTGAAATAACATTTCTGTGTGACATTCCATGTGATAGTTACTTTCTTCAAGTAAGGTATTATGTAAAGAAAAAAAAATAATTTTACCTTATTTCCCATTCTATGGTTACACAAGAAATGGTCTTCTATCCCACATACATCCCAAAACCATACCACTTTCCCTCCAGTTTCCACAACCCAAGCACAATTGTGGCTTTTAAAAGTGTGTATCTTTCCCTACCTATATTATATGACTGAGCTCTGGAATAGTATTAAAACACATGAAAAAATCTAAGCAGCAAAAAAACCCAATGACCCAGCAAGGAAAACCAATATCCTTTGCCATTATATAGTCCGTAACAGTCATGTTTTTGACAGTGACTCTTTGATACATGTAAACTTGGAATCTTTCCTCTCCTAAAACACTGAAACACTTAAGGCCTACCCTGAACTTTTCAACTCCTGTGTGTGCCTCTTTGCTGAGGCTGTGTGTCTGCTGCTGAGCTTCAGCAAGGACGTCTCTGCCCTTCCAGCCTTCAGACAGCTCAGGCTTATCTGACCGGGAGCTGCTTCAAACCGGTATTTTTTGCAGAGGAATTTTTTGATCACCAGCTGTTTCTCTCTGCAAATCCTGCTTCATTCACTGCGTGTAGAAATTGTCCACTAACACTCACACACATACATATACAAAGCTTGGGGCTTTTTAAGCTAAGCAGCAGGATCTTTTATGTGCACAGATTTAAGGTGTAAAAAAACCCAAATTACCCCCCCCCCCAAAAAAAAACCCCAACAAAAACAAAAAAAACCCAAACAACAAAAAAAACAAAAAAGAGGTAGAATGAAAAGATTTTGGTAATGGCAAGGAAATTTAAAATTTTCCAAATGATAGCTATGGCTATGAAGACGAGCAACAAGCTCACATGACGTATAAAACCAGAGGACCTCACCCTCACAGGTCGCACTTACCAATATTAGCATGTTCACATCTCTCGTTACCCTTAGCGCTTACCAAATCTGTTCAATGCTGTCTTCCCAATCTTTCTTCACATGAGTACTCTCAGGAAAATCCCATAGTCTGTAATACGAATCAAACAAATTTTTTTGGTGGTTTTAGAGCAAATCCATGGGGTCTTATAATTATAAGATTTAATAAAAAAATGAATCTTTTCTTTATATTGTTTAAAACCTTTTGGTAATACTATATGCAAAAAAGCATTCCTGCCAACTCTTTTCTTGTTCCTTTAAGAATTCTCTGGAAATATTATTATTAATTTAAGCCTTTCCTACATAACTGCTCCTTACAGAAGAAAACTTGCATGTAAATAACTCTCACTATAAACCGATATGAGAGCAAGTTCTATATAATGAAATCCATTACAGTAATATAAACCTGATCTAGGAAACACACACGTGGCTGTATTCAAATAAATAGCCTCATTGCTTGCAAATTTATATAGTAAATATTGTGGTATTCAATTTTATATAAATACTAACAATTTGAGCAATATATTTGCAGTTTCTGAGAGCTAAAAACTATTTTGTTATGAAAAAAATAAGAATAGTGCATAAAAATGTGGAGTGATACTATAAAAGCTGAAAACCACTGTAAATACATTGGATATATTACAGGCAAAGAGGCAGAGCATGGGGTTTCCAAACAGAAACAGCACATACGTAGAGAAGAGCAGCTGTGGTTTATTCCTTCACTGAACTCACCAACAGACAAAGTTTCACACCTGACCACCCCATCCCACCCCATCCTGCACTTCCATTAAGATATTTATTTGGGGGGACATTTCATAAAAGCAGATGGTAATCCAAGGAGTATTTTATGACAATGGCTTGCAAGTAAGTGGTGGTCTCTAGTCTTCCAGGTGGCCCACACAACTACTTCTGTCACAACAGTGGAGCATCTGTCATTCGGCAAGCAGTGACGCTTACTTACTGTTTGTTGTAACCTGGGACTGGTTTAGAGTTTCCAGCATATTTTGTAACCTTCTGCAGTAAAACAAAACAACAAAAAAGCACATTTCTGTGCAGCTGCTCCGTATAGTTTTTGAGTAAATCTAACCATGACCAAACTTGCTAATGTGCTAAATAAGAAAGCTGAAATAAAGGGTATAGCAAAACTGTGAGCTGCACCATGAACTGAAGAGATTAGGAATGCGAAAACAGAAGGGAATAGGACTCTTTTTTCTTAATAGCTAATTATAGAATGTAAGTTTTGAGTCTGAAAGCTTTAATTCCTAGATCTACAGAAGATGTCTCCATCTAGAAAGTAAATAGTAAAAATGTAATTGAAAAACTCCAAATCCCTGTAAATTTAAACAAAGTCACTGCTCTGGTTGTATTAAAGCAAGGTTATTTTAATTTTGTTTTCTTGAGATTGACTGTCTTACTTTTAAGCAATCTGCACTGCAGACAAGACAGGAAAAGTATGGAATTGGCACTGCGAGAGGTGAAAAAACCCTACAGTTTTACGATGAAAATATATATTATGTCTTCTATAGGAATGCATAAAAGGAATATAACTTAAAATCAGCTTTTCAAAGAGAAAACAAAATGAAACAAAAAAAAGAAGGGAAAAAAAAGGATAGTTTGAGAGCATGCTGTCATTCCCAACTAAATACTAAACTGATTGGGCTTCCTGTTACAAAGATCTACATATGTAGTTTAATTGGTCTTTTATGAGTACTTACACAAGATTAGGCACAACCTTTGAAATCATTAAGCCGTTCCACCCATTTATTTTCTCTTCTTCTTTTTCTCTGCTTATTCTTTTTATGCCAGAACAAGCAAGTGGAGAGAATAAATTAATCAAAACCAAAAAAATCAATTTGGAAACAGAATAAAATTTACTGTGAAAACTTGCAGACATACCTCTGCTAATTTCTATTGTCTGTCTCTCCTCTTCATACTCTTTTTTTTCTTTTCTTTTTTTTTTCAATAAAAGGTCTACACTTTTCCTAGAAATGCACATATTCTGTTTATAGCAACAGAACATTTTAATATCACTTCATTAAGCATAAAAGAGTGCATTTTTAAATCCTGTCTCTGTTTATGATCTAATTACATTCCCTATTACATTAAATGGAGGCTGCTAATGTATAATATCCAACTTTGTTCCCCATGGCTTCTGACAAACAAAATCACTACTGTATTCACATTAAAAATAAATCAAACACATTATTTTCAGTGTTGCAACATTATGAATTGCCACAGTCCCCTGGTGGTCTTCAAACAATGTTAACAATATAGCATTCAAGTAATAAAGCAAAAGAAAGACATGGAAAGGGTATTTTATAGCCCAGGATAATATGTCTTACCCATCTTCTTTACACACTTTATTCAGCATTGTTTTTAAACAGAAAGTTCACTAAAGGTCTCTCTGTGACATTGTAAACTCATGAAAACAGTTACATAAACACTCTAAAAGATGATAATACACCTATATAATTATAATCTTTTTAATACCAGCTCGGCTGGCATAGTGTCTAGTAGAAACACTATGTATTTCCTACATTTTGCTTGCTTAAATCTATATATTCATGATGATACTATAATTTTTTTTTAATAGAAGTGCATCTGAGAATTTTGTGCTGTAATGCAAATTAATTTCCTTAAAATAGTCAGAGTATGAATTATATACTCAGTTTCTTGAGATACAGAAGAACATCCACAAATGAAGCTGAATTATCTTTGAATTAATAATGGCTCAAAAAAGCCAAAGTTTATGCAAGCTTTTGCAGTAGCCTCCATCAAAGAAAAACCTGCACACTGTTTTACCGTAAATGTGTTCAAGGCAGAAACATGTTCTGGTTAAGTGGATATCCATTTGTATTAAAGTATTTAAAAATATTTTTTCTATGAGGGATTTAGCATTATTTCCTGTACAAATAGCCAATCCTTGTTAGTCAGCATATGGTACAGCACAAAGGCGAACGTCGTTCCAGCGTCATTTTCATTTACCTTTCAAGCGCACATTTCTGATGTTCAGCTTTTGAAAGCTTAATGATTATTTACTTGAACCCAGGAAACTGGACGAGCGGACAGACTTTATGAAGCTGAAAGATGATGTGGGGCGTGCGATCATTCATACCGTGCCTTCATTATCTTGTTCTCCCTCTTGTGGCCTCGGATAGTAAGAGCGTACGAGATCCTGCTTCGACATAACAGCACGGCTCTTGTGCCTGTAATAACTGGGGGGAAAAAACAAGACTTTGGGTGAAGGTGCCATAGGATCCTGCCACCGCCCTGGCACTGGAGGGGCATCTGCGCGGCGTGGTCCCCTCCGCCCCAGAGGGACGCGGGGACGATGGCGACAGCGGCGTCGGGAGCAAAGCCACTTTTGCGATACTTGCCCGCGCGGATCCCACAGCAGAGCAGGGTGCTGTGTACCTTTCCCCAGCTTTCCGACAAAATTAAGCCCACTGCTTTCAGCTCAGGGCGGCAAAGGTTTCCAGGCTAAGGCCTTCACACCTGGCTTTGCCATCTTCACCAAGGCCTGAAGGTCATTGAGGTCGTTTCAAGGCACAGTTGCCCACTTCGGTTGCACAAACCAATTCTTTTCTGTGCTCTGAATAGTAATAACAAATATAAACAACACTAAAGTCCTTCTTTTCAGCCATATGAAACAAGCATTTTAATATTCAGACTTTAAGGCCGCAAATTGGTGGCTATAAATATTGTACTGCATTGAAAGTTCTGTATATGCCATCTGGTGACCATGTGATTAGTGTATCTATGGGGCAAAAGAAGAAGGGGGGGTCTTGTCATGCCCTCATTTATTTTCTGTGCTCAACTATGCACTCACTTAAAACCTAGCCATATGCTAGAGCATCTGTTATAGGTGGATTTTTTTTGGTAAATTTTCTTTTTAAAAATTGAGTCGATTTTGCCCTTTAGAAGCCTACACTCTGAACAGTACTTCAGAATGACATTTACTGCAGACCAAATTATTATTTTATTAGGATCTACAGTGTCTAGTTTGATCAAACAGCAAAATTCCGATTTGGAAATAAATTAGTGCCTTAAGATTTATAGTACCAAAACAGCCAAATCATCCTTTTTTCCTTGCATCTACCAAAAAAGATATGATTAATTCAAACTCTGTTTGTGTGCATATTCCTACACAGAGGTTTTCAAGTTGATTTGTATTTTCTTCAGTATGTTAGTATAAAAAGAAGCCTTCTTTGCCATAATAGAAAGAGATGCCATGCAGCAGTTATAAATGTGAATAGCAAATTCTGTGCTTTATTGGCCCAGTGCTCATATACACATAATCATCATTTAGTTTACAGAATATTGCTCAAGGCAGTCTTGTGCAAGTAGTATGCCAGTGTGCCGTTGGGAATGAAACCAAGAATACAACAGTTTTTGCGGCTTTTCATCATGCCTTAGAAAGAGAAGGTTAAGCTAGAATTGGGTCTGTAAGAATAATAAAATTATACTAAAAATACCCTCAATTTTAGTCATACTTTCTGTTAAAAAAAAAAAAAAAAAAAAAAAGATTTATTTCTGCTGTCTATGCTTGCTTAAAATATCCAGTGAAGTCCACAGGAACTTCATTTATCAGTATCGCAGGACCACCTCCCAGTTTCACTGCTCCAACTTTTTTGGGAGCGTTTCTATTCTTTTGCTAACTTAACTAAGTGTAAACTGTAACGTCAGGCTGTAAAGAGGACTACAGAAGATTTGAAAGTGTCCTATTTCAGAGTATATCAATCACTTTTAAATATGATAATATCCTACTCCTGCTACTCCTCTCTACCTCAAACAGCTTATATGGAAACACATTATTTTCTTTTGTACCCCTCAGTAGGGCAATGCTGTCTTACTGAACTTTTCCCCTCTTCCAGAACTCCAGAATTATCCAGACCGACACATCCATGTCACTGTCACTCTGTTATCCTACTTTCCAGCATTAATTTCATGCACCAGATCCCATGATGAACCTGGGCTGTGCCACTTCTCAATATTTGTGCTAGGTCAAGGTGGCAGAATTTAATCTTGCAAAGCTAGCTCAAAAAGGGCATACCAGCTGCTATGTCTTAGTAAATCAGATAACAGCAATAGATCTGAAGAGCGAATGAGACAGAAGTAAGTGAGATTATTGCATCTGTTTAAATCCTACATCCCTCACAACCATTTTGAAAGCACATATTTGTTATTAACTGAACAAAAATAATGTTAAAACATAATCAAAACCAGCCTATAATTTCATTTAATTTTTTTTTTTTTTTTTTTCTGATTGTGGTTTTAAAAAAAGAATTGTTGTCAGAGACCTAAGAGCAGCTGGTAAGAAGTTCAAATGCAGGTCAGCATGCAGCCTAACTGAGCTAAGATTTCTGCATCTTTAGCCTAAATTAAAAGAACATTAAAAATCAATGTACTGTGATGTGAAATGGCAGTTCTGAGCCTGGTACACAAACAATGTGTAGAAATGAGGACAGGGTGTTGTCTTACAGAGCTGATACATTCTGAAAGCACTGACAAAAGCTTGGGAAAATGAAAACAAGAAAAGAGGTCTCTCTTTTTTTTTTTTTTTTAAATTTAAAGAAGTAGAATAGAGATATTGTATGAGAATTGTAGAATGCCTTTATTCTGAACCCTTCACATGAATTATGAAAGTTCATTTATTTTCAAAGGGCATCCAGCTTGGTAACTACTGGACTTCATAAAAATCTAGATAAGAACAATCGTTCCTAGGAATGACAGATCCTAAATATGAATTATTGTTGTTCTGGGTGCTCCTTATACATGGCACCATGAATTGTACCACTGCCTTGGTGGCTTGAAGATTGTGCTGCACTAGACATAGCCTGGAAGAGGTATTTACTGCTCTAACACCTACCACCTATCAGCATCCATAAATACACCGACTTTCACATGATTCCCAAGACATTTCAAGTGAAGCAGGCAAGAAGGAATAACATTATAAGAAGAGAGAATCCACAATCTCATGACCTGGCAGGACTACATTTCTTAACAAGAATGAGAACCTGGGGATTTTTAATGTGCATTTGCATCTTGAACCTGTTCCAGATCTGACCTAGAAAGGTAAAAATGAAATGGAAGGTTTAGTGCAAGACGGGAATCAATTCAAAACTGGAATTAAGTACGAATAATTTTCCATTGAAATTTATTGTCTGATAGAAAATTAGATCTCAAACTTGGTTTTTTTCTTGAAAAGCATCTTCTTCAATCTGAAATAGAAATAAAAAATAAAATATTTACACTGTAAATTATACTGTTATGGTTCTTTATATTTATAGCTTGACAAAAGTGTCTTTGTCCTTCCCAGGGGATCCATCAGCAGGACCATACCATGGAAGCCACAAAGTTTTCCATATTGCACTGTGTTTTCTTGCTTGAAGAGGGAGAAGACATCCCATGGTTGGTTTCCCAACTGAATACCAGAGAATGAGGCCTCTAAAAATGTTCTTTCTGAAGGCCAAACCCCATTATTTCCAAACTGAAATCCTTCAGAAAAAAAAAAAAAAAGAAAGTTTTCTGATGAAAAATTTCATATACTTGAAAAATTCACTTTTGCAGATATTTCTCTCAGGGGAAAAAAAAAATATCTCTATGTTACAGACAACTCTGGTACAAGTATGAAGCATTCATGGCTTTCCTACTAGACAGTTGAATGAGTGCCTATGATTGGCTATAAAGCAGTAGCAGTTAGTTCAAACTGAACATTTTTCAGCTTGGAGAGGGACATTCAGAACAGTTTCTCTGTTCTACCAGACTCTCACTCAGCCATGCAATGCTTGGTCCATGACCATTCTGGCAGATGAAGAGTAAAGGTTGAAGCTGTGAAACAGATAGTTCCTAAAAGGAGAAAAGGCAGACTTTTCTTGAAACAGTTCTGATTTATTTTTATCAGGAAAGCTTTTTTTTTTGGCACAGTGCTGACCCAGTATCAATGTTAACTATAAAATCTACATTTAAATAATGTGAAAGTTGGTCACCAATGAACTTCCTTAAAAAATATGGTGCCAGAGCTGAGTCTTTCACTTGGCACCAGACTGCTTTTCCTCAATTTGCAATCACTAATAATATACATCACAAAAAAAAAAAAAAAAGAAAAAAAAAGAAAAAAAATCACTTTTGAAAACAACGGGATGCAGTAATACAGCAAGAACTTCTGAACAAAAGCCCCAGTTATTCAGGTAAAGGACAAACTCATGATGCTCAACATTAAATGTAAAATGATGTGTTGAATGAACTAGGGAGAAAGTAAGACTTGAAGCCAAAAAACCTAATAGTTTAAACCATACTTTCGAGGTCAGTGGTTTTTGGTTACCAGGTAATTGAGGTGACCATGGGTGATCCTTTTCTTTCTTAGTTTTCCTATATATAAAATGCCTGCTTCATCAGAGTGATGGTACACATAGTCCTTTTGTATACACAAGAAACATCTGAGGCTTCTGGGCCTATAAATGCCAAGAATTATAGCCAACTTTGTATGATGGCTTTGACATTAGTTATATATAAATTTAACTATAACCTTTTTTATTTTTTTCCTGTAAGTAGAAATTATGAGGTTTAAAAAGTGTTAATAAGTTGTAGCTAGAAAGATGATCAGAACCCAATACCACCTCTACCTTTGCAGTGTATTTACATGTCAGGTGAGGATGAAATCTAGCGTTTGCCTAGTGGATCTTATGTACCTAAGATATTTTACAAAAAATAATCTCTGCATAAATATCTATTGGTGAGACTTTTAAAATCTTTCTTTTGTCATTCTAATTACAAAATTAATTGTCTGGCATGTGTCCTGATTCTAATTAAGAATTAATTCATTAGTTTGTTTCCAGCCTGAAATATTTGGGGGGGAATTGTACAGGCAAATATAGAAGGCAAAAATACTGTTTGCATAGCCAAGCAGAAAATGAAGAAGGGAATGGGAAAAACTATGTGTCAGAGAAAAGAGCCATCTGGTTGATGGGCAAAATGGCTCAAGCCAGCCACCACAGGGGAGACAGACAACTGCTCATTTAAAAGGCCCACCAGAATCCCCTGGACCTTGGCAAGCACGTGAGATAAGGAAACAAAGTGGAGGCCCAACCACTCCTTATTGGCAGACTGCATGAGTATGGCACTACTATAGGACATTTTCATCTTATTTTTGCCTTTGCAAAAGATTGCAACTTTTTTTTCCCCTCCTTTACTGTATTTTCCCTTTATTTTCTTTGACCCTTTATGTTGTTAAAATATGTACAGTTCATAGCCATATGTTGCTACATATCACTAACAAAGGGAGGTATAGGCCAGCTCCCTAAACCTGGAGACCTTCAGAAATTCTGCTGAAGTCCCTTTTCATACAAGCCAGCCGCACAGAAGAAGGTTAACATCACAGCACCAGCCCTCACACTCCTCCTCAGCCTCAGCTGCGTGTTCCAAACAGCCCTTGGTAATGGGCTCTCAACGCCATCTCTACCAAAAACCAACACGCTGTCATCCAGTTAGAAAGGAGCGTTTCCCAGTATGGAGGGAAGGAAGTCCAGAATAAGGGCCAGAAGTGACAGAGGGCTTTAGAGGTCAAAACAGGGACAAAAGCCGGTTTCTGAAATCCATCGAGGTGTATCAGTGTAGCTCTGCATCTTGGCTAATCAGGGGACTGAGAGTAAATGATGGAATTTGGTGGGGAGGGCACAGCGGGACAACCTGTGGCTCAGTTTACTTCGTCCTCACAGAAACACGCTCATGACAGTGGAGAAGTGGAGAGCAGTAACATGCTGCTGGGGAGAGCAGAAAGCACAGAACATCGCATCAAAGCTAGTTTTCAACCCCGCTCTCAGAAAGAAGCACTTCAGTGTGCAAAAAGCTCAGCTACGATCTTTTCTGTGAGACAGCAGGAGCCGATTCTTCACAGCATCTCCTTGCGCGTCGTCATTTATTCCCGCACAAAACTAGCATAAAGCATCGACGATTCCTTTTGTCATCACCCTGCAGAAATGTGTATTACCTTCAACACCGCGTCACACCGGGGCAAGGGCTCAGGGACAGAGGGAGAGGAATAGACCCAGCTATCCAACATCAAGGTACCCATGCTGTGGAACTGAAGCAATGACCCCAATCGATCACCTCCTGAATCCGGTCAACCTCGCTCATCTCCTGAGAGCTGACAGGCTTCTAGCATATAGTAGCATGTGGTGCAGAGGACTCAGAGGATCATTTAAGCTTATAGAGGGGAAAAAGCCCCTCACAAGTATCAGATATTACATTATATCCTGGGAAATTCTTTACAGTGAAAGCACTGACCATCATTTGGAACAGCAACGGGACCAGCAGCAGGACTGCCTTTAGAAATGGGGAATCATCAGCTGCTCAGCGGTAATCACCTGCTTAAGCAGAACTGGCACCAAGATAGCATGAAAACCTGGGGTAAATATAATAAAATAGAAAATGTATTTTTCCACATTGTAGATAACACTGTTTCCACGTTATCTATCTATTCCAGCCATTCCCACAGTATTTTCAACCTCTTGTTTCCACATCTCTTCCCTCTCGGTTTGGGGAGGGGGGGAGGTGGTGGTAAACAACAGAGAGCATATTCATCTTTTATGGCACAAAGTCCTAGCTCAAGTCTTTTTCTTAACATTACCTGCATTGAAGTCTGTTTTTTTAACATCATTTGTCTTTCTCGCATTTCAAGCTCAAGATCATGTCAGGACTGACAGACAGCACCTAGGTAAAAATGACATAATTCTTTCACTGACATAATTTCCCATGTATTCAGCTTTGTATTCAGCCAGAGGAAAAAAAAAAAAAAATTATGCACAAGCCAAGACACTTTCATGAAGCTGCTGATTAGGCCATGGTTTAAAAATGGAGAGTAAGGAAAAATATGCTCGTTCTCCTTCATGCTTGTGCACTGAAGCATTGACTGCGGAGGGCACTGAGACTGGTTTCAGTGCAATCAAAGGGGCTACACCTGTCTGTGCCTCGCTCTCCCGGAGCTAGGAAAGGAATCTAGCTTTTAACACAGTAGTTCCCCAGCGTAAAAGAGAAAAATAATTTGCAGTATTAGATCATGGCTTGCCTTGGCTATGTGCCAGCAAGAGAAAAGCTTTCATTGGTGCTGCAGTACAAGAGATGCTGAGTGAGTGAGCCCCAGCGAACAATTCAGAGATGTCTTTATGGAACTAACAGAGAACACAGCTTTCATGAAACACAGACCATTTTAACTTCAGACACTGATAATTCAAAGGGAAAGCCTTTTAATTGTGTTATTCTATCAACAAGAGGACAAACAAGGTTAAATGGTGATAGATGCTGAATTAACAAGCTATTTGCTTGCAGCATTTTTGTGCTGGGAAAAAAACTGTAATTATTCTCCAGCTTCATACAGGGAAACTTTCTTCCTACTTTTCACTGTCAGGCTCTTCCAATTGATTTTATCATAATTCAAATACATGGCAAAATGCTCCTGAGCACAAAAGCAGAGGGCTAAGACTTACTCTCTTTTATTACACTAGAGAGCCGCTAAATAGCAAAGGATTTTGATTTAGATTCCTGCATTAAAATTAAATCACACATCCTAAGGAAAAATGATCCGTAATAATGAAAGTCACACACATGGGGATTGAAAGTGCTATTGAATAATGAAGAAAACTATAGTAGCAATGAATGTGAGGGACCACTATGCTTTAATGAAGAGATATTTCCGAAACAAATGTCTCCTTTCAGTGTTTCCTATTGATGGTCTGAATATTATCAAACAAATTACATGAAATATGAATATCACAAAGTGCAAATGAATTACTTACTGCCTTTTGATGTGGGTTGCAACAGTTTATGTCTGTGCTGTAGGAAGCAGCTACATGTAGCTGGGTGATTTTTAGTGCATCGTGCAGGTCAGGATGAATACACTGAGCCTCCAGAGCCCAAGGCTGCAAATGTACTTCCATTTTGTAAACTTACACAGTGACACTGGCCATTGGACGGTGAGATTATACGTAGTTCCGATATTGACATCTTTCTTTTGCTTTCAGGCCCCCTTTACTGATTTTATAGATTAAAATGTTCTTCCCAGTAGCAAACTGCTAATCTCTCCCTGTTTTAATTATGCCTGATTTTACATTTCAGCCTCTATAATTTAAACTTGATCAAATACGTTTTAAAGTGAATGTTGGTGCTGATTCATTTTTAGCACAAAGCTTTAGTCTTGCAGTGTGGGAGGCAGATTTTCTGGAGAAAAATCATCGGACCTGGCAGCATGAAAGGTTCTTATTTGGCTGGCCACCAGCAGTGAATAAATGATGACTACATGGAGCAGGGTCATGCCACATTTTCCAGAGGTGTGATTTGAGCACAGCATTCTTAAGTCACATTGTTTTCTGACCTTTCAGTACTGCTAACAAAATGATAAACATCATAGCATTGATCCAGCTCTTGTCTTCTGAAAGAAGCCTGGTATCTCTGTGCACCCTCAAAACCCACAAAAACCCTCTCCTATCACTTTGGCAAATGAGAGCATTTTGCATGGAAAGTAAATTAGTAGAAGCGCAAACCAACCATGACGCAAGCTTTTATTCTGAAAAGTACAGCATAGTTGATACTGCGTATCACTATGAGATGAAATCACTAGAGATTTTGTTTTGCACCTCATGTCCTTTTTACATGAGAAACATAAAGATTCCGGGGCAAGGTGGCAGCTTATAACCCTAAAGCAGAGAGGAAGAAAGCACTTCTGAGTTCTGTAGTGATTAGTGCCATTCAGGCTTCAAAATTGTCCAGAATCCTGTATTTCTTAGTTTCATTTTGTCTTTGTGTACAACAGGGAACAAAGGCCACTCTTTTAAAGGAAAATTACATCTAAGAAAGAGACAGCATCACATTCTACAGTATTCATCTAACAGGAGATGCAACTCCTTAACCTGGTGGTTTGGACACAGCTGAGATTCATGAATCTGCTTCCAAAATTATTTTTATATTTTGGGGGGAGATTTTTTATTATTATTATTTTACTTTTTATTCAATGGCTGATTAAAGTTAAATGCATAAATAAATCTGGGCACAGAAAAGAGAAATTAAGGACTTTTCTGTCTCCCCGCTAGTCTAGCCCCGTGATCCTTTTTGCACGCTGCTCTGGCTGCAGATGCTCTCCATTCCTTGCTGTTCTCTAGGACAACTTTAAAACTACAAAACGAGGAGGGGATACAGCTCTTCTAGAAAATAAGTAGCCTACAGATTTTTAACAGCTGAAACCTCCTCTTCCAGAAGGGCAGAATTCCAGTCAAACTATGGAGACAAATTAGTGCTGTTATCCCAATTCTTGGTGAGTGCTCTGACTGTTATCATCTCAATAAAGATCTATGGCTATAGTAGGGTTTAATCTAGGATGGGTATATATATTCATTATGCTCAAGAAATGTCTATGTGATTGAGCCCTAGGGAACTTAAATATCTGTTCCTCTCCTTACTGATTGTAATGAGACTTAGGCAAGAACTGTGCACCTATTCGGATTCAGACTCAGAGGTGTAGCAAGCTGAGATAGCTGCTGTACGGAAACATTTTGAGCCCCAGCTCTTCTTCTTGTTTGAAGCACACTTTTTTTTTTTTTTGGTTCATCTGCTAGTGGGGTCACCTTCCTTTGTGAAGGAAATGCCAGGGTTCAAAATCAAAAAGGTGCTTTCAAAATATTTTCTGCTGTTTTTTCAAGCCTCAGGATATATAGCAATCCCATAGCGATTAAGTTAGAAAGAAGCTTCTATCTTGGACTCACTATTCCATAGATATCTACCACGGGGATTGTTGTTCAATTTCCTTGTCACAATTCATAGCACACAAAAGAGGTGTTTGGCCAGGTATGCTGCTGCTCTGCCCTGCAAAGATAACACGGGCTGAAATTGAATGGACAGGAAATGACATGTCAGAAACAGAAGTGAGAAAAAAATGCATAACTGGTTCTGAAGCCCTGAATATTTACTTTTGGATACCGAAGAAGTTTACCCATGTCACTACCAGGGAGCACACCTTTGTACCTCTGTTCTGTCACTCCCCAGAAATGTTAACTTCCCAAATGCATGAGATTTTAGATCTTAGTTATTTCAACAGAACAGATGGGTACGTTTGCTATTCAATGAACATACTAAGAACTCTTTTCACACCTCTAACAGTCACAGCTTTACACACCCATGTGCTGTACATCTGTGGATTATTGGCAGTGCATTTGGCTGCACAGTAGGAATATCTCAGGTTTAAAAATTTCCTGTATCTGTTCCTTCCGTGTGATTCTTTTTTAAATGTCTGTCTTCTCCTTTTGTGCATCTGCTCACAGCTTTGACCACAAAAAGAGACTTGCAGTCTTTGCAAAAATTTGAGTCTGGCAGCCTCCATGTGAGAGTGTAAGGGGTGCTATAAATGGGGCAGGGAACAAAATGCCTTTTTTTTTTTTTTTTTCTTTTCTTTTTTTACAGATAATTTGTTCTCCTGCAAAGAGTAAGGACAAAGCTATACATTTATTTTTAATTCTGGGGTAGAGGCAATGCAGAGATGGTAGAAAGATGTATAAAACAGTGAAACAATAGGGTTAATGTTTTCCAGTAGTGCTAGTTAGCCCAAATATGATGTTACACTGATGTGGCTGGGTTACCTCCTAGTTGGGAGCTGTCTTGTGCAGCTGTAAGCCCCGTATCCCAATACGGGCCGGCACTGAGAGATGTCCACAAAGCTTGTAAGGACCCTCAGTCTGCATGTGCAACATCATTATGGTCTTCCCTCCTTTTGATGTGGCTCAATTTGCCTCGCTTCTATGCATAGATAAACTTTCAGTTTTCTTCTCATTCAGGAGCAATTAACAGAAGTTTACTCCTAAATTGGGATATCAGTATATATATATAACTTAGCCTTTCTGCTTCTCCATTTCCACTTTTCCATCGTGACAGCCAACTTTTTTTTTTTTTTTTTTTTTTTTTTTGACTGGCACAAATAAATGCCACTGCATTATTCACACAGGTATCAAATGCTCAAGTCTTTCTTCATATGCCCATAAACTTGTTCTTTTCTTTCCTTTGAAAGTGGGAGGCATTTTTACCATTTTCACCTTCCTCAGCTTTACTAATTGTTAATTCTTTGGAAAAACTAATATTGGCAGAACAGGTGAGTACATCTTCCATGCTTGTGATTCAATATCCAGCAGTAGAAATGTGCTCTTTCCTGCCTAGTAAGACGATACATACATCTCATTTTAAACCCTTCTGTACACTGACCCTTGAATTTTAATACAAATATGTTATTTACTTTATACAGTGGACTAATTCCTACAGGCTATTACTGGCTATTGCGTGAGACAAGTTGTAATGACTAACAATGCTATGATAATGAGTTTGGCGTGTTATAAAGGATCTTTAAGAGATACTATCACACTATTTTTTTAGTTTACTGTCTTCAACAGAGGACAACAGAGGACAGTACGCACAATTCCACCAGGCCTTTTTTTTAACCTTATATTGTACAACCTCTTACAAATGCATGTTGTTACTTGATGTTTTCACCGGACAAGGTTGGAAGATCTAACTACAATCTGAAGCTGTTTCACCAATTATTTAGTAAACTGATAGCTGTCCATTAAAAGGGGCAGGGGAACATACATTAAATGACTAGAGAATACAGATGAACAATAATTGTGAATTTTGATTTTGCTTATCATCAAAATAGAAACAAGGAGAGTATCATCAGAGAGGGTATTCATCAGAACTGAAAAAGACGTCCTTACCAAAATTGTCTCTCTGTGGTGGTTACTTCATGCAAAAAAAAATCCAACTACTTCATGAGTTTTTATAAAAATATGTAAGAAAAGGTATCATAAAACAAGTAGAGGAGAAAAAAATGATCTAAAATCCACCTTTTGGGGTTTAGGTTTTTCTGCTAATTGGACATCATTCTCTCTAATATCGCTTCAGACTTATTTTGTGTATAATGGATGAAATTGACAAGGGAAGTAGATTAGAGTTGGAGTCAGCAGTCAAGTTAATAAAATTTCCTATGGTGATTCATGCAATCATTAAGTGTACATTGATGAAAATGCTTAGCTACAATGATATGTCACTTATAGACCAAGTAAATTAAATTAACTTCAGAATATATTGTATTAGACTTTGAAAAAAAAAGTCATTAAGATACTTCTGGCCTTTGAATTAGGAGAAGGAATTAACAGAAGGATGAGAAGTTGCCAAATCATACTATCAAAACTTTAAATCTATCAAAGGTAATAATCCTGTATTTAATTAAAAAATAATAATTAGGAGTCATTGACCAAAGATTTAGTTCATCAAGTAACTATTTAAACTGCTATTTATGTGATACGTGAGAATTTCATGACCCTTTTAAGCATTTTTTTATATATACTATTTACCGATTTACAGAAAAGAACATGAGAGAGGGAGTAGGATACAAGTTTAGGTTTGAAACACCAAGGAAATAATATATATGAAACCTTTCTCAGTGACAGGACTGAATCACTCGGTCGTTCCAACAAGATTAACATTATTCTACATTCTTCATTCATGCTGTGAATTGCATTCACTCAGGCAGTTCTATTAATTCAGTGATACTTCTTCAGTGTTAAGTACCAGCATGGATTGCAGATTCAAGCCTAAATGAAAATCTGAAGTGAGTTGTCATTCATTCATTCATTTGAAATACAACCCAGTGCACTGTACACTCTGTAGCTAAATGGAATTCGGTCTTGATAGACTACAGTTTTGATATATCAGGTTTTCCGTGTTGGGTTTGGGTTTTTTTGTTTTTGTGGGTGGTAACTGTGTGGATAAGATAATAAACGAAAAAGAAATTATTCAGGCAGTTCAACACGCACTTTTCTGGTCATTGCTTCCTTTTAAACTCTCTGTTCCTCTTTTCAGCTAAAATGTAGACTCACGCTTTAAGTTCAAATGTGCTAAGAGCTGTAATGTACTTCACTCAAGTAGAAGGAAATTATTATCTCTGTTGCAAGGGCATGCAATGTTGAACACACATGTAAGCCCCGGGTCAGAGAAAGATTTAAGCACATTTAGTAGGTTGACTCTTTTAACTAGACCCTCTAGATGTGCCCTTTGATAAGTGGAGAAAAAATTATGGACACTTTTACATATGCAATTTATTGTCAATAATAGAATGAACAGCAATTTTTTGTATTATTTCTGTGTACACATATGTATGCATAATCCTCTGATGCTTTCTGGTTTTCCCCACCCAGTTTACCAGATGTAAGGCATATGTGAACCAACATTTACAAGCAGGGCTGCTTAAATCTATTTACTACTGAGATCATAAGTACTAATAGGAAACAACCCTTCCACTTCACAAGCCATAAGTCTGCTTGTATTCTCTTGTATCTCCATTTTTCATGCATAGTCACCTTCTACTTCTTCCTGTGTGTTACAACAAATGGTCAAAAAAGGGAATAAACATCCAAACCCTGCACCAGCAACAGCAGATGAAAATGGCAGACACAGAAAAACTCATTGGAGGTGTTGTCCAGACCTCTGCGAGGGACAATGGCTGGGGAATTCAGGTGGAATTAAATTCAAATCTAATAAATATAGAGTAAATGCTTCAGAGTCATTAGATTAAAGCAATAATGTAAGGTAGTGTTCATACTCCCAGTATCTTTGTTCAGGTTTTATATGTTTTTCAGAGCTTGGTCAGGGAATTAGTTCTTTCATCCATCTGCACACTGAAAACGCTTCACTTTTAGTGAGAAGTCTTTTTAAAATCAACTATCATCGTAAGTCAGTGGAGCAAAAGCGCAAGCATAGTTTTGAGGCTTTAAAATATTTGTATGTAAATACGTCTTACTATTTGATAATTTACTAAAGGATGGATCTAATCAGAATTCTGATTTTCATCCCAAGAATGCAATAAATAGACCTAAAATGCTGGTTGGAAATCACAATCACAACTAATTGAGTCCTTTTGTTTTGATTAGGACATGGCTAACAGACCAGTACTAATTTTATTTGATAGAATGTCCAATTCCTACAATTAACTTGTAACTGACTAAACAAGTCAGATAACCGTCTAGACCATAACAAACTGAAATGTATCTGATGCATTTATTTGGCAGAATGTCTCCAATTATTGTTTTCTTTATTATTCATCTAGCTGTTCAAAATTACATGCTACCAGACTAGTTAATTTTTATCTGTTTGCTACTGAAGACTTAAAAACAACTTCCTTCATACATATAGTACTCAGGATCTGTAGGATTTCCAGAGGTCTGCTTTTTCCACCTTTTCATTGAGAGGTAATGGACTCCAAGAAAGTGTGTCCCAAAGTGGACCTAGTTTTATTTCTGAAACACTGAAATTCTGTTCTCTTTCTGCCCTGTTTTTTTTTTTTTACAAGGAAGCAGTAACAAAGATTGAGAGGAACTATCGGTAATTGCACTACTATTACCCATTTATTTTGTTTTTTTTTTTTCACATCTCTTTGTTTGTTTTACTTTGGATATCACCTGTGCAGCTATAATTTAGGGAACTGTCTTGGGACCTGCTAGGAGGGAAGACAAATACATGTTGTCAGGATCTTACTGTGTTTTTCTCCAGTCTCATTTTCTCATCTATAGCTCTGATAGGGAAAACAAGCAACTGTTTCAATTTAACTTACAAACTGCACCATCGAATTGTTCTTCCTTTACAGTACTATGGGTTACAAAGAGATCTAAGACAATTAAAAGGAGCAGTTCTAGAACAACTTGTGTTTGTATTCTCAGTGACCTCTGCAGGGTTGGGTTTTTTTTTTTTTTCCTGTCTTGTATAAGCCTGAGCTGTTTCTAAACACAAGCTGATACAAATCTGGTTTGCAATAATCTGACATTTGAAAGTCCAAATAAATTTATCTCTGTGAGCAACAAACCACAAGTTCTTTGGTCTTTTTTCCTTAAAAGATGACACAAGGAAAGAAGTTATTTACTTTACCTCTATGTATAAATTATATTTTAAGCTAAGAGGAAGTTATATTTTCAAGAAAGATACAGAAACTGTGTAAGTTTACTCACTTTATACAACCAAGTAGTACTATTAAGTTTAGTGCAATTTCTCAAACAAGAAAGAACCAGAATGATGTGAGAAAGAGGAAGAGGGTAAAGTATCAGAAATTATATTCACTATAAGAGAAATTGTGATGTGAAAGTCCTCTGTGGCATATGAAAACCTAAAAACAAATACATACTTTTTAAAAATATTTATAGTACCTAAGTATCATGTACATGCACATTCTTTTACAATAACTGCTCTTCTGTGATATACATACAGATTTTTTTTACTGTTCTATGTCATCAACTATGTTCTTTCAACTTCATTTGTTGTCTCATACCGATTGTTTAGGTTTACCCTCATGTCTTCACCTATCAAATTTGAAATCTCCATATCTAATTAATTTTAAACAAGTAAACCAGCATGTCAGTTGCATTTTTGCAATCCTACTTGTTTCTCCCTTCACCTAAAATTTTGTGTTATGGTGATTGTCCCTCAGTACTAGTCATTTTAAGTGGATGATTTACTTAGTAGCTGTTGATTTACACATCTAATTTTGCACATGCTCCAAATACTGCCTGTAAGAACACAAACCATACAGTGTTGTCATATGAATGTCAAATAATCTTCCAAGCCTTCCAGTGAAAAAAGAAAACCTAACAATATATCTCTTTGTTGTCATTTGTTTTTCCTTCTTTTGTAAACAGAACTAGCAGATCAGTAGATAATACAAGGAACTAAGAAAAATTCATGTTAGAGTTTTAATTCATGATTTAGTCCTAAAAGTCAGTCAGAACTGATGAAAAGAGTATCATCAGGGAGAAGCAACACTGTAACGCAATGCTGATCTTTCACATTTGAAATTCAATGCCAAAAATAATGTATCTTATTTTGCAAATGAAGTCAATCTTATTTACATCCAAATCCCATCTTTTATTCTAATACTTTGTTTTCTATAGGCATTCACTATAAAAGCATTTCATTTTACAAAATATTGAGGACAAATGAGTCACCGTGAGAGGCTTCCTATACCTTAAATATTTTAAATGATATTAGATGCAGTAATTGCTAAGGATTTGGGTTTTGGTTTGTTGGTGTTTTTTTTTTTTGGGGGGGGGGGGCGTGTTTTTTTCTGGTTTCGTTTGGTTTAAATCTCTTGCATTTCTCAGCTTTGTAGTTTTACCAATGGATCAGCACCCAGCACCAGACTGGCGTTTCCAGCTTTAGCAAAACCTTCTTTGCCTTAAAATTATCAAAAGATGTTGCCCACGGTACTGTTCTGCTGTGTAGATGTCCTGCAGTCAAGAATGATGACATGTGGGTGGAGGCCCAGCCAGCTGAAGGGCTACACAGCTTTTCCCAGATCCTATGGGAGCACAAACCACACCTGCCAGGACTGCTGGAGAGCTAAGGGAGCTCTCAGGGTATCCCAGTATGGAAAGCCATGAACTCTCAGCTGTGGATCTCACAAGATGGCAAGACTCTTGACTCTTCTGCCACTTCTGCTGAAGAGCTCCAGCTCCTCCTCTGACAACCTGAAGATATTCTTTCTCCCTTTGGTTTGCTTATTCCTTGAGGATCTGAAAAATTCTGGAAAAAAATAAGGAGAGGTTGATTTAGTCAAGAGCAGAAATGCCAGGCAGGAGGTAAATATTTAACTTACCAGCCAGGATGTGAAGCAAAAAGTAAAATGGAGAGAAATGTAACAGTCTATAGCCAAAAAGATTAGTTAAAAAATTGTCCATTAATTCCATGATACACCTATGGTATTATAGAAATCACTTTCCCCAGTAAGTTACTCTCTTTTATTGCTGACCCTGGCAAATGTTCCCTTCTCTGGGGAGAAAAGACAAATACAGGGGAATCTTATTCAAATCACCATTTAGATTACAAGCACCATCATGATTAGAGAGGTCAGAAAGAGTCTATAAAGTGAATTGTCCTGAGATTAATTTAGAAAGATAGGCAAAGGAATGAACTGAAGAAGCAGTGTTATAAGACTGGGACTGAGCTATGGAGCAGCTGAGAGATGTGCCAGATTTCTGACACTGAGCGTATAGTGCCAGGCTGCCAAAAAGTGCGTGGAAGTCAGGGGCTTCCTGCTGATTTCAAAGGCTTCGGATCAAGTTCTGGACTCTGTGCAAAGCTATTTTGGTTTTGTCTCACATTCCTCCTTCTGAACAATAATTATTACATCAAATTTTCTCATTATCAACTATTTAGTCAATTGCTTTTTCTCATTATTTGTTATTAATTCACTTTTGCCAATGTTTAGAAAGTTCTTGCTCATTCATTTTCATAGAAACGTATACACATCAATCATTGCCACTTGAAAATTCTGTATTCTATTTCCTTTCTTATTTTTAGGCATGCTGCTGACATATTTCCCTCATTCACAACTTTATTTTACTGCCCAAGGTCAAATTCTTTTCTTGAACTAATTACAAACTAGTTCATATTTAGAACCAGTGAAAATAATGTTGTCAGCAGCAATGAATATATCATTAAAAACATGTTGACAAACAGCAGAAATGGGATTTCTTTTGCCTATAAGTTCAAAGCCCGTGTTGGTATCAAACACTGTTCTGTCTTGGTTTTTAGCATTGTTTTAGTTATTTCATTCATATTTTGTTGGTTTTTATTGTAATTCGAAACAAACAGATGGTATCTTCTACAGATACATCTCCATTAGCAGTTCAGCCTGTGTCAGGAGCGCACGCCAGAAGCAAGTCTGGAGGCATCCACCATGAGCAAACGATGTAGTGGCGTAGAAGCAGTTCTGTGAAATGGAACAGTGGATGCTGAAGACCCAGAGTGGTACAAGGTGACCTTGAAATAGCTCTAGTCTGGCCTCCAGTCATGCACCTTTCAATTCAGTTTCATCTAAACGGATCCACTTTCTGCATTTCAAGATTTCCCTGCGATAAGAGGCAAAGTGCACTAAGGGGACACAGCTGAGAAATGTTTCCAAATTGCACACCTGATCCAGATGAAAATGCTGATGTAGGTGTGCTTTGGCATGTTTTGATTCACGTCAGGGTGCAGTCTTAGAGGACGTGAACTGGACTTCTTTCAACAGCAAGTATTCTGGAAAATGTACATCGGGAGCTTACCTAGCACGCTCCAACCCAATCACCAATGGAAATTTTGTCCATCAGACGTAAACTAGTCTGAAGTAAAAAATAGCAAAACACATATAGATAGTTGCTGGGTCCTCAGCACTATCTGTTTCTCTCTGCAGATCCACAGGTAATTCCCTATGCTACCTGCCAATATGGGCATGGCCTACACCACTGCGGTGGGCTCTGTCCCTTACCAGTTTATCTCTGGTCTCTGTCTCCTCAGACGCAACGATTTTTATTTTTATTCTTGTCTTTTTGTTTACTTCATTGACTGTTATCCAAACATTAAATACATTTTAAACAACCAGGGGAGCATTATCAATAACTAGACAAATTATACAGTCTCATAAATGAATTTGAAAGCACTCTTTGTTCTTATAGCATATCTCGGGGTACATGTAATCCTTTATTAAATATTAATTGTAGAATTAATTCAGAAGAATTGCTGGCAATTAATGCCATTTATAAAATAACTTTTAAACAACATACATGTTACAGTAATAAACCTGTAATAAATAGTGTTACTTCAATGTTCATTTATTTGATTTGATTTTTACAAGTGTTTAAAGAGCAGTTCTGCACTTTGCTTAAGAGAAAGAATTACAAAACAAATGATCATAAGTAACAAGATTCTTGGGTTTAGGACCAAATCTTCAGTTTTATAAATAAGAATTCTGGGGGGTTGATGTGTAAAAGTTAGTCAGATTACAGATACAAATAGGTAATACAAACAGACTAACCAATTGTCTTTGCTTGTTCATTGCTATTCGCTTAACATCGCGAAGCCTGTTAGCAGCAAAACTCAAGTTCTTTTTGAGCTCTGACTAATTTCAGATAGCTCCTATAATCATGGTCTTATTAACAAATAATATATTTGTATTTGACATTGCTAAAGACTGTGTTAAATCACATACGTGATTTCACTAGGCATTTTATACTTGAACACCTGAAAGGGAAAAAAGGAACATATCTGAAAAATTCAGTTCTTTGAGGAAAGGAATATCTCTATATATCTCTATATATCTGTGTCTGTGTGCCTGTATTCATATATGTTGCTATATATATATACAGAAGCACACATATAGATATATACTCTGTATATGTATCAGTTCTTTGAGGAAAGGAACATCTATGTATCTATAGGAATATATAGGAACACATATATACACACATATTGTCTGGAATACAGTATTTTTTTTTTTTTCCCTGCATTTGTACAAAGTGACCGTGAATGTTTTCATCAATGCCTAATAAAAGTACTAAGGGCAGATAAGTAGGAGACGAGCACTAGATTATTCCGAGCTCTTAGTCACATAAATATATTCTGATATTAACCTTGGGACTAAAACAAGGAAGACAAATCATGACCAGAAGGAGCCAATCCTTCATTTCTCACCTTCAGCTTCGGTGGAAGCTTTATAGTATCTCAAAGTTGAGCAGGCAAAAATCTTCATCCAGCTGTCCAACACAAGATGGAGAGGGTAAAATAGTTCCAGTACAGATTTTAAATAATTTTCACTTTAAACATCCTTTCTGTTCTAGCATCCCTGAGTCCCCACAGAAATTCTGTTAGAATATTAAATTAGATACATCAATATAATGAAAAATTTCCTGAATTGATAAAGGTATATGTAGTCTGTGCATGAACTGAAGATATCTTGACACTCTCTATTCCTCTACCTCTGTGTTCAAGCATCTCCCAAACAATATACTGAGATGTTAAGCATACACAAAAAGTGTAGTTCAAATATATGGTGATAATTCAAACCAAGCTATAAAGTAGATGTAATTCCAGAAAAGCTAAAATAAAAACACTTTCTGCATGTTCATTAGTTATTATTGGACAACATAATCCACATAATCAAATAAAAAAATTATGTCCAGGACATTCAAAGCAACATAAAATGTTCAATGCTTGCTGCATTGAGATTCAGCAAAATCTGAGTAGAATTTTAACAGTGTGCTCAGAAACTGCCATTCCATGTAAATCCCTGAGTGGGCTACATCCTTCTTCTTACCTGCTTCTAACAATACCTTCCCAAATTATCTAGGAACTTACATATATTTATCACATTCAGTAACCTGCATGTTCTGCATTTTATTGTATTTGAGTTTTTTAATCATTATTCACATTAAATTCAGGGTACTAAATCTGGTCTGTAGAAACAAGGGAAGTTTTTCCATTCTTCATTCATACAATATAAAACTTTATTGTCTATGGTTCCTGATACATGAAAACTTTAGTCTCTCTTTAAGTTTTATTAGACTTTAAGGTTTGTGTTTTCCAATAAATGCAGAAAGTATTTCTGTGTTAACTTCCCTCTCTCTACATATTAACTGAAACATCAACAGATTTAGTATTTACACAAGTCAGCCTGATCACACCTTGATCTACTCTAAGCTTTTTCTGCAAAATAAGATCAGCAGGAGTCAAGATCAGAAAAAAAGGATCAAGGACACTAGGGGTTCAATCATAGCTCATCACAAGAGAATATTTTTCCTTAATATTGTTTCATCAATAGAAAAAGAAAATTACAATCACTCCATTATTGAAAAAAATAACTAAATGTATAGTAATTTCAAATATGATTGTCAATATTCTGCTATGCATAAAGCCTTTATAATCAGTTATGCAAAATCTATTCTATTTTATATAAACCCTGAAGCAGGCAAATCAATTACAAATGTAGATCTCATTTCAGGAAACATACCTACAATAAGCACATCTATCTCTTTTTTCAACACATTTTGGGAATTAGCCTTCACTTTCCAAATATTGGAAAGAGATTTTCTTTTATTTTTATAATCCATTTTAATGAGATTTGGCCAAACATTATGTTTCAACTGATTCAAATTGCCTCATACAGCTGTTCAAAATCTTCTAAATAGGAGAAATAATAAGATATTAAAAATAATCTCACTGGTAAAAAGGAGACGCATTCCAATTTCTTTTTTTATCACACTGTTTTGTAGAAAATGTGGGGTTTTCAATAGCACTTGACAATTGTGTTATCTCATAATAATTAATAAAAGTTATCCTTCTTCCTGGAAATAATTTAGAGTGCGGTGTGAGACCACCGTGTGAGCTTTGTGCTTTACTACAGACTCACAAGACCGTGAGCCCCATGAGTTACTTGAGGGCTGTCAGGTGAATTCTTCTAACAGCCTGATATTGTGTCAACAAATAGAGTAAACACTGTGAAACGGTCAGCTCTGATCTGGAGAACCACACGTACCGAGGGGCACATCTGTCCTCTACAGTGGAGCACAGAAGTACCTCCAACTCCACCTAGAATATCATCTCATACTAGTAAGTCCACGTGGAAATCCAAGCTGGGAAGCACCGTACCTTTCCGCCTTACCAGCTCAGATCACGTAGGGATGTAACCGGTTCTGCTCGGCACCGAGTCCACGCAAAAGTGCTGCAAGAAGGTGGCTGGACTGTTGCCAGTCATTGCTGGCTTCCTGGCTTCACACGGTGTTTTCTGCTCATTCCTTTCCCAGCACAGCATGAGATGGGCTGGCTGAGGTGCCTCTGTGTTACAGTGTCCTTTAGATGGGCCGAAAGATGTAATGCAATGAATTTTACAAATAGCTTGGCCTCTCAGCTGGAAGACGAAAAAAAAAAAAAATGTTGCTAGCCAAAACTCATTCCAAACAGCTGAAACCCGTTGGTCCTTCCAAAATCAGTTTCTGTGTGGCCTATTTGACATGAAAAGGCTCATAGACTCCATAGAATTAGACATAGGCTCTATAAAATATAAACATTTATAATGAGCCTATTCCAGCAAGGCGAGGCACCCACCAGTGGTTTTAAAGCAGAGAAGTCTGGGAGAAGGAGGCCAACAGCTCTACACATTTTTCTGAACAAGAACCAACGAGACAAAGCATTAATTTTAGATTGCATTCTACCACCTTATCTCTACATTCCAGGTGGGTATAAATGAGCATTTATCAATGCTGACCTCTTTTGTGCTTTTCATCGATCTCCGAAAGACTCTTTTAGACTCTGCGAGCCTCTCTGCAAGGCTGGCAAAGGGCCCCTCGTGCTGGATCAGGCGGCCTTAGTCGAATGTGAGAAAGCCTTGTCACGAAAATCCTCCGCTAATACAAAACACAGCAACATGGTGGTTACTTGCTCTATCTAGTTTTTTCATATTAATTCCTTAGCTGCTGATTCTTTTGTCACATACTAATTTCGCATGCAACACTTGATAATTGAAACTTTGTTAATAGTGTTTACTTTCTCTTAGCTATCTTATTGTCAGCCACCTGCAACCAATATGTCTATTGTGTTCTCCAATTATGTTTGGGTAATTATGTACCACCATCTTCTCCTTTCTTCATTTTCTTTTCTCTGACTTGTAAATTGTATTGTTTTTGAAGAAAGATTTCTATTATTTCAGACAGTGCAAGTAGGAATAACAAGTAACCAAAACTGAAAAAAAATAAAAAAAGTTAAGTCACCAGCTCAAAAATCCTATTAAAACACATGCAAGCACATTGTTTCTGTGGGAGTGATGAGGAAATGTTCCTTTTCATTTGGACACTGTAAATATCACCAGTGATTTTGTGGTTCCACAGTTTTACTGCAGTTTAGTAACTTCCAAAAGGATGAGGTAAGGACCCACTTGTCTTCCTCACTGTGGCCAAAAGGACATAGAGCATGTTGACACTTGCCTTCCAAAAACGGTTAGCTAGAGGTATCCTGTACCATACTGGTGCAGGACTAATTACTTCCTAAAAGCAAATCCTAAATTCCAATGGCAAACACAGGCCTTACTTTACGGGCGAATGAACGCGTTTTCCCTTTGTACTCCCATCTCCCTTCCCACAGTATCTAAGTTCATACACGGAACACACCTCCTCCAGCAACGACCTCCCCGGGGGCCACTCACCTCCCACCAGAGTCCCAGCACCATCACCACCAGTCCCAGTCCCAGCCCCAGCCCCGGGGAGAGGTACCGGCACTGCCTGCATCTGCGTCACCCACGTCTCGGCCCTGGTGGCATTTGTGGAGGGAGGGCTATAAAACCCGTGTTATCTCTGCCAATACTTCTGTTTGTTGGGCCACTGAATTTCATGCAAAAGAGTGTTAATCCTGGGGGTTTAAACCCAGTAATCTTTACCAGCTAATTTTTTATCTGGTTTTTGGAATTTTACTACTTTAACATGGCGTTCCATAAATTCCCTTTTCCTTCTACGCGCAGTACATTTAATGTGAACAGAAACGATGGGAAAAAAAATGTAAAATGTACTGTTCTGCGGTGTCTTCAGGATTTATGATATGCAGATGCAGGTCTAATTTTTCAACAACCTTGAATCTTCCAAAAAATTGGGTTTCCATTTCTACATAGCCTCTGTCTTCATTCAGCATAAAGCTCATTGCATTGCTAGTATTTACTGAACCACTGCAGTTATCAGCAATACAAATGAATGTATTTTCTTCGTAAGCTTTCCTGAATTCTTATATATTTTGCTACATCTAAAAGCCACATACTGTCATTTTGCTATGCAATAGAACATAGCTTTGAATCTGCTACTTACCCCTATAAAAGAGCAACTGATGCTATTTCTAGTAAAGAAAATATTTTGTTTTATCTGAACTTGGCAATGTTTCTTTGCTCAGGGGATATTTCTGTAGATATCCTTTCCATTCTGCTTAATATGTAATGATGTTTGTAGAACGAACATTTCTGTAGCTTTACATACAATTTTTCCGTATTAAAAAAAAAGACACAGGAATTAACATGCAATAAAAATATCTTGTTCTGCTCTATTGCAAAAAGAAAATATTTTTTACACTAGTAATGGCCTTTAATGTCACTTTTAATGTTCCCTAAACTATTTTATCTGTCCAAAATTAATCTGAGAAAAGAAAACTCCTGGGAGCTTCATCAAACCACAGGATTTCCATTAAGTGGTTTTATGGTGCCTTAAATAAAACAAAGTTATAAATTCTGAAACATTTTGACAGCCAAATTTAGCTTATAATGTATTTACCATTGTATTTTAATGAGTTCATCGTAATTGTTAATGTTTTTTCCCGACTTCATAAAATACAAACCTAATGAATAATTTTGGTCTACTTTTCTATAAAGCCATTTTTAATACTTTAAGCTAAGTAGTGATTAATCCATAGTTATCACCATGAAAATTATTAAAACCAATAATAATATCTTTAGGGATGTATTAATCTATTAGCCATGCCTTAATTAAATCTAATGTAATTCAGTAAGGTGGGGATATAGACATACTAAAGGATTTTGAAATTTTCTGCTCATAAAGCCTCAGGTGTATGCGTCAGTAAATTGCCATTAACCTCCATGGAATTTTGCTGATTTACACCTTTTGAGATTTAGCTCTAAATGCTTTTGTTCTTTCATATCACTCATTAACGCAGACACATGCATGTATTCACGTACACGTTCATTCAAGGGAAACCAAAGTGACACCTCATAGAAAGGTTTATGACGATGGTGCCATACTCACAAGGGGGAAAAAGCTAAATATAATCCCAGATGGTATAGAACATAGATCCTGCTTATCGGTTATTCGCTCTGTTTTTACCCAGGGATACACTTGGCTGGTAGATTTGCCCTAAATAAGGATATCCCAAACAAATTATGTGAAGTAGGTCATGTTAAAAAGAAAGTTTTTTGATGTGTTAGGCCTATTCCAACAAGGAATTTTTCATCCAGGAAAGAAAATTGCTGTTAATTGTAAACTACATCAATAAAATATTTTAGAACACTTATTCAGATGTACTAAACATAATTGGGCAAAACTATGTGAGAGGAATACAGTGGTTAAGACATATATATATAAAAAAAATCTCAGAGCTGATATCTACTTTCCCCTTAGGCGACAGGTATATTGCATACCAGAGACACCTAATGTTCATTCATTGAGCCATTCCACTGAGATTTGGCATTTGTCCTTCAGAACTTCCTGGCACCAACAGAAGTGTTTACTTCAGCAAGCAAAGCAAAAAAAAAAAAAAAATATCCACCAAAAAAATCAAAGAAAACACACACCACCTTACCTGCTATTCTGCTAGGTTAAAGAACACACTACTAGTAATGATTAGCTAGTCCCCCTTCTGCATAAATTTGTGTTTAAAAATGTGTTGCTTGAGAAAATCTGTTCTGTTCTACTGGATTTAATTTTTTTTTCCCAGTTTTCTAACAATAGCTTCTGCCATCTGAGTCTGGGCTGTTGATATTTGTATCTTTTTGACTCTATTAATAAAATCTAAGTAGTTCTTTTTTTTGCACTACTACTGGAGTTGCACATTTTCTCACCATTAAATAAGATTTATCATAGCATTTTTATTTTGTTACTACCAACAGACATACTAGAAGGAACAGTACAAGTAGGTGATGTAACTTCTGTCCTCACATCATCAAACCCAAATAAGATTGGACTTGCACGTACTGATATTTAAACATTGGCAGCCATGCCTTCCCAGTCTGCACTAACAGAATGACTACCATCAGTGCTGGAAGATGTTAAGTATTAATACCAACATGGCCTTCAACGTGCATAAGATAAAGCCAAAACTAATTAGGAAAAATCAATAGAATAAAAGCTGTTACGACCTGGAATGGAACCAAAACAAAAGCTGAGCTCAGCTTATTGTATGGATTTCTAATAGTCCCTTTTCTAGATTTTCTCAAAACTCTCTTCAGCAAAGAGGACATAAGTCAAAATGCTGATGAAACACACACTTTGAGGTGGTATTGCAAAACTTAGTACTAGCTTCATTTTAGAGTCAACAGAGGCTCCCTCAGAGGCACATTCAAAGGAAAAGACTAAGTTTTGGTGCTGTAAATCACCTTTTACTGGCCATAGAAGGAACCTAGGAGATTAACCCATGTCAGGTAATGTTAACCCTTAATCTAGTGGAGGCTTAGCCTTTTTATCTATTTTCCTTTCAAAAAACCGACACCATCAGTTTAATACGCATTTTTAAAACTCTTGCTATTTTAATCACAGTCATTCAATACGAAAACCTGTTTAGCTAAGTGTGTTGTAGCTTTATGGAGATCAAATCTGTGCTCTTACTATAATCTTTGCCAGCACAGAACTCCACTGCGCACCGTGGCTTCAGTAGGATTAAATATAGAGGGCAAAACATTGTCTGCTTTTATACTTTCTCTTAGGTCTCTGTCAGATACCTAGAGATTACGTTCCCCTTCTAAATTAATTTTTCTGATGATATATTAATTCCAAATGAATTGTTTTTCAGTACCAATGGCAGTCCAAAGGCCCCAAATAGTTTACAGGCACAGTCAGAAAAAAAAAAAAAAGTGAGAGAAAAAGGTGATTTTTTGTTGCAGTACCCATACCTTTTTGCAATTCAAAACTACTGTATTTGTTACCTAATTTTCCTGATAACTATCAGCAGGAAGCCCTTTTAACTGTGACCATTTAAATTCAGCTGAGGAAATAACAGCTTTGTATCTATAAAAATGTAATATATTCCAAAGAGAAAAAGACTAGGGATTGATGGCTTATTGTTTTAGTTTAGACATCATGCATTCAGCCTTCAAATTTCTGCAACTGCACTAAACATGAGACTTGTACTTTTTCCTGTCTTAGAATCCAGATGTCTATCTTCAGAAATCAGTCACTAAATCCTCAAAAAGCTGTTATGATAAAGCTATTTTATCATTTAAATGTGCTTCTGGAAGTGCAGATACTACTTATAAAAGTGGTCCATTTTGCCACTAGACATGATAAAAATGGAGATAGTGTTTTCAAACGTGAGGTGTTTGCCCACAGTCATGGATAATGGATGTGTAAAGCAAACACTTGGCTAAACATAGCTGAGTTACAAGGAGGTATGTGTTGTCAACAGAAGTCTGTGATGTCACCAGTTACCATTCAGTCCCTGTATGTCATAAAAAGGAGGAGACCTTACCTTCTGCTCTCTCTGACTAATGTGACAAATCCTTCTGATGAATGTTATCTAACAACCAAATGACATATAACTTTAATGATTCATTCCTTGTGTTCAAAGTGGTTGTGATAGGACATGAAACTGTATTATTTTTCTGGTGTTCTTGATAGGTACATGAGTCATTTGTGGGCCAGGGTGGGGAGAAGAAAGAGAAATGAAAAAGTAATTTGCATTGCTCAGGCAAAGATCTCCATTTTCCATTCAAAAAATCTTTCTTTGCCCAGAAGAATTTGGTTACCTCTGTATTTTATTCCTTATTATTGCCATATACCTACCTTTACAATACTGGCTACAAAAGTAGAAGTCAGACTCCTCCAGTGAGCTATACTTTGATAAAGACAACACGCAGGATCCAACTTCAGAGACAAGCTCTCAGTGTTGCTCAGTGAAATAGAGAAAGAAAGCTTTGTTGCATCCCAAGGAAGTTTCATGTATGATATGCAATCAGTTTTGTACATAGAATACATTTTGCTTTCCAGGTCGCTCTTGTTTCATTTTCTTCTACCATGCAGACCTAGACCTAGCGAGTATGATATGTACGGTTCAGGCATACAAAGCAATTATTTGTTGATTAGTACACACAATAGCTGGGTCTCATGGTCTGCTCAGTTAAACTTTACATGCTCACCACACCTGATGCAGATAACCTGATGAGTCTTTGCAAACCAACCAGTTTCCAGTCTGATGGGGACGGGTCAGCCACCACTGATCCTTGGAGCATCTGACCCTTGATGTTTCTGGTTTACCATCTTCTGATGCCATTTTACTTAGAGCTTTACAACTTTTCAGTGCAGAAATTTTCCTCTTCTCCCTTTGGGTCAGCTTCCCCTCAACAGGTGTGCTTCTCTTTGGGTTCTTACACATCTTGCATTGCTTTACCTCACTGGCTTTCTCTCAAAACAACAACAATATTCTCATTAACTGAGCCAAGGGCAAACGGGTACCTTCTGCCTGGCCCTGGGGGACTAAGGGACCTCCCTGTCCCTGCCCACACCCCCGGGGCTCACCCTACCTCCAGGACCCCGGGAGCAATCTAGGATTGCTCATTGGGTGCAGCAGTCCCTTGGGAAGCTAGCAGAAAGATTTTCATTAGCCTAAAGTATGGTGATTTCTTCCTTGTGTATGGGATGACTTCTTAAACCTTTAAATGTCATAGGCACAAGGCTGCATGTTAAATGAGGACACTCCTCAGAAAAGTCTTTCTCTAGCAGAAGAGAAGCGTCAAAGGCCCCAAGACAAAGAATTATTTAAATACTGTAGTGGGGAAATCAATACCAAATTAAAAAAATGATACTTCATGGTTAAGAGGAAATAGCAAAATAGTACACGACCAAGTGCCAGCTGTCCAAAAATGGTAGCTTTCATCCCCAGAATGTTAGGAGTACAAATGTATAAACATTTTGCCTATAATAAAAGTGATGCTATTTGTTTCTCTTACCTATAGCTTTATGACTCTACCTTAGAGTGTGAGGAACCTGAAACTATTCTGAAAGTGCACTGAACACAGTTCAGGCTCATCCTGATATCCCACTGGGACAGACACAAAAGGCTAAATAAAAAGTTTCGTCTATACAATAAGCAAGAAAAAGTTAGAAAACTTCTCCCATTCCATGTTTTCATGCTAATTATTTTTTAGAAGTGTTAGAACTTTATTTCAACATTTTATGCTTTTTATTGCTTTTTATTTTAAAATTAAGCATCTTTTTATACAGCAAAAATATGAAAGAGGGCAAAATAAGTTATTTGTTACTTCCAGTGTGAAATTTAAAAAGAAAAAAGAAAAAAGAAGCTTGTTCTATTATTTCCTGAATTTTCAACTCAGCTATTCAAAAAACTGTCCATTATTCTCTTGGCTCTAATTAAAACCACATTCATATTTATATCAGCATGTTTCCTGCTGGCTTGAACTCAGGGTTGCTCTTTGGTTTTAAAAAATGTTAAATAGACAAGATAAGTGAAATCCTGGCCCTGATGAAGGCAGAGGAAGTTCTAATACTTACTTTGATCAAGTCAGGATTTCAATTTATGGGAATGCTTTTTTTTCCACTGCTCCCGTTTTTTTACCCATAATTTTTCTATTAAACACTCCCATTCTCATCCGTCTTCAAAACTAATTAGTCCTTCAGAACATTACCTCATTTTCACATCTGTAGCCCACTCATCTTTGCTACCCTGAAGTAAGACAAAGAGCAAATCGTAGATTATACTGACATTTAAAGATACTGGAAGGGATAGGGATAGGGACTGGATAATGATAATGGAAAAAATAACTTAGAATCTGCTCTGGTAACTTAAGAAGCAAGTGAAATCCATGAAGTACACAACTAAGAAACCGACAGAGCATTTTCGACTTAATGTAGTGGGAAAGCAGCCACTGCTTCACATGACCTGAATTGTATGCACTGTACTGGCTGATAATGATTGTAGGAAGCTATAGGATGCAGCCTCCTCTCTGCTTGGCTTTCCATTTCACTGGGAAATCCTAATCCACAATAGTATTAGTAAAACCATTAGTGCAATATTCTGTCATGTTTTGACATCCATGCTTTAAAGAAACTCTGCAAAAATCAGAAAAAAGGGCTCAAAAATAGGTATAAACTGTAGTCAAATTCATTGAACGGTCCAGGCAGCTACATTTGTGTTCATAAACTAAACTTGCCACTTAGTACGGAATGGACTTTGTCCTTATGATTAAAAATCTTTTCCCATCCAAAACCAAATGGCTTGATACAGAATGCCTGTTGGGAATGGTCCCTGGTTCACGCAAACTTTCAAACTATACAAGCGTTATTATTTTGGAGTGTGATAATTTAATCATGGTACAATCATGTTGGGAATACTTCTAACAAATAAAATTATAGACAGGTGAGTTCCAGTTCCTAACGACATTCCCTCACACTCATGACTATAGATGTAGCCAATGAAGCTTAAAAAGCTTTAATCCAAAAGGCTTGAGATCACTTGTTCAAGATCCATAGAAGAAACTTTTATAATAATTTCTTTTACATGAATGGAAAACAAGATTTAGATTTTGAAAAAAAAATCAAAATTCATACTTACATTGTTATTCTGCGATACCCACTTCTACTTAGTCAATAGCCTAAGACAGATGTGGGAAATGTTTCAGTTTCAATTCTGCACTGGACCACTCCCAAAAACTATAAAGTATTCTTGAAAACTCTGACTACTAAAATTCTGCCCTAATGAAAACATTTCCAGAAGAGGGGCGGAAGAGACTGAAGGTGTATTTTTTTTTTTTAATTATCTCTTCTTCTCATCTTATGAAAAAGTCTCTAGCATGAAGTGATGTCCCATTATTATGATCACTGAATAATTATTCACTTTAAAAAGATCCATATTATAGTAAAATCAGGCTCGAAGAACCTTACTGTCTGAATATCATCTATATGCCAAAATATTTTTTCCATTAGTAATTGCAGATGGTAATACTTTGGGTAAAATTCTGTATTCATTTTCTCTGATATCTCCTAAAGTTTTAATACCTTAAGTTCTCAAGTAGAAAAGGAAAATACAGAACAGATGAAATCGCAAGCAAGACTAACAAAACCACAACACCTAAATATATGTAACAATTTCCTAATCCTTTTATTTTCACAGTTGATGACATCTCAATTTCTTGGCCTTTGCCTAAATAATATAATTTATTCTTTATGGAAAAACAGAGAAGAAAGAAACAGAGAAGATCGGTAAAACCGTCAGATTAACAGTACTGGACTGGCAGGTTGCAATTGCATGTCAAAATTTCTAGCAACAGAAAGCTTCAGTGCACAATATGACGATTCATGATTCAAGATGGCAGGTAACTCAGGACCAGACATGTAGCAAAATTAGCGTTAAAATGAAGGAGAAATAGATTTACAAATAGTAGGAACTGTAAGTGCATATTCATACAAAAATATGAAAGATACAATTTATAACCACCTCCAGTATTATATTACCTTATTGGTCTGTCAATTGTTGATGCAATTCAGATAAGCAGATCATAATGGAAGCCTATTATGAATTATCTAGGTTAAATTTTTGGATAAATAATTCCTATGTACTGTGATAAACAACAAGCCATTTCTTCTTATCTATATGTCAATGGCTATTGAGTTAAAGAGACAAGAAACACAAATAGGCAAATAATTATAACCTCAGGAAATAAGATTTTTTTTTTTTTCCAGCTCTACATCCTCATCAGATTCAGTTTGATCTTCTGGAAAATGAAGGCCAGAATTTTCACGTGTCAGCTTCACCTACCATCACTTTCAGAAACCAAATATAATCCCTTGGTCTATGAAGGGACTTTGTTATTTTGGCAAAAACCTCACACTCTTGGTATCTCATTTAATTACAAATAATTCACCAAAAATAACAATTAAAACTTCAACAGTGAGTTGCCTTTTCAACACCCATACAAAATTAAACATTCTGTGTAAAACATTACTTATTTTCTGTATATGTATGTTAAAATCTCATATGAAAATTCAACTTTCTACCTAAACTTCCATTACTATTTAGTGAAAGTGAAGAAATGAAAAAATCAGACACCTTCACAGTAATGCAAGTTTGAATTTAACCCCTTTTTCCCTGAAAAAGTAATCATAATACTAGCATATTTTTCCTTTAAGCCTTTTCCTTTAAGTTCTTTTAAACATAGTAATAAAAAAATAACAGCACTAAATGTTTACAAAAGGTACATGAGATTGAAATACTTAAATAAAATCCAAGACAAGGATTTCTAACTCACTACTTTTGCCTTTTTTTTAATGTCAACTCTTTAGTTGCATAGCTTCTGCCTTTTCAAACTACTCTTTGATATTAAAACATTTAACTTTCCAATGATTTAAAAAATAAATTACTGAGCAAGCACAACCTCTGTAACGAATTAAGACATTCAAGGCAAGGCAAAAAAGCCTGTGGAACACATCTATGTCTGTGCTGATATTCAATCGACAAAATCAGTTAGTACTTTCTTCAGACACTGGTCCAATGCTTTCCACTGTCAAGGCTAGTTCAATGACTCCTAGATAGAAATTTTATAGGGAAATCGTTTTTCAAAGGAATATCAATAATGATTAAACAATTCCAAATAAACCAAAACTGCTAGGAAAAGAGGAAATCAACAAAAATATATGGTATATTTCCTCACTTCTTATTGCAGTCAGTGATGTAGAAATGCAGATAGAAGATTTAGCTTGCAACAGTGCTTGAAAAAATGCATTTTAAAAAATAATAATTAAAAAAACCCCTTCCATTTTTCTCCTACTTGGCTTAGAGAAAAAGGAGGAACTCATCAAGCTCCTACTTCTTTTCTCATCTCCACAAAATTTTTGCAGTGAGTAGTCCAATAGATTTTGCACTCACATTTGTTCTTTCTTGACCCAGGGCTATGATTAGTGCATGCTACTGATTTTACTCTGCTTTAATATTTTTTTGTTCCTACCATGAAAACCTACCATTTTTCCTGATTTAAAATAACAAATGCTGCCTACTAAAACCAAATTTCTTATAGATAACATCTTAACAATTTAAATAGAAAGATCAAGTCAAAGGCACAAATAATCTTCCTAATGTGAACTTCTTTATTAAAACACATACTTGTCTTATTGAAAAAAGCCACCTTGCTATCAATCATAGTCAACTTCTAGTCAAAATTTGTCACAGAAAAATTAATTTGTTGGATGGTGATGTATGAATTCAATGAGACCAAATTTTTCTGAGGAAGTATAAAAAAAAGTATGCAAAAGTGCATACGATTATTGCAACAACAGTAGTAGTGTATCACTATGTGCAAGCTTCTACACAAAGTGTCTAACATCAGCCAAAAAGCAGAAGAGAAGAGGAGAAAACAGAAGAATTCTTTACTTTTTAGTTGTAGACTCAAAATGAAATCTTTGTAGAGATGTAGTCTTTGTAGAGGACATTTGGTATCAACACATATAGCTCTTTACATAATTATGTCACTCAAAATGTAAAACAGGGAACTAAAAGTGGATCTCATTGCAAAATACATAGTAATCAAAGTATCTCATTTCAGAAATATGGTGCCTAATTAACACTTCGGTAAAGTAGGGATTAATAAATTTTTGAATAAAATTAATCAAATGTATGATGTCTTTTGTCTCTAAAGACATATGCAACTCATACTGACACCAGAGGTAGCTGTGATAAAGTTGATTGTACAACTTTGTCATTTATTGATTATAACAGTATTGACAACATTCTCCGCAAAAAGAACGAAAAATACATTGCGGCTCTCACAGTCAAGCTTCAAGCCGTTATTTTGGATATTTCTGTGGTTTAAAGGGATTGTTTGAAGACTTGTTTCAGATGATTCAAACAGAGGTTTCAGCCTGGAGCTGAAACCTCATGGCTCGTAACACAGTTACAGGGAGCAGCGCACGTACACACATCCACCTGAAACAGAAAACATTAGCCAAATAATTAGATGCTCAATAGAATGTTTATTTTTTACACAATGACACTTTTTTTTTTAAATAAAAAATTAATACTTGATGGATTTTGGTCTACTTAGCTTTTTGTATTGTTTGTCTGTGAGTGTGAAGTTCTGCTGAAAATGTGGTTAGCACTTATTAAGCTGGAATACAGTCTCTTTTTTTTGTTATATAAATAGAAAAGAGTTCAACAGACTATGTACCTAAATAAATTTAAAAAAAAAAAGAAAAAAAAAAAAAGAAATATTTTAAACATCAGAACTGAACTGCAAAGTTATTTGTTATAAACTTTAATTTGTGAATGTTTTCTAATTAGCCTCACTGGACAGAATTTGCCATCCCATTATTGGTACGATGATCATTATAGCTATACAGCTATAATTGTAAAATTGATATAGTTACACATATATTATGACTTGGATATGAAGAAGTGGAACTTGAAATAAAAATTTGTTTAATTATTTGAGGATTACTTGATAAAAAGACTGAAATCTGCCTACTGATGAAACCTACTTGTTCAACAAGAGATTTTTGTGATACCTTTTCCTCTCCCTTTTTCTCACTTCATTCTAATATAACTAGAAAAAAGAAGGATCAATTTAGGTGATCATGGGAAACAGCTCGAGCATTAGAGTAAAATGTTAGATTAAAACAAAGATAACTGATAACACTCAAATCATTCTCAAGAGGCTGGTTTTAGGATCTGTAGTTTATTAAAGGGTTATGATCTAAGGTCTTCACAGATAACCTTAACAAGTTCAAATTTTTTTCCACAAATCATGAAGGAGCTAAGGGCATATTAAATTCAAACACAATTTATTTATTTTAATGTACACAAGCCAAACTATTCTACTTTAACTTTATTCTCAGTGAAACATTCTTTTCGCAAAATGAAAATATTTGCCCCTTAAATAGCGTATTTGCCAAGGACAGAGTAATTCAGCCCAGACTAAATGAATTTTCCAGATTATAACAAACTTCTTTATGATGGAAAGCATGTTATGCCCCACCATTGGAATTATTCAAAGTCAGGTGGGATGGGCTTTGAGTAACCTGATCTAGTGAAAGATGTCCCTCCCCATGGCAAGGGGTTTGGACTAGATGGGTTTTAGAGGTCCCTTCCAACCCAAACCACTGTATGATTGTATGACTTCAGTGAATCATCTTGGCACAGCCTATATTTTATTGGATTATACTGTTTCATAATTTATAGTCATTCATTATAATCATATAATCATTCAAATAAAATTTCATTTGTGAAAGCGTTCAAAATACTCTAAATTTTTTTTAGAAAAAATAGGAGTACATTATTCACTACTCACTGGTTATTCTTCATTTTCTCATGTATAAACATTTCCTGTCTCCCAGTCAAAAAACAGAAGCACAAACCTGTGATAAGAAATATTGTTTAGTTAATTTATATTGCTTTGATTTTGTAGTTCTTCTCTATTGCTTTTAATATTTTCTGACAAAAAATTGCTGGCAGTTATAAGTAGAAAAATCATAGAGTCATAGAATTATAGAATGGTTTGGGTTGGAAGGCCCTTTAAAGACCATCTAGTCCAACCCCCCTGACGTGGGCAGGGACACCTTCCACCGGACCAGGTTGCTCAAAGCCCCATCCAACCTGGCCTTGAACACTGCCAGGGATGGGGCAGCCACAACTTCTCTGGGCAACCTGTTCCTCCCCACCCTCATCATAAAAAGCCTCATCCTGTCTTCATAGGAGAGGTGCTCCAGCCCTCTGATCATCTTTGTGGCCCTCCTCTGGACCTGCTCTGACAGATCCACGTCTTTCTTGTACTGAGGACCCCAGAGCTGGATGCAGTACTCCAGGTGGGGTCTCAGGAGAACGGAGTAGAGGGGGAGAACCACCACCCTCCACCTGCTGGCCACGCTTCTTATGCAGCCCAGGGTATGATTGGCTTTCTGGGCCATGAGTGCGCAATTTTTTCTCCTCTAAAAAGGGGAATAAAATTCTGAACATAGAATATAATTACCTAAAAAACAAAAGCTTAATTTATGAATATGATATCAAACACATTTTTAACACATTACACGTGTTACATCTTCATTACAAACATTTGATAGTATGATCCATGTGATTCTTTGTCTCAAATAATGAACATATAAAGAAATAGTTTTTAAGCAATCACTTGGATGAAACTTTTGTCCTTAAAATTTCTTTGAATCTTAATCAAGTTCAATGTCTGCCATGGGTATATGCAGGTTTTAGTAAATTTGAAAGAAAATTAATTTACATTCATACAATTAAGAAAAAATGTGTATGCACATAGTTTCTTGAGAAAATATTATTTTAATGGTACCCTCTATAGTCTGTGAACCTCATCCATCCGATTGTTTCCTTCAACCACATTTGTCATCATTTTTTTTGGTACCTGAGATTTTGAAAGCAATTAGCACACTCTTCTACACCCTCACAAAACATAATAGGTTAAATTTATTTTCCACAACAGAGCGGGCAAATAAATTTAAACATTTCTATTTTAAGAACTCAACATTCACTTATTTACATAACTAGTGTGTTTGGCATACTTATCTTATATGTCATCTCTACTGGTCACATGAAAAAGCCCATATTTTTAAGACATTTGAGTCTGTCATTTACTCACATTTCAGCTCTTTAGGATATCTGTCTGAGGATAATGTGCTAAGTTTACCAGGTGAAAGACTATGTCTGTGTAAAAACACTAAAGACATTTAGATTTTTTATTTTCAGTCAAGACGCTGGGGAAAATAAATTGAAAAGCAGCCAGTTACTTGATTAAATTTCATAGTTTCTATCTGTGGAGCAGTCCAACAAACTCCTAATAACTCCCATTTTTCACACAATGACATGTGTTCACTTCTAAACAAAACTAATGGGCAGTGGAAACATTCATGCACGGATCAGATTTTAAATGAATAATGTCATTAGATAAAAAATGTTGAAATGCAAAGTCCATAAATACCTATTATGAAATTAATGGTGAGTGCTATATTTACTTCATTTTAATAATCAGCATAACTCCCGAAAGATATTATTTCTCTTTTATGTTATTTATACAGCATAATTTGCATCTGATTCTAATCATAAATGCATAGTCCAGCCCCATATAATTGTACCACTTTGTTGCTTGTCATGCTTCACCTAAATTTTCCATAAATTCATCTAATAATAGTATCAACTTATTTAAGCGAATGTTCAGATTTTTGTGGTATATTAAGAATGATCCAGAGGGCCTCCCGTATAGCGAAAAAATATATTTGACCATTATCCACCCAGCCAAAAATTTCAGAGCTTCAGAAAGTAGGTCATACCATAATAGTGACATTGAACTTTTCAACTGGGAGTAATTAGGTTTTATTTCCAGTGCTCAGTGACCTACTCTGAAAAATAAGATAATACAAGAATGGTTCGGTTTTATTTTTCATAATTTAGTGGCTTGCTTTATTATTTCTTTCTACTGTGTATACCTTAAGAATCCATAATTGTTACCTATCCAGAAAACAGCAGCTGACAGCTGTGTAGGGTACTTCTGCTGTTTAATACGTCGTAAAGAATCTGTTGCAGGCAATGATGTTATCATTAGGGAACAAGGATACTGTCTATTATTTCAGAGCCAAATAATTCAGCATTAAATCATTTCAACTGCAGTGTCACTTGCAGGGAATGTGAAAGCAGAAAGTTACTGTGTATGAAACAAGCTTTGCAGTAATACTTACAGCACAGAGGGCATTTGAAGCACACTTCCTTGTATATTCCCTCTAGGGTGCTTTAGAAAGCTTTTCTTTTATTTAATGGCTGCTTCCTAATGCAAAGAGACATAATAAAATGCACTTGCATCTGTTAGCTCAGATAACAAGACACACTTCTCCTTTTTGGGGCTGGGGTGTTCTAAGAGCCATTTGACACAATTCAGACTACTGTTTTGCAACATGAACTTATTCCCTCCAAAGAGTTTTGAATTTTTTATCTGGTACTAATGTCATTACAACAAGAAACACCTTCCCACCCCTGACTTTGGTCGTGCATTTGTCCTACGTAGAGGTGTGTGGGGTGGCCTGCCGCATCATGTCAACTTGTATATGATACAAGAAGTATAGCTTGACATGGGGTGTCAGATGCTAAATAACGTGAGAAGGCATGCGTGAAACTTTCACGGACAAGGGACCGCGGTCGTTCAGAGGCAGACTGTTTCTCTGGCATTTACGTAGCTGTGAACTGGGAGTTCACATGCATTTGACTCCCGTTCAGCAGAGTACTAAAGACTATTATTGGGTACTTTGTTGAATAAAGATCTATAAGAGTATATCTAAAATAATATTTGGAAAAATCCTACATTTTCAAATACAGTGTTTAAGATTTTTTTTTTTTTTTTTTTTTTTTAAGAAAATTAATTAGCTTCTGTATTCCTGCCAAGCAATCTTTCGGAAATACGTGGGATATCTACTGTGGATAATATTCTACAATAGCAGATATTTTTTTTTATTTTGAGGCAGATAGAAGTAAATCCTAGTGTTTTAATTTCAGTTCTGGCACAATATACAATTAACTCTGCAGCAGGAATTGTGTACAAGCTCCAGAAGAAACTAGGGAAAAGAGCAGAAACCAAACCAATGGATAACATTTTGCAATGGAGATTTCTTTTTGTTTGTATGAGAATGAGCGCATGCAGAATCTAGCAAATGACAAAGTTTTTATTATGTGCAACAGCAGTACGCAGAGTACATAATATTTTATGTCTCATTTGGAAGGCCATAGTAATTATGGTGCATCCGCAAAAGTCTGAAATAAAAGTCTGAGAAAATTCAGATATGAAAGAAATGTTTAGACTGGACTAAAGCATGCTGCAAATCAAAATACATTGATTTTGACATTTGAAAATGATACAAAATTTCCCCCAAAATACTTCTGACTTAGAATTCAGGGACATCAGATAGAGATTTTACAGTATAAATAGCAATTTTGTGCACTTGCTTTTAAACGTGGAAATTTTTTTTTTCTGCTGAGTTTACCAGCAGTTCACAGTATTCAGTAGCAATTACAAAGGTGGTGAAAGAAAAGAGAGTCCACAATTTCTGAATACACTTTACAGAAAAGTACAGTTTTCAGTTTTAATGTACTTCAAAAGCATCTGTTAATCACAGAGTAAGTTACAAACAGACACCAAGGAGAGAATTAACACCACAGCTTGTACCTTACTGATATGAATCAATAGTCTTTGGACTTTGAGCTGAGTAAAACAGAATTTCACACCACAAAAGAAGCTGTCAGTTTAAATGCCTATTGATTGTAAAACATGTCATTATACCACACGACACTCTTCACACTTTAACCGAGTTTTTGCAGCTACACTCTGAATACCATTTACTTGCGTGAAGCACTCACCAGTGTCAGCAGGATTAAGTATCAGGTAAGATATTACTCAGGGTAGGAAGGGAAGAAACAGCACATGCATTTTGCTAATTATACCTCTGAAAGCAGTTTTCTAAGTATTATTCTAACTTCTAATTACAGTGAGTTAAGAGTGTCCCCAGTCAAGGTTAATAATTGCTCTTTTTAAAAAAGGAAGTCGGGCTTTCTTGGGCAAGCATAAGCGTACACTGTGTGACAAATGTAGCGTAACACACCATTTTTTCACTATGTATTCTATTTTGAATGACTGGAGGAAAGTACCATTATTATTAAATGACCTGACTTAGTAATAAAAAAACACCTCAGTACTGAATGTATCACAGATTTCAGAGGAGTTGCTGTATAATGGACGTGATACATGGTACAAACTCCAGTCCTAGTATTTACGTCCTTACTATTACTCCTTCTGATAGTAAGTGACAAATATTTGCCATCAGTATATCTAACAAGTACTTGCAAATTAACATATTATTGTCATGTCTCTGACTAAAGTTCACGCATGTAGTCAGAGAAATGTATGCCACTTTGAGAAAATACATTTTAAAATGCATCATTCCTAACCCATCCATTCAAAGGACACCAGTTGAAGACAGAGCAGTGATTTCTCTCAATCAGCAACGTCCTTTTAGTGATAAACACCTTTTCCGAGCTGGAGCTGGAAGGGAGGAGCTTACATTTGCACTGCAACCGATCAGACTGCACTGGTGAAGGATGTTGGCCTATGTGAGAACCATTCAGAGCTACCTAACTGCACCTCCCAACATTTTTGGTTTCAGTTTTTCAGAGATACTTTTCTGTCTGCCGTCCTGCGTCAAGCTGCAATGGATTTGCATCAAACAATATTTACGCTGCTCTCTGGGGTTTGTCTCAGACAAAAGCCTTTTTAATTCTTTAGTGCTCAAGTCTGTGCTGGCCGCTGCTGTTTCAGAGGTTTGGGGTTTGTTTGGGTAATTTTAATTATATTTTTTAATTATTTTGGAACTAAAGTACTGTATGAAAAGCATGTAAGTGGATAAAGTCTGTGTCCAGACTATCCACCCACAGAAGTGTGTTGACATTAATAAAAGGATGAGGAAATGGATGCTTAGTCTGCCACTGGCATAAAGTGAACTTTATCTGCCCCCTTTTTTTTTTTTAAAATTTATTTAAAATAAACAAACAAACAATAAAAAAGCAGATGGATTTTTTATCATCAAACAGAAAGTTGGAATAGGTCAACCATCCACCAACAGTAGAGCAAAAGATAAAAAATACAGACCATCTCTTTCAGAAGGTAGCCCTGCTGGTGACCCTCTATCCCTCACATTAGCTGTGAAGGAACAGAACATGGTGTCGTACACGATGAACAGGAATGCAAAAGGTAGTATAAATAGAATGGCATTTGTCTGTCTGCTTGGTTCTTTTGCACATTTGTGGAAACACTGTGAAAAAGTTCAAGCACACTATCACCTGTCAAAAAATATTTGCATCAGTGTTAATGGATGCCACATTGTTGACACTGCAGCGTTGCATGTATTATTCTTTGAATCACATGATACAAAATAACCCAGAGCTTGAACTCACTAGGGGATTTTGTCATTATTTGCGGTTGAATGTTTTAAATTAATCATTTGGACTTCTTAAGTTTCAAAGCAGAGCTTTATACTGAAATAGTTAATTGGACCTATTGCCACAGTCATGTTACCAAAGAGAACGAGTATTTAAAAACATTATTAAGAAACTTCTTAACTGAGATCCTACAACTTGTCTGATTCATTTTAACCTTCTGTGAATCTTGAGACTTGTTAGAAATGCTAAAAGATTAATCACAAGCTATCTCGAGTATTTGACACCCTTCCATTCAAACTGATTCTCAGTTATTTTTTATTCTTAGAATCATTATCAGGAAATGTAGTGGTCACAAATTATCATTGATGGGGGAGTTGACAACGTAATTTTCAAGTTCTGAATATCTGAATACTAGTTTCCTTAGAAAAAATACAGCATGTTAATAGTATTTGAAATATATATAAAAAAACACGTCATCATACTCTAATTCCCGTGAGCTGCTAAAGCATTTATCTTAAACTTGCTGTAACTTGTTTCCAGTGCAATGTTGCAGAGTTGGTAAAGAAAAGCAAAAATGAAAATGAAACAGAAGCCTTAAGTCTAATTGATAATAATCTAGTTCTGTGACGAAAACAATAGCTGTTATGCACAACTGGAACAAAGTAGTGTTGCTCAGAGCCTACAATGACTAATTTCTTAAAAAGAAAGCTCTGCTATGAATAAGGTATCTGACAAACACCAATGCAAGGTAGATCCTTAGAAGAGATCTTATATGTTGAAAGCCAAAATATCAGCATCAAACATTATGTTGCAGAGCTAAGACCACCAAATACCTCCTCACTACAAAAATGGATGCTGACAGTCAAAGGTTCACACAGAACTAGCACTAACAGCAAGCTAGCCAAGAATATCAATGTTTTTCGAAATCCCACATTTCCTGCGTAACGACGCATGGAATGGTAGTCATCTGAAGGGAATAATTTATCCTAAGTGTTCCCTTTTCTGGTAAAATAGAAAACTATGAGTGACTGATATAAAATTTTCTATAATTTCCATTTTTATTTTTTATAGCATCCAAGAGAATTTTTTTTTTTTTTTCTGTGCAGATACTTTAAATGCCAGCTCTGCTCCAGCCTTTCTGACTTTTTCTCAGATCAGTGCATATCAGGTATCACTCTCACCTATTGGTGTTTGCACACTGGAGACCTCTTCTCCCCCTTCTTCAGGGTATTCAAAATAAGCTGCGTTCCAAGCTGGCAGCAAAATGCCAAACTAGCAATCAGCCCAATCCTTGAAGAAAGAGAGATGTTCGATGAATTGGAATGAACTTCAGCATAAACCGGGTATTAGTGAAAATTGGTAGCTTGGGCTTCCCTCATAGTAGTCAATGGAGAGAAAGACTTTTCTTGGGAATGACTTCTCATAGTGTCTAAGATAAAGGAATGAAACACCTCTGCAAGCATCTAAATAAACAGCTTCGAATAAGTCATTTGAGTTCTAAATTGCATTGGACTAAGTTAGATCACATGAATTCCTCCCACAGTGTTCACAAAAGTAACTATTTTAGGAAAAATCTATGATTAGCAATAAGACAGCAAGCAGCAAACCCGTTATTTCTTCTTGTGGGCCAGCCTATCAGGACAATTGTTTTCTTTTGATTTTCTACACAGATGTCAGGGAGCTTAATAGCAAATAACTACATAACCAAATTGATCTCAGAAATATTTAGTGTGGCAGTCAGGTAGGACAGTAGGTTTGGGAGTGAGGTAAGCTAATATGAAGCAAGTCGTAATAAATGAGAATCCAAATTTGATGTGTGCCCAGGTTTTACACTCCAAAAGTGTGCTTACTGTAGAGATAAACCTTTGTTACAAAGTTCATATATGGATTTGAACCTTATATTAAACTATCAGGCATTCAATTCTGTTTCTGATCCTTTCTCACTTTTGGATTGAGATTTGTCTCACTTCTGTGGCATTGTTAATTAAAACTGTTGTAACTTAATGAGCTATGGGATATAATAAGATTAACATGTTGTCTAGAAGGTGGTTGGGTTAAAAGCCTTCATAAATTACAATAAAACAATAATTAAAGGGAAAAAAAATCAAATGCTTAATGTTTAGAGAATCACAACTCTAACCATCCTGGACCTTTAAGCACATAATAGCAATGCCTGCTAAAAACTCAATCATATCTGATTGCAGTTTCTGCTCACTAGATGGGAATTTTCTACTCTGCTGAACCAAAGCTTTACACTTTCATTAGCTCACATTCTCTGTCATGACACCAGTGCCCTCTCATCAGATCGAAGGCTGAGCTGAGTGGTGCCGACAGAGAGAGGCAGATAAAAGGAAACTGATGAAAGTGCTAAATGTTTGCCTTCTGGGTAAAAGCTGCATGGGGCTTTGCTGACCAGTGATTTCCTTTGCCCTGCTCCAAGATGGGAGTGTGGCTTATGTTCAACGTATACATACTAGTAGCTTCAATTTCAACCAAATTCGATTTTTAATTTGTTTTCAGAAAGTGTAAATTTTACCTGAACTTGAAAGACAACAAATGTTTTTTGATTTCTTTCACAAAGATCACCCAGGACTGTGAATTTAAAAGATAAAAGGTGGAAACCATGAGTATGCAACTGAATTTTCAAGATCTGTACCACGTTTAGTCAAACATCATTCACCAAAATTTATAAGAACCATTTGATTTCTAAACAAGTGAGGAAGCTTTATCAGGTAATGGTGGCAGATACTTATTTTAATTACAGATGAAGCTATAGCCTATCCTTGTTTTTGAAATTTGATTCAGACTCAAAACTGACCTGAATGGATTCAAGCTGCACTGGAAAAATATATCAGTCTCAATAATGTGAATAACTTTTTCTATCTGAATCCCAGTGCAACAATCAGATAGCCAAAATATTCTAATCTGATCTGGTCTGATCTGGAAAAGAGATTCACAAACTAAATCCCTATTTCATCTCCAGGTACATAAGTATTAGAAATCCTCCAAGTGACCCATTTCTTTTTAAGACTAAAGCCTCATTTTGAAGACAAAGGAAGATAACTATACAAAAAATGAACAAGTAATATAATCATATCATATAAACATCTGAGTGATGCATTACTGTGCAAATCAGAAAACCAAAATTATTCTGGTTCACTGAAATATACAAAAACCTGTCAAATTGTAAAACAACTCAGTAAGACCATTAAAAATGTTCTTTCTGCTAATTGCTACACAAATAGAAAAAAAAAATGACTGAGTGGTATTTTAGTATTAGAAAGATCTAAAATAGAATATATAAATTAACTGTATTATAAAATATATTATAAAGTACTATGATTATAATATTTCTAAACAAAAAAATCAAAGAACAGCTCTTCTTTCAAGGAATTGATATTCACTGCTTACCTAATCATAAATTTTAGGGTAATTTCCCATTTTCATAATAACATATTTAAAATATAATTCATGAAAACCAGAATTATTAACACACAGAGGGTATTGGCCATTTTAGGTTTCTTTTTCTTATTTTATTCTATATTATACGTAGCTATTCACAGCTGAATACAAGTCAAACAAGAAGATGTGAGGACAAGAATTCAACCTCATAAATTGCTCTCAGCTTTGAAGTCCGTTGGAGATACACACATTCGCAGCTGAAACATGTCAAGCTACCAGAGTTTTGAGGACAATTTCAGAGAGCCAGACTGGAGAGTGGTTCCTAATCTGGAGAGTGGTGGTCATGGTAGAGACCTGGGGGAGGAAAAGCTGTCCAATCCAAGTTTTCCCATTGCTAACTACTATGTATGTACAAATATGTGGTTCCCAAAATGGACATTTTAATATACTTCAGTATCCATTTTTAAAAGTTCTGGCTTTAATAAAGAATGATACTAGCTCAAAGACTATGAAAGATAACTGGTGTTCTATAGTTACGTGCACAGTATTTTATGCTGAAATGTGATGTTGACATTTCAGAAATTTACCAAGTCTCTGTAGTAATTTTTGATGAAGTTTCTTTTCTATACGTTTCCTGCATTCCGTTGTTCAGCCTGTGCATAAGAGTTACAGAAACAAGTCCTTAGTTCTTAACATACAGGTTGTCAAATCCCGTGACACGTGAAAATACAGTGTATCTGTATCATAGAAAAAATATGGACATTACCATTTCAAGTGTTATTCAAGATGTGTTCCATTCTATTACTTGATAATGTGAGGCAGGATATGAGAGCAATGCAGACATCTCCAATAGAGGACAAGCATATTTTAGGCAGCATCTTTAGAATGCAAAATTGTTAATGTAGTTAATGTAGTTTCTATCAATTTCTGAAAGTCTGTTCTTAATGATCTCCTTTGCCTGAGCAGAGGTGATTCAACTGTAACATTTTCATCTAAGTCGTAATCTACATTTATTTCAAAGATTGTGAATTGCTTCATATTGCTATACATGTTACTTCATTGACTTTTTCTTATTAATTTCCTTTTCCAGTGGTAGTATTCAGACATAATATTGTTGCTTTATGAAAATTTAGAATATTGGCAGAGAGTAAGGTCAGGTGCATTTTATTAATACTGCAAGGAATTGTCTCAAATTCTGGATGATGAATTACTTTAGGTGTAATAAACTCTAAAGGTGACAAAGAAGCTTTAAACTTTATAACAGAAAAATACACGTAGGTCATGAGTGCAAAAGAAACAAGTCTCTTTCTGCCATTAACATATTGTATGTGGTAGGCTGGTTGACAGTGACTCTTAATATTCCCATTAAGTTTTTTTTTTTTAAACAAAAAAAGCATAGCTGAAGCATTCTTAAAAATTAACACCCAAATTCATCCACTGTTCAAATGATTTTTAAAAAGCCTCTGTTAAACAAGATTTATGAGACTGGACATGCCTTGCCCAGATTTTGCAATGTTTTGTTCTACTATAGTCACTTCATCCACCGGTGTCTCTGGTCTTCCTCACCCATTGAACTTTTTACCTTTTAATCAGGCAAACATTCATCTGGCTTACAGTATGTTCAAATGGCGTTGTTCTACATTTAAATCCGAAGTTTGAAAGGAACAAGGCTGATTATCATTGCTCTCCATACATATAGCCCTGAGATTTATTTAGTTGTCTCTTTGCTTTCTTAATCTTTGATTCAAATGCCTGGAAATGAAAGGTTAGGCAGAAGCAGACGGAAAGTGAAGTGAAGTAGACCCAACACTTAGCAAGTCATTCACTTTAAACCCAGGCACAAAAGCACAAAGCAAAACAAAGCCACCCCCATTTTTCAAGATTCTACCAGCTGCAAAATGTAAGTATTTTTGTTTCTTCTTGAATTTCAGCATCAGACTGATTTGCTCTTTCCCAAGGTTCACAATAAATCTGTGACCCATCAAATTGCATATTTTGCTGAAGTGCAGCCATCTTGAAAATATTGTAGCCCAGAGATGTCAATAAAATGAATGTAAGACATTGCATTTACTCTGTGGATTTATGTGAAAATGTTTTGAAAACAAATCTATTTCAGAAGAATGGTTCTTCATTCAAAATACACTTTGAGGAGGAAATAATTAACTTCACACTTTTTTTATGCTTTCTTCAGAGGGTAAAATCTAATGATGGGGAGGGGGGGTGAATGCTGTAAATGCTGCCATTTTCCAAACTTGATATTATTAATAAGGACTGTCAAGTTTAGGTCAAGCGTTTATACGAATTGTGCCTCAGTACTTCCAGTGTTTCAAACATACCTGTCATGCCCAGCAAATGCACAGTGCAGCACAATCTATGGCACTGAGAGGCAAACATGAAATCTTTTAGTAGAAATGAGCCAACGCTTTTACCTCATTTATCTGAGCTGCCACCATTTTTAATAACAATTTAATTTATTTGACAGCTGCATACATTTTCTAAATAAACAATTTCCTTGAATTTGCTGATTTGCAACATTTTTTAAATTGTCTTTTTGTTTTCTTTTTCCTTTTGTTTTTCTTTAAAAATGCCTTTTATATTATACAGAGAGAGGGGAGAGAAGAATCATGCTGCTAAGTACAGATGTGTATTTTTTGAAAGAAAATATCTCTAAAAATGTACACTATCTTTAATGCTAAATTAAAATTATTGCTGGAATGGTGTTATGTTAGCCCTAGGGTATATGTGATTTCAACATTTAATTAACTCTGAAGTCCTTCCGTAATCCGGGTTTATGTGTGTCTGCAAAGTTCAAGGCAGCCAGGCTGAATCTATAGGCGAAAACTGCTTGGAGGGGCTGATGTCCTGGAGAAGCAAGTCTGCCCTATCTGAGACAGACAGACTTTACCACATGGCTACATGTACTAAATTAAGAAGTGGGGAAGTTCATCCAAAGTGCACAGATTAAAATTTTCAATAGGCCTAAAAATGACTCTAAGGCATGAATGAGCCTGTCACTTTTTCTCTGCCTCTTCAGCAAATGATGGATACACTCTATGCCCATAATATAACCCGTGAGATATGCCTGGCTTCCTTGGTTATTCTTCATTCTCAGTCATGCTGAAATCGAGGCTGTGGTTAAACAAATCTGCTTTTATGGAGCAAAGCACTGTGAAACGGAGCTGATTATGGCCTGACACATTGAATTAGACTGTCGTGTAAAGCAGTGCTGATGATTCCATTGTTTCAGGGTCCTGTCTCCCTGCCTGAGCTTTTCCTTTGCTCTCAAGCCACACACATTTCTGTTTTCCCTTTGCTTTAGGAACCCTTTTTTTCAGTCTATTTACTATTTGCAACTGACTCCACAGCAGAATATCATTTATATGTCTGTTCAAGCAGAGGTCTAGTAACGAATGCTTTAAAGGAAGAGGATCACATTTTTCTCTACCCCTATTCTCACAGACAGATTGCCTTGTAAAAGCACTGCAATCACATATCTAAGCACTTCTAATTTTCATTTATAAAAACCTAAAAGTGTTAGCTAATTAAGGTCACTGACTAGCAACATCTACTAGCCTGAACAAATGGTCAGAGCCCAGGAAATACAGAGTTCCAAGACCTCATGATACTGTATGTCTTTTCTTGCTCTGGAGAGACACGGAACACTTAAGCTTTCTGTTTAATTGTTGGTCTTTTAGTCATTAGTCTTGACGGCACTTGGCAATGAGTTCCTTGGTCTATTTCCTATGTTTGAATCTGTTGGCTAGTCTTTCTGTGTTATTCCAGTTGTTCTTGGGCTGCGAAAATGAGCAAATAACAGTAATTCTCCTAATGTAGAATTTTTAGTAGCGTAAGAAACCTATCCCACCTTCTATGTTTCCATTCACCTTAGAAGTCCCAGTCATTGGTTATATGATTAGTTTTTATTGCTTTCAGTAAATTGTGTTCCATCTGAAACCCTCTTATCCCTGCTAGGCTTTGTTTCAGATAAGATGCCCGGGACTGCTCAGTCCCCGAGATAAGAGCACAGCATGCCAAGGCTGCAGGCACTGAGTCACTGCAGGACTCGTCCAAGAAACAAAATATATTACTCTTCGCTGCTATGTCTAATTGATACTGGTATTCAAGCTAGCTAGCTTAAAACAAGCTTGAATATATCAGTGATATATTACAGTCATCATTGAAATAGTGTAGGTATAACCATAGACCTACAGTTCAGTTTAATACTTTCAAAAATATATTTTCCTTTGGTTCTATACACCCTCAGGTTTATTGACTTCCATATTCACCACAACACATTATGATAATGTTTTTACTGAGGTAGCCATAGGCATTTAGAGATTTGAATTCCTTCCAGCATCTCATTATCAATGCATATATCCGGTATAAAAAGAACCTATGCTTAAATGGGTTCAGATTTTGAGTACTCAGTAATGCTATGAGCTGTACAGAGTTTTGTAGCCCTTCAGATTTCAAAAGAAGCTGTGAGCAGTCCCAAGGTTTAGTATTCTTCCTATATGTAAAACAGAAAATTATCTCTGCTCATTACCTATTTAGGTTTATCCCCTCATTTCCCCTAATACCTTCACAGGATTTTCACCTCAACCCTAAGCATTGCTCGAACATCTGAGTAAATTATCTTAAGATGGTCCAAAATAATGAAAAAAAAAAAAATCTTAGACTTCTAGAAATGACTGCTATAAAATACAAAATAATACAAAAGATAGGACTGGGGCCAGTGCAGAGTTAGCAGTTCATACAGGCAGGTGAAAACGTGCTACGCTCTTCAGGGACCGGTTTTCATTTTCCAACCCGGTTGCCTGATGGAAGATGCTGCCTTCATAGCAGTGGAGGCAGGGAAGGTGAGAGGTGCTCCAAAGCGCAGTGAGCGCAGGTTTGTCGCGTGCCACAGCCTGTGCTGTCCGTGGCAGTCCCCATAGCGGAATGCCATCGCGTGGATACCTGTGCGCTGGCTCCTTGGCACCGTTTCTACTGCCGAGCCAGGGACAGTTCAAGCTCAGAAAGGTCATAAACGTTAGCCAGTCTTAAATACCTGTGACTATGAAAACAGACTCAATGCCTTTTTTATCTGGAATAAAGCAAGGTTTGTTTTTTATAGGAAAAATGGAAAAGCCGTAAAGCACGGAGAGATCAACACTTGCACAACAGAAAGATCAATAAAATAAAGTTCAGCTATTCAATAAATAGAAATTAAATTATACAGCGGTGAAACTTTTTTATTATTATTTAACCTTTCTTTTCTTTGCTTTTGTTTCTTCTGTCTCAATGCCATCACATTGTTCCATACCCTCTGCAAGCTCTTCTGTTCTCTCTTACATTCTCTCCTGTCTTTTGTTTGGTGTATCTTTTTTCTATGAGGGCTACCTTAGCAATTCAAACAAGTGATTCTTGGCTTGGCAGCATGAAAATTATGTGTTATTGAAAGCCAGACTGAAGCTAATTTGTTCAAAGCTCCTCATCAAGCAAAGAAAACTACTCTTGTCACTGTAATACAGTTTCAAAGGTAATGAATTTTGCCAGTAAATAAATAAATTGCTTCTCTCTATAGGCAAGAGAACAGCCAAAGAGTATCTCCACAAGGGAAAGACTCAGTTCACCTCTTCACAGAATAACCTTTGATAACAAATGCCACACAGAAGTAGGCTGATACCTAATGTTTGTATCAAATCATGGAATATATTATCAACTAGCAAAACAAATGCAACAATCTTAAGATTTTCACTGCTATAATTTAGTTGCAATGGAAAGCACTTTTTTTTTTTTCTCTTTAATTTCAAGGACTTATTCTTACAAAAGTACAGATTGGTGACAAAACAGGCTAGTGTTCTCCTTCCATAAATGGTGTGGAGAACAGATGACTTATGCAAGTTTTCACATATCACCAATATTGCCATGTTTAAGAATATTCTAGTGTGAGTCCACAAATCCAGGTTTCATATATTCAATATAGAGTTCTCACTAAAGTCCTTGTGCAGGGAAAACATTTTAGCCCTTTATTTGAATTACGAGATTTTGTTTTCTCTTCTGCAAGAGATTGACCAATTTTTGCATTATGAACTCCTGTGCTGAGTAGAAACAATGAATTTCATATGCTGAGAATCAGTTTTAATCTGGACTGCTCCAGTCTTTCTGTGAGAAATGAAGTAAGACTAGGCTTTATATATAGCTCTTATACCGAGGTTTAAGTAAGGGTCCAAATAATAGACTCCCATTCCATGGGCAAGTATTTGTTATGACAAGCAAGTGCAGAAAAGTTATCTTATTCTGAAAAATGTTATTCTCTAATATTTTAATTTACTTTATTCAATGGATCAATTCTTTTAAACATTTATTTTAATCCATAAAACAGATTAGCCATCAGCTGCACTTGCATCTCTTACAGTTTCAATGCATGCATGTGCAACTGCCAGGATAATTGGATACATATTTTTTGGCAGGAGCATTATACGGTGCAGTATTGTGCAGCAGTTTCATTATGCTATAACAACGCAGGTGATCAAAGAGTCAAAATAAGTACAAGATTTCAAAATAAACAAAAAAGACAGGTCACACAGATACATGGATTCATAATGTTGACCAACAATCTGGTCTTTCAGCAGTTTGAAGGATCCAGGACTTCTTGAATTCCTTTAACAGTTTGTATCTAATGTTAGTTAAGTAAGAGCAGTAGGATGTTTTTCACTGACTTACTGGAGCAGGATCAGGCTCCAAGTACTATGGTGGAAAGCAGTTCATAGTGTCATTTTTAGTTTATTTCAGCATCAATGCATTGAAAAGACTTCAGGGAGAATGCGGGGGGGGGGGGGGGGGGGGCGGGGGAGAGGGGAGGGAGGGAAAACGGAAGAGCTTACCCTGGAACTGCTAGCTTAAAACCATGTTCTGATATGTTAAATATATTTATACCCTGGTTCCCATGTCTGCATGTTTTCAATTTCAACAGTAATTATTTATATGAAGCTTTTAAATAATTAAGTACCAACTGAGCTATATCTATCCCTGATACTAGCTTCATGCAGTCAAATTCAGTGCAACCTTTTTACCTTCAATCTGCTTTATGGAAATCCATTGTGAAGACAGCTAAATGGTATTCCACCTTTGCTAGTTACACATTTCTTATACTCATTATCATTAATAGCTTAACAGCCTCCAAACTGTTACCTTAATCTTTTTTATGTCAATGAGATATTCTCCAGCCGTCAACATTTTACAACCATTATATCTATTAGAAATCACTATATTTCAAATTATGTCCAATTAAGGGAAGAAATAATTACAACATTACATTTAATTGAATGGAAAATGTTGACCAGGTTTCTTCTATTTTTCCTTTAGATGACATTTCCATTAGAAGTGCTGTGCTCTGAGATATACACAAATATACAGATTTACTGTAATGCATCCTCATAAAAATATTTAATAGTCATGATGAATTCTTCAGATGAGATTTATATTATTAACTGCTTTGAACAACATTCTTTTTATATTATGCATGCTAATAAGAAAACAGGCTTTCCTTGCTATAGTATGGGACAGCATGGGGTTTTAGGTAAAAAAATTTCATATGCATTTGCTGATAATATCTTACAACCATATTGCATATTAGGTAGAAGTAATGCATACACATGCGTGCAACACGTACATGTAAAAAGGCACTCTGTCCTATTTAATTTATTTACTTCTCTGCAATGAGTTTGTACAACTACATCTTCAGATTTTATACGATGCTACAAATAGGAATTATACCTTTCACACGCATTTAATTGTAAATAGAGGATATTCTAAGATGCCCCCCAAAAGGCTAAAAAGTCTGTGGAAGATGTGCTTTGTTATGCATCAGGTAATTTTATTCCAAAATCAGGATAGAAGTGCATTTTCAAAATGTATTTGAGCAGGGTAAGTGTTGTGACTTGACCAATGCAGACAGTGTTTCAAGCGTGAGAAAGCATGGAAGGAAGCACAGATGTCTGAAGGCATTCAGAAAGAAACATTTTATCTCAAGAAAAAAAAAAGAAAAAAGGACAAACTGGAATATTTGTTTTTTAGGCTTCCTAAGATTATTCACTTCTCTCACACACTTAGCTGAATAATGCTATGAAATGAATCATTAGCTCACGTAAATTTGTTGGAAATCAGTAGGAAAGGATCTTTGAAGTTTTTTCTGCACAGCCCCCTTCTGACTGAGTCCATGAGTTTAAGGGTGATGAGAAGGAGAGTCTGCATAGCTAAGGGCAAGATCGGAGTTCATCAGAGGTTCAAGTGCTGACGAACAAGCCCTTTAGCTCTCTGAGGATCACTTGTTAAAGACAGGAGAAGCCACCTGCCATTAGAGCTGTACCTGTGATACCCACCAAAATTTCCTTCCAAATTCTATCCACTTTAATATTTTCACACTGCAACTTACAGAACTGGGATTGTGACATACATGTGAAAGCCTTTGGGAGCTAAGTGCGTACCTCAGTGTTATTCAGAAACGCGTTTATCTGATGGCGAAGCCTGACAGGAAATGAGAAAAAGATGATGTGAGCTAGCAAGAAACTCAAGGAACTGCCCAACAGATAACCACTTTCTTTTTCTTTTTTTTTTTTCATATGAAGATTTTTTCTGTTAATGTCACTCAGTTAAACTAGTGCATCTCATAAAGCTTAAGAGTTTGCTGATCGTGCAGTTAAATTTTAATAATTTTCTGTGAAACCTCTGCTTGCTAACTAAACAACATCATAAATAAAATACTTCAAAGGTGAACAGAATGTATGCTGTTGCTTTACCAAATTGATGTCACATCATATAATAAACAGGTACATCAAACGAGTCATTAATATGGCTTCTTTTCTTCTATCAGTATCTAGAAGGGATTTCTGTCTTTCTTCAATGTGATGCTAATTCAAATATTAGGACTACTCTACATCTTTGAAGAGAAACTAATATTAACGAAGTGTAATTGCAATTAAAATTACAATATCATATTCAGAAACTGATTTATGTTTTAAAGAGCTAGTTTTTATGCAAACAGAACTTTCAAAACCTCATTACTTCCTTATGCCATCAATAGGATTATTAAAGAAAAGAGTGTAAGAATTGATTTCAAAAGGGATATTAAAATTTATTACATGTTTGTTAACCTACAAGAAAAAAAAAAGAAAAAAAAAACCAAAATAATAACTGAAGATCTATAAAAATTCTGATTTTCCGTACATTAAACAAGATTTTCTTCTTTGTCTGTCTCTCTGTGTCTCCCTTTTATTATTATTATTCTTTTTTTTTTTTACTGGTTCATCTCTAGGTCAAATCAAGTTCATTTATGTCCAGTAGATTATTCCAGTTAAAAGGAAAGGCAGAGATTAAAGAGTATAGTGAAATACCTTCCAATCTGCCATGGATGCAGTATTTAATATTAAAGTCAGGTGACATGAATGCAGCTAGGCCTTGGTAGCTAACCTAGAGACCTCCGGGTGTTGAGCTGGAAGAGATGAAGTCTGATTTTGACTTCATAGTATAAACAGAATGTCATCCACCCATCAAAATTCCACCCACAGTGAACCCCTGGCACGGTTAATGATTATAATCTTCACATTTAATCATGGGAACACAGTGACAGGCAAACAAAGGTTAGCTAAACTGACAGTTCAGGCTGTTTGAATGGAAAAGGGGGACTTCACAAGTTTTATTTTAAAATGTGTATACTCTTCCAACAGCACTTTTCAGCTTTATACTACAAGAGTGTACAAAGCCTGGCTGCTTGCAGAAATTGGCAGTGTGCATAATTAACCTTTAAACTGCAGAAAGACTGGAAACTTTGACGCTTTCTTTAAAACAGTTGCTATGCCAATACTACTTTCAAGGTTAAATTAAACTAAGGGCACTTAAAGGGTAAAGGAAGAAATACAGCACTAACATGTCAAAGCGTCAGAGGAAAAAATGCCATTTTAGAAATGACATAGTTATCTTATAGAGAGATTCCTTTTTACTTAGGTTAAAGGACAGCGACAACTTACCAAGAACAATATTTCAAGGTACGTTTTATTCTCCATACAGTTTGTTGCTCATAAAACTGTGTGGATCCTTTCATGCCCTTTCATCTTACCACTGTGATGTCCAGAAAATTAAAGACTCAAGAACAAATGCAAGTACCTCAAACATTCTTATATTAAAAAATATATATTCACTGGTGTTTGATGCATGTATGCAGCAAAAACATTCAGTTTTGGTATGGGATAATGAATAAAAGTGCAGCAGTTGATTCTTACAGAAAAAAAATTAACCCAATCAAATCCCTGCAGCAAAGAAGTGACATTTGCAATAGAACATAACTATTGACCATAAATTAAGTATTTAAACAAATGGTCACTTGCTCTTTAAAGCATTCTGAGTTATTGTATTGTTTTTGATGCTTTTCAAGGGGCAGTTCTTCATAAGTACTGTTAATAGAAAGAATAGATAGAATAAATTCATACTAAGTTGATAATACATTTTGGTATGCAACTCTCACTGCTATTGCAAAACTTTCAGCTGAATTTCTCAAGTCAAATACCAAAAGAATGACGAGACACTCTCATGACATGGAAGACCAATCTCACATGCTCCAGGTGGGCTCCAAGATGACTTGCACAGGGCAGGATTAGGGATCTTATGGGTCACAGGGACTATGCAGCCTGCAAGACCCTTCCGTCTCATATGTTTTCTTTGCCACTTGTACTGCAACGTGTTGAAGACCAACATCTCCTTCCGCTTCCCGGCCAGACGCGCCAAGCGGGAAAAGGAAGTAGCACTGGATCCGCATCTGTGACACTGATGCCTGTGAAACGTTGAACCCCCTAAACCTCTAGAAGAACAGGCAGGGGAGGAAAAAATAGTGGGAATTTGCATCACTGTGTCCTAGCAAAACAAGGGTTGACAAGAGTGTAGTGGGTTTCTGTGAGTACACTAAACACCAAGAAAGGCAAGCCATTAAGAGGATAAGAACACGTTGTTATGAAGTGAACCTACATGCATTCAAGCTGAAAATTAGAAGTTTTCTAGTCATAAGCATAGTGAGGAACAGGAATACCCCTTTAGATGAATAGGCAAAATAATAGAAAATGATTTGATTGATAGTTTATTCTTTAAAAGTGTGACAGTGAACGACAGCATAACTGGGAGTAAAGATAATGACTAAGAAGGTCTCTTATAACCCTGTTTTCCTATGAAATGAAATAGCAGTTCAACTCAACTTCAAGACTCTAGTCACTGATTGTAACCAAGCTGAATGAATCCAATATGCAGTAAATTGGTTTCATTTATATTTTGTCAATTTAAACTGCTAGAATGGTATATAAGATCAAATTCTTTATTGACTGGCTATTTCTGTCATCAGCTCACAGTAAAAAAATGTACAGATCTACAGAAAGCACAACCAGAAGTTTTATGTCCACAGACACAGAAGATCTGCACCGTTAACATGAATTCAAATTCTCTTTATAACTGATGCTGACTTCCATGGTGACTACTTTAAAGCCAGATATTAGAGGTCTGTGTTCTCATTTCTGCATTTCATTTCAGATACTCTTCTGTGTTCTGGTTTTGTCTCCATCATTCTCTTTTTTTCTCCTCCATGCAGAAGGATTTTGGGGAATAGTGTGAGTACTGTTGTTCTCTAAAAATAATTGCTTCTAAACTTCCATTTTTCCTTTTTATTTTGTAACTCTTTATGGTTGGAAAGAGACTATCTCCACAGTTTATACCCTCATACTAGCTCAGAGCAATGTACCCTACCTGACAGGGCACAGTTACAGGAAATGCATATATGCTCGTGGTGCTAGAGAGGACAAATAAATATGCAGTCTTCCCTTGGATGCTGCTACCAAGGTACTACATACTGAACAGAGTAAAAAATACCTGACCATGAATGGTTTTATGTGTTGGAATTGTTGAGTGCTTTTTCATACAGACTAAAACCAAAATGGAAAAAAAGGGACTAAATATTAAAATATAAGCGGTTGCACACTTAGGGCTTTTCCATACAGTTAAAGTAGTACATTTTAAGCTGACTTGCAGATTTAAAGTATTCTAGATTTTCTTGACATAGACACAGTCCTCACAAGGACTATTTTTCATGATTATCTGCTAAACCATTGCTCTGGGAAAGAGCAATCATGTCCCCATTTGCTTTACAAGATAAATGTTGGTGTCTCTTTCACCTTTAGGTCTTAGCCACCAGCACCGTTCTGGGGACCACCCCACTGATTCAAATGGTACATGCTTTATAATCGTCATTAACCTTGCTAGCATAGATCCGAGGGACTGATCCCTTGAATCTTGTCTGTCATTATTGTGGCCCCCAAGAGAGGCAATTTATGAACTCACTAGGCTTTTGTTTTCACTGAACTGCACACAGCTATGGCCTTTTTTAGAGAGGTTTTTTCCCATCAAACAGCTGAACACAGATCCAATTGTTGTGCTGTTTACATACTCCTTAAGCACCACTATGATGTTACAGTGTTGACTTCAATGAAAAAAAAACCACTGAAAAAAGGCTCAGATTTAATTGTTTTTAAAACACTAAGAAGACAAATAGCTATTCAGGAGGGAAAGCAACAAGCAAACAAACAAACACAGAAAGACTCTAGCTCCAAAACAGAAAGAGACAGGGGACAGTGAAGGGAACTGTCAGGCAGAAGATTTTGCTCACCACTGTTCTGTTAGACATAGAAACCATTCCAGATTCGTGAACCCTTTCTCCTTTTCACACTAATAACTGAACATTGTCTGAGCTAAACACACCGTGAAATGTATTGATTGTGCTCTGAGAGATGTCTGACACAGGGTAAAACATTTGGTACAGCTGTGGTCTTATCAGCTACCACAGGGAAAGGGCAGTGAGGGAGAATAGCTACTTAAATTCATCCCAGTAAGAAAGAGGACACCACCAAACTATATTCGTTCTGACCTGGTTAATCCAGGTCTGTCTGCAAACTCCATTTTTATTCAGATTAACAAATCCTTGGGTAAGTGCAGACTATAAGATAGGTTACAGCTTGAATCCTTAAAGTACTAAGACCATAACAGATAAACCAAGAATGAGTTAACCAGCTTGGACTGTAAATCCAGGAAACAATGCCTGTTAATCAGACAAGGTCAGGCCTATAATGTGGTAATGGTTTGGGGTGGATTGGAATAGTAAAAAGAAAGCAGCTTTTAGCCCTTTTACCTGTACATGTGAGAAATGTAATGTGTTGTGCAATGTGTACAACCCACTAGGAAGGTAAAGACAGTTTGTGGTTTTTTTTTTTTTTTTCTTTTCCATTTTTCCAGTGAATTCAAACTAAGAAGGAACCCTCAAGCACTCTTCTGCTCCATGTTTTTTCTAGAAGAAAATGAGTTGAGGTATAGGGATCATGGACACTTCAATTTTCCTCTTTCAGAATTTCCTTTCTCAATTTTACTTGCAGCCAGCTTGAAAGAAAGCATACACAGAAAATTTAAGGATTTACTTTACTTTGTAAAGTTGTACAAAAATTTGAGAAGCAAATAGATACTAACAGTCACATGCAAAGATAGCTAAGTGTAATGCAGAATATTCGTATCATGAAGATGTGACTTCCACAAATGATTCTAGACTTACAAGAAATTCTGGCAAGAAATCAAAGCATCAAAATAGAGAGAAAGTCATAGGATGATGTAAGGAGCTTGCTTTCTTTATAGTTAAGAAAGCACAGGGAGAATTAGCAAATCTGTGGTGTTAGAAGGATTAAGAGCAAAAGTCTTCCTGCTCTGATGACAACCTTTTGTCGTTTACCCTTTGCCTAAAGCCAGCTTTCTTCTCTTGTCTTTTAAAAGTGGGAAAAAATAAGGAAAAGCTTTTCAAAGTTAATGAGTGGCATCTCAAGAGACTCCAGAATCTCTCAGGACTTGGGTGTTGAGAAGCTCTATAGGAGACAACAGCCAATTGATAGAAGATCCCCAGAAAGACACTTCAGAGCTATTTGATTTTTTATTGCGAGGTTCACCTGCCCTTTGGGATGATGACAGCTAAGGTACAGTACAGCTGTGTGAGAAACCCTCATTGGAAATGTGAAGCTCTCTGAGAGAATGTTCTCTTAACTTCTAAGCGATGTTAAAATCTTCCTGAAGTGACTCCTCAGGCACAGAATTGCAAGGATGGTGAAAACACCTTGACCTTAACACAGAAAAATTCTTTGGTCTCGTCTTCCATTCATCTTCATCACCAAAAATCCTTTTTGTCTGCTAATACAAGGACTGCAGCACATGGAGATAAACAAAAGCTTGATTCTGCTTGCACTTGAAGAAATATGTTTTTAAGGCCAAAACTGAGTCTATATGGTGATCTGAATTCAATCTCCTACGAGCGAGATCTTTAGCAAACTAAGTGTTCTTAAGCTCTGCTGCAGATTTGCCACAACACCTGCAAAGTGCAAGGAAGTGCCAGTCCAGACAGAAACAATAAAACCAATCAATGAGAGGCAAAGGAATAATATTGTTATAGTATGCATTTAAATGCACAAACAGCCGTGAGAGTTCAGGGGAATGTTTGCCTTCATAAAGTTCCATAATACTTTTCTCAATCACTTTGAAAAGAGCGTGCTTTCACTCACAGTTTCATGGGCAAAATACAAATCAGTGGACTATATTCTCTGAAACCTTGACTGTCATGTTCAAAGAAAACGGTTGATGAGCCCTGAGACTGTGCTCGTATGTAGCTTTCCCTCAGTGTAAACTCATTGGGTCTATGAGACTGATGAAGTGACACTTGTCAAATAGTGGTTTTTTGTTGGTTTTTTTTTTTTTTTTAGGTGCACATCCTACACTGAGTACCTTATTTAGTTACCTGTAGAACTTGGATGAGTATATCTTCTGGAGTCTTCTTCCTTCTAACTGAAATCTGACACTGCAGATTTCTCTCTGAATAACTTTTTATCTAAAAAAAAATGTACTAAAATGCTTTGTCTTGTTTACTCATTTTTGTAAGTCATTGAAGTGACTAACTCAAAATTGTTATTTTAAGAAAAAAATGTGGATTTGGGTTAGTTAAAGAACCCTCCACCAAATATGGAGGGCCAGGCAAGGCAGAAGGCGTTACAGCTCACAAAGAGAGATGAGAGAAAAATGCAAAAAACTGAGAGTCCACATTCATCCTGCTGCAAAGAACTGAGAAGGATCTACTCAAAAGATTAAGAGGTCATATAAAACATGATGCAGAAATTCCCTCATCCTCTAAAGCATGGTATTTCTTTAAGAAGGAACTATCTTAAATCTGGCATCCTTTTACCAAAAAGCCTGTTTCTGTAGAAAATCCACCTTTACTTGAGACAAAATCCACCTTGTAGAGATAATTTAGAAAATAAAACAATGTTTTACTCCTTTCTATGCAACATCATGTATTCCACACACATATACACACAAAATGGAAATTACAGGAGCAGCCAGTAAATCTCTGATATCTCCCTGAGGATGTTGGGCTCATAGAAACAAAAATTGACATTTGTTCAGAAATAGCTAAAATATTAAAATACTGTTTCTGCTTACCTCTAACTATATATGACTGACTACTCCATCTATATTTACAGAAGACTAAGAAAAAAGATTACTGAGAGAAATCAACCTACAAATTCTGAACCTCAAAAGAGCTGGCCATAAAATTTTTAGAAAATTCAATCTCTTTACATGACTGAATAGCTCCTGGAAAAGAAAATCCTTGTTGATGATTTTTATTTTAAATGCCAAGCTCTATCTATGCTGCTTTCTCAAATGATCTAATATTTCAATTCTTCATAAAAACTATGGATTCAAAATGTTGGATGTGTTTACATTTCTAATTACTAAATTTCTCAGTAACAGAAAAAAGTCACATAATCCCTCAAATAAACCTTTCCACAAGTTTCTGAGGGTATTTCAATATTTAAAATGCTAAAATGTAATTCAAAATAATACAATGATACATGGGGGTTTTTATATTTATTTCACATAAAAAGATGGTTTGTGATTAGCAGTAAAAGTTGTATTTTTTAAAAAAATATTTTTAAAGCAATTTAAGAGTTGGGTTGGGGTTTTTTCAAAAAAAATCCAGCCATTTCAAAGTCAAAAAGATATACAGAAAAACAAATATCTTTTTTATTTTAATCTTTAATTTGCATTGGTTATCCTCTAAGGACAAAATTTTCAAAATCAGAGTAAAGCCCTGCCAGCTTCATCTTCACCTTCTTTTCCAATTTTTTAAAGCCTTATGAATATTTGTACAGGTTCTCCTTCAGACTCTGGCTGCTTCTTCATCTTTCACAACTTTTAAGGGATAAAAAAGATATACCCAAGTGTAATAAAACAACAGATTACTCATCTGATATCCCCACTCTTTCACTTATGCCAGGAAGGTCAGGTGGTGAAAGAGGAGTGAGATGTCACCCAATTTTTACTCAATCCCACAACTACACAAGTAAGTATAATCCAGCTGAAGCTGAAACTTTTAACACAAGGTTAAAAATACTAAATTATGAGCCACTATGAAATATTGAATGGCTGTGCTTGAATTGTCCAGACCAAGGCAATAAAGAGCTCATTATGTTGAGAAATAAAGTTTAGGCGCTGATTGCATCATTGGCCTGTTACCATTTGGATCTGTATGTAGGCTGTAACTTTTTCAAATTGCCACATTCAATGCCATGAATGATGGTGACAAAAGAAGAGGAAAAGGAGCTTTTATGTTATACTTAGTTTTGTTTTGTAGCACAAAGGAGCTAAAGTATTAAAAAGCCAAAAAAAAAAAAAAAAAAAGAGAGTGTTATTCACTCTTACTGAGAACTTGCCCTTTACATCGGGAAAACTCATAGCAAAGATGTTTAGAAAAGTAATGGGAAATAATAGGAATCTAATTGGAATGCTGACATTTTAACCAGAGACTCAGCTAACTTCTAGCTCTGAACAATATCACCTTGGTATGAAAACAGTAATAAGCCTCTTTATTATCCATTCTGGCAATGTAAATGTGGAGCAGAGAACAAAATATTCTGAAACCTACAGTTTCAAAATTGCAATCAGGCTGTACCTGAAAAGTAAAGGAGTAGTACGCAGAAGAATATAGATCAGCGAGAGAATCCCAACGAGGACTGGTTTGTCATTTTCAATTATGACATTTAACTCATGAAGATTTAGACAAATAAAAGTTTTCCTTAGTTTTTCTATCTTCAAAGTGATTAAAAATGCTTACCACCTTCCTAGCACTGTTGTTGATAAAATGGGTCCTCAAGTATATTAAGTTTCTTTCAGAAAGTACAGTGAGTTTAATTGCTATTAAACATATGACTAGTGCTTGATGATGTGAGATGATGTGATAAATGTACCATTACTGATAATGTCCTTCATACTTCATGTTGCACCAGAAGCCAAGCTAGACACATGGACAACTACAAAATATTTTACCTGTGGATCTTTTGTATTTTGCTAGTCAAAACACCTGGACTCTTGAAGTGTGTTACAGTCACAACAGACGTTACCAACAAGATCAAAATCTATGTGAGGCAGAGACAAGGTGCAAAGAGCAGGAAATGATCTAACAAACAATATCACAACCATATGTACGAAAGAGGCTAAGACTCAGGAGTAGGCAGATCATTTTCCAGCAGTCAGTAGCAATTGCAACAAATAGACTCTTCTACAATTAGGGAGAGATGATGAAATAAATTTATCCACAATTAAAAGCATGCAGGCTGGCAGAGGTAATTATATTAATACATATATAGTCAATATATTCACTAATTAAAACGGCAAAATGGAATATGGATGTATTGGGAAATAACAGAGAAATGTATCCCATACAAATATAATTCAGTATCTGAGATATGATTCTTTGGAAGACTCCCCAATTAGCAGCAATAGCCTAGAAATTATGCTGTATATTATATATAAACCACCCTCTGAATGAACACTTGCACAACAGCACCAGTAATCTCAGTCCCAGTTCAGAAGAACTTATATAGTTTGGCCTAGTTCCAAAAATATGGAGTATGTTTCTGATTTTCCTCTCATTGAGCATCTGTACAATTCTCATCAGGAATTTCCACTCTGGGGCATTCTAAGAGCACAAGAGACAGATTTCCTGATTTGAATAATTATCCCTTGATGAGCAAAATAGTATCTTGTGGTAGCATTTGCCTGATGTAGATTAGGAAACAACAATAGAAACAATGCTATGCCATTATATTATTTATTCAAAGTCAAAGTAAAAATTAAATCACACACCAATCCTCAAGGTAGATTCTGCTTGAAGTCACTGACCTGCGTTAGTATTTATTATAACTGGATTTCTGGGTCTCAGGAACATGTAGGCATTATAGAACTTATGTTCTTGGTTGTTGATGTTGAGGTCAAGGGACAAACAGATAAGAGATGCACGAAAGAAATGAAAAAAAAAAGAAAAGCTGTAAGATTCCTTCACCAGTATTTACAAACAATTTACAAAGGACATACAGAGCATACAGCATCGCATACACTGGTGACTGTATTTCAGTAATCTGACTCTTTAATGTATTTGTCAAGTTTGGAAACACTACCTTTGGCATTTCCTGTCTGTTGGTGAACCTCAGTTTCATTTAAACTCCCCAAGCGTCAGTTTGTTCAGTGAAATACTCCTGAAAATATCATGCACTTTCATCTCACATGCATTTGCAAGTGTTTTTAAAGTAATGGTTGCATGAGCTCATGAAGGGAAAGAAAATTATAGTGCCCCATTAGGCAGCAGGAGTCATGCCGTAACTCTGACTCCCAAAGACATAAAGGATGAAAGGAGGTAGGGGATCACGGAAACATGACATGATCTAATTATACTTAAATCTCAGCTTCCACCCAATTTGCCCCATTGCCTTACTCAGCTGTATCACCTAAGGAGCTGGGCAGCTCTAACACAGTAGAAACAGTAATTACGTATGTACAAGAGCTACCACAACATGGAGAGGAGGAAAAGAGCAGGATATGCTGCAGGAGTATCTGGAACACTATCTATACACAGAGCAGTACTGAAGCTGGAAAATCTTGCTCTCCATTAGTATGTGTCACCGCTTCCTTCACCAGAAGCTTCTTTCTAGGAGATTGTAGGAGTCAGAACTATGGATTAAGTTACATACAAACTCTGGTCTCCTGAGAATGCATGAAATAATTTAGGAAAATCCGTGTAAAGCTTAACACTAATCAGAGCAGCGGGTATACCACAGCAGCACAATTCTCACATCTTGGCAAATTCTGCTGTCAGAAAGGAAGAGAGAGCAAGAAGAGAACAATGTATAGGATAGATCAAATTCTCCAGCAAATTCTGAGCGATCTGTAAAATAGAAGATATGCGATAATTGCACAGCTGTGCATTTCCAAGGCTGTATTCTGGTCTGCTTCCCACTCCTTGATCCCATAAGTCAGAAACCAGTTGTTTGGTTTAATCTTTGATCTGCCAGCATGACTGGTGTTTGGGATGACAGAATGAGTGAGGAAATGATGAACTGCAGTCAAAAGAACTCTGCTAAACACCCACGTTAGTGACAGATACATTCCTTCTCCCCAGCCACATAGTCAGACATGTATGTCCTATGATTTAGGGAGAAAAAAGAAACATTAGACTGCCTCATGAGTAATAGGAATTTTTAAATTAACTCTTCAGGAAATCTCCTGATTTCAGTGTGACTTCTTAGAGTAGACTAACTCTAGACAGGACTGGCAGTGGCAGAACTGCCCTTTGGAATTCTTTAAGTACTTTACCTTCTCCTCAGTGCCTGTGAGCAAGAGCAATTTATGTCTGAGATGCTCCTCTGATACATTTGAGATGTCTTTACCAGAAGGTTTACTAACAAAATGTTTGTAGCTATTTGAGAATAGAACAGCTATAACCACAGGGGAAGTAGAAGAGTGAACTTAGTAAAATCCACAAAACTGGAATTCATAATGAGCAAAAAAAAAAGGCATAATAGCCAGCAAATGCCTGGAAATAATCTCCAAGCTAAAAAGGTAGGTGGTGAGGGACATTTTCAACTGATGTAAATCATATTGCTTCTGCAGGCTTGAGTGGTACTGTGCCCATTATCATGTGAGAATCTGGTCTTTTTTGGTTTATATTCTCTTTTCAAAATAATAAGATATTTCATATAATGTAAGAACTTCTGTAATGAGACAGGCCAAATATTTCTTTAGCCTAAAATACTGTCTCTTGCAGTGGCAAATGGAGGATGCTCAGGAAAACAAAAACCCCACATTTAGACAGAAATTTGAGGTATTTTTTGTTAGCTTCCAGCAGTAAGAGGTTTCGGGATTTCCTGATCTGGGTTTCAATACGTATGTTTTCTGTTTATTCACTGTTGCTTTCCTCAAAGCATCCTCATGTACATGTTCAGACATTGTTGAGTACTGACAGGATATTTTCAGACATTACAGTGACTAAAAATTGTTTTCCCAAAAAACAATTTTTGAATATGTGAATTTTTTCTTCCTTCATATATATTACTTTGCATTTACTATCATTTAATTTCATCTCTCATTTTAATCACCCAGTCACTCTGGCTAGACTCTTTTGCAACTCTCCAGAGTCAGGTTCGGATTTGACTATCCCAAATAATTTTGTAGTATTTAATACCCTCATCAATTCAATTTTCATTCCTTTTCACTTCACTGCGAAATACGACAAACAGCAGAGTTTAGCTATCAAAAATGGTAATGATCTTACATCTTAAAAATTATCATATACTTCTACCCTCTTTCTCCTAACTGTTAAACTTTTACTAATCCAGAACAGCCACATAATAGCTCAGTTTCCTTTGGTGAGAAACAGCATGTAAAGGAAAATAACTAAGGCACCTTAGTAGACTAATAGACAGGACCTGTACAGACAGGTTGGTCTTTTTCATTACATTAAGTAATATACTAGAATAAATGGAAATTCAGTCACACAGGAAGATTTTTTATTAACCTGAAAGCTTTTCCAACTTTTCCAGCTCTAAAAATTAGACTAATAAAAGATGCCACTTTTCCATCCAAACCTTAACTTCTTAAGCTATTATGGCTACATCTTCTACTATGACACTAATTACTCAAAGCAGAAGTAAATTTTATTTGACAATCCTTTACTTTTGTAACAAGGTTTTCTTAGAAACTACAGATGGATTTATATCTGTGGTTGCACAAAATCTATGAAATCTAATCACTTGGTAGAAATAAGTAATAAAAACCCAGAAACAATATTACATGTTTTAGAATCAATATGAATTGTTATAGTTAGCTTTTCACTTGCTAGCCTATTATTGCATTTAAATTACAGAAAACCAAGAAAATGTGAGCCAAAAAATATCAGAAGTACAATAAAAACAAACAGATGTTCTAAAATGAATGATTGTCAGGTAGCAAGAACCATTTAACTTCCTGATGAATATTATATTCCTTAGTCTGCAGCCATTTCTACAAACAGCTGATAGCACTATTTTAAAGCTTTGTAAATGCAGGCAGTACAGAGAGAAGTTCATTGCTAGATCCTTGTTGGGCATTCTTCCATGGCAGGATATGATGCTTCAGCACTGCCACCAAGATGCATTACAGCTGCACACAATATTCTTTCGAGCCAAAATCGGTTTTATGAACCTGTTTTTCCTAAGGCACTTACACCTCCTGATTTATATATACTATTTAAAATTATGTAACCCCTAAGATTTTAAAAAAAAACACCTCTCCTTGTCCCTCCTGCCATAACGGTGTGACAGGAGAGCCCTGCCCACAAAGCAGAGGACAAGGTGTACCACGCCGAAGTGTTATGAGACTGGAGTAAATGCAGCGGTTTCTGCATTCCTTACAAAGACTATCGTTGATTCAAGGTGGTTTTTTTGTTCAGTTTTCTTTTGTTATGACTTACTTTAACATGTTATACTATGATTTTAGAGGTCTTCTCCTGCCTGCAAAAAGCTGAACAAAACCAGGCCCTGGGTATCTGGACGCTAACATTATTTTGCAGATTGCTAAACCAGAAAAGACCACTCGCTTTCTGTAAAAAAAGATTCTTTAGTTTTGTTATTCTAAACAAGACTTAAGCCTTATAAAATGTCACTAATTAATAATACAAACAAAACTTTTGATTGTAGCAATGCATTCATTTCCCAAGCCTCATGAAATTGTTCCTTTCCACTGTCCCTTCCCCTTCCCTGACACCCCCACCAGCCACAGAGCGTCCCTTTACACATTAGGGACAGGACTGTCAAGACGGCTTAGCTTCTTCCTGGGCACCAAAGTAACAGCCCATGCACTCACAAGCACTCATAATTTAGCAGCTCCAGCATGACTGTGAAGAGCATGTTTTTCACCCAACAAGCTGAGCTCCTGAAACCATTAAATCTGATGCTCAAATAAGATCTGAGCTTTTTAGAAGTCCTGGCTGAGCAAATCATAAATCCTCAATAGCTCACTAACTCCTTTGTTCCTTCACTCTTCAAGTACTGCTGTTAGCTGTTCTTTCCACTTCTGCTGTCATTCCTCCATGGGGAAAAAAAAAAAAATATCAGATTGTCTTATTTGAAAGAAAGAAAGAAAGAATGAACCCAGTGAGAGCTCCCCAACTGCAATAAAATATGAGCACCCCTTTTCCCTTTGCTCACTAGAAACATAAGAAAAAAAAGGGGGCAGAAGTAAACAAGCAACTTTCTGCATACGTCTGTTCTGCTTCATTTTCATACAAAGAATGCCTCCAAAGGTCTTGCTCTGATTTAACAGCTTAGAAAATGGCGAAATGCTGAACGAGTTAAATGGGAAATTGAAAAATATTATTTTAAAAAAATGGGTAAAAAGGCAGCACTGAAAGACCAAAGTATGCATTATGAACTGTATGGCTGTTCAGAATGTATTTTATGAAACCATTAATACTTAACTCTTTTGGTTAAAGGTCCAGTACTAAAATAAATCAAAAGCATATATATAATTGTAGCATAAAACATGCTCACTTGCATCTCTGTGGTTAAGTGGCAGAACACAACCTGCTTTTTCTGTGAAGCATATGTTATGGTTCTCATCAGCAACACCCCACATGAGCATCGCAGTGCACTTGCCAAGGAATAATCAACTGAAATTACACATATACTCTGAACACTGGAATAGTGCCTGGCACACATTGACTACCATCAGGGAAGATACTGCAGTAAGTTTGGAGCTCTGCTTTAGTGTATTCATCACAAAACATAGCGGTGGTTACTTGTGCTGATCTATTAAGACACAGCAAGATTCTCAGAAATATTTTGCATGATTAAATCATTTACAGAGTGGCTTTTTTACAACCTGAATATTCAACGTTTGTTGTAATTGCAACGAGTAAAGTAAAAATTTCTGAGATATTTTGTAATCCCAGACATTCTCCCTTTCCACTTGTAATTACTTGCATAGGCACTGGTATTCTTGCTTGCTCAGAGGCCCATAGCTTCACAGGATGCCAAGTAACACCCAGACTTATCCAAAGTGGTTGCTTTAGCATTCATTCATTTAGATCTCAGGATTCATTATTACCAGTGTTTGTCTACAGCTCATGCATTACAGCTGTGGTCTCTCTTTTCATGAAAACAATACATCCTGCAAAAACCGTCAATGGATGGCTCAGGTAAAAGATTATGACAGATGTGTTAGCTGGGCTGTCCCCTTGGAGTCCTCCCTCCCTGCTTCTTTTCTCCCCAGATTCTCGTATTCGGTGTTGTATTTAATAAGCAATGAAGAATCTGTCCTCTCTTAATTCATTCACCTAGACTCTACAATGTCCTCTTGGCAATCCCGTCTACGTATTGTGAAAATAAGTGCTTGCTTTAACCACATCTTTCTAAATTCATTAAGTAACTATGGTCTCTTATTTTAGAAGAGACAGTGAATTATTGCTTTCTTCCTCTCTTCTCCAAATCACTCTTGATTTCAGAGTCTGTCATCATTAACTCCCTCAGTCCCTTCTTTTCCATGTCTGTCTGGGTGACTTGGACAACCTAGGAAGTGGGTGATCAGATCTGGGTATGCCCACTGTGTTTTTAAAGGAAAGAAACTCTCCATACAATGTTTATCACATGGCTGAATACCCATTGCTTTCATATAACCTACAATTCAACAACAGATATTTTTAATAATAATTTTGTAGTAATGCATGGTTCCAGTAACTTAAGATATGCACCGATCTAATTGCAGAACTGGTATCAGCATGCGCACAACCAACCACGAGTTGCAGACTTACTCTCCCACTTATGCTGAACTTCAAGCTTCCTTTCCTCAAAGCAAATGTTTTGAAAGTGAAACCCACTTGACTAAATTAAGAAGACATATTTAGCAAACTATCTTAATTATTAATCAGTTTGCAGTTTTACCCACTTGTGCCTACTCTGTGTAATAAACATTTATTAAGCTTTTCTTTTTTATATCATGAATGCTGCTAATGTGCTTTGAATTGCTCAGAGAAAATTACATATAACATTTGGCTCCAAATGATATTAATTGCAAAAATCTAGATCTGGAGGTTTTGTGTTTTGGGTTTCTTTTCCCCTTCCCACCAAAATATTCTGAATCTCTGTGTTAATTTCTTTTGGTTATCAGCCTATAAATTTAATTGAACTGACAAATCACATCTCAGAAATCACGTGCTTATTTAAGTAATTATGTGTGTGAGTCATTATAAAATATAATAACAAGCATATTCTTGTGATGTTGATAATTTATCTTACTATATACATAACCATAAAGTAATATGTACCACAAGGTAACAGCAAATGCAGTAAGTACATATTGTGTTTATTTAGTGAACAGCTGAAACAGTTGCTAGATATACACAGTAACAATGAATAATTTAGCTTTTTTTCTGTTTGTAACTTAGCAAGAAATGGATTTCAGCTTTTACAAATATATTCATTATTCAAAGTCAGGAAAGGCTGGAGTGAATAGGCATATTCCCATTGACTCCTACCCATTTCCAGTCAAACCCTAAATATATTAGTTAAACATATTTCAGTTTGGATTGGTCCAAAATATCTATTTTTTAACTTAAAATTGGGCATTCCATAGAAATACTTGAAATACAACCTTACTTTTACCTGAATTTTTGAATGTTTTCCACTGTACGATATTTTAGAGGTTTAACAATCAAAATACTTCCAGTTCATAATAAAGCTGACATATTCTGGGCAAAAACTTCATTGATAATGTTTTTAATTTTCTTTGTCCTTTCCCCGGATTTTTTGTTCTAATGAAGTATATGTAGAATTAAAACTGTTTCCTAACCACTGCATCATGTGCTTTCAGTTCTCACTACATCACTGAGGAGCCCTTAGAAGTATATGGGTCTCTTCTCTCCGCTGTGACAATGTGACGGATCAGTGGGGACCACTCAGGCTGTAGTGCAGTGACCACTTATATCAACAAGATTTCTTATTGACTACTAAGGGCAATGGATCAAGCCCTAACTTACTTTCACATTGCAAATATTTCTGAAAAAAGTTCACACAAACACACCTGTAGTATTGACAAATCATATGAAATCATGATTGGGAATAAAACGGTGTGTGTGAAATATATAGAAAATAAGTGAGAAGGTTTGCCGGTATTCCATTAAATTCACATTTTTTTCCTCTGGGGCAATAAATATTCCTCACTATGTACTCCTAATATTTAACTATATACTGTATGTTAGAATTCACACCAGTAAGGTATCTATGTTAATAAAAGTAATGCATAAAAACATAACAACCCTAATAGGGGAATATTTCCTTTCCTTTTAAGACTGTCAGGGAGAATATAAGCATTCATTTCTTATGCAGATTGTACACAATCTTCAGGAACAAGTCAGTTTATAGGTTATATCTTCTTCCTTTGTATCAGTCAGGTCACTGACTGTCTACAACACCAAATTTCAGTGTGGTATTTGCAGGCATTCCTTATTCAAAAAAAATGAGAAACATCATTCCTTTACTTTAAAAAAAATCTATGTGTACCAGGGCATCAGGACCATGACAAGGATTCAGAGGTAGTGCCTGGGAAACAGAGGCATGCTGGAGGAGGAGAAGAGATCTGTGAGCACAACCGAACCATGCCGGTCTAAAATCTCCTCTCCCAAGGCCAGACCCTCCCTGTCTGCCCAGCAAATACCGGTGATGCCCCTGGGCAGGCTGCGGAGGGGACAGCAGTCTGCTCATGCTGCTAATTACACCCGTGCTGCAAACCGCAGGGTGCTCGGAGTCGAATCTGAAAGTCCAGAAACCACAGAAAAACTGCGGTTCCACACAACTGAACTCGTTGTCACGTGGGAAATTACATACAAAACATCTAATAAAGCTTTTTTAAAGATAAAGGCTGAACACCTGAAATGTACGTGTTGTTGGACATTTTGACGTGGTGCTGAAATAAAAGGCTTAACATCTTTCTTCTCAGGGTTTGGGTCTGCATAGCCTGTGGACCGACACTGAGAGCAGACGAGGTAACGACAGCATTTTGGAAGCCCTGCTGAGCTTCAGTTCCACTCTAAAACAATATTTCATGTTCCCCTCGTAATCTGAGGCCTGAACACCGCGTCGGTCACAGGAGGTTAAGTCAGACCCGAGATCGCTACTCACCCAGACAGAGAAGTCTTCTGAGACCTTCCCACCGAGTAGTACAGGCTTTGTCACCTCCTGGTAGGACTCTCTGTACAAGGAAAGTAGTCTCTGCTCCCTCCTAAAATAGAGGCATTAAATTAACTGATAAGATCCATCTTTGCGGTGGGATGCGCTGTATGTCACTAGCCACGCTATGTGTTTGGCCAAATGGTTATCTAAAAATCCCTAGACGCACAATATCTTTTAATCAGCCGGACAGAATTCAGTTATACAGCAAAGCCTGATGCCCTTGTATAAAAGTGGGTATTGATCACTTGATTAGACAAAGTCTCTGAAAGTGAATGTCCTGTGGTTTTGAGAAGGGAGCTCACATGACATCTGGACAACAAATGCTTTACAACCGATTTGTATCTTTCAAAAGGGCATTTCTGGTCCAGCAGGGACCAGAAAATCCTGACTGACAGAGAGAATTTTCTCATCTCCCTGTATGCTTGGATCCACACAATTATATAAACCAACAAAATTTAAAAAAAATAGAAAAAAAATTAGAAATTGTTGAGTTGCTGTGTCTTTAGAGGCATACCCACAGTGGGACTATTTTTCTATCAGGCTGGAAAAGAACAAAGAATATGCAGCCACCCTCGCCTAGGGGAGTCACTGAAGCTTGTTTTGCATTTGGTTGAGCATCATAATTACAGGCGATTGCTTCAATTGATCAGGTACAAAGGGAAAACATCTTGTCACTTCCTCTCCGACACACTCAACCAAGCCAGTGTTAGTCTACGAAAATTCATCAAACAGCATCATAACAACAATTGTGGGTATGCAGAGAAAGAAAAATAAGCTTCTTCGGACAAAGTAAATCCCCAAGTATTTGTAGATCCAGCTCGAGTTCCAGCCAAATTTAACAAAATATTCTGCTGACTGAAACTAAATTTGAACATTTAGGCAATTCAGGACTGTGTTAAAAATATTTTAGCATTCTTATTATTACTTGTAACTTTATATTACTCTATATGAAAATGCAGAGACATATTATACCATGGAAGTTTTATGAACACTTTTAACTCAGATTCCAACTATTTAAAAAGGCAAATAAAAATACCCCCCTTTTAAACTTAAAATTGTAGCATTGAAAAGCAAAAATATTTTGTAATTTGCATTTTCATTGCCTACTTCCAATGGTACATTTAGCATTCTCTATGAAAAAATATTTTTCATTATTTTCATATATATATATATATTTAGGTTTTAAACTATTTATATTTATATTTATATTTATATTTATATTATCCCAAAGTTGCTACTAATAATTTTAGGGGACAAAGAAAAGTTTCTTCGAGGCCTAATGCCTACTGCTGTAAATAGATATCAGGAAAGAACAAAGGACCTTTGATTTTCAGCATAACTGGGAAACTGAAGAGTCTGGGATTTTCCTCCTGATTGATCTATAGTCCCTGCCCCCCAACTCTTACATTCCTTCTCGCCCAGTCTCCCCATTCAGTTTATTTTATACTTTTAGAAATAAAATAAATAAAGCTATTGCTACTCCATTTGAGTTTAGATTCATTTCTTAGAATAAGGACCAAACTTTCGCTTAAAAAATATTGAGAAAATATCAGTCTTTAATGTTTAAGAATTATTCTGATTGCATGAGTATAAAAACCAGGACTTTTTTTTTTTTCCTTCCTTTTAAAGTTTTTAACATCTCTTTCAAGTTTACATCACATAGAACTTGTACCTCCTACTGATGTGTTGCACCTACGTTGCTGAGTATTTAAATGCAATTTTGGGGGTGTGAAAATTTCCTTGAACTTGTAATTAAGCAAGCATATTCATGGCTGAGAACTAGGTTTCAGGAAAAATTACAAGTTGTGTTATGAAATTGATTAGATTTTTTTTAAAGTTCCATGTAAGCACAAAAATGCTGAGATACAAGAGCAACATTTCATGATATTTTTAAAGCACAACCATTTTTGTAGCTGGAATGTCTAGCTTATTTCTACTCTCTTACTAAATGTTGAGACATTAGCCTTATGTTTATGTGTTATTTTTACCATAGCCATCAGGCTTTATGGGCACTTCTAGATGGAACTGAATTCACAGAGCTTCGAACTCTGGGACAAAGGACTCATGTTTAAAATAGAACTGACAACACTGGAGAACACACCAAAGTCACTACTTTTCCTCTTCATGTTTCAAGGCAGTAATATTTGCAGAGTCCCTTCATATTCCTGCACCATTCCCGTCTTTTCCAAATCCGTGCTGGCTCTCTTCATTAGAAGTTTTACAAGCTCATTCTCTTACTGTGATATTACCTCTAAAATAGTCAACTTCTTCTTCTTTATAATACTTACTAGTCTTTAGTCCTTGAACTTATTTCCTAAATTTTGAGCATTTAAATTTTATTGCCACCTGGAGCTGCCTGCTGCTACTTTTATTTGATCACACAGAAGTCCAGAGAGTAGAAAGTCAGTAATAGGAGCTTTACACCCTGCTGCAGTTAAAATTTAAATTGCTCCCCAGAGACAATGAGTTATAGAATTGTACTTCAGAAAAGTACTTATCTTCTTTTTCTACAATATGATTAAAATACTTCTTCCTATCAATTAATGAGTTAGATGCAAAAAAAAAAAAAAAAAAAAAAAAGGACTCGGGCAGCTGCAGTTTAGACTGTGCAAAAGCTAACCTTCAGCCACCTGTTCCAGATGGATTCCAGAAGTGTGTGTTAGCTGCCCAGGCGTGGGGAAATCGATATGCCCTCTGGTGAACAAAAGGGATATTTTGGCTCTGATCGGGGTGCCAGCTGGGGGCCAGCTGCCAGAAAGGTGATCACCATGATTTGACTGCAATCCTGTGGCACTTTAGAGGGAAAATGCCATTGTCCAGTGCTTTCCAGTTCCAGTCAAAATTTACCTTCACCTCTGATTTGATCTGTCATGGTGCAACCAGGATCTCCTGAGAGGTGCAGGTTTGAGCCCCAGGTAAAGAAGGGCAAGGACGTGGGATACCTTAACCTCCACAGTGAGCTCACTGGTGACAGCACTGCGTGCACTAAGTTCTTGTGTAAAAGTCACGTGCATCGCAGCCAACTTTTTCTCCTCTAACAACTCTGCCGCAAACACAAAAAAGTTTATCAGCTTCCCCATTCTGCTTCTGTACGCTATTTCTAACAAGCAGTGTATATTCTGGTACCTGCATTCTTTTGTTAGTCAAAAAAACCCACCCTACTCTATATAGCAATTTCTTTTGTCTAAAGATGTTTGTGCTGTGAGACCAACATGAACTGACAACCATCAATATCGCTTGTTCTGAGCTGGGGTCAGATCAAGTGGAAATTTAAGCTCTGTAAATATGACAGCAAAAGTACACAATGAAAAAAAAAAAAACCCGTGCATTCATACACCAGACGAGGAAGACAAAGACCAATAACATTGCATTTATTTTGGAGAGGAGATATGTTTCCATATTTAGGAATGATCAAAGAATAAAAATTTCATCTGTTGGGGAAAAAAAAAAAACCAAAACCGGACATCTTCAGTCAGCTATTCAAATTAAGAAGAATTTGTGCAGTGGGTTGAGAGATACAGTGCTTTAAAATATATTGTCTCTATTGGCCAGACATCCAGACTAGACAACAGCTCCCCAGTAAATAGATTTCCTGATTTTTATTTTTTGTCTAGTCTTTGTATGTTGGTGCCAGAACCTGACTGTACAGAAGAACAAGAAAAAAAGGACACCTAAGTGTTCATGTCTAATTAATTTTAGACCCCTTATTTTTTTGGCAAAAGTTTACTTTTACAGGGAAAAATTTTGAACTTTTGGCAAAAGTTCCCCTTAAAAAAATTTAAGTGATTATTTGTTCAATTTAAATAAAAATTATAAAGTAAATTAAAAAAGCTAACCAACCTAATTATTCATAAATGAGAAAATAAACCCAGACACAAACCCACAGGTAGTCACATATCATATTGGAAGTAAATAGGACGTGTTAGATACTGGACACATCTATCTAAAAATGAAAGTGACACTTTGCACATTAAAGTAAAAGTAGGACTTGTAATCATCTCCATAATTTCCAAGTAACATTTTAGTAATAAACTAGCAGCAGTTTTGAAGGACTTCTGCAGGAAAAATTACAGACTGTATAAAACCTGTATTTTTATCATGATTGCAAGGCACAGAAGAAGGTATACTCATCAAGCAGCAAGGATAGAGGGCTCTGTGGAAGAGAGGCAAGTGGCAGTTAAAACGTCAATGGGAAGTGCTACTTTCAAAGAAAGCAGCAGAAAAAATGTCTACAGGGAAAAGACAGAAATTCCTCCCTGGGCATACTATCCAGAAGAAACTGAAAGCTCTGAGTTTGATTTTGATATTTTAGATGACGAATCAATCCTACCTTTCTTACACATACTTTTTTTTAACACATGCTCAGTCATTTTGGTTTTCCATTTTTTCTGCTATAATATTTTTCCCATTTTTCTGTTCTTTATTCTTCTCAGCTGCATATCACAATATTTTAAAAAACCTGATCCTCCCACACAGATATAGGACCTTTTTTATGCACACATTCCCAGATGTATCTTGATGACCTTAGAACTGAGACATTGCTGAGCACTAAATGCAGTAAAGTACTCCAGGAAGTAAGCCAAATTTAGACTCCATCATATTCGTGTTATATGTAGCAAACACCACACATATTATATATGCAGCAAACAGCTCTGTTTGAAATGGAAATGTCAAATATTTCCATGTATACCTGAAAGCAGCAAGAACTGTTTTAAAATATTACTAGCTTAAACAACGAGGTATTGGTGTCATTACTTTTGTCTGGAAGCTTCATGAACATCTGACCAACATCATTGGACCAAAAGGGTTAATCTGTTATAAGCATTGTATCCAACAAACATCTGGATAACCCAAATTTCAAGGTATTAGCGATAACTTTGGATCATACATTTTTAACTAATGAGTAAAGTACATGCTGATTTGCAGCAATCTGTAGTTCTTGTGAACAGGCCTTTAAAAATGGATCACGGCTGTAAACTGCGGTTATAAGATCTAACTAACGAACATGATGCCTTGCCATGGTTTGAGTTTGGTTGGTTTCAAAGTGCAGAATACTAAGATTGCATGCAACCTGACATGCTGACCACAGCAAAAGTGCCGCTGAGCTGCAAAATGCACTAAGGAGAAATGACATCTAGCTAGCCGTCTTGTCTGCCCTATCGCTGCCAAATGGGCCGACTAATTAGAAATTGGGAATGGTTGCTCTGTTAAGTATTTACAATACTTGAGAAATAAGTTCTTTATGAGAGAGGTTGGCGTCTCACGTTTAATTATCCAAGTGATTGAAATCTGCATAGCAGTCCGCGAGTGCTAGGTTCCAGTATTATACCGTATTGTTGATCAGTATCTACTTGAAAGACTACAGACTGTCAGTTTCTATCATGCTTAATCTATTAGGAGAGCTTTTTAATTAATGTGTTAACATTGCCAGCAATATTTAGCGACTAAAAGAGATCAACAGAAGGGAATATAAATCACAGCTTCAAGTTCAAACTTGGTTTCTATGCTAGGTCTCAGAAACAGGCTTCCCTATCTAAATGTATTTCAAGAAATTTCAAAGTAAATTATTTTCTCAGTTTTTTCACCCCAAAATGCAGAAGCCCAGTAGTTAATTGATTCACTAAGAAGTGTTGTATGCACTTTACTGAAGTAGACCTTCAAAATTGTTTAAAATAACCGATCCCTTCATATTGCACTATTCTATCCCATTGCACAAATCCCACCTTTTGGCTTAAGAGAAGGGTTGTTCAAAGAGGACAGAACACTTACAAAATGCTTGTGAAAGACCTAATTGTTCCATTTTCATGGAAAAGGAAAATAAAATAGAACTTGTTTATCCAGTTCTGGCATCAAGACTCAGTTTTTATGTGAATGTGTAACTTATATAAAAATTATCTCATCATTTTTCTTTCCATGTTAATGAAACAAATAATTAGGCAAGTTTCATTACTGAAATTGTCACTTTTACATGTTAACAGCATAAAAATACCACTTAAATTATAATGCATTAAACTTCCTAAAATCTTCATGAAGATTTTTTTAACAACTAGATATAAAGTTAGAATTTTACTTTCATAGTAAGTACTAGGTATAAGGATTCACTTTCTCATATAATTAACCAAAGATAATCTCCTTTAAAGTCTCACTTTTATCCAAACTACTTTGACTATGTATAGAAGCTGCTAAGACAAGCGATTCCTTAATTTGCTGAGCATCTAGCAGCTCTAAACTGGCTCTAAACTAAACTTGACTAACACATAATTAGCATCTTTTTAAAAATCAGGTTATTTATTTAAGGACAGGATTTTCCCAAAGCAATGTAGGAATATAAAGCTTTTGATACTTAAGTGACTTTCATTCAGATCATTTAGACATTTTTGAGAACTTTTTTTTTTTTTTTTCCAAAGGAGGACAGTGTAACCATATTGCTTACTACTAAAAATCATGGCCTGTGTGACTGAAACGTTTAGTAATTTTGTACATCTAATCTTTGTACTGATCTTTTTTAGAACAGTAACAAATTTTCAGAGGCTTGTGATAAGTTCTGTTATCAGAAATGCTTCAACAATCTCATTGTCAGTTAAAGAAAAGGACTATTGAAAAGAAACTGCATGCTACATCATAGTTGGAAAAGACTCCATCAAAGTTATTGGTCAAATAGCATGTCACATAGAAATCCCTAGAAATCCCATAGAAAATTTTTATTATTCTCCCAGTTTTTCGTGACTTCACATGGTTATACAAAGACAATAAATGCACCCTGGAAACTTGTTGTCCCATCACTATATAACCATCACTAACTATAAAGAGCAAATATCATCACTCAGAGATATGTATAGGTCTAATTCAACTAATCCCTAAAAGTTTTGACTGTCTGAGAGTCTCTTACTCTCCATTTTCTTATTTTTTAATTCTCTTCTCCTGGCCTCCTTTCTATCATCCTGCAATCTTTTGCCTTTACCCAAAAAGGGATCTATTTGCATAAAATAATTTAAAAAAGGTTTAAAACAAATTAAAATTTAAAATTAAATTAAAAATTAAATTAATATTAAAATTTAAAAATATTCTTTCCTATAAGCTCCATCAAAAAACCCTGGTTTGTGTATGAACTACATTATACCAAGAATGTCCTTACAAGGCATCAGTGCACATCCCCTTGTACAAATGTATGTGCAGCAAGAGTCCCTTGCTGTGTTCTCTGCACATACAACAGCAGCAAATTCCAGTCACTCCTCAGTCATGAGATTTCTGATTTTTAGAGAAACTTTATGATGTGAACATGTAAATTATTAATTATTAATCTTCAGACACCACATGATGTTGTAAAGTACAGGGTTCATTTAAAGCTCTCATACCTAATTTTTCATAGCATCTTCAATTCAATTGCAGATTAATTTTATTATACCATTTGATATCTTTGCGCCCTTGACACTTATCGGACACGTTGACTGACGAGACTTATAGGACATGTTGACTGACAAGACAGCTATAAAATAATTTATTTCATTCTTCTTCCTTCCTCACATTTAGCTTCCCAAATTCCTCTCATTACTTTCTAGTACCTTACAGTAATGAATAGAGTCTGTGATTAGTGCTAGCTTTGGATCTGCCCAGAAGTTCCACCTAGAAAATCTGTGACAGATGCATTTTGATTCATGATGTTGTTATCCAATTACTAGGCTATTTATCATTCTTTCATCTGCAGTAGTCTGTATTTGCAGCACTTGTGTAGGACACAGCTCCTAGGACAGATCTAACCAGAATCACTACTAGGAACCAATGGGGAACATGTGGTAGTTTTACCCTACCCCACCGTACCCTGAGCAGTTTAACACAACTGACAAAGCTGCTATGTGCTCCAAAACTGCGTGCTCTCGTTTTATAAAACCAGCTCAATCCTTCTAGAATTATCTTAACATTGTGCTTTTAAAGAGATTATTTCCACAGAAACATTTAAGGCACTGACAGACAGACTGACATGATGACTAGAAACCTGATATAGTGACAGAGGAATGCTCACTTGAGGAAAAGGGGTATAGAAATTATGTTGCCAGTGATATTTTTTTCTTTCAGGACCATGTTTTTTTCCCCTACTCTTAATCAGAATACCTGGATAGAAAGGAAACTGTTATAATAGGAAACACATATCTTCAGAAAACAACAGGTATTTTTGGACAATCCGGGAAAGCCATTAGGAAGAATGGACAGAGTAAACAGTGCTGTAGAAGGAATGAGTGACTCAGCTTTTCCTAACTGTTTTAAGGCTTTCTCAATGGATAACGATGATTCTTCACCTCTTCCAAATATTCTTTATGTTGTTTACTTCTCATTCACCTTATCTTAACAAACAAATGAACCATAATTCTTAGTATTTATACTATTATTCTTAGTACTTATAGCACATATCTGTGTTGAAGAAGAGTTTGTTTTTGTTTTACAGATAAGTTCTCAAAGGAAAATCCTGAGTAGACTGGATTTTAAATACAAGATATCAGATATAGAAACCTGGTTGAGTCAAACTAAGCCAAAATTAGGAACAGAATTCAAATGCCTGACACAATTCCATAGAGATGATTGCATATATACACATTTATATATTCAAAATGTATACAGAGATCATTTGAATTAAACATATTGCTGTATTTGAGAATATACAGTATATTTAGATTGCACATAAAAATGTACAAGTACTATATCAGTGAAAAACTGGAGAAGAAAACAGCTCATGTAGAAATCAACACCATAGTGATACAATGTCTGTCTGGTTATCTGGCGTACTCTAGCATCAAACACTCTCACTAGTGTGCAGAGGTCTCACTTAAGTTGCTAGCTGTTTGTTCTGGACAGTATAGAAACTATGATAGTGAAAGACATTAACAGATTTGAAAGGCATGCTCTTTATGTAAAAATAACACAAGATACAATACATAGAGGGGATGAAAGCTGAAAAATGAAACTAGTAGCTTTGAGAAGTTATAGTTACGTGGGATAGCTAGATGCATAATTTCAAGATTTAGAACACAAATAAATACAAACCCTGCATTAATGATGGCAGAAATCACAAGAGCCATCTGTCTAGTATCATTAGTTGGCATTTTCTTCAGTTACATACTAAAGGAAGACTTGAGATTAATGTTGTGTCCTTGTGGGTCCTTAGAGCCACAGTATCTGGCTTGACTACTGATGTCAAGATGAATGTGAAAATACTGATTTAAGATGATATTTCCTCTGAAATTTCAATTCAGAAAACTTTAATTCTGCTTAACTACTTACAGAATAAAGGTCTGGAAGAAAATCTGTAGGAATCAGGAAGAAAAGGGTAGGAGAAAAAGGAAAAAGATTTAAAAATAGTTCTAAATATGAAGACCATGAAGAATAATATAAATGTACACAATATTAATAAAGGATCACATCAGAAACTCTTAGCTACTTATTTTATTTTAATCAAATAGAACAAGCACCTAAATAACAAAACTGCTCAACAGGTAAAGTCTGAGAATAAGAAAAATTTTCGACAGTGAGATTGTAAAACATAGTGCGTCACAGTACTTAAAGTTCTATTTTAAGTACATTACTTCATAAGTTAACTAGGAAAGACAAAAAACTATGTCAGATAAGTACTTTTAGGTCTTCCATTGCAAAAGATTAAAAGAAAAAAAAGAAAAAAGAAAAAAAGGATGTAACAATTTAAAATTACCATCCATCAATATTTTGTAGGAATTGAGCATTTGACTTGTGAGTAAATTGTTAGGCGCAGTGCTGTAAAGTTCACTGAGCACAGTTCATAGTTAATTTCACTAGTCATATTAACAGCTTTGACTTGGCAGAAATTATTCTGTCAAACTATTTTATTATCATTCTCATCGAGAGCAACACTTTAAACTTCTATAGGACATCTCACTAAAAGACACCAAAGAACACTACAAAACTACTTATGCTTCATCATCATAATGATGAGATGAAGATATTCTATCACATTGTCTAATTTAGTAAGTGGGGAAATTAATTTAGAAAGTGGCATTACATTTCCCTTGGTCATACATACTGCATGTAGGTAATATCAAAAACCAGCACCAAATAAGGGCAAAGTTAGTAAGTATCTCTTGTTCTAACCAGTTGGCTCAATTTTTCATGTCAGTTTTGTCATTCAGAATAGACTCACTCATCTTTCTTTGGGCTTTGGCAGAAAGTCAGCTATTTTTTGAAATTCTGTACATCTTGCCAGAAAGTGTCTGAATGTTCCAGCCAATAGTCAGATTTCATTTTTGTTTAAAACCACAGTGCAGATATTGCATCTAAGAAAACCCCAATTTTGCTATATCTTACATTCCAATATAGCCTAAAGAAACTTGAAATTGCATTTACATTGCTTACAATAAAATATATATTAAAATTTCACTGATTTATAAAGCATTACAATACACTGTACTGGGTAATGAGAGGATCATTTTATTTTGATCCTTTCAAACTATTATAACAGGCCATGGCATTTGCCATTTCCTATTTTTAAAAATCAATAATTGCATTATCAAAATAAGGAAATAGGAAATACGTGTTCTTAATTTTAAGCATGAAAAAACGTAAATGTTATGATTGCCATGGGAGTGGAGATATTGATGCCTAATGACCATTACAGCTACAGTACTTCAATACAGAAAAACATCTGCTACTACAAATATATGCAGTCCTCAAGTTCTTTGGATGATTTAGACCTTCTCCTTCATATACACATCATAATTAGTAGGCTTTGTTCACTATAAAAGTAAAAGAACAGCGAGGCTGCTGCAGACACAGTATTCCTAGTTCTTGCCAATCTCTTCTCCCTGTTTGTAGTACCAGCAGATTTTTTTTTTTTTTTTTTTTTTTTTTTTTTTTCTGGTGCAAGATGTTCCTTAATTGGAAACTGTTGGATGCTGGGAGAATGTTTTGTGGAAATTCCATCATTTCTGTTGTCTTTCAGGTTCTCCCATGCATCACAAAGAGTAGATCGTGGAGAAAGCTTGAAATCCTATAATGCATTGGGTCCATATATACATATTGGTCTACATAATGCACAGATGATGGGTGAATGTAGAAACTTTACTCTTCTAGTCAAGGCCCTGATCTCCATGGTAGAGCTCTGTTGATATAACAGTGCCCTTTGGAGTTCACCTGGAAAGGGAGAACATCTCCATTTTTAGGGAGAAAACATACTCTTTCCTTATGACATTTTAGAAAATGTTTAGCATATGAAATAATGCCATTTCTATTTCAAACTTAGGACTTCAGTTGAAATATGGCAACCAGACTAAAACTGATTGGTAAGAGACCAAGTAATTAATCTCCTGCCTATGTTTGTACATAATTTATATCTTGAACATAAACTATACTGATCTGGGGCAAGGCCCCTTTTTTCTCAAAACCAGCCTTACATATACTCTGCTAGACAGTAACTGTGCTCTACTAGATAGAATGACATGATCTGCCAAACTTCGAACTTGTACCTTCCCCTCAACTCCACAGCCTATGACATTGGCAAAACTCAATCTTTAGGATATCTTGGAGGCACCATGCCCCTTACATAAATTAAAAAATCCCCAAACAAATATTCCTGTGAGCAGAACTGATGAATTTCCCTGTGACAAAAAATCAAACACCCCAGTCCCCTGCAGAGCATCCTGCAAGCCATGTCTTTCTCTGCCAAACTACGTTGGTTCCTTTCACAAGGAATCCCTGTGAATTCAAAAGAAAACACAAATAATTTTCACTTTGCTGTGTTGGTTTTATGTCTTTGATGTCAGTACATTAGCAGTATGTAAATATGTTACTCTGGTGACTGTAATCTATGAATATCTCTGATATAATCAGTATTTTCAGAATTACAATAAAGCTATTTTTTATATAAATATATAAATTCCCACCCTAAAACTAACATGAAATAATAAGTAAAGATATCAAAATAATAAACTTTCATTGAACTTTTGATGATCACTAGAAAACTTTCTTATTCTTAGTTTTATCAGTTTTCTGGGACCAAAAGTACAGATCTTTGACCATATTTTGAATATATTTTAATATTTTTCAGTTTAATTGATATCAGCCCTAAACATTCAGGTTCATAATATCTATACTTTTTTTTTCCAGGCTTATTTACAGTTTCCCCACCTGAGCCATCAACATCTTACTGAAATAAAGACAGGCCTGGAATAATTGAAAATTTCACTTTGCTTAGATTCTACATCTTTTGTACACAGGACTAAATAAACAGTATAAACCTCCCACTGTTGGTTTTAGGTGCAATTATACTTGGATATAAATGGGAATGGAAGAACGTAACAGTGTCTGCACGTGCCTTCATGATACCATAGCGTTCTACATCCACTTAGTGACCTTGTTGTGCTACTGGTGACTTTTGACACATTCTTAGCTAAACAAACTTTTAAAAAAACCCTAATGCACATTTCAAAACAGCAGGAGATAATTAGCAGCATTAATGAGGCTGCTCATTGGATTCCACGACAATATCTTTCACAGCAGGAGAATCAGACTATTTGTGTGTCAGGGACACTTACCCTTGACATTCTCTAATTACTTTTTGTAGGTTTTCTTAACTCACCTTAACTACCAGGAGACATTGACATTGAAGCTGACCATGGTGGTCGGTGTATGCCATCAATTACAGGAAAGCTAGGCTGCAAGACTGTGTCAGACAGAAAGTGTCTTAGTACTAACATAGGATCAATGTTGATCTTTTAAAGACTTTATATTCCCAGCTTGAGATCATAGAGTTATGCCATTAAAAATATATTTTATTTAAACTCAGATTTATATCAACAGTCAAGAACAAATCTACAGCAAGGCTCTTTTTTTAAGCAAGTGCAATTGTGTCATATAACCACTTCATGGTCTCTCTTCAAAGATGAAAAACATTAGGAGTAAAAGCAAACTTAAGTGCTGATTGAACATTTTTATAGGTCTTACAACATATTTTAGAAATGGACAAGATTTTTTTAGATTATTCACCCTTGACCTAACTCAGCTCCTTTCAGATTTGATGGGAGTTTTATGCTTTATTTCAAAGGAAAATCAATTAAATTATCACTACGTGCTTTTGAAAACTCTGTCTTCGTTGACTGTCACTTTTCATAAGCATAACTGATCTATCTCAAATGAAAAAAATCAGTATCTTCATGTAATGAAATAAGAAAATAAAGTCAATGAAAAAAATCTCATAGCTACATCTTCATTTGGCTTCTCAGTCCTTGAAAGAAAAGTGGATGACAAGTCAAGTACTAAGCAGAAGTTTTCTTCTGGTATCATGTACCTGCCCACCTTTTCTCTACTTTCTATGTGCAGTGCTTTTAAAATTTCCATGTCTACCTCTTGGCTTCACAGCCATTATTATTGCAAATTGTCAGCTGTTGCTTTTTTCATTTTCTTCTCATTGTCACATGATTAACTATTTTTGAAACATCTGCAAAGTATCCTTGTTCCACAGGGATTTCTCTGATACCGTGCTGAGCACGCTGTGAGATTTTAGGGGAGATATAATACAGTCAATAATAACATAGTACAAGTAATTATAAAGTATTTAAATACTAATACTAAAATAATTTTGCTTCTTGTATGCAATTCTCATTTTATCTGAGATTTTTCTAATTCAATTTTCTCCCTAATAAACTAGCAGATTGCTTTTCATTTTTCCATATTCTGTTCATATGTAAGCAAAACTACATGTGGCAGAAAATGCCAGGAGGGACAGGAGGTTAGATAACAGGCTAGGGAGCACTTTATGGTAAAATACAATCTTGTAGCATCAAGTTAAAGTTATAAATAAGGGTTCTTTTTGTGCCGTTGTGATACACAAAATTAATTACCTTTTTCTGGAGATCAGCCTGCTAGAATCCAGAAATCTGTTCTTTCCATGGCTTTCCCTAGACAATTAGCCACCTCAAAAGACCCTGAAGTAGACACAGTATGGACACAACATACACATTTCTTGACTGAGGAACTACCATTGCTACTCTTCAGTACCCCTACTGAAACTCCTAACAGCTAATGCATATCAATATAACAAGGTAGAAAAGTTGCCACTGCCATATCTGCTCTGTGAACAGCAGGTGCTTTCTGATTTAGAGCTGCTGATATCAGAACCTGTCATAGATAAGAAGTTTCAGAAGCACAAATATTTAAAGAATAGGCACATCTGGCCCTTTTTTCGGTGCGTATCTTTAATAAGTAGAGGTTCTTTGGTGGAGTGGCTCACTTGAAAAGATTTCCCATGATTGTTTATCTTTCTCTTTTCTTCTGAATTATTGCAGTTATCTAATCATCTGAAAGAATTTGTTTGTCTGTGTGAGGGAAAACAACAGTAGAATATAATGAAGGGTATGGTAGTACCCAAGCTTAGCACCTCCTACAGATTTTGTACCTGGCTTTAATAAGAGCACCTGATTTTGTACGTGATTTAATGAGAACAATTCTACTGAGGAAGAAGGAAAGACGACGTAACTGTTACCCACTATGGAATGGGGCAGGAGAAGGTCACCTCTCAAAAGGTTTGTCCCACCCCCTGCCTTTCTTATGGAAGCCGTACCACTCTTACCATGCGCATTTGAAAACTGCTGTTTTACTTAACTTCTGAATTTCATCTGACACATGGCTGCAACATGCACTCTGCCTGTTAAAAACAGCCTTGTGGAAAACATTCCTCCCCAATTCAGAAGGCACCTAACAGCAGGCAATTTGCTTTCCAAAGTCATATTTCCCCTCCATGAGGCACAGATGCCATATTGACAAATTTACATTCCATTGAATAGACGTTTGTTTAATTTCTCAGTTTCTCAGAATACAAACTGCTTCCTGAAGAAGTCAAAACTCAGATTGCTCCCTAAAGGGCAGGGAAAGTTTATGTGGGGTTTTTTTTGTTGTTGTTTTGTTTCTTTCCCAATAATGCAATCTTGTCTCTAACACAGCAAGTGAAAGGATATAAGACAGATGGATTTCAAGGTTGATATTCAATGCATACACATTTAGTATTTGATTTGGCTTCAGCCCTTGCTTTTCACATTCTGGGGAGAAAAGTTTCTTTATTTCTCCATAAGCAAGCATTATACTTTTCCTGGAATTCTTTTCAAAATATTTATCTAAATACTTTATTAGCATTTTTCTCATATCTTTCATTCTGTATAGTTTTTCTGGTTACGCCAAAAGGAACTGGAGTCATATTTTGCTAATCCAAATAGCCAGGGAGCAGTCAGAGGATGCTATGATTTTTAAGACCATCACATGTAGTTTAACATTCTCAGTTTTATTCTGCAAATATGTGAAAGTCGAAATCATGAGCTAAATGCCAAAACCTAGTCTCACTGACATGAAGGGGAACTTCTGAATAGATTTCTATTGAATAAAAATTTAATCAGCATAAGTGAGGCAATGCCAGACTGGCCCCCCATTGATATCCCTTCTCATACTAATGAGTAGTCTACAGTTAAGTTTCACTATTATCGAGAGAATTGCTTGGGCCATAGTCAGTGTAAATGGAACTAAATTGGCCTTACCCCTACATGACTTAAAACACACACCCACACAAACTCAAAGCACTACAAAGTCTGCATTTAACCTCTGAAGACATCTAAGTTTGGGCTCAGAAGTTCTCCCTGAAGACCTTCAAACACTCCTTTCTCTTTCCATTGGCTGTACTGGGAACTTAGCAATGACTCCAGAACTACTTTACCTGTCATTTAAAAGCGTAGGTCCAAGTGCCTGAATTAGATATACCAGGTCCTTCCCACACTTGTAACAATGTTGAGTCTTACCTTTCATATGTCTACAAACTATTTGAATTCCTATAAATGTACCAAGGCAAATACCCTTATTCATATGTTAAAAATAGAAAAATACAAGTGGGAAGAACATTTCAGCAGGTAATGGCATATATCTATATCTATACAAAACTTAAAAGCTGAAAGCTCTTCAGGTGCTGTTGTAAACTTCCAGTATGAAATTTAAAAACAGCTTTTTTAAAGACAGATCTACATAAAGGGCTGTATGCGCTTTGTGGCGTATACAAATATATACATACACACATGCACACATATGCTTATTCATTCCACAGGTTTTCAATTTGCAAGTATGAATGAATAATTTTTAAATGGTGGTCTTCTTTCAGGAAGCCAATACATTCTCAGTTACTACAATGACAGCAGTATGCACAGGTAAGTGTAGTCTAACAGGTATATCTGTCTGTTGGAGGTCAGTGCTTCAGTTGGTGCAATGTATTTAGTAAAACTGAAGGGGAAAAAAAAAATGGTTGAAGAAATGAAGCCAAAGCCTTCAGTTCCCTGAAGTGCTGTATAGCCCTATAGGAAAAGCAACTTCTAACAGCTTTGACAAAAAGATGGTGATATTAATCATAATTCAAATGGTTGTAGTAACTGATGCTCTAATGAAAAAATAGCAGCTGGTGTAGTCCAGGAAAGACCCTAACGTTAACATTTCCTTCACCTCTGCCTGGGCAAAGGTGGCTCAGCAATACACTATTTGTCTTCATCTGTCTTCCCAGCCCTGCACGTTGACAGGATAACAGCATGGTTGCTTGGTGGTCTGCAATGTAATCTGCCCTTTATCGACCTAATCACAGTTCAGTGTAGCATAAGGAAACTCATTTTACAGGTGTGCTGCAAAATCTGCATCTTCCTGGTCACCAAATCTTGGGACTGCTTTACAAGGTGGGTCTAATGATAGGGAGATAGTATCAGTCGGCTACTGATAGCTGCCAGCCTTTGAAGCTACACTCAAGTCAGATGTAAATCACACACAATGAAGGCACAGAACATTAAAGGCAGAAACTCTGTAAAACCAGTTGAGCTGATTAGTACTAAATTACTGATGTTCCATCTGCTAGGGTGGTAATATTTTTTTTCAAACTGCCTGACTGCAATGCTTCATTTCACAGAGAGCCCATGTTCAATGAGCCTATAGGGAACACTTTATAGTGATTGACAATGGAAGGAGATGGTGACAAATACACAATTACTCTTTGAGAGTGTAATGTGTTCATTAAGAAAACTAGCAATTTGTCTGTGGTACAAAATGTATACATAAAATATATGTTCCCATATATGCACAGTCTTTTCAGACTTGTGAGAAGAATTAAAGAAAATTTCTTGTATCCTCACCACTGGGAAAAACAAAACATCTGTAATAAAAAGCTATGTACAGTGTATTAATTTAAGGAAAAACCAACCAACCAAACAAACAAAAAAACCAAACCAAAAACCCAACCCCCACACTCCCCTAAACAGGAAAATGGTATAGGCAATATCTACCCTGGGTCTAACTTTCAAAACCTAAGAAATTCAGTTGATTGGGAAAACATTTATGCTTGTTCAAACACCTCACTTCGTTCATACTCTACAGGAAAGATTATTTTTAGGAAAGAACTAGCAACAGTGTTACTACTGGGACACCCTTAGATGATATCCCAGACATAATACTGAGCAGCACTTACAATGGGATTGGATTCTAATGAAATAAACTGTAGGAAGTAAAATTAGGAGCAGTGTTAAGCCACATTATGACATAAAAAACCAATGGAATATGCTAATGCCTTACCATCTGGCAATCAGACTCCCTTCTCCTTATGTCTGTCTCCCACAAATACCTTTATGATTTCTCCCACACTGCTCTTCATGATTAAGAATTCATTTTTCCTGTATACTAAGTAACTCAACTTAACCTTAGAGTTGAGTTACTTATAAGTAATTCAAATCCTCCCTCATTTTGACAAATACTTGTTCTAGAAGTAAGTTTTCTGTAAAGCCATATTTCCTAGAAGGATTATGGTAACAGTATTCCTGGAAAATGCTGAGAAAATTGAAAGGTGTTTCTGTCTGGAATCCCTGTGAATGGGGAAGTTCAACATATTATTTTATCGATATGTTTTTGTTGTTGTTGTCAGCTACCATTCCTAATATAAATCACTTTGCTTAGATTTTCTTCTACACTGATTCAGAAAAAAAGCCATCACAGAATAATGGTCAACAAAGGAAAACAAATAAACATCAGACAGTAGTCTTACTCAGATACAAACAGTGAAGGAATGTGAAGAACTGGCCTCCCTTAAATACTGTGTGAATGAAAATCCTTTAATTATGAAGAGAATGGATATTGCCAAACTGAACAGCTATTTGGAATCCAGTCAAATAACCCAAAATATTTTCTTTCATAATTCAGCCAGATTTGGTCTGTGAAAGACCATTAAACACTGCTACTACGCTCTGATACAGATTAATGTTGCCAACATCACATGAAAAAAGGATGGTCTATTTAGATTTTGTACTGAGTAACAGTAACAAGACAATTAAGCTTGTCCATTGCTATCAATGGAAAGCAAGATTTCTGCATGATTACTGATTTTATTATTAACTAAAAGCAATTTTCTTTAGAACATAGACTTCTAGCACCCAGTACAGTATATTGACAATGATTATATTTTAGTTATGCTATCACCTAACTAATAATTAGACTAAGGAATAATTTAGTTAACTGCTGATAGCTGTTGACTCTTAGCTTATGTTTTATTTGTTGTCATGTCTTGCCAGCAGTAGAATGCATGCCCTTTGACATTGCATTAACAATTTAAGGGAATTTGTTTCTGTAGCATTCTCCCAAACTCATAAGGGATATGTCTTGTCACTATCTTCTTAGACTCATGAAGTGTCACCAATGTCAGTTATTGTTAGGGTTTTTAGAAATGAATTAACCACATAAAGTAAAAAAAAAATAAAAAAACATTTACTGTGCTTAGTATCAACTTGCACTCAAACCAGATATATAACTATAAAACCAGTTGCAAACTTTTGCAATCAACTCAGCTACAGCTTTTACAATAAATACAATAAATTAAAGTTTGGAATGAAGATGACTCCATGCATCTCAGGTGTTTAATAAATAACACAATGTTATGTCATTTTCTGCTATGGCACAGCCATGGGAACAGAAAATGCATGGAAGAAAATCTGAGGCTGAAACTAGGGAAAAGAGAAAGCAAGAGGAATCTCACACCCCTGCACACACAGCATAGAAAGTTACTACATTGAAAAGAACTAATTTCACAAGGAAAAAACCAAAGAGGTAAAGTAAAAAACTTCCTGAAAAGACACAGTTTATGGTTTACTCATCTGGGGTGCAGCAACTTTGAAAACAAGAATGTTTCCACCCATATAGCCAGTGAAAAAAAAACCAAAAACTCTGAAATACACAGGCATATCTTGGAAACAAAGTTATAATAAAGTTGAGCTGCAGTGCCCTGAATACTGGAGACACCTTCAAATTGTGGCGTCAGCCTCAGACAGACCATCAAGAAGATGCATTTAAAAACAGGTGGGATGAAAGCCTGAAAAGTGCTAGATTTAGATTAAAAGGTTTCAGCTAGTTACATATCTTATTAAATGGCATAATGGTTGCATTAGGGTTATACTTGGTGTAGCTTCTTAGAGACCTGGCAATTGGAAATGTGCACTTCTGTACTGCTTGTCATTAATTAAATATCATGGTGATAGGTGCACTAAAAGTACCTCACTTGAATTCTAACTCATGTCCCATTTGTCTTTGCAGAATGGACTTCAGACAATTTAAAGACAAATGGCAGTCTATCCACTACAGTACCCAGCACCTTAGATACCAAGAAAAATGTCCAAAGAAACTTTTCTTCCTACAAAATACAAAAAAAGTTACAATTTGTGCTTCAAGGAAATTGTATTTTATCTTGTAGCTTCCCTAAGTGTCCAGTACATGAGCAAATAAGGAGCTGGCAGAAGGCTTATTTAGATTTTGGAACCATTAGGAAAAGTGACAAGGAATGTGTGATTTAAAATTAGCTAGTCTGTGGCTTTCATTTGCAGACTAATTCAGTTAGAGTGACTATTTCACGGCTGCAATGTAACCAGTGATTCCATAAAAATAACAGCGCTTAAATATCATTAAAAGTTTTGAACATTTATGGATGATTTAAAATGTTATAATATTTATATAATTTTTTATTAGATAATTTTATTTAGTATATTAAATATACCAAGTAAAAAGAAAATTAATAAAAAACAATATTGTTTTATTTCCAAGCTGAAAGTATGTTCAAGGATGACAAGCTTTGTAGTGCATTTCCTACATGACTTGTATAATGAAAGAGGGTAGTTTTATGGCTTTTGATGCCCCATTTTTTTATTAGTATCATGATGTAAAAAATAAAATCTCTCTCTTTGTAATAGTAAACTAATAATTTTTTTCATATGGTTACAAAATTAAAGATATGGACCACTTACTCAGCTGATACACTCAACCGCTACAGACAATGGATCTCAGTCTACAGCTATTTGAAAAGTCCTTAAACGTAAATTTCATTGTTCTAATGAAAAGACCATGAAGAAAAAACTTTCACCACTTAGCAGGGTACCAGCATTGCAACTGGTAGACTTGCTTGTGATTTCCTGTGTCTTCCATTTTCTTGTCTGTGGGCTTCTTAGCCTTTTCTAAACACAAAATATATTGCTCTAAACTTAAGCAAAATACGAGAACAGTGAAAAGGAAAAAAACTTATCTAAATTTCCCATTATTATTACAATATGCATATATATTGAACACCCCCACACAGTCACTTGACTGATACTATACATAGTTTTCACCATATTGTATAACAGATGACACTTTTCAAAGTCAAATATGTACATACACACTATATATATATATATTACAACAATAATTATAAGTAACCACTGTATTTCCCTGGGAGAATTTTAAGAAATAAGTCAGTTCCTGATGCTCATTTTCTCACATTGGTGCCTAAGAAACAGACTTTTGTTCCTTTACTCTCCCTCTCTTTTCCTTTTAAATCTTTAGAAAGCAGCCTTCTTAAAATAATGTCTTAGCCTTTTCCATCATTTTTTTCCCAAAGTTTCCATCCTACTTTCATTTTTCATGATACAAGACTGTTCACCTTCATGCATTTACAAATTCTTTCATCTGAAGAAAAAAAATGTAAAAAAAAAAGAACCTAGGCACTTCTCACAGAAAAAAAAGCCTTTCTTACAGAAAGATCTTCAACAATGAGATGGAACATAATATACATGAAATTTGCTTTATAACCATTGGTTTTAGCCCTAGCCCTCCCAGGCTAACCTTATTCACTATAGACAAAAGCCAAAGAAGGGTTAGCTTGTGAGCAATAACCCAGAAGCTAGCCAAATTGAAAAGATAACAGTTTGCCTTATTAGCATTGTCAAAGACGGAAAAAAGAGAAAAAGGTGGAAGAATATTACTGTTGATTTTTTAATCTCAGAATTGCATGCTGATAATATACTCCTTTGTTTGTAATGGTACACATTCCCTTATTACTACACGATCTTTTTGTAATAGCAGAGAAAATGACACCTTTTTATACCAAAAAAGAGATTTTTACCAATTTTATTAAAAGATAAAACCCAGTATTTTTCCCAGGAGTTCTCTCATCCTAATGGAAACATCTAATACATGTAAGATGAATTGTGCTCCATAAGTACACTTTCCTTCTGAAGGCTGTGAAAGGAGTCTAAATGACTATTCAAATGAAGGTGTCTACATAGTAGATATCTAAAATTGGGTGACATAATATCAAACCTCATGATCTTGGAAATATTACGCTTGAAAGTATTTGCTACCTAAGTAGAAACATATCCCAAACACAGCAGCAATCGTACTTTGCAGTTAAGTCAGCAATATATGTATGAACTACATAAAATGTAAATGTGATTACTATTGGAGAAATTGAATAAATAAGCAACAGTTTGGGGCACATTTTACTGATTCAACAGGTCAGCTTTTTTATTTTGCTAAATGAAGGGAAAACTGCCTTCATATAGAATTCTGTAACTTAGGTTTTTATGTTTCATAAAAATCAATATGTTCCATAGAACAGCTCCTAAAACAACTCTATTTAAGTCTATGTTCTAAAGTACTTTGTATATTGAAATGTGAAAACATTATTTTTTAAATTTCTTCTAATGCTGTATCCATTGTGTGTAACAGAACACAATTCATAACTAAATCCCAATAATTTAAAATTATTGTTGTGGTTTAACCCCAGCCTTCAGCTAAGCCCCACACAGCTGCTGACTCACTACCCCTGCTTTGGGATGGGGAGACAGTGAGAAAACTCATGGGTTAAGATAAAGACAATTTAATAGGTAAAGCAAAAGCCACACATGCGCAAGCAAAGCAAACCCAGGAATTCATTCCCCACTCCCCACGGGCAGGCAGGTGTTCAGCCATCTCCAGGGAAGCAGGGCTCCATCATCCCTAACGGTGACTTGGGAAGACAAACGCCATCGCTCCGAACGTCCCCCCTTCCTCCTTCTTCCCCCAGCGTTATATGCTGAGTATGATGTCATATGGTGTGGGATATCCCTTGGGTCAGCTGGGGTCAGCTGTCCCGGCTGTGTCCCCCCCCGACTCCTTGTGCCCCCCCAGCCTGCTCGCTGGTGGGGTGGGGGGAGAAGCAGAAAAGCCCTTGGCTCTGGGTGAGCCCTGCTCAGCAACAGCTAACACATCCCTGGGTTATCAGCACTGTTTTCAGCACAAATCCAAAACACTGCCCCATAACAGCTACTATGAAAAAAAAAAACTTTATCCCAGCCAAAATCAGCACAATTATCCTTGGTGAAGCAGAAGGCAGAGACGTTGAATGCCTTCTTCACCTCAGCCATTACAGGTGTAAGACTTGCTACAGCAATCCCAGGTCCCTGAAACCAATGGCAAAGTCTGGGGCAACGAAGTCCTATCTTCAGTGCAGGTTAGGGACAACTTAAACGACGTGAACACACACAAGTCTGTGGGACCAGAATGGGCACACCCACAAGTGCTGAGGGAGCCAGCCGATACCATTGCAAGGCAGCTCTTGATCATCTTTGAAAGCTCATGATGATCAGAGGAGGTCCCTGAGGACTGGAAGAAAGCAAATGCCACTGTATTTTCAGGAAGGGCATGAAGGAGGACCCAGGGAACTACAGGCTGGTCAGTCCCACCTTGTGAAACTGATGGATCAACTAATCTGGAAACAATTTCCAAACATATGGAGGGCAAGAAGGTGATTTGGAGTAGTCAGCATGGATCTATGAGGGGGAAATTACGCCTGACTGACCTGGTAGCCTTCCATGATGAGATGACTGGCCTAATGGGTGTTGTCTTGACTTTAGGAAGACTTTTGACACTGTCTGCCATAACTTCCTTATAGACAAGTTGATGAAGTTTGGGTTAGATAAATGGACAGTAAGGTGATTAAAAAATGGGCTGAATTGCTGGACTCAAAGACTCATCATCAGTGAGTGGTATGGAGTCCAGCTGGAGGTCAGCACATGTGGGGTGATATTGGCACCAATAACATTTCACATCCTCTTTGACCATCTGGACAACGGGGCAGAGTGACTGACACACCAGATGACTGGAGGAATGGGCTCACAGGAACATCGTGAAGCTCAACAAGGGTAAATGCAAAGTTCTGCACCTGGGGAGGAATAACTCCAAGCATCAGTACACACTCGGGGCCAGCTGGCTGGAAGGCACTTTTGCAGAGAAGGACCTGACGATCCCAGTAGACAGCAAGCTGACCGCAAGCGAGCAATGTGCCTGCATGGCAAAGAAAGCCAGCAGTATCCTGGGCTGCATTAGGAAAAGCTTCACCAGCAGATCACAGGGCTGTGAAGACGATGAAGGTGTTGGAACATCTGTGGGATGAGCTGAGGTTGAGAGAGCTGGGACTGTTCAGCCTGGAGAAGAGAGGGCTCATGAGGATCTTATCAATATGTATAAATATCTGACAGGGGGAGTCAGACTCTTCTCAATGGTGTCCAGTGACAGAGCGGGAGGCAGTGGGCACAAAGTAAAACAGGAAATTCCACTTAAATGTAAGAAAACCTTTTTTTTTTTTTTTTTCTGTGAGGGTGGTCATACAGGAACCTACACAGGCAGGTTGTGGAGTCTCTGCCCTTGGGGATATTAAAAAACAAATGAGCACAACCCTGGTCACCTTGCTCTGGGTGACCCTGCTCTGAGCCGGAGGATTGAACTAGATGATCGCCAGAGGTGCCTTGCAATTTCACCCATTCTGTGATTCAGTTAACTTTATCTTTCTATGTACCTATGGAATATTTGTGACCATATTGTGATACCCAGAAGCTTGCTACTTCTTTTATTGTATTCAGTTAGATATCTTATAAACTTTGTTATTTTATGAATAAATTATGAGTACTCTAAACTGGAGCTGTCTTGCTTGCTTTTGATTAATTAGTGAATTATGGTACATTTCTATTCCTGCTTACCTTAATATATAGGTTTAAGGCACAAATTCTTATGCCCAGAAATGCAAAATTTTATGTGTGCTAATAATTGAGAAATTAAAAATTTAAATTTGTTTTTCATAATGAGTTTTACAGATAAAATTCACTTGCTCATGTATTTGAGACAGAAGAAAATGTTTCTTTTTTTCCATCTTCATTTCTGGATTAATCTGAATGCAGTGAACCAATTCCTACTCTCAGGTACACAGGTGTAAATTATATTTCTAGTTTGTGTATAAATAATTTAATAATATATAACATTAAATTTATAAAGAATAAATTTCCACATGAGTGCAAATAAAAATAGAACTTAGCCAAGGGTTGGGGAGCAGGTAAGATGCAAACACCTTCTAAGTATACAAGTAAGTTATATACAGTGGTAGAAAATAAATTTTCCAGAAGTTAGTAACTTTGGTCAGCTTCAGTAACTTGAGGACAAGTTCTCTGGAATCTATAATTGGTATGTGAGTAAACAGCTAAAGCATAAATTGCTTTGTTTCACCTAATAATAAGAGGACAAAAAGGCTTTCTGCAGTGATTTTAACATCTTTATTCTTATAATGAGAAAAGGTTGTACTATTAACATTTCTGCTAATTCTAGTATTTCCCAATTTCATCTGAAACAGGAAATATAAAAACTATCACTCTCTAATTAAAAAACATTGTCTTTTATTGCACCTGTATTTCATCATTGTGTTTACCTTCATCTTTCTGTCCACCTTTTGTTCTCATAGGCTTTTCCCGCTGAAACTGTACAAATGTTCACACTCTCGGTGATATTTCATTGTTTCTTCCTCCACAGTCCTCCTGACTGACATTTGTGATGAGACTTGTGCATTAAATTGTGCTCAGTTAAACGCAAGCATAGTTACAGTGAAAACTGAAATACTGTTGATTTTTTTATCACTCTCCATTTCATTATTGGCTAGTTAATGGTAGATATTATGACTTCTATGTAGTTTCAAATACTTACAGACTTCATTGCAGTGAATCTAAAGAGGAATTTCCTGTGGGGCTTTTTTTGCTTTTCTTTTGTTCTTCTCTGTTAGAGGTGATTGTCCTGGTTTTATTTGCATAGTTTCTTGCTTCCACTTGGCATAATTTTATATTGCTGTGATTCAGCATTACATTGATTCAATTTCTGAAGAAGATAGTTTCAGCATTGTCTGTGGAGAGAAACACCGGAATGGGTTAACTGATGAAAATAACCCTCAATTATTTATTTTTCCTGTTGGATTTCAGCCTTGCCCTTTCCAAAGTACAGTAACTACTTGACTACAGGCATCCACAATGTGCTGTTTTACACTATAGGAGCGCTACAGAAACATGCAAGATGCAGACCTATGTAAAAAGAATTGGCATCAATTAACTTGTTATTTTTAGGAGATCTTTTAGAGGGATGTACTTAAAATTCTCTAAAATCTTTACTAATCTGGTTTGCACACTTTCTGCAGCCACCACTACTATCATTTCATGCAGAGAATGTCAAATTTCCCTTTAGATCATTTTCTAAGACCAAGTTTCCATTGAGCCACACTTTGGTGAAACGCTTTGGATAGATTGCAGGGAATGTTTTTCACATTTCCCTAAGTAAATATGCAGTCTCCCACTCAGAGACAGTCATCTCCACTGCCATCAGGCTTATGGAAATAGAAAGCCAAGAAACAGGACGCATAGATCTTCACTCCAAAATGGCGTATTTGCAGTCTTTCAGAAGATGCAAGATCTCTGCAAAATGGTCTTTCACATCACCATCTTTCCTGAAGTTCCCCTTCATGTTCTGTGCCTATGCAATTCACCTGCTTGGGTCTGTTGAACAAATACCATATTCTAAACATGATTTTTGTGGCTATGACAGGGTTTCTGTCTTTAATTAACCAGAATTACTCACTAATTAACCAGAAAAAAAATTAGTAAAAGAGCTTTGGCTTCATTATTATTTGGTATGAATGTGTTTTCATGGGTTAGTTACCAGAACTGGCACTGTTACTCTTTGGGAAAACATTCTATTGATGGGCAATGAAACAGTGACATTGCCACAGCGGGGAAGAGAGAGTCAAGAGATTGTTCTCAGTCTGGTTTGCTTGATTAAGCAGTAGCCAGTGACATGGTTTAACTGTATTTACTATTTTTTTACTGCTATGATTGATTGACGGTGGTTAGAGTATGAGCAAAGGACCAAAGACATCAGCATTTGTTATGATTTGGGGGAGAGAAAGCCAAGAGAAAACGTGGGCAAAATAAAAATGGCAAGTCACTTGTAGACAGTAATCTGCATTCAAACTAGACAATAGGGCAGACACTTCTCACGCCTTGGATACTCTCACCCCAGTGGGCCTGCTATGAAAACAGACACATGAAGGGCAAAAGTTCCACGTTAAAATGCAGGACCTTTTCTCTGCAGACAGAAATATGGTTATGAGAAAAAGCAAAAACATAGACAGAGTACACTGAGATAAGCGTGGCTTGTGATACCATGAAATTGAATCAGTTTCAGATGTGGTAGATTGCCCCAGCACAGAAAATGATGAGACACTCTCTATCAATCTGAAACACCTCCTGAATCTTGAGAGACTTGGCCAAAGAGGCTCAGGCTCTCCCCTGTCAACTCGTCTGGGGACAAATTTCACCATCTTCTTCTTTCCCTAGGTCTGTGAGGTGAAATCTCTTTAGAATAAGTCTCCGAGCCACAGGCCTCTCCTAACCGTTTCATCAGCATCAATGCACTAACAGGCCCATCCAGCCTCTCTTTTAGAGGTTTAACCTCAGCAGAACAGCTCAGGATTACTGACTTTCCTTTTCCTCCTTAAAAGTTTTAAAATCACCTTTAATCTTCACCACTTAAAGTTTGTCAGGGTCATTTTCAGATCACAGTTTTCACAATTTTTTGAAGGAGCCGTAGCTCTACATTTCTTTTCTTTGTTGCCTTTCTCCTAAATCTTTTGTGTTTAAGTCCTTTAGTCAGGCATAGTAATATCTAACCTATAAACTCAGGTATGCATTCATGAAACAAATATCATAAGCTGTGATTTAAAAATACACAAATCACTGCAGCTATATGCATGGGTGTAATGGACAGTTTAGGTAACAGCATGTCAAAAGCAACAGTTGATAACATGTAATTTATTGATTTTTTACAATCCGTACAGGTGTTGAAGGACAATGTAGTAAACAAATCATCTAGTAGGTGAAAGTTCAATTGACCCATATAAAAGAAAATATAAAAGGAAAAGAAGAAAAAGGAAAAACAGTTGAGGATTAAAAAAATGGGAATAAAAATTTAGATAGATCAAAGGGTCATTTTCAAATATGTATCATCACTGATGACAGTATAGACCTTCTTCATCCAGAGTGCATGTCATAACACTAAAATGAAAAAAACCCTTATAGATTAAAAATTAGACAGTAAAACTGTTAGAACTGGAACAGTAAAAATTTGTGTTACTCCTCTGAGCTTGACCTCAGTTAAAGAGCTCTCAAGAGCTATTGCAATTTGCTTGGAGGAGAAGGGGAAGATGAAGGGAGGTGTCTCCCCCATGGATTGGCTTTCTGAGGTGAAAAGGTAAAAGGTGTAATTAATAGTTTCTGATAGATGGTTCCTGAAGTACAGAGGTGACGGCAATGCTGAGTATAAATACCAGATTAGTTTCACAACCAGCAATTCTATCGTATCATAAGCCAGTGTTACAAAGTACAACAACATGATAACTATAGCCCAGTTCCCAGGGGTGATAAACAGCTCAATAGGGAGCATATACTGCACGTAAGGTACTATATAATGCAACTTTAAGAACAAGTGCACCAACATTGAGAGCGAATAAATCAACATTCTGACCAGTGACTATAGAACCAATATAATGAACGCTTATAACAAATTTGTTCTAGCGTGTTCCAGTCAGATTTTGTCATTATCTCAACCTGTCAAGCCCCATGCTGGGCGCCAAAAAGAACTGTCGTGGTTTAACCCCAGCCAGGAACTAAGCACCACGCAGCCGCTTACTCACTTCTCCCCACCCAGTGGGATGGGGCAAAGAATAAAAAAAAAAGTAAAACTAGTGGGTTGAGATAAAGACAGTTTAATAGGACAGAAAGGAAGAAAATAACAATGGTAATAATAATGATAATAACAATACAATAATGATAATAATGATAATAATAAAAGAATTGGAATATACAAAACAAGTGATGCACAATGTAATTGCTCACCACTCGCTGACCGATGCCCAGTTAGTTCCCGAGCAGCGATACAACCCCCCCAGGCCAACTCCTCCCAGTTTATATACTGGCCATGATTTCATAATGGTATGGAATACCCTGTTGGCCAGTTTGGGTCAGCTGCCCTGGCTGTGTCCCCTCCCAGCTTCTTGTGCCCCTCCAGCCTTCTTGCTGACTGGGCATGAGAAGCTGAAAAGTCCTTGACTGGATATAAACACTAATTAGCAACAACTGAAAACCTCAGTGTGTTATCAACATTCTTCTCATACTGAACCCAAAACATAACACTGTACCAGCTACTCAAAAGAAAATTAACTCTATCCCAGCCAAAACCAGGATATCTTACTTCTTAAAATAAGTTCAACTAGTATGACTAAATGCAAATAGGAAAACAAGTTAAAAATAAAGAACACATCCATCTAGCAGTCTAACAGTTGCTTTCACCAGGCTACTGAACTGAAATAAAATATTTGTTTTAAATAAGTGTTACATAGCATGCCCTCAACTTCACTGGTTTACTGTGTCAATTTATTTATAAGAATGCAAGTATTATATTTAGAAAAGGTGAAAACAAGAACTGCAACAGAAATATCCACACTAAATACATCTCATAAAAGAACTTAAGATACATTTTTGTGGTTTCATAAATTTATGGCATTTAAGGCCAAAGAACTATTATACTGTGCCATCGTATCACAGGCTATTCCCTTTCATCTCATTAAATCTCTTTTGAGACCAATAGCTTGTCTTTGACTGAAGCATAGCTTGTGTTTACCAGAAGCACCTCTTGCAGAAAAGCATTTCACCTTGATTTAAAGCCATTAAGAGGTGGAAAATCAACTACTTTGTTCAGTAGTTTTTTTGAGGAGGTAATAGCTCTTGTTTTAAAGTGAATGTCTTCTTTTTTGTAACAGTCATGTGGCTTCAGCATCAAAGTTCTCACTTTGCTGTCTTCCCCTAAACTAACAAATACTGTAGTATCCATTCATATTACTGCTTTTATCTTTAGAAAGTATTTATCTACTGCACACAAGTCATCTTCTAATTTCATGGTGATAAATAAAGCCCATTAGCTGTATTAAGCCTCAGATTGTAGAACATTAATATTAAATAATGAATTATTTTTCCTCAAACTTTTAATATCCTTTTAAAAATATGAACATCAGTTTTGTAACTAAAAAGATAAAAAGAGTCTATGCACCTCACTAATGAAAAATACAAAAAGTAATGAAATGAAAAATATAAAAAGCATTTTACTGTACTAACATGGCCTCATCTTATCGCAGATTACGTATCCAAGACACTTATTAGTCCATTTTACTATATGATCTCACTAGAGCAAATACCAGTTGTTAGTCTATGCTGACCCTTTTTCCAAATCAGAGCCTTCCAGTGTACCATTACCCTTTCTGCCATTACACAACCCTTTAACAGGGAAATACATACCGTTACCCTGTTTGATTCCCTTCACTTCCACACAGCTTTATACTTCTTGGCCTCAAACCTGAAAAATGAAGTGTAAAACTAAAACAGCAAAAGCTGTACACTGACTGAACAGAAAACAGCAGGAGTCTTGCCAAGTGTGGAGACCAAAAAAGTTAAGCCATTTTATGTATGAATAAAATCTTATGGGTGCTTTTCTGAAATATCCCTCCTAATCTCATTTCATTTTGACCTCCAGAAAATTCTGTAAGAATGCCAGCAAATAAATCTTTCAAAACTCAAATAAGACATTTTCTTAAGCTATGGTATTGGCAGAAAATGCTATTAAATTGTTTACCTTCAGAAATCACTGTAGCAAACCAAAAAAGATACATATGAATTGAATGATTCATTTCAAAATAAGAGGAATACTGGGAAGTCACTGTTTGTTTTGTGATTGCTATGTCTGAGTTGCCCTCTAAACATCTGTTTAGGGATATTAAGGTAAACTCACAAGGTATGGGAGACCAAAAATTCATGAAGAAAAACTGAATAATTTAAATGAAACATTTAAAAGTGTATGTTATATTTTCTTTTATTTTATCTTGTTTTGCTTTGCTTTGCTCTGCTTTGTCTGTCTGTGATCTAGTTTTATTCCTCATGCCACCACCTGCAGCTGAAGCAAACAAACTTAGAGTTTAGTGATAGAAGATAGGGCTTTAGTTAGAATTCTACCTGAATGCAGTCTCCTTGCTACAGAAAGCACTGACATGTATTTAGACTTAGGTACAGACATTACAAGAACAGATTAATACTCTGAGGAATCACAGGACTCCTTGACCCGTTCTGCCATTGCAAAGAAAAGCAGAGGAGCACATAACTTTAACAAAAATTAAACAGGTACCGAAGCACATTGCTAATTGCTTTTGTACTATCCAAACCAAAATTGAAGTATATAAAACAAGACACAAAGTTTCCAATACAGTAAAAAACTAATTGAAAACTTTCTCCATTCTAGCCTTATTTATTAGAACATTATAATGACTGTCTGGTCAAAACAAGCTTTTTAAATAAAGGAATGAACAGTAAAGAAAAGTAATGTATGTACTTTTGTACAATGGTTAAATCTAGGAAAGCTAAAAGGACAATTCCTTTTAAGACACTTTTTCAATTCTTCCATCAGGAATTTTCACAGAACCAGAAAATATCAAAATTTCTGTTGGATAGCAGTGACTCAGTACAACTTATTTTTTATAAAATTACACATTAATATTATCTCCCATACTAACAAAAAAAATCTGACTAAGATCATTTCCTTCAGCCAGGAAGCATTTTTTATAAAATCTAAACTACTACACTGGAAGTATATTTTTGTGTGAGATGATTGGTTGATCTGAACGTATTTTGTGCATCCCTAAGTCACTGTTTCTCAACATTTTCTAAAGGAAAGGAGACTTAATCTTTTTATAAAATTGTCCTGGTTTTGAATGGGATAGAGCTAATTTTCTTTCTAGCAGTTGGTACAGTGTTGTTTTGGGTTCAGTATGAGAAGAATGTTGATAACACACTGAGGTTTTCAGTTGTTGCTAATTAGTGTTTAGACTAAGTCAAGGATTTTTCAGCATCTCTTGCCCAGCCAGCGAGAAGGCTGGAGGGACACAAGAAGCTGGGAGGGGACACAGCCAGGGCAGCTGACCCAAACTGGCCAAAGGGGTATTCCATACCATTATGAAGTCATGGCCAGTATATAAACTGGGAGGAGTTGGCCTGGGGGGGTTGTATCGCTGCTCGGGAACTAACTGGGCATCGGTCAGCGAGTGGTGAGCAATTACATTGTGCATCACTTGTTTTGTATATTCCAATTCTTTTATTATTATTATTGTCATTTTATTATTATCATTATTATTACCATTGTTATTTTCTTCCTTTCTGTCCTATTAAACTGTCTTTATTTCAACCCATGAGTTTTACTTTTTTTTCGATTCTTTCCCCCATCCCACTGGTCGGGGGGGAGAGTGAGTGAGCGGCTGCATGGTGCTCAGTTCCTGGCTGGGGTTAAACCACAACAAAAATCCACACATATTCTTGTGCAATGTTACACCAATGGTGTTCATTTACAACCTAACAAAAAATGAAACCATATATGAATTAAAAATTCAATTTTCCTCATGTCTGTTTCTGTGTTTATCAGGACACATATACACTTAAAAATAAATGTCTGCATTCAGTTCTGACAGTCTGTTGGTACCTAATGGAGTCCTAAAATCCTAGCAGACACTCTACTCCAGAATGTCCTCTAAAATAAGAGCAGGTAACACATTTTTTAAACATACCACAGAATTTCTAGCATTTTTATTTTTTGAAGTTTTAGTATTTAGTGGTTCACAGTGCTATATCTGCAAATTGTTATAAACTATTAAATTTAAGACATCTTTTTTGTTCACCAGAGACTGAGTGCTTCGGCTCTCAAAACTTTTCTACAGAATCCTTTCTATGTATGGATTTGCAGAAAGTATCGTACAGCAATAAAAACTGAATCTGCAAGTCAGCCTGAAAATAAGAAATTGCAAATTAGTTTCTCCAAATTAGTGTATGTAATGGCAGTTGTATAAACGATGCCTGAGTGAAGGTGAGCCATAATCACATCTAGAGCATCTTCAGTGTCATTCTTAATTCACTTTGTTCAACATGAGAAAAAAATAGCAAAATCTATGCAGTAGAAAGTCTTTTCTTCCAAAGGATTGTTCCCATGCTTTTTTTCTATTGATTACCCTTAAGTATTTTAAGATCTCAAGAGCAGAGTATTGGAATATACATTTACTTTTTTTTTTTTTCACTAAAGAATTTATACAGATTATCTACTTGGATTAAATTTCTGCCTGAGTGTTTCTTTCAATTAATTCTATCCCCACGGATGGACTCTCTCTTTTTTGCGGATGTCTAGGAAATGTCTCACTTGCAGATAAATTCATACAGAAAACCTAAAGCAGCACATTAAATTTAATTCTGACCTGTTCAGAGGTAAGAAGTGTGCCCTGGAAAATGTCTCTATGGTCGATAGGCCTTTGGCATCTCATCTTTTAAAGATAGCATCTTCCAAGCCTGGAGGAAAGCCAGGTAGCCGGCACATGTGGGGAGTCAATGAGAACTCTGGCAGGGTGACAAACTACCTGATTGCTTTTTTTCTCCCCCCCCCCCCTTCTGCTTTTTTGCATAGCAGACCCTCGGAGAGGATGTGCTCCGATCTCTAGAGGAAGGAAAATGTCCTTACCGTAAATCAGTCTGCAAAGAACAAAAGGAAAGCAGTATGTTGCTACAGTGCTTTACTATGTGGGGTTGTTTCAAGTTTCTGTAAAATACAGCTAGTTCTAAGCATATCAAGTTACAGCTGCCCCATTATTGGATTTATGGATGGGTAGGTTAACGCAGACTTTTGTTTTCTCTCTTTGGTGCTGAAACAAACTTCTGGCCAGCTTCTTAACATAAGGTTTCTGTGTGTTTTGCCCCATTTCTTTTCATGAGCAAGTTTGTAATAGACTTACTGGAAGTATGGCATTTTGAAACCTGCATTTAGAAAGTCTTCACATAAGGAATAAAAATCAGTGGTTGGATTTAGAAATTGTCTTTTGGTTAAATTGGCTGAGTTTTACATTCCACAGATATGTGAATTCCTGGGACAGTTGTTACAAGAAGTAATGAATAAAAATGTTTTGATGACTGTGTCCCTAAAAGTACTCCTCATCTTCACATGAAAATCCACCCAGATACTGGACAGAAGCAGACCTGAGAGAGCTGAGAGGACATCTGCAGCTCCACAATTTTGAAGGTCATTATAAATAAATTCTACGTTAGCGCTTGTGTATGTCAGATGGCTCTGGTTTCCACGGGGGGCACACCATAGAAGTGTCTTTTTCTTTTTTGCTTCCTTTTCTCTGCAGCTTGTAGGATACAAGAGGACTCACCTCACCTTTTGCCAATTGTAGTTTTGGGAACCTTCTTGTGGCAAGAGCATCTTTGGGTGAAAAACATCCCGGGACTCTCTGCCACATTTGCAGAGCCAAAACATGCTGAGCAGCATGCTTGCCCTGCTGTAGGCTTCTGCTATGTCTCAGAGATACTGGAAGTTGATTTATATGTTAATGATTTAAGTAAGATGTTCACCTATTAAAACAAAGCAAAAAAAGAAGACTAAAGAATTCTTTTTATAATTGATTGTGGTGTCCCTGAGACTCTGAAAAAAATCTGTCATTGCTATTACATGTGTTCAAGAGGCAGAACAAATGAAAGAGATGATCAAGAACAACCTTGCCTAATGCTACCATTTTAAAAAATACTTTGAGCAAGAGCTAAATTAAAAAAAAAAAAAAAAAAAAAGAATGTCTGGAGAATTGAGAACAGTATGATGAAAGAAATAAATTGATGCCTGAAATTAATTTTTCCATCACTGGGAAAAGACTGCCCAAAAGAATCCAACCAAGTGCCTTCTACAAATGAAAGAAGACCACACACCAATTTGTTTAATTAATGTGATTCTTGTTGAGGGTCTCTCTGGACTAAAGTCAGAATGTGCAGTTCACATAAAGTTATAGTGGTTTGTCAGTGTTTTAAAGTCTTGATTCACTTTTATCTACATCTTCTGGACTTTCACCTCATGTCATGGTTGGGTCTCAAAACCAAAGGCAGGTAATCTCTTGAATTCAAAGGAGTGGTAGAGCACGAAAAAATTTTGAGACAAATGAAGACATGAAGCTATATCATTTTGGAAACCTGAATTTTATCTATTTATTTTAGTCTGTGACTTGTTTACTCTCCTCTAATATAGCTATGGAGGAAATGGCTGGAACATTCATTAGTCGAGTGATATGTTCTAAAAGGTACAGAGCTCTCTCTCAGAAACTGCCTTTGTTGTTGGACCACCACCATCATTTGTTGGATTGAGAATTACATGTCTCCTTCTGTTCTGCTTACAATTGGATTTATCCACATGCAAATGATATTTTGGTAATTGACTTTTAGTTTCTGGGAACTTTAAACTATTGAAAGTTTAGAATATCAAACAGCTTTGACATTTGACTGTCAACATTTTTTACATTTTGACATTTGACTGTCAACAGCCTTTTCATTCATATCTGAAAACTCAATTTCCGGGGCACCTCCATAATACAAGTTTGGGTTTTTGTTTTGGGGTGGTTTTTTGTTGTTTTTTGGTTTTTTTAAAGGGTAAAGAGATTTTTTAATTTAAATTCTTTCTTAATTTATTTCAGTTAACTGAAAAGTACATGTGGGATTCAAGGCTGTCCAAGGTTTTTTTACTTTAAAAATAGCAGTCTTTTTATTCACTGACAGACATTTCTATTCAAGGAATACACAGGGAATGTGTACAGCATGTGTGGAGAATGACATGCAGACTATACTGCTTTGCTACCTGAGACAGGCATCCTGCCTCCCTTAGCAAGTACATATTTCAGACTTGCTAAGGATCAAATCTCTTCCAGGTGATAAAGAACAACTGTGGAGTAGAAAGGAGTCTTTACTGTTACACAGTTAATACCCTCTCCTAATTAAATTCACATTCCTTTGCCTTCATAGCTTTTCACAAGATTAACTTCTACTGCAACTGTGGCCCAACTTTCAGCCAGTGTTCACTAGACAACTGAATAGTGGGAAATCATGATTTTACATCCAGTTTATACAGTACTTTTTTAAACAAACATTGTTTCCTCATTAGGTGTTGGATCTATGTTGGGTATGTAACTGGTGGTACATCTGTGTTGTGTTGTGCCTGTTCTCAGATAACATGCTTGTCTCATGTTTGGCCTAAGAAACATGTTCAGGCAAGGTTTAAGGCATTCTAGAACAAATTTTGGGCTTGAATATGATTGAATCAGGTACCTTGTTCCCTTAGCACTGTCACATAGGCTTTCAGGCAGCTGAGCCAACTGAGATGTGGATTTCAAACCCTAATACCATGCTCTAAAACAGAAGATGGAATTTGCTGGCAGTCTACTTTTACACTAAAATTAAAACTGTGCAGGTGTGCGTGCAGTAACTTTCATACAAGCAGTAATTTAGCCTTGTTCTCACCCATCTTTGAACATTGTCTTCTTACTTACCTCTGAAAGACTCCTGGATCCTAGGGGGGTCATACAAGATAAGGAAAAAAGGAAGAACATAAAATATTCATATGTGCACCACTAAAAATACAGGTGTGATACTGTTGCCAGAATCATCATAAAGTTGGTGTGCCAGGGCCACAGACAGCAAAAGCGAAATCTCAGAAGGAAGACCCCAAATTCTTTAACCATTTTCTTATGTTTCCAAGATGCAAAATATCTTCCATCAGACTATAGCCACATATAAACAAGGACTTTTTCAACACCTAGGCAAGTCCAGCATCCCTTGCCTGATCATTTGTTAACAAATATTTTTCCCTCTACTCATTTTCTTTTCTCTTTAAATTTTGTTAGTTTTAATAGAAACAGATCTGGTCAGGCATAAGCAATAGATATCCCAAAAAGTGGTATATGCAAAGAATAGTTAGCATGTTTCTGGTGTGGCAGTGTGATTTTTGGTTGATTTGAGGGGCAGGTGGCTTTCAGCTAATATGGGAACACTGCAGAATAATAGGTACTTCTAAACATCAGCAGTTTAATCCAAGCCCTATCAAAGTAAGGAGAAAGACTCCTATTAATTTCAGTAGCTCTTTGATTGGGTCTGCACTGAAGCTATTGCAGGATCAAGGTGGGAACTACAGCTCAATTTTATGTTTTAAATTAGGTGCATGCTATGTTGTTACCTGAGAAAATTGCCTAGAGCTCTGATTTTGAGAAGATGTAAGCACATTCATAGCAATATATATGTGGAAAGCCTTTTAAGGGCACACAAGTGCTTAAGAACTTTGTGCAAAGTGAGAATTTGAAATAATGAAAAAAATGTTAACTATCTTTTATTAATGATTAATCTGGTTTAAGATGACCACATTAGACCTAACAATAAAGAGTTAAAAAAAATATTTTCACAGGGAAAGGACATAAGGTTCAACTTCAGCCTTGGGTCCAATGCCATGTAGCAGATGCAAATCTATTCAATTTCTCTGTAAGTGAGCGCAGACATTCTTCCAACAAGAGCTGGCTGCAGAAAATTAGTGGTAGCAAGTGCACAGGAAACAAGTAGCTCCAGATTATAATAAAATACTTTGTACTGGAAGAAAAATCTTTATTTGAGAAACTGTCTCTTCTGTCATTAGTGTAATTTATAACAGCTGACACAAAGATACTCTGCATTGGACGTTGTTCAAACAATTTAAAGTCACTTCTCCTGCCTTCTTAAACAAATAAGCCCATGGCATAATACAGTCAAAGGTCTTGTGCTGCTTTTGTTCGCTACAGCAGGTCTTCATAATCCACTGTAGATGAATTTGCACTGCTTTTAGAAATAACCTTCTGTCAATGTGGGAATTTTGAAAATAACAATGAACTAGAAAAGCTTCATGGATTAAAAATAAAGAAACCAAGGTTGCCATCTCATCAGGTATACAAATGATACTGGAATTGATGAGCACCACTGTTGAGAATGCAAATAATTTTAAACTAGCAAACATCCAAATCTGCTGAAACATAACTCATAATTTTGCAAATAAGGCCTAGATCATGTTTTATATTTGTCTTCCCATTTCAGCTACCAATACAGCACTCCAAACAGCAGTTTATCAGAATGCAAGGGAAGAAAATCTTTACTGCAAAGAAGTTTTCATCTGAGAAAAGAAGCTGTCTTCCAGGGCTGCAACCAGAGCTGGCTTAAAGCAGATGGAGGATACTTCTGCTGACAATACTGCTGTTTCTCTTCATGGAAAGGCAAGTACCAGGAAAAAAATATGCTTAATAAATTACAGCAAAGGTACTGTTTTTTGAAGTTTGTAGGTTAACAGAAATGCACTCACCAACATACAAACAAAATGGTAAAGGATGTCTGGAGCCTGTCGTTTTTGTCACAGGGACATCATCATACAATCGTGCTCTTAATGTTGTCAACACAATCTTGAAAACAAATATTTTCCCCCCACTATTCCTACAGAAGATTTTTTCAGAGATTCAGATCAGCTTTATTCAAGTTTAAACTTATTCACTTTGCACCTTTTATCGTTATTCTAGGAGAATTCTTAATTTTTCCACCCCATTGATCTGTTCTGTACAATTTTTATAGAACTAGATCCTTTCTCAGCTTTAATTTCACCAAAGAAGTAAAAAATTTTCTGTAACCTGTGTTATCCATATACCCCTTTACTACCCCTATTCGATTTTTCTTTTCCGGCATTATGAAGGAGGTTCCAGCAAGGTCTGGTACAATAACATCTCTCCTACAGGGTCCTCATTTGAAATTTCCTTGAGTTGGGGTTACTTTCTCCTTTATCATAACAGAGTCACTCCGTGACCACATAATATAGCTAGGACTTTCTCCTCATCTGTCATTTCCAGTGGTTCTCAGCTTACAGAGAAAAATTGTATTACTCCATAAACGATCTTATTCTTCACACCAATAAATTTTGTCCTATTTATATTACTAGTAGACCGCACACTTCAGACTGAGTCACAAGGGTCAGCCATTTCTTCCATCTGCAAATTATCCACAAATACATAACACAAAAACCTATCTATCAGTTACTTGTAATGTGATAGCTTTTGACTCCACAGTCAGAATCCAGGTTCTGTTGTAAAAGGCACTATGTAAATGCACAGGTCCCTTTCTTGAGGAATAATGTTCAAGAAACTGTCACTATGAATATGTATGTCAGTACATGGCGAGATTATTCGCAACTAATTATTGCAAGTGCTGCTGTGAACACTCACTATACAGAATTTGCTATTTGTGTGCTGTGATTAGCCAAAATTTCAGAATATTTTCAGTTCCTGAATAAGATCATTTTCACTCCCAAAGCAAAATTTGAAGTGGACAAAGAAAGACTGAATTCTTCAAAATAACTTTGAGTTATCCCCAGCACGACATCTGCTTGGTAAATTAGTACTTCTGGTTCCAGCTGTACTTGGAAGATAGGACTGGAAAAGTTCATCTAAAAAGGAGCTCAGTCTGAATTCCCAAATTTAAGGAAATCATGGGTGTTTAAAGAAATGCTTCTTTTCTATCAGAATATTGTTAAAAAGAGAATGTGATGTTAGGTGGTACATTACTGGCTGATAAAAAGGAAGAAAAGGAAGTCTGTGTTTGTTGTGAAAGAACAATACCCTTTAGGTGACAGATGTAAAGATAACAAAACAATAGCAAATCAAATTCCTGGAAGTTTTATCATAGCCAAATCACAGCCCCACTGTGTTTTTCCTTCACCTAAAATCCATAAACATTTATTGAGGAAGCAAATTTCTCAATGAAAGGTAACATGGCTGACGGAAGAGCCAGCAAAGAAGTGACAGTCAGTGAAGTCCAGCATGTATGTAATACATAACGTTTTGAGGAAGGAAGGTGGGCTAACAGACTGTGGAACAGCACCTTCCAGTTATTCCAGATTCTTCAACAAGAGTGCAAAATATTTTTATTGCGTTCCCTTCTGGCAGTCAAAACAAGCATAAAAATATACCTGCATGAAATGTTAACTTTCAACTCCATCACAGGTGTGTGGAAGTAAGGACAAAAAGGTAGTGGGAGAATCTTGCCCACCCCCTTAATTGTGACAGCCAGCATGATTCAATATATTACTACTATCTGCAGAAAAAGTATTTGGAAACATATTGAACTGGTATTGGATCAAAACATCAACCCAGCTCTGAAGTGCTAGACACAGAGACAAGGAGTAGTGCTTAAGTGCTGTTCATTTAGATTTACTGAATTTGATTTGTCAGAGCAGGTAGCCCATTCTCAAAACCACATAGCTGGATCCATTTTACCAGCATGGAAACTTTCTTTTTTTCCTTTATGCTGAAATTGGGCAGAAATGTGCTGAGGATTGTTTGACATGCCTCTGGACCTCTCCAAAAATCAAATTTGTTTCTAGGACTCCCACTTGAAATCTACAGCACATTTATTATGTAGGAAATAGAAATCCATTGAAGTGCTCTCTGAGAGAGCAAAAGCAATGAGCCATTGCAATATCTAATTCACATAATACTGAGAGTAGCTGCATAGGAACAGTGAACATAAGTTGATGGTAAGTTATATGATCTCATCCTTGTCAAGGAACCCATTAAGGGGGCTAAACCTGAGACATAATTGAATTACTGAAATTTCTTGTATAACATCAGAGTTAATAAAATAATACCACAAATGCATTACCTAATCAGAAGCAAATTGAATTCCGTCAATTTTCTGCGCACTTTCTATTTGCCCTATATGTACTGTCTTCTAGTAATAGAAAAGAATCTATCTACTTTCAAAGCATTCTTGGGGCAGGAATGTCCAAAACAATTTTGATATAGCAGTGATTTTAGATCCTGAAACTTGAAAAAATAGTGACTTTATGAAAAACACTGTAGTAAGATTTAATTAAATAAAATTAATTTAAGGTTAAAGGAAATCCATTCATGAGGTGTTCATGTATATTTTTAAATGAATACGGTAGATTTCCATTGTTTGAAGTAGATATACCCAGCAAAAAATCGGTATAAAAAGTAGACCTATGTAAGACCTGTTCTGTCATCTAATGAGGAAACCAGGATTTCTCCTTGACAGCTACAGCTCCTCTAGAACTGTATAAGCACATGCTCCATCTGGCAAGACAGTATTAATTTAGAAGTCTTCGAAAATATATTTGGATGTATGTGTACACAGTACCAGCATATATATGGAGAATCAATGTAAATGTATTGATTCCTTCCTGAAATCAAACATATCCTTTAAAACAAGTACCCTGATTATAAAGTCTGCTTTTCTAGCTGTTGTGCACCTCTCAGCACTTCTTTGCAAAACTGATCACTCCAATCTTTTCCATGGACAAGGTATTTTTGTTGTGGTAGATGGATTCTCAGTAATCCTCCTCAAATCAGTCTCAATATCTCACACATAAGATCACGGGGAAGAGAGAGAGACAGTGCAAATGTGTGAAATACACTTGTAGTAGCAGCAACAGTAGAAAACCAAATATACTGAGTAGATTAAATACATCAATATTTAGGACTGGGAAGTAAGCACACAACTTAGCAGTGAATGCTGTGCTTTTCATCATGCAGGACAGAAAGCTCAGGACTAGCAAATTTTGTGATTCACTCTTCTCATACCCACATGGTTAGCTGTTGACCTAAGAAGACCTGAATTTAGCACATTTTTCTGTTGGTTTTAACTTGGTTTGTTATGCAGAAATCACACCATGCTCTCCTCATAGCCTGGTATATAGATGGATGACTACTAAGGCTAGTACACAGATGGCTTTTCAAGGGGATAAGTTCTAGTTGGCTGGCTAGGAGCAGAGATGACAAAGAGCTAGAGGTTTGGGGTTTTTTTTTTCTGTCAGAAGTAAGGCTGAGGCAATGCTATGACTGGACTTTATGAGCTTAGGCAAGTGTATGAGCTCAGGTTAAGCATATCAGGAAAGAGGCCTGGTTTTCTAAGCCTAGAACAAAGCATGTTTAAATGCTATATACTTATGTTAAGCTGACTTTTCCTCTTCTCAGCTGAGCATGCTAACCACTCTGCGTGTTCAGCGTGAGTAGTTAGCATGCTGTAAGCATGTTGGCTCTTTTGTCCTCTGGGTCACTGCACAGTTAATGATGCTGTTTTAAGGGGAATGGAAGGACACAGGAGAGTCCCACTTCAGAACTGCTCCAGACACCCGCTTTAAAAACATATTTGGAAGATACCAGTTTAAATATCAAAAGTGTATCCCTGAAGAATGCTCCAACTATTAACCTGTTGAATAAGGAGAGACGTCAGCACAATATCCTCCATAAATTATCTGGAGGAGTACTCGAAGAAAACCAGATCAGCCCTTCTACACATGACAAGGAGCTGAATGCTACATTGCGAGCATAACTAGCTGAATAAAGCTACCTACAGTTATTAAAACTTGTAAATGAAAAATGTTGTAGTTGGCACATTAGCTGACAAGAGCAGTAAATTGATGAAACTAATATCCATATGGCAATAAAGACAATAACTGATTTGAAATGATAAGGATTCTATAGGGAGAGGATATTTAAAATTATGTGAGGCATTTAGAAGAAAAACTGTGTGCTCTTTAAACACCATGTTGAACATGTTATACAGACTCAAATATGCCTATCTGAAAGTATATGAAAGCTACACTGACCTTAGGTTATCCATCTCAGTGCAAAGAATGCATGTAAGTGCTTGATATACTTCCTCCTTTTTATGTTATCTTTAATCTTCTGCATCAAAACGTGCATAAAGTCACTTCAAAAGAATTTCATTGTAAATCCTTGCAACAATTAACAGCAGGTTCTTGCTTTAACAAATCATCAGCAGTAAGAGATTGCCTGTTCTGAGAAGCAACACAGTGACCTGAAAACTTCAGTCCTGAAAGCATCTTTGCTATAACACCTTCTCAAGATACATAAACTATTTTTTATACACCTGGTTTGTTGATGCATTCTGCCATCCCACTCATCTTTTATGTGATTGCTGCTTTGAAGATGTTAAGGGAATAGGCTTGATTTTGATAGTTATTTCCTGGGATTTGGGGAGTGTGATTGTTAATCTATTGAAAAAGACATTCTCATTATTTGAATAAATCATAATCTGAGGTTACTTTGCTCTTATCAGTTTTCTTTTGACTTATGAATTCTGTTTTTCATTTCCTCTGAGCTCTTTTACTAATTGACAGGTGGTCCTGATGTGGTTCACTACAGCAACCTCTCTCAGGTTACTGGCTGACTCTCCAGATGTTTAATTTCATCATTTTGATATGCTTCAGTGACTTTCTAGGCTGCTTCTATCTAGCACTGGTACACTTATCTCCCTCTTCTGTTCTTTCCTCCCATTAGAAAAAGTGATTTTGTTGTTGTTGTTGTTGTTTTTGTTGTTGTCTCACATTTAAATTAATTCCCCTGGCATTAGCTTCAGGATTTTGAAGAATCTTTCACAAGGTTAGTCATGGAAAGCCTTCAAATCTCAGCCCATTTCCATCTGCAACATGAACATCTTTGTGACATTACTTACAATTATGATGCTTGATAGTACAGCACCCTCAAAAGCCAGCATTACATTGTGAGCCCCACTGTGACTCAGGTTCTTTGATTTACAGACATGCAGAAAAAGTTATGAGAGAGATTTATGAATGTTGTAATTGTCTCAAAATTTGGGGATGGGAGATGCATTTCATTTATTATCCCTGGGCACTGTAAATCTTCCTTTTGTTTGATATGTAAGACGCCTAGAATGACAAAATGTTCGAATCTGTAGCATTTTGTCAAGGGATCATTTTACAGGCTCTGGATAAAGAACATAATAATTGCTCTGCAACACCTGAAGCCTCCTGTAAATTGCTGCCAGCTTTCCTTTATTACATTTTTCATGCCATAGATCTGTGAATGAACAACAGCTTTTAAGATGACACTCACTTATTTTAATACATTGTTGTGTACTTGACAGTCTTAAATTAAGTGGATTTACTTCCAGTTTTGTAATATGCTGGCTACCATACCTAGGCAAATATCTGAGTTCAGCTAAAATTTAAATGTAAATGAGGTAATCTATTTTATTTACCACTTTTGATTGATAAAAATTTTTAATAATTGTTCTCCAACTTCATCCAGTGTTAAAACTTAAATTCAAGTGCATTGGTAAAATTCCACAGTTCTTTCGATCTTTGAGAAGGATCCATATCAAAAATTTCAAGGGACCCTCCTTTCTTCCAGCATTTCCAAAACCAAAAAGCCTGCCTAGGACAAAACTCCTGACAAGATTCACAGACATGCTTACCTTTGAATTGTTCAGATAAGCTTTGCACTAACTTCTGCACTCAGCATTCTGGGAGTCACCACTCATTGCTCCTCTCCAACCCAAGGAATACCTACATAGGGAGAAACATCCATTTTAAATTCAGAACTGCCTTAGTTAGCAAGAGAAAAGAGCTTTCAGCAACGGAAAAGGATTTTTTTCTGCTAGGTATACTTCAGTTACTCTAAGAAGATAATGCAGGATTATGTACTTAATTAAGAACTAGACCAGTGTTTTTCAAGGTGTATACTATGCCCGGATCATAGTAGTCCATGATTCCCTCTTGCTAGTTTTCTCATGGATTTAGAGATCATACCTATGTAAGTGTGCTTTCCATCATTCTCCTTCAGAGAACTGTTTAGCTTTCAAAAGCTTGACAAATGTCAAGCTTTTGAAACATAAATCAGTTAGCAAGTCTTTAGTACTCCTAAGTTACCTCCTAACTACCAAATAAGCAAAGGCTTTTTACGCATTGTCATAAGCTTTCATCATACTTTCATCGTTACGCTTGCCAGCTAGAAGTGAGTTAATGAGCAGGAATATGCAGAGTCAAATTTCTAGGTTAACCAGTGCCTGGTGGTGTCACCTACCTGTGCAAAGAACTTCTGTTTGAGCTGTAACATTTTCTGGGACTATCATGAATTGAAATGACCAAATGACATGTGTTCAACCATCTTTTTCCAGTATAGGTTGCAGTCTTTCCATTGCAATACACTGGTTCTGGTTAACAGTCAGTATGGGCAAATAAAAATCCATGTGCCCAATGAAAAATGAAAGTTTGAATAAAATTCTTCAGATTTAATCATGAAGTGAATATATGACATTACAGGAAATCTTAGTTCTTATTTTTTTAAATATGACCTGTTTTGTTTCCTTAGTACCAAAGGACATGTAATTTTTGGAAAAAAAAAAAAAAAGAAATGAAGCTTTTAGAAGTAGTGTTTGCCTGCCTTGCAAGTGTGAAGTTTCACAATGTAAATGAAGCACAGCAAAAATAGATATGTGCCAGAAGCTGTGGGATCAAAAGTAGATATTTGGGAGCCTCTGTTTAAAGAATTTAGGTATATATTACAGTGTCCAAAATTGCAGAGTTTGCTTATCTAACCAAAATGAGAAGGAGGTAGCGACTGAGATTAAAGCCAACACTTAATGGTGAAATTATTTCAGAATTAGTTGATTTTCAGATAAAAAAGGCAAAAGTGTAGGGTTTCTTTTTTTCCACTTAATCAGTCAAAAATAGTCCTCCGTCAGAACAATAGTGAAAAGAAAATGAAGTGTGAAGTCACATTGCAGTACCAACTGTATCACGTACCATTCTGTGAAAAGTAACATTTGGTTTCTTAAAGAAAAAATAAATTTAAACAAAACAAGAAAAATCGGAGTCATCACGTATCTTTTCTGACTTTGCTCCTGAACTGTAAATCCCCAAATGCCCTCAATGAATCTGAGTGTTATATTGAAATCTAAGATATCACTTGAATACACCTCCATGAGACGATAGCTGAAACAGACATGCAAAATTCCTAAGAATCTTTGAAGTCACAGAACAACATTTTGAAATTTCCAATATGAATGTAAAGTACCGGTTATGATACTCAGTCCTTACATGCAATTGTTAAAAACATTACTCTAGGGGTTCCATGCCTAAAACAGTGTCCATGCAAAGCACAGTGGCCTAAAAAAACCCAAATGGAGCATGTAAAGGAAGATTTATATAGCTTATAAAATTTATATAACTGTTATACATGCATCATGGCTGCATGAATCTTAAGCAAGAGACTGCCAGCACGTTAAGTATTCCACATATTGTCCTTTCCTGTGATGATTTATTTTATGATTTGGGAGGAGTTTTTTCTTTCCTCTCATCTGAGAGAGCAGCCGCCAACAGCTACTTTCATTCTGAGTTGCATTTTTATTTAATAGAAGCTTAAAAAAAGTAGAATTAAAAGTTAGATATTTCTGTAGTTTGTTTCATGACAGCTTCATTAAATGGCAGCTGTCTTTCCTATACAGATCAAGTCCTGGAAACAAAAGATATAAACCCAAGAAAATAAAAACAAATAAGATTGAAGACAGCTTTTAAGTTAAAAGCAAGAAAAAGCACATTTCAGTCTCTAAATCAAGGGATAGGCATGCCAAACAATGTTTTACAGATGGATATAGACCATGAAAATTACCTTAGTTCACAAGTGCAAAAATTCAGAAAACACAGCCCTCCACATCTCAGTTTTGGTATCCACTGTGCAGAATGTTTACACTGGGGCAGTACATCTGGGGTCCCGTTATATTCAATGGAAATCCAATCAATGTGATCAATGAATTTTAAGGTACAGGTTATCCTAAGATAGACTGTCAGAGGAAAAGCTAAGCAAAAAAGAGGCAAAGAAGTTGAAATAAGGATAATAGACTATTGCACATTATAGCAAAAAAATACTGAATTGACACACGTGGACAGGTTTAACCTTCATGAGCAAACATGTCATTTAATAATATGTTATAACGGATTTCATTGATAAAACTGTTTAATAAACTCATTACTCTGCCCTCTGTGTCCAAACACTGTCTTGTTCCGACAACTGGTGACACTTAAGCAGCACAAGGTATCGAAAATGGCTAAAACTAGCTAATTGAGGATTCCCTGGTTAGACCAAATCTGGAACCTGGCAGCTCATGCACTAACTAAGCCCATTAACTTTGGCATAGGACGTAAAAGGACTCCTCATTTGGCGAGAGTACTCCTCATTTGGCAAGAGAACCGACTGACTGTAATAATTAATGGCATGCTTGTTACAACTCTGTGTGGGTCTGTAGCTACTTCTAACGTTGTGTAAATTAAATAGACCTGATTCTGTTAGACTGAGAAAGGGTAAATGTCAAAGACAACCAGAGGGGCCAGCTTACTCTGGAACAGCCCATCATTCTTTTCTGTTCTGTGCCTGCCTAAGTGCAGGATACCTGGACTGTTGTATTTTTGATTGATAATGTCATATACTAACACAGATCCACCTCATTATACTTGCAATCCATCTTGTTCACGAGGTTATTTAATAAATGGCAGCCTCTTGGTAAGATAGCCATAATCAATGTGCATAAACTAATTTTTTTATTAGTTATAATTATACGAGGTCATTTTTATTGGTGCAGCTAGATTGATAGATAGCTCTGTAATTGTTTTCAAAGACACAGACAGCTATAATACAATTAAGTAACAAAGGATTGATCCTAGCTATATCAAAATCAATTGAAACTGATGGCACCCAGAAAGTCACAGAGAAGCTCAATAGACTTTAGGATAAGGCCTAAACTAAAACCAGCTCACACCCTCCCCACATTTCTCCCCAAATTCTTGGTCTACTCTGTATTTAATAAAAAAATCTTTAAAACATTTAGAGTGGAAACATTTTTATAACAGTCTAATACAGCACCGACATTTAAAAAAGCCATCGACACTGTCTTGTCAATAGTTTGGATCTTTGTTGATGCTACAAAGCTGAAAGGTTAAAGTGTTATCTAAAATGGAGAAAAATCTAACCCTTTATTTCAATGTGACAGATGTACTTGCCTTGAGCACTAACAAGGCATAGCTAATTACTGATACAGTTGCAGAAAAGGCACTCTGACAGTCATGATCTATGAACAAATTTGTCTTCCAAGTGACAAGTCAAACAGAGGTTATGGAGGATCTTGGGCACTGCCAGCACGGTGGGTGGGTTATAAAGAATTTTTGCACTTTCATTTTTATTGCTGTAGGGGAAATATTCCACCTTCAACTCAGATGATGTCTGAGACCCTTTCATGCTCATACTGTTTCCATTAAAGGCACCGATATTTCTCTCTATACATTGCCAAGGGGTCTTTAATCCAATAGTTTCTTAGAATCTCATTTTTCCTAAATTATTACATGATTTTGTATGATACAGTATCTATTTTAGATATATCAACTGATGAACAATTATATCATACGTCATAAAAATAACACTTCACCTTTTTAAAAGAATTAGAATCTATAAAAATGCTATAGGTTAATCTATTTTTAAAATATCTGAAGCCTTGTATTTTCTTATCATTTCAAATATAATGCAGATTTCTGAGAACTTGCATTCTGGTGAAAATAAATGACAATAAACTGATGCTAATGCATAAAATCAGATAATTCTATTACAAATTCAATTTTTACCAAGTATGATAAGTGAAATAAAGTGAAAAACATAGCTGAACAGTATTGTCATTATCTTTGAGTCTACTGTCCTCAGTTTTAAAGTCTTTCTTTCCTGAGATAAAAACATTCTCAATTTCTTAAGTCTCAAAAGACTTCAGATCAGACCAAGTAAATATACTGTTCTTTATCAAGATGAAATAGTTATGCCTATTTATGTTAAATGTGAATAGGTATTCCTAATGGTGAATCTGTTTTCTCACTGCTACACTGGCAGGTGCAATACAAAGACTGAAATATAATAGTAATATGAAGGATTTTTTAATCAGCATTTACTCTCGCTACCTGTATTTATTTTACAAATATTAGAAATCTCCCATAAAAGCTATCACAATGCCTTTGGGTATAATAAGATTAAATCATTTGGGTCAGATCCCAAATGGGATTAGGCTTCCTGGCACAAAGCGTTACAGCAATTCAGTGTTAGGCAGTGAGCCCAGGAGTGTAATTCAGGGATTTCTTACGTTCCCACATTCCCTGTACAATGAAAGGGAAAAACTGGCACTTCACAATTGGACAAGAAATATGACAAGAAGTACCTAAAATAGGCAATATGAACACCAAACCACCAACATAATGAAACTTCATTTCTCTTTTCTGCATTAAGTGCTTCTGTCTCACCAGGTTTCTGAGCTTAAAACAATTTCCTCAACATTTTTGCTTGAATCACACTGACCATTTGCAACGATTTTTCATTACACTCAGTGAATGCAGCAGGAAACCTCAGTTCAAGAATATCGCTGGTTTCATGGATTCCAAATTCACACTTCATGTTTCTGATGAAGATATATTAATCACTAGCAAACAAACCTACCCTTTTTTTGTTTATTACCCTTTCATAAATCTTGTGTTAATGACTGCACAGAAATGCAGCTGCAGTTGCAGCAATGGAGGGCTGCTCTTCCTGAGTTTTGCAGCTTGCCGTTTAGGTCTTTCACATAGAAAAAGGGAGTCTCGGCTTTGAACTGAGAACAGCACTGAACCCAGTTCTCCCACTCTAGGAATAATGATTGTAATCACTACCATTGTGCAAAAGTTAAAATAATTCTTCCCTCAACATTTTTGAGCAGAAGCGGCTCAGATATAATGCTTCGAGTTGGATTTGTTGTTATGTATGTTCAGTATAGACAGAGGCTACTTATATCAATAACCTGGAGGTTGTAACTCACATAAGGGATGTGTCTGAACACCCAGCTTTAAGCAAGGCAGCGCTTCCAGGCTGCCTTGCTCCAAATCAGGAGATTAAGTACCTACATCTACAGCTTATGGGCTAGAAATGCAGCAGATATTTTCTTCACAGGTTTCATAAAATTCAAGCTGAGTACATAGATGTTTTCATTTTATTTCTTAAGCAGTATACACATTAAAGATAAAGAACATTTAATTTAAGGAGTATCATCTTTCATTTTCATATCATATGCTTTTCAACTGATATTTAATCATGTGCCAAGGATTTTTCAGCAATGCTGTAATGAACTGAGTTGCAAGAAGTTATAAAATAGGATTGTTTTTCTTCTTTGGATTTACATTTTTAGAACAGGTGCATCACATCCCCCATTTACACATCCAGTTGCATTACTACAGTGTAAGAAACGTTTAGGCCAGGTCGTATGCAGGAAATGAACACCCAGACAGTGGATGGATGTTGGGTGGTGTACCTCTGAACGTCAGAGAAGAGCATACACAAAGACCCTTGGGACAGGAAAAAATGTCTTTTCTCCAGTTCTCTTAATTCTCTGGGGGAACTGAGAAAATGCCCCTACTGCTCTATTCCCAAATGTGTTGTTTCTGCTCTGCTGAGGAACAACAAAAAAGAAAGTCCTCTGCCTGAGTGGGACTTGCAAGGAAGTCCTGTGGCAGTCTACAGACCATGTGTACAGGGGGGAGCTGAAGAATATTCTTTGTAGGTTGCAGGAAAGAAAAGGACTGGCATGAGAATGACTTCTACAAAAAACCCTATTAAAGTAGTTATCACTACTTAACTCACCCCCTCAAACCTGGCCGTTTCCACTGGGGCACGAGCCATGTCTTTAAAAGCTGGGGACTGTACACTACTGACATTATGCAAATGTTGTCAGCTCTCCAAACAGGGAAGGCTCTGAGTTTTATTAATTTTACTGACATATTTCTTCCTGCCCCAAAACATTTGCTTTAAAATGTGCATGCTCCTGAACTGCTAACATAAGAAAAAACAAACAGACAAACAAAACCTTTCAGCCCAAGTAAAAACCTAAGAGCTCTCTCTTTGCTCTCTGCAGAGGCTAAGTGCCTGCACCATAATGTAAATCAAGAATATCAATGTGCATTTTTTTTATGCAAGCCTTTAACCAGATAGATATTGCTGATAATATTGATGTAATGACGTCCTGCTGTTAAACACTCATTCCTGACTGAACTGCAATTCTCTGTCCTCTCAGCTATGCCAACACAATGCTGGGGCCACACTGTAAACAGGACTGGTAAACTAATCCAAAATAAAAGCAATCTTTCATTTAATAAGAGCTATGATATACCCTAGGTAAATCCTGAAATGTAATGTTAGGGTACTATGTTATGTTCCAATGAGAATTTAATAAAGGGCTAGCTGAAATATTGCTGTCAGCACAGCATCTGCTCATGTGATCTTTTAGTCATAATAATAGTGCTAATTCTCAGTATAACGAGGCAGACGTGGAAACTAACACACACAGTGCATCTTCTGAATATTCCCTATGAACTGCTCATGAGCAATCTGCAGGCCAAGAATTTATTCACTGAGGAAATAAATGAATATTTTCTAGATAATGAATAAATCCAAGAATTTTGCCATATGTTTGTGGACAACTGGTGAACAGAAAAAAAATGTTGGTGAAATTTAACCCAATAAATAATTCATTACAAATTACTTGCCTATTCTAAATTTAAACCCACAGATTTAACTGTCTCCAAGCTCCTTTTTTACAAGTAGCACCACCACCCAGTGCCTTCATTCATTACACACTTTGCCATCACCATTGGTTATCACCAAAGGCTTTACATCCGGGCAGCAGAGGAAGAGAGCAATCCCTTCTGGTTAAAACGTTAATTCAAGTTACATTTCACCTCACTATTTCAGCACTGAAACTATCACCTGCATTTGAATGACCAAGAGATTAAGACAGATCACAGGCATAGAATAATGCAGTGGGTTGGCTGCCACTTCATTTGCCTTGACCCCTACTTTGTAACCTGCCACTACTGAATTTTAGAGGAAAAATGACTAGAGCTCAGGAACCAGGCAGAGTGAAAGTCAACATCATCATGTCTCTCTCCGCAGGTCAAGAGTTCAGTATCATCATTCCAGAAGAACTAATCTCATTTCTGAAACCTATTTCTAAGCGTACAGTTGTTATCTAAAATACAATCTGGAGACCTTTTTAATGCTTTCAAGTGGAGGAAGTTAAAACAAAGCAAAACAGAAGAATATAGAAATGAACGTCCACTACACCCTTATCTGCAGGGAACAGGTATTTAACATCACCTTTGTTACTCAGAGCACAGGAAATTTTTGCCTCATCCTTCCTAGAAAGGTCTGTTTAAGTGATCTATTTCACTTTAGTGACCTAAGAGTGGCTTACATCTCATAAATAATCAAGAAAAGTTAAAGCTCAGAAAGAATAACTTGCTATGAACACCATCCAGGCAAAGAACATAAAGGGTGCCACCATAATTTATCCAGGAAGCTAAGGTCTTAATTTGCTTTCATAGGTAAGCACTGAAAAATAAAATAGAGTGATGCCTTGTCTTATGCACAAGAGTAACATAAACAAATTATAAAAGAAACTTTTTTCCAGCATAGTTTACCTTAGAACTTTGCCTTATATCGCTTTTCTTCATATACTCCTTGCCCAATCAATGCTGCAGATATGGGTGGTTCATGCAGACGCTGGTGTGAGTTTTAATTGGTTTGATATGGTCCGAGTCCTGGTGTAGTCCCAGGAGGAAAAAGGTAGAGTGAAACTTAAATACATACCTATCATTGAGGCCTTTTTTTCCTCAGCTTAGGATGACAGAAAAATTGGTGCACTTGGAGCTTAGCTGTCAAGATCCTGCATTCAGACAAGCCAGAGAGTTCTCAAAAGAGTCAGTTAAAGGGATTATTCACTATAAAACTCTTTTTTTATGATCTGATCCATTAAATGATGGAGAATCTGCAGCTACCCTACAAAGTCAAGGGAGGTTTTAATAGATAAATACAGAAATGGTCATTATTGACTTTTTTTTTTTTCCTCAACTGCACCATGACTTTTTGCATTTTGCAAACTTTCAGTAACGAGGATCCAGCCCTAATCTTTGGTAACAAGTATAATCACGTGACATCTACCGCCATTGTTGCAGCTAGCAGTGAAAGCTAATATTAAATTTTCAAATTTAATTCTAATATCACTATAATATCACTCTAATGTAAATCTCCCTTTACGGGTAGTCTTCTTCCTCTCATCCCAAATTGTGATTTTCAAGCTAATCTTGTAACTCCTGTGTCTTGACTTACGATTCTTGAAGGTTTATGGTAAAATCCTGCCTTCCCTCTAATAAACAAAGTTCGCATTTAATTCTGAAGTCTGATTGTTCTGCTTACAGTGTCTCCAGGAAATGTGCAATAATACCACCTTTTGTCTGTTTTCTTTCTGTTAAAAATAAGGGAATTAAAGGAATAAAAACTGTACACAAAGATAAATAAAGTAAATTAAATAAAGTCAGGAAGCAGGAAAAGTAAAACTTTAAGTCAGAAAGCTAAGTAAAACAAAGGAAAGAGGAGATGAAAAACTCCAGATTCTCTTTACAGTAATAAAGATACTCATTTTGACCCAATTACATGCAACAAGTTAATCAAAATCATTTAAATTCAGACAATAGCCAGTTTTTATTCCTTCTTTCTCCCATATTCTTACACTGATTTCAGAAATCTCAGTCCTAACAGAAAGTATCACTATCTTTAAATTATCTTTAGTTTCTACAATAAAATTAGCATACATTTTAAGACCAAGTACTTGGCTTTTCAGAAATACTGAGTAGCCCCATTTTTTATTCAGTCTCTGACAAAAAGCTGTAAGGTGAGGCCAATTGGATAGATTAGTCAACCAAAGTTTATAGCAACAGCCTGAATTTTCATAAATTTTATTAACCATGTTCATGACTCCAGTTAATCAGGTATAGAGGGTTATCATCCTCTGCAGAAAAAGAGCTAATATTCATACATTAGTTTAAATTATCTTTCATCATTACAATGTATACTTATCAGCCTTTTTCAATTTAATTACACTATTCTAAAGATACTTAATTTATAGGATTCTAATTATCCAAACATTTTGAATGTGTAGAATATGTTTGAGGAATAACTAAGACTTTATAAAGAAGTCAATAGAAAGGGAATCAAAGGACAGACAAACCCAATTTCAGATAATCAGATAGTGAGAGATGACTGCTGGCAAACTGGAAAAATAGGGTCCTAGCACAAATGCAACCAGAATTCAGAGCTAACTTAATCACAGTAACTTAACTCAGCTCCTAACACTTGAGTGTAAGTCACATTTCAGATTTAGCTATATTAAAAACTTGCCCTTTCTTATTTATTTGCCAGTCACTTCCACATTTGGAAATTGCTAGATCATTGTTGGAGGGCTTTAGAGCATGAACACAGACCTACTTTCCAGTTTACCCAATGCAGCAGTTAATTGTAAGCCTCAAAGATTGGGGAAAATATATCCAATAATAAGAGTAAGTTTTGTGTCTTTTCTGTTTTTCATTATTTCTCTAAAGTGGTCAGTATAATATGTTGGAAGTAAATTTTAGCTCTGATCACCAGTAATGGAGGTCAGGCTTTGGCAGTTATATAAATCCAATGAGGTTAACTAGCCCATAAAAAATAAGTGCTGAAGTGTTCATTTCTCTGTGGGTTATACTGCTAGGTGACTTGCTTTTCCTGTTATAACAATTTTATTACAAGTTTCTACAGCAAAGAAAATGCTAAGAGATTTCTAGAGAAGACATGAACAATAAAAGTCACTGTAGCTTTTATATGATATATATTATTTGTGTATGCTAGAATGACCTAAATAGAGTTCTAACATTTTTTTTTCTACAATGGAAAAGTAAAAAATAGACCAGATGGAATGCTACCAAATTTAGTAACAGATTTTTGAAATGACAGGTGAAATACATTTTTTTTTCCTAGTGTTATATTCGATTTTGTGATTATAACAGCTTTTTATTATGTGTTTTTTTCTGAAGCCAGAAGAATAAAATAGGAGTCTGGGAATGAACTGGTTAGCAACATGACTTCCTTTTTCCACTGACCAATGATCAGACATTGAATTTGACCTTCCCCTATTTCATTGTTTAAAGTATACAGTATCTTCTCATAACCTCATATGAAACTAACTTTCTGCAGTTATTTCATTTCACTCAGAATTATGCTGGGAACTTTTCCCTATTTTGTGTGAAAGAAAAGTTTGTATGTGGGCTAAACTTGTGGCAGCAGAACTTTTCCCTTGAGAGAGGCATTTAAATCTTCCTTATATCCCTTACTTAACAGGCAAATCTCTTCAGCTTCCAAAACACACAACATTTACAAGCCAGAAGTTACACACTTGAGTTAGCATATCTTTAGATGACTGTTTTTCTGGAAAAAGAAGGGAAAATGAAACATTTAAATTAATTTTATATTGTTCCTTTTCAGAGGAATAATTTTGACAGTGAATTAAATTTCCATTTTATATGGGATCAGGCATACAGTGACCAGAGCCTTTAGGAAATACATAATTCTAATTTTATATATGTAGTCCTGTCAGTCAGCAGAATTGTTCATATGATAAAGATTTAAGAATATGATTAAGAGTTTTACTCTTAAGTCATGGAAACCTATAAAATGGTAAAATCTGGCACAATTCTTCTGAAATCAGTGGACTAACTAGCAAAGCAGTGTGCCCTTTTGAATTCAGTCTTCTATGCTTTTCATAAACAGCTTGAAAAATCAGACCTTAGGGTTTTGAAGTTAAATAAGAACATTCAAGAGAAAGTGGTGACACCGGCTATATTCTGCACAGTTTACTGAATTTTAAGAAGGGGTCTATGGCTCCAGTTGTTGCATCAACCTGTCGCTGACTTTTCACCAGGCAGCTGAGCTCTCTCAACCTTTTTTGTCTTTTACATCTTCAGACTATTTAGGCTATAAAGCCTTCTAGACAGGCATCTAGCTTTTATAGAGTGTGCAAGTAGACGGTCCCATGACAGAGCCCCATTGAGCAGTTGTGACCTCCAGCTTGTATCATTGTATAGGTAACAAACAACAGCCGTAACATCCCAGGCTGGAGTCCTTCCACACAGATCACATGTCTCCTGAGAAGTTCCGTATAGCTTTGCATAAAACCAGAGGAAACTTTGCAAAGGCGGATAATGGTTTCTTCACAGAATAGTAGGAATGTCTCAACAGACAGAGTATTAAACAAGAATACTAAGCATATATTTATGAAATGGGAGATATCCTCAGATAAAAGTCATTATGATAAATAATCACTGTTCATCTGAAACTATTTCTCTGCAGAGAATGCATTGATTTTTTAAGCACTGAAATCAATGGGAACTGCTGCTTAAAAATTGATGATGCAATATGACCCATGTTGTCAATGGTTTACATTTATTCCCTCTATTGTCTGAGATTTTCAGTTGATTGTCTTTCGGATTAGCTGTCGAGCTTCTTGAATTGCAGCCCAAACTTGATCTGCTGTGGGATAATGTTTCATTTCAGGCAAGCTTCTACTCAAAGTAACAGCTACAGAATCTGACTTAGCACAGTTCTTCTGGTGGAAATTAATTATTCTATGATCACATACCCTATTACCCACTTGAATACCAGAATTTCTCAACTGAAATTTTTTAATTGAATGTGGTAGCTCTGAAGTTCTTTATTTAGCAGTAGATGACACTTTCTATGCTGTTTCATAAGCAGAGTCTTTTCAAGTAGTCTACTTGAATGCTCTGAGGGGGTTGCTTGTCTACCAGAGAACACAAATACTTGCATATGCTCTCCTAAGACAGGAGGACTGATACAGAAAGAGTCATTGCTCTACATATTTCAGCCTTAATGCACAAACAGACAAGAACAAATCAGTAAGGTTCTGGTCCACCATACATCAGCACACAGAAGGTGACAGGTCAAGTTGCGTGTGTGGAAAACAGCAGAGAAATATTGTAAAGAAAAACAATAGCCTGAAATACCTGAAACACCTGAAATACTGTTTTGAGTTCAAGCTAATTGCCTATCAACTGTTCTTTGTATGTTAGCTTAAACCTTTCCATGAAGCTACTGCAATGGATATAAAAGTGGACTATATGGTCCATAGATGTGATTCAGGGTAGCTGTTCTTCTGGTGAAGGTCTGGGAAAGGTTGGGGGCGGGGCGGTGTTGTTGTTATTTCTAGCAATGGCTGGTGCAACATACCTTATTCTGAACACTTTCTTGTTAAGGAGTTTTCTAGAGTATAAATGATGAAAATTTCCAGAGCTCTTTGTGTGTGATCGTGTCTAAGTTACACAAGTTTAAGTTAACCTGATCATAACTCCTCTAACTAATAAAAAATAAACTTGACCAGCATAAAGAAAGCAAGAGTAGTGAATCAAAAGTATAAAATGTGTAATGTAGACTTTAAACTCCCTAAAAGACAATGGTACAAAATACAAGACACATTTGGCTTACATAAGAATATAATTCAGCAGCTAAACTGATTTAATAAGAAAATAGATCTGCTTTGAAATTATTGCAGGAAGCAATAATTTAGTGCGTTTTAAATTGTAATTCATTACTATATTAGTAAAATTGAGTTTAGAACTATTCCGAAGAAAGAATTCCTTTCCGTCGTCCTGCACCTATATTTCTATGGACAAATATCTTGATTATTAGAAGCAATAATTACACAATAAGATTTTATTAACTGGTCAAGAAGAACAAGGGCATTTTTTAATGAAATAAAATTAAAGAGCAAGTATATTTTCTCCCTTCTCTAAGAATTGCTTGTCCTAGTTTTCAGCTTACTGTAAGTCTCTCATACTCACAAAAACCCCCTCTTCATTGCACTGCTAAGTCTGATTTGTAAACGGCTGGGTGAAGAGTTCAGACAGGCATCCAAGCACACCCCAAACAAAATAGGTCTGATTCCTGTACTGTACATGAACAAACAAGAGATGCATCCCATCGGACTCTCGACAGATCTGTCATTGTTTACCATTAGCTCTGTCACATTCGCATGCCTCGTCATTCCGTGCTTGGCCGGCTGCCGATTTGCAGAACTGACTTCGACCTCCCGTTCTCTGCAGATGCTTCATAATTCCTGATGAAAGTGTGCTCCCTAGTGTTATAGCTCTACAAAGGCCAGCCAGCTCCAGTTAGGAAGGTAGAGAGGGAAAAAAGATCGAGTATTATTACTTGAGCAGATCCTTCTGTTTCTGGAAGGCTTAGTCTGTTCAGGTTATCTGTTATTACTCTTGAAATACCATACACGCTTAGTATGCAAAATAAAAAACAAGTTCAGGTAATTTCCTCTTTTCTTTCAAAAAAGGTGAGAAGTATTTCACTGTTTATGACTCAGCAACAGCTTTTTGGTCTAGCATAAAAAAGACTCAGTGCTTAAAACAAGCTCAGTGATATAGGCATTTGAATACATCAGTGGCCTGGTTTTTAGTGCTTCTCAATGCTAAACGTGGCCTCTAATTTCCATTGACATTTGGGTTATCAGCATTCTTAAAAGGAGGCTCACAGACCTCAGGTGTGTTGGTGGTTCAGCTGTGCCTGTAATCTATTGCATCTGCTGTGTATTACAGGATGCAAAGTTAAAAACCAATGTTTTTAACTCAAAGGTTTCACAGACCTTGCAGGACACAGTTATGCATATTCAGCCCTTGTACATTGAGCCTATGGTGATGACAGGTTAACCCATCCAACTTCCAGCATTTAAACTTAAGCAAGATTAAAGACCAAGCTTTTAATTTGCCATCAAGGCTACTGCTGTGTATAGTGGAGAGAGACAAATACCTCCAGGTAGTTGGCCACTTCACCTATATGAGAGACCTGGTTTAGGCTGGAATACATCACCCTATCACCAGATTAAAATAGATAGTGAATTTTCACATGACTAAAGTCACACAAGGTGAAATTCACTGTAAGTGCCAAGTCATAAAATTATCATGTCGTAAAATGGGAATACATACAAAATGTTATGTTTGCTCATTTTTCACAGATGTACGTTGCTGCACAAGGCACCCCACACTGAGGAGTAAAACACACAGTATTTACTGATGTTAATGCACATAGTACCAGGACTAATGACTGCAGTGAAGTCACCCCAGAAGCACAGCACACAGATCAGAATCCAGGTCAATGGAAAGCCATAGAACTGATCTCACATCCCTCCAGCACATTTAAGAGAAGCTACTTATTCTGGTGACATCACAATCTTTAGTCCAGTGACAGTGTCACAAAGACAAAATGATAATCTGATGTAGTAAATAGCAGAAGAGCCCATTACAAAGAGGAAATTTACAGAATTTTCTCAGGATACTATTTTTGAAGAGCAAAACATATTGAACAAATCCTGTGACTGCAGTTAAGTAAGAGTTCAGAAAGCACAAATGATATATTTGTGAACCTCTTCCATCATGTGCCAATAAGCAGGTGATAAATATTTCAGATATAATTAATAGCTGGTAGAGCTTTAGGCATTTGCTTTGCAGGCACAAACACTTTCTTAACCATCAAAGGGAAATTATTTGCCTCTACAAGACTAGTAGCAAGAAGGATGCCTATATTTTCCAAATGCAGTTCAATGTTTAATATTGATATTAATACATTCATAGAGAATAAATAGCTTACTATGCAAATAGCCCAGCTGAGTATAACAGCAATACTCAAAGTGTAAGACAATGATATTTTCTAGAATACTTTTTAAAGTCTGACCCAATACTGGAAAAACTGAAGATGAAATAAGTCATTGAAACTCATATTTTCTGCATTTCTCTTCTAAAAAACCTACATTACATTTGCTAACATACGCAGGCAAACATTTTGATAGATCTTCTGCTGACTATTACATGGGCTAGGGAGCATAGTATTGCTTAACATCTACCAAAAATTAAATTGACATAATAATCATGTATGTGACAGGGTGTATAGTAGCTGGTATCTTAGGCTTCCTTCCAATTGCAAATGTATCTATTCAGTAAGTGTTCCTTCATATTGGCGGGTGAGGAAGAAGCAAACATGGGGAAAGCTGAAGTGATTTGCTCACAGGCTGTAAAGGCTTGATGAATCCATGCAACATAGCAATCCTGGTGAGTACTGAGGACCCTATGACTTCATTTAGTCTCCAAACTTACTTTTAAATGTGGGACCATTTTGCCCCCTGTTATGTTTTGCTTCCACATGAATCTAAGCACCACAGGAGGTGACAGCAGAAGCGTTTGCATCTGACACTATGTTTTCTATTAAGTAAGGTATTAAAAAATCCTAGATTTACTCTCACATCTCAAAGACTCCACATGGAAGAGGAAGGAAACAGGACATGAAAAAACACACTTAACATGCTTAACATCAAAAGCATGTCTTAGTATTTCATCAGTGTTTCTATATTTCTCATGCTAGCTAATGTATGGTAGACTTTGGTATTAAACTTTTGCAAAGACAAATTAGCTGTCCCTTTTGAGTTCCTTTATAGGAACCCCTCATGCAGTAAACAGGAAACTACCCAGCAGAAAGTGCTCTTCCACGCCTGGGACACATTTTTGTGTTTGGAATAGAACATGACTCAACCCATCCTCCTAGTAGCCAAATGCAATCAGGGAAGTGTTTCAACCATCACTGTGTTATTCAGTTTACTAAAATCAGATTATTTCATTTTTATTAGACTTATTGCCTTACTGAAATATTTCCTACAATGTCAGATACAATAGTACTCTGCTTATATGGAACATAATCATTATCGTTTTTAATTAATCCATTTTGACCTTTTAATTTATGAAGAGCAAACAGAGTCTGATGGTGTGGGACCAATCTGACATTTATTCAAAGGATAATTTAAGTCTTTTAAGATGTCTGCAAGAAAGGAACCACAAACAACTAGTGACATGGCTAGTTCATTCATAACACCAATAATTCTTTACAGTTTAGTATTCTAGATGTACCTGGGTTTAGTTTTTTTATTGACTGTCCTACATATTCTACAAGGCAAGAGCTATATTTTGGTGAGCTGCTATAGTCTACAGCTCTGTGGCACTCTGAGTGACTTGCTCTTACCCTTTTTTTCCCTGCTCCATCTGTGAGGTTCATCAACTGTGCTATCATTGCCCAAGAAGTACCAAGTCCTGCTTGATTTTAAAATGTATCTCTTATAAAAGGCTTGTAGTGACCCTTGAATTTTATTTCCCGCTAATAAAATACTGAAATGCTTTCTCCTAGCAATTGGCTTCATAACACAGCTTACAAATCACTCTATTTCCTACCCATACATCTTCTAACAAGTTCTCTAAGGGTACAGAGTTCAGCACAAATGGAACTCAGATAGTGATTTGGGTCCTACAGTGGGCCTCTACTTTTCTTTCCACTTAGGATTTGAAATTGTACAAACAAGCAAGCAAAAAGAATACCTGTAATGCCATACATTTTAAAGGTAAAAAACGAAAATGATCACCTAAAATAAAAAAATGGGAACATTACACATGGGAATGAATTTGATGAATGTGGTGCATAGTATATATTTGGGAGAAAAATTACCTTAAATCCATTATTTCAGTGGTAAATATATTGTACAAGGATATCAAAGTCAGCTGACACTCACTATGAGTAGACTGTTCTAACTGAAGATATACTTGCTTTTCATGATAAATTGCATGATGATTGTATTATGGATAGATGTTTTATATGTGTTTAAGTTTATTATATTAATGCTGTGGATTATTGCATTTGATGTAGGTTTTTTTATATCATTCTCAAACACTTTATGCTACTCATTAAGGAACAGAATCTAACTTACTCATTATTCCACAGTAAGCTTCACATAACTTTGGGTAATCTTTTCTTTACCATCAGTTACCCTCTTTTGTTTCTCTACCCTTTAACTAATAGGTAGGTAACCTTAAACGCATAGCCATTTTTAATGCAAAAATCAAGCTCTTATACCAAAATACACATGCAAAAACCATCTCAAAGGCAGAACGACAAGAATGTATGAAACTTCCTGGACAATGGGAAGGAACATCTGAAGTAGAAAATTATTTTTCTCTTACCCAGCATGATCTGCGGTACTGCTGCACAGTGGAGCAAGAGGAACAAGAAGACAATCCTACCTTTTCACTTTTTACCACTTTCACTTTACAGAGGTAAGCATGATTTTCAGAATGGTGTCCTATCTATAAACTTCTTTCCAGAGGTTCCCTAAAATGTCTTAAGAAAACTTTCATTCAGCTTTACTGTCAGGAAAAGTCCTTGTTTCAAAGAGTCCCTGGTAACATTTTAGAAAAATCTGAAGATACCTTTCCACTGGCAAAGAAACATAAATGAATCTTTCTTACTGAATAGGAAACTTTGATTATCTGATTTCTGAAAAATCCAAAGCACTTTTGCTGGGTATAAGTTTGGGTCTTCTCAGTTCTGAAGATTTTTTCCCCCAGTTTTGAAATAGGTGTAACAGACTTCAAAAAGATATTTCTTGGTCTACAGGCAGCCAACAGTAAAGGTCCCAAATGAGTTCAAAGCTCAACAACACTCCTTATTCACAGCCTAAATCTGAATTAACTTCTGCATCACTTTCACTCACACCCAAGAGAGAAGAGAGGTAGTTGGAGTTAAATCTCCTTAAGTTATAAGGAGAACTTATATCGTTCTGTTCCTACAGGCCCAGTCTGATGTATAGAGGCCACCAATGACTCTGAAGTTTGCAGCTGTTTCTAAGTTCTCAAATTTTGACCACTTCCCAGAGCACTTACAACATGCACTAGGGCAGAAGACTTGCACCTAAACTGATGTGTCTCCTGGACATCCAAGGGCATCTGCCTTTCCCATAGCTTGTTTCCACATGTTGGTGGGATAGTGCAAATATGGGCTGTAACCATACATAAATTGCCCAGGTGGTGAACACATTTACTTCTGTGCACTTCCTTCTATTAGGCAAAAGCAGGATTTTGAACACAAAAAAGGTTTGATTTCCTGCAGTGAATGAGGATTAATGGCTATTCTCATCATATGGAACATATTGTAACTCCTCCTTCTTATTCTCTCTTATGTCTTTTTTCTCCATCTTACTCACATATCTGGCCTTTACCAGCTGAAATGTCATTTAATGAATTAGATGAAACAGTGCTGTCGTCAGAATCAGCATCAGCAGTTCTGTTTGACCTCTGGTTTTATAATGGTTCGGTCTCTCTTAGGAATTCAAGGTCAGATAAAATTTTAATATTTCTGACATTTGGAATTGTAAGCATATGTTTAGGACACAGACAATAAGAAGGAAATTACTGGGACTTAGTGAAAGGTTTCCTAAAGAAAACATCTCTGTTCTCCACTTGCAACCATTAAAAAAAAACCCAGATGAACCAAACGAACAAACCTTTCTCCAGCTAGTAACTATTAAGTAAAAAGGGTTTTGTGAAGAAATACTTTGTAGGGAAAATGGAGGAGGAAAAAAAACTAAAAAAAAAAAGGAGTTTAGAAAAGGACTAGAGGAGCTAAAGAGGGATGAAGAGTAGCAAAGAAAAGGAAAAATTAAGCTTAACCAAAGGGGTATCTTCCTGACCATGAAATTTGCAAAGATCATGAAAATGACACAAGTGAAATAATGAAAACATTTCATTACTTGCAATATTTACATTTTTCCTGGGACAAAAAGCTAACTATAAAAATTCATGCAGGACATAACAGCTTATAAATCCATTTCTACATCTTAATGCGTAGGGGTCTTTTGCAATTATAAATGCAGAGATCTCCTCAGCATAGAGTTTTCTTGTGAAAATCAAATGGCCATTCACATAATTTTGGCAATCAGTAACCCATAAGATTTACCCTGTGAGTCACAAAAAGGACTATCAAATCAAACCTGAATTAGAGGTACTGTGCACTGGCAGAACATACTATTTAAATGGAATATTAAGCTGCTGCTTATCAAAATCAGGCCTCCGTGGCAGAAGACTGTGTGTCATGGTTTAACCCCAGCCAGCAGCTAAGCACCACGCAGCCGCTCAACCACTCCCCCCCCCCCCCCCGCAGTGCGATGGGGGAGAAATTTGGGAAAAGAAGTAAAACTCATGGGTTGAGATAAGAATGGTTTAATAGAATATAAAAAGAAGAAACTAATAATGATAATGATAACACTAATAAAGTGACAGCAGTAATGATAAAGGATTGGAACGTACAAATGATGCACAGTGCAATTGCTCACCACCTGCCAATCAATGCCCAGTTAGTCCCCGAGTGAAGATCCCCCCGCCCCACTCCCCCCAGTTCCTATACTGGACATGACGTGACATGGTATGGAATACCCTGTTGGCCAGTTTGGGTCAGCTGCCCTGGCTGTGTCCTGACCCAACTTCTTGTGTCCCTCCAGCCTTCTCGCTGGCTGGGCATGAGAAGCTAAGAAATCCTTGACTTTAGACTAAACATTGCTTAGCAACAACTGAAAACATCAGCATTGTCAACATTCTTCTCCTACCGAACTCAAAAACATAGCACCGTACCAGCTCCTAGGAAGACAATTAACTCCATCACAGCTGAAACCAGGACACTGTGTGGAAGAACAGTTTTCAGAGAACACTGTTCCCTGAAGAGGTACATCTCTGATCATGAGAGGCCCTGGCAGTGGTTCTCCTATACAACCCCAACCTTGTCTTCCACGGGGCTGCATCTGCAGGTGGAGTTTTAGCTGCCCAGAACAAGAAGAGCAATAAAGCTGGGGAGCTGGTGACAGTATGCTCGACTTCAGATGAAAGCAGACAACTGACATACATCTAACTCTTGGGTAGGGCTTGTATGAATCCACGGTTCTGAGTTCACGAGCCATCCCACCCACCATGGAGATGAAATCTCAGAGTGTCACAATTCAGAATCTGCAATTAGGTTTTAAAGTTGTTCTGTACTGAGGAAAAAATGTACTCATTGCTCAGAAATGGAATATATATGAGCACATACAGGAGCCAATATACAGAATACAAGAAGTTTTGCCAAAAGGATTTAAAACTGTTCATGTGAAACCCAGCTGCTTTGATATTTCTATGCAAAAAGTGAGGCTTGGTTTCCACCATTTGAGGTTTTGCAGTAGCAGTTCACTCAGCTCAGGTTTCATTGTAACCTCCTGGTTTCACTTATAACCAACTATTAAACTTCTTTAAGGAACTTTTCTTACTTGGTTTCTGCCCAGATAGGAATGACTTTGGAAAGTCTGAGCAAAGTCCAGACATATGTTTGAATTAGATTAAAGGGGTGGGGGGAAGAGGGCACTAATCTTTTTCATTACTGAAGTTATTTTAAAGTGACAGTCTTTAAACCAGAAAATGCTTCTGCATTTTTACTGAATAATATTTGCCTGTGTAAAGAAGAATTTAAAGGATTAAAAAAAAAAAAACAAACCGAAAACCAAAACAAAACCACAAAACAAACAAAAACTAGACTGAACTAATCCTAGTATCACAATACAGATACACAGACACCCCCCAGTTGTATATACCAAGGAACAATTCTACAAATCTTCCAATGTGCCAGATACCTCTGAAGCCCATGATGGGCTAAGCTAAACTCCCTGGGCCACAACAAAAACAGGAGAAGTTTCCCTCAGTACTTTTTCTCCCTGAAATAGAAACAATTTGCTGCCTGTCAAAAGGACACATGCTAACATTCCAAAGTGTTGGTACCCAGATATGCTAAAATACACATCTCTGCTGTTCTGGAAAATCTGGAATAATCTAATAGGAAAAATAATACAACCCATCTTAAATCCAAGCTACATAAATTTATTATTACTCAGCTCTACTAGAAATCTCCCTCTCCAAAAAACCAAACAAAAAAAAATCACAAAAAACCTACAACATCCTAATCAGGAGGGAGGACAAGCGGAGAGGTAACTAAGAGCTCTTCTCTCTGAGCAATATAAATAACTAGGCAATGGGCAATGCACCAGAAACCAGCTCTTTGAAATTAATTTGACATGTCAATTCCAACTTCTGTACTTTTTGTTTCTAGCCTTGTTGGGGTACTTTGTCAATTTTCATGAGTTTGTATCTAAGGAATCTTGTTAATGAAGGATTAAAATTAGTTTAGCCCAAGTGCAGTTGAATTTGGCTTGACTAGAAAACAACTAGCTGTTGCTTTTGGGGGCTGACCGATTAATATAATTTACATGTCACCCCCACATATGATGTTGAATAACGGTGCCGAGTTTTTCCTACCTTTTAGCCACAAGGTAAATCAAATATATTTACAGAGTCATTTCAAAGAAGCATCTGCACATTTTTTGTGTACCAATGGGTATTAAAATGTTAGCTTCCAACAGTTCACGTTAACCTGAGCCCAAAACTTGTTTCCTCAGTGAAAGCATTGGTGTTCCCAAAGACCAGATGAAAAGGTAGGGAGGATGTCACTTCCACAAACATGTCTTAAGTTTTTGGCATAGGAAGTCAGAGGTTTAGAGGCAGAAGTGAATGACTCCAAACCTGAGCCATTGCTGAAGAAGCAGAAGCATGTCAGCACACCTTTGCCAAAGCACAGTTGTGCCATATGCTCCAGAAGCTTGTCCCTCTACTGAGCTGCGCTAAATAATGTACTACAAGGCAGAGCAAGTACAATTAAAATGGAACATTTATTGAAGAACTTGAGGGAAGCATTTTAGGTGGCAGAGAAGAAAGCTGGAAGAAGGGCAATTCATTCAGAAGATATTACAGAAAAGCTGGACTGAGCACATTTTCAGTGTAACAGGCATGTGTCTGATTTCCACTTCTGCGTTTAAACCGAGTTTTGCCAGTTTATGCATATTGGCCCTTCAAAGTTACATGCAATACAACAAAATGCACAGTGCTGAACAAAACATAGCCTGCAGACAATGACTATAAAAAAAGAGAAGCCTGTAAGTAGACAAAATCATTTTTGAAAAGCAGTAGTTCTCTAAAGGGTCTTTAGAGTGATCCAGGTATCATGTGGCTATTAAAATAATCTCAACTAGTTATACAGGATCTCCATTTGCATCTGCAACTGATCTAGATTGGTGCATTTATTTAAAGCGTTATTTCTTCCTACTGTTCAGGGGAAGAAACCAACTATTCTGCTCTTTCAGAGCATAAAGGTCAGTAAAAAATAATTTAAAAATGCTTGCAGTATAAGAAGAAAACAATTACAAAGTGTGAAAGGAAGAAAACAATTAACATTTTTAAATATAATATATTCTTAAATCAAAGAAATAAATGCAGTATGGAGTTCCATTAACTATTTAATGGCTTTGTAGAATTAGTTCTTCAGCATACACACGTGCTTACACACACACACACACACACACGGAAGTTTCTAGTTACTGCAAGAGGGCAATTAAAGCAGTTCACCTTCAATCATTTTGTCCAGTGATTAGCAACTTTGGTATTTTTAAGCCCTTTCTCTGACATGAAAACCTGCAAAATTCTAACAAATAATAGTCTTGTAAAGTAAATTGAACCTTTTTGGCTTTTCGAAGGAAACAGTGGTAATGATTGGGAAGAGCATTAAAGACCTGTTTTATTGCATGCCTGCTGACAGGAATGGGTTTTACTTATCTGAGTTTACCTCCCAGAATAAAAGAAACAATCCCAAGGTGGAAAGAGGTAAGAAATAATTTGACAGAGAAAAAAAATTCTTCTGCTCACCAAATTAAAATATAATGAATTTAATTCATTAGTATACAATCTTTCTGATCACTAAATGTATCAAGAGAAGAAGTAGAAAAAGTATTCTCCTCCCATAAATCCATTGTCTCCATATAGAATGGTGGCAGCCAAGAATGCAGCCATTTACTGAGCTTTCATTTTGCTAACAGTCTTTCACTACATTGTTTGAAGTCACTATTCATTTTAACACCATCATTTGCAATTTAAAACAGTACAATTTATCAAGGAATTGTCCTAATAAGATTAAATATTTTCTGCTGGCTTTGAGTAGGATTCATTACATAAAGTGATCCAAACCCAGCATCTAGACCACTGTTTGTAAGTTGCTTAATTTTCCAGTTTATATCTGGAGGGCACTTGAGTTTGTTCTCTTAGACAATAGCAGTCATTTTCTGCAAGTGGACAAGATACTGTCTATCAACCACATCTGACAGCACCAGAAATATAACTGGGGTTTGGTTTCTAATTTCAAGTCTGACAGTGTAAAAGAATGAAGAAACAAATGCATTGTCTTCAGTTAAAAAGGCATGTTGTCCTGTCCTAACTGCAATTCCTTGCTGAAATAATTTTGAAATAGTTCACACCTTATTTTTCCCCTTATGTGTTCAAACTTGTTGTGGGACATTTTGTTCTTCCTCCTGCACATCCAGTAGAAGGAGTTCTACCACCACGTTCTCTCCCAAAAATTAGTTTAATGCTGGATTTCTGATTTTGGGGACCAAATTGAAGGCAGACTCTTTAGTGGTACATTCTGCACATCATCTCTGAGTAGCAATTAAAAAGGAATAATTTCAGTCTGCAAGTCCAGCTGTCTTCCCGGGAAATCAGGAAGCGTGCTTGTGGTGCAGCATGCCTTTTCTCAGCTTGGAGTCCAAACCAGAAGTGAGCACACTGCCAACCTAGCTGTTCAGAGACAGCTGGCAATAACCTTGCGAGTAGTGTATATTCAAATGAAGACAAATAAAATGTTTAAAATACATGCACTTAAATGTCAATATTTAGGAAAAAGTTTCAATCTCAGGCAATGTATATGAGCCTTAAGGAAAGGGTTACAGTTTTCAGTATGCCTTTGAAAATCAACTTTCAGCTAAGATAAGAAGTATGTCTTCTCTAGGGCTTAAAGTTAAAAGCTGGCTGGCCCGGTGTCATGGTTTCAGCCCAGCCGGCAACAAAGCACCACGCAGCCGCTCCCTCACTCCTGCCCCCCGGCCACGGTGGGATGGGGAGGAGAAAATATGAAGAAAAAGCTCGTGGGTCGAGACAAGGACAGGGAGGGATCACTCCCCACTTACGGTCACAGGCAGAAGACAGGCTCAACGTGGGGAAGAAACAAAATCAATTTAATCTGCTACCAGTCGAACCAAAAGAAGGATAATGGGGAGTAAACCCCAACCCGAGAGCAGCTTCCCCCCCGCCCCCCGCCCTCCCGCCTCAGCCCCACTCCCGGTTCTCTCTCCCCAGGGGAGCAGGGGCCGGGGGCCGGGGTCGGTTCCTCACCCCTCGTCTCTGCCGCTCCTTCCTCCTCGGGGGGAGGAGGACTCCGCGCTCGGCCCCTGCGCCGGCGTGGGGTGTCTCCCGCGGGAGGCAGCCCTTCACCAACTGCTCCAGCGCGGGTCCTTCCCGCGGGCTGCAGTTCCTCACCGACTGCTCCAGCGCGGGTCCCTTCCGCAGACAGGGTGCAGTCCTTCAGTCACAGACTGCCTCAGCCACGGAGGCGCGGCCATTTTGGGCGGCCTCCGCTCCCCCGCTCCCCTCCACGGGCTGGGGGGGACAGCCTGCCGCCTCACCGCGTCCTCCCCCGCTCCTCCTCCTTCCCTGACCTCGGTATCCGCAGAGGGGTTCCTCTCACATCCCACTCCCCCGACTCACGGCGGGTTTCCCCTCTGGAATCTGTTCTCCCAGAGGCGCGACCGCCGTCGCTGAGGGGCTCGGCCTGGGCCAGCGGCGGGTCCGGCTCCGAGCCGGGGAAAATTCTAGAAGCTTCTCACAGGAGCCGGCCCTGCCGACCCTCACCCACTACCAAACCCTGCCACACAAACCAAAAACACCCTGTATTGTATTTTCCATCACTGTCCATGACATACCGTAAGAACTCGCAAAAGTCATCTGGCCGAGCTGTTTCTATTCCCAAAAGAGCAAAACAAAGCTAATTACCTTTATCCAGGACTTCTGTGAGCCTTAGATGTATTTAACCCTCTGTGTGACACTAGCCAATACCATTCTTTTACATTATTTTGGGCCAGATTCTTTCATCAGTTCTACTCACACAAATTCACCATCATCAGTGTGTTGTGTTTTTTTTTTTTTTTTTTTCAACTGGATGTAAATAGGAGTTGAATTTGTAATGTATATTTATTTTAAACAGAACTTTTGTATTTTTCATAGTCCTGATTGAAGGAATGGGAAAAGGCAAGAGGAAAGGAAAGGAAAGGAAAGGAAAGGAAAGGAAAGGAAAGGAAAGGAAAGGAAAGGAAAGAAAAAAGAGAAAAAGAGAAAAAAAGGAGAAAAAGAGAAAAAAAAGAGAAAAAGAAAAAGAGAAAGCTTTGCATGAAGAGCTATTCCTTTGGCACATGATATCAAACAGGCATTAAACAATACAAATAAGTAATGGACAATACACCACAGAGGAAGTTATTTTAGGAAGCAAGCCTTAGCTGTGGGGGAAATCATGTCCACAACAAGTCCAGTAGAATAGCGTTGTGGATCTTTCTGCATTTCCAAGCAAAGCTTTACATGAATCATCTGGAACAGGCCCAGCCCCATAATGTATACAAGGGCATTTTATGTATGTATGTAGCACAGTAATTGTAACCTGCGAAAGGTTAGTTTATCCTTCAGAAAGACTATTTTCATGACACTATTGGGTAAGAATTTACCATATGGCTGCAAGCTTGACCTTTTACTTTTTTTTTTTTTTCCTTTTAAATCAATAATCCAGGCAACTTGCAACTTTTTTTTCTAAACTTACTTTTGTGAGTGCGGAGTGTGGTGGGCTGAGAAATCAGGGACATTCTGAACAAACCCTGCACAGATGGTCAGATGCAATATAAGGTGAGAATCAGAAAAGCTGCCACTTAGCTACCCTCTCAAAGTTAAGAATAAGCACCTGGTAAGCATGTACAAGATACTAAACAGGCTGTGGAGTTTTGGGAGAAGAGCTACTGGGTTCTCTTAGCCTTCTTTTTTTTTTAGCAATAGCATATGGATGCCAGGAGGCCTTCACGTGGGGCAGGGAAAACTGAAAGTAAATTAAAAACAGAAGTGGAATAAACTTCAGAAGAATTAAAAACTGCCAACACAGCCTGATGTCTAAAGTCGATAATGGATTTGTATTTCCTCCAGTCTTCTGAATTCTTTATCACTACATTTCCCTGTAAATTATTAGGGTTGCATTTGGCATGTGGGAACTTCTATAGCTTGTATCCCAATGAATTACAAAGGGATCTGCAAGCAGAAAAATATATTACCTCTTTTTAGGATTTAATATGTTGACTGCCCTCTAAAAATGCAGTCTCTATCAGCACAAATTTCATACATAACGTCATCTGTTTGACACATAATTGACTTAATTTAATAATGCATGACAATATTTGATTTGGGATTCTGGTTCATCCAAAGACATTGAAAATGTGAACACACTTACCCAGCAAATAAGACCTCCTTTTTTTTTTAAAAAAAAAAAGCTTATCACTAGTTTGTGTGTTTAAAGAAACCACCCCCCTTTAAAATAAAGCCTCTCTTTTATTTGTTTTTTTTTTTTTCCCCCTGTAACCCATGATTACTAGCAGCAAAATAATGAGATAAAAAAGTAAAAAAAAATGTTTTTTTTTTCCTAATTCTAACTTGTACGTCTTCCCTATTTTGCTGTATGTTGAGCACATTTTCTCCTGAAACGTCGTCTTGATTGTTTTGGAAAGTAACCAGCACCTAGTGGGGGGAAAACAGTTTTAATAAACAAGAGAGAAAAATGTCTACCCAATGAAAACAATGTCAAAAAGAACAAAGACCAGTTGTTCTATATGAAATTGTTTTAAATTTGTCTGGACATTGTTTACCTAAATACATGGACGAGACCATACTCCTTTAAAAGGATATTGCTTTATATTAATAACTGTGCTTTGAAAATATGTTCCTTGACTGCTCTCTAATGCACCTATGCCACCTCCTGAAACATTCTTTCTACATGGGAAAATATAGGTTCCTATTCTGCAGATGAAGAAATGAGAGAATGAAGGTCTTAGCCTAATTCCACTTAAGTTTATGAGTCTGTCATTCGTTTGGGATGTTTTTAAAATCCAGAGCTTCAAAAAAGACAAAGGTATATAAAGCAGGACTAAGCAAAGATGTAATCACTGAATTGAAAAAATACCATTTCTAAAATCTCTATTCAACAACAACCTCAGTCTGGAAGTAACAAAGTGGTCCTGGCATGTTTTATGACTCTTTCGGAGCTAGGACATACAGAAGCTCCTCCTAGACCCAGGAGCTTGGCATTTCCGCAATGAGGTGCAAGACCCTTGATAAATTGTATTCTATGGCCTGGGTGACCAATGCAGATTTCTGAATCCTACTGCACTAGGCAATGCAGCCTCTATGTCATCTATTTCTAAATGTCTTTCTGTGAAGTCATATTCTGAGGTAGAAGAGCAGACTGGATCCACATCTGAATGAACCCATAATTCACCCCTTCAATTCACTCTATGATTCCCAGTTGTAACTGATAATCATGATGTGTTCATTTTCAAGGGATATGTTTGACGCTTATAGTGATTGACCTGGTCACTAAGTAAAGATTTTTCTTTGAATTTTTTATGGCACAGAAAACCATTCCAGAAAGTAATGCCAAAGACTGGAAATGCTCTCATTAGAAGAAAAATATTATAAAAATTATACCAAAGTATTTTCAATGTAAAGGTAACAATTTTTACAAAAATACAATCAAAATGTTCTCAAACAAACAAACAAAAAATCCAATAAAGTTTTTTGAAAGGAAAAAAAACCAACAATATTTTGTTAAGTGAAATTTTTTTTACAGGAAGGAAAAGCTATTTCTGTAACATTTCAGTTGATCAATGCAAATCTTAGTTATTTCCTTCATTTGAAAAAACAAGTGTAGAAGGAAGGGATAGAATAGCAAACATGAAGAAAACATGAGAAGACCTGGCTTTTTTTCAATAGCTGTAGAATAAGTTATCACTCAGAGATGTATGTTATGGATTGGCAAACATGTTGTAACAATGGCTGCTTTGAATTCTGGCTTGCTTTCCCTGTCAACAAAGATCATTTACTCATTTCATTAAGAGTTCTTTGGCGCTCTTTTTGAGTTCTTTCTCATCTGGATGGATCTTCTGATGTCACACAGTACAATTTCTCCTAAGGTAGGATGAAAAGAGGCAGACAAAAACATGGATGGGGAGAATATGTAGGCAGAAGGGAAATCAAAAGAGTAGGGAAATCAGAGAAAGATCCCGTTTTTCTAAGTCATCTAATATTCATGAATAGGGCATTCTCCCTGTTATATGCTGGTTAGATGTTGCAATGAATGAATTTCATTAACAAGATCGGAAACTCAGGTGAAGGACTGATTGCAACTTGTTCTGTTACCTTCCTGCTAAGAAGTTATCATTTTGATACACTAGCTCTGTTGCCTGTAAAGGTTGAGCCAATTTTAGTCTCCTGGTAATGAGATAGGCTCAACATATGAAAATGATGAGTGGCTAGAGATTGCTTAGTATAAATGCAAATGTGAGCAGATGCCTTGTTATTTTCAGAGAGTACACTGGATGAAGAATGGAGGATAATAGCACGTCATCCCTTTCTTTATTCTATTCATTGAATAGCCTGTTGTTGAAATACCAGTTTTGGTCCATTGATTTCTGATTGTATCCCCCACTTGTTTACAACTCAGCATTTAATGTCATGAGATTATCTTGGTATTGTTTCCTTTTTATACTAATTTAGTCAATTTTTCACCCTTTTTATAGCAGCTTTCGTTGCTACTGGTTATTGTTATACCTCATGAACTGTGAAACACTTTCCAATAGCTGGAAAAGGCCTGCAAAAGTCTATTTCCAAAAACTGTAATATGTGGCTCTGAGATGACCTTCGAACACAGTGTTTTCTTCTGCAGTGGAGACAAAGGAATAATTTCTGCAGTCACTTTTCATTTATATTGATTTAGCTAAAAGAGGAATTAGGCCCAGAAAATCCAGCTGCTGAAAAGGAAGCAGAGTTAGAGCTGGAATTCACCTCTGTGAATAACATACTGTTCTGTTCAAGCTGGCACAGGTTCTGCATCGATAAGCTCCAGAGAACAGGTTCTTTAGAACATGTTACTTCAAGAGTTTAATGTGTCTCTGATCCTTTTTATACATTATGGCTTTTTTTTTTTTTTTTTTTTTTCCTTTTCTTTTTCATCTTACTTCAGTTAAGCTGTTGTTTCATTGGGGTACCTTTTCAATCAACTCCCTCAACTTGACAGTATATGGTTTTGCAATACATAACTAGATGCCCACTCTGCCTTTATGGCTGAGACAAGAGGATGAAAATTCTCTTGATCTTTGAGAATTCAGATCAGCAAGGCAGTGGCCTTCACCTACTGTGGCAATATTTCCTTGTCTAGGATGCAATGAGGTTGAAAAATTCAACATTTTGTGAACATCTACACGTAAAGGAATCTCCTTCACCATGAGAAATTTGATGGAGATTACTATTTGCTGAGTTGCTCACAGCATAATTTAATCACAGCAGCATTGCCACAAAACAAGCAGTGAGTATCTCAGTGGTATGACTATATAGTAGTCTTTGGGATGATGACAGGGAACTCTTTTATACAGAAGAAATCTTCTGCACAGTCTATTTGCCACTACTATTTCCCTTTATTCTTACAGCTATGGAATCTAGAATTAAACAGACTATCTAAGTTATGGTGTTATCATTCAGCTCCATGATAAGCAGTCCTGATGCAGCAATAGATATTTCACAGAACACAGAATTAAAGAAATGCGACAGGCTGTTGACAACTGTTGATATTAGATGAGGTCAGCTGTGGTTTTGCCCCTGAGGACAGAGATGCCACCACCTCCCTGAGTAACCTTTTCAGGGCTACACTGCACTCTGGGGATTTTTTATTTTTTTTTAATAACTAACTCCAGCCTTCAAAGCTGTAATGTTTGGCCACTGCTTCTTGCTATAGTGTCTAATGCTAGTGAAAAAAGTTTGCCTCTGCTCTCTTTGACATTGCCCTTCAAGTACCTGTTGACCTTTACTAGACCTCCCTGTACTCTCCTCTTTACTGAACTAACCCAGCCCAGATCTTCCAGCCTGTCTTCATAATCCGTAAAGCCCCTGATCATCTTGGTAGCTCTCTCCGGTCCCTCTCCCGTATTCTGTATCCTTCTTGAACTGTGGGGCCCAAACTGGACACAGTAATCTTTCTAAATGCAGCCGTAACTTCCTGTGATCCGATGAGGTAAAACTTTCTCCTCTCATGTTTTTCCACTATCAGTTCAGCAATAGCAGTGATATTTAACAGAGTCTCTTGACTCACTGCAACAATCTAGAATTTTACCATTACTCCTAGAGTAGTGCCTATTGTACATGGAGTTTTTAGGATCCTCAAAGACAAGGTACATACAGGACTTGTGAACTATTAAGGAGAAATGAGAACAGATAAAGCTCACTGTATGCAATTAGAGGTGAAAAGTACACTAGTGAAGGTAAATCTGTGATTTTTTTTCAGTATTATTTTGTCCCCACTGACAAAAGTGGTGTCACTGCACCACTTAAAGTGCATCAGCAAAGACAAGCAGTTCAGTACGAGACCATGATTCAGTGACAACCTGCTGAAGTTGCCTTTTTTTATGCAGTGATGCTACTGGCTCTTAATCTTGAGTTCGATTTTAAATTTCCTAGTAGTTTAACTTTCAACAAATGACAAGGGATTGCTTAACTTCGATTCAAATTTTGCTGGATAACTCACCAAAATGCCTGCATGTTAACTTTTTAAACATTGGTTTGTGAGGAATAAAACAGGTACATGAGAACTATCATTAGCTTTCTGATTCTGTATTTTTGCCCTGACTAGCTCGATGCACCTGCAACAAACTAGAAGGAGAATAAAAATTTCATAGTGAAGCTTATGCGGCACCCTTCTGGTATCACTCATGGCAAAAATTAAATCAGAGCCTATTACACTGCATTTTGAATAATACAATCATCGGATGCTCAAATTCTTTTTAACTGCCTGTTTAGTTTAATCTATTACAACTCTTCACTTATGGAGCTTTGAAATGGAACATGAGAAAAATGCTATTAATGGAAACAATAAATAGATGAGAGGTGAGACTGAAAATTAAATTAAACATTTTAGGAACATAAAAATACAAGTTCATGAAATGAATCAAGTATGTGCTGAGCGTGACCTAGTCAGAGTCTTGAGGCACAAATCCAAGTATCACCAGAAACTCAATGTGATATCTCAATTCAGGTTTAAACTTCAGAAAACTGAAAACTTGTCATTTTGTAGGATGATAAAATGCTTCAAGGAAAAAAAAAAAAAACCAACAAAAAACCCCCAAACCTATTGTTAACAGTTAATAAATGATGTATCTGCCTGTACCTATGCTATTTGCATCTGTATCTATACAAAACATACTGAAGCATTTAAACATAATCTTCAACTGAAGCACGTTAGCAACTCCTCTACAGACAGATCTTCCATCTGAGAATTTTGTGGCATTGTAAGTGATTTGTCCAAAGCAAAATAGCAGCAGAAAATGCGACCCTCCCACCCATTCCTTCATATTATTGAGGTCTAACGCTAGGAAAAGTTATTCCAAACATATAATGGCTTCACTGAGAAATACCATTTTGGGTTATGCTTGCAGGAAAAAAAAAAAAAAAGTTATTTGCTTTTTTGCCTTTAAAAGAAATCTTTATGTGTGTGTGTCTGTGTAGGAATGTTTCAAACCCAAATTCAGCAAAATAGTATATGATAGGTGTCCTAGATTAGACCAAAAGCCTATTTAGCCCAGTGCTTTGTCTCTGACACCTATCAGCAGTAGGTTTTAAGGAAAAGGATATCGGAAACAGAGTAAATATACTTCCCTTCTGTTCCTTCCTGATTTCTGTGAGTCAATATTACAAGAATATCCTGAACTTCAGGTTGTAATTATAAGCCCACAATAGGGCTTTCTTCCAGGACTTGTCTTACTGCCCCGTTCTTGGCTTATGTCTTCTTCATAATGCCGTGAAAAAATGAAAAGCAGTTTCTTCATTCCACTGGTGATTTTATAGATCTCAATCATATCCTCTTTTTTTAGCCTCTCCTTGGTAGCTGTCCCACTGTTCTGACTACCCTCACAGCCCTTTTTGGGTCCCAAAAAGTACCAACAAGAAACAAATAGTCTATCTTTTTTGTGAAAATCAAATGATGTCCCACAACCTGTTAACAGAAGAAAGCTCTGTCAGACAGACAATTGGTTCATCTGGCCAGCCCACGCTCCCTGCCTATGGTACACGCACACTGCCAGTGTTTCAGAAGTGATTTATTAGCCAGAAGCTCCAAAAGAAATTAGAGCCACCCCTTCTGCAAACACTTTCCAAGCTGTGCCTGTCCCCAAGACCCGCAATTTGAAAAGCCAACACAGAGAAGGGGAAAAGGGAACTGGGAGATCTGGAAGGGAACTTGAAGAACAGATTGGCCTGGGATTGCACCAGCAGAAGAGCATGCAGCACTCACACTGCAACTGTTCCAGAGATTCGTACTATGGCAGAGTCACATCTTTCATCTTGTTCTCTATTGTCTTTCTGATAATCTCAACATTCTATTTGTTCTTTAAATTGCTATTCAGTACTAAGCTGATATTTAGAAAACTATCCACAATGAGTCCAAAATTTCCTTGTGGAATACTGATAGCTAATTTAGAGCCAATGACTTTGTGTGTATAATTAGAATGCATTTGGTATTCTTCCCCCTTGAAAATTATTTTGTATTTATCGACAATGAATTTCATTTACCATTTTATTTTCATGAGAGCCTTCTGTAGTATTTTACAGTCAATTTTAGTTTTAAATACGTGAATAATTTTTTATTACTAACAAAGCTTGACATGTCATTATTCATTCTGTTTCCCAATAATTTATGAATATGTTTAACAGCGGAAAACCCTGGTAATAAAATACTATTTCTATTCTCCATTATAGTTTCCATTAATGAGTGGTAATAGCCAACTCAGACCCGTCTTTCCTATGTAAAATTAGGATTCTTTTTTTCCACAGTGTGTACCATATTACATTTATCAGCACTGAACTTCCCTTGCTTTTATAGTGCTCAGTCACACAATATTGTACTGTACTTTGCAATTCTTCAGTCAACTTTCATCTTTGCTGCTGTAAATAACGCAGTATTCATTAGCGAGCTGTGTCATTCGCTATTCACCCTCTCTGCAGGTCAGTTCTGAACATGAACATGTTGAACAGCGCAGTCCTTTGCATGGGTCACCGTGGCATTCCAGGGTTTGACTTCAGTAAAAACGCATCATTTACCCCCACTCTGTGTTTCCAGTGTTTACCCAGTTATTTATCCTTATGAAGACCTTCCCTTTTATCTCATGGCAGATTATTTTCTGTCTTATCCCTCTGGTGAAAGATATTTTTGAAAGCCTTTGGAAACTATATAAAGTAGATCTCCCTGTTCCACATAGTTGTTGCCTCCAGGACACTGAACTTTTAGCTGCTGCTTTTAATAACCATTCCAGCTTTGATGCAGTTTTCTTTTTCAAAATTAAATATTGCTGTGGAAGATTCTGATGGGACCTTTTAATCCTTCAAGAATAATAAAATTTATTTAATTTACTATTACAAACAGGCTCTTCTGAATCCGGCTGCATGTACAGCTCAGGCCTAAATTAAGAGCTGTTTCTTTTCTTGTGAACTTTTTAATTAGGAATGTCAATAAGCAATCGTGTATGTTACCTAATCACTTATTTCCTACATCATTCCTTACCAGGATATTACCCAGTTCACATGGAGGTAACTGGAGTCTCCCTTTATTGTTTTACTTTTGCTTTTAGCTGTTACATTTTACATTAAAATTTCATGTGTATTGCAGCCTTCTTGACTGACTAGTTGATAGCACAGTACAATTAATACTCTGCCTAGTCAAGGCTTCATTTTAATTATGGGAATACTCTGTTGCTTGAACTTACAGTTAAAGTATTTACCTTATTTCACTTCTTTAACGTACAATGTCACTCCTCTATATAATACCTTGTCTCTCATTTCTGTATTGTGTCTTTCTATAACAGTATTTCACTGATTCCTCTCCTATATCTGAGATGCCTGTTATGTCATATCTCTTATATAATTATAAATTCTACTTCATTATTTTTTATCTGACTTCGCATAGAAGTAGGCAATCAGTTGAGCTTGAGCTCTGTGCTTCCCTTGCAATTTTCTGCTGAAATGGGACTCTGCTGAGTGGCAGCACTTGTGACCCTGTGGGGGACCCGCGCTGGAGCAGTTCATGAAGAACTGCAGCCTGTGGAAAGGACCCACGCTGGAGAAGTTCGTGGAGGACTGTGTCCCGTGGGAGGGACCCCACGGCGGAGCAGGGGCCGAGCGCGGAGTCCTCCTCCCCCCGAGGAGGAAGGAGCGGCAGAGACAAGGTGTGATGAACTGATTGCAACCCCCATTCCCTGTCCCCATGTGCCACTGGAGGGGAGGAGGTAGAGAATTTGGGAGTAAAGTTGAGCCTGGGAAGAAGGGAGGGGGGTGGGGAAGGTGTTTTAAGATTTGGTTTTATTTCTCATTACCCTACTCTGATTTCCTTGGCAATAAATTAAATTAGTTCCCCCTTCAAGTCCGTTTTGCCCATGACAGTAATTAGTGAATGATCTCTCCTTGTCCTTATCTCGATACACAAGCCTTTCATTATATTTTCTTTCCCCTGTCCAGCTGAGGAGGGGAGTGATAGAGCAGCTTTGGTGGGCACCTGGCATCTAGCCAGGGTCAACCTACCACAAAAAGAAATCCATATTTGATGTATGGAAAAGAGTACATATGAAGGACAAATACATTAAAAAAAACACATTTCATTCTATCCTGATGGGAAATTTCCTTCTGTTTCCTTTGTCTTTCCTACCACATAATATAAAGAACGCAGAGAATTCTCCCTACTCAAAAATAAATTTAGAAGATTCATAAAAACCTCAACTCTAAAGTAAGAATATTATTTTTGTCCATTTTTCAGAAATAAAGTTGCTGTAAAAATAATTTTAGTGATTTTAAACCAGTTGTATTCCTAAAACATGAAGAGATGTGTTACTGTTAATCTATAGACTCAATTCCATTTTGAGGAATTAATAAATATTTTGTTTCAAAAACCATTTAAATCAAGTGAGTCTAGGAATTTCTCAGTTACAGAGAATAACATCTGAACTTAGTGCTTGTCCATCCCAAGTGAGAGCTTTAGCCACAGGAGTATCATAAAGTTAGCATCATCTCCTTAGCACCTCATGCAAACAGTGGTTTTTCTTCATGTAGTTTTTTAAAAGTACTTATTAGATCAGTGAGATAATTACTCTACATCTTAATGTCTGTGGCATTCACTTGCAGGGTGATTCCAATGCCTGCTCCAATATTTAGATAATTTGTACAGAAAGAATTCCGAGCAAAAAATACTACAAAAAAACCAGTTTTGCTTGTTTGTGCTGATGGATAGTTGTTCGTGCATTCTGCTGCAGAACAAGTGTTCCAGGTAGAAAGGTTTTTAGATATGTGTTCAGGTTTTCTATATCATTGGGAAGTTTTAGTGACTGGGCTGCTAGACAGGGAGTCACTACAGTCAGTTGTGTAAGTCCAGGCTTTATTCTTTCATCCTTCCTTCTAAGTGCCTGAAAAGCAAATGGTTCAACAAAGTGATTCAGGTAGTTGAAACATATTGTCTTTTCATTTCAGGTGAATCCTCTTGATGAAACTGGCCCAAACCAGAAAAAGTTCTGTCTTCCTCAACAGTGAATGTTCAATGATAAAATATTCATCCAGTTCCAGTAAGAGAGCACTAAGTAAGCATAGTTGCTTTGCTCTGCTGACCTCTTTTTCCATGGGCCCCGAAGTATAGATCTACTTAAGCACTTTATCAGGGATTCCCTGGGCTGGACTGGATTGAACTGAGTTGGGGTGTCTTATAACAGCCTTTAGAGTCCTCAGAGTCACAAAGCAAGGCCTTGGCAGCCCTGGGCTGCATTATCATTTCCTCGTCAGTTTGATGGGCCTGGTGGAAGGTTGACCTGCATTTTCTTTGCTCTGCCTTTAGGCACCCCATCTGTGACTTGGCTTGTGGTACACACCTCCATATTTATTAGGAGGTATCAGCAGTCCTAGGGGAAAAGGAGAATACGTCATGGAGGCAACTGCCTATCTCTTCCAGAGAAGACAGAATAAAATTCATCATTCTTTTCAGGCATCAATCTCCAGGCCATGTGATTGTCCATATTCAGTAATTTAAGAAGTGTCTCTCTTTAGTTAGCATGAATTACTGGTACATATATCAGTAGATCATTCAGTAAAAATCTGAAGTGCGAACCTAACCTATACAAGTTGAAAGAGATGTACTTAAAATTTCAACTCAAGCTTTGGCTTTTATTAAAATTAATCTTTGAAAATTCCTGCAGTAAAGTTTGGATCTGCAAAAGTCTTTCTGCATGCAGAGATGATAAACAGGTGAAACTGAAAATTAAGGTACATCAAGATAATTTTTTTTTCCTGAGATACTCATGGAAAAGAGAAAAGTAAGACAACATTTTCTTAAGTGAGGCCACTATTTTCTTTACAGCTGTCTATTTATAAAAATCATTAAATTGTCAGAGTAATCAAAGGATTTCAGAAGTAACACTGTCAGTTTTGTGGACTATGAAGAGACACTGTCAAAAAGGTCTGGATGGAAGAACTTTGTCTGCTGGCAAAAAAGTACTTGTGAGATTTATGGATTACAAAGAGAGCATGTAAATGCATAATCATACTTACTGTTTCTCTTTTATACCCAGCCAAAGCCACTAAGAATGTAATCTCATTAGGTTTAAATTGACTACACATTGCTTTGGCAATATTCGTAAAACTCTATGGTTTGGTGATTAAGGGAATGGAAGAAGTGAGTTAATAAACTCTCTAGTTTCAATTGAATATAATTTTAATTATAAGACAATAGTAATACTTTTAGGTAAAGAAATATTTAAATACCCACATAAGGTAGCACAGCAGAGTATTTGACATTGATTTCACATCTAATACAACCATACTCGTGAGATTCTGTAATTCATTTGTCCTGTTTAGTGAGATAGATACTACATGACCCTTGTAAGAGCCAGGAAGAAATTGATGATGAACACCATAGTAAGGGCTTAATGGGATAACAGAAAGAAAATGGAGATTAAACAAAATAAAATGAAATGCTTTCTATCTTTTCTTAGTATTTGGAAGTAATGATAGAACCACAGAAAAATTCCTTAGCAGATGGTAAGTCATCTTAATCAAGCAAATTAATGGATCATGCATTAAAAAAAATAAAGTGGTGGGTTATTTGACACACACTGTAATTACATTGGACATATTGCTTTCAATAAACGTTAAAGGACAAATTAACATTACAGTCGTGCCAACTATGTTTCTAAATCTGCTTTTCAAGCTTATAATTAAAATCCTAAATTATTACTGCAGCAAATTAACACTTTTAATAGGATTCAAACATTGTGATCATCAGCATTTGCTTCCCCCCCCCCCCCCCCCAAAAAAAAAAAAGACTTAAAAAATGCAAATCTAAACAATACAACGCCTCGGTAAATAATAAAAGGCAAGATGGGATGGAATTTTATCCTGAACCCACATATTCCAAAGCTGCAGCCTTTGAAAGTAGTATGGCACTGTGGTGGAGTTGTTCTTTCTATTAGAGTAAAATGTAAAGTTATGGGTAGTAAAGAAATAATCTATTTTTTAGTCTTTACACTATAAAAGATTTCCTAGCACAAACAAGTACTATCTTAAGTTAATCCCATGTATTTATTTTTCTGAGGATCAGGTCTGAAAAACTGAACACAAAGAGAATCTCTCTGTTGAATTCCAAGAGAAGCGAATTGGATCATGTTTGTTTATTTTTTCCAAACCACTATGTCTTTCTCCTTCAACCTGGACACCTTCCCATCCCTTCCTGTGATTATTTCTGTCTTATCCTAATCTTCACCTATATATCTGAAACTTGAGTCCTTTTTTTTTTTTCCTAGATGAAAAGGAAAAGCCAAAGGAAACTGAAATTATAGCAGTATTTAAAACACTCACTGAAAGAATCAAAGATTTTTTAGAAGACACAATTTCCAACATTGTGATGTCTGACAATTTTCTCATCCAGCTCGGCACCTTTAGCTGTCTAAACCAGGATTTAAGCACATTATAACCCTGATAATTAACCTAAAACAAGTTCTGTTTTTATCTAGTCAAACTCCCTGAGCTTAGTTTCAGTATCAACTTCCTCTGTTCCTGTTTTCCTCAAAAAAGTTAAACTGAAAGTATAGTATGAGTATTTAACTGTCTATTTGTACTTGTTTGATCTACCCCACTAATTCCAAGTTCCAGTCTATTTCCTGTGAAGAATTTAAATATGAAACCATACTATAATGAGTTTTGTTTTCCAGCAACTATCCTGTTAATGTCCCTACAGATACTCAACATTTCCTAAAATAAACTGATATTTTATATGAAAGCCTCAGTGGCTTGAAGAAATCTCATGGAAAAGATTAGTATGCTTTCATGTTATGTGGCACTTCTGCTTACTGAAATGGGCTTGGTGATACATTACAGATATTTTTGGAAGCACAAACATAACTAGTGCAAATCTCACTTAAAATAATAAATAATCTGGTTATTATTTTTAATCCGGCAACCATTTTGAAGGGTTAATTCTCCTCCCTCTCCATCCCTACATACTAAATTTTCATATCAGTTAAGTCATGTGAGCCAGGCAGTGATAAAGGAGGGTCACTTCTGATTCCTGTCCTTACAGGAATGCTCCAATCCTGTGCTTTAACCAAATAGTGAGATTTTGTAATATTCAAATGCTTTTGAGTAATGCTTAATTTCAAAAGCCTTCTAAAACCAATTTTCAATGCTTTGAAAAAGCTCTTTCAAATTGCTCTGTATGTGCTATACTTAAACATATATACTCTTACTCCCAGAAGTTAGTAGATATCAATTTATAGATATACTTTAATCATTGCAGAATTGGAACCTTAATCTCTTATCTTTTAATAAACATATGCGCTAATAGGAATAATCCAAAATGCACCATTTTACCATGTAATCAATGCTATCAAGTATTTTTCATTGTGAGGACCAATATCCTGTCTTATTTACAATGAGCTAGGAGAAATTTTTAGTCTCTTCCTGGCTTTTTAAGAATTAATTTTATCATCTTCATTTGAATCATTTGTTCTATCTTCAGCCTTAAAGGAGATACTTCCATTTCCATAGTTCAAAATGTTGTAGCACCATATTTAAATTCTTATACTTCTGCTATACTTAAATAGTCATTATCTTCTATTGCAATAATTATATCCCATATAAAGCAGGTACTGCACAGTTTTAACTATGTATAACACATCTCATTTTAGCATACTATTACAGGGATTTTTATGGCATTCTTAATGATATATTTTAACAGATCATCGTACCTAATTTACAATAATAAATTTATTTCCTGAATATTAGTGTGACCCCTTTAAATACCCTATAGTAGACCTTTGTTTTTAATATATTCATTCAACAATTTCAGTCTTAGGAACTATGGCACCACTTTTTCTATTTTTTATTGTCTAAAGCTTGAAATGCTCCGCACTGGGTTATTCAGGGCTGGTGATGCCTATGTAATTTTGTGTGAAAGTATCTCACAGCAACCAAGGATTTTAAATAAACTGCTTAAATCTTTTATAATTAAGATCAAAATAACGGATTCCTGGGGTGAAATCCTTGCCCCACCGCAGTCAATAGTTTTCTACAAATTTGAGCAGGAAGCAGAACTTGCTTAAATAGATATTAATTCTGGTTCAATAAGTTGGTGTATCATTGATTCCTTCCTTCTATATCTGTCTTTGCTTCCATTCATTACAGTAAAAAAATTAATAAACATATAAATAGCAATGAATTTAAAATATAGCATTAGTAATTAAATATTTTTTATACATATATATAGACACACATATATATGTCAATCATCCAAATGATGCAAGATATATTTATATGTGGAATGTTTCTACATCTGGAATATCTTCCATTTTCACATGCCTTGAATAACAGGGACATATGCACAACACTGTAGGTGTACCATTTTTCATCTCTTACTATTTTTTATATTGTCACTGCAGGAGAATGATGAGGCATACTACTGTTGTCAAATCATAAAGAACCTGTTTATAACGCAGTGTCATAAATACACATCTTCTTTAACAAAATTTTTGTATAAAGAATTTAATTTCATAATTCTGTTTTTTTTTTAATAAACCCATTGTGCCTAAATAAAATTATTAATGCTTTCGTCATATTCCCTATGCAAAGAAAGATGTGAGGCCACTACAAATAACGCTGACTTTCAAGTTTACTTAGAAGTTAAAGGCAATATTCATATACGTTACCCACAACGACTAGTTTCTAGTAGGTAGTTTGGTATAAACAATGAAGAAAACTTTTATCAGAAGACTGAATATGTCAGACATTTACTCCATTCATACGTAAAATATTATCTAGAGGAGTTTAAGTTTCAGTACTGTATGAGAGTAAATAGTTTATTAAGAATATTCCTAAACTAAAAAAAAAAAACAACCCAAACCAAAAAAAGAAAACCCCCAAAATAAGTTGCCTGTAATATTTAGGGAAGCCTTCAATTCTGCCTAAATTAATCTATTCTCTAAAACAATTTAGTCAGAAGACAAGTTTTCTGTTATATTTCTTATACACCAAACTCTCTTCATGGCCCCACCGAACCAGAAAAGACAGCAGATATAACAGAACAGAAAAGTCACAGGCTCAGACTGAAGATTTTCCTTCACCAAGTGCTCTAATTTGATGCTCTGTCTGTTACCAAGCCCTGAATTTTCATGAAACTTTAGGATTTAATTGGCTTTGACAAGTTTATTCTTTTTCTGTATTTTACCATTTTGTCACACTGCACTGGAGATGGGTTCAGTTTTCAGGGGAGAACTGACAGGTAGGTAATCAGGAAAACTTTGCCTTTGCATAACCTCATGTTCTTAGGAAACCAAATTAAAATGCTTTTTGATGCCTAGTAAAGGAACATTTTGTTCAGTAAGACTCACTGAGTCTAGGTTCCCAGACAACCAAACTGCAACTAAATGAAAGGAAATCTGTTGCAAAGACTGAAATTCAGCATCCCTTTTAGACCTCAGTTTAAGCTCATAAAACTTAATACTTGTCATGATCAAATAACTTTCTTAATTATGATTGTCCCATTTCCTCTCAAATATTACAGCTGCTTATTAACTCAGAAACAACCCCCAAAAAATGTATATGTCCTCATCCACTGGACTGTGGAGGTTAATTATTTCTCCTAAATCTTATTCTAGCCTTCTTGACCTTCTCTTTCTTCAGCTTTCCTTAACCTTCTCTTTAACTAAGCAAAGATATGGCTTTATTCTGTAGACACATCTTCATGGGAATCAATTGCACTGTGTTTTTTCTACTGAGTTCACAAAATGATGAAATAGTGAGCAGATCATCTAAAGCTGCAAATTTAATTTGTATCCACTGTTTTCTTTTTGGGTTCCCCCTTGCCATTTTCCTCATAGTTAGTATGTGACATCTGGAATCTGAAAATAAGGCTTCTAGGTGTACAGATCTTGCCTGAACTGATCTGTGCACAAGTGTTATACCTATTCCAGGCTGTTGGTTCCCCAATTAGCAGGATTAAGGACCTGGTTTAAGCATGTCATGGACAAGATACAAGAGTTATTTTCCCATGAAACCAGGCTAAGTGATACAAATAAAGTGGGCTTTAGTCTTGTAATACGGAGTTGGGACAGGTTCAAGTCAAACATCTGGACTTGTCACACGTGGAAACACCTTTAGGTCTCCTATTGAGATGTGGCCATAAAGTGCTCTGAAATATCTTTCCAAAATCAAATCTTGAGTATTGCATGGAGTGCTCAAATATATGCCCAAATTTTAACATATGACAATTTGTTAAGGCTCACTGTTCTATTAAACAGACACTTAAGTGTTGCTTATTTATATTTTCTATATATTATTTATTTATTCACTCATAAATCAAATACTTTATATGGGCTGTTTTGTCTTAGACCTCAAGCAACAAAGAGTTTAAAAAAGGCACTTGTTTACTTTCATATTTGTCATTCAAGGTTACCTGTATGAAAGATGTCCGAATGTCTAATGTAAGGCTTGAATTGTATTTCTTTTCTGTCTCCTCCATGCTCAGTCACCATGTTCAGAATAAACAATGCAATGTAAAAATCACATCCAGTAAGCAATAAGGAAAATGACCAGGAATATAATTTTTACACCATGGTTCAGACTCCTGGTCATCATCTGATGAATCAAACGTATTTATGATACTGATGCAAAGAAGAATATGCCAAATGATCTTTACTGGTAAAAGGTCTTTGAATGGAATTGTGACTAATAAATAAGAAATTAGATGTTTTGAGAAACTTTTTACTATTTTTTATTTTTAATATATCACATATTTTCTTGCTCTCTTGTTTTTGAATTTTTTTTTTTCCTTCCTCTACAGTTCCAACATTTTGAAAAGTAAGGTTTTCTGTCGCCTTTCTAAACAACAAAAAGAGATGAGAAGATGAGATATTCCCGACACTTTATTTCATTATTACTATGTTTTATACACAATATAAATATATGTATCTATCAGATTTTTCCAAAACTCAACATTGTTGAAGTCTTCTAAAAATAAAGGAACCAGTCCCGCATTTGTGATGTGTACAGAGTACAATATGACAACACAGTGCAGTGCTTCACACTGTCATACTGCATCCAGGCATAATCAGTGTAATCAGCGTAATAAACCATTAAAAACCATTAACTACATTAACTCATTAAAGTTGCATAAAACCTCAACATATAACATAGTCTGGTATTCTGTCTTTGGAAGAAAGTAAAATTAGGGATGTTAAAACAACTGAATATAAAAGGCAAATAAGTGCTTTGAACTCTTTAGCCAGAATGTTCCCAAACACCTCCAGTTTGGGCTTCTGAAATCATTCACAGAACTTCTTATTTGGGTTCTTATTTGTCAATAATTTGTGCACAAACATACTTTTTTTTTCCTTAAAGAAGACAAAAATATTTTGTCATTACATCTAGGCAAGAATATTAAAATAATAAGTTTTTTCTAAATGTTTTCACCAAGCTTTCAAAGAAATTTTCACCTTGATTTCTTTATACATATTTTAGAAGATTTTCCCTGTTCCTGAAATGACTGTGAGACATGAAAACACTTCAGTTTTCATTCCACCATCGAGACCTATGCATTGCCTTATATTTCCTACTAGTGTGTGGATGGTGGTGCAAAATACAAAGAAAGATGCAGAGAAATCAAATTTCCTGCTAACTGCACTTTGGTAGATTCAGAAATAAGTTTAATTTCTTCAAGCTTGCAAAGAATTGTCCTGCCTGAGTTGAGTAGAACAGAACTATGTAATGCTTCAGTGCTCCTGAGGTGAAAAAGTTTCTCTTATCTGGAAATGTAACCTTAAAACAAATGTGCTCAATAATTTTCTATATAAAAATCATTAAAGGACCAAAGACATCCTGTGCTGACAAGCATTAGCAGCAAATATCAAACCTAAAAAGGGAAAGTGATTTCAGAAATGCAGCTCTCCAGGACACTCTTTGATTCAATTTTATTGAACAGGCTTTATATCAACCTAGTATGACTTTATTTTCTGTATATATCAGCAGATTGACAAAGGTAGATATGTGGCAAAGCTAGAATAAATTTTCTCCAGAAAAAGGCCTATGAACAAAACTTCTGTAATGTTTCACATGCTGATTTTCTTCTTTCTGTGTTCTTATTGTAGGGTCTTTCAATTTCAGAGAGGTGTTCTGCAAGGCTTAAAATTAGCTAACTGACCTATTTTTGAAAGGGAAATCATAATAAAGGTAAACTGCAATATTATTTGTGATGACTTAGTGAAATTATTCTTCACTCAGATGCACTGTGGTTTAGATAGGAAGCAATAAAAAAACACAGATATAATGCAATAATATGAACTCAATCTTCCATCTATCTACTTAATTGCCAAACACTTGAAGCCCCTTGTTTAAAATCTGTCATGTCTTACACATTTAAAATACCATGTTTATTTGTCCCACTACCTGCCTTCCAGGCTTGGGGTAGTCAAGTCTCTTTATAATCTTATTCATATAAAACAAAATATTTATTTCCACTTTCAAATATATTTCCAGAATGGCTGCAACTCTTTTCCCCTATGGTACCCTTGAAAATTCATGACCTTTTCCATAAAATCAAATAAGCTATTCCTACAGCATGGGACAGTTAGAAAGGTTTTCAAATAGGGGCCCCAAATTAATAAATGTTGAGCTGTGCATTTTTTGTTGCCTACAAATATTTTAATAAGCAAAGATAAAGTTCAAGTCTTTGCCCACAAAGCGTTAGCGGCGCCTTACAGAAAACTGGCGTTATGAGGTTATTCAGAGTTCAACATGGGGTTATTCTATTGTCATTAAAAATACCCTAAACAGTTTCTTTTTCCCCTTAGGAAAATTTGATGTGTGTCACATATATGAAGAGTGCAGTCGAGATTTTAGATAATTATGAAAAGTATAGGATATTCAGGTAAATTGATTCAGAGGTAGGTTTTGTCAGTTATACTTTGCAAGATAAAATGCGCCTTTCTTCATGCTAGACTGCTTTATGGTTTGTAAAACATCACTTTTAACTGTGTCTGCTCTAGAAATGGAACTGTCTCTAGTGAGTCACATGTAGTACAATACAAGTCTAGCCACTAATATTACTTTTTTCACTATAAGTCTACAGTCATAAATGAATTAAGGTAAATGAGCAAGTAATATATTTGAATTTGCATAAAATCTTCGCCTTGTTATTAAAAAAAAGGATTTTTTTTTCCCTAAAAGCTGCAACAGATGGAAAGGGCAAGTGATAATATGAGACACTGAAAGAAGTCATGCTGGAACTGACAAAGAAGAACTACCTGAATTTTCAGTCCCAAGCAATGTACATATTCAACTCTTTCCAGTGGAAGTCAGGAGCACCTAAGCCATACTGAGCAGAGTCCCGAATTACGTGGTTTTAGGCTCTGTTCTGCAGAGCAGTGCCTGTACCACCTCTGGATTTTCAGGTCTTTGCAGACTCCAGGCTGATCACAGTAACACAGCGAGCAAGTCAAATATTTTAATTAAAAATAATAACTGTAACTGCTTATAAGCGGCCTGAAATAACAACCAATGTCATTAAGCAGTGACTCATACACTGCAATTATCTTACATTGAAATGGATCATTTAAGATATAGCTATAGCTCTCACTAAGTAATTTCTAAAAATCACCAATTAAAATGTCTATATTAGATTTCTTTGATTATAACTGGCAAATATTTCTCCTTTTGCACTTCAGAATTACAATAGTATTTACTCTGATTACTTCAACTGTTTAATCTTCCCTCAGCACACATAAAAAGTTCAGTAACTCAGCACAGCTGCTTTCTGCTTGTATCTTCAGTGTAGTTTTCTCCCACAACTCTTTTTCACACTGTCCTGCTCAATATGCATAGACTTTCCCATTTTGAAGTTTCAAGAAACATAAAATCCATGGATTCAAGGACTGCACAGGAGTGAATTCATATAGTAATCATACACCTTCATGAAGTCTTTTATCTGAGACACATTCATACTGACTAATACAGGCAGCTAATGACAGCCACTACAGGAGGCAACTTCTCTCACTTTTCAGGGAAGAGACACAGGCCATTACAGAGTAGACCTTGTGTGGGCTGAATCATCTAGTTAAAAACCTCCGTTTCCTTCTCTCTTTCTCTTCACTGGGTAAAAAACTGGCTCAATGGACTTAATTCCAGTCGGCGGCCAGTCACAAGTGGTGTTCCCCAGGGCTCAGTATTGGGGCCAGTTCTGTTTAATAACTTTATCAATGATCTGGATGAGGGGATCGAGTGCACCCTCACTAAGTTCGCAGATGACACCAAGTTGGGCGGGAGTGTTGATCTGCTCGAGGGTAGGAAGGCTCTACAGAGGGATCTGCACAGGCTGGATCGATGGGCCGAGGCCAATTGTATGAGGTTTAACGAGGCCAAGTGCCGGGTCCTGCACTTGGGTCACAGCAACCCCATGCAGCGCTACAGGCTTGGGGAAGAGCGGCTGGAAAGCTGCCCGGCGGAAAAGGACCTGGGGGTGCTGGTCGACAGCCGGCCGAATATGAGCCAGCAGCCTGCCCAGGTGGCCAAGAAGGCCAACGGCATCCTGGCCCGTATCAGAAATGGTGTGGCCAGCAGGAGCAGGGAGGTGATCGTCCCCTGTACTGGGCACTGGTGAGGCCGCACCTCGAGTACCGTGTTCAGTTTTGGGCCCCTCACTACAAGACAGACCTTGAGGTGCTGGAGCGTGTCCAGAGAAGGGCAACGAAGGTGGTGAGGGGCCTGGAGCACAAGTCCTGTGAGGAGCGGCTGAGGGATCTGGGGCTGTTTAGCCTGGAGAAGAGGAGGCTGAGGGGAGACCTGATCGCTCTCTGCAACTGCCTGAAGGGGGGTTGTGGCGAGGTGGGTGCTGGTCTCTTCTGTCAGGTGGCTGGAGATAGGACGAGAGGAAACGGCCTCGAGTTGCACCAGGGGAGGTTTAGATTGGATAATAAGAACAATTTCTTTACTAAAAAGGTTGTCAAGCATTGGAACAGACTGCCCAGGGAAGTGGTTGAGTCACCATCCCTGGAGGTATTTAAAAGACGTGTAGATCTGGCATTTAGGGACATGGTTTAGTGATGGTCTTAGTGTTAGGTTTACAGTTGGACTTGATGATCTTAAAGGTCTTTTCCAACCTAAATGATTCTGTGATCCTATGATTCTAAGAACATACCCAGATTGGGTAGGATGACGGTGGGCATTTGGGCTCCACAAACTTACTGGGTTTCAGAAGCTCATTCGTTTTCTCTGAAGCAGAATTTCACCATCCTTTTGGACTGACAGACTGCTGTCAGTGCTCAGAAGTTGTCATGGATCATACTTCAGAGCAACTAATGCACTTTTATGTTTCTGAAAGCCATTATTCTAAAGGGTAGGAAGAACTATTTTGAGAACTCCCTCAGTGCTTCCAGTGTTCATCCAGCATCAGTAACTGTCAAGTAGTGAAAGGATCCCCAGCGAAATCTAAGGATACTCTTAATATTCACATCTATAGGCATTCTGGAGAAGGCTGAAGTGCATTTGCATATATTTCCTGTGCAACTTAACAGAAACTAAGTTGTTTCCTTTTCTGGACTATATTTGAAAATTATGTTACAATTGTTACTTAAAGGAATAACAGTAAGAAAAACTTTCTGGAAATTGTATAGATTTTTTTTTTATTGGCAATATTTTCTATCAAGTTCTATTGGTTTAGTGTCCATTAGTTCTGTTATGTTTTTTTTCTTTTTGGGGTAGGGGAAGTTGTGTGGTGGGGTTTTTTTTCCTGTTAGTATGCTGCCCAAGACACAAGGGAAAAATCTAATGGGAACCACTATGTATAGTTTTCCTTCATTCTTCATATACATATTTTTTGCTTTCTACCCTTTAAAGTATTTGTGCAGTTCAGATAAAGATTGGGCGTGATCAATGAAACCATAAAAACAGCTGCTACAAACCAGCCAATACTAGTGACTAGAAAATGAAAAGTCCTATGATAAATAAAACCATACCCCATGGTTTTGAATACTTTGAGTCTCCAAGAAAAAGCTCAATGAAATAAAGCAGATGTATACTGAAGAACCTGCATGTTTTCTCCACAGCTAGAGATTGCACTTATATTAGCTAAGTGGTAAAATAAAGAGTGTTTTGCATGTTGGGATGCCAGAGAAATGCAGGCAATTCAACTCATTATGAACTGTAGCCAAGATAAATATTTTTTGGACTTTTTTTGTGCTCCATATTCTGCAACTGTATCTGTTTCTCCAGTACCTCTGATGAGGAGTTTGGCTTTGAAAATTTGAAATGGGAAGGGAAAAAGCCATCTGCATGTGCCTCCAGGGTTGTATTGTGAAAAACAAGGAATAGCAATAGGCTATAGCTTTATTTCAAAATCCAGGATAAGAAGAAATCATGTGAATTGTACTTTTGTGAAGTCTTGCCTGTGAGGCCCAGAACTTGCCTAAGGACTGATTATCTTTCTACCTCTTTTTACCTGTGGTTAGGAAGAGCGTTCCACATACAGTTTGAAAAGCAGGCAGCAGCCAAAAATCACTTAAACACACTAATGATAAATTTAAAAGTGACTGGATCTAGACATGAATTCAAAGATTTTGAAATAATGTTTTTAAAATAATAGTCAAGAGTAGGATATGATAACAATACCATAGAACAGCTAAAAGCCTATATGAAAAGTTTTCAGAGGATGAACAGAGTAGTTCCAAGGTGAGAAATGGAGACTTTCATTTCCAATGTTCTCAAACCAGTGGTTTGGGAAAAGAAGTGATAATGTGTCTGAGGGCCCAGATCCTCAAGGGCAGATGGTCACTTTTCTTCTTGGAAATCAAAGGACCTGAATGGCTGAATATCTTTGAGGCATTGCAGGACTAAAATTTAAAACCGTGATATCACTTGGTTATAGTTATTTAGCTCTAGTTACTTGGGGAGAGCTACCATTGAGTGAGAATAAGTAAAGCACATCTGCCAGAATCCTAGCATCTGAAAAATAAAAGAGAGGTTATTTTCTTAAGCATCTTCCACATCAGTTACCTAATGGCAATACAAAGTTCTCCAGAGAGATTAAGAATTAGACTGGGGAAGAAACAAAGTACTTTCTTCTAACGTATCTTCCTCCTCCACAGATCATAGCCTAAAACCACTTAGCTCAAAAATCAGCATAAAACAGCTCTCAGGAAAGTTGCCTGAAAAAATATTGGATCTAAGCCCCTCCCCTCCATTAAGGTTTCTAGCCTCTATATTGATGTAAATTCATGTATGCCTGATTTTAATATCCCAAAATTCAGAAAATATACAAAGGAGACATAGAGTATTGAAATGATAGGGAGCTCCTCATCTCCATGCACCTTGACCTGCTGAACTAAAGCTGACAGCCAGTCAGCTGCAAACATTCAGCTGCATTTCCCTGTAAAATACAGAAGCAATGAGTATTGGGTCCATCGACAGACCATACGAAGTTGGCTGTCATTTGGCCCATTTCCCACTGCAGACTCTAAACATTATTCACCCTGGAGGCTTTCAGGATCTGTCTGATGTTTTTCTTTGTATCCCAGTATACTGGATGTTTCAGAAAGGATTATTTTAACTTGATAATCTGAATAGTGATCTAATAGGGGACAGCTGTGGCATCTGAGTCCTAGGGCTATTTATTGTCAATTAGTATGAATCTTAAACATATTTGCTTCATTCTTTACTTGACCTGTCCTTAAATAAAGGACAACACTCTGCAGGGGTGGGGAAATGAGTCTATGGCAAGGACCAGTGAAATGAACCTAAACAAAAAGACCGTGAAGAAACTTCAAGATTAATTAGTGAAAGACTAAGGATAATGAATCTTTGTGATGTGAAGACAATTTATAATAAAACCAACATTTGATCATTTAAGGTGCCCTGAGGGAGATTATAGCAGAAATGCAAACTGTCAGACTTTACTCATGCATTACAGTTATAACCATAACTGTATTTCTCTATAAGCCATTTTTAGTTTTTTTAAAGAAACCTTATGCTTCCAGAAAGTAGAGTCTTAAAAGCCATCTGTGGGAAGGTCAGCTATGAGATGAGAAACTCAATATGCCATAGTGTGGGGCTGGAGTCTCCATGCACCACTTGGGAGCTAAGGATGTGAGAAGACTGGGCAGCACCACTGCAGTGGCAGTGCTTGTGCCTGGACACCACAGAGCGGTATCTGAGACCATAGTTTGGTTTCCATGCTTAGAATATAAAATACTTTCTGTGACTACAGGAACAGAGGAGAAAAATTGCATCTTTGATATGCTAATGTAAGGTCCAAATATCTTATTGCTATGGCTTTGACAACAGCAACAACAAAACAAATTGAGAAGTCTTATTATGCTTAAAGAGTATTTGAAGTGACATGATATTGAAATGTCATATGAAGTCCATTAAATATTGCATGCCAGCAAATACATACATTCATCCTGGAGAGCATTTGATTCAAGGATTTGAAATATACCATATTTAAAAAGGAGCAATGACATCACAACATTGATTCCACACATGAATCATCAATATATTGACGAATGGAAACAGAGGTGGCTCAGCTTGTTGTATTCTCTTAGAGAAGTCTGAAACATAGAAAAAGGAAAATGAAGTTGAGGTCAGCCAGAGAATCAGAAAAGGCTTTAGGCATTAGTATAAGTTACTTATAATATATTTATGATAAGACCAGTATATTCAGACATAATTTCTCTGTAATAAGATGCTTCAAAAGGTTAGTCCAAAAGCATATGAATTTACTCAACACTACACAGATATTTTCTGGGGACGATTACCTGTTGGAGATAAAGGTTACAAAAAGTCATGGGAGAAATATTAAATTACAATGAATACTGTTTATATTCATATGCTTTTAAAATTATTTGTAAATAAGTGAAAACTTCCTTCATATTTTGGATTTGAATGTTCTTATGTGCAATGTTAAAATAATTTAGTAAGAGAAACTTTGGTGGAGGCCCCCAAGAAATGTGTTTTACATAGAATTTTTTTAGAATTCAATACTATTGGGAACGATATATAGAGATCTTAATTTGATGAATAAACAAGTGCAGAAGTCCTGTATACAGTGTTCAATTATAGTGCTGCAGCACAAAGGAAAACAAAATCAAAACCAGAGAATGGAGCCAGTATGAAGCTGAATAAGGAAAATCAAACTTCCAGATTGGCAGGACAATGAAGCAGAAAGAAGGGTGTCATCTGGGATAAAGTGAATGATCCGCTCTCTTAAAAGAATGCTCATATATCTATTCCTGACACAGATGTGTATACAATTTCCTGGAACTTAAATTGCACATAATATAAAAATGTTAGTACTCTGAACACTAAGACATATAGCTTATTAATGAAGATTTTGGAAAAAAAAATGTAATCAAAAGTGTAATATTGAACACCTTTTAAAAAAAAAGTCCCTTTCACACACATTTTGAAAAAAATCTTTATTGTGTGATCATATGCTATTTTTCAGTCTCTTGTGGGAATCAATCAGAGCCACATCCTAGAGATTTCTGGCATTTTTAGAACCCTGGATATTTATTTAAGAAACTAGATAATTTGCAATTAATGAAATAAGGACTTGAGGAAAGAAAGAGGAAGCAGTGAATTGAAGTTTTCTGAGAATTGGGGTTTGTCCCTCTCTCTGGTGGACCTCTGTGCACTCACCATGGTCAGAGTCCTGGAATCACTCATTCTGGAAGGACCTCAGGAGTTCTCTAGCCCAGCCAGCAGGGCTGGCTCGGACAGGTTCCTCATGGCTTTATCCATTCAGGTCTTGAAAACCTCCAAGGATGGAGACTGTCTGTCTGGGCAAGTTGTTACAAAGATTGTCTTCCTGAGGAAAATGTTCTTCTTCTATCCAGTTTGAAATCTTTTTTTTCAGCATAGGCCATTTGTCTGTTGCCATTTCACCACACACCACTATGAAAATCATAGAATCATAGATTTGTTTAGGTTGGAAAAGACCTTTAAGATCATCGAGTCCAACCATCAACCCAACACCACCATGCCCACTAAACCATGTCCTGAAGCCTGGTTACATCTTCTTGATGACCTCCCTGTAGGATCAGGGGTGGCTGTGAGGTACCCCCAAAGCCATCTCTGTCCCAGCCTGAACAAAACCTTTTCCCCCAACATCTCCGCATGGAGCAGCCATTCCAGACTCAACCCACCCTGACAGCTGCTGCTGAACTCACTGGAATTTGTCAACGTCCTGCCTGTATTGGTGGTCCTTAGCTAGGCACAGACATTATCTAATGAATGCTGAGTAAAAGGAGGTAATAATTTTCCTCGATTTCCAGGCTCCTCCTGGTGTAGCCCTGGATGCTGTTGGCTCTCTCTGTGTCCAGGGCCCACGCTGGCTCAAGTTCAGCTTGATTTTCACCAGGACACCCAGCTTCTTTCTCCAGAGCTGCTCCTCAGCCAGGCAGCGCCCAGTGTGTATCACTGCAGAGGATCATTCCTTTCCGAGCACAGGACTTTGCGTTTGTTGTTGTTGAATTTGATAAGGTTCCTGTTTGTCCATTTGTCCCCTTTTTGTGTAGGTCCCCCTGTGAGGCAGCCCTGCTCTCAACCATATTTACTGGTGCCCCTCCTGTGATGTCATCTGCAAACTTGATGAGAGTGTCCTCTGTCGCCATTGGTAATGACGTTAAGCAGGACAGGTCACAGGATAGACCTGTGTGGTACTGTGCTTGCCAGTGGCCTCCAGCCAGAGTACTAGCCGTTAATCATGGCCCTCTGTGCCCAACCATCCAAACAATTGCTCTCCAGATTCATTATCCACTCATCTATGCTGCAATATCTCGGCTTGGGTTCAAGAATATTATGGGGGACGATGTCAAATGCCTTGCTAAAGTTGAGATAAATGACACCTACTGCTCTCCCTTCATCCACAAATCCAGTCATTTCATTATAAAAGGCAAAAATGTTGGTCAGGCTTGATTTATCCCTGGAAAATCCTTATTGACTACTCCCGATAACCTTTGTCTCCTTCACATGTGCAGAAACGCATTCCAAGATTTTCAGGGTTTCCATGAAGGTTACTTCACATTTTTCAAGGGATGGAGGTGAGGTTGACCAATGTGTAGTTGCCTAGATCATCTTTTTGGCCTTTCTCCCTTTTTCATTTTGCAGTGGTTTGCAGTACAGCGATTTTTCTTATGCCATTTGTTCCGAGTATTTTTGTTTTCGTCTGTAGTTTCCTTTTAAACTAAACCACTGTATTCAGAAATTAGAAAATCCAATAAAAGATCCATGCACTATTTAGATGTTATTACAGAATGATTCCTTGTTTATTACTGCTTCCATCCAGAAGAAAGTGGCTACCAGGTGACAAAGCTGTAAATATGATTTTTTTTCTGTTCATTGACAGAACTCCTTCCTCTGAATTAGATGACTAACTGCAACTGGTGACTGTAAAGACCTATTCATGTTTTTCCAAACTATCTTTGGGCAAACAAATGCCTGCTGAAAACATTTATGATTCTTTAAAGTACACACTGTCTGATTACTCAAAAATTCTGATGTAATAGGTAATGAACAGTTATTAAAAAAATAGAAATAAAAAAAGCCTGTCTTTAAGGCTTGTATCTTTGTTCAATGAAAAGAATGATCTCACCATAAACAATCATCTCCATTAATTTCTTATAAAACTAGAAAAAAATATTCACAGGAATTGTCACTTTACTGAAGGTTCTGAAACCTTTTTATTGTTGGACCACCAGGAAAGGATTCAGTGAGTATACTTTTGAAATGATGTAAAATGTAATGAGTCAACTCCTTAAAGTAACATAAAGCTGTTCCCTTTTTTTCCAAGTGCACACAGCTATGGGAAATCTGCCAAAGAATTAAATGCAGGGATTGGGATAAATAAAATTGAATTTACTAATCCTAAAACCTGTTCCTCTTTCATTTAGTTTTTCCTTTTCCCAGAACATATAGATCTCTTTTTTTGCCTTTCAATTTGTTTACTACTTTTTTTTCCATCACAGCCATGTGGGTTTTCCTCCTTAGATTTAATTCTTCTCTTTCTTCCTTCTGTCTCAGCCTCTCTTCTCTCAAACATGTTTCCATTTCTGTTTTTCTTGTCTTGTCCCCTTTTCCTCGCCTTTCATTTTCTTCTAAGCCCCTCCTAGTTCCTTTTGCCAGTGGTACCCCAAGCTCTATCCTCTTTTGTGGCTGTTTGCTTCTTCTGCTTTTATACTCATGTATCCAAGTCAAATATTCAGGCAATGCCATACATAGCCATGACATGCACATTAAGGAGGGAATGCCTGGGAAATGTGAGCAAAGTTGCTTCCTTATCCACAAAAATTTGGATAAACAGAAGATTGCTTTTAAAAAGGAAATACTAGAATGGTTCTATTTAAGCCTATTACTTTAATGAAAAGCATGTTAAAATAATCTGGCTAATTTGAAGCTTTGTAAAGCTTTGAAGCTTTACGAACAATCCTGCCTAATTTTTCTAAAGTGCAATGGCTAAAACTGGAACACGTCCTCATTCCCAAAGAGCTTTATACAGAGCACATAATGTATATGTGAATGCATCCTTCAGTTTTTTCATATATCACTTTATAGCTAAAGCATTTCCATTGTTTTCCCCCCTTCCTAACATAAAAAATAAGTTTTCAATAACTTCTTTTTGACTTTTTTTATGGAATGAAAATTCTTTAGAATCCTCCCAACTAATTTCTTAAAATGGCAAATGCCTTGGAAATATTTATGGTGATCATGACTTCAATTAGAGAATACAGAAAATAATATCTATATTATATATATAAATAATATCTACATTATTATTGTCTATATAAAAATATAGAGAACAAAAAGGTAATTGGTAGAAGTGGCTCAATGAGTCGAGCAAGTCAGGTAAAGTTATCTAACACTAAGCTGGAATTTAAAAAAGATTTAGGGTCTGAATCTGTTCCCAAGAGCACCTGTAAGTGTCATGTTATAGTGAAATTTGGTTTCAGGTTTAGCTAAAATTAGATAAAACTTATTATTTTAAAAACCTTACTTCATTATTTCAGTGATCAGGATATTTTTAATTTATATAATATATAGACCAGTAATAAATTATGCCAAGACTTATGTCAGTTATAAGAACAATCAGCAGCTTAACTTGGATAAGTGGTAATGTTAAAATCTGTTTTCAGTCATACTCCAAAAAGACTTAAATATCTCATCTTGTATCCCTTCACTCAGTAGAAGAGATGTAAATGGTGCAGGTGCACACAATTACACTACTTGTCCTTCTGCCAAACCACCATCTAAAACATGACTGAAGATTACATGCATCATTACAAAAATAACTGGGTTTTTTTCCTTCGTTAATATTCATTTTTCCAATGTAAGCACTTCAGCTATCACAAAGCATTTAAAAAAATGGAGGGGAGAGAGTTGCAAGCTTGGAGATTTATCAGAGGTAAATCATAAGGAGCGTGTCTTCCTAAAATGATGAAGACAAATATTTGAAAAGGCTTTGATGAAGGTTTAATATCCAGATGGAAATCTGTGACAAGTGGTGTCCCTCAGGGGTCCATACTGGGACCAGTACTGTTTAAGATCTTCATCAATGACATAGTGGCATCAAGCGCACCCTCAACAAGTTTGCAAACAACACTGAGCTGAATGGTGCAGTTGACACAACTGAGGGACAGGATGCCATCCAGAGGGACCTGAACAAGCTCAAGAAGTGGGTCCACGTGAACCTCAAGAGGTTCAACAAGGCCAAGTGCAAGGTCCTGCACCTGGGTTGGGGCAACCCCCAGTATCAATACAGGCTGTGGGATGAAGGGATTGGGAGCAGCCCTGCCAAGAAGAACTTGGGTGTACTGGTGGATGAAAAGCTGGCCATGAGCCAGCAATGTGCGCTCACAGCTCAGAAAGCCAACAGTATCCTGGGCTGCATTAGAAGAAGCATGGCCAGCAGATCGAGGGAGGTGGTTCTCCCCGTCTACTCCGCTCTGGTGAGACCCCACCTGCAGTACTGCATCCAGCTCTGGGGTCCTCAGTACAAGAAAGACATGGACCTGTTGGAGCAGGTCCAGAGGAGGGCCACAAAAATGGAGAAGAAAAGGCTCCAGGGAGACCTTAATGCCGCCTTTCAATACTTAAAGGGGGCTTTTAAGAAAGATGGGGACAATTTTTTTAATAGGGGCTGTTTCGATAGAACAAGGGGTAATGGTTTTAAGCTAAAAGAGGGTGGATTTAGACTAGATATAAGGAAGAAATTCTTTACAATGAGGGTGGTGAGGCACTGGAACAGGTTGCCCAGAGAGGTTGTAGATACCCCATCCCTGGAAACATTCCAGGTCAGGTTGGACGGGGCTCTGGGCAACCTGATCTAGTTGAAAATGTCCCTGCTCATTGCAGGGGAAGGTAGACTCCATGACCTTTAAAGGTACCTTCCAACCCAAACTATTCTGTGATTCTATCATTCTATGATTCTATAGTTGTTAAAGCTTCTTTTTCAGCAAATGTCTCATGACTAAGAAATAAAATGACACTTCAGATAACCCAGTTAATAGCCTTAGTAGAATAGCAATATCCTGAGTGCTGAAGTAATTTTGGGCTCAACTTTGTTTTCAGGAAGATTATGACATCTCTACACTGAGATTGTTTCACAGCCATACAAGATTGAAGTTTTCAAGCCAAAATGGTTTGATGTCTCAAAACCATGCCTCTCTGCTTCCTATATGGACCATATACATATGTCCTAACATCAATAAAATCATGGCATAGTATATACCTTTTAATTTGGAAAGCACCAACACCATTTTGTAGAACTTCTTATTGCCTAATTAAATTGCAAAGTATCTGTTATTTCACTTTCATTTTCTTACATGCCAATATCATGCATGTGAACAGCATTAAGTATACAGCAATAACCGTGCAATATCTAAGTTGCTGTGAGATGATAATTCAGTGTAAAACTATGTCTTGTCAAGTGATTTTTGTGATTGTTTTTCTGGCTTTTTCCCCCATTTTATTTGAGTCATGTTATTTTCTCTTTGACACCTCTGGGGTTTTGTCTCACATTTTCTAAATTTATTTTTCTCAAACAGTTATTTTATATATGAATAAATTTAGGAATAATTTTGATTTATGCATCATAAATAAACCTTTAGGATTGCTGTAATTCAGATTCACAAACTGAAAGTTCAATTTCTTTGATCTTAATGCACTTTACCTGTTTAAGATGTCAGCAGAATCCTGTAACTACATTAAATAGTCTCTGAACCATCAGCTCTGTTTTATGACACTTCTTAGCACTTAAAACTTCCCTCATAAAAAAACAACCAAACAAAACCAAACCCAACAACACCCCTCCACCCTCCACTGATATTAAAGAAACTGGTCTCAAACAGCATGACGTATTGAATCTATTTTTTTTTTTTTAATATATTAATTAATCACAGAATCATAGAATGGTTTGGGTTGAAAGGGACCTTAAAGGTCATCTAGTTCCAACCCCCCTGCCACTGGCAGGGACACCTTCCACTAGGCCAGGTTGCTCCAAGCCCCATCCAACCTGGCCTTGAACACTGCCAGGGATGGGGCAGCCACAACTTCTCTGGGCAACCTGTGCCAGTGCCTCACCACCCTCACTGTAAAAAATTTCATCCTTAACATCCAAACTAAATCTTCCCTCTTCCAGTTTAAAACCACTGCCCCTTGTCCTGTTGCTATGGCCTTGGTAAAAAAGTCTCTCTCCGTCTTTCTTGTAAGACTCCTTTGTATATTGAAAGGCCTCAATAAGGTCTCCCTGGAGCCTTCTGTCCTCCGGACTGAACAACCCCAACTCTCTCAGCCTTTCTTCATAGGAGAGGTGTTCCAGCCTTCTGATCATTTTTGTGGCCCACATTTGGACCCACCCAAAGAGGTCCATGTCTTTCTTGTACTGGCAAGCCCAGAGAGGGATGCAGTACTCCAGGTGGGGTCTCCTGAGAATGGAGGAGAGGGGGAGAATCACCTCCCTTGACCTGCTGTTAGCCACACTTCTTTTTATGCAGCCCAGCATACAACTGGTTTTCTGGACTGCAAGCTCACATTGCCAGCTCATATTCAATTTTTCATCCACCAGTATTCCCAAGTCCTTGTCTGCAGGGCTGCTCTCAATCCATTCATCCCTGTCCTGATCCAATGTCAGGGAAGGTTTTGATATGATCCCAAGAGTGAGATTAAAACACAAACGAGGTCAAATGCCGTATACCCAAAAGAGCTTTTATTATCAAAAGTAGAAAATAGTAGTGAAAGGATAGGATGGAAGAAAAGGCAGAAATCAAGCAAGCAGTCGAGAATGAGTTGCAAGAATAGTCACCACCATGGATCCAGCGGCATCCCGTTGGTCCTCAGTCTTCAGTTCTTTGGTGATGGGTGCACAGCACGGCTTGTCTCCACGGTTTTTTATAGGGCATAGTTCAATGATGCATACACATATGTACTGTTCATGCACTGTTCACATGCTGCAGGTTTCGTCTATCACACGGCCTTCGCATGGTCAACACCAGAAACCAGTACCTTATCTCAAAGACTACAATTTCCATGAGAATGGTAGTCTCCACATTCTTTGATGGCTCCGGCCTGTCCCCTCCCCTGGATGCCTCCGTGGCCTGGTAATCATCCTTTTGGACAGAGGAGTGCCCTGCTTAAACAAGCCATCTCTGGGATAAGTGGCTCATCATAGCAAACAATCCTTGAGACGAATGGCTTGAGATGATAGTTCAGTCTCTCACAAGAAACAATCTTTGAGACAAATAGCTCAAGATAACAATTCAGTCTCTCACAATCCCCCAGTCTGTATTGATATTGGAGATTTTCCTGACCCAAGACCTTGCAGTTGACCTTGTTGAACTTCATGAAGTTTGCACAGGCCCACTCCTCAAGCCTGCCAAGGTGCCTCTGGATGGCATCCCTTCCCACTAGTGTATCAGTTGCACCACTGACCTTGGTGTCATCCGCAGAACTTGCAGAGGTTGCACTCAATCCCACTGTGTACATCATTAATGAGGATGTTAAATAGTATTGGTCCCAGTACAGACCCTTGAGGGACACCATGTGTCACTGGTTTCCATTATGACATTGAGCTGTTAACTGCAATTTTTTGGATGCAACCATCCAACTAATTCCTTATTCTTCTAACTGTCGATCCATCAAGCCCATATCTCTCTCCAGTTTAGCATCAATAATGTTGGGGGGGAATCATATCAAGGGCCTTACAGGAGTCCAGGTAGATGACATCCATAGCTCTTCCTTTGTCCACTGATGCAGTCACTTCATCATAGAATGCCACTAGATTAGTCAGGCACGATTTGCTCTTGGTGAAGCCATGTTGCCTTTCTCTAAGCACCTCCCTGCCTTCCATATGTTTCAGCATGTCCTCCAGGAGGATCTGCTCCATGATCTTACTGGGCATGGAGGTGAAGCTGACTGGTTGGTAGTTCCCAGGGTCCTCCTTTCTACCCTTTTTAAAAATGGCTATGATGTTTGTGATGTTTTCCTTTCTTCCAGTCACTGAAGACTTCACCTGACTGCCATGACTTTTCAAATATGATGGAGAGTGGCTTGGCAACTACATCTGCCAATTTTCTCAGGACCCTGGTTGCATCTCCTCAGGTCCCATGGACTTAGGCATCTTCAGGTTCTTCAGGTGATCTCAAACCTGATCTTCTTCTACAATGGGAAGGACTTCATTCTCACAGTCCCTGCCTTGAGGTTCAAGGGTTGAGACATGTGGGAAGAGAGATTACCATTGAAAACTGAGACAAAAAAATTGTTGAGTACCTCAGGCTTCTCCATGTTGGTTGTCCCCAGCTCTCCTGTCTTATTTACCAAAGGGTGTACATTTTCTTTAACCTTCCTTTTCTGGCCGATGTACCTGTAAAAGCCTTTGTTCTTCTTCACATCCCTTGCCAAATTCAGCTCCAGCTGTGCCTTAGCTTTCCTGATCCCAACCCTATACATCTGGGCAGTCTCCCTATATTCTTCCCAGGATACACATCCCTGGTTCCACTGCCTGTGCATTTCGTTCTTACACTTTAGTTTGACCAGGAGGTTCTTACTGAGACATGCTGGTCTTAAATATGATTACAGACTAATCTACAATACATAACTTTCTAGTCAGACATGAAAACTATTTCAAACTACTGTTTTCTCACTCTCACTTAGCTTTACCACAGAACCCATCCTGAACTGGGCACACTTCCCCACGTAAACTATGCAATACATTCAGCTTTTCCATCCTTATGTCTTTTTTTTTTTTTTTTCCCCATTCTGAATTCTTTTCTTGTCTAATTAAAACGTCTTTTAGCCAACTAGAAAACACAGCCGGTAAAGTGACACACTTAGAAAAGAAGAGTTTAATACATAAACCCTTGGGCTCCTTTCCTCAAAAAGGTTATCCAACATTAATTTTTTATAAACTTTACTTGGAAAAAGTTCCAGAATGTACTTTTCAGAATAAAGTACATTCTTTTTTTTAAAAAATATTGATTTTATTCTTCTCTGCAAAGAGGCCAACTTGCCATTTGAGCTGGGTTCAGGAGACTTCAATTAAACCTTGAGGCCATCAGGTTTTCAATCCAGTACTGCATTTCCAAATACAATGATGCAATGTAGCAAATGAAGCAGAGAAAAGTCTCCCTATCCTTAAAAAAAAAAACCAAAAAAAAACCAAACAAAAAAAACCCCAAAACATTCTTACCATTGCTCAAAACTTAGAGAATCATAATTTAAAGGCAGCCAACTTATAGGAAAACTCATAAATAAGTAGTCACATGAAACAGTTTCCATTGTGCAGCCTATAGTGATTGTAATGTTCTTCTCTGCCTTGTCTTCTCACAAGCCACAGCTTGAAAGCTGTTAAACCTAGAATTTTTAGTGGTGACTAGTGTCATTGTATTGAGATATTGCACATACAGAAATCAGTGTCAGATCCACAAGATGCCCAAGATTCCATAAAATTTGGCTGAAATCTAAAAGGAGAACAGTAGTGGTCAAACTCATGTATTGAATGTAACTTCAGGTTTTGAAATATGCTTTTATTGTCCATGGTGTTAAATGTCTTTTATAGGCTAAAGGACACAGCATAAAAGTATGAGAAAACACTCCAAAATAAAAGAGAGCAAGCCATTCTAAGCTCTGTATATTACACTCCTTCATTAAAAGTCAAAACATTATTATACTCCCACATTGCTTGTTGAAACTGTTCTGGGCATACACAAAAATACAAGACATGTTCCCAGAAATAGTCATTAGATTTTGAGTGATTCATTAACTAGAAAGGAGCTACAATTGGTGATAAATGTGAACTTCAGTAACAGTTTGGCCAGCTTTACTGAATATATGCTTATACTTTACTTGTTGGAAGTACTTTCTGTCTGACTGATGGTCTATGAAATGCCAGTATTTTCAATTAATATCTTCGAGTAAAATACTACAGTATCTTCTTCAAGACATTAAAATTTCATTAACTTTTCATATAGTTTTATTCTTCTATTAATTTAATTATTTAGATATATTGATTTCAAAAAGAAATTATAAGAGTCTGGTAAATAAGAAATGCAAAATGAACCTCTCAAAGAGTTACAGAATATTATTTGGTACATCTTAGGATAACCATTTTCTTCTTGCTACGGATAGATCCAATAGAAAAATAAATCCTACTGTAACTGAGAGTGAACTTAATGGAAGTGTTCCCTTTCTGACCAAACAAGAATAATGTACCATATAATAACTCACAGATAATTCTTGGCTAACTTCTTGCAAGTAACCCTGTCTAAAGCCCAACTTCTTTGCTTGTCATACAGTAAAGTACTAAAGCTTCACTATTCACTACTTCCTCTGTGAATAAAGTCCTGACACTTAAACTCTGCAGCTCATAACAACTGCTGCAGAATCCCACTGAGAACCCACACAGAGAGCTTCAATAATGAAAAGTAATCAGACCTATTAATTTTTGCTGTTTTTCTAACCCTAGCTATCATAAACCCTGAATGTTTTTCCCAGCATTAATTTTCCCAGCATTATTTTTCTCCTCAGCTAATGCATTGGTATTTTAAATCGATGCTAACTTTATTCTGCTGATAAACTAATAATTCAAAATGTACCTACTCACAGTATATCCAAAATAGGAATTGTACTTTTCAGAACAGTACTATTAGGATTTGTTTGCTACTACTTACAGAAGTGAAATGTGGTTGTTGCTACATACTTTGTGTATGTACTTTCAAAAATAACTACAGGTTCATTTGAAATGTCACTTTAAATGAACCTGCTTTTAAAAATATAAGGAACAATTATCACTTGAAGATCGGTTTCTCTTAAAGATATATTGGATTAGATCCTGCTAACAGGGTCCATTTTTTTTTATCCTTAGTAAGTAGTAACTCCCAGAAGCTTAGTGGAAAGTTTTTATGAGTGTTAGGAAGAAAATGGGACTGTCAAAATGGAATATAGACAAATATATGAAAAACTAGGGCAACAATTTACAATAACAAAAATTTAAAATTCAAAATGTATAGATTTCACTGCTCTGAAACTCAGCAGAGCTATTCAAATGTTCTTGGTTTCTGCTCTTGGTTTGTGACTCATGGTGCCATAATATTAAGAAACTTTGGAAATAAAATTTGCTCTGATCCAATACAAGATTATCTGGTTGATTTCTTGTAATTATTTGAACAAGTATTTAATCTGAAAATCAGGAATTAGACTCAGGTGAAGCCTTTGTTATATTACAATCAAAGCATCTTTAATATTTGCTTTTTGCTAGTACACAGGTTTTCCGATCGTATCTACCCACAAATGGATAAGAGTTACCTTTGTCTTGTCATTTTAACAGCTAAACAGTATTCAAGTGTCTCCAAACATGTGCTTGCAGAGGGGCAGTGAGCTGCTTTTGTGTTGGCCTATACTTACTACTTCAGCAACAAGTGAAATATGGTTGTGAGCGAAAAGGTTTTGGTCTGCTAATCCCTTTGCTCTTTCTGAAGACATTTGGGTGGAAAGGCTTGGAAAATTGTTACTTTTTTCTGATCCTCAACCAAAGATTTTTACCTACAAGTTTCCTTAGGTCAAAACACAAGCTGGTTTCAGCTTGCTGTGAGACAGAAGTAAACACCCAGAGGAAAAGGGACGGGATAGAACCATGTGCACACATTGCTAATTTGGTATTTGAGAAAGCTACTGTATAACAAAAGTTTTGTTCCTTTCTTTCTCTAACCCTTCCACCTATGGTACATCACAACTTAGTAAATTTTGTCCAGTTTTCACCCTACACCAAACTTGAGATTTCTTGGCATGCTTAGTTTTCAGAAGGTGCCAAACCACATCAGTGGGGGTAGTCAAAAGCCTAAAAAGCTGAATTCCAGATTTTAAAAGTACTAATCTTATCAAAAGTATTGTCTACTGTTGATAAAATCTTGTTTTTAGACTAGACAGAACCCTGCTCTGTTACATGTCAAAAT